>NC_136061.1:1049228049-1050708524 GCF_964261635.1 Lissotriton helveticus | reverse complement strand
ATACTCATCCGGTCACTAGGGTGAACTCATAAGTTCGGGCATGGGTCAGGTACAAAGTCCAAGTTCGTCACCTTAAAAGTTTTACCTTCCAGCGGGGGCCGGCACAAGTAAGCGAGGTGAGGCGGAGCAGGGCATGGCCGGTGGGAAGCCGACAGACAACGGCATATGTATTATTTATTTAATGATACCTATTCCGTCGTCTGTTGACTTCGCCCCGACTGCGTTTACCTGTGTTGGACGCCGCTGTTCCCTTCTCATGCCCAAGTCTGCAGAAGGAGCTGCAGATGGTGGTTGCCATTGACAGGGTCCTCGCAGGAACATGTCAGGTGTCTCAGACGGGCACTGTTTGGCACGAAGAGTTGTTGCTGGAGGTTCACGTTGGTGGTCAACATGGCCTGTCACCCCTGGCACTGGGTCTCAGAGATGACACGAAGAGCAATTCAATATTGGAAATTTGAGGAGGTGGGTGTCTCGGAAAATCATTGTTTTGGCTTGAAACGTGTGGTGTAGCACATTCCTATTATCCTTCATTTTACTGTATTTGTATTGTGTTCCCTTTAAGTGCTCGTGGGCTGAGCGTGGCATAGAACATTCCTTAGTCTCTTACGGATTCCAATCCAGGGCATCAGTTGGTGTCAGTGTCCTGGAGTGGAAGCCGTGCTGCCTGGTGCTCGTCTGTTTCCATATGTTCCTTCCTTATTTGGAATAAAGCATTTAGAGCATCACTACATCCTTGCTTCATTACAAAAAGTCCACTTCACAGTTGCAAGGAACTCAAACTTTCTGGATTTTCAACTTGAGTTTACGAGTAATGTACTCTGATGCCAGTCAAGTGTCTTGGGGATCAGGACTGACAACTGCAGAGGCCAGTAGCAGGGCTCAAGCAGGTCCAGGCAGGTCCAGTTTGGGCCTGTCAACTAAGCAGTTGCAAGGAGGCCTTCGGAAGCTTGGTGTGTCCCTGTAGCTCAAATAGGTCAGACACTTGTTCTTTGGAGCCTTGGGTCATGGTAAGCAGGTCCAGTCATCTTACTTCTTCAGACAGCAGAGCAATCCTTCTTCTGAATATTTTGCAGGTCTAGGAGTGTTCTGATGAGAGGTTCTGAAGGTGCCACTTTTATTCCCAGTGCTAGCCTGTGGCTGGGGATGCCCCGTTTGTCTCACCCCCACCCCCCCACCCTTTCCTGGATTTGGCTCCAAACAGTGTAAGGTAGCAAAGGGCAGGCAGGCCTAGGTGTGAGCTGCATTTGTCAATAGCAGAGCAGGCAGCCCTTAGAAGTCAGAAAGCCTTGATGCTACCCTTTGAATCTCCGTAGTACAATCATCCAGGATATCCTTACTTTCCTGAAATGAACTTCACATATTCACAAGTGTGAAACGTCGGCGGCGGCACACAACACTAATGTCGACTTGTTAGACCCGGCATTCTTGGCATGGTTTCCGCCTACTTTTTTTGTCACGCAGGGTGCCTTTACGTGTCCTTGTACATATGGGGCAGCAAAATGCACCCCCAGTGCGTCACAAAAATTGATTCACCGGCAGCACAAGGGGCTTGTAAATAGGCCCCTGAATTGGTACCTGCCAAGACAGTGTATAACAGGTCAGCACCCTTATGCATTTTCAGAACATTATTACACATTAATGAGTGTTTTTAAGACAAAAATAAGTTGCTGCCACTGATTGCCTAGCATTTGGAAGTGGGTGGCAGCCACAAGACCCTTTCAGGAATATGTGGAGCAACACAATAACTTCCATGTCCTAGAATTAAGTTTCAAACTAATGAATGTGGAAAAACTCTAGAGTTTAATATCTTCCACACACCCGTACACACTAGCTGACCTGATTGTGTTGAACCTACATGCATCCTCAGATACCAGTGGTCTCAGCTTTGCATTAACAAGCTGAGACAGTGTATGTAATTTTGAGGTGATTCCCAGTGACCATCAGTGTTGCCTGAAGCCAAGTTAACATTAGAGAACAGCATGGACTAACCTGTAGATACTCACAAACATTTTCAATTGGGTCACAAAGTATGGTCTGTGGTGAGCGCGAGAGTCACATTGAGGCTAGCAGGATGGGAGTGGAGCTTTATTAGATTATTTTCCTGTACTTCAGTTGGCTTGTAATGAAAGCTTCCCCATTAATTTAACATCTTTTTGAATGTTAGGATTCTCTAAAGTAAACAGTAGCTCAGTGCTGCTTTTAATTCAGGGGCCGCATCTGAAGGTCAGGACGGCCGCAGGCAGCCCCAGGGCCGTACTTTGAGTATCAATGGACTAACCGGTCATTTAGGTCAGAGGGATTTTGTGAGACTTAATGATGCCAACATACATCTACTGTGCTATTGATTAAGGCAGTTTTATTTATGTGTGCCCCATCTCTAGGCACAACTCCAGCCTTGTAGGAAATTTGAAACAGAGTGTAATTTGTGATCCGGACATTATCTTTCCCCCAAAAAAAGAATGCATTAGTCTAAGCAACCAAATCCCAAGTAGCCATACCCAGCAAGATCATGTTACTGATGTGGAGAAGCAACTAAGTAAAACTGACCAGATTTGTGGTCATGCCACAATTGTACTCTATTCACTACTGCCATCCACATCATGTTTAACGCGCTCTGTAAGAAGTGTACAAGATACTTAAAGAAGCTGTGCCCCCCTTGTACACCATACCTCATGCAAATAGCAGAGCTTCTTCCAAATGAGTAATAGATATAAAGCAGTTTACTGAGTGTGTAGGCCCCAAAGCATTGGAGCACAGTTGAGTCAACCCTGATTGCCTACTCTCAGATTTTTCTCTGCAGCCCCCAGTTCTGTAGTCGCTTGGACTGGCCAGCAATCTCAAAGCTAAGATGGAACATGTTCTCCTTTATTCAGGGCATGGGATACTCGATCTACAGCAGAAAACTGGTGTCAATAGCCTACCTGACTGTACCTGTCAGTACAGAACATCCCTTAACTAAGAAGTAATCTACTGAGAAAGAGGTACTCCGGTAATTATCCCTCAAGACTTCTTTCTTGCACCCACACAACAGCACAGCCTGTCTTCGTCTTCTCTTAAAGCCAACTATCAAGGCCAGCACCACGACGTCTCAGGGTTCTAGATTTTGACTGCAAGGCTCTAAGGTTACATCATAGAGACAACATTCCCAACAAACAAGCTTAGATACCTGCAAGGTTATAACACATCTTCCCCCTAAATTGCATATTGTGGGGTTTTTTTCTTTAATAAAACTAAGTGTTGGGAAAACTAAAGGGTGGAAACTAGAACAAGACTATCCCTATAACAATGGAAACAATCTGCTTTAAATACAACAACTGGAGATCCAAAATGAAAATAAATCAAAGAAATATGCTTTAAAATCAATTGCAGAACAACTTATTATAGGATACAAATGCCAACAATTATTAAACTCAATAAACACAACAATTATTAAAGGAAATAACCAATGTTAACCGTTAGAAGGAAATTAATGCAATCAACAAAAATATATAATCTCACAAAGGCATAAAAGAAGTTCGCAATACTGGTAGGAATGAATCCTAGTGGAAATTATCCAAACCTTCCTACAGGATAATCCTTAAGATCAAAGCCAGCACCATGACGTCTCATGGTTCTAGATGATGACAGTAAGGCTCTAATGGTACATCATAGAGGCAACATTCCTAGCAACAAGCTTAGCTATCTACAATGTTATAACATAATCTCTTTTCTGAAGCAACAAATGCCTGGCACCTGAGCTAAACACACCTGCATTACCTTCAATAAGCACATAACAATTCACCTCTTCCACTTTTTGCCTGACTCTAATCTCATACCACAACTACATTTCTGAATCTCGGTTACCTTCCAGTTGTATTATCTTTGCCCACTTTGCTCCTCCATTACTGCTCACTATCTGTATCCTCCATTGTTCCTCTCTTTAATGTTTTATCATGTAATGAATGTATTAGGTTATAGCGACAGCCCCCTTATGCCCTCTCATGCAGTAGCACTACTTAATGCTCTCAAACAAGAATCCCAAAATATGCTTGGTTGAGGAGTAAAGGCCTAGCTCAAAGGGATTTTTGTGAATGTTTAGTCCAGGTAAAGCACAACACAATGATCACAGAGGCAATGAACATGAGGCTGATGCAACAGAGAATATCCCAAACTATATACCTGTACCCACTGTGAAAATGTTGGCCAATGATGAAAAGCACGCACATCGGATAAGCAACAAAATGACACAAGTCAATGTTGTTGCACTACTTGCCACCCAGCAGCACACAATATGCATTTTTGACAATCAGTGAACACTGAGCTGTTTGTAGAACAAAGTGGCCATGGAAGAGCAAGATTTTCCACCCAAATGACAGCAACTCTCTAAACACCACTCAAAGTCACAAACTCCAGAAATATTGTGAAAACCCGCATGGTAAGAAAGGAAAAGGATACTAAGCAGCAAAGTCAAAGTTCTCAGAGTCTACTATTGGCAGTTGTGGAACAGGCAATACACGCCTAACTTGTACTTTAGTGTCAGGGTCTGCCAGTGTATTAAAAAGTGAATATCTCATGCCCTAGGGATAGGAGGGTGACTTTTTTTTTCAATCATGGTACCTTCAGGTACTGGTGAGGGGCATAGAAAGCTTCCCTGACACAAAGGTACACACCAGGAATCACACAGGACCTATTTGATCTATCTTGATCATCCTGATCGCACAAAAGCCAACTGAGTGCCAGAACACTACACCGGAAGGCTGGGTACATTAAGCCAGAAGCTTGGCTGTGGTTCTTCTGGCTTCCAGGCCTTGTATGCTGGTGACGGCCCTGTGCTCGAAGCACCCCAGGTGAAGACCAGCAGTGCTAGAAAAGGGCAAGCAGGGAGAAACCGCAAAGATGAAGAAAAACACAAATGTAAACAATACCCGCCCCTTCCCTGATCTCAGGGATTCTTTGCTGCATTCTGTGTTGGAGTCCCTGAACTCCTTGTGCTGGCTCAGGACTGTCAGGTCAGCAAAACTTCAGACAGCATCATACTTAGTTTTAGCCTTAAAGAAACCTGCAGTATGCAAACTCGTTCAGGTATCAGCGCACGTGGGTCTGTGTTGGTATACATTGTCACTGAGCTCCAGTGTATATGTATAGTCCTTTCAGAGCCCGTGCATTCTTGAACTTCATGGCTCCAATCAACACAGTTGGGACAAAGTTTCTATCCCCAGGGGAGCTTCTGGGAATAACAGGCCTATCTTTTCCTCCCTAAATGCACAATGAGTACTTGAGTACCGGTGACTAAGGCATGTGAGACCGGTACACACTAGAGTGTCCTGATCTTTCAGGAAACTTTTAGAATTCCACTCAGTCCAAACCTAGTGACAGAGAAATGTGGCAGGGCCGTACTGGCCGTAGTGGACACCGGATGTTTTCACAGTGGGCCCGGAAGTGTGGGGGCCGGTATTGGAGTGGTGGGGGCCGTTTCTGATACTGTGGGCCAGTTTTGCAGAAGTGCGGCAATATCAGCCCCCTGTAACAAGAGCAGCAGCAGGGATTCCCACCAGCTCCTCCCCCGCTCCCCCACACCGAAGGGCGGGTCTGACTTTATTGCCAACACTAGTTTGCGTTCTCCGCCTGGCCATGCCCTGTGGTGTCTCTTTTGGCAGCAGCACACTTTATCCTGCACTCATCATTTCTTACCAAAAAGGTGTTGTGATCAGACAGATGTAACCCTAATACAGATTCATTGAAGGTTCCAATACCCGGCAGGATGAGGGACATTGTTTCATCCAAAGTTTATGAAGTACAAGATGCCACTTCTCTCTTCGAGAATGAATTCTATCAGCAAGATGTTGAATTTAAAATTGCTATTGATCTAATAAGTAAAGCAGTAGCAGCATCCTGGCCTCCATGTCTCAGTGAGAACGAGGCAATCTAATGGGACATCAACAATGTTTTAGTTGCAGGATAATATTTTCAAATGTTTTGAGTGATCTAAAAGGGTGCATTACATTAACCCTAATGACAGTTACTGAAATGAAACAAATACAATTATAAGATAAATCATATCTAAACAAAAGCAAGGGCTGCCATGTTGTATATAGGTAGATAGATTTTCTTGTATTATAATACATAGAATTTAAAACAATATTTTTTTTCACTTCACAAGTGCTCAGTACAAAAAAAGGATCACACAGTGTCGAAATTGCAAAAATGTGTATCATCATTATCTGGCGTCAGACACTGTAGCAAGTTTTGAGACCATGGAGAATGTCAGACAAAGCATAAATGCCATTGCCTTTATAACTGCTCACCAATTATGAATCACCATCGGAATGTCAATTTAAGCACTCAAGCACTGAATTTAAAAAAAAGGGGAGTTGATTGTCAGTGAATTGCCGGAGAGCCAGCTAATTGATGGTGGTGTATTTTGTATCCTCCTAATTATCAATAGAACAACACATGATAACAAATGATGCTGCATTAAGTCCCAGTAAAGGTCAATCTATTTATCAAAAATGAATTAATTTCTCTCTGAATTTAATCTATTGGAAGAGTAAAACAAGCCAGGGCATTCTGATGGTCAAATGACACAATAGTTGAAAATAGTATCCCTCTTCCTCATAGCAAATCATTCCTTTTGCTCCTTCTGTAAAAAGTAAGTATAAAGATGTAAAAGTAGGCATGGTCGCCTTTGTATTTTGTGGGTTACACTTTAAAATAGAATTCTGAGAATTCTTGGAATCAAGCATGTCACTAGCTGTAGGGCCACTAGAAACTATTTTCTGTGTTTTCTTTTCCCTTGTGATATAGTTTACTCATAGGAACTATCCCACAAAATCAACTTTTTCTGCTCCTTACCCATCAAAGTCATGTCCAGGCTCACTACTAGGCACTTCTACCAAATGGTTCTGTGAGTAAATAGACTAGCCCCTGCCCATCTGAACTATTCCTAGTGCAAACTCTGACTTCACCATTACTGTTCCATTTTGTGCAATGCCTGAAAAATGTACAGTGATACATGTGTTATTTATTGTGATCTGCCTCTCTGGATGTAGAAAGTGGTTGCTACAGTTAGTGAATTGGATTATTGCCTTTGCAGAGATTAACCTCTAGCCACCACTAAGCAGCCCAGCAGTTTGAATACATATCCACAGAAGGAAGGCAGGCTCCAGGCAGAATGCAAACACTGGAACTTGGACTTGACCGCTCCATTTGTTAGTAAAGACAGTGATACAAAGATGTTCAAGGTAATTTAGGTTTGAAACAAAGAAATATGGCAGCTCCATTGGGAAATGACAATTGCTACCTCTACCATGATTCACCAACTTAAACACAACACATTAAACATACACTTAAGGACCTCCTGAGGAGCCACTTCAATCAGAAAAACAGATTGTAAGCCTTTCAATTATGTTTCTTTTCCTAATATGCACAGGGGCATTGAGAGGCTGTTAGCCATCTGTCAAACCTAACATGAAAAGGTCTCTACCACATACTCAGTGTCTGTTCATGTTGTTGTAAAGTATAGGTATTTTCTAGGTCATTAGTAGAAGTGTTGCTTCAAAGGTAGAAAACTATTTGGATCACTTGAATAAGTATCACTGCCTTTGACTTACGACAGCCAGCTTCATCCGTGTTGTCCGAGCAGTCACTAGTTCCATCGCATCTCCAGCTCGCAGGAATACAGCGCCCGTTCCCACATCGAAACTGTGAACTGCTACAACCTGAAGCGCAAGGGAATATGAACATTCAGTATAGGTCTTGACTTATGAATACGCTGAGTGATTCCATTAACATCAGAAACCACCTGGAGTTCGCATGATATTTCGGTAATAGGTAAAGACCATGTCACAGCTTAATTTCTATACCAGCAAATATTTGCTCCCCATCCTCTACTGGATGCCAACCCTCAACAATAACTTTGTCAATTTATTTGTGAAAAACACACCTGACAACACCTTGCAGGCACCTAAAGAAAAAAAGTAATTGTTTGACATTTCGTTTTTGAGATCACTGGGACCTTGCTCTAGTAATAAATGTTTAGTAAGCATATGAACATACCACTTTAAGATGTGTCAGCAAACTAAGGGCATTATTATGACTTTGGCAGTCTCAGAGTGGGGCCACCACACTGCTGCATCGCTCCAAGACACCCACAGCCGTTCAAGGCCACCCGCCAGAGTACAACTTATCTTTAGGTCGAGCCTAGCGGCAGCGCGCAAGCAATGCTCCCTCTGCGAGGCATGCAGTAGTCGAGTATGCTGTGGAAGCCTCGCCTTCTCTCCGCCCATATTTTTGATTGGCTGGTGTCATTGTCCTTGGTAAATGCTGGCTTTGGATTGATAATGAGGATTGTTAGTCCCTCCTTGTTACTGCTCTGTCGCCATTTGCTACCTCTTATGAGGACTAGATCCTTTACTTGTGGCGTTACACGGTCTCCTTCATAAGTCGGTAAGCACTATTCTTTTTTTTATTTGTAGTGTGGTCCCCTTTCACTTTAGCGGCAGTGCTTGTTTATTTAATTCATTTGCCACGCAGGCCAAAAGGGAGCTTTTCTACTCACTAATCTAACAAGCTTTTGCAATGCAATAGGTCTCGCATTTACGCGAGTTTGAGCTATTGACATTGCAAATAACAATGCCTTTTATTTTTGTTTTCGTTTTTAAAACATAAATAAAAGGCATTGTCATTTACAATGCCAATAGCTTAAACTCGCGTAAATGCGAGACCTATTGCAATGCAAATGCTTGTTACGCTGGAGGATGGTTCTTTGGCGGTGCCACTGCACTGCCTTTAAAAAAGGTACTGCAATGGGAGCATCAAAGGCAGTTCCTGCAGGGCAGGGACTGTTAAGTCCATACCCTGCAGGAACTGGGGGTGCATACACACAGGTGGGCAAGACATGTGCCCCCCTGCATACACCCCATGGCGCAGAGACAAAAGTGGGTCCTGTAGGGCCCCCTTTGGTTCCTCACTGCCACACTTTTCATGGCAGTTGCACTGCCATGAAAAGTGTGGCAGTGAGGAAACTCTTAACCGCATGCGTGCGGCGGCTATTTATGCGCTGCGCGGCTTTTTTCAAAAAGCCGCGTTACATGACGAGCTGGGCTCGTCATCAGCGTAGCAGGAGGCTACCTCATGACGAGCCCAGCTCGTCATCAGCGTGGAAGGGGTTAATATGCTTGGCGATGTCATAGCGGCACCACCAGCATATTAGGGGCCTCAGACCGCTGCCACAGTCCTAATGCGACGGGCGGGCGGACAGCCAGTCTGGCGGTCCATAGACTGCCACCACTGGCCCAAACTCATAATAAGGGCCTAAGACTGTTTTGAAATTACAGCAGAGTTATGACTTCACTCAGAAGCTCTTCATCATAGAAATCGAAAAATTGTTAAGACAAGTCCTGCTGTCAGTCAGTACCAAAACATACGTTTATTTAGACCTCGGTCTTTGAAACATTTGTGCAATACAAACACCTCGTATCCATGTTCATACATTATAAAAGCTCTTCAATTAAAATCCAACAAAATTCATAATGAGTAAAATTCAGTATATGCTCTAAAATACTAAGGGGCCTATTACGATGGCGGGTGGACAAATGGAGCACTGGACCAACCGCTGAAGTTGCTGCGGTCCCGCCATGCAAATTAGGATGCGCCCGCCACACTGGTGGATGCATCCTCGACATTAAAATTACGGCGGGTGGTACTGTAAGCAGCACCATCCGCAATGTTAATGCCCATGTTATGCATTGCCATGCACAACGTGAAAGGCACCGCGCTGTGCCTGCCATCTTGTGCATGGCAATGATGGGGGGTACCATGGTTACCCCCTAGTGCAGCCACCCACACCCGCCACATCCCGGGGGCCCGCAATGGGCCCCCGCAGAAATTTCCGGCATGCCTTTCCATGGCGGAGTCTCCACCATAGAAAGGCATGCATCCTAATATGGATGGCGGTGCCTGCAAGGCACCACCACCATATTGAGTACCTTTTCCGCCCGGCCGGTAATCCGACCTGCAGAAAAGTGGCGGATGGTCTTCCCTTCCACCGCAGTGCCCCCCACCATACTAATATGGCGAGGGGTGAACGAAGGACATTTGGCGATCGCCTAATATCATAATGGGCCCCTAGATTCTCCACTAAAACTTCATTTACCATTGGTAAAAATCGCCCTAAAGCACAAGCTACATTCAAATGCAGCATGTTAAAAAATTCATTAATTGCTTGCTACCTTTCTATAATGCCATATTTGTGTAACATTGGCCTCAATAGCATCGCCCACTGGGCTAAAAACCACAAACAATCTACTAAAACATGTACTGAATCCCCTATCATAGTAAGTCCGCATTTACAAATTCTATCCTTATCTAAAAGGCAGCGTTGTGTTTGAGAAGATAAAACCTAATTAACCCACATCTGAATTTTAGAAGACACCTTCTTAAGCATACATTTGGTAGGTTTTCAAGCAAGGGGAATGTTTCATCCTCGAGCCACGCATTCAGCAAAGGGGTTAAAGATGTTTTATTCCTTAAATATCTGAGGTTATCTTTCCTAGCCATCTGTTTTGCCATCTATCGGAACTTTACTAATGTTTGCTAGTTTTGTCAAATGCCCTTGCAATTCTAATTTCTTTCTTAGATTATTTTCCTGGCGGATCTTGCCCACTTTAAATCACTATTTAGAATTTCCTTTTTACAAGGTGTGGATGTTTGAGGCAGTCATCACTATCTATCCTTGCCAAAAATGTTAAGGTTTCCGCAGATGCTAAATAGCTCCATGCGGTCAGTCCAATTTCGGTCAGCCGCGGGCCGTGGAGGGAGTTACGGTGGGGCAGGGAGGCGGGGAGGGGGAGGGGCAGGGTGGAGGGACCTAAACACTGGCATATGGATTATTGCAGGTAAGTACACAATTTAATTATTAAAACGAAATTCGTAGCGCGCACAGCATCGCATTGTGCGATGCTGTGCGCGCTACGAATTTCGTTTTAATAATTAAATTGTGTACTTACCTGCAATAATCCATATGCCAGTGTTTAGGTCCCTCCACCCTGCCCCTCCCCCTCCCCGCCTCCCTGCCCCACCGTAACTCCCTCCACGGCCCGCGGCTGATTTCGGTCCTAATAGCCTGTACCATGGGATAGGGTGGCAGAGAGAGTATTCTTTTTCAGCACCTACACTCTTCCAAATCCCAGCGTGTTTCCCCCTGATAATGAGCACCTCCACACCAGATGGGAATTCGGGCCGTACCTTTCCCTGATATGCTGAGAAGTAGAAGCAACGCATAGATTATATTGAACGCCTTTCCATACATACAAATGAAACAGATGACCTGGAGATCTTCTTACATGTCTACATTCAATGCCTAATATATATATATAAAAGGGAGTGTATTTGTGTGTATAGATGGTGGCAATGCATATTTTAGGGACAGCACATATGGATTAGTGATGACCTCATTCAATTTCAAAGAAAGCTGAAACTCTTATGAGTTCAAGCACATTGCTTAATTTGAGCCAGTGGTTGTAAGCAGGTCCCACAGGCAGATAGGCGCGGGAAGTAGTGTGCTGTAGCCTCTCCATAGCAAACTTGTTGAAGTTGAAAGAGCACTCAAGAAGCCTTTCAATTTTCTCTCGTCATAGAGGTCAATATGTCAAGCTCTATCTTCTCAAAAATGCTGCTATTTCTTTTGCTATGAAGCTTTTTTTTCTCTGACAGTAACGTGAGAGGATTTTATAATGTGAACTATATGACAATCTTTTGATGAGTGTGAAGGGAAAGGCTGTAGGATGCTTTTCTAACCCACAAGAAAAGGTGAGCTGTGCAAATATTTCAACAAATACATCAGCAGGTAGCAAAGCACAAATGTATCGCTCTCTTTTGCATTTCTAAAGTCCGATGGAAACAAATATTTTATTAGGATCAAAACAGACCGAGACACTTCCTTTTTGGGAACTGGTTCGTTCCTCTGTTTCCTCGGCAAACTTTGATCCAGATCAAGAGAGAAAAACACAACGAGGGGAAATAAGGAAGTAGAGGAAGACAGAAAAATAATGGCTATGCAGGGATGAAAAAAACCCTGCAAGATTAGATAATCCACCATCTGGGGGTGGATTAAAGAACTAAGAGGTGGAATCAAGGCTACACAGGTTTGGTCTTCGATAACGCTGGCCGCGGGCTTCTGAACAAAACTTGGGGCTCTGGCATTTATTGTGTTATAAATTAAACAAACCCGGTCCTGCCTGGTCCAGACAATGGAACCAGATCCCTGAATCTCTAAGGGCAAATCTCCTGACATTCTGTAAAAATCTAAAGACACGCCTTTTCAAAGCTCTTTCCACTGTAGTTTATCTACTCCCTTATAGCTAGTTCTTTATGAAGGTATCCCTATTTAGTAAGAGATAGTTGTTGAGGTTAATGTTATTAATGTCTTGCTTTTTTAAATGTTATGTGTATGCACTAAGCTATTCATGTGTTGTGGCTCTGCTCTATAAATACAGTAAATTAAAAAATAAATTAAAAAATAGTTTGGAAAGGCATACGAAGAACTACCAAAGGGGCCTGGATGCTTCCAGTAGACTGCGGTCTACACAAGTACAAATTAACAGTAACAATGCCAGACATGCCCCGTGGAAGTCCCTAGAGGGCCCACCGCACGATCAGGGGAAGACAGAGGTGGTGAGCTGGCTGTCAGCTGAGGGGGCGAAACTTAAAATGGAAGAGACCTGGGAGCTCCATAGAGCGCCCCCGGCGCACCAATGAATGGAGACGCTCACCGCCTTCCAAGCACTGAGAGGACAAGACGCCCGCTACATCCTCCCCTCACTCCAGAGCTAAAATATTGTGAAAAGACCACCACGACACAGAGCCCCATACTCAGAGGCTGAGTAAACATTTTAAGAGACATCCCCGATGCCCCCCCCCACGCCATGACAGTGTCACAAGCAGAGAGATTACAGAAGCCTATGAAATGTTGCAATTGGATGCTAATGAACTGGATCTGGTTTAAGTTCAGTATAAGAGTTGTTGCTGGCTATACAACTGCAATGAAACCTGATTGTCAGTATGCTGCTGTATGGCATGCCTTATTCCTTTGTGTATCAATAGATGCATTGAAGTCCTATCACATCGCCAGGACACATGGGCGCCAACTGAGTACCAAAATGTTACTGTACATGCAGTGCTATACTTGTTTGCCCTCTGCATGGAAAATTCAATAAAAATACTTTGGAAAAAAACCAATGCCATGCATGCCTTTATCAGTACATTACTAGGATCAGATCAACAATCCAGAACACAGACAAATGTCATAAATACCAGCAGCAGCAACAGAGAAAATCAGGCACAAGTGCACGAGAAACCAAGGCGTGAGTAGCAAACTTTATAGCGCTATTGGAAGCCAACATTAAAATAACTGCAGTTTTCAACAAGTGTGAGGCACACCTTGGTGGTGTTGATATTTGAAGAGTTTCAGAGACAGCCTGATAAAGTTTGCAGGAGGAAATTAACCCACAGCCGAAGGTGGAGTGTAGGTTTCAGTTCTTCAGAGGAAAGAAGCCAGTGACGTAGCAAGGGGAGGGGAGGCGGTCTGCCCCGGACTGCATGAGTTTTGAGGGCGCCAACCTCACCGCCCTTATCTACCGTCTCGGGTTGGCAATCGCCCCCCTGCTCTTCAATCCGCCGCCGTGGGTCCGCAAATGGAAAAAATCTGACCAGCATCCCCTGCTCTTTGATGCAGCCTCAGCAAGGTGACAAACATGCGGCCTGCCATAGGCGGCCAAGGTGATAGCTGCACCACTGAAAGAGGCCACTGGATTCAAAAGTGGCACAGGCATAAAAGTGAAAGAGGAGGATGCCCAGCAGTGGGATTCTCCACCAACACCAGAGAGTATATCAGGTCCACAGCAGACATATAAGGAAGTCGAGGTGATGCATAATCATGCAGAGATGGTTTGTCAGGGGAGGGAGCAAGTCAGACTCTGGAGTAGTGTTATATTCATCGCCATCCCCACTGTGACTGCACCATGCTGCCAGAGGAGAAACTGTGCTAGATGTGACACCAGTGATCTTCAAAGTGCTTTGATCTTTTTTACACACACATATACAATAGATATTAAAAGTATTAAAGGAATACAATGTAAAAATACTTTTTTCACGTGGTGTGAATATGTTTCCAAAACAGTGAGTAAAAGATATTTTTTAAAACATTAAATTAAAGCAGAAATTGTCCAACCAGTCCTGTGACTGATGTGGACTACTTTTTGGGCAGTTGTGTGCATGTGCGAGAATACGATTCCAACACTCACAAAGAACAGAGCCAATGGCTGAAGAAAATTGACCAATCCCCCATGCACTAGGCTGGGGTGGGAGGAAAGCAAATTGTGAATGACAGTTGAACAGACCAATGGATGAAGAGGGCTGACCGAAAGCCCCTCTCTGTTTATGAGTTTTTTTTTTTGCTTTTTGGGTCAAAAATGAGGCTAGTGAGACAGAAAAAGCTTTCAGAGGGCCAGACCTAATAAAAAGGATAAGCCTCTGTCCCAAATGTATCACTTAGCACCACCACCTCTTTGAAGGTTGCTCAAATAAGGACTACATTGTGTTTGTAGTGCACCACTTGAGTGATGATGATATTTCTTTAGCCATCAGCAGCTGTACAGTCTTCCTCTAATAATAGTACCAATATCATATATTCATTTATCCAATGTCAATGTCCTAAAAATATGGTCTAGAATCCAGAGATACTATTTTTGGTCTTATGCTGGACAACCCTGCATTAGGTCAATTTTCTTTCTCTTCTCTTAACAATAAATGTCAGGTCTATTAAGTAACTGGACTACACTTTCTGTCTCCAGGGTGATTTAGTACAAGGTCTGGCACATGATGAAGAATTTCTAATCATAGTCATCCATCTGTTGTGTACACAAAATAGGCAAACATCCCCCCATTTTGAGTCATCGTTTTGCCAGCAAAAAAAAGCCAAAAAAGACTATTTGATCTCTTTGCACAGGTGCTGTGTTAAGTTGCCATGAGCCCTTCATGTTTTCTGTAGTTTTTTTCATTCAGATTTTGATGTAGTAGCTATTGCTCATTTGAATAATATGATAAACAGTTTTACCAAAGACAAAATCATTTAAAGTACAAAAGTTCAAGTACTTTTTTGTAGCTCATAGTGCCAGTAACCTTGAAAAGCGCTGGGAAAGTGGGAAGGAGTTGGAGAAATGTCCTCAACATTTGATACAGGCAGGGTCAACAAGTATTGTAAAGTCACATCTCTCATTCCAAAACTTATCAACACACTCTGAAATAAAACGGAGACTCCTGGAAAATGGAGTAAAGCAGATGGAAAAAATAACAATTATACATATGGTGTGATCTTGTTTTTTCACCTGGCATATATCATCGATGGCATGGCAAATAAAAGATGGGGTAAAACCATCCTTTACATACATCCAATGTCTCACCAAGAAGCATTTTCTGCTGGAACCAGTCTCCAGCCAGAATCTTGCATGAGTTTATTTATGCTAAAGTTGTCTTTGTTTGAAATAAAGTCATGAAAAACGCCACCAAATTATGGTTTTACGCTAACACCGTCATTTCACTAAATGGCCATGAAATTCTGTGAATTTTCCTGAAACAAAATCAGCAGGTTCACACAAATGTATGCGCCGTGCTTTGAGAATAATTGGTTTGATGAACATAATGCAATAGGGCAAGTCACCATTAATCTCGTAAATCTGACATATTCATGAATGCTAAAGTTGGATACATTTTTAAAACTATTTGTTGAAGTCGGAGGTTATCAGTGGGTGTGGCTCACGTACGCAAAATGTGAACTTCTAAAAGTTTACTTAAAATATGCATTATCAATCAGTTTTTTAATGCTAATTAATTGGATACATTTGGAGCGGCTCAGTAAAGTAATGCAGCTTGTTCATAGAACCTGGAAATCAGAGGCTGGTCTTTGAGTTCACACTGGCAGAAACTCCCAAAAATTAATTCCTAACTCCAGTTCTCCCTGCACATCAACACTGTCACTCACACAGAACGTGTGATCTTGTTTATCTGCTCTCGAGGAAGCCGCTTTGTAGCTGGAATGTGCAAATCTGATGCGGGGCTGTGACACCCTGATTTATGGGGCAGCCAGGGAACGGGCATGGCATGAACGCAGCGGTGGTACTGAGTGGTACAGGAGTGTGCTGGGCCCAAATACCTTCGAGGCTGATGTATGTTGGTCGGAGGTGGTGGTGCAGGCCTCGGGTTGGTGGTGCAGGCTTCTTATCAACCACCTCCGAAGCACAACAACCACCTCCCTTGCGCACGTGCTGCAGCAATGCAGGGCACTGGCCCGGGAATCCGGAGCTTGTTCTGTGAAGGATGCTGTGGTAAGCACTGCAGTTCCACGGGAGATTACAGACTTCGTTCTTCCCTCGTTTTTTTAATTTTTTTAAAGATGTTTTTTTTCCATTAAAGAGCTACAAATAGAATCTGATTGAATTCGAAATTCAATGTATCGATTTACCACTTTTTACCACGTTCTAGCGAGTTAATTTATCTAGAGTTCCACATCACTCTTTTATAATGTAAATGTAGTAATAAAGTAGGATGCACTATTTACTTTTGCATTTCAGTCCCACAGGTATAGGATTCCAAACAAACTGCAGGATTGGTGTATTTTTCAAGGCTTAACGTCTCTTTCTTCCAACATATTTTTTTGTGTCCTGCCCCTGGCTGCTTTCTCTTCGAGCGCTGTCGCTCCTCCAGGACTTGTCCTTTCCCTTTCACGTCACCATGCAATACTTAACTTGTAAAAGACTAAGGGGCCCATTAGGATGGCGGGCGGATCGCCCCCCGCCAGGCTGGCGGTAGCCACCGCCGGCCTGGCAGGGGCGATCCGCCCGCCATCCTTGCTCTAAAGACCCCCGCCATATTAGTATGGCGGGGGGACCGTGGCGGACGGTAAGACCGTCCACCGCTTTTCCGCCCCGGTCGCAAGGCGACCGGGGCGGAAAAGGTATAATATGGTGGCGGTGTCTATCAGACACCGCCAGCCATATTATGAAGGACAAATTTGAATGCATTGAAAGGCATGCGGAGAATCCCGTTGCGGGCCCCCAGGGACTCCGGGGGGGTGGTGGGTGCACATGGGGGTACCTATGGTACCCCCCAGCAGTTCCATGCACAGCATGGCAGGCACCGCGCGGTACCTGCCATGCTGTGCATGGAAGTGCACTGCATGCCTTCCTGCCCGCCACAATGGTAGGAATGCAGGATGCGCCCGCCACTGTGGCGGGCACATCCTAATGCTGCCCACGGGACCCCCGCCCTTATGGCGGGCGGTCCCTGTCCACAATAGGATGGCGGGCGGACAAAGTCCGCCCGTCATCCTAATGGACCCCTAAGTGCCGGTGCTTAAAGTTTTGTTCAGAAGCCCACAGCCGACGCTATGAAATGTCGGAGTTCTGAACACCAAGGCTGCTTGGTCTCGATTCCAATTCTCGCCTCTCTCATCCATCGCCAGACACCATCTGGCCCTTTATCTCTCTCTTGTAGGTTCCTGCTTTCTCCCATTGTGACTTTTTCTACATCTTTCCTTTCCTCTTTCTCCCCCTCCCCCCACCTTCCTCACCCTCCTTTGATGTTTTTCCTGCTCTGGGTGAACATCTGATGACTAATAAGAAGTGTCAGTCCCCAAAAACGAGTGACAGTGGGCCCACCTGCACCAACCAGCTCTGATCTGAGTCACCCTCTGCCTGTAGAGACCCGCTTGCCACCCTTCTAGCAGCTCGGAAGCTGGTTCTGAGCCAGGGCCGGACTGGAAACTAGAATCAGCCCTGTAAAAAATATAAATCTATGTCAAACCAGCCCCACATTGCAGGAAAAACAAAGTCGGAAGGTTCCTTGGGGGCTTTCATAATAGCGTCAAGGTAGCCCATCCAGCTCCGAAAGCAACTTCTTGGGCTGGGGCCCACCGGGCAAATGCCAGTGTCGCAGAATGTCATGTGCTGTTGGAAGCCTGTGCTTGTACATGACCAAAAACATTGATAAAAGGGCTAGCAGTGCCTTCTCTCAAGTAAGAATGTATCAATACTCCAGCTACTCTTCAAGCCGGTAATGTACCTGGAATTGAATGGTCCTGGTGCACTCAAGTCTAAATTGGCAACATTAGTGCACATACAAGGCCTATGTTGGACATAGGCATAGAAACCTCTGTTTAATTGGCAATGGAACGTGATCTACACAATGCACTCACTACTAGGCAGGATGTGGCATATAAATAAATAAATACTTCGCAGATAAGCATAAGGGTGACCGTAACCAGTTACAGTGCTATGGCTTAGACTTAGTCCCTGATAACATCAGAGGGGGGGACAGACTTAGAAAACTGCGTAGGTTGGAGTCAAGATATATTATTGATCTCCATACCAAAGCGCCTTGGGGTCTGAATAGTGGCGAAGACATGATGGTACACATAGGTATATGAATGAATCACAACATGCGTAGAAACTTGACATATAACCTGTGAGGTGTAGAGCTTTGGATAGAGACTTAAAATCTGAATGTATGTACATGGCAATCATACCAGTGATGAATTCATAAACTTGAGTATGCACATTTGTATATAGGTATATATATGTAAATAGGGCTTCATCTTTTGGATTTAGATGTAATGGAACTGTGAATGATTTACGGTAGCCTTAAGTAACCTTGGTTTCCTCCTTCAGAAATATGATCAATGGATGAATTCGATTTCAAGTGTTTTGTTGTAAATAGTAATTATGAAAAATGAACTTAAATATGATACTGTAAAAAAATGTGTATAGGTTTGGTAAAGAACATATGGTTGATTTATTATGGATTTGGTTAAACAATTTTGAATACTGGTAGGGAAGGAGAATTGCCGATACACGGCTTAATTTTTGTGTTTGTAACATGGGTCAAATCGATAGTAAGCACTATGAAAGTGTTTGTGATGTTGTCAAAAACATTTTGCACAAATCAGCTATCTGAAAGACTTATGTTAAGGGTGGACAGACATGTTTTGAGAAAAACAAAACGAGGAAACATGCTTGCAATATATGTTTATTTGTAAATATGTAAATATGTACCACTCTAAGATGGCGCTGGTTATCACCAGTTGGCCTGTAGTCCTTCCTCTACCTCAGTAATTGTTTAAAAACAGGATGTTGTATGAGGGTCATTGACATTGAGAAAGGCTAATTGCCGAAACGCGAGGGCGTCTGTCATGTCTAAATAAAGCAACCGTTGGAAATTTACCCCGGAGTGCGGAGAATTCTTTGTTTTCAAACGGAGGAGTTGGAGCAGTAATATATATATATATATATATGCAGCGGAAACTGGCCATTATTTTACAGTGGGTGCCCCAGTGCCCACCCGGGGCACCTACAACATGCCCACCATTGAGGGCTGCGGGAAGTCCCAAGGCACCTGCAGCCGCTGCCAGCTCCCGAGCCAGCGCACATCCTGGGTGCAGCGGGAGCCACCTCTGTCACTTTGCTCCTGTCTGGGTGGGAGCAGCTTTTTATGCTGCTCCCGCCAGGTGGCAGCTGTGTTCCCTGCCTGGGAGAGTGTGGGCAGGGATTTACATTTATATTTTCTCTCCTGGGCGCAGGGAACAGCATTGTCCGAGGGAATGGGGTCCCCGGAACACTGCTGTCTCCGGGCCCCAAGGGATGGGGCCCCAGGGCCTCGCTGAGGCTCTCGGGGGGCAAATGCCCCCTTCCACAAAAAGATGAATTCAGCCTCAAGGGTTGGGTTCCTCAAGATCTTACAAAGGCTCAGGGAGGGGGGCCGCACATCCTTCTCCTAAAACCAAATTAATTGTCCCCAGGAGATGGGTCTCCAGGGCCAAGGAAAGGCTCAAAGAGGCGGACCGCACATGCCACTCTATATAAAATTTTGACGTGCTAATGCCAGGGGCCTGGCCCACCCGCAGGAGCTTAAAAATCAAAAGGGCGGGAGCCCACCTTAAAAGCTGGTTTAGGACACTCATCCATCCGAGAAGAAACACACATACTGCAATTCAAAATTAAAATTTGATTAAAATTCAAAAACATACACTGACATGTTATGAAAATATAGGTTTTGTGCAAAGCAAGCACATAAAGCCAAAAACTAAAACAAATGAGCACTGTAAAAAAGTAAAAGGACAAATCAAAGGAACACACAGCTGCAAAATGTAGACTTTTAGGGCTTTACAAACAATGCACAACTTACTATATTTCAAACAACAGTGTAAAAATACGAATGTGAACACTGAATATACCTTTAAATCCCGCATTCTTTTACCCCACAGGGAATCACAACGCGGTTGTTACAAAGACCACGTTGTGATTCCGCATACCATTACTCCACAAGTCGGAACAACGACTTGCAGAGAGGGGCACTGGAAGTTGGAAATGTATAATTTACTAATCCAACTCCAGTCTGTGCGGACACTAGGGAAGGTGTTGGATTTTAAATCCAACACCCCCCCCCCCCCCCCTCCGCAAGTCGTTGTTCCGACTTGCGGAGTAATGGTATGCGGAATCACAATGCGGTTGTTGTAATGATCGCGTTGTGATTCCCTGCGGGGTAAAAGATTTGTTGTAAACGCTGTTTACCGTAAACACTAGTAAGGCACAGGCATTAGCACTGACACTTACCCATTGCAATATCTAACCAAAAACTAAACTGCATGCTGTGGACAACAGCAATGCATGCAATCTACAAAAAGGCTACAGTTTCATACATATGGTTCTTCACCTGGAACACATACCTACAGGTAACACTTCATGACTACGCCAACAGGAAATGCATAGAGAGATTCAAACTTAAATATGACACCACCAATGAACCCTACTCCTCATCAGGCCTCACAATCCACAGATGAAATATAGGCCTCAAGCATGACCACAGCTGCAGAACTCTGTGCACTATGGCAGTATGCTGCTAGTTTTTACAGGCAGTCACTAGAGACACAATCACTATCTCCACACAGATGACGTTGGATATTCTGAGCGATATGACTGATAGCAACGTACCACTACCTAACAAACTGGGAACAGAAGAGGTACTACAAGACATATGCCTGGACATAATGGTCCATTGAGTGGGCCCATTAAAATGCTCACATTAATACAATGCCAGCATCAAGAGATATGTTGGATCCAAGTAGTGCCACTGTAGGCAGCGGACCTGTTGCAGGTCTATTTCACGCTCCACCACAAAGCCATCAACATTGACTAGACAGCTTCAGCTCTGGCAACTCTTCTAATTTGTTCATGGGGGAGTTCAGATGGCATATCTTTCTGTTCCGTAATGTCACTGGAGGTCTGAGATCATCTCTGAAGAAGTCATTGTACTTATCAGCATTCTGGTCTTTATCTTTAGTTGAGTCTGTTCATCCAATATCCTCGTGATTCTCACTGTACTTTATTGCTTATGTTTTCACTTTTATGTTTGCTGTAAAGCGCTCAGATCCCCCCGGGTCTTGCAAGCGCTATATAAAACTCCAAATAAATAAATAATCACTGTATTTAGCATCTCATATGCCTTTCTGAAGTGCTATTTGCTAGAATGACAGAGCAGTGTTACATGAAGGTGTATCTCATGGTTAACACTATCAATGCTACAGCAATTCTCCCTCAGCGCTGGAACTCATTGATTCCCATTGCTCATGACGAGCTGAGCTCGTCATGAGCACAAGAGCAGTGTACTGCATGACGAGCTGAGCTCGTCATGAGCATGGAAGGGGTTAATAACAAAAATGTCTTCATAATGAGGTTAGGCATGCTAGTTGGCTCTGTCTATCTGGTCCTGGTGGGCTTACTCACATTTTGGTCACTGCTTGCACGGCTGGAGACACTGGTGTTGTGTTTGTGTTTTCTAGCTGTTGAATGCCCATTTGCTGTATAGTGATAACCTTTACGGATTACAGCTTTGAATTAAGATTCTCTCAAGCACCCTCAAAATGTCCTGTTCTTGGTTGCCTATGCCAGATAGGCTATTGGGACAACCACTTTCTCAGCGTTTAGAAATGTCTTTATTCTCTGCATGTTTTCAGGCCACATCCATGACACTGGTCCTTTCGATGTCTTCAATGAGATGACTCTGTTCCTGTTGCCATTTTATCTAATGGGATGCAGGAGCAACGCTCGAGTTGATGACGGGGACAATCACACCAGCCAGCCCTTGTCACTCACAAGCCAGACAGGCAATTCACATCTCACAGCACACAGAAATGCCAACTTCTGAAAGTGGCACTTCTCCACTAGACACAATCAATCTGCACACACCATTGTGCAGCATTTATTTTCACGAGTTGGCACATACCAAACACGCCCCTGCACTCCTCTCACACCAGGAATTACCATGGACACATATATCCCCCCATGCATTCCTATGGGAGGGCAGGCCAATCTCACCACACGCACTCAGATTGAGCACGCACTTTACACTGGGACACAATGCTAAAGTGCGCAGAAGCCAAAAACTACTAGTATCAGGTCATATTTAAAAGCAAAAAGTTTAGGGGTGAACCTGCCAAAAGGGCCAAGTCCAACAACCCTCTTTGAACAGTGCTGACTCTTCCCTTTTACAAATCTTTTACATCTTTGGCCGTACAAGCGTAACTGCATGGAGCCACATCTCTGGAAGATTGAAACACAAATAGAGATGTACAATAAATAAATTAGCATGACACAAATCACGATATGGCTCATCAATTCCTCAGATGGACAAGATTGCACTGACTCTGATCTGTGTGGCCCACGTGCAGAAACATTAGATTGTCAGCAGGCAGAGTTAGACCATCAAATATTCCAAGATGACAATGTCAATTATTTCTGCGTAGTCGCTCTTGGAGACATACACAGTATAGGTCCTCAGCAACCTGACAGAGATCCTTTGGTCGGGTATCAGGTGGGGCTGTGACCATCACAGTATTGATGATGTGATGCTCACCTGTATAAAATCATCCAGTCATTGATCCAAAAGAGACAGAAAAACTGTCCTTTGACGCCTTTGATGGTGGGACGAGTCACACCTGCAGTTCAGTAATTCGGAGTATCTACAGACATATACCCCAAACGAGTGAAAAAGCTCTACTAAATCACACCATTGGAGTGCATAAAACTTCCAAAAAACTCCAGTAAAAAAATCAAATTTGCCCACTCCACATAAACGTTTTCCTTGTATTAGAGAAATGTGTTATTGCTACTGTAGTACTGGAATATACAAATTATGTTCTGAATCCCTCAATTGTCATCAAGAAAAGAAAACAAAAAACAAGAAGTGAAGACAAAACTATCCCCTGTGTTGGTTCCTTTCATTTACACAAATGCACACACAACCGGCTTCTTTTAAATGCTTACATATGTGTTTTTGGACTTGCAAAAGGACTAAACTCTGGAGCGGATGTTTGATGATGAGCTCATAAAAGGGGAATCTAATTAATCTCTAAAATTGTCTCTTATCCAACCCAACAGTAAAACAGTGAAGGGAATAGAGGCTACAAACTGATTTGGCATGGTTATACTATATTAATTTTTGACTGGCTGACCCAGGCAGTGCGTTCATTCAGTTCCTCAGCCTTACACGATGGGTCTCATACTGCAGGAGACTAGATGAACTGCTCCTTGTTTCTAGGATGATTAGGAACCGGTGACGCTCTGTCTATATTTCATGCTTTGCATAATGTCCACTAATCTGCATATATAAGATGTACATGTTGTGTTTAGTTAGCCACAGTTACCATATACTTCAGTTGTAGTATGTTAAACCAAAATGTTCTGTGCTTGAAGTGGATGTTTTTCTTTGTCTTCTTTCAGGAGCCAAGCTGCAGTAGTTCACATCAATGAGGTTGGAATACAATGTCTTGCCTTCTGTGACAATTGTATATGTGTATGTGTTTCACAGAGAGCTGACCAATGAATCTCTACCCCTATGTGCAGTAGAAAACTTCCATTGTGTGATGTCTGGGACTAGGACTGAAGATGTCTTATTATGAAATGATATATTTTGACTGGTTTGCTTTATGGGAACGTAGGGCATTGTTGTTTGCTACAAAGAATTGCATGATTTCATTGTTCATTTCTAAGCTAGTTAGATTCACATGCGTCTTTCAACTCACCTGAGATTAGACATCCCTTTGTTCTGCTAAAATAGTTAAACTCCTGAGCAAATGCGTTCTCACTTACCTACTTGAATCTTCATTTGATACTGCCTTTTAGATGCTTTATTTGCTGACACCATCTGCATGACTGATCCTCTATTCGCCCGACTCTTTCGTTAATCGTATCAGAGAATATTCCCTTCATGGGAAACTGAATTTTCTCGATTTTGATCTATGATAACTCTTAGCATTTTTCCCCCCGAATTTTGAATCAATTTCAATTACATAACAAATGTTCATGTCATGAACATTTGTCTTGGATATCTTTAAATGATCTGAGGTTGCAACTTTGCTATTCTGCTAATGCACCTTCATGGTTTGCAAATCGACTAGTCCCTGTCATCGACCTAAGGTGCTACACTGTCACTGATGTATTGTTGATTTATTGAGGTTAAGCCTGAGCCTGCGACTAAAGGTCCATCCGTTCGAGTGCAGCTTGCACTTGAGTTTGCACCAACAATTTGCATTATGCAAATCCCACCCCGCTGCAGCAGAACCAATAGCTGAAAACCAGAACCGCACATAAGTGATATGGCATCCGCCCAATAGTCATGTATCTCTAGGAATCCTCCTCTTGCAAACATATTTCTAAGCATAAAATGTGTCCTTGATTTGAAATGGGCTGATGGTAGCTGTGCTCGTGGCTAGGGATGTGGGTAGGTGCAATTTATTTCTTGCCACCTTCACTTAGGGCCAGATTCATCAAGCTCAAATCTGCTCGCAAAGGGCCAGATTCTGGGAATCTGGCCCTTTGCGAGCGGTATTTTTGCATTTGGGATGCATCATCCCAAATGCAAAAATCGCTAATTAAGAATTTGCTAAATTGCGATTCTTTGCATTTAACCGCATGCGCGCTAGCGGTTTTACCGCTGCGCGCTGCGATTTTGAAAATCCCGCGTTACGTGACAAGGTCAGCTCGTCATCCGCGTAGCGCAGGTTACGCCCATGACGAGCTGACCTTGTCATTAGCGCCGAAGGGGTTAAGGAATCTCAAATTGAGATTCCTTAAATGCAATGCATGAAAGTGAAAAAAATAGCGAATTCGCTATTAGGGCACGCAAATTACCATGAAGTACATCTTCGTGGTAATTTGCAAAAACGTTGAAAAATGCACTAAAGTGCATTTTTCAAAGTTTTTGTATGTGCACACATCAATTTTAGGGGTGCAACAGGGTGTCCTTTGGATACCCCTGCACCCTTGAAATCGCAATCTCAATTTGCGAATCGCTAATTGCGATTAGCAAATTGAGATTGTCTTCCCATTCATTCCTATGGGCCTCTAGGCCCATAGGAATGAATGGGGCGATATTCCTTAATTGCGACTCGCAATTTGCGAGTCGCAATTAAGGAGTTATTAGAAATCGCTAATTTTTTTGTGATTTCTTGATGCATAGCATTTTGCTATTCCTTAATAGCGAATCGGTATTTTTCGCTATTAAGGAATAGCAAAATGTGTTCTTGATGAATCTGGGGGTTAGTTCTATAGACAAATTCGCAAACTTCATGAAGTTGCAAAGGCCCACATGCATCAATATCGGCTTTTGCGAGTTCTAAATTGCGAAAAATAACGATTCGCAATTTAGAATTCGCAAATGCCTATGCATGAATATTTTCTTATTTTTTTTGCAAATCGGTAAAAATCGCTATTTTTACTGAAATGCATAAAAAATGCGAATTTTAAATTGCGAATTCACAATTCCCATTCATTCCTATGGGCCAAAATGCCCATAGGAATGAATAGGAATTGCGAATTCGCAATGTGCAATTGCAATTCATCAATGCATTTCAAGGGTGGAGAGGGGGGTCAAAATGACCCCCCCCTTCACCCATGAAATGTACTTTTCAGCATAAGTTACATACACACATGTCCTAAGGACATGTGTGTGTGTAACTTTACAGTTTAAAAAATGCATTTTTGTGCATTTTTAATCAATTTCGCAATTTACCACGAAGTTGAACTTCGTGGTAATTTGCACTTCCAATTTTAAAAAACGCATATTTTTCTGTAATGATGCATAGCATTTAAGAAATCTCACAATTGCGATTTCTTAAATGCTAACGCAATTTTAGAAATCGTAAAAAAGATGCGACTTCTAAAATGGCATGATGCATCCCAACAAGCACTTTTGCATTCGCAAACGGCCGATTTTAAGGAATCGCACCGTTTGCGACTACAAAAATGCTTGATGCATGTGGGCCAAAGTTCTTTGGTTTCGAAATATCTCTTGTGGAAAATGAACTTCACAAAAGGTAAACTTACAGTGAACAGATTAGCATAGATTGCCACTGTGCATAGAAAAACTATGTATATGTAAAGGAAAAATATTGCTAATTGTTTCTATCTTTCCTGAATTTGATAACAGTGAACATCATCTTGCAGTGCATTGGAAATGAACTTGCAATGTGCAGAAAAGCTGTCTATAGGTGATGTCAAACAAACTATGACATTTCTCAAACATCATGAACTTCAAAAGCTGACAAATCTGCAAAACCTTACTGGCATGAAAAAACTCCACAGACCCCACTGGATTACACAGAGAGTCCCTACTTTCTTAAGCATAACCAGTGTAATGTGCAATTATTTTGTTGTTTTTCACAAATATTAATCCCCATTGCATATGTAAAATGCTCCTCTGAAAAGTATAAATTGTGTGTGTCTAAACTCTCGAAAACAAGCACACAGTTGTTGCACACAATCTGGCACCTTGAATTTCGCAGTGAAAATGCAACTCTGTAGCACTGCAGTTTCTGTTTTATTGTCAGCGCTCCCAGATCAGTTATTACAAGGTACTTGCTGGTCCCAGCTTTTGCCAAAGGCTCTGGCCTACTTGCAGAAAGCCAGTTCAAGGACGCCCTGTGTGTGCCCTCCGTGGGTTTGCACCTTTAAGTATGCATGCTCCATGCTTGTGCCAACAGACAAACCAAAACATACTGAGAAGAATGTGAACTATTCTATGGCACTGAATACTCTGAATGGACATTCTAAGTTAACCAGACATGTATTTTTAATTTTGTTGTGGTGAGGTATTTAGTGCAAATATCTTAGTATCTGATGATTACAAATAGCTGAAAGCCGCTGAATTTTTTTTTTAAAGTAACATAAAGTGGAATAGAAAGAGCCCCCTGCCTTGGTATTGTAAAATATTGTAGTGTTGTTTTTTATATATAGACAAATATGTTTTATATGATACCAAAGTGAAACGTAAACATATATATGTTTATATGGTAATTTATTTAGAAAGGAATGTTGTAGTTGTAATAAAAAAAATGAATGTCTCCTGAAGATCAGCTCTGTGTATGTGCTCAGCATTAACTGGACACCCATAACCGCTGGTTGACTCGCGGGAAAGAGCTAGAATCTCACATTCGTTACTTTGGAGCTTGTTGGGGCGGCCTGAGGAGTTTGGGGATAAGCGCCTTGTTCTTTATTGTTCAGTGGTGCTTCGGCTTTCCATAATCTATTACCATACCTTATCAGAAGACCTTACTACAGCACTATCTCACATGCAACTAATGTTTCTTTCTGCAGTTTTACATCCTCAAAGTGCATGCTATCTCAAAAAGCCTCCTCCCGCAATATCCCTTAAACCCTGCATGATAAATTGCCCTTCGCATACAAATATTGATTGCTCCCTCTCCTTTTTTTCCTTCGAATGACCCTCTCCTTACTTTCCATCCTCCGCATATCTCCTCCCTCGGAGTACAGCCCACTCTAAATCACATGCCGCCTGCCCGTTATTATATTTCTGCACACTGTCCGCAACTCATTTCGTAAATCACAACCTGTCTTTCTCTGAAGCTGTATCCACCCAACCGAACAATACCTAAAGTCATTTAGCCTATCCATTCATCCCACTCATCATTTGCACTACCTCCCATACCTTTTGTCTACAACATAGAATTTGTAATAAACGTGGGTAGTGACAGCTCAAGATTAACCACCAAACATGGGTTCCAGAGAACCAGTATTCTCACTATTCAGTACTTCGGCACCTCATTGGGGCAGTAAGGGCTATATCCTTGAAATTGAAATTTGGAATAAATTTGTGTAGCAGTTTCCATGACAGCTCAAGACTAATCACAATAGCCAATAGCCACTGGATTAACCACCAAACATGGGTTCCAGAGAACCATTCTCTTACTATGCAGCACTTCGGTACCTCATTAGAGCAGTAGAGGCTATATCCTTGAAATTGAAATTTGGAATAAATTTGTGTAGCGGTTTCCATGACAGCTCAAGACTAATCACAATAACCAATAGCCACTGGATTAACCAGCAAACTTGGGTTCCAGAGTACCATTCTTCTCACCATATAGTGCTTCGGCACCTTCCTAGGTCGCAGGCAGCTCTATATCCTTGAAATTGAAATCTGGAATAAACGTGTGAAGTGGTTTCCATGACAGTTCAAGACTAATCACACTAACCAAAAACCACTGGATTAACCACCAAACGTGGGTTCCAGAGTACCATTCTTCTCACCATATAGTGCTTTGGCATATCGTTAGGGGGAGTAAGCGCTAGATCCTTGAAATTGCTGGTGCCAACAGAACCCTCTCAAGATGGCACCCTCTGAGTGGGTTTACATGCTCTAATGCTTCTGCCTCCACGCTGATGGCAGGGCATGTGCTCTCCTGTTCCTAAAGTTTCCTGACAGGGAGCAAAGGTTTGCCCTACAAAAATATGTCATTTACCAAGAGGAGTAAACTTGCTATAAAACCGTCTGGTCTGCGCAGAAGTAGTGAATGGTGATGTCACTACTGCTCTTTACCGAATGTGAAGATTTAAGGCAACCAACATGTAGACCTAAATTGATTTTTCTACATATGTAACAATTATCTAAAAGGACCAAAGACAACAAAGTCTTTATCAAAAAGTAAAAATTTGACTTTTATTCAATGTTTATACAAAAAGGAAAATATTTTGAGAAATTCATTTTCATATCTGTCATTCAGACTCACAAGCATACTAAACGCAGATTAAAAACATTGTTAGAATAATAACATATGATCATGAATCAGAATTCCACCAGTCATTTGAATTTGTGCCACTCATCTGACAGTGTTCTACTTATTTTGTGTTTATTTATTTATTCATGAGAATATGTCATTGTTGTCTTTGGTCCTTTTAAATAATTGTTACATAGGTAGAAAAATCAATTTAGGTCTACATGTTGGTTGCCTTAAATCTGTATATTCATTGAGATATTCCCTACTTTAAGGCACTTTATTGGAACTGTAGGGGGCCTCTCCTTTACATTTGACTACTGCTCTTTGCCTTCTTCAGTGATCTCTGTCATTTTGTATCATTAACAAGAGTGTCCTTTTGCAGTTACTTAAAAGACCGGCTTATTTGGATTCGAGTGCCAGAATCTGAGGTATTTGCGCCGCGAGCCAATGTCTGTACCTGTCCTTCCAGCCCTACACAAAGCTCTCCTTTCTAGCATGAGGCTTCATTGCGGAAGTGCATGCTTCCTCATGTGGGTGGTGCAATCATACCTCTGGCTGTGTCATCACACTGTAGTTAGTTCACACACTCCAGGTCTCTCTGGTTTAGGTTACAAACGTAAGTGGTGAATCTTAGCTGATCACAGGAGAGCCCCCTTAACATGTCTCGGAATGCGCACCTAGACGTAAGGCTAGGACGATCTGTTAAAGATTTGTTAGTGTCAATATCAAGATTTAACAAATTCCAGTGTGCACTAAAGTGTGCAATATTATTTTGGTAAATTGAATCTATTGCACCATGAGATTGGACGGTCCACCTATGTTTGTGTAATATGTTAACACAATTTCAGAAGCATGAACATTCAAATAGTTTGTTAGATTAGGTTGCAATTGGCTTTCACATAAGACAGACAGAGATAGACAGGCAGACAGGCAGACAGACAGGCAGAAAGGCAGCCAGGCAGACAGACAGGCAACAGACAGACAGGCAGGCAGACAGACATACAAACAGGCAGGCAGGCAAGTAGGTAGAAAGACGGACGGACGGACGGACGGACGGACAGACAAACAGACAGACAGACAGGCAGGCAGGCAGACAGACAGACAGACAGACAGACAGATAGATGTATGGCAACACAGCATACAGCTGTGTTGCATCTGGGAGGCGTTCCATTAGTGGTGCATTCCCAGTTTCACTAACGCAAGTAAACTTGGGATTGAATCAAAATGCTACGTCTGAGGCGTAACGAGGTGAAATAACTATATTTCTTCTCATTACTTCCTCTTTCCATACATCAAGCATTGTACATCACAAATAGAAAGAGGAAAGTGCCTCTTTGGGTTGTTTCCTGTGCCGCAAGTATCTCTTCCAGCACAAAAACAATCCTGCTTGCAATACAGGCATCCTTGCAGCATGGCTCAAGGGTCCCTGCGCTGGCGCTAGGCAGCCACAAGTGTGCCTGTGCTGGAAGAGAGCTGAAGAGCATCATATCTTTAGAAATAAGGCTTTCTCCCATTTTGGCATCACAGTGCAGCGACTAGCCTTGCTGCACTGCACTGCGTGAATTCTTCGTAAATTTGTGCCCCAGTGGTTAGCTTGGAAATCTTGAATGGAACTGGTTCTCCTGGGCTAACAGTGGACACACCTGACCTGAGCAGCTAAGCCCTAGGGGTGGTACTCGGGGAGTGGAAATATAAGGCAGTGACGTCACTGAAAAGTACAAAAGCCAGGCAGTGCCCTTTGCTCTCTGACACTGTGGTCAGTGTACTGAAGAGAAGAAAGGCTGCAGCGCCGCCACTGTTCACTTTCAGGAACACCAATGTGCTGTACAGGTGAAAGGGGATGAGGGCCACCCTTCCATCAGCGTTTGAACTTTAAAAAGATTCATTTGAAATAAACTGCTGCCGACTTTGTTTCCGGTTTTAATGGTAAAGTCAAATTAATCTCAAATTGGTGCTCATGAAGCAGGTGTGTGGCAGGTGCTGCTGCAGACTCAATAAACCCTGAGTGATTCAAACAAGAGTTTGGGTCACAATAAGGCCCTCCAAATTATTTTCTCCTGCAGTCTTGTGTCTGTTCACAGTTGTTCAATGGGTACATTTAATTAACCCCTTCGCTGCGGCCGCAATTCCCCCCGTGTGCTGTAAACAAAGGAACAGGGCGGGGCCGTGACGAACCCCAGCCGTCATCAGCACAGGCCCACCGCGGGGCGTTACGGCTGGGGTTCGTCACCAGCATGGGAGGGGTTAAACCACTGGGAAACTGTGTTTACAAACAATGTGCTTTTTGCAGAAACACAGCTCTTTAAATTTACTCAGGTAAAAATGTTTGTTTTTTATAACTTAAAATTTGCTGAAAGCAAAATGATTATGAAATGTCTTTGAAACTTTTTTAATGTCACTGCTGTAAAAATATTTGTCAGCCTTCTTTTGGAATTCACCAAATATTCTAAATATATAACCAACATTCGATGTAAAAATTACACATGTTACTGGAGTGCAACGGGAGCAAATATTTTTGGTTCAGTAAAAAAGAAAACTTGAGAAGTTCCTGTTACTTTTACTTGAGACATCTACATTTTGCCTTAGATACCCCTGGCCCGGGTTTACCAGGTGTAGAAATGCACCCAGTAGCATGGCATGTGGGTCCAGGCTGGGGTGGTGGGCCCCAGCGACCAACACGAACATGGGAGGCATGCCAGCAGTGGCGTAAAAAAACGTGAGGTCCCCCCTGCACTATATGCTGGAGGGGACCCTCACATGTGTATATATATGTGTATGTGTATATATATGTATATAGAGATAACTCTAATCACTAGTATATGCAGTAGACCTTTGTACTCTCTACCATTCCTATGTGACTCTTCCTTGAGTGACTTTAGTATTTGTACATTTGCCATTTTTCTTTCTGTTTGTATCTCTTCCTTGTGTGACTTTACATCTTGTACATTTTCAATTTTTTCTGTTTGTATCTTTTATGTAACGCATGTAATCCTAAATCCTTATGTTTTGCAACCGGTTCTTATGAAAAGCGCTCTGACACCTTCGGGTAAAGTTTGCGCTATATAAAATCACATTATATAAAATAAAAAAATCAGTAGGGGATGAGGGGGGCCTCCAGTATGGGTACGCCTGGGCGGGCCTAAACCACAGGGGCTGCGGGAGCCTTTGTTATGCCCCTGGCAGGCAGTGCACCCGCAGCCAGGCCACAGCCTGCACAGACTGCACACACCGCTCCTGTTTACCACTTGCTTGCAGCCGGAGGTAAATGGGAGTGAGTTTGTCGGAGACGGCCATACAGAACGGGGACGAGCCATCCCAGGTGGGCCTGGTTATTCCCCATACTGCGGATACAAACATCCCAGGTTTGCTTGGGTATTCCCCATACTGCGGATACAAACAGGTAATTGCACTGTGCAGGGGTGAATTCACTGGCCAGAGTGGATTATTGCAGCCATGGTCATTTCAGTTTCCCTGCATGTTGCAACGGGGGCCCATATGGGTAAAACCACGTGTGACAAGAAGGATGTTAAGCATTGTAAAAAACAAACATGCCCCACTGCAGAGAAACTGGGCTTATATCAAATATTTTTCTTGTAAGCCCTGCTGCCGCCTGCCACAAACATCCTTCTCCCTTGATAAACTCCAGGATGGGGTAATTCCTTAAAAGTTCCAAAACCTGAAATGTATGTCAGATGTGACAAAGGATGCTTTTCCTAAAGGAAGAGCCTTGTCCCGGGCAATATTTACATTATTACTTATTAAGAAAGGTGGGTGACGAACGGCATGGTCAACTTTACAGCGCTGTTTAAAACAATATCTATATTTATAAACTATCTCAAAAATACCTTAAGTATTTCGCCTTTATGTCTCCATGCCTAACCCACTGCTAAAATAATATCTATATTTATAAGCTGTTTCTACCTAAAAAATGGTATCAATTACTGATCCTAATACCATCATATGTTCTGCATACGTATTGCCATGTTATCTGTATGTCAACCTGAATATGGATTATGTAAATCACATAAGTACTACTATGTCATCCCTGTGAAGCGCTCTGATGCCTTCGGGTCGAGTTTGCGCTATAAAAAACTCTACAAATAAATAAATAAATAGTCACCGTTAGGGAAATTTATTGGAGGGAACAACTCTCAAACCCTCTGCCATGACAGTTGCTGCCCTATAATGCACCATGTCCAGGGTGGTCCCATGTACAACATTTTACACAGGAGGGCATAGGGCCTTCCTCAGGCCTTTTCCTCTCGCCTGAGAATGATTAATGAGAGACCAAAAGTGTCCCTTCCACTCTGAACATTAGTAATTTTGAGGTCAGGGACAGGCTGTTATATGACACCACCTATAGCTATTTATTACATATTGGATTATAAGTATAGTGCATAAGACGTCACTTCCTTCTATATCCTGTGATTGAGGAGGTACAGTAGCGTGACTGTTGTATATATTCTCAAATCTGCTGTTTCATGTTTGCTCATTGTGAACTATCTATATATAATGCAGCAGCATCATGAGAAGTAATAATTAAGGAACGAGTGAAATTACAGAATTTCATTTTTAAGAAATGTTGTGAATTGTATGTGGCAAGAATCACAGGTGAAAATTGAACGCAATGGCATTTATTGCATTTAAAAGCCACACAAGATACAGACAGAAGACTAGTTTGAGTAAAAAATATATCTTTTTCACAGTTGTGCCATTCCTCTGAGAGATTTTTAGCTCGCACCAGTCCGCCCTGTGCGAATTTCACAAGATTCCACCAGAGTAAAAACAGAATTCTCCTTGGCTGGTGGTGATGAAGCAGACCCGCATTGGTTAGCATTACAGATTATGTGATTTTGCAGAGCAGCACATACTTTGCAATACTTAGGCAGTGTTTAATTTGTAAATAATCCAGTACTAGGGCCAATAGTATTTATCGGGAGTCCACTTCAGCTAGCACACCACAGCTCCTGCCACTTCAGTGACAGCTATCCCTACATACTTGTTTAAAGTATATTAAATTGCCACTGTGGAATTTTGCTAAAAAACAGACACACAACGCCACCGTGTGGGGAATAAATAGGAGCAGGTTTTTAATAAAAAGGTGCCAGTGCTGAGCACCGGCAAACTTCGACACAAATTAAGCAATGTACGTCGGTTGACATCCCACATATTCTTGTATGTGTGAGTAAAACATCTTAGCATGTGACCTTGGCAATGTTTCCTTCTTCTAAGAGTAGATATATTGCTGCATGATATTAGCTACAATCAATGTTTTACCTGGTGCAACTTGATAAGAAAATCTGTGTGGATCTAGGGCTCTCCCATCTATAATTGAGTGGTTGTGGGAGTGGAGAGGACGCCTAGAGAAGGACACTAAGCCTTTACATCTTGCCAAATGTAATTGCAGGAGAAATAAAGTCTAGCCAAGTGGCCAGAAAGATGTGGCCACATAGGCCAACAGCTTAGGAGGGCATTGCTTAGCCCTTCACAATGAGTTAGTACTGACATCATGGGATCATTGCTATGTAGTTACAACACGAATGCTCAATATACATGCCTATTGGAGGTGCTCAGTGATGCCCAAAGAGGCTATATGTAACTATATTTCCAAGGCAATACTTGTGCCAGGAAACTGTTCATCGGCGCAGGCAGATGCTCATGATGTCGCTCAATGTGCTAAGACTGATCATACAAGGTCATCCCACAAAGAGTACAAGTTGAGTCATCGATTGGGTTACTAATATTGCCATGTTGTCACTGTCAACAACACACATTGATATGCTAGTTTACAAACTGTCCTCAGTTTATAAAACTCTGTCACCATGCCAATTACCACAGTTGTCCATAATTGAAGCTCTTTTGCTGTAAGTTTCTACATTGCCCCAGTATGCAAAATACGGTCTTCCCTAATTCTACATTTCCCGCTTAACGTAAAGTACTACTCCCTCAGCAATGTCATGTTTACCCATTGTGCAATGTTCTATTGTTACGCCCATTTTTAATGGTCCCTAATCTCTTTGTCCTGGTGTGAAGTTATGGACACATTAGCATTCATTCTAAACCACTTGTCAAAGCAGCACACTGCTCAGATCCAGGTCTACAGTGTGACATACATGAAAGACTGCTGAGCTGGGAGTGCAGTTTATGGATTAGCAGTGATGGTGTCGAGGGTGGACCGCTATTCATTTTCTTTCCCATACAGTGCATCCCTGTTGGCAGGTAGCAGCACATTGGGTTAAAAAATATTATTTTGGTAATTAATAGCATAATATAACCTAATATAATAGAATACAATATAATATAATATTTCATAATATAACATAATATACAATGATATATGATATGACATGATATGAATAGTATAACATAATATAATATAATATAATATAGCATAACATAAAATAACATGATTTAATATAATAAAAATATGACATGATATAAATGACATAACATAATATAATATATTACAATACAATTTAATATAATGTAATATAATATAATATATTCTATGTTATTTATTGTTAGTTTATGTTCTTGGATATGTGCATAAGGCAGCATTCTCCAATTACACAGCCTCTTGGCACTCAATAGCCATGCACTTTCTTTAGGAATGTCAAGCAGGTGGAAAGATGCTTTCCACCTCTTGGGATCCCAGCACGCCCAGAGATAACTCAGAGGCACTTATTTACCACTCTTAGTGTGCCTTCTGTCTATCTGTGTTGATTCTTCATGATACTGCCACCTTTATCATGACTGGTGTGCTGGAGTTAGGGCTGCCCAATGATAAACGCTTTATTTGAGCACGATGATGAGAGAAGATAAACTAAGCATATATACCGAGGTTTTAAGTTTAGGTTACAGGTTCTGGGCCACACAAGCAGGTGCTTGCCAAGAAACGAATCCAGCCAATCAGAGCTGTCTGTGATACATCAATCTAGTGCACATAATCTTGTCGTCAGGGTGGGCCAAAAATGTCGACTGTGGGTTTAGTAAGACATCCTGCACTGGGCTTAGGGGTCACAAGGTATCAGTGCTTCTTTTGTGCAGATTGTGTAGACAGTGCAAGAGAGAGAAAGTTAGACAAAGGAGAAAGAAAGAGGAAGAGAAACAAAAGAAAACAGCTAAAAAGAGGGAATGAATGGGGATAACAAAAGCAACAAGATTCAGCTAAAAAGAGAGATAGTGCATGAAGGTTTAAGAAAGAGGCAAGAAGGGGAAAGAAAACTAGCCATAATTTGTATTCAGCAACACCGTATTCTGTACAACTGGTGGCAAGATCAGAGAAAAACATTTGGGTCCTTTAACTTACTTTTTTTTATAAATGTTTACAACTGAAGCCCTGCAGAAAGCTGTACTGAAACAGCCCCTACAACGTGCATATATGTGTGTGGGTTATCACCTCGCTTCAGGTCGTCATGGACACTGTTTCCCATCCTGGACTTTCATTCACAAATCATTCCTATCGGATGCGTCACTTTAATCACCAAACCCGAAGCAAACACGAACTACAATAGCCAGAATACATTAAGTGGTCAACTGGCAGCCCAGGACAGAAACAGTGCCTTGACGACCTTAGATGAGGCGACCAGGTTCGCCCATGCGCCTCTCCACGCGAAACTAGAAGATACCGACAGGGAGACATGGACACACAGACATTTACAGTGACAATAGGACAGGAAGCCATGGAGAGGGGGATCTGGGCTCTCGCAGTGGAACATGGAGACCCAGAAAAGTACCGAATAAACCTAAGACCAAGGCAATGCGATACAGGGATGAACACAAGAACAGAGAGAAACGAACATGGACATTGTCAGTGGGGCGGGAAGACACTGACCCCTGCACTAAGAAAGCAAGATGCTGACAGCATCTCAGAGTCAGGACCTCACAGCAAAATGGAAAACCATGCTCTGGACAGCTCCCACACTTCTGAGGCCATGTCCATGGCAGGCGCGCATTATACAAATACAGAGTACATAATACAACATAGTGTAAACTTACATTATGCGAGGTTATGTTATCTGGTTTACCAGGGCTTAATTATTGCAAGTGGCACCTTGGTGCTTAAAGCTGTGTAGGGGCAATGTACGCCGAAGAAGATAAAGTTATGAGAAAATAGATCTAACCCACTTTAGAACACCTCTTGGTCCTTGGTGGTCCTACTATCTTTAGGCAGAGAGTTTTAAAGGATAGAGGGAGCCACAGAAAAAGGACTATTCTTGTATCTTTTGCTTAAATAGTTTATTAAGTAGGATCAGCCTCATACACGTGTTGTACTCTCAAAGGGTCAGAAACAACATAGGGTGTGAGCTCAAATGGAGGTGGGAGATAAGCCACTCGTATCTACTTCAGACTGTCATTTTATTATACACAGAGTTCTCTCCTCAACTCATAGTAGAACAACATTTAGAAAGGACTCGACCTAGAGCAGGAAGAGTTCAACTTTAAAACAGAGAAAGTGACACTAGTCCCCAAAGAGCTGACACCATCTTGTTCAGTCTTCACATTCCCCAGAAGGGCTCCACCTCTGAGAACTTGTGTGTTTTATCAGCAAGTATCACTCTAAATCAAGCTGCCAGATCAAGACCTCAAAAATGAAGTTCAGGAATTCCTGCCAGATCGACTGAAAATTAATGTTCCCCTGCTGCCTACTTATTCTCAGATCCAGAAATAGAAAGATATCCATCACTCTCAAAAATATGTTTTCTTCATCACTGCCACCAGCATGGGTCTATTGTTGGACATCAGGCCGAATGCCATATATAACCGAATCACTTCTCTCAGGTCCCTCCCTCCGTTAAAGCAGGGATCCGAAGAAAGCACTTATTTGAGACTCTGGTAATATCTTCCAGATCAACCTTAGACCCAAGCTGCACAATGGAATTAATACAAGTGGGCAGCATCTTTGTTTAGGTTGTCTACCATATAACGCATACATTGGTGCCACCTCCTTCACGCTTTCATTTTATTCAAATCTGGCACTCAACAAAATTACTTTTGCCTCCATATTACAGGAGGTGATCTTCTAATCCAAGATCACCGCCATGCGCAGAGCTGCGGCCTGTATCAGATCAGGGTTCTCTTCTCCTGCCAGATGGGGCCATGTGTAGTGCACACCATGTCTGGAGGGAGGGAAAGGTGTGAGACATTCAATCCTTTTCACCCGTAGGTTTACCCATCATCAATTCTACCTATGTCGGTGAAATGAATATATCAGCAGATCTCTGCTGATACGATAAGACTTCTTCAATTGTACTGAAAATGTGTGGGGAGCGACATATCCTGTTCCTTCGTTTGTTACACTGCTTAAGTCTCTTTTCATGCCGTATAATCTACTACGGTCTCCCTCTCCAGGCTATGCCCACTCCAGCCCTGTGCCACTCTCTTTGTGTCAGCTCCTGTGCCACTCTCATTCTGGATGAGAACAATAATACGCCTTGGGTCAGGCCCAGCACACTGAGTTGCATCAGAGCCATGCACTCACCTCGTTTCTGAGGGTGCCTGGCCTCAACATCTATGCATCGTGTCAGCTAGCCTGCATCGGCTATTTATGCCACTCCTGCTTTGCCTGTACCATCTTGCTAACCTCTGAGTCAACATAAGGGGTCATGGAGCTCTGTGTAAGATAGGCTGCAAATTCCTGTGCCACGGTTTTGGTTGTAGGGAGCCACATCCCCACTCTTTGTCATTATTCCAATGCCCTTCTCTCAGCTCCCTTCAACATGAACAGACTGGAAAAAGGTGCTGAGAAGAGAGGTCTAGAAAAAGGTTGCAGGTGCAGTGCCCAGCTATATCTGTCGCCTAAAATTCCTCACTCCCACCCAATTTTTACTTTATTAAATCCCTGGATCACTAAAGTCTTATCTCTCAATCGCTTGTGGGCCAGATGGAGGTGAGGTTTTTACTGCACTCTGTAAATACCGAAACTGAGGGGCGCAGTATTTCACTAGGTCCAGTAAATTCCTACGCTTTTGAGATTTCCTTGTAAAAATGAGTCTTAACATGCAAAAATTGGTGATTATCACAACAAATTTTGCATGTATCATAATTTAATGCATGTTTTTACCCAGTAAATCTCAGCCAGTTTGACTTGCAGAAATTTACCATGGGTGTATTGTGGTAGAGCGGTAATGACAGCAAAATGTTGGAATCCTGATGTTATGTTATGTTGTCTTGTAAAGCGCATGGCTACCCCAGCAATGGGGCGTCCCAGCGCTGTAGACCACTGGGGAACCCGTCCTGGCTTTCCCTGTGAGATGATCCCTGCTGGGTATCTCCAAGGTGAAAACAGGCATCCCCGGTGTATGTGGGGGGCCGTTGTGGAGATGAGGCAAGCTAATGCCCAGAGTTGCTGAGGGTGATCCCTGGTTAGAGTAGGCACCGAAGCGAGAATTATCGAGTCCGCTGACCCTGGTCCACGACCCTGCCGCGTCGGGAATTGAACCCTGGTCCCAGGCCGTCCTCTGCTTCCGGGTCTGCCGCCTCTAACCAGTGAGCCACACCACTCCACTGATGTCTGGCCAAACTGGGGTTTACAAGGAATCAGTGTTTAATGGCCCACTAGAGTTCAAGGACCTCGCATCACATTGTATTCTGTATCTTTAGCACCTCATGCATTGCTTGCACCAGGTTGGCCAATCTCCCCTATATATATGAGGCGTCTGTAAGTGGTTCCTTGCAAGGCCACCCTGTCCAGGCATATTTAAGGACCATCACTTAGGACATGCATTCAGTTATTAAGAACAAAGAGTTGAGAGGCCCAGAAGTAGAGGTGAATCTTAGGGGTGCGGTGCCACCAGCACAGACGGTCCTATACATATGTTTGGAGCAATTAGTGGGGATTCACCTTCGCACGACTGAGGTTAGATGCATTCTGAATTACGGATAATAATTTGAGTAATGTTTTCATCTTGAAGATGGAAGCCCAGCCCGGAGTGATCCTGGCAGCTTCTGCCACCTCATCACATCTGATCTGAAATTGGAAATCAATGTCCTGTTTACTAGCAAGAATCTGATCTTTGTTTAAGATTGCTTCTATTCCCAGGCATCCAAATCTAGCCAGAATTGTTTGTAAGACCCGCATTTGGGGTGCTTCCTCATCCCACCCATATATTATCAATACTGTATGCTTATGTAAATTAGGCTGGTACCCGGATAAAGCACCAAAGGTTCAGGTAAGTGCGAGTAGTTGCAGGATCGTCTGGAATGGTTCACCTAAATACAGAAGAATGTTTTCTGCATAAAGGTAGAGTCTATTCTGGGTACTACCTTCCCTCTGGAAGCAACCAATTTTCATACCTAATCCAACAAGCCAGAGGCTCGATTTCCACTGCGAATAAAAGTGAAGTGAGTGAGCATCCCTGCTTCGTGCCTCTCCCCAGTTCAAAAGGATTGGATATCACTCCGTCCACCCCTATCGTACATTTGGGCTTTCTATAAGAAGTTCAGCCAGGATATGAACACTGTGCCCATTCCAAAGCACTCAAGGCCTTGGGAGAAGCAACACCATCCAATAGAATCAAATGCCTTTTCAGCCCCAAATGAAAGAGTTGCCAGTGGGTCATCATTTTTTTTTGTCCCGTCCAGTCAGTTGTGAAATCTACATAGATTAGGTTTTAGAGATCTTCTAGTCATGAAGCCAGTTTGATCTGGGTGTATCAGAGTTGTTATGACATTTAGGAGTCGACCTGTCATAATTTTAGCTATTTTTTGTCTCAAGTTTAAGGAATTAAATCAGCTGGTAAGAGGAGCATCATGGCCCAGGCTTGCCCTCTTTATGTATAACCATTATAGTGGCATGCCAAAGATCACAGGCTCGTTCCCCAGGTTTCCTGGGACATGCCAGTAGGTGGCGTCCCAGTCTAGACACTACTTTTTAAGAATTCAGCGACAATGCCTTTGGACCCAGCACCTTTCTGCACTGCAGCTGCTGAATAGTGTCAATTATTTTGTTTAGAGGTATATCACTATGTAGGGCTTCAATATCTATCCCAGATAGTTTAGGGATTCATAAGTTCTTTGTGAAGGTGGATGTCTGTTCTAATCCGTGTGCTTCCTTTTCTGTACACAATGCCCTATCCCTGCACTACTTATGACTTATTTATTGCACTTGGCTTCCTCCTCCCTTCAACTGAGTCACTCCAAGAGTCAACCTACTTTGTGACCCGCTTCATATAACTTTTTGTGAGTGTATGTAGTATAGCCAAGACTGATTTTCAACCTCCTCCTTGTAGACTGTGAGGGGCCAACCTCAGGCTCTCGAGTCTCTCAAATTTGGTTATGTTTCCTTCTAAAAGACAAACTTTCTCAATTTGTGCCCTTCTCCTATTCATTGTTAACTACGAAAGATGTTTAAGGGAGAAGTGACTTTCTTTGTTTACACTTTGGGTGAAATCTGCATCCTGATTTCTCACTCTATGTTGTGCAGAATTATTGCAAACCCAGAGTGTGATGCTACACAAATTTCTCCAGGATCTATCTGGAGAAGTTTGCAAGAGAAAAAAAGTCAGTAAGGGAGAAAATGTGGGGATTCTGAGTGTGTAAAAAAAAACAGATACTGCTCTAGTCTAACTCCATCAAGAAAATCCCTGAATGGGACACTAAAATGGCCCTGCTGTAAAATATTGAGATTTAATGACAGATTTTCTTCTGGGTGTTTACCACCTGGCATTCCTACAGGACTCTAAATGAGGCCCTGATACTGCTCTCTTTGACTTTTTTTTAGGAGAAGTAAAGAAGACTATGCCTCACCGTGCATGGCCGGACTGGCCATTCCCCCACTGGGCAATCTCCCAGAGGGCTAAAGGCCTGGGGGCTCTCTTTTAAGTACACAATGTGCCGCTGCCAACCATCCATGGCCTCATTCTGGTTGAGGCCTCCTGCAGTGTCGGCTGGCCTGAACATCTTTGCAAGGGCGGATCTTGGGTTCTAGCCCGCCCCTGCCACCAATAAAGGCAGAAGCCTCCAGGTGTAGCTAGTTTTGAGTGGGAACGACTTTCTTCACCAGAACTGAAATAACTTTTGGCTGACCAGGGAATTCTAAGCAGTGAGGAGTGGGGACAACGTGTGAGACCAATTAGTGGTCAGAATTTGGTAGCAAAAAAATTGGAAAGTGGTTTGAAGCTTTGCCTCCATTGTTAGCTGCGCTATCAAACAACCACCATGTTGTGAATAACTGAACAACCTGTCAGTCCAGATGAATGATGTCATTCATGGTCAAAAATGTTTTGAGGTACAGCACAGCAGGTGCATGTAAAGGTGGATCTGAGTTACAGGGCAGCAAGAAAACGCAAAGTGGTTCTTTCCATGATAAAGAGTATGATTAATGCAGGTAAGGCTTGTCCTCAGACACTCAAACAGTTGCCCTTTCCCTGCAAGTCAGGGACAAAGAAGCAGCCTTTGGATAAAATAACCAAATGAGCAGAATCGGTGTGTAGGCGCTGAACATTTGCATATTTTTAAATAAAATATAATATGTATCTGTAATTCATTGCTTTCCACTATGTTAGCATCTAACAGGCATAAACAAAAGGCCTCCTCATATCCAGCTGGGCATGTTTTCTGACTGGCTGTCAAATTCCCCTATATTTCCTGACAACACATGCCAGCAGAGTACCTTTGGAAGGGGGGCAGTCCCCTCTGGCAAGGCAGAAGTAAACGCCAGGATAATTTACCACTGTGGGCTGCACCCCGCGCCACCCTTTCCATCTCACAAGAGGGCCCGGGCTAGCAGACAAGCGAAAGGCCACTTCTATGATCTGCAGGGCGTTGATGTACAACAAATGAAAGATGTTAGCACACCGCATCCGGACACTCGCGCGGCCCTATTGTCGGCTCTGATAGGCCCCTCCGAGCTTACTTGAATATTTACATGTTAACTCGTTATGCCCCTTTGTTCTCGCGAGCTCTGAGTACTAAACAATAGCGTGCCCAAGCGTGACATCTCATCGCACAGGGCCGTGAAAGTGAGGGACAGAAACTATTCACACACAAATGAACTATCTCATTTAGGCCTCGTCTTCATTTGAATGTGGCCCCGTCCTCTCTCGGCACAAAAGACTCGAGCTTCACTTCTCTGTGGAGAGAGAGGCCGGGGCAAACACGCAGTTTTTTTTGCTGCGAAAGGAACATTTCTATTACATGGTTTATTTATTTAACAGATGCGATGTTAACCATTGCCAGCCTGGTGACTGTCTTAAGCTATCTGATTCCCATACCTTAGGAGGCCCTGTTGACTAACACCTTTGAGAAAACATCATGTTTTCTGTTTTTAAGGTGTACGTGCGTGGATCATTACCTTAAGAGGAGCAAGCGAGTTTTTAAGAATGTTCTCGAAGCACACAGTCTTCAAGTTGCACATACATTCAGTCACTGCTTTTCCCGCCAAAATTGTGATTATAAATGAAAGCATTACTCCTTAGTTTCAGGAAAATTAATTTTATTTTAAGGAAGCCATTCTACCAATACATATTTCCCAGCGAAACAAGAAACATGGTTGAGTGTCAGGAATGTACAGAAAAAAATTAGCTGATATGAGTGAAAAAGGTTTGGGTACAATAACTCAATTGCCAAAGATACACAATGAATTACAAAGCACGCCCCGGGTACAGAGTAAACCATGGTGCATGCGACAGGTGCAGAAACACCTCCGGTGCATATAACATTTCTTATAAGATGAATTTTCGCACCTGAATGTCATCTATGCGCCAATCAAGTGAGAATAATGTGTCCAAACGGTATCTGCACCTGTTTTGCATGTTACATGAATTGTTCGACTGTGGCACCCTGATTTGGAACAGCAATCCCCATCTGATAGACCTGGTAAGACTCGCCCCCTTCAACATTGGGGTGAGCGGATGTTGAGCTCATCTCCCATACATGCTAGTGTAGACAAAGAAAAAACTCAAGGCCAATGAGGACTTATTGTTTGTTCACAAAGTCATGAAACCTGACCTTCATGAATGTGACTGAAGATTTCTGACTTTACCCAAAGCAAAATGGAGTCAGCATCGCCCTCCATCATTGCAGGCCAAGATCTCAGGGGGCAGGTTGTGACATAGGTGTGACATCACACGCCAGGAAATCCCGTGTTGACCAACGCAAACCTTCCAGTGCAGGTACAAGGAGGGGGGATGGGAGGGACATAGATAGGATGGACGATGGATGTGCCACAATGGGGGCAACTGGAATTGGTATTAAAGAACAAGCACAAAACAGACCACAGGGCACAATGCAGGACTCAGGGGTGGTGGCTTCTACCAGGAGATGAGAGACAGCTGCTGAGTGGTGGTAGTACACCAACGTTATGTCTGTCCCTACACTGGAGGGGGGACTGTTTGCTGCTTCACTGAAAAGCCATTAAAGTTGCCTCTTTTTTTTTAAAACCTTGCAAAGTTGGGAGATACTAACTTCACAATTGCGCACATATTTTGTACGAGGGATCAAATGATTTGATAACATTGTGTACCAGAGATCAGCTGATTTGAAAACCGTACTCAGTGTTTTACAATTGCTGGAGTGATTTTTTTCCAATTTATTGTACAAACACTGTTCACGCCCATTACACTTGTATTTTTATTCCATTTTGGGCTGACAGTTACCGCCAGCTAGTAGCCCCTGGTGAATGCCGATGTAAAAACCAGAGCAAGAGCAATTTCCTGCTCTAATGGGCGCTAAAACAGAAATGTGAGCACGGACCATTGGCCGGTTCCTAACGAAGCCGCAAGTTACTAAATCACTGCAACTTGCAGTGTCTGCGCTAACCAAATCCCCAACAAAGTGAAGTGTTTGAGCACTGTACAAAGAAGTAAAGTAAACCTAGTTTTCTTTAACTTGTCAACAGTCTAAACTAAAAAAAGAATGTAAGAGGCCAGAGATGGTCTGAGCGATTCTATGTAAATCCAGGAGGCCCAAGCGGAAGAGATTTGAAAGGTTTAAATGAGACTGCATTCAAAGGCCCACAAACGAATCTTGTAGTCATTTCTTCCAGAACACATGAAAACTTAATCAGGATTAAAGTGGGATTTTGTTGCTCAAATTTCCCTTGAGCTTTGCTGAGAGCACTCTGGGATTGCCTTACATGGGACTAAACGTCTAGCACGTACTGCGCTACTCTTTAGCGTCCCATCTCGCCTTGCACTATTTTTACCCTGCCTGAACTTTGAATCCTAATACCTTAACTATTTTTCAAAAAAGTAAGTAAAAAAGTAAGTAACCTAACAATGGCCAGGTGTCTACGTCCCTAAATTTTTAACAGATTTTGGCCAGGGTGTCTTGTTTTCTGAGATCAATGTGTGATTAAATGGCACATTCCTGATGAGGGTCACTGCCCATGATTATGCAAAAGAGTCAATTATTAAAAAGAAAATGAAGGCAGAGCGAACATAGTCCACTTAAAAAAAAAAACATCAGTTTCTCAACACCAGTTAGAAGGTATTATAGGGACATCTCCTTAGCTGGTTAAGTCAAGATTTATATGCAGAAAACCTTACTTCCTTAAAAAGAATGACGCATACCTGTTGACCCTTCTTCCCTTTTTGTGACTCCTTTAAACTAACATTTCTCTGCTTGTCTACTTGTGTGTTTTGTAGCAAAGCACTCCCAAAATTCAGGCATTAGCGCACTGAGCAATGTTTCAAAATCTTACCCATCTGCCACAACAGTCCTAAGTCTGAACTGAGGTTGCTTGCCTTGGGTAAGTCAAAGTGTAACAGTAATTCTTCCTGCCTAGGTTGTGCCTAGAAATGTTAAGAAGAGCAGAATTTTCAATTATTTCCAAAATGCCCGTAGTTCCGACTGGAGGCCTAACCCTCTCGGAAGGTTGTTCCTCTCCTTGGTTGCCTTGCACGTGGCAGAGACAGGCCTGGTCTGGGAAACAAAATTAGCCCCGGCAAAAATTATCGCGTCAGTCCCGCGATGCAGAAGGTGGCTAAAATGGCGCCTTGTGGGCATGGTTGGGTTGTGGCAGCCCCTACTGCTCTGAAAAGGGCACCTAGCCTTCAGACCGCCGTGGAAATGCCCGAGTGGCAGGATGGCCAGTCTGACCCTGGGCACGTAGGACATTCGAAGTTACACAGCATTTTCTTGGGTCTGCTTTCACGCATCTTAATTAATTATTTTGGAGAGGCGTAAAGGATCGCTGATGGGGGGGTGACATAAGGGAGTTTAATACCCATGATGGACTCTTGAAAAGTCAAGTCATTTTCATTGCTAAAGAGATTATATGGTTAGACTTCTCTCCTCTGGACACCAGTCTGGCAAAAATGTATAGCACGAAAGGTATGGACACCGGCATACATTTAAGTAAACCAACTAGCAAAAAACCACCTCAAGCATAACCACAAAGACTCTCAGAGTTCACCTGGTCCAGAGATGCAGCAAAGGTTGTAGATTTACTGGACCTAGTATTAATGCGTTTCACTACCATTTGCCCTCTGAGGCGCTAGTCATTGCTTGGTACATACGTAAACGCCTCCAATCTAGAGAATACTCATACAGGAAACGCAATGGAAATGTGCAGACACATTGCTTGATTTAGGTTAGAAAAATGAAATTATTTCAGGATCGCAAAAACCAGTGGAGAATCCCCTGCAAGAAATTACTCCCCCATACTTGCTTATGATGGAGGAAATTCATGGTTCAAGCTTTGAATTTAGCATGAACTCGAACATTCATTGAGATTTCCCTCCCTACCCAACTTCCAATCAGGATCAATTGTAATTGTATTTATATAGTGCTTACTACCCTTGATGAGGCGTCTCAGCACTGTTCGGCAAGTAGCATGTTACTCCGGAACCCAATGTGGTAAATTAATTTATATAAGCCTAGTCCTTTACATAAATGAGGGAGTATCAATTTTTCAAAAAAATGATCCAAAAGGTATTGAACTAGTGATTGGTCTTTCAATAAATATATTCGGTTGCCTGCTTTACGCGGGGGCATGGTCTAAGGATGCTGAAGCTGCTTGTGGGCTCACACCAGCACTTCCCATCGTGGCACACCTCACCAACAGCCGACAGGACAAATCAGACAGAATCCCACACAGCCATGATGTACCGTGGAGCTCGGCTGCATAGTACCCAACAACTCTCGCCGCCGTGGCGTAACAATAGCCCCATGCCCCAAGGGGGCCCCCTCTGGCACTGTGCGTGGGCGGGAACCCCCGGCATTAGATCTCCAGACTGGAACCAGAGCATGGGTGGCCCCCTCCACGTAGTCTGCAGGGGGGGCCCCTAAAGTTTTGTTACGCCACTGACTCACCACCATGGAATGCCACACACACATGTCTATCTGCCAAGCAATAGGCATGGCCAGCACCTGGATGATACGCAGCCAATTGGTAAAGCCCTCATGCCTCAGTAGTAAGTCACCACAACTATGCATCCTCTGCTGAATAAATAAGATATGGCGGCATTATCAAAAGGCATTGGCAAAGCCAAAAGGTCTGGCGTTGGTTACCAGTCTTTCGGCTTTCTCAATGCATGTTTTATTTAGGCAGGTTTTTACAAAATGTACTGTTGTTTGAGCAGCTGGCTGTTAGCAACACATACAAATATTGTCTAAAAGCAAAAATATGTTTTGGTCTCAAAAACACACATTTCCATAGCAGTCCCAGGCACTGAAAGAAACTACTTTATCTGCCTAAATGTTGCGTGTAAAAGAGGAGAATGCTGTCACTCACAGTGAAGTAAGCCAGTGGTAGCAGAGGGCCTGCCTACTGTCCGAGGCTGTATGCTATAATGGGCAGAAATAAAATGTGAATGACACTGCAACACCCCAGTGGATGAAGAGGGCGGGCTGAAGGCCCTTATATGTAGGTATTTATATGTCTAGTAGTAGTAACATCAAAAGGTCTTGGTTAACACGATACCAAATAATAGGGCCAAACAAGAGTACAATCCCTTTACCACATCTTCTCTTCATAGTGCTTAGAAACATGGACACACTGCAAAGTAAAATGGCACATCACTTCACAGACTCCACTGTTTCGGGCAATTTCAGTTTTTGGATGAGCAGTCAAAGCACAAGAGGATAGTTTTATTTATCAACAATGAGCCATTGTGCTGCCTGGTGCAGCTTTAGGTGCTACATAGGTCGTATCTCTTTAGGTCCAGAATACACAAGATGGGCCGCAGCGAATTGGCTGAATGCATCAGGGGCTGCGACAACACAGGCACTTTTTACTAACACTCTGGGTTTGCCCACTAATTCAAAATGTCTGGACAGGGGTGATAGAAGTGATGAAAAAAGTAGCAGGTCTATTAATGCAACTGGAGGCCTCGTGGCTCTTGCTGGGCATAAGGGGGGAAGAGAAGTGGCCCAAATACTCATACACCTGGTTAAACACCGCCGCAGGGGTGGCAAAGCGCAACCTGGTTAGACTCTGGCGAGCGAATAGGTCTCCCATGTTCCAGGACTGGGAGGAAGACATTGACTGGTGTCAACTAGCTGAACGTGAAACATACCCGGTGTGGGGCTGCCCTTACAAATTTGAAAAGATGTGGGGATTTTGGATCCAATGCAGGGGAGCTAATTTAACAGGAGGAGAATGGAGGTAGGGAGGTAAATGGGTCACTGTGGTAAGCAGACTACGGGTCAACAGTCCGCCATACTATGCAATATGTTGCTCTCGGGATAGGCGACTGGGTAACACACTATTATTTATTATTATTATTTACTCATTTATATGGCGCGGCGAATCATCCCCAGGGGGATCTCTCGGCACACTGACGATCGGCAATATCCAGGCTTCCTGTGAGTGGCCTACAATATTTTTGCTAAACTGCCCGTTAATGATCTGTGTTTCTCAAGTAACTGCTTAATAAAAATAATGTTTTTTTTAAAAAAAACAATGAGCCAGTGTGTAAAGGGCCTAAGGCAGGACCTGGATTATTTTCTCAATTCTAGACACCAAGATGGCACATCGTGTTATATGCCCTCCGCTCATATCTACGATGACGTACATGTCAGTTTCAAATCCTGGCCAGGCCAACTCAGAGATCCATCCTTCTGAAGTTTGAAAACTGAGTACCATTAAAGTGGGTAATAGTAACACCTGCTATTTACAGCAAAAATGTGACACGAAGCAGTGTTTATTAGAACAAGTTAATCGTGTATTAATTTTAGTAGTAGTAGTAGTAGTAGTAGTAGTAGTAGCAGCAGTAATATTATCTTAGGGGCCCAGATATTCACGAGAACCCAAGTACTGTGTCATTTAGCTCTAATGTTCAATGTGTTCCAGTCAACACTTTTTCTATCATTTTTTTTAAAGTCAGCACACAGTGCCTGACTCAAGGATTTCAAAATCTCCCAATGACTTTCCACCCTCTGCTCACACCCAGATCCCCTCACCCCACCCCACCCCACACACACACATCTATCAGACATTAACAGCAGTGACTTTCCCTAAACTGGGCTGATGAACTGGCTACATTTTAGAAGGTGTTGCAAACTGGAAGGGCGTTTGTCTAGCCCAGGCAGGCAAAGGACAGCGGGCAAGACAAAGTCACTTCAGTTCCCTCAAGAACCACTCACAACATATTAACAGATCTGTGACGGATTCTGAGCAGCCAGCAGTTAGAAAAGCTTACGCTGCTCTTTCCTAACCAGCCACTCTTGTCAGCCAGTTATATATGGGCTCTCCGACTATCCAAGTTTCCTCTCTCCTGGAGAAACTTTTGTGACAAAATAAAAGTGATACAGAAAAACTAAAGGCCAACACTCACATAGTGCAAGGCCTTTGCAAACAGAAATCTCAGTATGTCCCATTCTTCATAGAAACAGCATGTACTGCAAATGTAGCAGGTGTGGCGAGACATAATTGGAATTGTGAGGAGTCCATTTTCATCCTCCTCAGAAGTTGGTTTAAATTCTAATAAGCATTGGAGCACCCTGGCTCCTCAAAACTGCATGAGAAAAAGCTTTGCTTTGAAGTGATGGAGCCGGGTATAAACTCGGCTCAGTCCGGCCTGTACCCTGAATATCAGCACCACAATATCGATGGCACGCAATATTGAGGGCAAAATATCAAAAATAAAATATAAACAGCTTGGTAAGTCTAAATTTTCAATATCTAACTCCACATATATGTACTTTGGTGATATATGTCTTCAAGGTACATAAGTTGTGGAGTTACAAACAGTAAATCTATCCTTCCCTATATGCACTTACCTTTCGATATTTCGTCTCTCGATAGTTTGTCTGATACTCATCAGATAGAACCACAGAGACTGCAAGTGACTCCGTGAACGAAAAGCACTCAAAGTAGCAAGTCTTCAGATAGAACCATAGTGACCGCAAGTGACTCCTTGAACCTAAACCACTCAAAGTAGCAAGTCTTGGAAAAGAAGCATAGTGAGCGCAAGTGACTCTGTGAACCAAAACCACTCAAAGTAGCAAGTCTTGGAATAAAACCATAGTGGCCGCAGTGACTCTGTGAACCAAAACGACTCAAAGTAGCAAGTATTCTAATAGAACCATAGTGACCGCAAGTGATTCGGTGAATCAAAAGCACTCAAAGTAGCAAGTCTTGGAATAGAACCATAGTGGCCGCAAGTGACTCCTTGAACCTAAACCACTCAAAGTAGCAAGTCTTGGAAAAGAAGCATAGTGAGCGCAAGTGACTCTGTGAACCAAAAGCACTCAAAGTAGCAAGTCTTCATAGAACCATAGTGACCACAAGTGCCTCCGTGAACCAGAAACACTCAAAGTAGCAAGTCTTCAACTAGAACCATAGTGACCGCAGGTGACTCCATGAACCAAAAGCACTCAAAGTACCAAGTCTTGGAATAGAACCATAGTGAGCGCAAGTGACTCTGTGAACCAAAACCACTCAAAGTAGCAAGTCTTGGAATAAAACCATAGTGGCCGCAGTGACGCTGTGAACCAAAACGACTCAAAGTAGCAAGTATTCTAATAGAACCATAGTGACCGCAAGTGATTCTGTGAATCAAAAGCACTCAAAGTAGCAAGTCTTCATAGAACCATACTGACCACAAGTGCCTCCGTGAACCAGAAACACTCAAAGTAGCAAGTCTTCAACTAGAACCATAGTGACCGCAGGTGACTCCATGAACCAAAAGCACTCAAAGTACCAAGTCTTGGAATAGAACCATAGTGAGCGCAAGTGACTCTGTGAACCAAAACCACTCAAAGTAGCAAGTCTTGGAATAAAACCATAGTGGCCGCAGTGACGCTGTGAACCAAAACGACTCAAAGTAGCAAGTATTCTAATAGAACCATAGTGACCGCAAGTGATTCTGTGAACCAAAACCACTCAAAGTAGCAAGTCTTGGAATAAAACCATAGTGGCCGCAGTGACGCTGTGAACCAAAACGACTCAAAGTAGCAAGTATTCTAATAGAACCATAGTGACCGCAAGTGATTCTGTGAATCAAAAGCACTCAAAGTAGCAAGTCTTCATAGAACCATACTGACCACAAGTGCCTCCGTGAACCAGAAACACTCAAAGTAGCAAGTCTTCAACTAGAACCATAGTGACCGCAGGTGACTCCATAAACCAAAAGCACTCAAAGTACCAAGTCTTGGAATAGAACCATAGTGAGCGCTAGTGACTCTGTGAACCAAAACCACTCAAAGTAGCAAGTCTTGGAATAAAACCATAGTGGCCGCAGTGACGCTGTGAACCAAAACGACTCAAAGTAGCAAGTATTCTAATAGAACCATAGTGACCGCAAGTGATTCTGTGAATCAAAAGCACTCAAAGTAGCAAGTCTTCATAGAACCATACTGACCACAAGTGCCTCCGTGAACCAGAAACACTCAAAGTAGCAAGTCTTCAACTAGAACCATAGTGACCGCAGGTGACTCCATGAACCAAAAGCACTCAAAGTACCAAGTCTTGGAATAGAACCATAGTGACCGCAAGTGACTCCTTGAACCAAAACCACTCAAAGTAGCAAGTCTTGGAATAGAACCATAGTGACCGCAAGTGACTCTGTGAATCAAAACCACTCAAAGTAGCAAGTCTTGGAATAGAACCATAGTGGCCGCAAGTGACTCTGTGAATCAAAACCACTCAAAGAAGCAAGTCTTGGAATAGAACCATAGTGGCCGCATGTTAGACGGGGACCCTGAGGGTCGGCCGGATACTGAGGGAGAGATCCCCGAGGGGGACCGTCTCCGGTGATCGTACAGACAAGTTACCTCCCTCCCCACAAACAGGCACCACACCAAGTCGAGTTCAATGCTTTATATAAGGTTCTTAAGGCAAGGATATCAGCGATACAGGATATCTCGGACCCGGGGGTCCTCTCACTTCTAGTCTCTGTAGGGAAAGGGGGTAGCGGGACAGTCTTGGTACCGGATCGGTACAGGTAGTGGTAAGGGGCGAGCTCACAATCCTCGAGCTGGAGGGTCTGTGGATCGGGCCGCGGCAGCGCCAGCAGGCCAAGATGGTAGTCTCACAAGGCAGAGGGCCGCGGCAGCGCCAGCAGGCCAAGTCGAAGGTTTCACGAGGCAGAGGGCCGCGGCAGCGCCAGCAGGCCAAGATGGTAGTCTCACAAGGCAGAGGGCCGCGGCAGCGCCAGCAGGCCAAGTCGATGGTTTCACGAGGCAGAGGGCCGCGGCAGCGCCAGCAGGCCAAGATGGTTTCACTAGGCAGAGGGCCGCGGCAGCGCCAGCAGGCCAAGACAATGGTTTCACGAGGCAGAGGGCCGCGGCAGCGCCAGCAGGCCAAGATGGGTTCACGAGGCAGAGGGCCGCGGCAGCGCCAGCAGGCCAGTCACGGATGAGTTCTTCTCGGGTCTCTCGACTCCAGGATACAACTGCCTTCCTGGTCTGGCACTGCCCCAGTTATAGGTCTGGTCCCCTTTGATGTCCGGACCCTCGCGCCTGGGGGCCGGGAGGTCCGGGATGAGGGAGTCCAGACACCCAGCAGGGGGGTGGAGCCAGCGCCCAGGGCGGCCGGGGGTGATCGACACCTGGCGGAGGGGAGCCGTTGACGATTCCTTCTCCCATTGATTTGCCAAGTGGTCACTCTGCCTCCTGGGGGGAGGTTGGTGCCCCGATGTCGGGGCCGGCCGGGCCCAGGGTTAGGGTCGAGTTGAGGCCACGCGGCCTCGTGCTGCAGTGCCCCAAGATGGCGGCCGGTTCGATGTCGTGGTGTGGATGGTGACCCGGGCCAGCTGGGTCCGGGGCTGGTGTCTTGTAGTGGAGGGATTGCAGGGTACTTCGGGTGGTCGTTTAGGGACTCTGGCTGGGGATGCAGGGAGAGCCAGGGTCCAGGTCCTACTGCGGGGAGGGGGGGCAGCCCGACCATGCGGCCTGTCCAACATGCGTCCCCCCCAGCTGAAGGCGGGGAGAGTCAGCCATCTTCCTGGGGACTCTCCTCGCTGAGGCGGAAAAAGCGTGACAGGCCGTCGGCGTTGGCGTGGTCCTGGCCTGGACGATGTTCCACCGTGAAGTCCATCCCCTGCAGGGAGATGGACCAGCGCAACAGCTTCGGGTTTTCCCCCCGCATTTGCATCAGCCATTGCAGGGGTCGGTGGTCTGTTTGCACCCGGAAGTGGGTGCCGAAGAGGTATGGCCGGAGCTTCTTGAGTGCCCAGACTACGGCGAAGGCCTCTCTCTCAATGGTGCTCCAGCGCTGTTCTCGGGGCAAGAGGCGTCTGCTGATGAAGACCACCGGATGGTCGACCCCTTCGGCGTTGAGTTGGGAGAGGACGGCCCCCACACCATGATCGGAGGCGTCCGTCTGCACAATGAATTCCCGGCTGTAGTCGGGAGCCTGGAGCACGGGGGCCGTGCACATGGCGGTCTTTAGTTTCTCGAAGGCCGATTGGCAGTCCAGGGTCCAGTTGACGGTTTTGGGGCCCTTTTTGGAGGTGAGCTCTGTGAGGGGCCCCACGATGCTGCCATAGTCCTTCACGAACCGCCGGTAGTATCCGGTGAGCCCCAGGAAGGCCCGGACCTCCGTTTGGGTCGTAGGGGGTTGCCAGGCCTGGATGGCAGCAATCTTGAGTTGGAGAGGAGCCACTAGCCCGCTTCCCACTTGGTGTCCCAGGTAGGTCACGGACCCTTGGCCAACCTGGCACTTGCTGGCCTTGATGGTGAGCCCGGCTTGCTGGAGGGCGTGTAGAACCTCCCGCAGGTGGCGGAGGTGGTCGGTCCACTGGTGGCTGTACACAGCAATGTCGTCCAGGTAGGCGGCGCTGAAGTCTTCCAGGCCCGCCAGTACCTGGTTTACCAGCCGTTGGAACGTGGCCGGGGCGTTTTTCATGCCGAAGGGCATGACTTTAAAGTGGTAGTGCCCGTCTGGGGTAGAGAAGGCGGATCGTTCTTGGGCCCGAGGGGTGAGGCCGATCTGCCAGTAGCCCGCTGTTAGGTCGAAGATGCTCAGGTAGCGGGCGGCCCCCATCCGGTCAATTAGCTCGTCGGCCCGGGGGATGGGATGAGCGTCGGTCCTGGTAACTGCATTCAGCCCCCGATAGTCCACGCAGAACCGGAGCTCAGGGGCAACGCCCGGGGCGGCCGCCTTGGGAACCAGGACGACTGGGCTTGCCCAGGGGCTGTCTGAGGGTTCGATCACTCCCAGGGTCAGCATTTTGGACACCTCGGTCTGGATGCAGGCTCGTACCCGGTCTGGTACGCGGTATGCCCGGTGTCGGATAGGAGGGCTGTCCCCGGTGTCCACATCGTGGAGGCACCAGGGGGTGACTCCGGGGGTGAGGGAGAACAGGGAGGCGAACCGCCTCAGGAGCGTTTGGCAGTCTTGGCGTTGTTCCGGGGACAGGGCCTCGGAGAGCTGGACCCCTTCCACTGAGCCATCCTGCTCGAAGGCCCTCAGTAAGTCCGGAAGGGGTTCGGAGTCTTCTTCTGTCCCATTATCGGTAGCCATCAGGAGGCTGAGCTCGGATCGCACAAAATGGGGTTTTAGCCTGTTGGCATGGAGGACCCGTAGGGGGTTCCGGGCAGTCTCCATGTCGATTAAATAGGTGACGGGCCCTTTGCGTTCGATTACCTTGAAGGGCCCGGACCATCGGTCTTGGAGTGCACAGGGTTCAACCGGGGACATCACCCAGACCTGTTGTCCCGGTTCGAACTCAATGGAGGACGCGTGCTGATCGTACCACCTCTTCATGTCCTCCTGACTGGCCTCGAGATTGGCTTTGGCGGTGTCTCGGAACTGCCGGGTCTGGTTGCGGAGAGCCAGGAGGTACCTGTAGATGTCCGGGGGAGTTTTCTAGGGAGGCTGCTCCCAACCTTCCTTGACTAGGCTGAGGGGGCCCCGGACGGGGTGCCCGTACAGGAGTTCAAATGGGCTGAAGCCGAGGGACTTCTGCGGGACCTCCCGATAGGCAAACAGGAGGCAGGGAAGTAGCACGTCCCACTGGCGTCGAAGGGGTTCTTCTAGGCCCATAATCATCCCCTTGAGGGTGCGGTTGAACCTCTCGACCAGTCCGTTTCCTTGCGGGTGATAGGGGGTCGTGAATTTGTAGGTGACCCCGCATTGTTGCCAAAGAGACTTCATATATCTGGAGATAAAGTTCGTGCCCCTGTCACTGACGACCTCCCGGGGGAACCCCACCCGGGAGAAGATCCCCATCAGGGCCCGGCCCACCACGGGGGCCGTCACCGTCCGAAGAGGGATGGCCTCGGGATAGCGAGTGGCGTGGTCTACGAGGACCAGGATGAACCGGTGTCCTTGGGCTGTTCGAGGGTCGAGGGGCCCCACAATGTCTATTCCCACTCGTTCAAACGGGGTGGTGACGACAGGAAAGGGTTGCAATGGTGCTTTGATTTTTCGGCCACTTTTTCCACTGGCCTGGCAGGTGGGGCAGGCCTTGCAGTGGTTGGTGACATCCTTTCGCATGTGGGGCCAGAAAAAATGGGTCACCAGGCGGTCGTAGGTTTTATCCTGCCCCAGGTGTCCGGCAAGGGGGACATCGTGGGCTAAGTTCAGGAGGAAGTCTCGGAAGCGAAGGGGCACCACCAGCACCCGACTGGCCCCTAGTTCCGCCACTTTCTGCTCGCTGTAGAGCAGGTCTTGGTCCCAGTAGATCCAGTGGGCCCCCGAGGTATCCCCGGTGCTCTGGGCCAGGGCTTGCTGCCGGAGTCCTTCGAGAGAGGGACAGGTTTTCTGTTCGGCCCGGAATTGTTCCTGCGTGGGGCCTCCCTCCTGCCGCCATTGTGCCAGGTCAGGGACGTCCCGAAGCTGGTCGGATCCTTCTTCGGTTTGGGTCAATGGACTGGCTCCTGGGGCGGCCTCCTCTGGGATGAGCGCGGGAGGAGGTTCTGGCCACTCGGGCTCTTCTGGGCTGGGGACCGCGCGGGCGGTCATGGACCGGGTCGTGACGCAGACCCATTCGGGGAGGCCAAGCATCCCCAGGTGCTCCCTCCGTTCGACAGCTGCCCATGGAGAGCTTTCAAGGTCGTTTCCTAGGAGGCAGTCCACGGGGGCATCATCGCGGACAGTTACTTTTAACATCCCTGTTACTCCTCCCCACTCGAAGGGGACGCAGGCCATGTGGCATAGGCTTTCGGAGTTGTCGGCTGATCGGACAGGGCAAAGAATGTTCGGCAAGATTTGGTCGGGAGTGACGAGGTGGCGTCGGACCGCCGTTACACTGGCCCCGGTGTCGCGGAGGGCTTCCGCCCGGCGGCCATTAATGTTGACCCATTGACCGTACTTCTGGGTGTTGGCGGGAAGGGGGGCCCGCGGAATCATGTCTCTCTCCCCTAAGCAGACCAGTGCCATGGCGGCGGGCGCCCATTCAGAGGGATCGGTCTCGTACTCTTCTTGGTCTTCCGGGATTAGTTCTTCCCCTAGGGCCGCCGCTGCAACTTGGCGGGGGGTAGTGTTCGGATTCTTTGGGCAGTTGGGATCACTGGCGTAGTGGCCGGGTCGCTGGCACCTGTGGCACGTAATGTTGGCCCGGAAACCGGCCCGGACGGCAGGGCTTCCTCGGCCAACCGGGGTCGAGGGGTTTCTGGGGGGTGACGAGGGGCCGGGGTCTCTCCCCCGACCCTGACTCCCTCCTCCCCCTCGGGGGCGATACGGTCTGGATAATTCGCTGGGTGCGTTCCGGCCAACTCGGGTGCTTTCCCACCGGTCGGCTTCGACGGCGAGTTGTCGAGGGTCGGTTAGCTTACTGTCCAGGAGGTGTTGCCGGAGCTCCACGAAGCAGTTGTTCGACAGGTGTTCCCATACGATAAGGTCAAAGAGTTGTTCGTAGGTGGTTACTTTGTTGCCCTTGATCCACCCCTCGAAGGCTCGGCTAAAAAAGTTCACGTACTCCACCCAAGTTGTACCCGGAATCCGTTTGCAGTCACGGAACCGTTGGCGGTACATCTCAGGTGTGAGCCCGTATCGAGTGAGGAGGGCGGCCTTCATGTGGTTGTAGGAGGTCATCAGCTGGTCCGGGAGTTGCAGCAGGGCGTCCCGCCCTTCGTTGACAAACCTCCCCCATAATCCGGCTCCCCAATCGCTTCGGGGAATCCGGTGGGAGGTCATTGCCACCTCATAGGCTTTAAACCACTGCTGTATATCATCGTTCTTGTGGTATTCCCGGATGACATCTTTGGGGATGTGAACCTTGGGTTCGGTCGAGGCAGACGGGGTCGGTCGTTCGGGGAGCCCGAGGTCTTTATTCTGTTTCTGGATCTCCAGTGCTTTGAGATCGCGCTCATGTTCGTACTCTAGTTTCTTTTCCTCTAGCTCTCTCTGTCTTTGCTTGTCTTCTCGCTCTTCCTTGAGCCGTAAGTGTTCCAGGGTTATTTTTTGTTCGGCCAGCTTGAGTTCTCCATCCAAGCAAAGTCGGGCTAGTTCTAATTCGTGGAGTCTGGTTTTTTCTCTTTCTCGGATCTCTTCCAGGGAGAGACCCGCTCTTTCTTTAGTTGGTGCGGGGCTCGTTTCGGTCGTTTGTGTTCGGGGTACGGCCGTACCCGTTTCCGCCCAGGCTTCTAGGGCTCGTTTGAAGTCTTCCTTCGTACTCAGACCCGTGGTTGGGAGACCAAGTTCCATGCAATATTGCTTCAGTTCTCGGTGGTTGTAGTCTTCCAATTTTTCCATCTGGAATTTCTCCGTTGTTCCGCTCTCTGTTGTCATGGTGGTCGTGTGTCGTGGGTCGGGTGACTTTCTGTACGATTATGCGTAGGTTCGGATCCCACCGCTGCCACCAATGTTAGACGGGGACCCTGAGGGTCGGCCGGATACTGAGGGAGAGATCCCCGAGGGGGACCGTCTCCGGTGATCGTACAGACAAGTTACCTCCCTCCCCACAAACAGGCACCACACCAAGTCGAGTTCAATGCTTTATATAAGGTTCTTAAGGCAAGGATATCAGCGATACAGGATATCTCGGACCCGGGGGTCCTCTCACTTCTAGTCTCTGTAGGGAAAGGGGGTAGCGGGACAGTCTTGGTACCGGATCGGTACAGGTAGTGGTAAGGGGCGAGCTCACAATCCTCGAGCTGGAGGGTCTGTGGATCGGGCCGCGGCAGCGCCAGCAGGCCAAGATGGTAGTCTCACAAGGCAGAGGGCCGCGGCAGCGCCAGCAGGCCAAGTCGATGGTTTCACGAGGCAGAGGGCCGCGGCAGCGCCAGCAGGCCAAGATGGTAGTCTCACAAGGCAGAGGGCCGCGGCAGCGCCAGCAGGCCAAGTCGATGGTTTCACGAGGCAGAGGGCCGCGGCAGCGCCAGCAGGCCAAGATGGTTTCACTAGGCAGAGGGCCGCGGCAGCGCCAGCAGGCCAAGACGATGGTTTCACGAGGCAGAGGGCCGCGGCAGCGCCAGCAGGCCAAGATGGGTTCACGAGGCAGAGGGCCGCGGCAGCGCCAGCAGGCCAGTCACGGATGAGTTCTTCTCGGGTCTCTCGACTCCAGGATACAACTGCCTTCCTGGTCTGGCACTGCCCCAGTTATAGGTCTGGTCCCCTTTGATGTCCGGACCCTCGCGCCTGGGGGCCGGGAGGTCCGGGATGAGGGAGTCCAGACACCCAGCAGGGGGGTGGAGCCAGCGCCCAGGGCGGCCGGGGGTGATCGACACCTGGCGGAGGGGAGCCGTTGACGATTCCTTCTCCCATTGATTTGCCAAGTGGTCACTCTGCCTCCTGGGGGGAGGTTGGTGCCCCGATGTCGGGGCCGGCCGGGCCCAGGGTTAGGGTCGAGTTGAGGCCACGCGGCCTCGTGCTGCAGTGCCCCAAGATGGCGGCCGGTTCGATGTCGTGGTGTGGATGGTGACCCGGGCCAGCTGGGTCCGGGGCTGGTGTCTTGTAGTGGAGGGATTGCAGGGTACTTCGGGTGGTCGTTTAGGGACTCTGGCTGGGGATGCAGGGAGAGCCAGGGTCCAGGTCCTACTGCGGGGAGGGGGGGCAGCCCGACCATGCGGCCTGTCCAACACCGCAAGTGACTCTGTGAATCAAAACCACTCAAAGTAGCAAGTCTTGGACTAGAACCATAGTGGCCACAGTGACTCTGTGAACCAAAACCACTCAAAGTAGCAAGTATTCTAATAGAACCATAGTGACCGCAAGTGATTCTGTGAACCAAAAGCACTCAAAGTAGCAAGTATTCTAATAGAACCATAGTGACCACAAGTGCCTCCGTGAACTAAAACCACTCAAAATAGCAAGTCATCAAATAGAACCATAGTGACCGCAAGTACCTCCGTGAACCAGAACCACTCAAAGTAGCAAGTCTTCAACTAGAACCATAGTGACCGCAGGTGACTCCATGAACCAAAAGCACTCAAAGTACCAAGTCTTGGAAGAGAACCATAGTGGCGACAAGTGACTCCGAGAAACAAAACCACTCAAAGTAGCAAAGAAACAATAGGGAAGATTTACTAAGACCTTTGCCGCTTCAAAGTCAAGCACAGTGACACAATTGATGGAAAAGTCTTGTATCGGTATTTACCAGTGCAAAATTACCAGGCTGTGCATCAGAACTTAACTGCTCCCAGGGGCAGCCCCAAAGTCATAGAAATATATTTATTTCTCCAATCAATGCACACATTGTACAGCACTGTACAGCACACATTGAAGATGAGAAATGAGTTACGATTTGTATAGGCATAGGATTGTGTACTAGATTGGTATATTTCAAGTATACAACCTATGCTAGACATCACACACTCACCTATACACCGTGGTGGAAAGTCACGTGTGTTTGGCACGAGGCAGCCTATTTGTCCGCGAGCACAGACACAGAGACCAGAAGCTCAATTTTTAGTAAATTAGTAATGTGCTGATCTCTCCCCATGCACAACTCAGTGCAGAAACGGAGGCTGCTGCGCTACGCTATTCTATATTTTAGTAAATCTGCCCCAATGTACTAGGCTGTAGAAAAAACACTTAAATAAAATGTACATGGCAATAGAGATGCAATAACAGAGCGGTTCAAGATCTCCCTTAAAACTGAAACCACTTGAAATCCACCTGAAGCACAACATAAACTGTGCCTGCTCTTTCAATGCTGGAATGAAATGAAGGGATCCATTTAAGTCTTAAACAACGAAGGCCCTGAATATTTACCATTCGGTTTGGAAGGAATGCCAAGACTTGGCGTACCCGGCCCAATGAGAAGGCGTCAACCAGATATGAGGAGCCATCTACTGTACAAGGATTGAAGAAGTACAGGCAAAATGACATGTTACCATCTGGGCTTCCACCTTAACCTGGGCATTTGTTGCAATCTGGTACCCTCGTGTGGTCTCCAGGGGTGGGCCTTAAGGCAGGTGGGCACAGCCACCTTAATGTAGCATCAGCTCCATAGGAAACTCCAAGTCTTTCTGAGCAGGAAGTACAGGGATGTCCATTCAGCAGATATAAAGGGTCAGGCAGGTCAGGCATGCGTGTTGAACAGCACTGTTCAGATTCATGTTCAGATGGATGCATTGATAAAACATTGTTCACTTACAAGTGTACTTTTAGAATAGAGGATGCAAAAGTAAATGCTTCAGAATGAGTGCAAAATTCTCACACTTTCTAGGTACTATACCATACCAAGAGCTACCTGAACAGTCCGACTTTTCCTCAAGCCACCTGCAGAATTTGGAAACTTCACCCCCCAGTCTCTGTCCCTTACTCGGGAGAGGGATATCTCCCTTTCAGAGTATTTTGCCTCAATCTCAAATAATTCTTTACACTCGGCGCATCATATGCCACTGTTCAACTCCAACACCCATGTGAACATAAACTATCTTGAAAGTTCGCAAGAACACTAAACACCTATTTGTGGCTTAAAATCCCTTAACAAAAGTATGTTAAACAAACGCCACGAGGGAAATTATTGACCACATCCTCATAAATGAACACACGTCTCATGTTGAAGATGTTACTAAGTGCCAGCACAATATTTGCATAATTAAATATTATTAACAGTCAGTGCAGTTAGCTTGGGCAAGGTTTGCACACATTCACTATAGATAATCAACAGCAGTACTGGGTCAGGGCAGGCCAGTAACATGAAGAAATATAAGCTATACTGAAAGTAGTAGAACATGTAAACATTTAGGGGCCTATTCACAAAGGTATTCTGGGGTACGTAAATTAGTACGCCTGTAATATTCTTTTATATACTCTTACGTACGTTTTGTGTGAATTGGCCCAAAAGGTCTAAAACGAAGGAAATGTCAATATTCATGGAAGACTCATATACAGTTTGTAAAAACAGCAAGGACTGTGCCCTGTTAATGGTAGGGAGATGGAAGTTTCGGCCAGAGTGACAAAAGTGAGTAAGAGAACAGAAAAGAGTACTCCCGCAGTACTACTACCTAGGATCACAAACTCTTTGGTGTGAAGACCACGTAATCTTGCTACTTTCACTGAAAAGTTTCCAAGGACCGGCCTCTCTGGCTTCACATTTCCTCTCTGCTTTATTATGCATCTATATAGCGCTTACTACCACTAACTAGGCCCTGAAGTGCATTACAGCAGGTAGCACCCAATGTAGAATAAAATACCTGTTGCTGTTTACTTTAAGCTTGTCTCAAGGTGTTGTGTAGTTCTGTGAGACTGCAGGTGGTGTGACCACCGGATGAGCCCTGACTGATAACACAACATATCTGGGGTGGGTTTGTGTATCCGTCTATTGTAGAGTTGCGTGTTTTTTTTTTAGCACCGGAAGTCGCACAGGTTTTATCAGTGTCTTTTTGGGTCTGAAAAGCCTTTTCCCTTCGAGTGACTTTATAGAGTTAAGTGTGTTTCCCGTTTTTCTTTAAAAAGTTGCCTTGTGGCACTTTCCCATAATCCCTTTCTTCACATGACTGATTTAAATCAGGAACAGCTCTTAAAGCGGCCACACCACATTATACTCCACGGAGTACGGGGGTCAGGAAAGCGCAAACCAGAGAGGGAATTGCGATGCAATGGAAGTAATGACACCTTCTATAGCATATTTGTCATAACAATGCAAATATGACGTCATGGCCGTACTGTCACCATTTAAATTAGCTGCATACATATATAACAGGTATATCTATTATACGTTTGATGATGTTATAGATTACCACCAGGCGCTTCTTGGCCTTTTGGCTAAGATCAGGTTTTGTAGCTGGCTGACTAGGCCGGCTATGAGGATGACGGCTAGGATATAAATAAATATATTACCAGGACAGGTGTGATGTTATTGATGCAGGCACGCGTTCATATTGCATGCAATTCCCAAAATGAATCCGCCAAGGACACCAAGCGCTACATTTCCACCTATGCTAAATGAATGTAAATGGTATAGCTGTCAACCGCTAGGCCAGGCAGTGACGAGTTACCCCCGCACCTGCTGTCGAGGTAGGACCCTGTGTATTTGCAGTAACAGCGCCGTGACATGCCGCGTCATGGCACTGCCCTCCTGCACACATCATGTGTTCTTGGCGCTGTGCCCCGGGCTGTTTTTTCGTGTCAAAAACGGGTGTTTTCAGCAGCACTGACTGAATGATTACCTTCCTCGAATCCCTCTAAGGAGCTTACCCTGGGACTTCAGCATAGGAAGGAGATTAGAATTCGAATACGTGTCGACGTAAAAGGGCACACGGGCCGTGCCACCGCGTATGTGGCCCTAGACAGCCATCCTCGCGTCCAGTAAGCCTGCCACAATGGGGGCCTCGTTTTCATTGTATGACAATTAAGTTGTCGAAGGCCCCCGAGGGGGTGGGGGAGGTGTGCCGGCCGCAGCGTCCGTGCGGGTGCGTGGAAGGCTGCACCGGGCCTAGATTAGCCGCCGCACAGCCCTGCACGCCCAGCGCTGGGCGCCAGTCACATGCTGCCCCGTCGCCCCGGCAACGGCAAAGCCCAGGAAAAAAAGTTGCTCTGGGGGAAGTCTGGGTCTGTGCAGCCCCCTGAGAGGCTTTGTGCTCCCGCAGACCACACGTCTGTGTCCAGGGCCAAAGAGTGTCTCTGAGTGCGGTGGCCAAAACTCACACACACGAATCAACTCTTTCCTTCCCAAACCCTATAGCATTCCCAAAAGGCATCCATCTATCTCACTTGTACTGTTGGGAGGTGGGTATCAGAAGCAACATCCATAAGACTGAGAGAAAACCCCAAACAGTAAAACTGCATATACATTAACAAGTAACAATGCCATTACGAACACACATAGTTCTGGATCTGAGTAAGACTACAGCAGCGTTTAAAACAAATGTATGAATGTATGTGTCTTCATAGACGCGGATCATTAAATGTCAAAACAGGAAAAAATGCAACATCTTCATAATCTTATGAAAAACTTTCCTCGTTTTTGTCAGAGCACGCATCGAAGTTATTTTAAAGTGAGATGTGTTCAGAAATTATTGTCACGACCACAAATGCAAAATGTGTACCCTCGCTTGCTAAGGGGTCTAGGCTGCAGCCAGCCTGTCAGCTAAAATAAGCGTTCACTTGGTGACAAAAATGCATTTTCTAAAACAGTGCACTTCATTAGAAAGTAAAGGCTTCTCCTGTCTTTTAACTTTGAAACGGGTGGATTAACGCAAAACCAAAACCATGCAAAATACAATATAGTCCTGGGGGTATCTGAACTCTCTGGGGAAGTTTGGGGGGTGGGGGGTGAGGCAGCTTTCACGAGGACAGGGCGCCCCCAGAGTGCAGGGGTCCCATTGTGGTCGCCTCTGCTCACCCCCGGCTTTCTGTGCACAAACAGGTGGCTGATGCTAGCGGAGAGATGGGACATCTTACCCTGGCCGGCGGTGAGGACCGTGCAGACTCCGAAGAAGACCCCCAGGCAAAGGACAGCCGCGGCAGCCGGTCGGTCCATCCCGGGCAGCAGGGGGGACATCTCTGCCTCGCCACTGGTCCAGCAGGCAGGTGGGAGCGAGCAGCTGATCCGCGAGCGTCTCTCCCGGGATCTGCACTTCCCGGGTCCCACGGGGTGTTTTCTTATCCCGCTACTTGCAATCTGGGAGGCGTGTCCTGGGGCTGAGACATCGCAGTTCTAACACCCTCCCGCCCCCAGACAGGGCATAAAGCTCTTACAGCCGCCCGGCCCCGGAACCGGCATGACGCAATCACAGCCTGCTCTACACACACCCCACCGGACGGACGGACAGACAGACATAGCGAGGCAGTGATTCTGCTGAGGGTGCATTCCATAACTGCTTGCCCCATCTGCCCTAAGTTCGCCCATCTCTTCGACCTCCACAATATAATGACATTATTTTAAAAGTGTTTTCGTTCTGTGCTCCTAAGGCCATAATAATAATTATTACGGTAGCAGGTGGCGCCAAGCATAATTTAAGGCATATCGACCATGTACATAAAACAGCGAGCAGTATAAAAGAATAGGCTCCTTTGAGGGACTTACAATAATATATGCAACTTTTATCTGTTTATACTCATTTTTATCCCATATACTAATGTTTATCCCATTAATAGGAGGAAAAATGCGAAATCTATGTGATTTCCGCCCGAGCCTAGGAGATTGAATTTATGAAATGTAAAACAGTCGCTCATGCGTTGCAATGTAAACACTGCATTGGAGACTGAATGGTATACGAGACAGCCAATAGCACAAGGAAAGAGTACATACCCCCCATGGCTGACTCAAAGCCACACTTTGTACATTTTAAAGAATTGGTAGCAATAGGTCTTGCAGACAGCTGCGCTGTTAAGACAGACTTAAACAATGATGTCCCTGCTAACTGCTTCCATTTTAAGCAATGATGACGTTTTGTAAAGTAGTATAATTATTGTCACAACATTCTCTTCCATATCCACTTCCTTACCAAGTGAAGCAGACAACTCATGGACAGACCTCTGAAGCCCCTCAATTCATCACCTGAAGTTTTCTTTCCCAAGTTGGCTAGGCCTGGGTGTGAATTCCGCTCCGCTCGCAGAATTTGCGGAGTTTTGCCAGCTCCATGCTCCGCGTGGAGCATAGAGTTGCGAAAAACTCTGCGGAGCGTTGCTTTTTCCTTGCTCACGCTCTCCAATGTTAATTTGGCAAGCGCAACGAGTGAGGAAAATCTTACAGCTTGGTTGCTATATATATATGAAGCTACAAATGGCACTAGAACTTGGCCATGGTCGCTGTTCATTCCCTGTATTGGTAAACATCCTTTACAACGAAACTTTTTCCACGCAGTACCTTTACAACGCAGGAATTACAGCGCAAGTCGTTACAACGACTTGCGCTGGAGGGCGCTGTAGGATAGGGAATAGTTTAATTTACTATCCAAAACCTTCCCTACTATCCACGGGGACTGGCGTTGGAATAGTAAATTAAACTATTCACTATCCAGCGTCCCCCAACGCAAGTCGTTATAACGACTTGCGTTGTAAAACCTGCGTTGTAAAGGCATGCGTGGAAAAAGCATGCGTTGTAACGACATACATCCCCTGTTTTGTATGGACCATGAACATGCTTTGAATGTCATCATCATGTATTTGATTTGCCATCATGCATAGATTTGTAAAGCCATCTTCATCAAAATGTTGATGTTGATCAAACCTTGGGGAGAAATGGCAGTTACAAACTGACCAGTTTCACTCTCTTGCAATAACATTTCAATACTATGTGGCATTGATATCGGCACCAAACAAGTCTACTAGACACTTAGATTTTGATGTAACCGTCGCTTGGGGTCTGATTACGTTGGCTTCGGGACTGCCACTGTCCGGCCATCAGGCGTGGTTCCACGGCCATCCAGCCTATTAATGTGACCGCTGCATTGGGATACAGGCATCAGAGCTCAGCGGTTGGGGGTCAAGACCGTCATGTCCGACAGGATCAAGGGTCCCGTCGGGTGGTGGTTCGACTCCTATTCCCTGCAAAGAGGGCGATGCCTGCTTGGGCATCGCCGTAGGAATTAGGATATCACTTTCTGCCTGCCCTTTCATGGCGGTACACCTGCCATGAAAAGGCAGGAGGAAAGTGACTTTGGGGGCCCCTAGCAGGGCTCACTTCCCTCTGGCCCTCTTCTATGGGGCGGAGGGGCACATAAGGTGCCCCCTGAAACATCCTTGCACCATGTGGCAGGCACCGCAATATTCATCTTCTATGTGGAAACATCTACAATCTCATGTAAACTTCAACATTAATCAAGACAACAAGCCTATAAAACCTCCATAGACTTATCAATATTTACCCATAGTAAGGAGGTATCTCTTTAGAGAGCAATGTTAGATCTTCTTCAAATCAACAGCACAGTAAATGTGGAAAAAGTATACACCAGATGACTGCTTTTAATTGGTGGATTTCAAAAAAATATATTTCTATAGCTTCTCAGCAAATGTACATTATTTTTTTTATTATAAAATAGTCTCCATGCACAGATTTTATTGTCCTTGTGATGCAACTTTGTATGTAATGTGAAATGGATTCGATGTAATCTCAAGGTCACTGCAATTATCCAGTAGTGGAAGACCAAATATTTCTGGAGGACTGAATACAGTGTAGTGGAAGGAAATACATATTCATTCACCATTTCCTATTCACACCGTTATTCACCAGCAATTAAAAATGCTGTTTTTCATGAAAGCACGGGAACATATTATCTTTAACACTGTCCCTTTGTACCTTCCAGAGTAAAATAAATTATTCAAAACATGAAAGGAAGACTATATCTAAGCACTTCCTGCATTATTTATTCAGCACATCACATTTTTGTTCTCATACTTATCTTTAATTTTATTTTTAAACTTTCCTATGTAATTCTCACTATAAGGCTTTTTTACATTTGTATTTAGGATTTTTTTTATCCTGCTAAGAGTTACTTTAGGATTCAAAACATCGAATCTCCAAAAGATATACAACATGGCTGGAATTGTTTTTAAATTTGAGTACCCTCTTGAAATAGCTGCTAGTTTGATAACACTGTCTGTGATGTAAGCAGTTATTTGTGTGAATAGTGAAGCAGAATATTTTCATGACAAGGAGTAACCATTCTTTCCACAATGTTTGTATTAAATTCTTAGGTATTTAAGGTTTGTATTTCCTACTCCAGGTGAAAACCCCTTCAACTGGGAATATTGACATTATCAGGGCACAATTTCAACCTTCCTAAATACACGTTTATAGCAATCAACAGCAGAAAAGCAACTAGTTAAGTGCCTGAAACCACCTGATGCCGCATTGCCCGTTTTGTGCAGCGACTTTAAAGACTGTTGACCTATTTGCTGTCTTTTTTATACACAACAGGCTGTGAAATACATGAGGATTGTGGCAGACTGATGTTGTAGCAGAAAAAACTTCCTGTTGCATTATTCAGTTTTCCATGGAGTCCTTATCTATTGTACTACAAAATGATAGTTTTATAGGGGGTACATTTGTAAAGAAATACCTTGAAAGACATAATTAGATGCTGAAGTAGGGAACCAAAAAAAGCAAATTTTGAGTTGTTAATGGAAGATATGCACGTTCAGGATTTACGTTTTCTCAGGTAGGTTGTTCCTGGGTCTTGAATCAAAGCACAAGAATGAATGAGTACTATATTTGATTTCCTAGACTGAGGAATGTCAAATGAGAAACATAATTTGTTCCTTACTTTTTGAAGAATTAGCCAGCGACAGCTTTCTTTTAAAGGAGGTGGGCTATTCCAAGTGTAAGGCTTTGTAATGGATAGAACAATGTTAAAGGAAATACAAGCATATAGATGAAAATACTTGTGTTATGTGATTTAATGTTTGTCCTGCAACAAAGTTGAGAAGCCAAGTTAAGAATGGTTTGCCTGGGGCCAAAGAATATTGGGTAGGCCTCGAAGAATCACATTACACTAACTCCAATCAAGTTGTGTTTAAACACAGTCAATTTCCCCCAACAATAGGAAGGATGTTAATGTTCAGGAATGCCACAGAAATGTGCCTTGAGCTTTGTAGTCAGTAGGGTTACTAAGACTCAAAAAGAGCGAGAGAGCGCTCTATTAAACCTCAGTTCTCCAATGTTTTCCCAGTTGTAAAGCCAAGCCTTGTTTAGAGGAGTGTGCATTGACAGCACATACACAAACATAATTTCGCAAAGCCTGATGCTCCCTCCATTTTAGATGGAGATCCCACTGCAGAGATCAGGGGTCGAGAGAGGCTGAGGTACTTCTGGAAATCTTTATCCGTCATGGGCATTGCAACTTTTTCTGACTTCGGCCAACCACAAGCAAAGTTTAATGTCATCCACACAAACTATGGGCCTAGCCCTGCACAGTCTCCCTATGCAGATACTGCAAACATGGGTGTTTGTGGGCATTTCTAAACTCGAAGGTATCTGCAGGTGCTTGTGTATCTGAGAGAAGTTGTGTATGCGGGCAAGAGGTGGGTAGTCTGTGTGAGGGGTTGAGTGGTCTGTGTGTGTATGAGGGAACATCAGGGTGTCAGTGGGTAGGAAGATTTGAGATTGGAGGGACAGGAGAAAATGAATGTGGGTTTGTGTGTACTTGAGGAGTGGAGGGTTTCTGTGTTTGTGTGAGAGGGATACATGTGCTTAGGGCATGACAAGAAGGCACACGTTTTACATGTCTGTGTGTTTACTTTTGTGTGTCTGTGGTGAGAAGGTCTGTCTGTTTTTGTGAGGGAGATTAGAAATCGTGAATGTGTGTTAGGGGGTAGAGTGATCTGTGTGAGGGGATAAAAAGATGTGCGCATCAAGGGGGGTGAGGAGCAGGGTTTCAGTGTGTAGTTAGTGCCATTAGGGAATAAAAGGACGTGTGTGCCAGAGATGTGGGGGCAAAAGAAGCATCTGTGTCGGTTGAGCGGAGCAGGACGTAAATGACGTATGTTTGATGGCCTGGTGGTGAGAGGAGGGGCTCTGTAAGCTTTGCGTGAGGGGAGAGGAGATGTGTACATTCATTTTTGTACTTTGTGTGATAAAAGCAGCCTGGACGTTTGTGGCGCCCCGCGGATCCGTGTGTATTGGGAAACAAGGGAGGGGTAAAAGGGACAATGAGTGATGATTGGGCTTTGTGTGAGTTTGAATGGCGGGAAGCTCGCGCTCCAGTGTGAAGTGTACGTGTAGGTGTGGTAGCGTTGTTACGGGGGAGTGTGCCTCATATTGTGGAGTGTGCCTCATATTAGGGACCTGTACTTTTCATTAGCAATTCGGAAACAATACAGTGACGCAGCACGTCTATGCGCTCCAAAAGACAAGTGATGCGAAGGGCTGCAAACTCGGCAGCTGACTGGCCGTGACTCGGCGTGAGTCATGCAAGTTCCGGGCAGCCCGCCGGCACTGCACTGCAGAGCCCCAGCGAGGAACACGGAGATTAAATATGCAATGAGCAGCGGGTACCCCTGAGATGCTATCTCAAGAGGGGGCGAGCACTGACTGTCCCTGCCTGCTGTCACCGTAGGAGTGAGCAGGACGGAGACATTCCTTTCTGCTGCGGAAGGCCTTTCTTCATTGTTGTGTCTTTTTTTTGTGTTTCAGGGATGCCAATTTAACGGCATTCCTGTCGTGGTTTCACAGCATGGACCAGACCAGCCTTTCTGCTGTGTATGGAGATGGGGGAAGCCGCCCTAATCCAATCACTATGCCTGGAAAAGGATAGAAAGCGCTTCCACGGTCTAGTGAAACCCTACCTTCCCGAGGGAGAGGGAGTTTTAAGGAAAACTACAGACCGGGACGGAGAGAGGCTGAAAACAAACAGGCGTCAGCAGTTTAGTGATTTATGGCTACATACCACGCCCCTAAGCGCCTTGAAGCATCCTAGGGTTGCATAGAGGTACTGCGTGATTGATGTATGTGCCTAAGCATCAGGGCCGGATAGGCCTTATACCGGGCATTTCCCGGTGTCTGGGGCCGGTTTTAAAAGCCCAGGGCTGCTGCTGGTGCCTCGGTCACTTCCCAAGCTTCCTGAGGTGAGTTGCAGCAGGCACAGGGAAGCTTCATGAGTGAAAGAGAGCAAGGGGGAGGTAGAGAGAAAGTGATCAGAGAGGGGAGAGAAGGACAGAAGGAGACAGAGAGAATGGGTAGATGGAAAGAGAGAGCTAGTGTGAGGAAAAGAAGAGAACGGGGTCGAGTTTGCATTTTTTGCCCGACACAGTCAGGCACAGACACAAAAGGGCCTAGACTCCCTCCCAGATGATTAGTGCGCTATACAAATCATCATAACATAACACGGCGATCGATGCACATCTCGGCACCCATATGTAATAAATGGCACACTTTGCACTCACTGACATTTCAAGGTATCACCTGCTGCCCCCATTCAGACTGTTTCCTTTCAAGTGAACCACATTATGTAAACTTGGCGCTGGCCAAATAATATCAGTCTGCTTCTTTAATGGGATGTGACCAACTACTGATTTTCTTTCAGCTCCTGTTACCTTTAGATTTTGGAGCCATAGGACACTCGGAAACAATTTGTAAAACTGTTTTCAAATAAATGACATGTGGGGATTCTAAATTATGTTATATATATTATAGAGTTCAACACTAAGGTCCATTTGAGAAACATTGTAACAAAAATGAAGCAAAGTGGTTTTTATTTTGTCACATAAGTATATAGAAAAAGGAGCAAAGTATTTTTTATTAAACTTAATCCACTATTGCAGACTTCAAAAGTGGAGAAAAATCTACTATGCCCATTTGTTATTATTTAAAACCAACACAAATAGCTCCAAATCATTTTAGTCCACTTTTGGCCCTTTTTAAAACTTTAGAGTGGCGCAAATAATGTTTGCTAAATTCCTTAGCAAGCAAGAAGCATACGTGGTGCAAAATGTAACTGTCCTAATTTCTGCACCAATGCAAAACATTATATATTATGGTCCCACGGCCTAACTGTAAGGCCAATGAAGCGGGTCTGTAAACCCCTGTGAAAAAGGTTGTGCAAGTGGTGATGCAAGGGTATACCTACCATATATTATCATAGTCTGAGCACATTGGTATAGCTCTGTTTACATCACCTTTGTGAAGGAAACCCAGATGAGTTCTCATGTCCACCTTGTTCTTACAGAGCACTGTAACGTTTGTAAGAGTCGAATGTTTGTATTTCACTAATTCTATGGACCAAAGGAATGGTTACTAGAAAGCTCCCCTTATAAGTGGTTTAAAGAAGGTATATGAAGGCCACATTCTATAGACAGTAATGCATGGAAAGTATACCTTAATCGAGAAAAACGGCTGCCCAATTTTAATAGGTACATCATGTACTGGAGAACTTGTGGCACACTGAAGCCACATTTGGGCAATTGCTGCTCTCTTCAGGTCTAAACAAGTCAATTAGTGACAAGCCCCACTTGTAGAAATAGTGATGCAGCACTTTTTCACTTTGAACTTCATTGGAACAACCTGCTTAAAGTCTCCACTTCTGCATTGTCTACCACTGAGAGACTGATTGTGGTGATCAATAGGTTTGTTGCTATCAGCCATCTGAAGATGGTTTAGTCCTCCAGGTATAGGACCCTGAAACTTGCCACTTCCCATTTGTTCATGTACCACATTGCTGTTGTACCATCTGTCTCAATCAACAGCAAATTCGAGGTGAATGTAAGAAGGAAGGATTTTGTCAGGGTATGGACCACTCTGTGCTCTAAAAGGTTCATGTGATAGGATGTCTCCTTTTGGGATCATGTTCTTTATACTGTAAAATGATCCATGTTGGTACCCCAGCCTATAAGAGTTGAACCTTTCATTTTTCTGTTTGATGTTTATTGACTTTTGCATTAGAAATCATACAAAGGTACAGCATATGCATAACAAACAAGTATACACTATGGTGATTTAAAACACCATTACAGCATATAACCATGTAACATAAGAATAGGCGAGGCCCTGCTCTGTTGCATAATGCAAAAAGAACAATTGATGGACAGAATGCAGAACAATGTCATAAATTCACCCCGGGCTTACTGTGCCACTGGATGCAAGCTGTCCTGGCTGATGAGGGGTGAAACCCCGAAACAGGCCTAGGATGCTTGTTTCCGCACCAGGGAGGAATGGCTTGGCAGTTCGGGCTGGACTGTTCCCATGAGGCACATGGTTTAGACTGATTTGCATATGGGCAGGCCTAAATTTGGGTGACATGGTGAGCAAAAGAATGATGTATTTAACCCAGATCTCTTGACTGGGAATGATTGGTTTGATTTGTTCTGCATTCCGTCCATCAATTGTGTTGTGTCTTTTGCATGCTCTCTTGTATAGTAGATAAACATACAATACTAGAATATACATATAACTGACAACCTGCTAGTTTTGAAAGATCAGTGAATTTTGAACCTATAAACCAATCTAACCTCAGGCACCCACTCCTTGGCGCTCCTAATCCCAGATACGCAGTAGATGCATCCGATCGAATGTAAGACCAGTAACTCTGAGTGTTACAAACTCCAATTCAAGGGACATTTCCTGGATTTTATCATTATATTGATCCCATAATGAGGGGTACCCAACCTCACCCCCCTACAGAGAGCTGACAACCTGTTCTATGGATCATCTGCTGCTAGGTCAATGTGCACAGACACTTGAAGAGCCATCAGAATCGATTTCCGGCTAGCTGAGAAAGGAAATTTTCATAGCCCCAGTGTATCCTCCCTACGAAGGGATGCCACCCTCTGTTTTGGCCCAGTTGAGGACAAAATAGTGCCAGGCCTGCAGACGTGGAGGATCATTAGATTTCCATTGTCTTGTTATCAATTGTTCAGCCACCACAAGACCCAGATCTAGAACGCGTCTCATGGGTCTGTGTTTTTTATCTCTCGTGAACAATCCCAAAATGCATGCTTTGCATGTGTTCAGTAGTTGTCTATTTGTGCAGTTAGATAGGTATTTCGTCACCCCCTCCTAGTACTGTAGTAATTTAGGGCATAACCATAACATATGTAAAAGTCCAGCATCTAGCAAGAGCACCAAGGACATTTTGTGTCCTGTCTATGAAAGTAGCGGTTGAGTTTCTCCGGGGTGAGGTATGCTGTGTATTGTGTAGTACTGGATTAATCTCAACCAAACATTACGAGGGACATATGTGGGACTTGCCAGTATTTTATTCCATTCTGTATCCGTGCATGGGCGACCCAGGTCAGATTCACATTGGGTGTGCAGTGGAGTTAGGTCCTGTGCCGTGTGCAAGCACAATGTATCCGCAAATCAGTGAGTTAGATTTTTACCCTCTCCCATAACATGTATATACAGAAGTACCGCATTTTCTGCAGTTTTTGCATTATGTCTCCCCATCTTTGGCATAGTAAACTAATCTACGAGGCATGCATGAGGAAATGCCCTGGAGGCAATCCTTCCTCTTGTGTAAGATCATTGTGCGACATAGTGTGCCATTTAGAAAGAGGCCACCCATCGTGTGTATGCCGCGCTTCATGCCAAGCATTGAGATCAGTCAGTGACGTTGCCACGTCACCGCTGGGTATCCCAAGCAGTCAGATAAGCACCGTTCATAACTGTCTCAGACAGAATATCCTGATAGAATGGCACACCTTGTAACAGAGTCTTTGCTTGGTACCACAATGGAATGAACTGCACAGCAGATGTTGTTAGGTTCAGTTTGCCCTCCCAGCTTACTACACTTTCACTTCATTGATCCTTCAGGCACTGTTGAAGCAGTCTCTTCCTGGAACATGAGTGTGGATCTAGAAGATGCAAGATGCTATTGAGGCGAGAAGGGATTAAATCTGGCAGACTGTTGGGCAGGGGCAGCTTCTCCATTAGGACAGAGGAGTGTCGCCCCACTCCCCAAAATGCCCTTCAGGGATAAAAAATAAAATGGTAATAAATTTAATTTAATACCATTCTATTTTCCAACCTCCTGTTCTGAATGGAGTGTCTGGAGAGGGCAAGGCCGTTGCTGCTGAGAGGCATCAGGGAGCTGTGCATTTCAGTTTAAAGTGCGCATGTCTATTTTGGCAGCTGTCTTGCGACGGCCAGCCAGACATGCGCATTTTATACTTCTCTAACACAGCTGTCCTAAGACTGCTGGTTTAGAGAATGCACAGGCCTCCAGTGCTCTTGCGAGCACTGAGAGAAGCCACTCCCTCCAAACCTCGTGTTTCTCTCATGCTGGTTACCGGCACAAGAGCAGCACCAGACGTGCTTAAGGGAATTTAGTGGAGCCCAAGGAGACTGGAGAGAGGAGTACTTCAGAAGTCGTGCAGCATGCAAGGTAAGTGGGTGCACAATCTTTTGAAGATTACAGGATTTTAAATGGATATAAAATAGTCGTTCCCCTAGGGGGGCGTACTCTTGCCTCACGAGAGCCTAAGATGACCCCAGGAAGTAAATGTACTCTTAGGCAATGTAGAAGGGAAAAATCTGTCAGTTGGAAGTGTTGGGGAGCCCCAATCGCTGTTCTGTTAGTGGGATTAACCTTTGATGAGTCAGTCATCAAGGCATGGATAGACTTTCCTACTTCTCTGATGCGCTGCCACCAGTGCCATGTTTTTGGAAAAGGTTTATGGGACTGATATTGTGCTGAATGAAATGATGTTGTATTGAAAATTACTATTATCCACAATGAACTTTGTAACTTGAGGGGTTTCAGTGCCATGGCAATGTGGAATTATGCAGCTTGTAGGTCAATGGCGCACGCCTATTCTTCTCAGTGGAGCTAAAGACAATTCTGCTTCATATCCATTGTTCTGTCTGCAGTGTAAGTCAAGAATAAATGGGACTGAATTATTGCTTGAAATATTCTTCATATTAGAAAGTTAATAGGAATAAATTCCCTTTCCTTTTTTAGAAAGCTGGACCATCTTTACAGCTTGCTTATCCAGAAGAATGTCAACTTCTGTTTATAGTCTGGCTTGGAGCCTGCCTTCATGATTTTTTTTGTAAGAATTAAATTAGGAGGTGTTTTGAACCTCTAGTTATAGCTATAGTGCACTGTATTCAGCACCCACCTGTATTGTCTTGTTTCTTCCAACCCTTTCAGATGATTGACAATGCTTAACACTACCGGAGTGGCAGACAGGATAGAGGTAAGGAGGAAGTCATTGCTTGCTTGCAGCAGAACGCTTTCCTGTGGCTGGAGATGGTTGTTGGCCACTTCTTGCCTTGGTGGACCTGTACTTCTGGTTAGGGTGGCCCCCATCACCACAACAGTTGCGTCAGAGCTGCACTGCTTGCTCCACAACTGCAGATCTGCAATCAAACACAAATTGGAAATTTCTGACATTATCACCCTCCAGAATCTTGACATGTTCTTCCTCACTGAGACCTGGTTTAATGACTCCTCTCATATTTTGTTTGATCTTCTGGTACCCACTGACTACTCTATCCTCTGGAAATGACAGATCAGACAAAATTGTGGGCGGTGTCGCTATCCCCTTCAAGAATTCCCTTCAAATGAAAGCCTTCCCTACCACCCTTTTCCGTACATTCAAATGCCTATCCCTAGAACTTCAAATACATCATGGCTCACCCTTTAGATTCCATGCCATCTACCACCCGCCCGGTAACTGCTCTTCCTTTGTGGAGGAACTCACTGACTTCATCAGTGACCAATTTTCTCAAAGAGACAAGAAGATCTTCCTGGGTGACTTTAATCTCCATTTGGGATCTTTGGAAGACTCGGCTGCCAACAAGCTTGCCACCTTTCTCTCAGAAAACATTGCTCGGAAACCACTCATTCCAAGGGCTCAATTATGGATCTTGTTATATCGAAAGCAGACCTACTGACTACTGCTCCCCCCATCCATGTAGACTGGTCTGACCACTTCCCTGTTACCTTCTGTTTTCATCTTTCGCCCGTTATAACTGTCGGCCAACCTAAAAGAGCTACTACCTGGTTCCGCAACACTGAAAACATTGATCTGGACACTTTTTGTGACTCTGCAATGATTTAACTTCCTAGACTTGACCCTAACGTGGATGTCAACATTCTCTCCGCTCAGTGACTCTCAGTCCTAGCAGTTGAAATTGACAATGTCGCTCCACTTCAAAACAAATGGAAAAGACCCACCCCTCAGCACCTTGGTTCAATAAAGCTCTCTACAATAAAAGGAAAAACCTAAGAATCCTGGAGAAATATTGGAGAACATCTCCTTCTACCTCCAATCTCTCTCTGTCACGTTCAGCAAGATCCAAATACTACAACCACATCTTCCATGAAAAAGCATCACATTTCAGATCCCTCCGACCTTGACTCAGCCAAAAACAGAACCAAAAAACGTTTTGACCTCATCAAAAACCCAAACTGTATTCCCCTAACTACTAAGCCCGAGGACTCCACAAAGAAAGCAGCCAATTTCGCTATTTTCTTTGATGAAAAGTTCAAAGCCCTAGTAGATCAAGTTGCCCACCCCACCCCCTTTGAGAAGCGGAAATCCTTAGTCACCTGGCAATACTTTGACATCATCTCGGAAGATGACCTCCTCAAATGCATCCTCGAAACCAAACCATCCAACTACTCCTCTGACCCCAACCCTAGCGTCTTCGCCATCGATTTCTTCACCCATACTCTCTCTTACTGGACCAGGCTAGGTAATATCTTCCTCAGTCAAGGCTCCCTCCCTGTTGCCCTTAAATCAGGACATGTTACCCCTCTTCTAAAAAAAACCTCAGCTGATCCGACCGACCTCAACAACTTCCACCCTATCACCAACCTCCCTTTTCTTTCGAAAATCACCGAAAAATGTGTTGCGAAACAACTTCAATACATATTATGGACAATAATCTCCTCAACTTTTTCCAATTTGGCTTCATCCAAAATTACAGCACTGAAACAGCCCTGCTGTAAGTGATTGATGATGCGTTGAATATACTCGACTCTGGGAATTCGTGTCTTCTGATTCTTCTAGACCACTCTGCAGCCTTTGACACTGTTAATCATAGCACCCTCCTCAACACTCTTCAACAGAGAATGGGATTGGATGGAACAGTGCTTAAATGGTTTGCCTCTTTCCTCTGGGACAGATCCCAAATGATTAACATAGCAAACAGTCTTTCATCTCCATTGACTGTAGGTCAAGGTGTCCCCCAAGGTTCTATCCTGGCACCCACTCTGTTTAATCTCTACCTGGAACCATTAGGGAACCTCCTCAGCAAATCTGGGATTCATTACCATCCCTATGTGGATGACACTCAAATCTACCTCAAGGTGTCTTCCGCACAGGATCTCTCATTACTCGACTCTACTCTCAACTCCATTCACAGCTGGATGTTAGCGCACCAACTCATTCTAAATCCCGCCAAAACTGAATTCCTCCTCCTTTCTACCTCTCTCTCACCTCCTCCCATTCAATCATAGATGGATCAGCTGAACTTACTCAACAACAAACCCATCATTGTCGACAGCGCTAAATCCCTAGGTGTCATTCTTGACAAAAGACTCAACTTAATCTTCCACATCAACACTATTGCCAAGAACCCATGGTACCAGTTGTGCCTTCTGTGGGGGATCCGTCAGTTCATCCCGGAGAAAGACTTAAAACCTTGGTACAATCGCTGGTTCTCTCAAGACTGGATTATTGCAATTCTCTTCTGACGGGCCTACCCAAATCCCACCTCTCCCCTCTCCAATCCATCCTCCATTCAGCAGCTCGCTTCATTTCAGGGTCTAAACTAAGCGACCACATCACTCCTATCCTGTCTTCTCTTCGATGGCTTCCGATCGAGGCAAGATCTATTTACAATATACAGAATGGGTCGCACTCGGACTCCACCCACCAGCAGGTGTGCCCCAGGAGCATCATGGTAGATGCAGTCTTTGATAGCGTGTGCGCTATATCGAACAGTGTATTGTAGCAAGGTTGCAGCACCAACTCTGGACACCGGTGTTTCGGAATAGTTGTTCCTCGTCAGCAGAGTGTAGGTTATTCGGGGTTAGCTGTGCAGGCTGCCAAGTGTTATCAGGTTGATACCTCTCACGGCGCGGGTGCGGGATCCGAGCTCGTCAGCTCTAGCTCGAGGGAGCCAATTAAATATACAGAATGGGTCGCACTCCGACTCCACCCACCAGCAGGTGTGCCCCAGGAGCATCATGGTAGATGCAGTCTTTGATAGCGTGTGCGCTATATCGAACAGTGTATTGTAGCAAGGTTGCAGCACCAACTCTGGACACCGGTGTTTCGGAATAGTTGTTCCTCGTCAGCAGAGTGTAGGTTATTCGGGGTTAGCTGTGCAGGCTGCCAAGTGTTATCAGGTTGATACCTCTCACGGCGCGGGTGCGGGATCCGAGCTCGTCAGCTCTAGCTCGAGGGAGCCAATTAAATATACAGAATGGGTCGCACTCCGACTCCACCCACCAGCAGGTGTGCCCCAGGAGCATCATGGTAGATGCAGTCTTTGATAGCGTGTGCGCTATATCGAACAGTGTATTGTAGCAAGGTTGCAGCACCAACTCTGGACACCGGTGTTTCGGAATAGTTGTTCCTCGTCAGCAGAGTGTAGGTTATTCGGGGTTAGCTGTGCAGGCTGCCAAGTGTTATCAGGTTGATACCTCTCACGGCGCGGGTGCGGGATCCGAGCTCGTCAGCTCTAGCTCGAAACACCGGTGTCCAGGGATGGCCAACGCGACTGATTTTTCCTCAAGACCCAGGCAGAGGCGCACCCGCTGATGCTGACTACAAGGACCACAACGCATCGGGGCTACACGCTGGTAGGATAAGTAGTGAGCGACCCACTGGACTTACTTGTACATTCAGGCTCCCTTGAGCCGGTGGGGCTGACGAGCCCGGGTTGCGCTCCTACGTGCCACGAGCGGTACCAGACCTGAAAATATTTTTGGCAGCCTACGCAGCACCCCTTCACACTTTCCTACTCCCTGCTGACGAGAGGCAACAACCTCGAAACACCGGTGTCCAGGGATGGCCAACGCGACTGATTTTTCCTCAAGACCCAGGCAGAGGCGCACCCGCTGATGCTGACTACAAGGACCACAACGCATCGGGGCTACACGCTGGTAGGATAAGTAGTGATCGACCCACTGGACTTACTTGTACATTCAGGCTCCCTTGAGCCGGTGGGGCTGACGAGCCCGGGTTGCGCTCCTACGTGCCACGAGCGGTACCAGACCTGAAAATATTTTTGGCAGCCTACGCAGCACCCCTTCACACTTTCCTACTCCCTGCTGACGAGAGGCAACAACCTCTAAACACCGGTGTCCAGGGATGGCCAACGCGACTGATTTTTCCTCAAGACCCAGGCAGAGGCGCACCCGCTGATGCTGACTACAAGGACCACAACGCATCGGGGCTACACGCTGGTAGGATAAGTAGTGAGCGACCCACTGGACTTACTTGTACATTCAGGCTCCCTTGAGCCGGTGGGGCTGACGAGCCCGGGTTGCGCTCCTACGTGCCACGAGCGGTACCAGACCTGAAAATATTTTTGGCAGCCTACGCAGCACCCCTTCACACTTTCCTACTCCCTGCTGACGAGAGGCAACAACCTCGAAACACCGGTGTCCAGGGATGGCCAACGCGACTGATTTTTCCTCAAGACCCAGGCAGAGGCGCACCCGCTGATGCTGACTACAAGGACCACAACGCATCGGGGCTACACGCTGGTAGGATAAGTAGTGAGCGACCCACTGGACTTACTTGTACATTCAGGCTCCCTTGAGCCGGTGGGGCTGACGAGCCCGGGTTGCGCTCCTACGTGCCACGAGCGGTACCAGACCTGAAAATATTTTTGGCAGCCTACGCAGCACCCCTTCACACTTTCCTACTCCCTGCTGACGAGAGGCAACAACCTCGAAACACCGGTGTCCAGGGATGGCCAACGCGACTGATTTTTCCTCAAGACCCAGGCAGAGGCGCACCCGCTGATGCTGACTACAAGGACCACAACGCATCGGGGCTACACGCTGGTAGGATAAGTAGTGAGCGACCCACTGGACTTACTTGTACATTCAGGCTCCCTTGAGCCGGTGGGGCTGACGAGCCCGGGTTGCGCTCCTACGTGCCACGAGCGGTACCAGACCTGAAAATATTTTTGGCAGCCTACGCAGCACCCCTTCACACTTTCCTACTCCCTGCTGACGAGAGGCAACAACCTCGAAACACCGGTGTCCAGGGATGGCCAACGCGACTGATTTTTCCTCAAGACCCAGGCAGAGGCGCACCCGCTGATGCTGACTACAAGGACCACAACGCATCGGGGCTACACGCTGGTAGGATAAGTAGTGAGCGACCCACTGGACTTACTTGTACATTCAGGCTCCCTTGAGCCGGTGGGGCTGACGAGCCCGGGTTGCGCTCCTACGTGCCACGAGCGGTACCAGACCTGAAAATATTTTTGGCAGCCTACGCAGCACCCCTTCACACTTTCCTACTCCCTGCTGACGAGAGGCAACAACCTCGAAACACCGGTGTCCAGGGATGGCCAACGCGACTGATTTTTCCTCAAGACCCAGGCAGAGGCGCACCCGCTGATGCTGACTACAAGGACCACAACGCATCGGGGCTACACGCTGGTAGGATAAGTAGTGAGCGACCCACTGGACTTACTTGTACATTCAGGCTCCCTTGAGCCGGTGGGGCTGACGAGCCCGGGTTGCGCTCCTACGTGCCACGAGCGGTACCAGACCTGAAAATATTTTTGGCAGCCTACGCAGCACCCCTTCACACTTTCCTACTCCCTGCTGACGAGAGGCAACAACCTCGAAACACCGGTGTCCAGGGATGGCCAACGCGACTGATTTTTCCTCAAGACCCAGGCAGAGGCGCACCCGCTGATGCTGACTACAAGGACCACAACGCATCGGGGCTACACGCTGGTAGGATAAGTAGTGAGCGACCCACTGGACTTACTTGTACATTCAGGCTCCCTTGAGCCGGTGGGGCTGACGAGCCCGGGTTGCGCTCCTACGTGCCACGAGCGGTACCAGACCTGAAAATATTTTTGGCAGCCTACGCAGCACCCCTTCACACTTTCCTACTCCCTGCTGACGAGAGGCAACAACCTCGAAACACCGGTGTCCAGGGATGGCCAACGCGACTGATTTTTCCTCAAGACCCAGGCAGAGGCGCACCCGCTGATGCTGACTACAAGGACCACAACGCATCGGGGCTACACGCTGGTAGGATAAGTAGTGAGCGACCCACTGGACTTACTTGTACATTCAGGCTCCCTTGAGCCGGTGGGGCTGACGAGCCCGGGTTGCGCTCCTACGTGCCACGAGCGGTACCAGACCTGAAAATATTTTTGGCAGCCTACGCAGCACCCCTTCACACTTTCCTACTCCCTGCTGACGAGAGGCAACAACCTCGAAACACCGGTGTCCAGGGATGGCCAACGCGACTGATTTTTCCTCAAGACCCAGGCAGAGGCGCACCCGCTGATGCTGACTACAAGGACCACAACGCATCGGGGCTACACGCTGGTAGGATAAGTAGTGAGCGACCCACTGGACTTACTTGTACATTCAGGCTCCCTTGAGCCGGTGGGGCTGACGAGCCCGGGTTGCGCTCCTACGTGCCACGAGCGGTACCAGACCTGAAAATATTTTTGGCAGCCTACGCAGCACCCCTTCACACTTTCCTACTCCCTGCTGACGAGAGGCAACAACCTCGAAACACCGGTGTCCAGGGATGGCCAACGCGACTGATTTTTCCTCAAGACCCAGGCAGAGGCGCACCCGCTGATGCTGACTACAAGGACCACAACGCATCGGGGCTACACGCTGGTAGGATAAGTAGTGAGCGACCCACTGGACTTACTTGTACATTCAGGCTCCCTTGAGCCGGTGGGGCTGACGAGCCCGGGTTGCGCTCCTACGTGCCACGAGCGGTACCAGACCTGAAAATATTTTTGGCAGCCTACGCAGCACCCCTTCACACTTTCCTACTCCCTGCTGACGAGAGGCAACAACCTCGAAACACCGGTGTCCAGGGATGGCCAACGCGACTGATTTTTCCTCAAGACCCAGGCAGAGGCGCACCCGCTGATGCTGACTACAAGGACCACAACGCATCGGGGCTACACGCTGGTAGGATAAGTAGTGAGCGACCCACTGGACTTACTTGTACATTCAGGCTCCCTTGAGCCGGTGGGGCTGACGAGCCCGGGTTGCGCTCCTACGTGCCACGAGCGGTACCAGACCTGAAAATATTTTTGGCAGCCTACGCAGCACCCCTTCACACTTTCCTACTCCCTGCTGACGAGAGGCAACAACCTCGAAACACCGGTGTCCAGGGATGGCCAACGCGACTGATTTTTCCTCAAGACCCAGGCAGAGGCGCACCCGCTGATGCTGACTACAAGGACCACAACGCATCGGGGCTACACGCTGGTAGGATAAGTAGTGAGCGACCCACTGGACTTACTTGTACATTCAGGCTCCCTTGAGCCGGTGGGGCTGACGAGCCCGGGTTGCGCTCCTACGTGCCACGAGCGGTACCAGACCTGAAAATATTTTTGGCAGCCTACGCAGCACCCCTTCACACTTTCCTACTCCCTGCTGACGAGAGGCAACAACCTCGAAACACCGGTGTCCAGGGATGGCCAACGCGACTGATTTTTCCTCAAGACCCAGGCAGAGGCGCACCCGCTGATGCTGACTACAAGGACCACAACGCATCGGGGCTACACGCTGGTAGGATAAGTAGTGAGCGACCCACTGGACTTACTTGTACATTCAGGCTCCCTTGAGCCGGTGGGGCTGACGAGCCCGGGTTGCGCTCCTACGTGCCACGAGCGGTACCAGACCTGAAAATATTTTTGGCAGCCTACGCAGCACCCCTTCACACTTTCCTACTCCCTGCTGACGAGAGGCAACAACCTCGAAACACCGGTGTCCAGGGATGGCCAACGCGACTGATTTTTCCTCAAGACCCAGGCAGAGGCGCACCCGCTGATGCTGACTACAAGGACCACAACGCATCGGGGCTACACGCTGGTAGGATAAGTAGTGAGCGACCCACTGGACTTACTTGTACATTCAGGCTCCCTTGAGCCGGTGGGGCTGACGAGCCCGGGTTGCGCTCCTACGTGCCACGAGCGGTACCAGACCTGAAAATATTTTTGGCAGCCTACGCAGCACCCCTTCACACTTTCCTACTCCCTGCTGACGAGAGGCAACAACCTCGAAACACCGGTGTCCAGGGATGGCCAACGCGACTGATTTTTCCTCAAGACCCAGGCAGAGGCGCACCCGCTGATGCTGACTACAAGGACCACAACGCATCGGGGCTACACGCTGGTAGGATAAGTAGTGAGCGACCCACTGGACTTAAGATCTATTTACAAAACTGCCTGCATCACACACAATGCCTTGCACACGTCCTCCCCTCGTTACCTGGCAAATAAATTGAAATTGTCCGGAGGCTCTCGACCCTCTCACAATGCGGAAAAGCTTCTGCTTGAGCCCCTCGTCTTCAAAAAGGAAAGATTGATGGCGCAATCCTTCTCAGGCAATGCGGTGAGAATCTGGAACTCACTTCCCTCATTGCTCCGTGCCACCTCCTCTACCCAGATCTACATAGCTGATCTCAAATCTCTTCCCTTCCAAAAACCCTCTCAGAACTAATACTTTCATACTCAGGCCCCTCTTGGACGTTCGCTCTTCATTGTACATTTTTATTTTTTCCTGTGCATTCCTCACCCCTGCGAGCTGTGTTAGATTTTGTGTTTGTGTACTCTTCATTCTCAGGCCCTATTGGAAGTTTGCTCTTCATTGTAAATTTGCATTTTTTCCTGTACATTCCTCACCCCTGCGTGCTGTCTTGAATTTTGTGTTTGTGTACCCTTCATTTTTAGTCTTTGGAATGTTCTATTTTGTACCACTTTTCTCTTGTAATGTAAGTAGCTCTATTGTACAGTGCTCTGACACCTTCGGCTAATGTTCACGCTTTATAAAAATGCACTAAATAAAAAATTTAAAAATAGTATAAAAACACTAGCATGGATTCTGTAGTGAGGCTTGCAGTGCCTCTCTCTCACTCCAAGCCCACTGCTTTGAGTTTCCACCTGCTTTAGTCATCAGAATACCTCATAAAAAAAGTGGTTCTAGAAAAAGATAAGTCAAGAATTGTTTTGCCACGCATCATGTAGGCTGGTCCATGGCAAAAATCTCAAGCAGCTGAATCAAGAGCAGAACTGATAGTCCGACTGGAGACCATGTTTTCAATTAAGAGTTTCTGAAAATCCTTCCTTTCTTATTTAGGTGTATCTTTCGTAAAGCATTGCAGCAATTCCCATAATGATCCATCATACCTCTTTCATATTTCCGTCCACTTGCTGCTTTCATGAATGCGACAGATTACTAAACCCCAAATGAGGTCTGCAATTTTGCGACGAAAACTGTGAAATCTAATAAGAGCATATCAAATTTTATTAAGTAATTTGGTAATGAACATTTTCATGGTTTAAAAAGGTAGATTATGCAGTGACCCTTTCTCTTTATTAATTGTATGTAAATATCATGAGATAATAATAGAAATAGAGTTCACATTTATTTTGGTAGTATTTAGGATACAAAATATATAATATTTTCCTTAATATTACCAAGAATGAAGTTTAGCCATATTTCTTTTAATGCTTCCCAGGATAACTGTATACAATTAGAGAAGACAAAATAATTATGCCTATGCTATACATAGGGAGACATGCAGAGTGTAATATACAGGTGCTTGCCATTGTTGAGTGTAGAGAGGGGCATGACTGTTAAGGCCTGGACTCTATGAAGGTTTCTCTTGATTCTTTCTTGATTGTCCAAGAAAAGAGTGAACCTTACCTTCTGTTGCCGAACCCGTTTTCGTTGGCATTAAGACTCTGCATACTTTCCCACTGTTAACCAGTGCTAAAGTGCTAGTGCTCTCTCCCTCCCTCCCTCAAAAATGGTAAAATTGCCTTACACCTAATTGGCTCATTTAATTTACGTGTAAGTCCCTAGTAAATGGTACTACATGTACCCAGGGCCTGTAAATTAAATGCTACTAGTGGGCCTGTAACAAACATTGTGCCACCCACTAAAGTAGCCTTTTAAAACATGTCTCCAGCGTGTGAGTGCAGTCTGACATGCAGGTTTAGACTGCCATTTCGACCTAGTAAAATAAACCTTTTGTCATGACTAACCCTTCACTTTTAATACATTTAAGTCAACCCAAAGGCACACCCTAATGGCTCAAGGGGCAGGGTGATTTGTATTAAAAAAGCAAGGCATGTGCGTTTAAGTTTTACATGTGCTGGTAGTGAAAAGCTCCTATTCCCATTCACTAACATGGGGCTATCATATTACATTTAATAAGTGATAACTGTTTTGTGAGAGCAGATAGAAAACAGCACTTACATTCAAATGAATTGTAATTTAAAACACTCTTTAATGGTAAGGTCAGATTTGAAGTCACAATTCAGAAAATGCCACTTTCAGAAAATTGGCATTTTCAGGTCCTATTTGTACATTCTACCAGTGTCCTGGGTCACATGACTATGAATGACTCTGCTGTTGAGGTTTGTGTATTCCTGCTAGACAGTGAGAAAAAGGGGACTCTGTGTAGGCAGGATGGGCCACCCTACATGGATTGCTGGGGCAGGACTGTTAGCTTCCCCACTTACAATCCAAAGGGGCTTGCCTCCAGCACACAAAATGGAACCTGGCACTCGTCTTTTGTCATCCCAGACTTCTTGGAGCCATGACAGGGGAAGAGAAGAACTTTCCAGACTAAGAAGAGGGGCTAGTATAGGGAACCCCCCACTTTAAAGGCTGGCACCAGGTATAAATGTTGGACCTCCAGAGCCACTCTTCAGTGCACAGGTGGAGCAGAGGTTATACAAGAGAAAGGACTGTCTTGCTCCCCAGAGGACTTCCCTGCTGTTTGAGTCCTGATTTGTTCCCCAGAAGCCGGCCCTGTTGCTCGAGGCCGACTTGTACCCTAGAGTACTGTCCTGCTGCTTGAGGCCTGCCCTGATCTCTGAGATGGAAGAATGGACCTGCTTTCTTAATCCCAGGTTACCTAAGTGACTCCAAGCATCAGTTGTCTGACCTCCTGTTCTGAGCTACAGGAACACAGCAATCTCCAGAAGCCTCCCTGCAGCTGTCCAGCTGACCTGCTTCAATGGACCTGCAACTGAACCACTCTGAGACCTGCTGGCCTCTGCTGAAATGAGTCATTGATCCCCAAGAGGTGCCTCCGCAAGCCCTGGAGCTTTGGCTGGCATCAAAGTGTACTGCTCTAAAAAGAAAAGGTGAAATTCTGAAGCTTTGAGCTCCTAATGGCTGTGAACAGGTCAATTCCCTCCGAGACTCTGCAGCCTGCAGAGATCCCCAACGCGAAGCTCTGGTGAACCTAACTCTGTGCTACAGTGACTGCTAGTGATTACCAGCAACTCGAGATTTGCACTCCACGTAACAGCAACAACAGACCGTGGTGACCTCCACCGCGATGTCCAGCACTGAACGTCTGTGATGCCCAACAAGACCTTCATGCTACAGCGACCAGCTACGATGCCAGGACTGTACTTCGTGCTGCAGTGATTATCATCCACAGTGCTCTTCCTCCTCGTGGCCACTTCCACCATGAATGGAACTGTTCACATTGGACTTAGAGTAGGTAACTTTTTTAGCAGGACTAACCTGGGCCCTTTATTTGGCCCCCACTCCAACGCAGGCAGCCTGAAGTTGCGATTTCCCTCCAGTCTAGCATGACCAGATAACTGTGAATGACTTTTTGTGCTTTAAGGCACTATTGCTACTTCAACCTTTATAATTATATCTCCGGTTCTGCTAATTGGATTGGTATCATTTACTGCATAAAATTTGTGTTGTGTTTTCATTTTATTACTATTAATGGGCTGCATAAATACTCTACACTGTGCCTCTAAGTTAAGCCTGACTGCTTTGTGCAATGCTAAGAGAGGGTTAAGCACAGGTTAATTTAGCGAGTGTTGTGGTTCACCCTGACAAGAATTGTGGTTTTTGCCTGAGTGGGACTTCCACCCCCAACCAATAACCCAATTTCTTAAAAAGAATATATGGTATAGTAATTGAAAAATGTCCATCTGGCTTGCAACTCTTTTTACACTGAAGATTTTGTAAACACTATGAATTCCTATAATCACTCCCCTGTTGCCCTACATGTCTTTCTTCTGTAAAAATCATTAAACTGCTCATAACTCTCTTTGTGGAACTGAATAGGTATGGTTATTTTCAGGCAAAATATGTAACAAATACAAATAGGGTTTACTTGTCCATGTCATTTTTGTAGTGGTAACAAGAGATCCCCCTGTGCTCTTTTGCTCTTTCAGAAGCACCAGTCTCTACTTTAGAGGTGGCAGGATGGCACAAGGTTTGAGCTTGAGTGCACATTCTTTTGAACATATTAAATGTTTTTTTTGTGTGGAAATTCCAATGAAAACTTGCTTTCTTGTATTCCTTTTTTGAGACACAGGAAAAATCACCAGTTGAGTCGCATTCGTAAAATTCTTGATAAATTAACAATAAAAATGTGCAAATCCAAGGACACTTTGAGTTTCTCTTACATTAATGGGATAAGGCCCTTCAAGGATAGCTAATGCCTTCTTTGGATCCATAGACAAACTATATATATATATATATATATATATATATTTATATATATATATATATATATATATATATATATATATATATATACATACATATATATATATATATATATATATATATATATATATATATATGAAAAATTGAAGGTTGCCCTCTGTGGAAAGGCCGCACCCGGGGAGCTTACACCTCCTTCGTGAGGACAGCCGTTGAGCCAGCCTCCCTCTCCAAACAAGCGCCAAACATGTTTCGGACAGAAAAGTCCTTGATCACTGGCAAAATGAAGGACGGACAACAGCCAGTATTGGGACAAGCCTCTTTATTTGAATAAGGTCTCGCCCCAGTGGGCGTTGAGGTCTCGCCTGGTGGGCGTGTGCAATGTTGCACGCTGGTTAATGTAGTCCCGCTACAAATATCAAACCAAGTGGGTGCTGCTGGACGCCCTTCATTAAAAACAATGTTCACCCCAGTGGGTTTGATGAAGGTTGAGGCATGGTTCTTCCGCCTGTAACAGAGTCACTCACAGTTGGGTGCTCCTCGGCCCAGTCGGGTCTCCATGTGCGAAAACCCTGGATCCGCTGTATCAGCGCCGGGGCCTCTCCGTGACCGAGCAGGCCGCTAAACATGAAAAATTGAAGGTTGCTCTCTGTGGAAAGGCCGCACCCGGGGAGCTTACACCTATATATATATATATATATATATATATATATATATATACCTATAAATATATATATATACATATATATGCTTATATATATATATATATATATGTGTGTGTGTGTGTGTGTGTGTGTGTGTGTGTGTGTGTGTATATATATATATATATATATATATATATATATATATATATATATATATATATATATATATATATATATATATATATATATATATATATGTTGCTCAAGCCTAGACAACACAAAGGTCACATGTTCTTGATGTTTAGAAAATGATTCAGAGAAAACTAACTATAGTCCAACTAGATCAGTAAAAATGTATTCAAGACGTCGGAAACTGAATCCATGAAATGTTAACAAAATGTAAGGGGCATTGTACAACCCGAATTACGTTATCCTGTGCTCAAAATGTCCAAACAGCTCTCTGCACGAGAGCTGTTTTCCGTTTGTCACTCTCTTTTATACAGAAATGTAGTAAGCACCTTGTAAATCAAGTTTGGTGAATGCCTGTCCTCCTTATACAGTTTTTGCAATTTCTTTGATAGAAAAAAGAGGATGTCAATCCTTTATCAGAAATAGATTGAAGCCGCTGTAGTTGATACTACAAACTTCAAAACAAAAAAGAGAGAGTTCCCTGCTGGAGAGGAACAATTTAAAATCAACCCATCTAGTAAGCTCTCATGTATTATCTCTTTGACGTTCTCTGACAATGAATGTATGTGCCCTAATGGTGCAAGTGCATCAGGGTTGATTGGTATGGCGCAGTCGTATTCCCATTGAAGGGGTAACCTGCAGACCTCAGGTTTAGCATATTCATAATGTTGAAGTGGCACTGGGGAAAGATTAGACATGGTTACATTTGCATTTGTGATACTGAGAGGGCACAGAGAAATATTAGCAATGCTTACATTTTGTGATAGTTATGGAATCTTTTGATTCTCCGATAGGTAAACAATAACTTCCTCGAGCATTAAAATAGTAATGGCTAAACTGTGCTGATAGTTATATTGATCTAGCAGTCCAATTGACACATTGATTGAGCCTCCTTATTCAAGGAATTTCACAAATCACAGCATAACCGGGAGACTACAAAAATGCACTTCTTTAGGATGGCCAAAGAGAACTGTAATGGTAATGAAGACTTTTCCCTTCCTGGCCCAGAGGCCAATGGCATACAGTCAACATGTTGGACTACTTCAGACATCTTTTAAACTCTCTTAGGATACAGTTCTTAAGAGCGCTATATTGATCAATAAACATTCCTCATGCTCTACCATCCAACAGGGCCCAAACATTAATTGTCCTTTCTTCTCCAGTTCTTAAGGCGGTCTGCAGGGAAAAAAATGATTGTCTGAACCACTCATAGACGATCCAATTTAAGGGAACCATCCTACAACCACTCTGATCTGTTTCAGGTGTTTATGCGAATCCTTGTGGGAATGTTTAGGCCAAGCATGTATCATATGTCCAGAATCACCCAGTAGAGCGACAACCCAGGCTTTCAGTGGCATTTTCATGAGCGCTGTGCAAAATTCACTCAGTTTGATTTTGTGTAATTACTTTCAAATTTCAAAATATGACATTTAGGGCATTTTTGTAGTTGCAAACGGTCTGGTTCAGAGAATCAGGCATTTCCGACTGCAAAAATGCATTTTGGTATGTATTAATCCCAAATTGCGATTTGGTAACATGTTACCGAACTGCAATTTGGAATTGCAAATTCGTACCAATTCAGTATTTGGAATGGGCGTAATTAGGGCACCCCTTCCAAATACGGAATCAGAATGGGATATATGAATGTTTTGTGACACATATGCGGTCACAAAACATGGTGGTAACTCATTCGCAAATGGGAAGGGGTCCATCATTTCACCCCTGTGAGAATGTTGAACAAACATTTTTTTTAAGATCAAAAATAAAAATGAAACTCCTTTAAGGAAAATGGACTCCATTTACAAAAAAAATATTGCTTTATTTAAAAGCAATCACAAACTGGTGGTCTGCGGACCCAAGCATGCCACCATCACTGTGATGGCAGCAAATCCTATTGGGTCACAAAGTGCGACCTACCTCATTAATGTTCATAAGGTAGGTCTATTTGCGACGGATGTATGACATTACAACGCATGCTTTTACCACGCATGCCTTTACAACGCGGTTTTTACAACGCATGCCTTTACAAAGCATAGCGCTTTGGGGTGCTGGATAGTGAATAGTTTAATTTACTATTCCAACTCCAGTCCCCGTGTATAGTAGGGAAGGGGTTGGATAGTAAATTAAATCTATTCCCTATCCTCGAGCGCCCCCAGCGCAATGCGTTGTAATGGTTTGCGTTGTAAAAGTTGCGTCATAAAGGCACTGCGTGGTAAAAGTTGCGTTGTAAAGGATGTTTCCCACTTGCGACCTACTGCGAATTGCTATTTAGGGAATAGGGACTAGATAACCCCTTTGTACATTAGTAATAGTGATTATCAAAAAGTGATACACAAAAAATTGCTATTTGGTAATCGCTATTACTACTGTTCCTACATCTAGAATAAAATTCTATGGGGCATATTACCAACGTTAAGCGATATTTATCGCTAACGATGCTTAGCAACGAATTTTTTAACGCTAAGCATCGTCAGAAATTATCGCAGATAAACCTTGCTATTATCAAGGTTTATCGCAAATGCGATAAAAAACGTCCACAATGCATGAATATCGCTGAAAAGTCAGCGATATTCATGCATTACTGAGCTAATGCTCTTAGCCATGTTATCCACCTCCCATTGGATAACATGGCTAAGAACTGCTCAGGGCAGGTGTTAGTTTTTGGAGATATTCGCGCTTAGCGCGAATATCTTCAAAAGTTGGTAATAGGAGATAGCGATGTTAGCGACTGTTTCCAGTTGCTAACATCTTGGCACGCCCACTTTGCATGTCATTAGTGATAAATATCACTGACATGCAAAGTGGGGCCCAAGATGGTCGCTATCTCCTGCTAGCTGTCGCTAACTGGTGTTAGCGACAGCTAGGTAATAGGGAGATAATTTTATCTCCGCTTTCTTGGCTTTTAAAGCCAAAAAAGCGGAGATAAACCCCCTTGATAATATGCCCCTGTGTGATTACACAAAATAAAAATTCATCACTTAGCGCTATATTTCATCTCAAGATAAGCATAGGGTGGGTCTAATTTGGTCCAGTGCATTAAAAATTGATGCTACCCAGAGGATTGTCAGAGGGTTTAGGCTGTTTGCAACAAATCATCCCACCACTCTTTCATGTCTTATATTTGCTCTCCTTACTACCGTGGCAAATATGATGGTTTGACAGGAAAAAAAGGCAGTGCACGTGTTATCTGAGTTGGCACCCTAAAATGGGTCTACTCTCTATCTCCTCCAAAGCCAATTCAACAGGCATTTACTAGGCACAATGGTTCACTCGCTGGAGGAGCTGGCAATAGCATTTCTGTTGGGGAAATCCACATATGCAACACTCAAAATAAGGCAGGTAGGAGAGAGGACACCACTGCCTACCTCCAAATCAGGCCATACGAGATGTTCTTTTGATAGTGAAACACTTTTACCGTCAATACCTATTTTGTTGTTGAACCAAAAACATGACTGTTTAGATGAACATGTATCTGAGACAGGTTATGTTGTCTAGACCAAACAGCTACAAACATTTGCTTTATAAAGCAAACACGGGAAATAAAATTACTCACAGTAAAACAATGAATTATTTTCAAAATGAAATCTATTTACCCAGAAAAATAATAAAATGGTTCTCTTAAAAATTGACCCTTCCACGTGATTTTATATGGGATTATTATAAGATTATTGCAAGTCATCAAGGAGTTCCATGATTCTATTTTGTAAGGTCATAGAATTGTGAGGTGACTTGTAATCTCCGTTTAACTTATTTAGGTGGGTTTTTATTCCTTATAACGCATGATCACACCAGTGCCCTTCCCTCAAAAAGCTTAAATGTCTTGGTCTCTTGCGCCTTCAAATGACCAACTATGGATGCAAACATGTGGAATAAATGTAAAATCTGTAGTACAAAAGTAAACACACCAATATACTGTTGGAAATTGGTCGCAAAGCCTAAGTGCAGTTTAATATGTCACTTTCTAAAACAGCAACAGTTTATAATGAGTGGTAACATAAAAAACACATTCTGCTTTTGAGTAATGAATAAACTATCACCAAGCAAAAAAAGGGCTTGCATTAAATGTCTCCTTTCTGCTAGCAACTGTACTTTTCAGAAAAACTGTTCAAAAGAACTGAAATGCTAGTTCACTTTTTCTGTTTTAATAGAAGTTGTAATGCTGCTCCTGCCTTTCACACTGTCCGCTGGCTTCGGCTGCAGACATTGTGACGTCTTAACTCCACTGTAATGACTTATTACAACGAAGCAGTTACCCTATTGTCTTATTACAAGTAACTAGTGAATTCACAACTAGACTGTAATAAGAACAATAGGAAATGGTTAATAAGCAGGAATAGTATGCTCCTAAGTATTATGATTGCAGATAAAAATGGAGTTAGCTAAATTACACTAAAACACTTTATTTAACATAAAATGGTTCTATAGCAGTCGGGAAACATAAGTGATGAAACCCTCAAACCACCAAAATATTTTTAAAATCAAATATATCAAAACATACTGAACAACTTTACACCAAACTTGCAAAATGCCAAATTCTAAGTAAAGTTGTAGTTTTATGCCTGCCATTGGAACTTGAATAGGAAGCACAATTTTTTGGGTCTCCTCACGCCCCCTTGCCACACCCCACTCCCTACTAAAACGTTTCCCCTGGACAGTACTGAGCAAATCCGGAAATGCTGAAACAGCTACTTGGGCTAATTGTCTTCCAGATTCATGAATATTTGTTCAACTGCATCAAAGTTATTAGCAAAACAGAAAGAGGACATTTAGTTAGTTCCTATTTTAATTGGAGAACATTCTCAGTAAAACAGATGAGCCAAAATATAATGTCCTAGTGTGCCTTTTTCTAGAAAATTCTGTAAGCTTTGGTTTAATCACAGAACAACCACACAGAGCCAAAAAATTACATACGGGTATAGAATTCCACTCGTTATGAAAGCCTTGCATAATGTATTCATCACGTCAAGCTTCTGGGCATTTTAATTTTAATTTTGCTCATTTTCAGACTAATCAATACTCATCTCATGATCCCAAGCAGATGAGAACAAGTCTATGCTCCAAGTAGTAATGGTGGATATTATATGAATCCAGTGCTTTAAATGGGCCGGTACTGTCCGGTACAGAGTACCCGCACTTTTTTATTTTGAGAGGGAGAGTACCTGCACTTCTCAAGAGAGTCGTAATAGCTTTAATTTGAGAGTACCGGCACTTCTCTGAAACAAACAGGTACTCTGGTATAGGGTACCTGCAGTTCTATATTTTTATTACAAGCATTGTATGAATCCAAAGACTGGCTGATGTTATTTCAATCCGAAAACTGTACTACTTATCCTGAAATGGGGAAATCTTATATCATGTTCTGCCTCAATGTGAGTGATCTTGTGCTATTTAGAACGAGATAGTAATTGATGTAATGCTTTACCAAATTATCCTACCAAGTTGGCAACATTTTATGTTCAGAAACTCACTAGTTTCACAAATGTGGGAAACCGAATTGTTTCCTTACATTTGGGTGGGTATTCAGGATCATTGTATTGCATTGCAATGAATCATTCATATCCATGATCCCAGTACCAGAATCTGTACTGACCTTAAGCCATCTTTAAGGTACAGCAAACTGCCTAATCTTCAGAAAATTCTTTAAAAGATGTTCAAGCCAGTTTTACTTTTTTAAATGTCAAAAAATGCTTAATTTGTCTGTCTTTCTGTATCTTGCACAGAGCGACAGGTGAGTGGGCAGTCTTACCAGCACATCCCCTTACCCCGCACACACTTCCCCCTTTCTTTCCTCCCCCTATGACTTACCTCCATGGGAGGAGTTTCTTCAGCTGCGGCCCGAGCAGGTGTGGGCGGTGGGGCAGTGGGGACATAATTTTTCCTGGTCATCGTCCGTCAAACCCCCCCCCCCCATCCAACCCAGGCACCACTGCGCATACCTACACAGGCCGCGGCTGAGTTTCTTCATTGATTCCTGGAGACCCACAACGTCTATTTATCTAACAGGATGTGGTCTCAGTTTGTTCTCTTGTGTTTATGGGTGTGCATTCTTTTCACCAAGCCCACAAGTGTGGATTGCGCGTTGAAATATCGGTGCTATGAAGTTGGTTGTAGGTGGTGGCCAGCAACATTTTGGTCACTGGGATATATCCAGGGCTCGAGTCGGGGTACTACTCGGGTGGACGGCGTCCCCTCACTTATTTTACCAGGCGCTCGATAACTGGAGCAAATGGAGCCACACATTCACTCTTTGGCCTCTCTGGGGCGAGATCGGAGCTCATCCAGAACGCCGCTCACGCGCTGGCTTCTCTGATGCAATCGCATCTAAGGGGTGAGCGAGGGGAGGCAATGAGTCTGATGGTGCAAGCCACCTTTCGTGCTGTCACCTCCTGTTGTGATGTCAGCGTCCCCCCACTTCTTTTTTGGGACTTGTGCCCTCGATATATCATTATACTTTGACCCAGAGAATGGGGTAAAGTTCCAAAGAATAAGGATGAGAAAAATATGAAAACAGAGGGGTGAAGCAAACATGAAAAACAACCAGCAATAGTGAGATAAAAAGACCAGAAGCACGGGCGGTGTAAGAAAGAGGGAGGAGGTGGCATCAAGACTAGGCCACCTTGGTTTTGTGCAGTTCTGACATTCAAGAACGATTTACACTAACATCTATAAGGAGCATTGTGCAAACTGTGCTCACTGCATCTGGTGTTGCCACCAGCTCATTGCAAAGTGTGAAAAATGTCACAGGAATGTGTGCACAAGGGTGACAAATTGTAGTTATGTATGCTATTCTTGATTTTTCCTCTGGCGTGTACATAAGGCATGAAAACACATCTGGAGCCTTATGTTGGCTTCCACTGCCTCAGAGCAGGGCAGAATGCCAGTTTTTATGCACCCGCGGGGCATACAGTTATGCCATTGAATGCAATATTTCCCTGAGTTGGAGCTTTTTCAGAGAGCACTGTTCGGAAAAAACCGTATGTGGCTGTTTCTGTTGTTCATGGTGTTTGTGCGGCTTTATGCAGCAGGTCCAATGGTCATGAGTGGCCAGAGGCTTCAGGGGCCTACTGAACCCTGATAATTTCTGTATTTTGCTACCCTGACTGCCTTTGGGGGGGGGGGGTGACGGTTATGCATGCATTGAGGCCCACTGTACTCTTGCCATACACTGCACAAGGCCCAGAGCTGTGGTTCCACTGCTCCACCACAGCTTTGCATAGATCCGCTCTCGGTGCCTGCATCTGAGACAGAAGCCGCTTACGAAACAGACCCGAAAAGATGGGCACAGGTGAAACATTAATCGCAGGGCAGAGTCCTTTTAATGCATAAGCCCCGCCGAACCAGCTTATATTAAACTTTGACCCGTGTTTTGTCTCTTAAGTTCCCAACTTGATTGCCCTGCGAACACTTTTAGATTAAAAACATGTTAACCAGTAAACTTCGCCGACATTCTTTTCCACGACAAGAAATTGCCCTCGCCTGACGCCTGATTGGTCCTTTTTTTCTACTTCGCAAAAGTGTGAAGGGGACGAGGATGTTTCCACTGCGGCCTTTCCTTCCACCATCTCCCTGTTTGAGTATTTAATTGTCCTGATATGCTTTCTTTACTCGATGACAGACCTCCCGATAAACACATTAAGAAATGTGTGCCGCGCCATTGTCTTCTTTAGGCCCCGCCCACCGCATGATGGGATGTTTGCACCTTGCGGTTTGCTGACAGCACAGACAATAGGGCTGCACCGGCCAGAGGCAATAATTAATAGACTTATCTGTCTCATTCAGCGGCACTGACGGGCTTATTGCAAGCGCACAATTCCAAATACATTAGTGCATTTGCACATTTGCTCTAAAGATGTATACCCGTGAAGACCAATTTAGGAACAGTGTGGCTATATAGACGTATACGAACTAATGCAACCTTAATCTCCTCAGCCGTACCGAATGAAAAAAAACACAGGTAAACTACCAGCTTGTACCATATTCCTATATCAAAGTTCCTCTCTCATGTGTGGCAAAAAAACCATGATAGGTAGTTGGTGCCGGCTGGAGACGGGCACATTTAAAGCCAAGCGTGAAGTGTTAAACTGTTTGAAATGTATCACCATAGTTAAAGTATTAATTTAATTTGTTTCGTGCCGTGAAAAACATGTCACCATTTGAACACTTAAAAGTGCTGTTTTACCAATTAAAAAATATATATCGTGGATACAATTTGGGGATGAAAAAAGTAAGGATGAACCATTAGATCTCTAGTGCAGGAGCCTCTCATGGTAGCGGATGTAAGGAAAGAAGGGGCTTCCAGAGAATCTACAACCATTGTCCTTTTTGGCTACCAAAACATTGATTACAGGTGGTTTAGTTGCGCTCCCAATGACCGGATGTATGACGTTACAACGCATACTTTTATAACGCATACCCTTACAACGCATTTTTTACAACGCAACATCCATTACAACACATTCCATTACAACCCATGCAATTACAACAAATTTTTAAAAACTACCTTTACAACGCATTCCTTTACAACGCATACCATTACAACGCATACCATTACATTGCATGTATGGTAAGTATTGGATAGTGTAAGGGTAAAAATTACTATTCTAACTCCAGAGGGGTGCAACAGTAGGGTAAGTGTTGGATAGTGTAGGGGTAACAATTACTATTCTAACTCCAGGGGTTGTAACAGTAGGGTAAGTGTTCGGATAGTTTAGGGGTAAAAATTACTATTCTAACTCCAGGGGGTGCAACAGTAGGGTAAGTGTTGGATAGTGTAAGGGTACTATGCGTTGTAATGGTATGCGTTGTAATGGTATGCGTTGTAATGACTGCGTTGTAATGACATCAGTTGTAATTGTATGCGTTGTAGTGTCATGCGTGGTAATGGTTGCGTTGTAATGGCATGCGTTGTAAGGGATGTTGCGTTGTAATGACTACGTTGTAATGGTAGTGCATTGTAAAAGTTGCGTTGTAAAGGTTGTTTCCCCAATGACCATCAAGAGTGCTCCAGGGAAACAAAACCATGAACTTCATTGGATCAGCTGCCGTTTTTGATCTGTTTGAGGTTCCACTGGTGGATTGTGAAGTGTGACAGGATTTGGGGTTCCTTGAGGGGGGAATGAGAGAAGCCTTGTGCTGGTATTCATGCGCTCGCTTCACTGACTCTAATGCATATTATGACGCCCTTTCTGTTGTGTCCGTATTCCATTGGGAGTCAATGGAGCGGGTTTGCTTGCACTGCCATGTTCTTCCCCTTACTGGCATGTCAAAAAACAAACCTCCATGCTGAATTCCTGGGGAATACGTGCAAGATGACATGTTCCTCAAGTCCAAAAGAATGCTCCTGATTGCCAGGCTCAACTGGTGAATAGATAGATAAGAAAACGAACGAAGTGCTGGGCAAGAGACATGTAGGAGCATTAGGTTCATTCAGTGAATCACCTTCCCACACACAGAGCTTGTCACCCACCAGGCCTGGCCTTTACTGACAAACTGCAAAGGTTCATCCTGGAAGTCCAACCTCAAACATGGATTGAACATTGCCAGTAATATTCAGCATAAATAAAGTAATCAGCTGCCCCCTACTTCTGAAAGTCACCCAGCATGCCACCCTGGCAACAAACATGGACTCCCTCTGCATCCGTCGCTGATTAAGGACCTGGTTCACGTTTTTTCTGTACTACTGATAGAGCGCGCGAGGTCACCCAGCCAATAATTTCGCCGTTTCCGGCTTCAGGGCCCATATACTTTCAATTCACTATATTCATTGACAGGGCGACTTCACGGGCTGCTACCAATTTGTGTGAGTTCCCTACTGTTATTACTCAGTGTACCCGACTTACCATCCACCGACACGGGTACCTATGACCTCAACGGATCAGGGAGCTAGCTGTAAAAGGAAAGGCAGCAAATGCAATTTCAAATGACATTCAATACTGTTGTAAAATGACCACGGACAACTGGAAGTTTTAAAAGCTTTATCTAAAGTTCGTTTTCATCAAGCATCAAACTTACAAGAATAAGGCAATCAATAACCAAGATAATGAAAAGTACATAACTATAGAGAAATAAAGTCAGGGTAATCATTTAAATGCTAATATGAGATGCAAAGGAAACTGCTATGCATTCAAGGCAAAGATTCTTCAGACAGTTTAAGTAAGGCCGTTCTAGACCATATCAGGAAATGACAAACTGCAATGCAAATTATGATTTCTAACAGGTAGGGTAACATGGGAACATATCAAGAAATATGCAAATGACTTTACGTTTCAATAGTTGCGGCAAAAGCATGGAAAAATCAACATATGCAAAGGTGTCTCTTTATTGAAGCAAAAGACAGAAAAATAGAAAGGTGCAAGTTTAAAGAATTTAGAGCAGTATTTACCTAGACTGGTGTGGAAACCAAACCCTGGCCACGGGTCAGTTAAGGACAGGAAACCCTCAAGGAAGGATACCCCTCAAAGGACAGCAGGTGCAGAATGGACCCCCAGGACAGGACAGGATACCCTCAGATTAGGAATCAGGACAGGACCTCCGGACAGGACAGCAAACCCTCAGGACAGGACCGCTCAGGACAGGACCGCACCCGCAGTTTGGAAGCAGCGCCTGCGCTCCACCCTCTCTGCAGCTATCGATCAAGACCCCGATTGGGTCAGCGAACTCCCAGCAAAGTGCTTCGCCAGCACTTTAAGGTTCAGTAGAACCTTAGTCTATGGTCAATTTCGGACAGAGTGCTCCGCAGCGCTCTGTATGTTCAGTCACCTATTGAGTACGATGGGTCAGTGACAGGTCAGCTAAACCAGACAAGTCGGACAATTCCCTAGGTGAACCCAGGGTAGATATACTCTTTTGGGTCAGTGTACCACCCCCCAATGTTGCAAAGTGTCAGAATCCCTCAATTTGGATTGGTCCTAAGGTAGGATTTGGGTAACACACCAATCACAACACACTATTTGGATGCCTAATTTACATCTCTGGGTACCGCCTAGCAAGATTGGGGTTCCCATGAGAAACTGCATGGCAAACTGTAGCACAACACACAATGTATCATATGAGGAGCAACATTCTCCGTTCTCGTAGCGCAGAGGTGACTTTCCCAGGCGCATCTTGACTGTGGCTGCCAGCTGGCTGAGTTCCACTGTCCAAAGTTGCCACCTTTCAGTGCTCCATGATCATGCGCAGAAGAGACCGTCAATATGGCTCCCAACCAGTTCGGACCCCCATTCCCCGCGGTACATGAAAAGTAAGCGAGAACAAATTAATACATAGAAATAACATTATGAAAACACATCACAGGGTTTGTACTTTCAACTTATCACTAAGAAATATACTTATGCAGTCTAAATGTTAGCTACATATAAACAGATACAAGAGCAGTGGCACGAGCAGTACCACATTATTTGGCAAAGCTATGTATTACGCATGCGCATACATTTCCCTCCAACTCTGCAGACACGTCAGGACACGTGAGGGTGGCTGACGCATGCGCAGTAACTAAATACAAGCGGCGGCCATATTAAATGACTCGAGTAAATTATTTTAGTAAAACACATAGGCAAGCGTCAGGGAACCTCGTTTAAACATAAAGGAAACGTTAGTAAGACGTACAAATTATTACGTTGTTACACATAGACGAGGTTCATGAATACGGCAAGTCGCAAAACATGCGAAGCTTTGCTTCATCAATCCCCTCTTTGATGATATTTACTATCATCACAAAATAAATGGAACCAGATGCCAACTTTCTTTCACACTTTATACAACTCTATCTCTTCCAGCAATCGCTCTAGCTTCTCTCTTTCAGTTTTGGTAGGGTGAGAACTCTTCACCTTCTTATAGATCTGATTATTCATCTCTTCTAATTCGAGCTCATCCACACTTCGTTTCACCCCTCTTGCATTCACCTCATGCTTTCTGGTGTGCTTACGACATTTGCAACAGACAAATATGAAGAATAGGATGAGACCTATAATTCCAATTGGCATCAGTACCTTGAACAAGAAGCTTTTACCTACGCTAGCAAGCCAATGACCTACATTTGATAGACCATCTACCAGTCTCTTCCAGGCACTATCAACCTCGAGTGGTTTGAGTTCCTTTGCCAAATTAGTAATGTTTTTCACGTATCTTTTGAGCTGTACACTTTTGTCCGGAATATAAGTGCAACAATGTTGCGCCTTCAACATCCGGCAGACTCCGCCCTCTTTCGCTAATAAGATGTCAAGGGCAAGTCGATTCTGCAAAACCATTGATCTGATCGCAACCATTTCGGTATTGACCAGCAGAAATCCATGAGCTGTGTCAGTAGACAACACATCCACTATAGTGGACAATTTGCAAATTCTGTGAGTGTTCAGAACCACTCCCACTCCAGGTATCAGTGCACTGAAAATACTACCCATAATTTCACCTACACTTTCTCTTTTACTACGCGCTAAGCCATTAGTATTTTCACTGCTTCCAGCAACTCCATTCACATGGTATATTTTCGGGAAGACAATGCCAAAATAGCAGCTTCCATACCAGTGATCCGGCAATTTGAAATAAGCCTTGTCCCCACAAATATAATAAATTCCAGGAAACACAGGCTCTGACCCATTTTTGAAACCCCAACCTCCAATTACCTTGTAATTATGTTCGCATTCACTGGAACCAATGAAAATGTTATTATAATAGCTAGTCTTCTCGCGGTGAAGACATAGCTTGCCTTTCTTTTCAAAATCCAGCAACAGAGCAGGACCCGCCCCACCAGTTGAGGTGCCTTCCATGTTCTCTGCCCATCTCGGCCTTTTCTGACTTTCGTCATTAGCCTTCTTTTGTATTTTAATTCTCCTTTTCTCTGCCATGTTCAGGAACATCTTTTCCTGCTCACGCAAAGAACAAGTCAAGTTATCTCTGTGTGCGTCACCTATGTCGATGTTACCTATAGTCAGAAAGTATTCGCCCATATAGCGAGTAACGTCACTTTTGGTATGTACAGGATTCAAGTTCCCACGTATAGGAAGTTCAGAAAAGATCACGTCATTGTTAGAGTAATAGTACTGTAACGGTCCTCTTTTGTAAAATAAACTAGCTAAAATGCTACAGGAGATTCCATATGTCAGCGGCAAGTGATGGTATGTCACGCCTTCAGCTACAGAGGTAGGTAGCTTCATGCAGACATAGCAATCTTCAATTTCCATAGTCTCTACATAGTGTATTAAAAAGTTTGCGAAAACATTTAAGTGTGTCCTGTTCTTAATTCCATGAAAATGTAGTCCTCCCTCATCTGATGCTTCTAAGTCTTGTTTTGTTTGTCTCAGTGCTCTCTCATGTCTTGCTACACTCTGTGTTGTCAGCTCCTCACTGTCAGTATTTACAATTTCAGTAGGGACAATATTAGTATCTTTACTTACAGCAAAGGGAATGAAAATTGTTAGTCCTATCCAAACTAATATCAGGACAACTACACTACAGACACATACCTTGCAGCATGTTTTGCAACAGCTGCGACTAGGTCTACCATTCACGTTTGAATCAGACATTTTGGCTTCAGAAGAAGTTTTTCGACCCCTCTTTGTGACTTTACACGAGTAGCTTACTTTGTGCAAATTCACGGTGGCTCGTCTTCTTCTTCGTCAGAGTACTCAGGGACGGGCTCTCCGTCGCTTACGTCAGTTATATCAAGATCTTCAAGTTCTTCCAACACAAGTGTCCATTCAGGTGACTTGTACTTTTTGTTTTGTCTTTTTATTCGATCACTCCTTCTTTTGGAAGTACCTTCTTGTTGTTCAGCTATCCGAGCACTTCTCCTTTCTTCTGCACGTTTTTCTTCCACCGTCTTTATCCTTAGTCTTAATTTCTTTACGAATCTAGGCTCAAGATGCTTTCTTTTCTTAAGTCTTTTGGTTGGTACTTGAACTTCGTTTCCTTCTCTGCCCTTTTGTTCTCATTAACTGTTGGCAATTCTGTTTCAGTTTCTTCTTCTTCTATCTGACTAATTCCAGGACTCACATCTATTTCTTCTGCCTGGGTACTAATCTGGCCTTGTTCAGGTAAATTATGTGTTTGCTCTTCAAGTGTCTCTGACTCTGTTTCCTGAACACGTTCTTCTAATTCTATCTGATCCTGTTCAAGCACTTCGATCTCTGGAATTTCTTCTGCTCGAACTATTACACTATGTCTAGTCTGTCCCTTCCCGACATCTGGAGTTAGTGGAGGAGTATCAAACACTTGCTCTGTATCCTTCACCTGTTCAGTATCGGGCACTGGCTCTGTAGCATTCACTTGTTCTGTATCAATCACGTGCTCTGTCCCTGTCTGACCTTCTCCTTCCTCAGTTTTGATGTGAATCTCAAGATTCTGAGGTTCTTCGCCTGTGCCTTGCTTTTCCTCTCTAGTCCACTCTCTACCTTCCCGAAGTCGCTCACTTGTTCGAATGGGGTCTTCAGTGAGATCAATCAATGGAATCCACTCCTCTGGCCATATGCTAGGCAGCTCGTCTTCAGCTACTTCTGGCTCTGCTTCTTGGACCCCTTCAGCAGGCTGGGCTCTTGGTAGTTCGTTATCAACTATTCTTGGGCCAACGTCTGCTGATTCTGCAGCTCGACTGGTACTGGGCTGTATGTCGTCAGCTACTTCCGGTCTTGCTCCTGCAGAGTCCTCTGCTGGACGTCCTTCTGCTTCAGGCACCTCGTCTGGTAATACCTTCTGGGTGTGGCTGCCGTGTATCCAACGCGGAACCCCTGCACACTTAACTGCTGTGGTAGTTACCAGGATCACCTGACGTTTCTCTCCCCACCTTGGCTCCAGGCAGCTCTTCCGAGTATGCTTCTTTATCTTGACCCAATCTCCCGGGACCAGTTTGTGGAGAGGAGTCGTTGGATTGAGGATGGCGTCTTCTCCGATCTGGCGAGAGATAGAATGCACTTGGTCACCCAATCTCTTGCAGTATTCAAGTACCAAATCATCAGTAATACTCAACAGTTTGCTTCCTGGCACCCATGCTTGTCTCATCACTCTTCCCATAATGATTTCATGGGGACTTAGGCCTGTCTTGCGATCAGGAACACTTCTCAGTCCCATCAGGACCAGAGGCAGGGCCTTCACCCAGGTCATCTTAGATGCATCACATAGTTTTGCTAGTCTGTTTTTGATAGTTCCATTTACTTGTTCCACTATTCCAGAAGCCTCTGGACGGTATGCACAGTGAAGCTTTTGTGAGATTCCAAAGGCCTTACAGAGTTCATCAATAACCTCATTCTGAAAATGTCGGCCTCTATCTGATTCAATAGTGACTGGAACCCCGAACCTAGGTATCAGTTCTTTTAATAAACACTTAGCTACTGTTATTGCGTCATTTTGGGGCGTAGGGAAAGCCTCCACCCACTTGGAAAATAAACAGACCATGACAAGGACATATCGCTTCCCTTCACACCGGGGCATGGTGATGAAATCAATCTGTATTCTCACAAAGGGACCCCCGGACCTCCCAATTTTGCCCAGTTCCACCAAAGTTTTCTTCCCTGGGTTCATCTTTTGACATGACAGGCACCTCTGGCAGAGGGACTCTGCTACTTTCCTGAACTTTTTACTGTACCAAGTCTGTTGGAACACTAGAATCATGGCGTCCCTACCAATGTGTGATCCTTCATGTATCAATCTCGCCATTGTGCTAAGTAAGTGTCTAGGTAACACAGGCATACCAGTTGGGCCCAAAATGACACCATCCACACGTCTTGGTCGACACCCATCTTCCTTCCACTTCTCTCTTTCTTGCCAAGGTGCCGCCTGCTGCCACTCTTTCACTTCATCCCATGTAGGCACTTCTTCAAACACCTGAAGTTGGCAGCTGGTTCCTGGCCCCCCTCGTTTTGGATTTACGATATACCGATCTCTGGCGCACCACTGGGCCACTCGATCAGCAAAATCATTTCCCAGTGATACAGTGTCCATGCTCTTCTTATGAGCAACACATTTTACCACTGCCAGTTCCTTTGGTAACTGGATTGCCTCTAAAAGGTCTTGAACCACTTTTCCATTTCGAATAGGGGTACCTGATGAAGTCAGGAACTCCCTCTGTAGCCACAACTGGCCAAAGTCATGCACAACCCCATAACAGTACTGACTGTCAGTATACACTGTTATGCGTAGGTTTTTCCCAATTTGGCAGGCTTTTATCATAGCGATCACTTCGGCTACTTGTGCAGACTTTATGTGATATAGATAACCTGCTTCTTCAATTTTGTCTAAGGAGACTACCGCATAGGCAGCACTCAGGCCTCCTTGTTCATGCCTTAGACATGAACCATCCACAAATAGTTCTTTATCATGCACAGGCAATGGTGTTTCTTTAATGTCTGGGCGTGGCTTGGTGTTGAATTCTGTTAAATCAATGCAATCATGCTCATCATCCACCCCCCCTTCCATATCCTTTGGGTCGGGGAGTAAGGTGGCTGGGTTCAGAATACTGCACCTAACAATGTTTACATTTGCAGCACCCACAAGAATCCTCTCGTATTTAGTCAGCCGACTAGGGGTGAGATACTGAGTTTTTGTTCTGGTCAACAAAATTACCACTCCATGTGGAACATACACAGTTACCGGATGTCCCATGACAATTGACTCACTCTGCTCTAAACTGGCACAGGTAGCAGCTACTGCTTTCAGACAACCTGGTAATCCAGCAGCCACTGGATCCAAGGTGGCAGAGAAATATGCCACAGGCCTTCTGGTTGTGCCATGTTCTTGAGTTAGGACTGACAACGCGCAATTATCGCGAGTGTCACAGAATAGGGCAAATTCTTTGGAATAGTCTGGCATTCCCAATGCAGGGGCTGTACACAGACAATCTCGCAGTTTGGTGAAGGCTGTTAAGCTTTCATCATTCCATTCTACAATATCAGGTGTTCCTCTCTTGGTCATTTTTATCAAGGGCCTAGCTAGGACTGCAAATCCCAGAATCCACTGCCTGCAGTATCCTATCACACCCAGGAACATTCTGATCTCTTTTTGAGTACGGGGTAACTGCATCTTTTGAATTATTCGCACCCTTTCAGATGTCACTTTTCTGACACCTTTCTCTATCTGGTGCCCCAGATATTTCACCGATTTTGCACAGAACTGTAATTTGTCAGGGGCCACTTTATGTCCCTTCTCACACAGGTGATTCAGTAGGGCAATGGTGTCAATCACACAATCCCTATGACTTTTTAGACGCCACCAAGAGGTCGTCTATGTATTGCACTAGGACAGAGTTCCCAGGTAAGACCAAAGTTTCCAAACATTTTTTCAAGATCTGATTAAAGATAGAGGGGCTCTCTGTGTACCCTTGAGGGACCCGGTTCCAGACATACACGTGACCATTGAAGGCAAATGAGAAAAGAAATTTGCTATCTGGATGCAAGGGAATGGAAAAGAATGCATGACACAGGTCTATCACAGTGAACCACTCAGCATCCCAGGGAATCTGATACAGAATCACTGCTGGGTTCGGGACAATAGGGCAGCAGGGGACTACTATCTTGTTGACTTTTCGTAGATCCTGCACTACTCTGTACTTGCCACTAGGCTTCTTGATGCCCATAATCGGGGAGTTACATGGGCTACTCATTACCTCCTGTATGATGTTTCCTTCTAGCAATTTCTGTATTTCCAGAGTAACACCAGCTCTCACTTCTGCATTCATTCTGTAGGGTTTAGTATTGGGGTATACTGCATTGTCCTTGATGGCTATCTGTATAGGGTCCACATTTTTCATTAACCCTACATCTTTCCCAGTAAAGTCCCACACCTCTGGCTTCACTGCTTCTTGGAGTTCTTTGGGCAAATCCTGCATGGTCATTCGTTTAATTTCCGAGTCAGGTCTGATCAGCATTAATTTATAAATGCCATCTTCATCTGGGGTCTGAATTTCAACACCCTTTGGTGTGCAAAAGATGGTACAGTTCATTTTGCACAGCAAATCACGTCCCAGTAAGTTTACTGGACTGGTGTCGCAAACGACAAATCTATGCATTTCCTTAAAGTTTCCAATTGAGATCTCCATGGGCTTGGTAACAGGAGTACTAATCAATTGATTAGATACACCTACTACTTGGATGGCTTCTCCCGAGAGGGGTAGGTTTGGAACGTCCACTGTTCTCACAGTAGAACGGGTAGCGCCAGTGTCCAACAGAAAGGTGACATCATTTCCGTCAACCTTTCCTTCAATGTATGGTCCGGACTGGTCTACCGGCAAGGAGGTGCCAAGTACGCACTCCTCGTCCTCCCCTCTCAGGCCCCGTCAGTACTGGTCATCACAAAGGAAGGTATCGTTCAATAGATACTGCGAAGTTGCTGTATTTCTGTTTTCATTGCTTTCCCAGACTTCTATCTCATCACCCTCTGTCGCTTTCCCCCTATGTACTTGCTTTGGTGCTCGGGGCACCTGAACTGTCTTTACCTGTGGTTGAGTCTTTCTTGGTCTTTCTTTCTGCGTCTGTGGAGTTAAATCAGGTGTTTTGGGGTTATCATCTGGCAAGTAAGGACACTCGTTACGCCAGTGTCCAATTTTGCCGCACTGATGGCAGGGAAATTTCTTCATAGCCTCTTCCCTGCTCATTTTGGGCCGGGGCTTACCTCCTCCCCCACCCCCAGGACCTTGGTTCTGATTGTTTTTGACCATGTTACTCAACTGTTTTTCCTGCTGTTCTGCGAGCTTCACCTGAGCCCACATGACCTTTTCCTTGAGAGCCTTTTTCTTTTCTGCCATCTCGTCCTCGCAGTACTTTGCGTACCGCAGGACCTCGTCTACCTTTTTGGTATGCCAACAGATTTTATTATCCTTTATCCACTGACAAATTTCGGGCCTTAAACCGTTTACAAACCTGTAAATGAAATGCGTCATATCCTTCATCTCGATGTTATCTATACCACTGTATGTTTTAAACACCTGCAACAGCCTTTCATAATAGGAGTGGACAGTCTCCTCTCTCTCCTGTGTTGTTCTATCTATCCTGGTCCAATCCGTTTCCTTTGCTGGCACCTTATTTTTCAAATGCTGAATTACTTGATCATATTTTTTCATTACTTCAATGGACGGCTCCCCTGTGGTAGAGTCCCTCGGGTACTCCTCACTAGGCCAGCCTATGGCTATTTTACACTCGGTCCATAGATCGACCGGGACCACAATGTCGAAAAACCCATCCAGGTCTTTCCACAGGCATTTTTGCACCTTTACGAACCTTTCCACTTGCCGGTACCATCAACTGGCTTTTCGCGCAATTTCGGGAAATCGTTAGTAAAGGACACAATATCCTGTCTGGACCATGGAACGTGCACATACCTCCCACCTGGCACTTCACGCATGGGGCATAATGTTTCAGGCTTGTCTACTTCTCTCAAAGGGAACTCAGGGGTAGCTTGTCTGGATCGAGCCTCATCTTTCTTTCGTGCCCACCTGCTTCTCCATTTTTCCACGTCTCCCCATTTTTGCAAAACTGCAAGCAACTCTTTAATTTGCAACTTCCTCCCTGACACATTCAAGTTCTCTAAATCCTTGTCTGAGAATTCAGCTCTGTAAGGCTTTTGTAAGGGCTTGGATCTTGAAATATCTATCCCCATACTAGCTGCGGTGTCTGTCAGTTTTTCGTGGAGCACCCTGGTACTCCGGGTAAGGCTTTTACACATAAACAGCAACTCTTCTTCAGAATAGGTGTTTAATCTATCTAATCCCACATTTCCTGCCATCAATTCCTCTATTTCTACCCTCAGTTTGTAAAGGTCTAAAGGTTTCGTTTGCGGAGCCTGTTTTTCTAATTCACGACTCCAATTTTCAATTTCTTCCGGGGTTACCAGAGAGACACTCCTAGTACCTGATGTTGATTCTAATTTAATTTCTTTCGCATTAAAAGGATTTTGCCGCTTCGGCACTCCCTTTCCGGTCTGTTTGTTGGGTAGGTCCAAGAACGCAACTTCAGACTCACACTCACTGGACTGATCATCTATTATTATGGGTTCCTGTCTGGGTGGTGCCATGATTGGGTTCATAACTGGAGGGTTCGGATTTCCCTGACTATTCCCATATAACGGAACCACTGGTCCAATAGTTACGGGAATAGTCAAATCTTCAGGACTGGTGTTTAACTGGGAGATTTTCTGAATTATTTCTGTTCTCTGTCTAGCTAGAACTTCTTGCTCCCTCTCTTCCAGCATCCTTCCTAGTGTTCGTTCAGGCATTATCTGTGGGGTCAGGTGAGGAGTAAAACTCGGGGCAGTAGGATGCGTTTCACTTGGTCCCCCTCCATAATTTGGTTTTGGGAACAAAGTTCCTGCACCAAATGACCTGCGCTCTTCCCCATATGGAGGCTGCAAAAAGGGCACTCCTGAACCTACTGGCTTTTCTTCGTTTTCATAAAGAGGTCTGGGGAAGAAGGCTCTTTCACGGGAATATTTTTCCTCCGGGCTCACGGGCATACTAGGATATATATTTCGTACCTCCGCGGGTCCTGGATTCTCAAAATAGGGCAATACCTGGCCACCTCCCCCCCTACATAGGGATCTGTCCTCCTCCTTGATAGATGGACGCTGGGGATTTTCTCCTGTACTGGAAGGTCGGGCTCCCTCATTATAAGGGGCCGGACTTCTCGTAAAGATGTCATCTAACAATTCATCGTCTGACTCCCCAAGGGCCCCCCAATGCTTACTCTTTTCTGTCCTTTTCTCTCCCACTGAAGGGTTACCTGCTGGCATCATGGGAAACAGACCCTCAACAATCATGCTCTGCCTCCACTGTTTCATCTTTTTATCCCTGGTCTCTTGTTTCAGCCTTGGGTACCACTTGGTCAGACCTTTGTCCATTCGGGGTTTCTCTCTTTCGAAAGCCTCAATCTCCCATTCTTCTAATGCCTCATACTGCGTTAGTCTCGGTCTGGGATGCAATTCATTCATTCTGGTTCTCAAATTAAATAAAATCCTACCATTGAAAGTACCGTCTAACGGGAAAGCCAATATTCCGTCATCTTTTGTGTACTTTACCCAATTCTCCAACCACACACAGGTATTGTACCCTCGGTCAAACATCATGAATGAGGCGGGAGTATTCGGTGGCGGGACAATAACGCCCTCTCTAGACTTAATCGGTTTGTCTGTTTTGAAATAATTCTTTACCCTATTTACAAGGGACATCTTTCTCTTGGTACCGTACATAATATCGTATCTATTAGCTTTCCACTGACCCCTTTCAAACCCTTGGTTTCTTGGATCGGGTCTAGTCTCTGGACAATACGAGTGCCACATACGATTTCTACGCTTGACTCTGTTTACAAAGTCACCTCCAATCAGAACGCGTCTTGCAATTCCGTGCGACCAATGAGGTGCGTGCGTTCAAATAATTTCGGCCAATGGGTGCGCGGCCCCTTCGTGAGACTGTCCTCACGCTCCGGCGCTTCACCCCTCCTTTACAATTCCAGCCCGCTACCCGCCCGCTGTTTCTACCAATCCCAGCGCGGCACGGAGTGACGTCAGAGACGCTTCGCGGCTGACTCCCTCCCTTCACAAGGTAACGGAAACTTTCTTTCTTTCTAAAGTGCTCAGTGCTTGGTTATTTAACAACGAATACACATTCGCCACAGTGCTCAAGTGTCTAGACAGAAAGATTCTTTTACTGCAAGTAAACTACTTCCATTTACTTTTCACGCGCTGCGGGTAGATCTCTTCCGCCTACCCTTCACTCTAGCATCGGTGAACCTGTTATTCCCCTAAACTCATCCACTTCTCCGGGATATATCCGAGTCTAAGGTTTCCCAGCGGACCCCTCTGCTTTCACTCAAGCTCCGAGGAACCTGCTACTCTTCCGATGTGACCCTTACTAGGTTACGCCACTATGGGAATTTTGCCACTGAACCTCGTTACTGACATTTATTCATACATGTATTCAGAAAAACCCTAGTTAGTGCTTCCCGGTTATCCTAACCTGCACCGAACTTTCCTTAAGCCTGCGACCTCAGGACAATGGATTCTATTCACCACTTGCCCTTTCAATTCCCCGGGGAGTTCGGACAACACAATACGAGACGGTTTACAAATGCATGGATTAATACATATAACAATATAAGAACAAGAATAATAATGAAAAAACAATTCATGAATTCAAAAACAGCGTATCCACAAGAGAATGATCAGCTCTCTCGGAACAGCCGCTCTTATAGCAGCATTAATGTACTAGCAGCTACCGACTTAGCTAGCCTAACTAATCCTGCCTAGCCTTCAACTAGTCCCTAACCATCCTCTGATCTACCAGAAAAACTGATAGAGCGCGCGAGGTCACCCAGCCAATAATTTCGCCGTTTCCGGCTTCAGGGCCCATATACTTTCAATTCACTATATTCATTGACAGGGCGACTTCACGGGCTGCTACCAATTTGTGTGAGTTCCCTACTGTTATTACTCAGTGTACCCGACTTACCATCCACCGACACGGGTACCTATGACCTCAACGGATCAGGGAGCTAGCTGTAAAAGGAAAGGCAGCAAATGCAATTTCAAATGACATTCAATACTGTTGTAAAATGACCACGGACAACTGGAAGTTTTAAAAGCTTTATCTAAAGTTCGTTTTCATCAAGCATCAAACTTACAAGAATAAGGCAATCAATAACCAAGATAATGAAAAGTACATAACTATAGAGAAATAAAGTCAGGGTAATCATTTAAATGCTAATATGAGATGCAAAGGAAACTGCTATGCATTCAAGGCAAAGATTCTTCAGACAGTTTAAGTAAGGCCGTTCTAGACCATATCAGGAAATGACAAACTGCAATGCAAATTATGATTTCTAACAGGTAGGGTAACATGGGAACATATCAAGAAATATGCAAATGACTTTACGTTTCAATAGTTGCGGCAAAAGCATGGAAAAATCAACATATGCAAAGGTGTCTCTTTATTGAAGCAAAAGACAGAAAAATAGAAAGGTGCAAGTTTAAAGAATTTAGAGCAGTATTTACCTAGACTGGTGTGGAAACCAAACCCTGGCCACGGGTCAGTTAAGGACAGGAAACCCTCAAGGAAGGATACCCCTCAAAGGACAGCAGGTGCAGAATGGACCCCCAGGACAGGACAGGATACCCTCAGATTAGGAATAAGGACAGGACCTCCGGACAGGACAGCAAACCCTCAGGACAGGACCGCTCAGGACAGGACCGCACCCGCAGTTTGGAAGCAACGCCTGCGCTCCACCCTCTCTGCAGCTATCGATCAAGACCCCGATTGGGTCAGCGAACTCCCAGTAAAGTGCTTCGCCAGCACTTTAAGGTTCAGTAGAACCTTAGTCTATGGTCAATTTCGGACAGAGTGCTCCGCAGCGCTCTGTATCTTCAGTCACCTATTGAGTACGATGGGTCAGTGACAGGTCAGCTAAACCAGACAAGTCGGACAATTCCCTAGGTGAACCCAGGGTAGATATACTCTTTTGGGTCAGTGTACCACCCCCCAATGTTGCAAAGTGTCAGAATCCCTCAATTTGGATTGGTCCTAAGGTAGGATTTGGGTAACACACCAATCACAACACACTATTTGGATGCCTAATTTACATCTCTGGGTACCGCCTAGCAAGATTGGGGTTCCCATGAGAAACTGCATGGCAAACTGTAGCACAACACACAATGTATCATATGAGGAGCAACATTCTCCGTTCTCGTAGCGCAGAGGTGACTTTCCCAGGCGCATCTTGACTGTGGCTGCCAGCTGGCTGAGTTCCACTGTCCAAAGTTGCCACCTTTCAGTGCTCCATGATCATGCGCAGAAGAGACCGCCAATATGGCTCCCAACCAGTTCGGACCCCCATTCCCCGCGGTACATGAAAAGTAAGCGAGAACAAATTAATACATAGAAATAACATTATGAAAACACATCACAGGGTTTGTACTTTCAACTTATCACTAAGAAATATACTTATGCAGTCTAAATGTTAGCTACATATAAACAGATACAAGAGCAGTGGCACGAGCAGTACCACATTATTTGGCAAAGCTATGTATTACGCATGCGCATAAATTTCCCTCCAACTCTGCAGACACGTCGGGGCACGTGAGGGTGGCTGACGCATGCGCAGTAACTAAATACAAGCGGCGGCCATATTAAATGACTCGAGTAAATTATTTTAGTAAAACACATAGGCAAGCGTCAGGGAACCTCGTTTAAACATAAAGGAAACGTTAGTAAGACGTACAAATTATTACGTTGTTACACATAGACGAGGTTCATGAATACGGCAAGTCGCAAAATATGCAAAGCTTTGCTTCATCACTACTTACTGCAGATCGAGGTTTGAATTTATTTTGAACTTGTGGGTCACACTTAAAAAGAACCTTTGTGAATTGGACTCCTTCATGGGACCATAGAGAACCTCAAATGAAAAATGACTGGTCGAATGAACAAAACATTAAGTTGTGGCGAGGAATAATTTATTTAACCTGAAGTTTTATGCTACAGGTTGTAGAGTCAAGACTGCGCATAATGATACAAGTGGAGTTGTGGAAGCGAAGCACACGAGTTAACTCTTCAAATCCTTTCGTGAAATAAATGTAATGGGATCACTCAAGAACATTAATTATTTGCTTTTTTTGAAAATCAACTATAGAATACTTAAAAACTCATGATGTGCTATTTGATGGGAAACATCCTTTACGACGCAACTTTTACCACGCAGTGCCTTTACAAAGCAGGTTTTTCATCGCAATTCATTACAATGAATTGTGCTGGGGGGGCTCTAGGATAGGTAATAGTTTAATTTACTATCCAACTCCTTCCCCATGGGGACTGGAGTTGGAATAGTAAATTAAACTATTCACTATCCAGCACCCCCCAACGCAAGTCGTTGTAACGACTTGCGTTGAAAAACCTGCGTTGTAAAAGCATGCGTTGTAACAACATACATCCCTATTTGATGACAGTGCGAGCAGCCAGTCATTGACTTGGAACCCAGTCTTGCGGAATTCTGCACCACTATCTACAACAATCAAGAATCCTCCTCCTACCTCATCTATAAAAATTGCATAATTGCACAATCTCCCCTGACTCTGCCCATCTTTGTTTGTCACTGATGGCAGGCAGGGTTCAATTCAGTATCCTGATGATGGTAATATGGCTATTATGATCAAAGGTGTTTGTTTCTCAGCTAGACCTTTCCGAGGCATCAGGAAAATCAAAGACTTACTGTGCTGCTGCTCTTTAAACAATTCAAACTCCTTTTAAAGTGATGACTGCTCCTTGGAAGCCAATGTGACCAACCTGTTGATTGTCCTCCTCCAAAACATTTGGTGCAAACAGGAAATGTTTTTTTTTTTAACAAAAAACCTCTGAAAATCCCATATCCCACACAACAAGGTGTTACTTCAAAAACCTCTAAGGGTCAACATGAAGTTTGTTTTCATACTAGTCTGACTGACCTTCGGGCCTTTAGAACCAGGCATCAATTTTTGGAAGAAATCTCATTGCACGTTTGAGGTAATGCTCATTTAGTTTCAAAATTTGAATAGATTGAGTTTTATTTGCTTGGTGTAAAAAAAGGTAAACCCCAGTGCCAACCACTCTGTTAGTATTATCAGAAACGCCCGATCATATAACCCTAACTGAGAAGCATCTGATCTACTTGGTGCAGTGCGAAAAAGCCCATAAAAACCTATAACAAAAACATAGCAACCCATTGCATCAGCTCTGGCTTCATTCTTTTTTATATATAACTCTTTTGATTGTAGGTTTGATGTAATAATAAACTAAACAGCACTACCATTTCACAAAAAACATGAGTAGGATACGTACAATTCCATATGTCAGGTCTTAAGTGTCTCCAAATAACCGGTCATTAATGACCACCAGCTGGAGGGCCAATAGTGTAGAATGTCCCTTTTTTGCATGGTCGCACCCACTCTGTGCTAGATTTTTCTGCTGTTTTTTTAACGCTGCGCACTGGGACACTACTGTCCAGTGCATGTGCTCCGAACCCTAAAAACATCTTGTGTGTTTTGATGTCTACAGACACTGCATGTGGTATAGGTAAGTTACCCCTACAGCAGGCTTACAGCCCTAAGACCGGGTGCACTATACTACATGTGTGGATACACAGGTACTGCAACACACTCCCATAGCAAACAATAGAGGCAGGAAAATAAAATAAAAACTCATAGATAATTTTGTTAATTAAATGAAGCTATTTTGAATAATATCGATCTATCTATAAAAAACAAATGTTAAAGGGACCTTATGGTTAGTTGTGAATGTCAGTTTTAAAGTAACATTTTAAATTAAAAGTTATAGTTAACTGAAGTCACTATAACTCGCTCCCTCGCCATGCACTCATTATGACCTCACATATTACCTCACTCATGACATATTCTATAATATTATTGAAAACATCAATATGACATCTGAAATGACATCATTGACAACAACTTTGTGAGTGGTGACAATGCGAGTTACAGTAATATCCTTTAGGATGTAGCCTTACGGCTAGAGTAGTCAACCTCAAAGCTGGAGAACCAGGTTCGAGTCTCAGCAACAACGCTCAACATCCTGTGATTCAGGGCAAATCACTTAATCTTCCCATGCCTAACAAAAATGAATGTGTCCATCTGTAACGAAACTGGTGCTCATGTAAAATGCTCTGATACCTGATATCTTCCTGTTGAGTTCCTGCTATATAAAACTCTAAAAAGAAAATACCTGTAAGTGGTGAATTTCAGCTTTCAATAGTTTAAAATGTTACGTAAAAATGTATATTTTCACCTGCCTATAATCTCACTTTAACCTTTTTTGTTTAGTGAATTTAATTTTTTTTATGCAAAGTGATATTTTATTATGATATGTAACTATACCAACCCTGTGCTATGCACAGCATATGGTCAGACCCTGCGCCCAACGCCCTCCAGGCAGCCCCCCCACTGCTACATAGGTCCAAATGCTGTGCACAGCGTACGGTTCACCGTAGGGCCTGACCTACGGCCATGCCCTGCACCAACCCAGTAGGCAGCAAACCCACCAAGGCCATGCTCAGTGTGAGGTTGGCTGAGAGCCTGGCCACTTTTCCCAATGTCCCAATGGGCAGTCAATCTCCAGTGGCACACGCCTAAAACTGTAGGCAGTGTGGAATTGGCTGCAAGGCCTGGCGTGAGTCCAGGATCTGTGCCCAACCCCATGCAGGAGGCCCCTCTACCTCGCACAGCTTTGACCTTGCGCAACAAGGGTTATCTGCAAAGTCAACTACCCTCACGGAGCAAACCCACCTCAGAAACTCATGTCCCCTCTTTTTTTTAATGGTTTTCTAATCCCACTGGATTTTCATGGGAGCCAGCATGTGCACCAGTGCTCCCACTGGACTGAGTCCCCATGTTCTGTAATTACAGCCACAGCATTTCTCTTCATTTTGCGCGAACTCCACAGGGACTTGTGGGAGCCTCTTCCTCCTGCAGGAGAGGGATGGCTGATGGGAAAAAAGACCTTCAGGACTAATCAGATAGCTCCATTGTTTGATGCTGCATGAACAAGGAACACACGCGGGAGTCCTGTGTACCCAACCGTCCAGACAACTATACATTTTGAACCCTAATTTCTCAAAAAATACTGAACACATTTACACTAAATCACAAAAAGCACACTTTCTGTGAAAAGATCTAGCTTTCTGTCAAATTAGGTGTAATTCCATTCAGCCGTTTCGGTTATAGCGGTGTTTAAAGTTCCATGGGCAATTTGCGTTTTGGGACTCCTCTCTTTTCTTGGCCCCCCACATGACAGATCACCCCAGAACTTCCAAGGTAGGAGCTGAGGTGGATTAACTTCTTTTGGAATTCGTCAAACAGCGCCAAAATTATTAGCTGAACAAAAACACACTCCCTATGGAAAGTCTAACCTACCTATAACAATCCAGGGGCAATCACCATATATATATTGCTTAATGTTAACAATTACATTTGCATAATTATTATATTAATAAATAGAATTGTTGAACAAAATGTATTTGAAAGAACAAATAACCTTTTACTACAAATATTAAACTAGCTTAAATAATTCTGTTCTTAATTTTTTCAAGTAAATTGCAATGCATATTAAATATATTAATATTTTTACTCAAGCTGTGTTTTTTGTATTGTTAAAACATATATATTTATTAATTAAATACATTGAGTTTAATATGTTACATATTCAATCCACATTTAAGTTAATGTGCTTTTATATTTTATTATATTGGTTCTAGATTTTAGATAAATATTTGTAATTATTTTACATTATTATTTCAAATTAAAATAGTATTAATTGTTTTGTTTTAGTTTGATAAACTTTATTACTTTTCTCTATACTTTACCATAGGTAAATAGGAAAATCACTGCCCAGTGGCAGAGATCACCACCTACAAGTGAAAATTACTACTAAGGATGTTACACTCGTCAATTCTGTCCTAGATGTCTCTATCTCCTGGTTTCATGGGATGAAGATATGTCAGTCTATACTTTGACTTAACTTACCACTCAGAAATGGTGAATAGCAAAAAAGAGTAAATATAACTTTCTGAATAGGGTCAACAATATTCATCAGTGTTCACTAGGCGCACGTAGCAGCACAGGCCCGCAGATAACTGTTTGGTAAATGGCCAAGTAAAGAAGCTATGCAGATTGGAAGAGGAGAGGAGAGGGGAGTTTATGTGTTTGTACACAATGATAAATGTTAGTGTTTGACTAATCTCACTCTTATTTTTATTTGTTGCATCTGCTACTGTTACACAATGATCTAATGCGCCATGCCACTTGTGCAGGTACAAAAATATTCCATATTAAGTGACCATGCCTCCCTATATACATTTGTGACTTAGGGGCCGATTAGGATGGCGAACGGATTGCCCCTGCCGGGCTGGCGGTAGCCACCGCCGGCCCGGCGGGGGCAATCCGTCCGCCATCCTCACTGAAATGACCCCCCGCCACATTAGGATGGCTGGGGGGTCCACGGCGGACAGGAAGACCGTCCTGCGCTTTTCCGCCGGTCACCTTTGCGACTGGCGGAAAAAGTGCGTACATATGGTGGCGGTGCCTGCGAGACACCGCCAACCATATTACGATGCCTGCAGTCCTATGCCTTTCCACGGCGGCATTGCCGCCATGGAAAGGCATACGGTCTTTGCTTTGGGGGCCCGTTGCGGGCCCCCAGGTTGAAGAGGGGGGTGGGGGGTGCACATGGGGGGTACCTATGGTACCCCCCTGCGTTTCAAAGTACAACATGGCAGGCACCGCACGGTGCTTGTCATGTTGTGCTTTGAAACGCACAACATGCATTTTTAGCATTGCACCGCCCGCTGCAATATTAAAAATGAGGGCATCCTAATTCGATGCACGGGACCTCCGCCCTTATGGCAGACGGTCCCTTCCCATGATAGGATGGCGGACGAACAAAGTCCGTCTGCCATCCTAATTGGCCCCTTAGTGTTCATTCTTCCACCACATTACCTGGGAGTCCTCCATACACTGTGTCAGATGCAAGGGACACGATGTTGGTAATGATTTCAGTGGCTCCCCATCCACCTCGGATCACTGACAGAATATCAGAAACAAAAATACTGTGTGGACAGACTATTGTGTCAAAAATATCAAGGAACAAAATATTGAGAAGGTAAGTGCAAATAGGTAAGTATTTTTTTTTTTTTTTTTAAAAACCTTTATTGGAGTAAGCAAGAAAATACAAGGATGGGCCTACAACCACACGGGCTGGCCGCTAAAGAGGAGTCGAAATACAAGATACCTGCCCGCAGAGGCAACAATCGACCAACAATGCAATACTCCCCACGAAATACAGGACAAAACAGATTTTATTTTATATGAAAGAACAAGCACACAACAAGGCGAAAGTATAGTACTGTCAGTCAGCCCAAAGGACGTAAAGGGGGGTATAGCAGCAGGAGAACATAAACGGAGCTCCAAGCTCCAAGGAGATCGGGGGGGGGGGGAGGGGCGAGGAGATCAGAGGGGAGAACCGGAAACACCAGCACAACCCCGATATAAAGGGTTCCAGGAACGCTCGCCTAGGGAGACAGGGTAATCTCAGCAGTGCCTACAAGGGGAGGAGTACAAATGTCGCCACGGTAGTCATTCCATTGACCCCAAACCTTCGTCCACGCCCTGGGTCTGCCCCTGGCCACATAGACAGTCTTCTCACGGAACATGGACCAGTCCATATTATCCTCCCATTTCGAGACGTCAGGGGGCCTAGAGGCCCCCCAGAGTTGCGCGATATCCCGCTTCGCAACCATATAACCCAGGGTGGCCCATCTGGTCTGGGCCACCGAATAGTCGGTGGGTTCCCAAACATTCAAAAGACAGCGACGAGGTTCCGGACGCAAGGACACACCTGTCACCACAGCCATCACTTCAAGCACAGCCGTCCAATAAGCAGCCACCATCGGGCACTCCCAAAGAATATGCAAAAAAGTTGCACTCAAACCACAGCCACGCTTGCATAACCCGTCGGAGGAAAAGCCCATCACCACCAGACGCGGTCCCGTAACGTACACCCGATGAAGGATCTTAAGTTGAACCAGACGGAGACGAGCCGGAATAGCCACCTCCTTCGGGGAGGAGAGGGCCGATTGCCAGTCCTCATCATCAAGTTCCAACCCATCGCCCACCCACGCTTCCCGAAGTCGGACCAGTAGGTCGGCCCGATTATTAATCAACTTTTTATAGATCAGGGAGATAGTGCTATCAGGAAGATGCCCGTCAAGGATACGGTCTTCAAGGGGGGAAGAATCAGGCGGAATCTCACCAGGAGCAAATACCGAAGCAAGGGCGTGTCTGACCTGTAGATAACGAAAGAACTCCCGACCATTCAGGCCATAGTCAGCCTGGAGGGCCTGAAACGACCGCACAGAACCCTTAGAGTACACATCCCCCACCTTATAAATCCCAATCACATCCCAACGGTCGAAACCCTTGGTAGACCAGAGACCGCCCAGACGTTCCGAAGCATAAAGCGGTGTCGCCAACGTCAAGCGATCTTCCCAGCCCAAGCTCACATTCGCAGCGCGCCACACTGTCAAAGCAGTCAATGTAGGTCCCACAAGATGGCGCCCAGCGGAGCGAGAGTAAAGCACTCTGTTAAAATCACCTCCCGGAAGCTGAAGTTTATCCATCTCGAACGCCGGATTACGACCCGGCGAAAACATAACGTGATTGATAGCAGACAGGTGGGAGGCCCAATAATATCTCTTAATGTCGGGGAGCGCCATGCCCCCGTCATACCACGGGATGGAAAGTTTCGCGAGAGCAATGCGCGGACGCCCATCCCAAATAAGCTGTCTCTGAAGACTCTCAATCTCCCGAAAATAGGTCTTAGGGATAGGATCATAAAAGTTCTGGAGAGCGTAGAGAAATCGCGGCAATGACATCATTTTAAACAGGGCCACCCGACCCAGAGGAGATAAGGGAAGTTTACGCCAGCGGGCAACGTCCAAACGTAGTCTAAGCAACGGGGGAAGGAGATTACGATCAAAGCGAAGGGACGAGTCCAAAGTAACAAAAATCCCCAAGTATTTGAAGCCATCCTGGGCCACCTGAATGGGAAGTCTACTCGGCAACGGAGGCAAGACACCAGATAAAACATATACACAGGACTTGGTCCAGTTAATTACAAGGCCCGAGTTAGCACCAAAGGACGCGAGAACGTCAAATAAAACGGATAAAGACTTACGAGGGGAGGTAAGATACAAGAGGATATCGTCCGCATAAAGCGAGACACGGTCTTCAAAGTCCGGGGCCCAACGAATCCCTTTAAGGGACGGTTCCCACCGAAGCCAGGCCACCAATGGTTCAAGAGCGAGTGCAAACAGCAGCGGAGACAAGGGGCAACCCTGGCGGGTGCCCCTGCCCAAGGAGAAGGGAGCCGACACCCTACCATTCACCACAACTTGTGCCAGAGGTTCCGCGTACAACAATTTAATCCAGCTAATAAACTCGCACCCGAATCCGAATTTCTCAAGAGTCGCCCATAAATAGGGCCACTCCACAGTATCGAAGGCCATAGAGGCATCCAAAGACGCCAAAATGGCCGGTTCCGTCAACAGCCCCGCCCTCGCTATCACGCCGTGAAGGCGACGTAGATTCAAAGCAGTGTTGCGATGCGGGATAAAGCCAGATTGATCTGGATGGACCAGGTCACCAAGAACCGACAGAAGACGGGACGCCAAAAGTTTCGCCAAAACCTTGGGTTCAACATTTAACAGGGATATAGGCCTATATGAGGAACAAAGGTCCCGCGGTTTACCATCTTTGGGGATGACGACTATCGTCGCCAGACGCTGATCGTAGGGAAGGATGTTCCGCTCTCGGGATTCTAAAAACATATCGCGGAGATACGGCGCCATCTTATCGGGACGTAACTTGTACAACTCAATAGGCAACCCGTTCGGGCCCAATGCTTTGCCCGAGCGGAGCGAACGGATGGCAGTAGCTATCTCATCAGCCGTAAAAGGGGAGTCCATAGCAATACGGTCCAAGTCGGAGACACAGGGCAGAGTTATATCACGCAACAGAAGGCGAGAATCCGCCACATCCCTCACAGACACGGGAGCATACACAACACGGAAGTATTCGGCAAAACGGTCAACAATAGCAATCGGGTCAGTCACATTCTCACCACTCGCAGACTGAATCACGGGCACCACACGATTAACTCTTTCTTTCTTGTCCAACCACGCTAGGAGTTTACCCGCTTTATCACCCACATCATATAACCTGCCTTGTTGTTCTCGAAACATCATCTTTGCAGCGTCCGTGACCAGGGATTTATAGGCAAATTGTTTCAAACCCAGGGCGTGAAGTTTCTCAGGTGTGACACCAGAGTCCAGTTCGTCCTCCAAAGCCGAAATCTCCCCCTCAAGGTCTACCACCTCCCTCTTCCCGGCTTTCTTAGCTTCAACAATCAAGGAAAGGGCCTGTCCACGAATCACCGTTTTAAAAGCTTCCCACAGGGACACAGCCGAAGAGACCGACCCCTCGTTGTCCAGGAAATACGCATCCATGGACTTGAGCAAGAGGCTACGGGTCTCAGGGGAGGAAAGGTACCATGGGTTAATGGGAGCCACTCGGCCCGCTGCCTCCACCCCAACCTCAAAACGGAGCCAGAGCGGCGAGTGGTCAGAGATACCCCTTGGCAAATGCAAAATCTCACTGACCGCCGACGACTGGGCTGCGGGCATCAGGAAATAATCCAGCCGAGACAAACTGCCATGTGCCCCAGAGTGGAATGTGGATTGAAGCTGAGTGGGATGCAACAGTCGCCAGCAGTCCACAAGGCCAAAGGTATCTAGAAACCCACCCAACCACTGCTGAGCAGCCGGAGTATCCCTAGGGGGATGGCGATCGTGAAGGCCGGAAAGCACCGAATTAAAATCACCGGCCAGGAAGAGAGTACTATTAGGGAGATCTAACAAGACGCGGCCCAAATCAGTGAAAGTAGAAGTCTGCAAACCCGGGGGGACATAAACATTGAAGAGAGATAGGGTGCGGCCCTCATATCTACCCACCAAGACCGCATACCTCCCTCGGTCATCTTGAATCACCTCATCAATTGCCAGGGGGAGGGAGGTTCGAACAAGGATACCCACACCCCTGGAACCAGAGGTAAACCCCGAGTGTGCCACAAGGCGGTAGCCCCACCTATTCATTGCATAACAAACATTTCCAATCAAATGAGTTTCTTGCAGGAAAACAATGTCCGGTGATAAACGTCGTATACATTTCAAAACCACACTGCGCTTAATACGATCTCCCAGACCGTTAACGTTCCAGGAAACGAATTTTAACCCTCTACCCCCCATCCCATCCACCCGATCCAAGACCCCACGTCCATGAGCACGACATCAGAAACAGCAGCAAACACAGGAGCAATCCGCCTTGAAAACAACACACAGAAAAGAAAGAACTTCCCAACCCCCCTCCCCCAAACTGAAAAGGAACACCCCCCACCCTGCACCCCTGCAAAAAGCTAAAGAGCCACCCCAACCTGCAGTGTGCCTGTCGCCCTAGGACCCCTATTCTACACAAAGACCCCGGAGGAGGAAAGGCCCCCGTTCCACCCGCCCCCCGACCACACCAAGAACTAAAAGGAACAAACTAAAGACAAAATAATTATGCTGTAGAGGAACGCCGGCCAACACTCCTGAAAACGTGTTCAAAGTAAGACATGAGAGCCGAACAGTCAGATCTCCGCACCACCTTCGGCACCACCAGGGTGAGCGGCGGGCTCAGTCTCAGGAGGACGGTCAGGCAAGGAGTCCAGCCAGTCATTAACAACATCTGGTCGATCAAAGAAAAGGGTACGCTCGTTATACTCGACCCGAAGCCTGGTGGGAAAGAGCATAGCATAGCGTAGGCCCCGGTCCCGAAGACGTTTCTTGGCACCACGAAATTCCATCCGTTGTCTCTGAACTTGTTGGGAAAAGTCCGGGTAAAAGTTCACCGTGGCATTTTCAAAGGCCACCGGGCCCTTCACCCGCGAAGCCTGCAGGATAGCGTCCCGGTCTCTATAGTGGAAAAGCTTCGCCACAATTGGTCTCGGCGGGGCTCCCGGCTTACCTTTGCCCCCCGGAACACGATGTGCACGTTCCACTGTGAAAAACTTAGTAAGACCAGAAGGGGCAAGATGGTTCAAGACCAGATCTTCAACCAGGAGATCCACCGAGTGGGGTTCTGGGTTCTCCGGTACACCAACCAGACGGACATTGCAGCGACGTGCCCTATTTTCAAAATCCTCCAGGCGTCGGGTCATGAAGTCGTTCACCCGACGGAGATTCCCAACCTCCGTCTGGAGCTCCGATACGTCCTTCGTGAGGCTGGATGATTTAATATCCAATGATTGTACCCTTTCATTCGTCTTGCCGAGATCAGCACGAATCAGAAACACTTCAATAGCCACAGTGTCAAGTTTATGGGCCAAGGCCTCGTACTGTAGGCCGATGGATTCCCTCACGCCCGAAATGGCGCCCATAATGTCCTGCAGGGAGGGCTCCGCCGACTCCTCCAAAACTCGATCGGACGCTGTAATAGGACCAGGCAGGGCAGCTCCGGGGGACCCCTTAGAATGGGTATAGCGGTCCATAACATTTGATTGAACCGGAGCTCCGCGCAGAGGTGTTTTCGTCTTGCGCGTCTCCCTGTCCCCTCTGCCCGCCATTTTGAAGATGCGTCACAAGGCGAGCCACCAGGGTCAACGGGCCCGACACTCAAATCGCAGGACCAAAGGTTCCAAAAAGGGCACCACACGGGTAGAGGTCGCCAAACCAGCAAATAGTCCACAGGAAGGCCCAACAGCCGATCTGCCTCCAAGTATCAGTCCCTGCACGACACGCACACTGTCGGCCCAAGTCGAAACAGAATCGAAACCGAAACTTAGGAGGGGGACCCACAAGGCTAGTTCTCCTGCCGCTGTTGTTCAATTCCAGGACGGCCACAGAACCGCACCCCGTCCCGGGCGCACCTCAAGGGCGGAGCCCAAAAGTTCAGATCACCATATCTCAGGAATCCAATGTCCAAATCGATTTCTGAAAAGTGCCAGGGTCATCAGCCAAACGTCCTCCACATGAATTCTTGCAGGAAATCAGGATTCAGTCAGGATAAAATGCCGGGAGCGGCGAGGGTCCGGAGAGCGCTGTGCTCAAGCGGCCACCTCGGATGCCCGCCAAGCTCCTCCTCCGCAAATAGGTAAGTATTGATTTGCTACTCTTAACTCCACATATATGTACCTTGAAAATATATATAGTGTCATGGTACATGTATGTGGTGTTATATATAGTACCATTTTGCTGACCTATAGCAACTTACCTTTGCGATATTTTTGTTCTCGATAGTCTTGACTGATATTTTGTCATCACAATATTTTTTTCCGATATTTTATCTAAACACCATCCTCACATATACCAGTGTAATCACAGATAAATATTGTGATGGTAAGTACATACAGATAAACGTTGCTTTATAGTCCTTACGTACCTTAAAGTTATGTATTTTTATCAAGGTACACATAGCTGGAGTTAAGTATAGTTAATCTGTTTGTATTACATATACTTACTTACCTTCACAATATTTCTGCATTTGATATTCTAGCTATGTTGTGTGTAGTATAATACTTAAAACTCAGCATTCTGGTAGCATACGGCAACTGACGATGTTGCCTTCTTCTGGTTCATGCAACTTACGCTGCACAGTTGTTTTGTATTTACCCCGAAGGAGTCTATCCACTACATTATCTGGATTGTTTGTGCAGGATGTTCAGGTGGAATTCCTGCTTTCTATGACGTGGTATAAGGGCTCATTTGTACCCCATGGGTCAAATTTATGGTATATGGTGCAAAAGAGACCTCTGAAACTTTGGTAAAGAACACAAGAATACTCCCCATTTTGCTCCTACATTCAAAAACGGTGTGATGCAGCATTGCCTATGGGTATGGAAAAGTGTACACAGATACTCAGGTATGAACACAGAAGGCCATATTACGATGTCGGGTGGACTTGCGTCCGCTCAACAACGTTTCGGTGTTGGCACAGACCGACTGTAGGTCAGTGGTTCCAACCACCAAATTACAATGCAACCGCTCATGGTGCGGTCGCAAACTCCCAGCTCTTAAAGAAAAATGTATGTTTGTGTAAGTCCCTGCACGGTGTGGCAGACACCTCACGGTGCCTGCCTTACGGTGCAGAGATTTATATGGGGGCACCATGTGTGCTCCCTCAGTCCCAACCAGAGGCTGCAGGGAGAAAGGGGGCTCTGCTATGGGCCCAAGAGTTGCTTTCTGACGGGCTTTTCATGTCAGAAAGCCCAACATGAAAAGCCTGTGAGAAACTGACATTGCAATCCCGACTGCAGAAACACCATCCTTAAGGGATTACATCATCGGTCCGACTGACCGATGGCCTCCTTGATCCAGCCGGAATGACCGGCCGGTTTCACTTCCAACTGCCATCAATGTAATACGGCAGTCGAAAGTGAAACCAAAGATGTCGGTTGGAAAGCGTCCGACCGCAGGTCGGAGTCTTTCCAATTGACATCAAAATGAGGCTGTTAATGTTTTATCAAAGTGATTGGGTGCCTCGAATTTCTTGATTAACTACCCCCCTTGAAATATTGCATTTCCGTAAGTACTACTTGCACCAATTGGTTACAAGGATAGTGGAGCCCTTGAAAATATATTTTTACAAAACCAGCCAGTTTTGTGGAAACACTTTAAAAACGTGGTAACGTTGGGTTGATAGGCAAAGGATTTCTCATTTGTCCTATATGACCTTGTATATGTGTGTACTGTGTAAGTCTATTTGAATGTACTTGTATGCCATCTATACGAGGTTGGGTAGGGGGTCATATGCTTAGCTTTTGGCGGCATACTAAGAGTCATTTCAGAGATACTGATGGTCCTTGCATGTTGTGGCCAGCACAGGTCATTATGATGGCATGCCATGTTCTAGTGAATCCCCTAGCACAAAGTCGATTACATATCATGCCCATAATCCATTGGCAATATGGTGTCAACTTGTGGCATATTTGTGGCTCTTGCAAAAGGGGGCAATTTTAGTATTTAGGGGCCTACGTCAAAGTTATCAATAGTGAAATGGTGATCCAGACATGTTGTACCTTATTTGAGAAATTCTACTATCCATTGTCATTGTGTCAATGAGTGAGTGTTTGCCCCAAGCGGCTGCATCATTGATGGGCTCCTGACTAGTGAATGCTGATGGTTGTCCCAGAATACAATTGTTCAGTAGCTCCGAAATGTGTGTCCTTAACTTTGTACTTTTATCTAATACCTTCAAGTGACCCATACTTTTGCGGTCCTTTATTCGATCAAGTTCCTTCCCACCCCACTTGATCATGTTCCACACGTAACCCTCCAAAATACCCACCTGGTGCAATCCATTTTAATTCAAAGTCATGTTATGCAACAGGTAGATATGTAAATACATCCACCCACCATTGCACACACCAGATCATCTTACCACATTACCAGCACACACTGCAGCAACACACTCTCGCAAACATACATGCACTCACCATCACACGCATCATCACATAACACCAAACTGTGATCACTTACACAAGACACATCAAAGCCCATCAGACATTGGGATCACACCCTAACACATACACTCGCAACTACACTCAACTGCCACTCATATCATCACACAAACACACTCAATGGTCACATGTTGTGTCAAATGTGCGTGTGTGTGTGCTTGTGTGCGTGTGTGTGTTTCAGATTGCACTGAGCTGTTGTATACATGCAGGGCCCATTCTATAGTACTGGGAGACAAGCTTGCACTGATGCTGCTTCTGCCATTAGTCCTGGTCTTTCCACTAGCCGGCCTTGTACTACTCCTGCACACAATGAATGGGTATTACTTCAGTGAAATTTGGTAAAGGTGCATGACCAATGCTTGTTTTGTTTTAGTCAGGGACATCATATTTGCTTGAGTGTGATCAGGTGCTATTTACAGAAGAAATTAATGTAGGTATGTGAACATGTATTGCAAACAAATGTAAAAACTCAGGGGTATATTTCCAAACATTTTATGCTGTATGAGCTTCACAAATGCGACGCTAACCACCACAAAATGTTTTTTAGGTATTCTTGGTATTTCACTTTCCAGCACAAAATTTGTTTTGCTCTGGAAAGTATGCTAAAAGTAGCGCAAAGCATTGCTTTGCTTTACTTGGCGCCAAGGGGGCATTACATGGGTGGTACATGGGCGTTCCCATGCAACCACCCATGCCTTTTGATGCAAAACCCTATCTGCAAAGAATTGTATACCGGGTTTAGAGCCAAAAGTTCACGCCACTTCAAAGGAGGCACTAACAGGAGAAATGTTTTTATTTCTTCTTTCTTTTCCGCCTTTGCATGGGTGCTGCACTGTGCAGTTTTTAAACTTGTCTAGCCATGGTATTTTGTACAGGAAGGAAATCCTTCCTGTACAAAACCTATGCTCGACTCATGCATAAACCCAAGCGCTATGGTGCTAAGGGAGCGTTAAGGATGTATGTCGTTACAACGCGATGTTTCACATCGCAGTACTTTAGGACACATGTTTTACAATGCAAGTCGTTACCACGACTTGCGTTGTTGGGGGCTGGATAGTGAATAGTTTAATTTACTATTCCAACTCCAGTCCCCATGGATAGCAGGGAAGGAGTTGGATAGTAAATTAAACTATTTACTATCCTGGAGCGCCCCCCAGCGCAAATCGTTGTTACAACTTGCGTTGTAAAAGTTGCGTCGTAAGGGAACTGCGGTGTAACATCCGCATTGTAACGGATGTTCGCCGTTATGGAGTGGTTTAGGGAGGGATGTGCACTAATCCCAAAAGAATAACCGATTGCTATTCACAAACTGCACTTCTAAATTTACTACAGACAAAAATGAAAAAGTAAAATGTACTGCATCTCAGATCTGGCGTAAGTTCAGCACTACATGGCCAACCACTGGTACTGCAACACTCTCATATAGAACATGAGTAGTACTATTGTGTTACTTCAAAAAGTACTACAAAGTGCAGTCTGTGAATAGACCACATTGTTTTGTTTGTTTCAAGAAGCATTATACAAATCGGTATGCAGGTTAAAGGAATGGTCCATAAGCAGTAGAATAATGTGGCTCTCTTGCATTAGCTGTATTCTGGTTAGAAATGAATGTGTGTCTTTATCATATTCCTAAATATGTTCTAATATAAGACTGTAGCTACGCTGAGGTAGCAACAAGAGGCCAAAAAGCTGCTTTGCTATTCTTCGCCGCGGCCATACATGATTTTAATCGGGACGAAAGCGCCACCTAGGGTCCATTCGGGTTCCAAATCTAGACACTTTACACTGAATAGATAAAGAAGGATAAACTCGAATTGAAATTAACCTCCATTGTTCACTGTGCAAGGGAATGATTTATGACGACTGGGCTGTGGAATGAATCAATCACACTGATAGATTGTTTTTTTTAAACATTTAGCAATCGTGGGGTGATAGTTTGCATCTACAAACCCGACGCCACCCGCCTTGGAAGGCCAGGACACCGGCGTCGACACCCATTCTCAAAAGGTCAAGGGTAATTTCCCGGCGGACATATAGCAGCTGGCTGAGAGTCTCGCTGCAAAGGGACATTAGCAAATGTTTGCATTTTCAGGGACATAAAAAAATTATGTGAAAACTGGCGCAGTCTCACAACCCAGCCATTGGTATCTCATCGCTGTCAAGATGTATGACGTACACAGTGCATCACATACAATATATATCGCTGGAATTTTAATAAAACATTTGAAGCAACAGACTGGAGAACAAATTTCTTTTTGCTGCATTGAGTCAGTGAAAATCTTGTTTTTGCAGTTGTTAGGTGGTGCAAAAAGGGCAATACTGCACCATGCAATCTGGAAATTACCCGACAAAATAGCACCAGCACAAGGAAGTGCTTAATTGGTGCAAAGAGAGAAATAACAAGCACTGGCAAAGCCAATAGGTTTTGCCTATGCAAGGTCTATTGACTTTGGCAATTTTAGTTTTTTTAACATATTGCTCGGCAGCAAGGCTGTGGTGTAACAGGGCTAAAAAGAAAAGCTCTATGACGCCGTCAGCGCTGTCCGCATCATAGTGCTTTAAAAAAACAAATGTTAACCTATGTTGCACAGCAGCCCACACTGCTGTGCAACATGTTAAACAAGCATTAGCAATGCAATAGGTCTTGCATTTATGAGAGTTTAAGCTATTGTCATTCACAATGGCAATAGCTCAAACTTGTAAATACGAGACATAACTCAGGTGACAGGAGCAGCACTTTAAAAATGTTTTATTCTTGTTCATAGAGTTCTCAGTTCAAGGTAGCAACACACCTTAACATCAGCCCCTGCAAAATGCCTAATGGTAGGGGTAATAATTCGCCTAATCTTTATGAGCAAAGGAATCGCGTCAGAGACACAACCGATTTGCAGAGGATCACATAATGCGAGGAGGCAAGGGACAACTGTGATTAGTGTGCGAGTCTGCTGTTTACACCGGTGACACTTGTTGTTTTCCTGCTTCAACAGAAATTGTATTGCTGCTCATAAAAAGGAGCCCTATGGTTTAGCCAGAGCCATGATTGATAAGTCTTTCATCTCCTTTGGCGGTAGATCAAGGTGTTCCTCAAGGCTCTATACTTGCACCCACATTGTTCAATCTCCATTTAGAACCATTGGGAAATCTCCTAAGTAAATCTGGGATCCACTACCATCTCTATGCAGACGACACTCAAATCTACCTCAAGGTTGCCTCCACCCACGATCTCTCCATCCTAAGCTTTACCCTCGACTCCATTCAAAACTGGATGTTAACTCATCAACTGATTCTGAATCCCTCCAAAACTGAATTCATCCTCCTCTCCTCCTCACTTTCTCCTCCCCCGGTTCAATCATGGATGGATCAGATAAATCTACTTAACACTAAACCCATCAGTGTCAACATCGCAAAATCCCTTGGTGTCATACTCGACAAAAAACTCAATCCAATCTCCCACATCAATTCCATTGCAAAGTCTACTCGATACCAACTGCGCCTTCTTTGGGGGATTTGTCACTTCTTCCCGGAGCAAGACCTTAAAACCCTGGTCCAATTGCTGGTTCTCTCCAGACTGGACTACTGCAACTCTCTTCTTACTGGCCTCCCCAAATCCCACCTTAAATCTGTTCTCCATTCATCAGCTCGTTTCATATATGGGGCTAAAAGAAGCGACCACATCACACCCATTTTATCCACCCTCTGCTGGCTTCCTATCGAGGCAAGATCTATCTACAAGACTGCCTGTATCACCCTCAAAACTTTGCACTCCTCCTCTCCTCGCTACCTAGCAAATAAACTGAAACTCTCTGGAGCCTCTAGACCATCACGTAATGTGGAAATGTACTGCTTGAACCCCCCACTTTCAAAAAGGAAAGATCGATGGCCCAATCCTTTTAAGGCAACGTGGTGAGAATCTGGAACTCACTTCCGCCTCAGCTCTTGATCACCACCTCTTCCCAGGCCTTCAAAACTGACCTCAAAGTTCTCCTCCTTCAAAGACACTTCCAAATGTAATTCACATCCTCTCTATTATCTGAAGGAAGTCCTTCCATTATAGGAAATTCTATTCTCCATGACTATGGAAGTGCCTTCCCAGTGTGTTCTTGTGGTTTGAGTGTCTGCCATTTATTGCAGTATTATCCTTCTACTTGTATTTTGTAACATGCACACGTCACTTTTCTCTTGTAATGTGTTGTTTGCTACCTCTTGCATTTTGTTTGCTTTTGATACATGCACAAGTGCCACCATTGCCTACGTAACGTTTGTACTTGTGTTTTGAGTGTCTGCCATTTATTGCAGTACTATACCTCTACTTGTACTTTGTACGCTTTTGTAACTTGCACTTTTTTCTCCTGTAATGTACCGTTTGCTACCTCTTGTATTTTGTTTGCTCATGATTGTCACTATTGCCTCATGTAACGTAACATTTGCTTTTGTAATTTGTTCACTTGTAATTTTCTCCTCAGGTATCATTACTGTTCCTATTGTGAAGTGTTCTGACACCTTCGGGTAAAGTCCGCACTATATAAAAACGCATAAAATAATTAAATACATTTGAAAAACTTCTAAGAAGCGTCCGCCAGACTGCTTGAAAGTGAAGGCATGCATAGCTAGCAATGCACGTTGTGCCTGCAGTAGGAGAAACCCATTAAAGAAAAGACTGCTTACAGACTAAATAAGACATACAGTGTCGCATCCGAAGTAAAAGGGCCAGTCGCCATGGAAAGTTACAAATGAAGCCAAGGAGGTGGTACCAAGGAGGGACTAACAAGCCTAATAACGACTCACAAGCCAGCGTTGCCCAGGCCCGACCTAAAAATAATGATAAAGCCAATAGATCTCGCATAGGTGAAACACATCGGCTTTGCCAATGCATGCAGTAAGTGCACCAGTATGGCACAAATGCAGGGCAATAGTGGACATTAATCACAAAAGAAGAGGGCACGCTAAGGAGATTCCTTGGTAAGTTCTTAGTACACGAGACGCAGCAAACAAGGCAGCGGACTCGAGTCTTGCCATCTGTGAGAGCTTACAATTCGGCTGTGCCAGAGGATCTGGAAACCGTATGCAGACAGTGTAAGGTGAACGCTACACACAGATGTATGCCTTAAGGGTATGCTAGATACGCTAATTTCTGGAAAGCTGTGGCAGTGCTTTCATCGTAGGATATGTATTCTAATAGGGGTTTGGGGGACTGCTGAGCGGAAGAAGGTCTATTCCACCCCCACCCCCCGCCCCCTTCCCGGGGAATTGGGAAAAGGCAGGCACATTCTAGTTGACTGGGCTTTCTTGGGCTACATTCAGTACAGAATGTAGCCCAAGGATACATAGTCTGACATTTTGGGTCTGTCCTCCACCATTTTGTTGGTAGGTGGACACGGAAGCAGCCCCCATGTAATTAGGTGGAAGGCCCACAAGGTTGCAGGCCTTTACTTAAGGTTAATTTGATTAAGATAGGATAAGCAGGCAGAAACAGATTGTCTCAACAAACGCACATGGGAAGTCCTGGGGTTAAACTGTTAAGTCATAGGAATAGCAAGTTGAGCATAGGTTAATTAATCATTTTAGATAAGGAGCAAATTGTAAAAGGAAATGAGCAGGCAAGTAAAAGGTCATGATGTCAAAGTTTAAAGGTTATGTATGTTGGGGAGGAAGGGGTTGGGAAGGGGTGTAGGGACGGTAGGGTATTGGATGTATAGTGAGGTTTTAGTTTTGTAAGGCTTTGAGCCAAGGAAGTTTTATGTGATGTGTACCTTTTCAATAAAGCAGCCCTTTTCACACGAAACAAGACTCAGTGGCATGTAAGTGCCCCCTCTCCCTTTTTACCCAATATCTATAACATTCACAACGTCTGCAAAGCTACCCATTAAAAGGAGCACCTTGCTCTACAGTTGCAATACTGGGAAGAGTTGCTTAACAATTTGGGTTGTAATGCTAGGAACACTCATGGAAGATTTCTTAATGAATAAAAAGACATGCAAAAAAGTCGATTTGGAATGAAAAAACGCACCTGCTCTGAAAGCTGCCAGGGGCCAGCAGCTACCAAGCAGGAGGGGTGGTTTGGAGTGAGGAAGCAATGATGAAGCGAGAGGGACAGGGGAAAATAAAAATGGGAGGTGGTGAGAGGGAAGTGGAAAAGCAATGTGTGGGAGTTTCAGAGAGGACTTGCAAACAAATGCACTCCTATTGAGTGCTAGAAAGAAAAAAAATGTATCTCTGCAAGTGGCTGTCCAGTGGAAGGACACTGGCCATCAGAATCATTACTTGGTTTAGGCTCCACAGCAGGATGATCAGACAAAGACTCCACGATTCAAGCCCAGGAAGGAAGACGAAGGCGAGGAGAACATGCTGACCAATAGTAAGCATGGAAAAGAGAGTGACATGGGAGCCAGCCAACGGTAAGTAAGGTGATGTGGGAATGAGCCAATGGTAAAGAAAGGTAAGTAGTGGGCGGGCACTAAGCCCATTTTAAGATTTTATTTATAAACCTAAAAATCAAAGGCAAGCGAAATCTAAGAAAACTGGTAAAGTGTGAATTCAGGGATGAAAAAGACCCTGAAAAATTGAGACAAACAGACCGAAGTGTAGGGTGGTCATGAATGAGGCAAGAGCTGGATTCAAGATTTCAAACTCTTGGTACTTTAGCAACTTTGTCGTATTGGTAGTACTGCTGGCAGAATTCTTATAAAATCTTCGTGCCCATACACCCATGCTTTGTACAAATGAATCACTGAAAGGGAATCTATCTAAAACAGTCTAGAGTACTTAAATTAGTACAGTTAACACCAAGGTAGGCTGAAATTCAAAACCTGGATTTGGCCCAAGTATAGAAATAAGACTACATTTTTGCAAAAATCCAAGGGCACAAAATGACTTACATGACAGCTCGTACTATGATTAAAACAATACAGACAGCTAGGCACTAAAGGGTAATCAAATGCAAATTTTAAACCCAGTATCATATGTATTAATTACATTGCTATCTAATAATGACTGGTAACTAATCCTACACTGAAAACATGATAACTCACATCAATACTTGACTTCCTCTGTGTTCAGTCGGCCCTGTCGATGTGGATCGGCGTGGGAAGACATGCTGCATGTACTATGCTCCTGTCAAAAACTCAACAGCACGAAATACATTTCTGAAACAACTTTTCAATCAACGAGGGATCCGCACCAGGAGGCAAGCTCTGTTGGCTTATTTTGCACCTAGTGATCCACAACTGACTGCAGGACAGTAAAATATCTGAGACTGTGTGGTAGCAAATTGCCAGAAATGCAGACAACAGGAACTTAGTTTGAAAAATATTTGTAAAATGTGTAAAGCGTCTGAGGACACTTCGAACAAATAATTCAAGTTGATAAAACTGACAAGTTATTTATGCTACTATATTTGCACAAAACTAGCAAGCTTTTTAGTACGGTTTTTAGATACAAGAGTTTTACATATGCACACGATAGTTTTAATTGAATATATTTTTGTATTGCAACGGTTTTAATTACCTATGCAAATAAACTACTTGAACAGTTGGCCCTGTCTGAAAATATGGAGATATGATAAATTTAAGAAAATATGGCAGGGCACATGGCAAAAAAAAATGGTGAACAAAGGGGATGCCTGGGCACAGAACAACAAGAGCCATATCATGAACATGTGTGCTGGTGCAGATCTTCGCTGCTAGTCTGTTTTTAAGACACTTCTCCAACTAAAGAGCATACACTTAATGTTAAAATTATGAGTTGGTGCATGGGCAGCAGACAGTACTTCACAGAAAAAGAACATTTCACACACCGTAGTAGGTCTTATCCGGGGCCGAAAACATAAAATATGATCACATCACCCCCATCCTGCTAGAACTTCACTGGCTCCCCTTGATGGCTCCCCAATCTTCAAAACCAGCTGCCTCCAGGCCTTTTAGTGGGCTGGGTTGCTCAGGTTCTCAGACCCGGTAGTATGTTAGAATGCATATCGAAATACGTCCCTGTCAGGTCCTCTATTCACGTCCTTAACTTTAATAGTAAAAAACTGACAATTTCTGAACAATTAATGTAATACATTTTCAGGTAATCCACATCAGCAATCTAGTTCCTGTTTATATTTCACGTTTTACAGAATCTTGTACTCCATTAGTGTGTTAGCTATTCCCAGGATGTTGTGCTTTGGATTTTTTTTTCCCCTAAGCACATCACTCTTATATAGCGCATACTTTGAACATAACGGCCACAATAGAAAGCTCTGGTCACAACTCACGAGGAAGGAGTACTCCCCCATCTCTAATGAAGATTCTAGGCACCGTGCCTACATGAACAGAAATTACAGAATGTTTTTACTTTGATCCATTAAAGGAGGCAGAGACTGATTCTGACACGCTTAAGCCCTGAGGAAGTCAGAGGCGAATGTGCCACAAGGATGAAACACGTGCTGTCTGTGTAGAGTGTATAATTTCTGTACATGAACTGCTGTAAAGAAATAAGGAAACAAAGGAGCACTTATGGAACTAATAAAAAAGACAATGGAAACATCACGACTCCTTCTTAGATGTTGAAACTTGTTCTATTTAATGTAGTACTCAAGAGAGTTTATTGTAGCAAAAGCAGAAAGGTGCAAAGTCAAGAGGAATGAAGTACGACAGTCAACTTACGCATTTAGTTTAACCCCTTGCCTGCGGTGCTAATTCCCCCGCTGTGCTGGGGGGCGCACACAGCGCCCAAGTGCTCATGACGAGCTCAGCTCTTCATGAGCCAGGATGGTCGTGTGCTCATGACGAGCTGAGCTTGTCACGGCCACACCCGTTTCTTTAGAACGCTCAGCACAGCGAGGAAATTAGCACCGCGTGCGAGCGTTGCGGCGGTTATGATGAGCTCAGCTCGTAATGAGCACACGGCATGGGAGGGGTTAAAAAAACCCTACCCAAAATTAATTGGCAACAGGGACAACTATGGGAACAAATCTGTTCAGCACCACTTGATTGGCCACATACAGGCTGCATTTTAAAATCTCCTATGGGTTTAGGCACCTGCAGAAGAGATTTTTGTATGCACAGCAAATTTCAGGGTATAATAACAGTACGATAACTTTGGCGGCTATTGTACTTGCTGGAGAAATCTACACAAACTCTGATCACAGTTTGAACTAAAATAGCACAGTCGGCTGGTGTTCCTTATGCAAAGCGCAAAGTGGAACATGCAGGTCACATATTTGTACTTTATGCAGGCAGCTAAATGGGTTTCTTCTTTTGCAGCAGAGATCCTTGTGTTACTTGCAAGCCACAAGTTATAATCCTTTTCATCCACTTCTTTGACCCAGCCACCACACTCATTGACTCCGGCCCCATTCCACTCTGGATCACAGTTCCCATACTTCAACTGTGGCGGAGAAATGTGATATATTCACAATTTATGGACATAGCTTCCAAATATATCCTATCTTTGGTGAGTGTTTTTAGATTCAGAACTCATAACCACATGGTGATTATGCGCTATGAATTTTTTGGCTTTGATATTATACCCCTTTCAATATATCCTCTACCTCCACTCTCTGACTCATCCCAAATCTCACTCTACGACTGTGATCTCCAAAATAACCCTTTCTAGACTCTCCCCTCCTCTATCACTCCTATCTCACCCCAAACCATATTTTACTACTATGATCTCCCAAAACAACCCTTTCTAATTTTTCCCCCATGTATCCCTCCTTTTGACTCATCCCAGACTAGTTTTACTACCATGATCTCCCTAATCCCTTTCTATAGACTCTTTCCTCCTCCATCTCTTCTTTTACTCATCCCAAACCTTATCTTACAACTATGATCTCCCAAATAACACTTTGTAGACTCTTCCCTCTTCTACCGCTCCATTATCGTATTCAAGCCAATTTACAGACTCGCACGTCCACTGCTCAAATTAACTCCTATTTCTCTTTACTAATCCAACGCTAATCCTTTTGAGTTCCAGAGTAGCGTGCTCCTCGCCAAAAAGGGCTTCGATGCCTCAAGGGTAGTGAGCGCTATACAATTACAATTTACAATAAGTTAAGAACTGGTATCAAGAAGCTGCATGCAAACTGCAAAGCATAAGTGTAGAACATCACTAGGTGTTTTCCCCCTCAACTTTTCAATATTCTGCCCATGGTCCGGGATCCGGATTTGCTCCGCCTCTTTTCCAAGGCTGGCTTTGCACCATACTCTGAATTAGACCGCAGGTAGGAATAGTGACTGGAGCATCCGTTTGCCGACCATAGGTCTTCGGTGCTGGTCCACATTTTCCAATGAGGTTATAAAAAAATACAATATATTCAACAATTCAAAAACGCACGGAGACACCGTGGAAGAACAGAAGCAAACATGTCTATTTTTTTCTCGGTTGGAAACGACTGATTGATGGTTTGAAAAGTGAAAACCCAATCAGAGATTCATTGGAGGGCAATAAAAGATCAAGCCGGTGTTCTGTGAGTGAAGGATTATTGCCCCTGCCCGGCCTGCCTTCTCATGAAAGCATAATGCGCGGGATTGTGAAGCAATCCGTGGGACTGCTGCGCCTAATATTTCAGCTGAAAAGACTGATTATAAAACGCTTGAAAGTAGCTTGTAGCGGTGCTGACCTCTGACCCATAACTGATCGCCGCATAACACCATCTGGCCACTGTCGGGGCGGGCGGTTGGTGCGTCGGGGACGGACAGACAGAGGCCACAGTTTGCCCCGCGATTCAGTCAGAGGGGGGCGGTGGAGGCGCTTGGGGGTGTTTGTGATAAGGTGTGATAGATAAAGGTGTGTGCTGGGATTAAAATGACAGGCTGTGTGCGCAAAGAGTGAATGAACACAGTGCTTAACACTGAAACACCGAAGAGCAGGTGCCCTGTACGAGCGCACTTGCTTGTGAGAAGTGCAGGTACTCTCGAATTTAAGCTACTGCACCCCTGCTAAAAAGTGCAGGTCCTCTCAACCTCAAAATAAAGAAGTGCAGGCACTTTCCAATTTAAGCTAATTCACCCCTGCTGAAAAGTGCAGGTCCTCTCAACCTCAAAATAAAGAAGTGCAGGTACTCTCCAATTTAAGGTGCCGCACCCCTGCTGAAAAGTGCAGGTCCTCTCAACCTCAAAATAAAGAAGTGCAGGTACTCTCCAATTTAAGGTACTGCACCCCTGCTGAAAAGTGCATGTACTCTCAACCTCAAAATAAAGAAGTGCAGGTACTCTCCAATTTAAGGTACTGCACTCCTGCTGAAAAGTGCAGGTCCTCTCAACCTCAAAAGAAAGAAGTGCAGGTACTCTCCAATTTAAGGTACTGCACCCCTGCTGAAAAGTGCAGGTCCTCTCAACCTCAAAATAAAGATGTGCAGGTACTCTCCAATTTAAGGTACTGCACTCCTGCTGAAAAGTGCAGGTCCTACCTCAAAATAAAGAAGTGCAGGTACTCTCCAAATTAAGGTACTGCACCCCTGCTGAAAAGTGCAGGTCCTCTCAACCTCAAAATAAAGAAGTGCAGGTACTCTCCAATTTAAGGTACTGCACTCCTGCTGAAAAGTGCAGGTCCTCTCAACCTCAAAATAAAGAAGTGCAGGTACTCTCCAATTTAAGGTACTGCACCCCTGCTGAAAAGTGCAGGTACTCTCACTCACAAAATAAAGAAGTGCAGGTACTCAGTAGCTGACAGTACTGACTCATTTAAAGCACTGAATAAACAGGTGATTGGAATTCACCTGTGCAGGACTGAAAATTATGCGGTTGGGCGCATGTGCGGCATAGGCAGAGGCCTTCTTAAGCTCAAACCCATATATTACATAACCTGGCAATTATTTGCAGCACACGAGGGGCTCCTGGAAGGGATCCCCCTTCCAGGAGCCCCTCGTGGTTTATGGTGACCACACTCCATACCTGGCATGTCATTTGTTCTAGATCATATCAAGGTATTCTTCAGATCCTGAAAACTCCTTCACCTAATTGACCCAATTGGACAGCAGATGAGCCCCCTCCTCGGATGTGCCTTGGATTGTTGCCCTTCAGAGCACAGTATCTGGTCAGCAGCTCAGTGCTTAATTTGTGTCGATGGATGGGATGAGCACTGGCACTCATTTGTTAACACTGGTAAATTTTTATGGCATTCCACCATAGTGTGGGGCTTTTTGCCTAAGACATTAAAAAATAAAAACACCAACGCACCCAAGCTATTTTTACAGCTTCGTGTGACCTCGAATACACCAAATTGTCACCTCTGCAGGAGTGTGATGGTTTGCAGGTAGAGTTGGCACCGGCACTTCACAGCGCTGCCAGGGACAGTGGATGACGCCAGCTGTCGTGTGCTTCTGATAAATATCTTGGGCCCTATTGTTTTCTTGCAATTAAGCACTGCAGCAGCTTACATTGGACCCATTACGCCATCTTCCCTGCCTAGGTAATAACGTCAATGAGGGTGGGGCATGAACATATATGTAAACATTACTCCATATTTCGATGCATATGGCTTGGATCTGCCTCTCCTGCCCTCGACCCAACCCCCAATGCATGCAACTGTTTGAAACGGCCTGTTTGCTATCTCTCAGTGAGGTCTCAGCCCTTATTCCCATTATGCTAATCGGTGTGGAGGTGCAGTACAGGAGGATAGATAGACAGCCTGGTGGAACTGACAGCACGTGGCTGAATGTGGGAATTGAATACCCAGAGGATTTCTGAAAGCCCGGAGAAAAAGGATTTGTCTGCTGGAGTTTCAAAACGAAATTGTTTCCAGGCCCAGAATTACAGATTGGGCACTGTCTGGGTATTTGCTTCAGCTCACTGTTACCTGGGGGTTCCTGACGCAGATCAGGGCAGTGCACCCGATTGCAGAAAAATGCTGTCCTTACCATGAGTGCAAACTCAGTGTGCATCTACACAGTGAATGTTGAAACTATGTGGGCGTGGCCAACGCAACATGGCAGTGGCAGCATAGCTGTGGAGCTCCAGCACCCAAGGCCCATGTGAGAGCATTAATCTTGATACCCCAAGCCCCCCTGGACACTGGCTGAATGGGGTAATGCTTGGGGGGGACATCTGGCAAAGTCAGATAACTGTAAGCGGCCTAGAAAAGAGGCAAGGCAGAAAAATTGACACCAGCAGAACAGGCGTGACTGCAAGATGGCAGCAAGGTGAGCCTCTCACCCGCGTGCCCAGGTACGGATATTTCTGCACAGTGAAGGAGAGAAGCGAACTACCTGGCTGAGCATAGCAGCGGCCCAGCACCGAGCTGTGACATCAGAGGCAGAGAACTCCCCGTAGCTGGATAGCCGCAGCCAAGGGGATTGAGGATGGCATGGCCCATGAGGCCCATAAGGTGAATACAGTGGAACTGCCCACACTCGTATCGGAGGCCTGCAACGGTAAGACATGCGGCAACCTTCCCTCATCCCCCCTCAGGGACACCGCCCAGTCTGTGTAAGGAAAGAGGAGGTCTACACAAGTCAGCAGAGCCAGGATGAAGAAGCCAGCTCTCATTAGGTGGTCATATCAGCCCAATAGGATGTGGCATGGGCAAGAGAGAGAGTGACATTGGGGGCGGTGCAGTGGTGGGTTTATCCACCTCCCCTCCAAACCAACCAAATGCAGAGGGTAGCTGGAACTGGCTATCTCCAGAGATGTCGAGGCTGCTCGCCCAGTGAAACAAACGAGGAGATTGGTGGCGACTGCATACGGGGCCCACTGCAGGAGATTGTGGGATGGGGTAAATGTGCCCGGGGCACAGTGGTGATCCAGGAGAAAGACATGGACTCAAAATAGACCCCTCTGTGGTCCTGAAGAGAAGGAACCCCATAGGGGGTGCAGACCTAGCTCATAGCCGCAACGCCCATTGGAGGCAGTCCCACACCGCTAGCCTAGTTCCTCTAAGAGATGTACTACTGAGGACCATCTTACCCCGGTAGAATAGTGAATGGGGCAGAGGCCTGGGCAGGATCTACTGGGTAATCATCATGGTTAGCACCAAACCAAGCAAACCCCACCAGCTGGAAAGCACTGCACACCTGCTGGTTGAGCCCTACCACCAAATGACGATGATTCAGGACCATGGGCAGGAAACCCACACAGCAACTAAATTAGCTGCCATTCAGGATACCAAAGCGAGTGTGGAGGCAAAGATCGAGGCAGTCACACAGGAGGTAAACATATTACTAGCAGACCATAGGAAACTAGTTGACAAAGTAACAGACTTAGAATTAGCAATTGCTCTAGCTTAATCAACTGTGAGAAATCATGAGGTCTGTATACAAAGGATGGAAAAGGAGATGGCAACGCTGAAAGATAAGTAAATGATGATGAAGGATGCTCACGCCGTAACAATACCCAGGTGGTGGTGCTCCCGGAGCATGCAAAAGGGCCAAGCATGGAACTCTATTTGGAAGACTGCCGAAGCTCATTATTTTTAGGGGGCAATAACTCCAAATGGTTCACAACTGAATGAGCCCACAGAGTGCCAGGAAGACCTCCATTGCCAGGTGCCCCTCCGTGAGCCATAGTAGCCAGACTATTAAACTACTGAGATGGAGACACGATCTTACAAACAGTGAAGGTGCATGGACCTTGGCAAGTGGAAGGGGCATCCAGACTGCACCAAACAGGTGCAACGACAAAGGGAAACCTACTTAGAGGTCAAACGCCTCTTAACGCCTCTGGTTGGATCCAGAGCTATCTTGCAGGACGTAGCTCTAGGGTCAAATCAGGACCTTTTTCATCAAGGGCGACCGACAACGATAAGGGAGTGCCACAGGGCTCAATTCTAAGCCCGACCTTATTCATCGTTTACTTATCACCATTGGCCAAAATAATTAGGGACTTCGGCTTCGACACAGTGTCGTACGCCGACGATACTCAAATCCTCATTACCCTTGGCCCAGAGCCATTAGAGACAAGAGTGAGATTCAGGAACTGCATGCTTGAGATAAAGGGCTGGATGACCAACAATTTCCTGATGCTCAATGCAGGCAAATCCGAAATAATGCTTTTTGGCGCTGCCAAATCCATCTGGTCTCAAGAGTGGTGGCCACAGGAACTCGGACCCTGTCACCTCCGAAAAGCACTGTTCGGAATTTGGGTTTCACCCTAGACGACAAGCTGACCATGGCACCCCACATAGACAAAGTAGTTCACACCTGTATAGGTCTTATGAGAAGCCTTAGGAAAATATTCAAATGGTTACCCTTGCTTTACCGTAAACCACTGATACAAGGCCTAATCACCAGCCGCCTTGATTATGGCAATGCACTTCTGGCTGATGCTAATGAAGGCGCACTAACTAAACTGCAGACACTCCAAAATGCAGCGGCTAGACTGACTCTCGACCTGCCCCCACGAACTCCCTCTGCCCCGTGCCTGAAGAAACTGCACTGGCTCCCAGTCAGAAAACGCATTAGGTTCAAGATCTGTTGCCTAGTGCATAAATCAATAAATGGACAAGGCCCCAAATATCTAAAAAACAAACTTCAGGGATACTGCCCGGAAAGGACACTGCGCTCCTCAAATAAAAATCTCCTAAAAATACAAAGAGTTCGAACGGTTAGAAATGGAGATAGGAGTTTCTCTAAGGTTGACCCTACGGCATGGAACTCCCTGCCTACAGCCTTAAGATCTAACCAGAATCATAAAATCTTCCGGAGAGAACTTAAAACCCTACTATTCAAGGCAATGACATAATTCCCCTCCTTCTTGCGTCTTCCAAACCCCCTGTCAGCGCTGTGAGACCGAACGGTGATATGTGCGCTTTATAACAATAAATACATACATACATACATACATAAAACAACTCAAGATTAAATATGCACTGTTCTTCCCTGCCAAATTATATATTAGCTTACGTTGTACTTGACTTTTTCAGCGGGTTCACCCCCAGATGTTTTGCTTTTTGGCCTCTAGTTTTTTACCTTGTTTTTGTTGGGTTTAGGACTCTGGGCACTTTACCACTTCTATTTCAGTGCTAAAGTGCATATGCTCTCCATGTAAATTGTGTATGTTTGTTTTTCCATCATTGGGATATTTGATTTACTAGTAAATCCCGAGTACCATGATCTGTGTGTGCTCAGGGCTTGTAAATCAAATTCTACTAGTAGGCCTGCAGCACTAGTTGTGCCCACATATGTAGCTTTTCAAAAGTTTCTCAGACCTGCCACTGCAATGTCTTAGCGCAGTTTTGAGCTGCCAGGTCGAACTGGCAAGTGCACCCACTTGCCAGGCTCTTCCCTTTTCTTACATCTAAGTCACTTCTAAGGTAAGTCACCCTAAGGAAGCACCATGGGCAGGCTGCAATGTATTTAAAAGGTAGGACATGTAGTGGTGTATTTTGGCATGTCCTTGTATTGAAATGCTGTGTATTTCGTTTTCAATGTTAAAAAGGCTATCTCTCCCATAAGTTAACGTAGGAGCTGTTTGGTAACACGTTACCAAGGTAGGTTGCCAGTGGGAGCCAATTGAAAAATAGAGTTTGGTATGCCTGAACTCAGGATTTAAAAATACATCTTTTAGTAAAGATTATTTGTATATTATTTGTTTAAAAATACCACTATTTAAAAGTGGGGAATTTTCTTGTCTAACCAGCCTGTGTGCCTCTGCCTTTTCTGCATTCCCTGTCAGGGTTTAGAGTGACAGGAGCAGGGGATGTGCCTTCACACTACAGACACAGGGGTTGAGTTGTGTGCTGCTTTTCCTGAGTGATCCCTATCCAGGCTGAATAGACCTGGCTGCATTTAGAGTAGTGGGAGGATAATGGACTGTGGCTGCCTCTCAGAAAGCTATCTCCACCTCCTGTAGTGAACCTGGCCTGAGCCAGGCTGAACTGGTTTATGTGTGCCAGAGGAACTTTGTTTATACCAAGGAAAATGTGGTATAAATATTGGGGCCCGTTCCCCAGAACTTTAGATTACTGCTGGACTAAGGAACCTGCCGGGAAGAAGAGCTGGAAGAGCTGTTAGGAGAGACTACCACTTCGCTGTGTGCTTTGCTAGGTTGGCCTGCAGTTGCTGCTTCTGTCTTGGGCAGGGAAAGGACTGGACTGTGCTTTCTGCATCCTAAGTATATCCAAGGGCTTGATGTAGAGCTTGCCTTCTGTTGGAAGTCTCAGGGAAATCAAAGACTTCAACATCTTCTGGGTACCGTCTTCTGGAACAGCATATTTCTGCTGCCACAGAGGAGAAAAAGCAATCCAACGCTATCACCGACGCCACTGCTGGCTGCGCCACCTGAAGGCACCGCCGTAGGCACCGCCGCACTTCCCATCACAACCTTGGTCTCACAGACGATGCCGTCTACCGCTGCCACCATGCCGCTGCTTTCACCGTGACCTGTGGGCACCGCACTCCACACCGCCTCACTTCACACTGCTGCCCTGGTATCCTCGATGATGCCGTAACACTGTTACTGACGCCGCTGCTTGCACTGTGGACACTGCTCAAGGAGAACACGGAGCACCGGCCCACTTCACACCGCAGCCCTGGTCTCACCATCGACGATGCTCCAAGCTGACATTGACATCGCTGCCTGCACCGTAGTTTGGGAGCACCGCTCCTAGGTAACTCGATGCACTGCCCCATCCCATACCGCAGCCTTGGCCCACTAGCAACATTGCTATTGACTCCAGATCATCAACCGATGCCTGGCTTGCACCTCGACCTGTGGGCCCCGCACACCGCATTGTCCCGACGACAAGGCTTGAGCAACGACGATGCTGCTGCTTGCACCGTGACCTGTCAGCACTGTAACAAGCACTGCCCACTTTGCACTGCAGCCCTTGTGCACTGACGCCGCTGGATGAATGTCACCGAGCCCCTGCCTGCACCGCGACCTGATGGCACCGCACGTCACACTGTTCCACTTCACACCACAGCCCTACGCCTGCCGACACTGGCACTCCTGACTTCAAACTCACAGAGTTCGAGCTGCAATGTATGTGACTTCAAGGGACCGACAACTCTTGCACCGACATCCGGAACCGACGGCTGCTGACACTGCTCCTTCAGAGCTCACCGCAAGGTCCAACGCCCTGCATCTTCAAAGGTACTGTTTTACGGATCTCCCTGACATCATAGCTGGCCCGCGACCGGCTGGAACTGTTGGATTTGTTTGTTCACAACTCTGTGATAGCCCCAGATGGAGCTATCGACTTCAAGGAACTGTATCTAAAGCCTTTTTTAAGTATTCGCATTTTGATCACTGTATGTTGGCTTTAAATCGTTTTGGTCTTGTTTTACACAGCTAAATATTGGATATGTTTCTAAAACTGGCGTGGGGTAATTTTGTAGTGTTTTCAATATATTACTGCTGGTTATGTGCAAATTCTTTACACACTGCCTATGGGATAAGCCGGACTGCTCGTGGCAAGCAACCAAGGGGGTGAGCAGGGGTTATTTTAGATCTGTAATCCCCTTATCCTGACTAGAGTGGTGGATTCTTCCTGGCTTAGGTGCAAACTCTAGCCAACCAGAAAACCCATTTGTAACATCTTACGAGACAAATCTCCCTTTTTCTTAACTCCAGAATCAGTCTGGGAGTGGTTTGAGGATGGAGGGTATCCACAGCCCCCAGATAGAGGATGCCTAAAGTCACTAGGATGGCAGGAATGCAAACAGCGCTGCAAGCAAAGTAAGCTTACACACCATGCCCTCTCAAAGGACCACCCTGAAGCTGAAACAGTGAGTGTGGTGGCAGCGCTCCAAAAAGAGCTAACCCTCTCCATGGTCAATAGGTGGGAAGGCCTGTAGGGTAGCCTGGACGACTCTATTGAGGATAAATCAGACCTGGGAGAGATCGAAGAGGGAACACTCCCACCAGTGGTCACGCCAAAGACTGTCGAGGAAATATTGTGAAAAAAGGGCAGCCTCGATGGATCTTTACATAGCCAAAGAACTAAGTGTCCCCTTCCCAGTGGACCACAAGAGACAAACATGAAACGGCCAACGACAGATAAGATACACTCTCAGCAGGTGTCACTCTGATGGCCGCAATATAAATTGCAAATGAGGAAATGTCATTTTTTGGATCACACCAACACAAATTATGTGCCAGAGTGATCCATATTATCGAAGCAGTTACACAAGGGTCTGCAGCCTCTTCTGTAAAACCAACATGTCCCACGGATGCAAAATGTGGGTGCAATCGCCCCATCGTACTTTGTGTAATACTGCCTTTAGTGCTGGAATAAGAGGTGTCATCGTTAACCAATTCAATTATACTTCTTTCAACAAGAACAGGATGAAAGGCTGAATTAGCTAAGCTTCAATTTTAATATGTGACTTACAACGTTTGCAGGGCATTCAGCTGCCTTGCATTACTATTTGTAATCACTTATAACATTTTACATCATGGCTGCACCAAAAAAGTGGTGCATCCATGACATAACATGTTAGTAAGTCTGCCCCTATATATATCTTGTTTTCATAATTGATCCAGGATGTGCATATTATGAAATTATGGAACTCAAAAGCAATACCATAAACTGAAATTATATAGAACATGCTGAATTATACCGGGCATATAGGCTGCTTCTGAATCACTGTCATGAACAGTACGATTATCTGTATGTTTTTAATTATTTTTAATTTAATCGCATCGAGGTGCTAGCTACAGAGTGCATAAACAAAAGAAGGTGAATGGTTAAACTATGTTAAAATATGTTAAATAGCCAGGTCTTACGGGATTTTTCCTGAAAGTAAGAAAATTGGTGGATGATTTGGTGTAGAGTGATAGACTATACCAAGCAGTGGAGGCACTGAACAGAAAGCTGCGACCACCCCAGGCCGTGCGTTTGAATTTGGGGATAGTCACAAGTTTGGCAGAAGCAGATCTTAATGCCCTGTTGGGAAGATACCAGCTGAGGCTGTTTTTGAGTAATGCAGGACCTTTGTCATGCAGACTTTAAAAATGATTCAAAGAGCCTTGAACCCCACTCTGTGTTTGATAGGCAGCCAGTGGGGCCTTGTAAGGTGTTTCGACACAGACTGATACTTTGGAATATTGAGAAGATGTTCTGCTGCATTTTGAAGTGTTTGAAGCTTATTTTGAACCGACTTATGTGCATTTAGGTAAAGAGCTTTGCAATAATCGAGTCTGGATATGGAGAGAGACAGGACAACTGATTGCTGAAGTTTGGGTGGAATTAAATGAAGACTCTTTTTTATCAATTTTAGCGCATGGAAGACTATGGAGGACACTGAGTTGACTTGGTCTACGCAGGAAAGTTTGTTGTGCTTTATGACTCATAAATTGTTTGTTTTACTGACTGGTGATGGAGGAGTACCCAATTCATGGGGTGACCAGTCAGGAGTACAGAGAGAAGTCTGGGTGCCGAAAAGCAGGACCTCAGTTTTGCTAGAATTTAGTCAAAGGCAGTTTTCGGCCCTGTCCACATAATCACGAAACATACACCCTTTACACCGAAAATGGACATGCAGCTAACAAGTTATGGGGTAGAATCTGGTTCCATCATGTTTTTTGAACTAAACTGTTTCCTTGACTAGTTGACACAGACATCCACGTGTCTTAAGTATTATTTTGGATTAATGGTGCAGACCTGTGCTGCAAGGCTAAATAATGGATTTAGCTAAGAGAACATGCCACAGAGCACACAGGTTTTATGCACACAGAGGACGCCTTTGGGAGGTCACATTAAACAATTAACAGTTTGTTTCCTCCATTTTTTATGTTAAAAAGCACTTTCACAAATTCAACAGAAGCCCGAACGGTTGTGTTTGTTTTGACTCCCTCGTCTCAAGCTTTTATGGGACAATATATGAGTGATAAGACGCCAGAGAGAGCGAATCACACAAAATGACGCCCTGCTGCAGGCCGGAAGGCTTTGATTGAAACTGCTGCTCTCAGAGAAAGAAGTGTTTCAAAGACAAAGGTTGGCTTTCTAGCAGTACAGGAAAAGTCGAGTCGACGGTGCGTTCTTGTACCACGAGCCTCGTCTGCTCTTTGGTTATGAAGCACTGAGCACAATATCTGATTGCTGCTATTTCTTCTGACCTGCCCCAGGGGTCACCCCACGCGCATCCTCTGGCAGCGAGCGGCTTTCCTCCCACCTGGCTGCTATCACAGGTGAGGTGGGCAGGTTAGCAGAGTTTGATAACTTGCCTGTTCTGCAGATACGTTTATGACGAACAATTACCATCTAGTTAAAGTCGGTAAATACCGTGACATTAACGTAATCAGGTCTGAGATAAGGCATTGTGCCACTGACAGCGTCATGGAATCCATTTCCAAGCCATGCAGAAGCCCCCACCTGTTTGGTAGCTCACTGCGCTTCTGAGATGGACGCCGCAAAACTAGTTTTTGGACATTTTTGGGTATGGGATTTTGTTGTGAATAGGTGTAATTTCTTCTTGTCGTGCTCCTGGCTTACTCCTGAGTTTCGGGAATAAAGGACAAGTGGTCCTGGTTTACTGTTGGAACTCAGAAGTAATCCAGGATTACTATAAGCGTAAGTAACAGCAACATCTTTGGGAATCAGGGCCTTGGTCTTCTGACCTGTGCTTAATGCTATCTGGCATTGTTAGAATATTCTTTGGGATTTATTTTAACAACAGATTTCTAATGAAAAAGCCTTCACATATATCAGTCCCTCTTATCCATTGAATCTCAACATCGCCAGAGAGTTATTGAGTACTATAACTTGTTTGGGGTGTAGATAAAGTGGGAGCGGGTGACCAATAGTTTTAGGCAATCTCTTCAGCAGTGGTAGGTCAGGTCAGATATCTCCTTTTGACAATGGGTGTGCAGTGCTTAGACAATGTTTCTTGTCATTTTACTTAAATTCTTAAATCTACTCAAATGGACACTTTCTGCATGGCTTCAAACACCTCTAATCACTAGTTGGCAAAATCCCTTTTCCTCAAAGCATGTTGCCATTTTTTAAGATCAATCAAAATTGGGGTTAATCACTGTCCACGGTTTCCATAAAATTATATATAGGCCGGTATATTTCAAAATATTTGATCACTTAAGCTTTTTTATTGCTAAACATTTTGCCCCTTTTTCATGAATGTGGCACATTGACTTGTATTCTTTGAAGCCTTTTGCTTACAGTTTAGGTATTTACTTATGGGTGGGAAAAAACAACTTTTTCACTTTTAAATACCACTTTCCGCATATGAATGCACGTCAAGAGGTTTTGTGGTACCTTATTTCTTTCTTTATGTTAAAAACGTGTAATGAAATATAGAAGTTTGGGGGTCAAGCTTCTTTTAAGGATCTACATAGTCACGTTATCCAGAATCCGTAAGTATAACTTGGAGAGGTGAGGATTTAACCCTGGAACGTTATATATATACTATAAAATATATTAAAACGTGTTTCTCAAATGTATATGATTCAAAAGCGTCAATTGATGATTCCATGACCAAAGAGTGATCTTATCTCACTGATTTAAGAACCCAGGAGTCAGTTTTACATACCATATTATTTTCATATTTGGGTTACATTTTCGCTGGCTTTCTCCCATTCTGTACTATCATTAGGTTCTATAAGTGCCAAAGTTTCTTATTCTTAAAACCACCCTGAACTCCTGCAGTCTCATTCCTATTTTGCCATTTCCTAAGCCTAATTGTATTGTTCTTGATTAAAACAAGGTTGAGAAAAGGCAATAGGTATGCTTTTTGTATAACTGAAAGAGCTTCTTTAATGATTGCTAAGTTTGAGCTTGTGTCTTCTTGGAAGGAAGAGTAGTTTTGTGATTGCAAGAGTGAGTTAACGGGTGAGTGAGTGTGTGGATAGACGGATGAAAGAGTGCGCTATTGGGTGCACGTGTCAAAGATAGCTTAGCTTCATGTTTTGATTGATCCTGAAAATGTAATAGTCTGTGAATCACAGAATCAACTAACCGGGGCATCCCCTGAAATCACCAGCGGGAGGCACATTTTTTTGAGTATGGGTATACTAATGATCATTGGTTTCTAGTATTGTTTCCATAGCAGACTTCTCACAAAGAATGCAAGCAGGCGCCTAGCTGAGCTCATAAGAACTATGAAAACTGCACTCAAAAGTTGCAACGATGTAAAGAGTTTTCACCTAGGCAAGCGAATTCACAACTCTATATATCTCATGTGCCAAAATGTAGCATGCTTTAGTGTCAGAGACAGACATATTATATGAACAATGCTAACATGAGCAAGAAAATGTGGCCACAGCAGGTTACAGCTACGGTGAGACAGACACATAATTCAAAATGTTCTCACAAAGATAAAAAGATGAGTGAGTACATGGTGTGTGTGAGCAGCAGCAGAGTGATACCCTACCCCCAACGGGACTTCAGCATCTTCACCTCATCCATTCATGAGCTCATTCATCACTTTACCTTTGCAACCATTCAGCCGTGCTGTCAGTCAGTTATCACTCATTCATACATTTATATAGTCACTCATTAACCCAATCATCCACTCATGTATTCAATCACCTATTCATGCATCCTATTCTCACTCACCTATTAACTCACACACTCCATCCTCTTCTCTTCTTTATTTGTGCTCAATAGCAGTGACATGGCCTTCATCCCGTTCATAGGCAAATCTCCATAAGCCATGAGTGACAGTTACACTCTATCACAGTTTGAGAAATGAGAGATGATCATTATGTGGATGGCACTTCCTGAACATAGAGCAAAACAGGACCAATAGAGTTCTGTTGGTCCATCAAACCATGCCTTCTAGCAAATGGGAACAAAGACCATTTCCCCATCAGCCATGCAATCAGTAATACTATATTGTTTGAATAAGTATCAGTGTTGGGTCTCTAGACCCGTGTTTCTGTTCTTTTCAGACGAATTAATAAAAAATAAGATCTCTGTGACTTTCTTACCGTTATCCCAAACTCTTTTCTAGAGCATGAGGATTGGCATAATTGAGGCGTAGATTTGACAAATGTCTTAATAATATTTAATTTAAAAAGAAAAAACCATTGAGGTCTCTTTTTGTGTTTGCATGAAATCACTTTCACAAATGACCCAAGAGCACATACGTCAAAATGTCTAGTTACAAACCATTTTCATATAACAAAAGACTTTTATAATATATTTGTATACACCATTTCTCTAGGACCCTACATACAACAGGCGCAAAACATTAAACAAGAAAGTCCTTCATGGATGTAAAATGATGAAGGTTGTTGATCCATTCTTTTTTTCTTTTTCCGCACCCACTTGGGGTGTATTGAGGATAGTGTGTAACTAGCAGACGTGACCTGAGCTGCATAATATATTGTTCAAAGTCTGGTAGAGTGTACCCTCCCTTATTATTGGGCAATGTAAGTATTTCCTTTTGTATACACAAATGTTTCCCACCCAAAACCACCCTGTTCAGCTGCAACCCGAGAGAAGGAAAAGATACCCTGTGAGAGTTATATGAAAATTAATGACTTTGGCAGTACAATGATTTTTATAATGCTTATTTTGTCTGCTAAGGACAGGGGCAGTATTATCCATGTTGATACGTTTGTGAAAAGCTCCTAGGTTTTAAGTGGTGCCGTCCCAGATGCAAACCACATTATCATTGTAGCGCTTCCACATGGCCATAGGGCAATCATAATTTTAAAAGGTTTGTCTCCAAAACCAATTACTTGTTATGTTATGTTATGTTACTTTAGTTTATATAGCGCCAATTCACCCACAGGTCTCAAGACGCTTTAGGCCAAGAAAACACAACAATTCTAGCAACCAGAGGACAAATAGTTAAATGGGGCCAAGGCTTTCCCTGAACAAAAGTGTTTTCAGCTGCTTTCTAAAGTGTAGAAGGTTGGCCTCTTTACGAAGAAGATCTGGCAACTTGTTCCACAACTGTGGGATCTGTATGGAAAAGGATCTTTCGCCCTTTGTTGTCATTTTAAACCGGGGGCAGGCCAGCAACTGAGCATCAGAAGATCTAAGCTCTTACTTCTTGTTTTTGGCTTTGAAAAAGTCCTACATTTTGCCCATGCATATAGTATTAATCTTGAAACAGAAAAACGATTTTTATCAAGCAAATCCTTTCTCACTTTTAGAAAAAAATTGATGGCCACATTCAGGAGTTTGTGAGGACTATGTCTAGCTTCTAGGTACAGTTCCATCAATTCTAGAACAGTGCTTTGGGAAACACTTATGTACAATACATGTATATCCTTGGTGACCATTCTTGATTCTTTTCAGTAGGGTTGGTCTTTCCCAAGGCCTTTCAAAGCAATTGATGTGTCTTTCAGGTAGGATATTGTTTTTGGAAGAAATGGCTTAATGAAGTCATCTAATACAAGTTAGTGTATACCGTTCCGTATTGACTAACCAGATAGTGCTTGATTTGTGCCGGCGGATTCCTCTGCTTGGCACCAGCAATTAATTGTCAGCACCAGCTTTAGTGGCAGTCCAGCACATGGTGGTGCTGTCTTTTTAAATCAGAGATCAGAACAACAACCATGTTTATTAAGTCAATATACATGGAAAATAAACCAATACCAGCCTCTCATGCCGTTATTATAGCTGTGTGTGGCCTGACATAGTCTAAATTTTCATACTTGTAGAATGCGATGGGTAATAGTTGTGTTGGTACTGTCATTGGCAGCACTGGCAGGGTATGGGTGCTGCAGGCTGCAGTGGCCTTCCGAGAAGGGCCCTGGCACTTCATTTTTTTACAAATTAAGCACTGTAACCACTTTGGGATCTGGTAGAAGTCAATGGGAGCGTCAGCTCGTAGAGGCAAGTGCCCTCACACTTCCAGAGGTGGCATGCTTCATCAGCCCTGCTACTCATTAGGCTGGCGCTGCAATGGCGATCAGGCCCCACCAGAGAGCACTTTGATGGTGATTTCTCAATGACTGCCAAATGTAGACTGGGGAGGTGAATGAGTCTCAGTCGATCAGTGAGAAGATTGGAAAAGGTGAGTTAAAATTGACTATGAATCTGGTGAACCTATCGATGTCAAAGTATGAGAAAGTCATGGACACAATGATTCTGGTTTCTCAGAAAAAAATCAGATGTGGAATAGTAAACGGATTAAGATTAAGCAGATTTACATTGATCTTTGTTCTCGGTTAATGAGGTCATCTACATATTTAGATATTATTTCTAATAGTAAGCCATAACCCAAAATTATCTTCCTGGGGATGGGCAGGGGGACTGAATCCTTGTGTGTAATGGGAAGTATGTATATAACTGGTGTTCTGGGGTTTAAAATCATACACAAGTTCTATTTTTTTTCGAACAGCCATCATTCTCTGAAGCCCTCATACCCGTAACCATGTTATAGAGTTGTGTATTTTATTGGGTTAGTATTTATCCTTCTGTAGTGTTCTGAATTGTTAGTCTGTGTGAATACTTCTGCACTGTATGAATCTGTGCCTAGAATGACTATGGCACCACTTTTTTCCCTTGGTTTGTTTTGTGACAGAATAGCCTTATCTGAGTTCTTTCAAAGTCTTGAAGGGTTCCTGCTTCATAATTCATCCCAAAGACCTCTTTTTATTTTGTATGATGTCTACCTCTTTTAGTACAGTTTTCTCAAATGTGGCTACAAAGGAGGCATGAAGTTTGGAAGGTGGAAGTGAGCTGCTATGTATGGCCGGTATAGAGTCAAAATATCGAGTTTTTAATATCGACTAGACATAATATCGAGTAAAAAATATAGAATGGACATAATATCGACAAGACATAATATAGACTACCAAAATATCGACTAGAAAATGTTAATATCGAATAAAATGGACATAATATCGAATCAAAAATATAGAATGGACATAATATCGACTAGACATAATATAGACAACAAAAATATCGAATTTTAGGTAAGTTTATATTAATTAATGTTTTTTGTGTAATATAATTCTGTAGCGGGTTGTGGGTTTATAGGGGAATAGGGTGGGAAGTAATTTAATTATAATTAATTAAATATGTTATTTTATTATTTGTTATTTATTTAGAATTAATTGTTAATTAATTATTAATTGCTAAATAATTAAAATATAATTGGTAATTAATTTTAATTGATTAATTGATAAATATTTTAATTTTAGTAATTTATTTTCTGTAGCGGGTTGTGGGTTTATAGGGGAATAGGGTGGGAAGTAATTTAAGTATAATTAATTAAATATGTTAATTAATTAATTGGTATTTATTTTGAATTAATTGTTAAATAATTTTTAATTGATAAATAATTAATTCCTAATTGATAATTAATTGTAATTAATTGTTTAAGTGACAATTATGTCAATAATATTATTTTATTTTCTGTAGTGGGCTGTGGGTTTATAGGGGAATAGGGTGGGTAGTAATTTAATTTTAATTAATTAAATATGTTAATTAAATAATTGATTGGTATTTATTTTGAATAAATTGTCAATGAATTTTTAATAGGTAATTAATTAATTGTTAATTGATAATACATTTTTATTAATTGATTAATTAATAATTATGTGAATATTATTTTATTTGTAGTAGCGGGTTGTGGGTTTATAGGGGAATAGGGTGGGAAGTAATTTAATATAATTAATTAAACATGATAATTAATTAATTAGTATTTATTGTAAATAAATTGTAAATTAATTTTTAATTGGTAATTAAGTAATTCTTAATTGGTAATTAAAATGTATTAATTGATTAATTTATAATTATTTGACTTAGATTAATTTATTTTCACTAGAGTGGGGATATTAAAATTTACCCCTATGCTATCCACCGCTTTCCTTACTGTTGCACTCTCGGGAGTGGGAATAGTAATTTTTACCCCTACGCTATCCAACGCTTTCCCTACTGTTGCACTCTCTGGAGTGGGAATAGTAATTTTTATCCCTACGCTATCCAACGCTTTCCCTACTGTTGCACTCTCTGGAGTGGGAATAGTAATTTTTATCCCTACGCTATCCAACGCTTGGGTGTCGATATTTTGACTTTCGACATTCTGTCAGTGATCCGTATGGCCAATGGGGAATTATGTTTGTTTAGTACTAAGACATTGAACTCTTACTCCTGGGCCTCACAGGGTCAACTTCATACTTAGCCAAGGCTTCTTAGGTGGGTGACTACACTCCGTAGGCCGCACCCCAAATACATAATGTACCTTGCTTTAGCTGTCTCTGAAATGTCATGCCCTGTAAAGTACTAGGTACAGAATCAAAGAGTAAACAGAAATGCGTTTCTTTTGATTGGGGAGTAAAGTAGCTGTAACAGAATCGAGGGGGATTAGGCCCTACAATGCATCATAGGCTCATTATAACCGGACCAGATGGCCCATGATGAAAGGATGCATTTTGTTCTTAATGTCAGAGTGAAAACCAAAGAAAAGAACCAGTCTTCATATGATTGGATCTAAGGAAGAAAGACTGCTATACTGCCTCCCATGAACTCTTCAGTCCTTCAACTGTTTTGATCCAGAGACCATATCCCACTCTGCTGAAGATCTCCTGTACAAATCAAAAATGTTCTGCCAGGAATATTTTGACACAACTCAGCATGTGCTGGGTCCAACATAACAATTAAGCAAAACAGTAATCAGTGAATTTTCACAATCAAAGAGCAAAAAACAATCTACGAAAATAGGATGTTTAGTTTTGTATTTGAAACAGTGAATTCAAAAGACTGATCATCATACTGTAGTCAACCAAAGGTGCTCCAAGTGACGGCACAGTGAAAGTGAAAATTAGTGAGCCATACCAAATAATAAAAGTACAAAAACAAAAGGTATTTAGAATTTGTACAAAAGGCCAATACCCATGGAAAGTAAGACTGGCTCAATCACAAACCTAATGATCTAGGCATTTTAGTTTAAAAGTTCAATTATAAAAGTTATGGTTAGGCCCATGAAGTGTCGCCGTTTCGATCCCTATTAAGACCAATCATCTGGGGTCTTCATTAGGACAAAGAACTAAGTAGGTCAGATTCCCTAAAGAAATCTTCTTGAAACAGTTTCTGGGTACTCTCAAAAACTGGTCATAGGGGAGATGATCAATTAGGCCTCTGGATGGTGACCAGAGTACATCAAAGGGGAATTCCTTTCAGTGGGTTTTCTGAAAAGGGATGTGTATAGAACCCCATCCTCTGTGTTGATGGTGAGATCTAGGAATGTGATACATGAATTACTATGTTCCATGGTGAATTGGATATCATTAGAACAGGAGTTGATCCACATTACAAAATCTAGGAGTGCCATGGTAGTGCCATCTCAGATAAAAAGCACATAATTTATGTATCAACGCCAGAAGACACGCTCCATGGACTCAGTCATCTTGGCGTGTTCTGACGGTATTGACTTTGCACTAGAGGTGCTGTTTTGTTCCTCAATTACTGGAACTGGTTTTAAGGAAGTGCATTTACCTGAATTGTTTTATGTCTTTACATGTTGTTCATAGTGCACAGTGATTTCTTCCCACTACTTGATAAGGCATGTTAGGCCCTTGTTGTTGGTACACCATGCTTGTGCACTGTGCAATATTACACAACATGCATTTATAACTTACTGCATGGTTTCTATGCCTGTCTCCATTTTTACCACACAGACTAGACTTTCCGTCTGGTCGTTTGTTTTTAACATTCTGACCATTCCTAACAAACTCCTCCACAAGCTGCATGTCACTTAGCCCTGAGTTTATTTGTTGTTTGAGGATCTGCATGCATGACTCTGAGTTTGTACAGGTCTGTGCACATGTGTCTTTTAGGCACTTCTGGAACTTGGCTGCCCAGTACTTCTGAGCGCATTTTTACTGCATGTTTTGAGTGATTGCTGTAGTTTGCACAATTTGACCAAGCATTGCATGTTTTTATGCACACTTTTCTCTGTGTGCATGTATCCTCGCTTTCCAATTTACATCCCAGGAATACTTCAAACTAGCACTATCCTCAGCATGCCTCGCTTTTGAATATTTCTTTAGGGATTGATTCCCTCTGTTTTTGTTTTTGTTTAAATTTGTTTATTGGGTTTTAACAATCAGGTATAACAACAGTAGAATTCAATACATTAATACATTCTTACAGCAATTAGTTAAAATGCAATTCTTATGACCGTAGGCCTTAATCCCCTATATGTCAGGAACCAAGTGTGCCCAATGTTTGACCAAGTCTATGGATATCGTGCTGTGTCGAAGAGGCCATAGTATACATCCTATTAGTAAGTGGCGTTGGGTGTGCCTAATACAGCGCTGTCGGGCCTCCTGTGATAGCGTGCCGTGGTCAGGTACGGGTCACTGCCTTAGTCGTATTAGGTTGGATCGTTGTTGCTTGAATGTCCCAAAAACTTTCTGAGCTATCATATCTATATGTGTTCCCAATGAAAAAAAGTGGCCGGATTTTCTGCCAGCCTAACTTTCAACTCTTTTCAACTGTGGGGGGTAAACTATAGGGAAGGTAGGGTGTCTGGGGGGTTCTAGCTGCGACTTAATAGGATATTTTATCCAGATAATTGTAGTTTCTCGATGGGGTGTGGGAATATATCAGTAGATGCGCGGGAGGGCGAGCAGCGTCAAAACTTCTGTGACATCCTCAGTATTGCCCATGGGGGGTTCTAAGCAGGTCTGCAATCCAGATGTGATCCCAAGCTACTTGTGTCTTTTAGGGACTCCCTGTGTCTAGTGGGACGGGAGGGGTTGGCTGGGTCTGAGTCTGTTCCTCTGCGGGGGGTTCGGGGGGTTTGTCTTGTGAGTAAATGTATGTAGTAACTGTGCCCATTCTAGGGAGATAGGGTGTTTACGGGTCCCTCTCAGTTCTTCTTCCCTAAGTGTTTCTTCCTCTGCCTTCTCCCATTTTTTCACGGTGCCAATCCAGGCTGCTTCTGGTGGTCCTATTGGGGATCTCCAGTGCATGGCTATACTCCTCTTCGCTAGTAGGATAGCTAGGGACATAAAGCGGTATTGCACCTTCTCAGTCTTCTTCTTGCGAAAACTCCCAAGAGCGCATGCCTCCCATGTTGACATTTTTGCGATATGGGTGTGTCCTTCAGTGTCCGGTGTACCCTGTCCCAATACCCATGGATAGTGGGGCAATCCCAGAACATGTGTCTGAAGTCTGCGGCACGGGTTTGACAAGGGGGGCATGTAAATTGTGTGTCATGGAAAAACTGACGGAGACGATGCGGCGTGAGGTAAGCCCTGTGTAGGATGTTGAATTGTATGTTCTGAAATCGTGCATTTCTGGAAACCTTTTTGGGGTATTCTAAGGCAGTGCTCCATTCCTTGTCATGTACCACCCTTCCTATGTCCGTTTCCCATTTCTGGCGTAATGGTTGTAGAGTCGGGAGGATCAGTGTACATACCGCCTTGTAGAGCCAAGTGACCAGATGGCGCCCCACCCCCTTGTGCAAGATAGCGTGGATTACTGGATGTGTTGGGGGCTCCTCTGTGTTGGGGTTCCAGAACCGTCGGCTGCTATCCACGAGCTGTCTGTGTATTAAGAATTGTCCGGGTAGGAGATCGTATTGCTCAATCATTTGAGCGAATGTCTTAATCTGCCCTTCTTCGAACAGGGATTCTACTTCCGTAACTGCTAGTTCTGTCCAGACTCGTAGGGCACCCTCTGTGTAATATTTGTCTCCTATGGGGAAGCCCACAAGTGGTAGTAAAGGTGAGTATGGGGGTTTGTCTTTTGACAATCGGTGAACTCTCATCATGCAGGTATGGGCTATTGAAACCTGTAGCGGTCGAGAGCGCACCGGTTTGGTTCCAGACAGCAATAGCCTAGTGCTGGTAAGGGTACAGGGCCCTCCGCAGCAACCGACTCCCCCATGTGACGCCCCGCCGTCCAGTACGATAACCACTGTAATTGTGCTGCCAGAATGTATGCCTCAAAGGCCGGCGCTCCTAGACCCCCTTCTGTCGTGGGCAAGTATAATGTTGCCAACGCCACTCTGTGTCTGCCGCATCCCCAGATCATCTCCATGAGAAGGCTGTCTAACTCTTTGAAAAAGGAGCGTGGTGGAATCACTGGGAAATTAGCGAAGTGATACAGTAGACTGGGGACCATTATCATTTTCGCAATGGCCACCCGTCCTATGGGAGCCAAAGGTAACTTCTTCCAAAATCCCACCACTGTTCGCAACCCCGCCAATGTCTTACGATGATTTCCCTCATACAAATCCTCAGGGGTGTGGAATAGTCACACTCCCAGATATCTAGGAGCATCCCCGTTCCATGCGAGGGTTTGTGATCCAATCCATACCTCGAACGGGGCCAACTGGGGATTTAGCGGGTATATCGTGGATTTTTCCCAGTTCACCTTGACTCCCGAAGCCTTCGCGAAGTCTCCCAGGGTCTTCCAGAGGAGTGTTAAGTCTCGGGTGGCATCACGGATATAAATTAATAAGTCATCCGCGTACAATGATACAAAGTGTATTGTGTCTGCGATCGGAATTCCCCAGTCCTCTCCCTCCAGTCTCAGGCGGATCGCCAGGGGTTCTACCGCCAAGGCGAAAAGCAGGGGAGACAGCGGGCATCACTGTCTGGTCCCTCTTTCCACCACAAACCCTGGGGAGATGTATTTGCCCATTCTGACCCGTGTGGTGAGGTTTGTATAGAGAAGTCTAATGTATGCCAACAGTCTCGGTCCAATGTTAAGTTTCTGAAGGACTACAAATAAATAGGGCCACAGCAGAGTATCAAACGCCTTTTCGAGATCCAGTTTTAGGCAAGCCGCATTGGGAAACTGCCCCCCTGTGGTGTCCTGTATATGGAACAATCTGCATATATTTTGTGACGTATTCCGTTGTGGTACAAAACCGCATTAGTCCGGGTGGACCAGTGGAGGTAGTATTTGAGCAACCCTGTCCGCCAGTATCTTGCCTAATATCTTGCAGTTCGGAGGACGGGAGAGTACGGTCCCTATGTAGTTTCAGGAATGTGACTATTACCGATTTCCTCAAGGATCCCGGTAACTCACCCCTATCGAGTGCCTCGTCACATAGTCACCATGTGCGGGACTAACTGGGCTGAGAATGTGCTATAATATTCGAGGGGAAAGCCATCCATTCGGGGCTTTGTTACGGGCTAATGTTCTGATCGCCTGATGGACATCTGCGGGTGTTATCCTTTTGTCTAACTGTTTTTGATCCACCGGTGAGATCTGTGGAAGTGCCAATGGGTGTAGAAATACATCGATCGCGTGTGGGTCATCTTGGCTCGGTGCTCGATAAACAGTGGAATAATAGGTGTAAAAAACTTGCAATATTTCGGATTGTGAGCTTCGGAGTCTTCCCGCCTGATCCCTCACCTCTGTAATTGGCTTTATCTCTAGGTCTTGTTTGGCAACCCAAGCTAAGAGTGTCCCTCCCGTGTTACCCTCCCGATGTACCCTAGCGGCATAGACCCTGAAATTATACTTGCGGAGTTCCCTCAGGGTTGCAGCATATGCTGTTTTTGCTGTGGCTACCTGCTTTATGGTGGCTTCCCCCTTGTCTTCTTTTTTCGTGAGAGTTGCCAGAGTCTGCTCTGCATCATGTAATGCTATCTCAAGTGTTCTGCGCACCCCTACCACCATCTGTATGCATTGCCCTCTCGCTACCACCTTATTGGCATCCCATTCTAGTAATCGTGTAGAAGCTGTCCCCGTGTTTAGTGTAAAGTGCTCCCGAATATGATCTCCGTGTTCCTGCTTGAACACCTGATCCTTGAGGCACTCCCGTGGTAACCTCCACATAGGTATAGGGGGGGTGAGGTGGTTTCCATCTGAGGGTCAGGGTATGTGTGTCATGGTCTGATAAGACCCTACCTAGGTAATCTGTGTGCCGTACTTTGGGAAGCAGGATGGCAGAGCACAAAAAACGTCCAGGCACACGCATAGGTCGTGAGGGATAGAGCGGAAAGAGTAAATCTTGGCTGCAGTGTGGCGCGCTCTCCACGCATCTATCAGTGTCCAGTGTTCCACCCACCTGTTAAAGAGCTCTGTTTGTTTATGGATCGGTGAATGTGCTGGCGGGGGGTGGGATCTATCTAGGTTAGTGTCTAAAACGCAGTTATAGTCACCGCCCAGTATCCACGGGATGAGTGTGTGTTGAGATAGTGTCCCTGTGAGACGGTCCCAGAATGCAGCCTGTTCTACATTTGGGGCGTATATGCTACCTATCAGCACCGATTGACCATCCAGCAATCCCCCTATCATTGCAAACCGACCTTCTTTGTCCGTGTGACGTACTAGCTCCTTGAAGGGGGTGCCTGGTCTGATCCAAACAAGCGCTCCCCTGGCATACGCTGAATACTCTGTGGCACATATTGTACCCCTCCATTTCCTTCGTAGATGTTCTACCTCCACTGCTGTCAGATGAGTCTCCTGTAGGAGAGCTATGTGTGCCTGCTGCCTTTTTATGTAGGCATATACTGCATAGCGTTTGCTTGCCGTGTGCATTCCCTGCACATTCAGTGTAAGAAGGGTGAAATCAGTGTTAGGGACTCTCGTTGTCATGTGTGTTATTGTGTATCTTTTCTGCTCCTCCCGTCCCCGTCCCAACTCCTCCCATCGTTCGTGTCGTCCCAGCTAGTCTCCCCTCTGAGGATCTTAGGATAGTAGGTTAATAAGGGAAACTGTACAAAAATGTTCGGGAAACATTCCCAACTTATGGGGCCTATTGTACGAGACAATACGTCCAAACTGTGCATCTCACAGTGTCTCTAGTTCGTTATGTTGGCGGTGCATGCGTTCCTTCACCGTTGGTCGGTGTTTTCGCTGCCCATTTCAATCTGCAGAAGTGATTACGCCTGCCGTTGTGCCTTCTGCGTCTTCCTTTCCGATGGTATTGAAGAAGCCGTGCCGCCATGAGGTGCTCAGCTCGTTACCTAATCGTCGACTCCAAATTCATCATATCAGAGTGTCAGCTGTTTGCGGAGTCACAAGAGGTGGTGTCAATGAGCCTTCACGGGAGGTATGCGCCTCACTGAGTTCCTCTTCCGAGGAGAAGATGTGCGGGCCCCGATCTTCTTCCAAGCCCTCGCTCGTGCGCCTGGCCTCTGCTGCAGCCTGCAGAGCTTTTCTACGCTCCGCGAATATTTGTTCCAGGCCAGGGGAGTTTCTGGTAATGGGAGCTGATGGTCGATTGAGCTGTGTCAGAGCAATTCGTTTGGGTCGCTGTCTTCGCCCACTGCGGGATCGGTGGGTCTGCGCATCTGGTCAGTTGGCTAGGTCTCCAATATGTTGTTCCACCCAGTTCCCTGCTTCTGTTGGGTCAGTGAAGAAGTGTGTGGCCTCCTTGTAGATAATCTTCAGACGGGCCGGGAACAGGAGTGCATATTGGATGTTATTTCGGCGGAGGGTAAGTTTCACTGTTAGGAACGTGGCTCGTTCCCGTTGCACTGCCTGAGAGTAGTCTGGGAACAGCATCACCTGCTTGTCCTCCACCCTGAGTGTCTTTGCGTGTCTGGCTGCCCGTAGTATTGTATCCCTGTCTTGATAATGAAGTAATTTTTGTAGGAACGGTCGGGCGGAGATCCCGGGCGAGGCTTCCGAGCTGGGACCCTGTGCGCACGTTCGATTGAGAAGAAAGGTGACAGATCTTGTGCTCGGGTAAATGTCCTGATCCATGTCTCTATATATTGTATGGGGTCCGTCCCTTCAACTCCCTTTGGCAGATTAAGAATTCGTATATTACTCCGTCTTGACCGGCCTTCCAAGTCGTCTGTCTTTTGTTCTAGGGCCTGCACTTTGGCTTGTAGCTCTTTGATGGCTTCCTGCTGCGCTTGTGCTTGCGGTTCCATCACTTGTAATGTCCGTTCCCCTTGCCTTACTCGATCCGCAAGTTTCCTATGATCGTCCCGTAATAGGTTGATGTCCGTGGCGAGCTCCCCGAATTTACTTTCCATTGTCACTCGGGAGTGTTCTATTGCCGCCAGGGAGTGTTCTATTGCCGCCAGAACTTTATCGAGTTTGGCCGACATGGCATGCTGTTGCGCGGAATCTCCATCTTGGGTTGTCCCCGAGGGAGTTGGAGAGTTTGTTCTTCCAGACTTTGGGGCTGCGATCGTGGTGGTGGTCCGTTGCCCCCCCATGGTTTGCGGTAGGTGGATATCGCACCCTGTGTAGAAACCCTGCACGCTGTCCTGGGAGTACCTCTTGGTGGCTCCGCTGGTTTCGTAGTGGTGCTCGCCTTTTTGTTACTGTGTGTAACCGTGTGTGTTGTGGTGATTCAAGGGTGCCGTTCCCGTCGGTCTGCTACTCTGGTCCGCTCTGGGGATCCCGGGTCTCGGGTCTCATATGTTCCCTTTATCTCAGGCAAGAGTCTTTTCCACACATCTCAGCCTCCGCCCGGGCACCTCCCTGCATAATCCCCTGGTTCACCCGGCAGGTGCTTCTTGTTGCCCTCTGAGGTTATGCCGTGAAGTGGTACCGTACAGTTGGTCTCATGCAGGTGGTCCTGAGGGGGGTCGCACTCCCCCCGACTAAGTGTTCAGGTCTTTGTTGTGCCACTGGTGTCTTGTCACTTGCGGGTGTGTTGGACTTAGTCCCGTGTGGTCCCGTGTCCAGTAGGGTGCCGGGGTATATTTCACCTTTGGGGGGGCGGGGGCTCCCGTGATCTTCCTGGCCTCCAGTTGCTGCTCCCCCCGAGTGCCACTCTTTGTTGTCCCAGGGACCTTGCCGCTTCAGTTATGGGTGTTGTATGTCGTGGAGAGGGGGGTTGGGGCCCACCACATATCAGCTGCACCCCTCCCGTCCACTCAGACAAGGCGAAGTCTCAGCCGCTCTCCCGGGACACTCACCCCAGATGTCAGCCGGCTGGGGGTCACACCTCCCCTCACACTCCACAGATCTTACCCACCGATGGGCGCCGCCATGTTGTGGTCTTGCCTCCCGTGGGAGGCAGGCTCCGACCTCCAGCTTCGCTGTCGGGTGATCGTAGCTGCAGACCGCACTCCGGGCACGGCTTTTCCGGCCGGGGCACTGGACGCGGTATGGGCTACCGTCCGACTCCAAGTCTGTGGCCGGTGGGCGCCGCCATTTTGGGACTCCGGTTCCAGGCGCCGGTGGAGGTCTGACGTCCGTGTAGCTGTTACCCCCTGTACTGTTCCCAACAGGGTACTGGTGGTTCTTGGGGGCCCCGCAGGTGTCTCCGCCGTGGGAGTCGGGCGTTTCACAGGGTTACCGCTACATCAGCGGGCATCGGTACTGGGCGCTGCCATTTTGTGGCCGAGTTAGGGTACTCGGGCAGGAGCCGTTTCACGGCATTGGCGCTCGGTTGAGCTTATTCAAAGGATCAGCGGGCATCCGCATGTGGCAGGGCTCTGTCCGCTATTAGATAGCTGGCATTAGGCAGGGTTTCAGCATTGTCATACGGGCAGCTGAACGGAGCACTAAGAAGGTGCGTCCACCATCTTGGCTGGCTTGGCCATGCCCCTGGATTGATTCCCTCTGTATTAATTGTAGGAGGTTTCGCTTTTTCTCTCTCCTTCGTTTAGAAAGTTACCGCTATTATTCTAAGATTAGAACTTGACCCAGATTGATCTGGTTAGGTAAGATACATCTATCTGCCACATCTATCTGCCTTCTGTCATCACCTACTCCATTATGTTTCTCTCTGAGCCTAGACTGACTTTCTATGTTTCTCACTCTGTAGGTTGCCACCAGTTCTTTGTCCAGATGAAGACCCTGGATGATTGGTCTTAACAGGGGTTGAAACACCAAAACTCCATGGGCCAACCCATATCTTTTATAGATGAACTTTCAAACTCAAATATCTATATCATGGGGTGTGTAATTGATTATGTTTGATATTCCATGGGTATTGGCCTCTTGTACATATTGTAAATACTCTGGTTGACTACAGTATGATGATTAGTCTTTTGAATTCATTGTTTCAAATGCAAAATTGAACATCATTTTCGTGGATTTTGTTTTGTTCTTTGATTGTCAAGATTCACTGATTACTTTTTTGTTTATTTGTTAGTTTGGACGCATCACAAGCTAAATTGTATCAATAAATTACTTTATTTGTATTTAATTAACCTTGTTCTAGGGAATACAGGCTGCATTCTGTTTGATACCAAGTTCTTATGTAGTAGTGCTGGAGAGTGAGTTAACAATAAAGAAATTCAAGTCCTGATACACAGTTTATGGTGAGATGTAAAAATCACCTTGGAGGGAACAGAAATATTCACTGGTCACCTTTATTGGTGTTTCAGTGCCTTCTTCACCAGAAACACATGAACAATCTGGGGATTAATTGTGTATTATTGTCACACTAGGGTGATATCCTTGCTTAGACATTACATTAGGGAGCTAGAGAGCCATCTTTGCCCAACATGCCTAAATGAAATGAAGGTAAGGGACATGCTATTGCTACCTGATCCTTGTTTGAATTACCTGCCAGTAAACGACACCAACAAGAACTCATTTCTGCTTTATAATGCATGCTCCCATTTTTACAAAGATTTTAGGCAATGATTTAGACTTAATTTGTGGGCATCACACGTGCTACGTACAGGAGCACTCATTTATATATGTGCTGCTTAAATCGGAAGACAAAATGAACATGTGGAACCAGTCTTGAAAACACACACTACAGTGCTCCCTGGCCAGCAACAATCAGATACTGCAGATAGCTGATTTAATGGACAAAACAGTATTGTTCTGAAACAGCAAAAAGACGGTTAACCAATTTGGAGCAGAAACTGATTGGGTACCTGAATCACTGCCACCTGTGACAGTGGGCATGCAGATCTTTGACCACAACTTTGTTTTGGTAAAAGGAATGTTTTGACGTGCCCAAGTAATACATTCACTCAATAAGTGAGCACAGCAAAAACATTTAAGATCTGGAAAGTAGAAAAGTGCTGAAATCACAACATTGGAAGTGGATGAACAGACAACTTGTGATGGAGCGAGGTGGAGAAAACAAAATTTTGTGTACCCCTCGTAAAGTCATTTCCTCATAACTGTAACCTTTATTAATTGTGTGGTGTGGAAAATATTAATCAATGTAGTATAGAATGCACACACAAATACATGTGGGAATACTAATCTGCTTGCATGGAAAACTATAACTGACTAATTTAGTAATGTCGTCATGTTGTTTATTAATGCAAAACTTTAATTTAACCAAAAGCGGCATAAATGTGCTTTCTGTTTGTGTAATCTGTGGCAAAAGCATGGAGGTAGGTGAGTATATCACGCATACATGTTGCTTATTTGCTAGGTAACAACTAACAGGGAAATCCTTAGTATGGAGGGAGGTAAACAGAAGGGCTATATTTCAATAATTAACATTTCTTTGTGTTTGTTTCTAAGATAGTTCCTGTTCTGGCCTGTGCGGCCTAGTAAAAAGATGGCTGCTTTATTAACTGTGAATGGAAGATGAACTGAACGTGCGCAGCCCAAGGCCAAGATTGAATGTGAGCTGCCTGTGCCTGAACGAAAGCAGTTCAAGGACAACTTGCCCTGGAAGTTCTGATAACTGCCAAAAAGAATGAACATTTGAGTTACTGATCGTGGGAAAGAATCCTGTAGTAGCTAGTTGAGGATGTGACTAGGCCAATGACTTTCTCAAACAAAGGACTCTTTAAAATTCAGCTGATGCTACAGAAATTGAATAGGATGAGGTGATGCTCATCCACCCTCAAATTGTCCAATCAGAATTTGAGTTTATGCTGATAGTTACTTTTGTAGATAGATAACGTTAGTGAAAAAGGTATAAAAAGTCCTGATTTTCTTTAAGAAAAAACTCTCTTCCGATTTCCTCCTGAGATGCTGTCGGTATGCTGATTATCCTGAGACGTAAGAATTCTTGAATTAATGCTTTATTTCTTTGAGTGCGAACTGAGCTTTAGATGAGGTTATTAGGTAGGGAAGTTAGGAGTAAATTAATTTTGGGAACTATCAGTCTTTTGATAATATTTGTGTTCTGAAATCTAAATAATAATGTCTATTTCTGAATCTCTGAAATAAATAAATATAACTGTTTGAGATAAAACTTTTCTTCTTTAAAGTTATTTTTGAATAAAGAATTAAGTAAAATGAATAAACTGTTAGACATGCTAAGCTTTGCTTTTAATAAAAATTAGATAAATGGAGTATTAAGCTGGTCTTGTATTTTCCTTCGCCTAATTTTTACTAGCAGATTCATCGACTATAATGGTGGTGTGTCTAAATAAATGTTTGTTGATAAAAACCATGGTAAAACTCATTAAAACTGCAGGTGTAAATAGTATGAATATTTAATTTTAATTTAGAGACACCAGCTCTCCTTTGAATCTCACCGATCCATGAAGTAGGATGGGAGTGTTTTGTGAGTAACTCACAGTGTTATTGGCCCCACTGATGAGTAGATGTATGATTTGGTACTTCAGGGAAAGATGATATGGTTTTAGAAAATATTTCCGGAGTAGCGCTGTATCAGTTATAAGCTCCGTAGCAGAGCATTGGTTGCTATAGAATTAGCTAGGATCATGTATAGAATGATATACAGGGGTTTTTGATGTACAGAATTATAACTAACATCTGTTGAGTTCGTATTACGTTATATGTAGTCCTGAAAAGGCTTCCGAGGATTGCGTGAAGCTAGTCACTTTGTCTGCAGGCAGAGGAAGTGTGGTAAGTTAAGTCGCACATCTCATAGTCTGTTTCAAAAGTAGTATCATCGTATACTACAGTGGTATTTGCGCATATCACAAGTTTAAGGATCTTTACGTGTGAAAGGATAAATGTATAGAGAGGACAGTCTATAAAATCTCAGCCTTCAAGTACAGGGATCATTGCGTATCCTGATTTAAAATTTACTGCTGGGAGAGTAATAGAGCTTAACCCGAGCTTGAGAGAAGGGTAAAGTAGAGGAAGTGGTGCTACTTTATCGGCGAGAGGAAAATTCTGTGGTAGAGAAGAGGTAAGCGCTATCTACTGGAAATACAGAATACTTGGTGATTGAGAAAACTATCACTTTATTTAGCGAAACAGACGAATGGAGTTGTTTTGTGTAAGTTACTAACCAATTCAGTTGTATATCTTGTAAATACGGCTTCTCGATAAACCTTATAAAGGAGTGGTCAGTCGGCGCTGCAGAGGCCGGAGCGGTGTTGACGTCAAAAGTGTCGCGCAGGGATTGGTCCTTGTGACCAAGATAGAGTAAGGGCTGATTGGTGCATCACGAAAAACAGCGATACTATTGGTTAAGCACTAAGGAGATCTATCTTGTTCTAATTGGTACGCTAGTGTAAACCGCGCTGTGATAGGTTGGTGTTACAGAACAGCAACAGAGAAGTACGCGATCTTTTGAAAGACAGGGAATTTACAGAAAAATGGATTACTATTACGAAGAAGAAAAGAAGAAACCTTCATGGTTTAAGAAATTTAAAAATGTGTTTGTAAAGGATAAGGCGATAGTAACAAGAGAGGGTAAATTACTTCCTCCGCCGAAAACGCCTGCTTCCTATATGTTGTCAAAATATGGTTACCATACATGTGTTTGGCCAGAGAATTGGGCAAGGTATACCAGGAATGATGGTGCGTTAGCTTTCCCAGAAGTCGGATCTTTTAATGTGGCAGTTTTACGAAACTTAAGAGAGAGGATGATGAAGCTTGAGCCAAGACCTAGACCGACTACATTTGAAGCTTCAGTTGAATGGGAAGATGAGATGCACGAAATGGATAGAGAAAGGTCATAAAGACATCTAAGACCAAAAGGTAGATTACATGGATTATTGGGGGAGAGACACATGAGAGTAGAATGCGCAGATGGAGAAATGCTGACATGTGTGATGGAATGTATCCAGTTAGATTAGTGGATGAATATGAAGAGCAGAAATTTACAGAGAAGAGAAAAAATGTGTAAACAGGGAAAGAAAGTTATGGTGATGGTGAATCAGAGGATGCTGTACTGGAAGAAATATTAAATAGGAGACCGCCACCATATCAACCAGGTTCTTTATGGACCACACCTAATGCTCCACAAGTAGAAGATAGAATTAATTAAACCCCAAGGCAATTTTCAAATTGCCTGAGAAATACCAGAAAGAGTAGAAATTAGATATAATCCAAATGCCTCAATGACAGAAATAAGACTTACCGGTACTCCCAAGCAAAATAATGAAAGAGGAAGTGTAAGTAGAGTAGATAAACGAGTTCAAGGACAAACAAGTACTGCTGAATATATAGGATCTACAAATGAATTGACAGAAAAGATACAAGAGCTTACGAAAAACATTGAAGCAGTAACAGTCCCAGTAACGATAGGACCTGTAATCCCGGTGTTCGAAAACCAAAGAATAAAAGAGCCAAGTTTGACAATCCCTTTACAGCAAAGTTTGCAAAAGGTAAAAGAAAATATTTATCCAGATTTGTCAGAAATTAAGAGAGCAAGTAATGTAAATCCGCCTTATTTAATTTTCAATCAGAGTTTAACTTATAAGTATGCAACCTGAGAAGAGCATAGAGAAAATAGATTTAACACAGACTCCTGTAGGACCATTGGAACAAGAATTAGGTGATTGGCTTAAAACTTTGAAATTAAAAGAACATGAACCTAAAGTATTAGATGTGGCAAGATTAAAAATTGATATGGAAGATTTAAATATTGGAACAATTGGAACAGACAGATTAAAAACGTACCAAGATAATGAACTTATGTTTATGTGCAAGTGTATAACATGGAAAGCGAAGTCTGTACATGATCAATTAGAAGGATTAGCGAATGAATTTGAAGTAGAGTTGGCAAAGAATAAAACATTGCAAAAATCCTACAGAGTAGACTTTTCAGAAAAGGATATTGAAAATATGAATACTGCAGGAAGGTTAACCCAGATCAAAAAATTGATTGTACTACTAAGCAGATGGGGAGATGTGAATAAGTGGAGAATAAAATGGGCAAAGAAGAAAGAAGAGGCCAGTGATAAATCTACATTAGCGTTCCCTGTGGGAGAAAAGGAAACAGTTGCAAATGAATTCCCTATGAGAGAAATACCTGGCGGAGGTTATGCACGTGTTCCTTGGAGTAGACAGGATATATTACCATTTACAAATGATTTCCCCAGATTGAGAGAAAAACCAGAAGAATGGTATCGACAGGTAGATCGATTTGTGAAAGCTTCGAAGGTGCTATGGGTTGATCTGGATGGATTATTTGACATAGCTGTACCAGCAGATTTGTGGACTGAATGCAAGATAACTGTAAATTGGCCAAAAGAGGAATATCCTCGAGACAAAATAACGGGTGCTCCGTCACCTGAAGTAATGACAAAGTACGAACATGTAATAGTGTTTTTGAACAATAAAATTCCACCAAAAGAAACAGATTGGGTTAAAATAGACAGAACTATACAGGAATCGAAGGAATCTGTACATGCATTTTATGAAATACTGTTGTTGGTGTTTAAACAATACAGTGAATATGAGGAACTGAGTGAAAAAGACATGAGTCATTTTGTATATCGATTTGTATATGGTTTAAGACCAGAAATTGGAGACATGATTAGGCATAGTTTAATAGGATGGCAATCAAGCACAGTGGATGAGGCATTGAGACAGGCCAAATATTGTAGTGATGAAATTGAAGCTAAACAAAAGAAGCTAAAGGAAAAAGCTATGTGGGCACAAGTGAAGGTAGCAGAACACCAAGTAGCACCATTGGAGAATAAAAATACAGACAGTCAAGGAAAATTTAAAGGAAATTTTAACAAAACAAAATTGGTAGGAAATATAGAAGAGCTTAAGAAAAAGTTCCCTTGTCATAATTGTGGCAGGATAGGGCATTGGAGAAAAGAGTGTAAGTATCCACCAAGAGTTAATCCCGAAAATACATAATTGAATCCACAGGTGCAGCATGGGGTAATTCAACAGCAACCGCAACAGCAGCAGATAGTTACTCAGCAAAGTCAGGTGCCACAAACGCCACTTCCACACAGTGTAAATCTGCAGAGATACAGTGCAGAGACAGGATTCAGCGGAGGTGAGCAGGTAAACCGATCGCCCAGAGTGAATGTGAGCCCCCAGTATTGGTTACAAGAGGAAGGTGGGAGTGAGTCGGATGAAAGTTTCTGACGGTGCCTTAGAGAGGGAGAAGAGTGTGTGCTTGGAGCTACTCCTGCGGTAGATCGGTCTGGTCCATTTGTGAACGGAAAGGTAAATGATGTAGAAATAACTTTCCTAGTGGACACTGGTGCTACCCGTTCTACTGTTAGATCAGTGGAAGTCCAAAATCTTCCTCTCTCGGGAGAAAGCATCCAAGTTGTAGGTGTAGCCAATAGACAGATTAAAACCTCCTTAACACAACCAGTTGAAGTAGAAATTGGAAATTTCAAAGACATGCATCATTTGTGGTGTGTGATAGTAGCCCCGTAAATCTGTTAGGACGAGATATTCTTTGTAAAATGAACTGTGCCATATACTGTTCACCAGATGGCATAGAGGCATCCGGGGTCAGAGTGGTCTCTTACGCTGACGATACTCAGCTTATTTTCTCCTTCAGAGACCACTCGGACCAGGGATTGGAGAGTTTTAAAACTTGTCTCACCAACATTGTCGCATGGATGACTAAGAACACTCTAAAACGTAACACCGATAAAACTGAGGTGCTTTTTTTTAATCAAGTGACCCCCCCTACTGCCTGCCAAGTGGTGGCCTCCTGAGTTGAACCCTCCTCCCTCCCCAGTTAAAGCTGCACGCAATCTTGGCATCCAAATCGACAACAAATTATCCGTTAAAACTCAAATTCACAAAGTCACCTCAGCCTGTTTTGGCAAACTACACATGATAATAAAGATCTCCCCCTACCTCTCTTTGGAGTCAATGAAGACAGTAATTCATGCTCTCATCACCTCCCATCTGGACTACTCAAACAGCCTTTACGTGGGAGTGCCAGCCTACCTCCTACACCGGCTACAGATCGTGCAGAATACTGCGGCTAGACTGATATGTAAGGTCCCTTACCGTCACTCGATCTCGCCTCATCTGAAGAACCTTCACTGGCTGCCGATTGCAGCACGTATCCAGTTCAAAGCCCTGGTACTCATCTTTAGGGCACTGAGTGGAAAGGGTCCTGGATATCTCAGATGGAGGTTGAAGGTGGTTCATTCCTCACATGCACTTAAAAGTAACAACCTCCGTCTCCTGCTCCCTCCCAGATTCCATCTAGCCAGAAAGGGTGGCAGAGCCTTCGCGGTGGTGGCCTCCAGACTTTGGAATGCCCTACCGGTTAATCGCCGCCTGACTGACTCAGAATCACTATTCAGGAGCAAACTGAAGACCTTCCTATTCTCCAGCTGCTAAATCCTTGGTTTCTTCTTTCGCGGTCCTCAGCACCGGGACACCCCCGTTGGGGGTAGCCGCGTGCTCAATAAATGTCAGTATAATTATAATAATAATAACTGCAAACCCCAGATGAAGATAGCTTGTATAAAATGACCATGCACATGATTGAGGCAGAGAAAAATAAGTTGTTTCCTGTGTTTGATTGAGAAAAGATACCAGATGAATTGAAAAAGGTAGTTAAAGAGAAGGTATGGGATTTCACAGGAGAAGATATTGGATTAATGAAAGATGTAGATCCTGTAAAAGTCTCTATAAAAGAAGGTGTGAGTTACCCGAACGTTCCCCAATACAAAATGACAGCAGAGATAATTGAAGGAATAACTCCAGTAATAAACAAAATGATTGATCAAGGCATTTTGAGAGAGATAGAAAGTAGGCCTTGTAATTCACCGATAATGGGATTGAAAAAGTCAAATGGAACCTTTAGAATCGTACAGGATTTGAGGAAAATGAATAAGATTGTTGTCCCATGTTGTCCAAATGTACCAAATCCAGCAGTGATTTTATATCAAATTCCCCATTTTGCAGAATGGTATACTGTGATCGATCTGTGTAATGCGTTCTTTACTGTACCATTGCACCCAGAAAGCCAACCAATATTTACGTTCCGGTTCGGAGATCGTATTTTGGCATGGTGCCGAATTCCTCAAGGGTATACTGAAAGTTCTTCTATCTTTAATCAGTTGCTAAAGAAATCACTAGAAAGTTTGAACATGCCTGGAGAGTCTGTATTGGTTCAGTACATTGACGATCTCCTAGTGGCATCGAAGACAAAAGATGCATGTGTAACAGATACCGTTGCATTGTTGAATCATTTGGCAGAGGAGGGACATAAAGTGTCTCCATCAAAATTACAATTATGTCAGAAAGAAGTGCAATACTTAGGTCATAAGATTGCCAAAGGAATTAAACAAGTCACTGCAGAAAGAATCAAAATGATACAAGGAATGCTGCCACCAAAGACTCAAAGACAAGTAAGAATGTTCCTGGGAATGGTAGGTTACTGTAGACAATGGATTAGTGGATTTTCACTGATAGCAAAGACATTGCAGAGATTAACCAGAGCAGATATCAGAGACCCTATAGTACTGACCAAAACTGAGATGGAAGCATTTGAACATCTAAAAACGAGCCTATGTGAAGCACCAGCTTTAGGGATGCCTGACTAAGAAAAAGAGTTCAAACTGTACTGCAGTGAACGAGAAGGATGTGCATTGTCAGTACTAATTCAGAGACATGAAAAACTGAGAAAGCCAATTGCATATTTCTCAGCTGTTTTGGACCCAATTGCAAAGGCATTGCCAGGTTGTCTAAAAGCAGTAGCAGCTACAAGCGTAAGTCTAGAACAAAGTGATGGGATTTCCTGTGAGGGTGTATGTACCTCATTCTGTGGAGATTCTCCTCACTAGGACAAAAACACAGTATCTCACCAACAATAGGATGACGAAGTACGAAAAAGTAATTCTAGGAGCAGAAAATGTGACAATCTCTAGATGTGTAAATATCAATCCTTCTACACTATTGCCTGATACCATGGAAACTAAAGTAAGAAATGAGGTTGATCACAAATGCCTAGATGTTCTTGAATATTGTACCAAACCAAGACCAGACAACAGAGATGAGCCATTGCCTGAATCCGACTATGTAATGTTTGTTGATGGTTCGTGTCTGAGAACAAACGAAGGTGTTCTGAGTGCTGCATACGCAGTCTGCACAGTAGCAGATGTACTGGAAGTATCTTGTCTGAAGGGAATTCGTTCTGCTCAAATAGCAGAATTGATTGCTTTGATTCGAGCATGTGAACTGGGAAAGGAAATTAGGGTTACCATAGTGACTGATAATCAGTATGGATTTGGGGTTGTCCATGACTACGGACAACTGTGGTCCTAAAGAGGTTATTTAACTTCTGCAGGATCCCCCATACATAATGCAGAATTTGTGAGAATGTTGATTGAAGCAATTCAATTGCCTGATAAGATTGCAGTAGTGAAATGCACAGCTCATAAAAAGGGAGATGACTATAACTCGAGGTAACAGGTATGTAGATTCCATTGCAAAATATTGTGCCAAAAATCGTGCATCCATAAATCGGGACAGAAAAGAAGAACATGTTTCAAGTCCTTTAATGCTAACCACAGTAGTTGAGACTTGGAAGGAAGTGAGGCAAATGCAGGAAGAAGTTGATGAAGAAGAGAAAAATGTCTGGTTAAAGGCAGGATGTAGGCAAAGAGAAGAAGATGAAATTTGAGTTTACAAAGATGAAAGACCAGTAATGCCCAATAGCATGATCTCAAATATGGCCCGAATGTATCATGGTCAAGCTCATGTTGGAAGAGATGCCATGCTTCGTCTATTTAGACAGACGTGGTACAATCCCAAGTTTAGGATGATTGCTGAAAGCCTGTGCCAGAGATGTCTGGTGTGTCAGCAATTTAATCCAACCAGAAAAACAATTGTGGGTCTGGGAACCATAGGACTGGAGGGAGGTCCATTCACAAGAATGCAGTTGGATTTCATAGAACTTCCACCTTGTAATAGGCTCAGGTATGTTTTGGTGATTATTTGTCTGTTTTCTCGATGGGTGGAGGCTTTCCCCACGAGGAGGAACGATGGACTAACTGTTGCAAAGTTGCTTTTACATGAAATTATCCCTAGGTATGGATTTCCAGTAATGATCGAAACTGATCGTGGAACGCACTTCCAAAATGAACTCATGCAAATGATCTGTGAAGCCCTGGACATTCGTAAGAAATTGCTTTGTGCCTATAGACCTGAGGCTTCAGGAGTAGTCGAAAAAGTGAATGGAACAATAAAATACAGGATTGCAAAAATGTGTTTGGCAACAGGACTGAAGTGGCCAGACGCCTTATCACTTGTTTTGATGACCTTAAGGAGTATCCCTGACAGAAAGACTGGATTGAGTCCACATGAGATTTTAATGGGCAGAGTGATGAGACAAGCATTTGTACCAGTTGATAAACTGTTAGCTATTAATGTTTACATCATACTGGATTACTGCAAAAACGTATCTGACGTGGTGACTTCTGTGTTCCATCAGGTGGGAACTGAATCAAACACAAAAGAGAAACATCCAGCTCATGATCTAGTTCCTGGAGATTGGGTTCGGATAAAGGTACATCTCAGAAGAAACTGTTTGGTGCCTCGCGGCAGAGACCGAGACAGGTCATATTGGTCAGCACCACTGCAGTTAAATATGCCGGGGTAAAGAGATGGGTGCGTGAAAGCCACACCATCCGTGTGCCTGAACCTGAGAATCCAAACGAGGAAGGTGAAAGCACAACTGATTCTGATTCTGAAGGTGAACCAGAGAGAAATCCAGATACTGAAGCTCGACAAGAACGTCGACATCTGGAAGTATCAGATGCTAGCTCTGCATCTGAAGGAGAAGGAGAAATTGTTGAAATACCAAATTTTGAAGATCAATTTGAAAATCGAGATTTGGTAGAGACTGACACCAGTAAAGACATTGAACAATGTGGACACAAGACTGGTGATCAAGAAAATACTGAAGAACCGTCTGGAAGCTCTGAAAGTAGGAACCAAAATCCTGACACTGGAAAAGAGGAAATAACTCCCGATAAGGATGAGATTCCAAGTACCAGCTATGGAGATGTTCCTAACAGAGTAAAAGAACTGTCAAAAGAAAAAACTGACTTTGAAAAAGACCTCATAAAGTTTGTTGTAAATGAGACTGTCGAAGAGACTGAAAGTGAAACTGACGACAGTGCAGATGAAACTCCATTGAGAAAGAGTTCAAGAAAAAGGGCTTGGAGAGTGGAACATAACACCATGGAGCCTAAGACAAAAAGAGTTTGTAAAGGAGATATTTGGCCTAAAGGGAATGATGGACTGCGATTTAAACTAGCTAACAAAGCAAGAAAGCCAGAAGATCAAGTAAATGAAATAACCAGTCAAAAGGAGTCATTGGGAAAAGAATAGAAGTTGTTCAGAGGCCAAAAAGGGTGAGAAGACCAAATCAGAAATACAAGTCACCTGAATGGTCGTATATTGTTTTGCCTCCGATTGAAGAAGTTAACAGTAGCCAAGAGAACTTATGCTGCCCAAAGTCAATTGGAAAAAGTGAGTAACGAACTAAATCACAGAGAAAAGTGATAATTGATCAAAGGTATAAGGTAAATACAAAACCTGAAATCCTACTATAAAGAGGACATTGTAAGTGAAAGGTGAAAGCCTATAGGTGACAAAGGTCTAAGAGAATTGTAAAGCAGATCGCTGTGTAAAATAAATAATAATAAAAATGGCTAACAATGACCATAAAACGAAATGTTCTATTTTTAGAAAATGGTGAAGAATGTGTTTAATATTTACAGGACTATTAATATTGATATGGATAATTTTAGCTATTGTCATTCCTTTTCAGGATAACTAAGTGATGTTAAAACATAATGTGAGTTCAAATGAACAAAATGTCAAATCAAAGTCTAACAAACAGCATGTATATAGATCAGAAATGCATCAAGATAGGCCAATTAGTGATTACACCAAAATACATTTTCAAGATTGTTGTCTGAATATGTTAAGAGCATGGATGCTAGTGACTGTTATGTCTGTGTGAAATTACCTGCATCTGTTTCGGAAGGGGTGAGGCATCACCATCTTCCACTTACATATGGTGTCACATGTAGTGTATTTGCAAGTCTGTTTTATCAAACAGGAAAATTAGAATACTATTATTCAAATTCAGATGATGTATTTGCGAAGGTAAAAGTAATTAATGCCATGAATAAAGTAAAGCGGTACAAAAGGGGGTGGTGATGGACGGAGCATTTGAACCAATCAAACACTCACACCCAGTCAACAGATCTGGGTTTAATCCATCACCGTTCTTTAGCCCACTCTGCCACCCCAGTTCAGACATGGCCATATGCAAATCAGTCTGACCCTGTGCCTCATGGGAACAGTCCAGCCCGAACTGCCAAGCCATGCCTTCCCTGGACCGGAAACAAGCTTCCTAGGACCGGTTTCTGGCAATACAGACGTCTTCAGCCAGGCTTGCTTGAGTCCAGTGGAAAAGGGAGCAAGGGACTCACGCCTGAGCATACCCTGCCAACTAATGGTGAACAAAGCGGTTCAAAAGGGGGTGGTGATGGACGAAGCATATAAACCAATCAAACACTCACACCCAGTCAACAGATCTGGGTTTAATCCATCACCGTTCCTTAGCCTGCTCTGCCACCCCAGTTCAGACATGGCCATATGCAAATCAGTCTGACCCTGTGCCTCATGGGAACAGCCCAGCCCGAACTGCCAAGCCATGCCTTCCCTGGACCAGAAACAAGCTTCCTAGGACCGGTTTCTGGCACTACAGCCGTCTTCAGCCAGGCTTTTTTTTAAATTGTATTTATGGATGTTATCATCATAAACAAAGAATACATACTAACCAAACATACGGACCATTATATTACTGCATTCTTCATCCATGTGTCAACAATACATAGTCAATTAGATGCTCTACTACCCAGCCCTGACATTGATGAGGGAGGGAGATCTCATACATTCATGTTTGTGAAGGTACCTCAGCATCAAGTACATAATCAGCAAAGTATTTCCAATAGTCTTTTGGAGGGGATTTAGTTGGTAATTCTTCTTCATACGTTAATAACATATCTCTGCAATATGTTAAGTCTGTCATCCATTGTTTAACAGTCGGAGTGAGCGTTCCACCCCAGCATTTCGATACCTGTCATTTAGCTAACAGTAATGCCACTACACAGAATTTGCGTTTTACAGCTCTAACAGCATGCACAAAACCTAACAGGCAGGTGCGTATATCACAAACAATTTCCGTTCCCACCACTGCTGTAATTATTGCAGTAACCTTCTCCCAGTAGTCTCGTATCTTTGGACAGTGCCATGCAAGGTGAATAAAGTTAGCCCCGTCTGTCCCACACCTTTTACATCTTGCCTCTGTACTTAGACCATATCTATACAGTTTCGCTGGGGTGTAATATGTTTGATGTACATACTTGAAGTTCAAAATCGTCAAATTACCATTAGGCGTGAGCATCTGAACTAAGGAACACATGGCAGACCACTCGCCTTCCGTAAGAGGGTCCTCCAACACCGCATTCCACTGTGCTATAGCCTTAGCAGTAGTGTGTGGAATTTCGTTTTGTGCCGGTGAATATAAGCGGGAGACTAGATGTGTGGTGTTTGATGAGGTCAGTATTAGTTGGAGCGTATTGAAAGTGGGTGGTTCCTCAGGATAGTTTAGGTATAACTTTTTAATGGCTTGTTGCTGTCTATAATACGTGAAGCGAAAGAGGAGCGTCTGATTTTGTATGTAGGTAAGATCCGGTAAAGGCCGAAATTCCCCTTCCTGATAGAGGTCACCGAAAGTGGCAATCCCCACTTGGTGGAGTAGCTCCATTCCCACCCTTTCCCCAGTTACAGAAAGGTCTGGATGGTGTAGTAGCGGTAGTGCTGGAGCATACAGGGGTTCCTTGTGTGCGAGCTGTCCCAACCTTCGCCACGCCTCCATGGTTGTGTCTACTGTGTTAATGTTGCCGGTGTGCAGTGGTGGTCTTTTATGCGTGATAATGGCAGTTAATGATATAGGCATTGTGTCACCTTCCTCCACTGCCGTATGCGATAAGTATGGCGTGGTATGGTACCAATGAGCGGCATACTGCGCTTGTGAGCATAGATAGTAAAGTAGGAAATCAGGTACACTATGTCGTCCCCTGGAATACGGTAGTGTTAGTGTTTGAAGTTCCACCCGTGCCTGTTTGCCTGCCCATATTAATTTGAGTACCAGCGCTTTGATTCGTTTGAAAACTTCTCTTGAAGGAAATATGGGAATGTTATTAAATAAATAAAGGAATTTGGGTAAGATATTCATTTTTACAATCGCAATCCGGTCCGCTAGGGAGAGTGGCAACTGTATCCATCTAGCAACTCTATCCTCAAGGGATGATATGACCCTTCCATAGTTAGTGCGAATTACCAGCTCCGGATCTCTGTGGTACCATACTCCCAAATATTTTAATGGTTCCACTTGCCATTCTAAGGGAAAGTCTATGGGGTGCGGCTTCGTGGTGTCGGTCAGTGGAAAAATGGATGACTTGGCCCAGTTTATCTGAAGGCCTGAATTCCGGCCAAATTTGATGTATTCCCTCAGTAGTGGTGCCAGATTTTGCTCAGGGTCTCGCACATATAGAAGCATATCATCTGCGTATAATGATATTTGCAGGGGTCTAGACGGAAAGTGTAGAGCTGAATGATTGTGTTTTTGTCTAACTAAACATGCCAGGGGTTTCAAGGCCAAAGCAAATAGTAGAGGTGACAGTGGGCACCCTTGCCTCGTTCCTCTCTCTACGTTTATGTGGTCTGAAATATATCCTTTTACCCTGATTCTAGCCACCGGTTTTGTGTACAATAGTTTCACCCATTGTTTGAACATCGGAGGAAACCCCATTCTTGCAAGTATTGTTAGTAGGTAAGACCATTCTAGTGAATCAAACGCCTTAGCGGCATCCAACATCACCACTATGGCCTTAGTATCGGGTATTAAATAGTGCGACAGTGCAAAAAGAGTCCTCGTGTTGTGTGAAGTGGCCCTGGATGGTATAAACCCTGCTTGATCCGGGAGGACCAGTTTCGTCATTAGTGGCTGCAACCTGACTGCCAAGATCTTTGCTAATATTTTGGAATCTACATTTATCAGAGATAACGGTCTATATGAATCACAAACTTCAGGGTCTTTATCTGGTTTCAGGAGAGTTATGATCACCGCCTCACGGAGTGGCGGGAGCAGAATTCCCTGCTCAAATGCAGTACCATACATAGCTACTAAATGTGGGGCCAATATGTCCACGTATGTTTTGTAGAATTCACAAGTGAACTCATCTGGGCCAGGTGCCTTTCCATTCGGCAGTGATTGTATGATTGCCGTAACTTCTTCCACCGTTATCGGCAGTGACAAATACGCCCGTTAATTGTCTGAAAGCCACGCGATGGCTACATCCTCAAGATAATGCAGTAGATTGTGACCTATACAGTTCACTATAAGTTTGGGCAAAACCCTTTAAAATGCCCTCTGCATCTGTGGTTAATGAGCCATCTTTCTCTTTTATTTGCAGTACCGATGGTGGGCCTCGCCCTTCATTAATCTTGGAAGCTAAAACCTTACCTGGTCTGCCACCCTCCCCAAATCTTCTAGCAAGTGGACGCTTAGTTATATATTTAAGTTCATCCTCCGTGAATGACTGATGCTCCGTGACCACCTGTCTGAGCTCCCCTAATAAGGCTGTATCCTGTGTGTGTTCATACTGGGTCTCAAGCTCTTTCATCCTTGTTTCGCATCTGGCCAGTTGTTGCCTTATATCCCTCAATATGCCTATTGTCGTGCTTAAGCACAACCCCCTCAAGGTAGTTTAAATGCTTCCCACAGAACCCCTGGGTCATCCACAGAGGACGTATTCAATTGGAAATAATCTCTAATTGCAGTGGCTATGGTGTCAGCATATATCGAGTCAGTAAGAGCCTTGGCATTGAAACGCCAACTAAAGGGAGGGGGAGAATAATATGGTATAATGACAATAGAACCGTATTGTGATGCAACATAGTTCTAGGCATATGTTTCACTACTCCTGTCCATAGTAACATGTTTTCTGATCCTATCCAGTAGTCGATTCGAGACCAACTCCCATGCGCTGCTTTATGTGCATCGCGCCCATAGTTTCTGGATGTCTTTTCCTCCAAAGGTCTCGCATATTTAAGTCAGCCATTACATCAAGCACTTTTAAACGTGCATTCCTGTGTGATTCAGTCGTATCCCCTGAACGGTCACACCTATCGTTTAGTGCGAGATTGAGGTCCCCACCCCACAGTATTGTAGTATCATTTAGTTTGTGCATGTGGTGCCATATTTCCTGGTAGAACTCAGGTGCATCCATGTTTGGCCTGTATATATTTACTAGCGTCATTCTTTGTCCCCGTAGCCTCCCTGTAATAATTACATATCTACCGTTTTGATCTGTTATCATGCGCTCAATCTTAAAATTCGTGCCTTTCCTAATCAGTATCATCACTCCCCTAGAGTAAGAGGAATATGCGGACGCATGTGTTGTTTCCGCCCATCTATTGCCTATATTTTTATGTGTATTTGGTGCTATGTGGGTTTCTTGTAATAGTGCGATGTCTATACCCCACCTACCCAGACATGCAAATACCTGTCATATTTTCTTTGGGTTTGTAAAACCTCGAATGTTCCAGGTGATGAGGTTCAATCGCAGTTTACCTGAGAGTGCGTTATCAAGAGCCATTACATTTGAGGTTATGTTTCACTACCGGTATAATGTAAGGACATCTACCTTTGTTACATATGCCAACTATTCTTGGTACAGAAGTTTGACTGCATCTCTGGTAGACATCATGAATTTCAGCAATGCATCTCAAATGCTGAAGTCCGTAAACTAGAACAAAACCCCAATCCCACCTCCCCCACCCACTTCAGCACCCCAATCCTGCCGAAGCCATATCCGATAATGAACACCCCAAAACATCATAAGCTTTGTGGGGAACACCCATGTGGAGGTCCATCGTGGGTACACTACATCACCCAACTTAACGGATGGGGGCAGACCTAACTGTTCTACATAGACTTATTCTTCAATATACTATGCAGGTAAGAGCATGGCGGCTACACCAGAAAGTACCAAATCCTCGATATCATTCCGTTTTTCATTATTTATGCATATACTGTATATTTCCCCCAGCAGGTGAGTAACTAATACCTCAGTGTTCATGACAGTGTTCAAACAGTGTTCCACAGCATTCATGGCCGAGAACATTTGGTAACATTTATAGGCAATTCAGTGCTCGGGAACTTGTACATTTCCTCAACGTTTGCTGCATCACTCTGGTTCTTTACCCAGTCTCCACCTTTGCCACCTCTTTTAGAGTTCACAGGATATTCAATGCCTTGGAAGGCATGTTAGTGCCAGAGTGGGTCTGAGTCGTCATTTATACCAATTTCAAATGACAACTTCCATTCTTTGAACTCCTGTAGTCAATCGTTGCAGGGTATTCACACAGTACATCTCATATCCAGCAGCGTACATTTCACCAACCATAATTACTTGCCCTCCCTAGCCGGCAGTTTGGAATACATGTATTCTATCCCACAGCAGCATTGTTATACAGTTTGCTAATATGTTTGAAGATCCTGTTCTGCAGTCTCGAACTGGGTCTTACTTGCCATATCTTTAGTCCGAGTCTTGTTGTCTTTCAGCTCTTTCCGTAGATTTGCGTTTGGCCGTTATTTTCTTGATGAACTCCTGTGCTGCTTTCGGATTGGGGAGAATCGACGTTTTCCCCTCCCATGTAACCTTCAGGCGTGCTGGGTACAACATGGCGTAGTTAACTTGCAGAGTTCTTAGTTTCGCTTTGGCATTCGCTAACTCCCTCTGTGCCTGTTGTACTGCGATTGTGTCGTCCGGATAGAATTCAAGTCGGTTCCCTTGGTGGTTTATCTGGCCTTTCTCTTGTGCTAACCTCAATATACTGTCCCTGTCATGATAGTTCAGTACACGCGCCACGATCAGTCTGGGCGCCGCACCTGGCGGTGGTTTTGGTGCGAGCGATCTGTGGGCCCTCTCAATGATGAAGATCGATGATAATGCTTCTTCTCCAAATAGTTCCTTGCACAGGTTCTCAACATATGACTCCATGAGGCCCGTGTTCGCTGACTCCGGAACACCCGCTATCCAGACATTGTTCTGGCGGGAACGGGCCTCCAACTCCTCCGCCTTAGCCTTGATCACCTCTAGTACCTTCTCCATGCCACTGCATTTACCCGCAGTTTCATGCGCCTCATCCTCCACAGCCGATATGCGATGTTCGGTTGTTTCCAATCGCTCTCCATGTTTGTCTATTTTTGCAGATATGTTGTCCATTCTACATGTTAGATGAGCAAGCTTCCCATTTATGTCTTGCAAGTTGGATTGTATGGCCTTTAAGATAGCTTCCATGTTACTCTCTGCTGCCATATCTGAGTCAGTTTCACCATCCTCTTGACCATTGGTGCCCCTCGTCGTTCTGCGTGGCTCAAAGTTCAACTTAGGTTGTTGCTTATCCGGTTTGCCCATGTGTAACTCTTGCAGTGACTTTTAGTGCCTTAGTGAATGGTATATTCTCTACTATCAACCTGCGACACTGAACCGCTCAGGGCCCCTACCTACTATCACGTTATATACTCCCAATGGAGGAGGGGATATTTGTATCTTGTTGCGGGCGGTTATTCTCTCTTTCCCCAGACCACTATCCAGCGGTGTGATCCGGAAGATGGGCCCTATGTCATATTAGACGACAATAACCGTTGCGTGTACTTATGTGTAATGTGGACACCGTCTCCGAGGGGCACTAGTCACGGCCGATGTGTTCAAAGCTTGCATGTGGTGGCATGGTCCATGCCCAAATAACTGCAGACCAACTCACTTCTCCAATCCCACCTGCGCACTTAGTCTAGATCTAGTGAGGCAATGAATCAGCGCTGACACAGCAGGGCAGTCGGCAGTCCATGCGTTTTCCCCCACAATCGCGTCACACACCAGCCGTTAGAGTGCACGATAATGGCGGGCTATTCAACATCAGTGAGATCTCACAGCAACCCTCCTTTCATTCTCGCGTTAGATACTCGTGTATAGTCTCTCATCCCATGGGATTTAATATCACAATTTGTGTCATTCCAGCCACATCAATTTCTTGGTTACCGCGCTGGTAGATGGCTTTTTCGGAGCATAGGTTCCAGTGCCTAGGTCGAGAGTTTTTCAGCGGAGCGGCAAGACAGCAATTCAAGCACCCAGCAGATTTATCATAGGGAACAAATGCCCCCGCTTTCCCTGCATGCGGTCCCTGATCTCATCTCGCAGTTCTCTCGTTCACAGTGCTGCTAGCGCCCCACTTTACACGCAGGTAATCACTGGCACCTCGGTAACCTTGGAGTCGCCATTTTGAGACCCTGACCCTCGCAGTGTCGGCGTCTGCTCCGCCACGTATTAGCATACCACTCACATACACCATCGGGTAAAGGTTCGGCCTGTCTCCCGATCTGCTCTGCCGCAGTTGTGGATCCGTTCCATCCGCTCCTCGCTGCATCCGATGCTATTCATCCCCTCCTCAAGGGTTACGAGAACTAATGGCCACCATTTTACCTCTGATCCGGTATTTTCCGATCGCAGCACATATCTCCGAAAATCCTGCAGGTAACGGGTGTGTGACTGCCTCTAGCCGTGCCGCATACCTTCCCACACACCGTACTTTGTTTTACCCTATTTTTGGGTCCATTTATTTATCTGTATATCGCTGGACTCGTGTCTGCCCGGCGGAGCTGCCGATTCAAGCAGCCATCCCGCTGTGCGCCCCCTTGCGCCTCCCATCTTCAGCCAGGCTTTCTTGAATCCAGTGGCAAAGTGAGCAAGGGACTCACGTCTGAGCAAAACCTGCCAACTTATGGCGAACATAGCGGTACAAAAGGGGGTGGTGATAGAAGGAGCATCTGAACCAATCAAACACTCACACCCAGTCAACAGATCTGGGTTTAATCCATCACCGTTCTTTAGCCCACTCTGCATCCCCAGTTCAGACATGGCCATATGCTAATCAGTCTGACTCTGTGCCTCATGGGAAAAGTCCAGCCCAAACTGCCAAGCCATGCCTTCCCTGGACCAGAAACAAGCTTCCTAGGACCGGTTTCTGGCATTACAGCCGTCTTCAGCCAGGCTTGCTTGAATCCAGTGGCAAAGTGAGCAAGGGACTCACGTCTGAGCATACCCTGCCAACTTATGGCAAACAAAGCGGTACAAAAGGGGGTGGTGATGGACGGAGCATCTGAACCAATCAAACACTCACACCCAGTCAACAGATCTGGGTTTAATCCATCACCGTTCTTTAGCCCACTCTGCCACCCCAGTTCAGACATGGTTCCTTGCTCACTTTGCCACTGGATTCAAGCAAGCCTGGCTGAAGACGGCTGAAATGCCAGAAACCGGTCCTAGGAAGCTTGTTTCCGGTCCTTGGGAGGCATGGCTTGGCAGTTCGGGCTGGACTGTTCCCATGAGGCACAGGGTCAGACTGATTTGCATATGGCCATGTCTGAACTGGGGTGGCAGAGTGGGCTAAAGAACGGTGATGGATTAAACCCAGATCTTTTGACTGGGTGTGAGTGTTTGATTGGTTCAGATGCTCCGTCCATCACCATCCCCCTTTTTTACCACTTTGTTCGCCATTAGTTGGCAGGGTATGCTCAGACGTGAGACCCTTGCTCACTTTGCCACTGGATTCAAGCAAGCCTGGCTGAAGACGGCTGAAATGCCAGAAACCGGTCCTAGGAAGCTTGTTTCCGGTCAAGGGAAGGCATGGCTTAGCAGTTTGGGCTGGACTGTTCCTATGAGGCACAGGCTCAGACTGATTTGCATATGGCCATGTCTGAACTGGGGTGGCAGAGTGAGCTAAAGATCGGTGATGGATTAAACCCAGATCTTTTGACTGGGTGTGAGTGTTTGATTGGTTCAGATGCTCCGTCCATCACCACCCCCTTTTGTACCGCTTTCTTCGCCATAAGTTGACAGGGTATGCTCAGACGTGAGTCCCTTGCTCACTTTGCCACTGGATTCAAGCAAGCATGGCTGAAGACGACTGAAATGCCAGAAACTGGTCCTTGGAAGCTTGTTTCCGGTCCAAGGAAGGCGTGGCTTGGCAGTTCAGGCTGGACTGTTCCCATGAGGCACAGGGTCAGACTGGTTTGCATATGGCCATGTCTGAACTGGGGTGGCAGAGTGGGCTAAAGAACGGTGATGGATTAAACCCAGATCTTTTGACTGGGTGTGAGTGTTTGATTGGTTCAGATGCTCCGTCCATCAGCACCCCCTTTTTTACCGCTTTGTTCGCCATAAGTTGGCAGGGTATGCTCAGACGTGGGTCCCTTGCTCACTTTGCTACTGGATTCATGCAAGCCGGGCTGAAGACAGCTGAAATGCCAGAAAACTGTCCTAGGAAGCTTGTTTCCGGTCCAGGGAAGGCATGGCTCGGCAGTTCGGGCTGAACTGTTCCCATGAGGCACAGGGTCAGACTGATTGGCATATGGCCATGTCTGAACTGGGGTGGCAGAGTGGGCTAAAGAACGGTGATGAATTAAACTAAGATCTTTTGACTGGGTGTGAGTGTTTTATTGGTTCAGATGCTCAGTCCATCACCACCCCCTTTTGTACCGCTTTGTTCGCCATAAGTTGGCAGGGTATGCTCAGACGTGAGTACCCTGCTCACTTTGCCACTGGATTCAAGCAAGCCTGGCTGAAGACGGCTGAAATGCCAGAAACCGGTCCTAGGAAGCTTGCTTCCGGTCCAGGGAATGCATGGCTTGGCAGTTTGGGCTGGACTGTTCCCATGAGGCACACAGTCAGACTGCTTTGCATATGGTTATGTCTGAACTGGGGTGGCAGAGTGAGCTAAAGATCAGTGATGGATTAAACCCAAATCTTTTGACTGGGTGTGAGTGTTTGATTGGTTCAGATGCTCCGTCCATCACCACCCCCTTTTGTACCGATTTGTTCGCCATAAGTTGGCAGGGTATGCTCAGACGTGAGTCCCTTGCTCAGTTTGCCACTGTATTCAAGCAAGCCTTTCTGAAGACGGCTGAAATGCCAGAAACCGGTCCTAGGAAGCTTGTTTCCGGTCCAGGGAAGGCATTGCTTGGCAGTTCGGGCTGGACTGTTCCCATGAGGCACAGGGTCAGACTGATTTACATATGGCCATGTCTGAACTGGGGTGGCAGAGTGGACTAAAGAACGGTGATGGATTAAACCCAGATCTTTTGACTGGGTATGAGTGTTTGATTGGTTCAGATGCTCCGTCCACTACCACCCCCTTTTGTACCGCTTTGTTCGCCATAAGTTGGCAGGGTACGCTCAGACATGAGTCCCTTGCTCACTTTGCCGCTGGATTCAAGCAAGCCTGGCTGAAGACGGCTGAAATGCCAGAAACCGGTCCTAGGAAGCTTGTTTCCGGTCCAGGGAAGGCATGGCTTGGCAGTTCGGGCTGGACTGTTCCCATGAGGCACGGGGTCAGACTGATTTGCATATGACCATGTCTGAACTGGGGTGGCAGAGTGGGCAAAAGAACGGTGATGGATTAAACCCAGATCTTTTGACTGTGTGTGAGTATTTGATTGGTTCAGATGCTCCGTCCATCACCACCCCCCTTTGTACCGCTAAGAATAAAGTAAAGCCAGCTAAAGTAATGGGGGAATTCTTTTGGGAAATAGATGAATTGAGCCACACATATGCCTTCAAAAATATTTTACAATGCTGTGCTCCCCATCCAACTGTGAGAGCATCCCCTGTTGCACAGCTTATCAATCCTTCTGGCTATCCCAGAGTTCCTCCAAATATTCAACCAACAAAATATCATTTAAATATCATTTACTTCTTCCGAATTTATTTCATTCTTAAGTTTTTCAAAAGTTCATTTTTCTTTGGTAAATCATTGTTTTTTATGGATTATAATCACTTTCAATACATTCGTCCAATGCATTTCGGTCATATTTGACCTTCATCAGGGACAATCAGCTGAAACAAGGAGTAAAGATACCAGTCAACGAATAGTTAAATTGTCATTCACAAGCATCTAGTCAAACAAAACATTGTGATCGAAATTGTGTTCAAGCGTGATAAACCCAGTGCTTCGGTGCTATATAACATGCATAACAAAAATAATAACCACTTGGCACTCACTTGTGTTCATGTTCATCAATCCTTCAATAACGCATCAATTGAAAAGTATGACATGACTGTAAAGTAAAATAACATTGGACAGACTCACTTTCTATCTTAAAACAGTATGCTGCTTTCAAAAACCACTTGTTGTGATGTTTCTCAAACTTACATTGCTGATGAAAAAACGCCTTTCGTTGTCTTCCTTGACTCAATCTAAATGATGCCGGCATTAGCGAGGCATCTGACCTATGGCGTTACATTTGATAACAACGACGTGGCCTCGAAAAGAATGATGTGTTCTGATTGGCCCGATCTCCGATTACATGATCGGAAGGCCGGCCAATGAGAACATCTTGCCGCTTTGTGGACCATAAAGATTTCCACGTCTTCAAGTGAATAAAAAAACAATAATAGAACTTTATCACAAATAAAACTTTAACTAGAATATAACTAGAATAATAACGTCATAAAATAAGGACTTGTCTCATGAGCTCCTGGGTAAAAGTACAGACGTCCATCCGTATAGACAAGGCTGAAGCCCCAGTGTGCCTAGTTCTCGTTACAAATAAAAGAGTGAACCATGACATGATGTCTTAAGTTTAAAGTTTAAAGGTAGCAAGTGAATTCAGTACGATCATTGAGCCCAAATGGCTTATGGGAGTTCAGAAGATACATCCAATTGTTTTCCCTTTGAAGGAGAAAACGATTGTTGTCCCGTCCTTCTATTTTATCAATTGTTTCCAAAATCAAAAATTTCAATTGGGACACATTGTGTTTCTCTTCTTTGAAATGTGTGGCCACTGTCGATTTCACATTTCCAGTTCTAATGTTCGACTTATGCTCATTAAGTCTTATTTTTATTTTATGCGTGGTCTTCCCCACGTATACTTTCCCACATGGACATTTTAACATGTATATTGCGTTTGCTGTATCACAGGTAGCATTTACATGCAACTTGATGGTGTGTCCTTTCATCGGATGTGTCACTGTGTTACCCCTGATAATGTTATTGCAGTGCCCACACTGTAGGCAAGGTCTCGTTCCTTTGAAACATATTTTGACATGTAAAATGAGAATTGAGGAGAAAGCATTTTTAGATATGGTCGAAGAGAGAAGAATTGCTTATGAACGTAGTGAAAAAGTAAAACATGAGAAATCCAAATATTGGACATTTGAAGATGAAAACCTTGATGATAGAAATGTGAATGTGGCCATAAATATTGACACTCCATTGTTAGGGAATTTCTGTATTAGAAGAGACAACACTGTGTATGACAATTATTTTGTGGGAGCTAGTCAATTTAAAGACACTTATAGAATTATAGGGGGTTTGGGATTTAAAGGTGGAAAAGATCCAGTTTTCCCTGGTATATACTTCATATGTAGGAACAAAGCTTATTATAGATTACCGGACCACTGGTATGGGACATGTTACGTGGGTTTGGTCTTTCCTAAAATCTTTCATGTAGATAGAGGTACTAATGGAATACATAAGATAGGTAAAACTTTAAGTCGTAGAAAAAGAGAGAGTGTAATTGAAATAATAGGTGATATTTTTGCAGCACTGATACCATCAGTGGGAATATCTTTTAATGTAAACCGAATTCGAAGATTATCAACGATAGTGGATCGTTTGTCAACAGACACAGCAGGTGGATTCTTAATGGTAAATACTGAAATGATTGCTATGAGAGCTATGGGGTGCAAAATCGTCTTGCTCTTGATATAATATTGGCAAAAGAAGGAGGAGTTTGTGGAATTTTGAAGGTACAGCACTGTTGTACCTACATTCCAGACAAAAGTCAAAATATTGAAAAATACATTACAAACATTACAGAGTTACATAAGGAAATTGAACCACTGGAGGTTGATGGTGTTCTTGAACGACCTGGTAAAAGTCTTTCAGCAGTTAAACATTGGTTTCGAGAAATAGGTAGTTCAATTATAGGTAAGATACTAATTCCAGTAACAATAATAGTATTAGTGTTTTTGATGTTAAGATTATGTAGCATATATAGAAAAAGAAGGAATACTAGAAAGTCAATAAAGAAAGCAATGCAAGAAAAACGAGAAAGAGAAAGAGAAAACTATCATACAGAAATGAAAGAATTTTGAGAAAAGGTATTTAAAGAAACAAGAGAGGAAGATACCAGAATATAAATTATACTAATCTGAAGAACCTGACACATGTTTGGATAACATTTTCAAAATATTTGGGAGATATTTGGTGATAAGATCACCAAAGGAGGGAGTTGATGGAGTGAGGTGGAGAAAACTAAAATTTGTGTACCCCTCGTAAAGTCATTTCCTCATAACTGTAACCTTTATTAATTGTGTGGTGTGGAAAATATTAATCAACGTAGTATAGAATGCACACACAAATACACGTGGGAATACTAATCTGCTTGCATGGAAAACTATAACTGACTAATTTAGTAATGTCGCCAATTTTGTTTATTAATGCAAAGCTTTAATTTAACCAAAAGCGGCATAAATGTGCTTTCTCTTTGTGTATTTTGTGGCAAAAGCATGGAGGTAGGTGAGTATATCACACATACATGTTGCTTATTTGCTAGGTAACAACTAACAGGGAAATCCTTAGTATCGAGGTAGGTAAACAGAAGGGCTATATTTCAATAATTAACATTTATTTGTGTTTGTTTCTATGATAGTTCCCGTTCTGGCCTGGGAGGCCCAGTAAAAAGATGGCTGCTTTATTAACTGTGAATGGAAGATGAACTGAGCATACGCAGCCCAAGGCCGAGATTGAATGTGAGCTGCCTGTGCCTGAACGAAAGCAGTTAAAGGACAACTTGCCCTGGAAGTCCTGATGACTGCCAAAAAGAATGAACATTTGAGTTACTGATCGTGGGAAAGAATCCTGGAGTAGCTAGTTGAGGATGTGACTAGGCCAAAGACTTTCTCAAACAAAGGACTCTTTAAAATTCAGCTGATGCTACGGAAATTGAATATTAGGATGATGAGGTGATGCTCATCCACCCTCAAATTGTCCAATCAGAATTTGAGTTTATGCTGATAGTTACTTTTGTGGATAGTGAAAAAGGTATAAAAAGTCCTGATTTTCGTTAAGAAAAAACTCTCTTCCGATTTCCTCCTGAGATGCTGTTGGTATGCTGATTATCCTGAGATGTAAGAATTCTTGAATTAATGCTTTATTTCTTTGAGTGAGAACTGAGCTTTAGATGAGGTTAATAGTTAGGGAAGTTAGGAGAAAATTAATTTTGGGAACTATCAGTCGTTTGCTAATATTTGTGTTCTGAAATCTAAATAATAATGTCTATTTCTGAATCTCTGAAATAAATGAATATAACTGTTTGAGATAAAACTTTTCTTCTTTAAAGTTATTTTTGAATAAAGAATTAAATAAAATGAATAAACTGTTAGACATGCTAATCTTTGCTTTTAATAAAAATTAGAGAAATGGAGAATTAAGCTGGTCTTATATTTTCCTAAGCCTAATTTTTACTAGCAGATTCATCGACTATAATGGTGGTGTGTCTAAATAAATGTTTGTTGATGAAAACCATGGTAAAACTCATTAAAACTGCAGGTGTAAATAGTATAAATATTTAATTTTAATTTAGACACTCCGCTATGATACAGCAGCTCTCCTTTGAATCTCACCGATCCATGACGTAGAATGGGAGTGTTTTGTGAGTACCTCACAGTGTTATGGGCCCCACTGATGAGTAGATGTATGATTTGGTACTTCAGGGAAAGGTGATATGGTTTTAGAAAATATTTCCGGAGTAGCGCTGCATCACGTGTTTGAGGATCTTCACTTTCAGTACTACACTCCTAAGCCATTCCTTGCCTTCAATAACTCAAATTGCCATAAATATACCTGCCGCATTCAGGGAAGCTTTCTCAGCACCAAGATCATCCTTTTGCAGAGTCCCACTTTCAGGGAGCATCAGCATGAAGGGGTGCTGGAGTGATCTCTTTCTACAATGGATATGACTCACAAACGAAGAGGGCACCAAGCTGGTGATCATTTCTTATCTACAGGACATCACAAACTGCAGGCCAGCAAATCAGAAGAGAATATGTGCTCACAAAGCTTTTTAAGCTGCTTAATATCTTGTATTTTGGAGGTTCAAGATTCCTGTAGGTTGTGATTGGAAGCACAAGAACATTGGTTAAGGAAGTTCCACCCATCACAAGTGAAAATCAGGAGAACATAGTTTGCAATATGCCTCATATATACAGACACACATGGGGTATCACACTCAGATATTAAATTCAGAAATGGATTGAGTGTGGTTTGGTGCTCGATAGAGGCTTGAGGCTGTGCGTGTGACTGGGACCAATGCAAAGCCACGCTGACATCTTTCTTCACAGCAGCACTGTAAAAGTAAGAATTCCAGGTTGGCAGCATGCAAGGCTCAATACCCTACTTCTCGGCCTCTAAACATGTCATGACATCTCATAACCTTTCTTCTCCCCAAGATGCATTCATTCTTCCTTAGTGTGCCCACCATTTTTCCTTAACTGATACGATTCTCTCAGGTAGTAAGGAAGCTGTGAGGACCCTTTTTCCTTTCACAAATGGCATTTCTTTCTGAAATTGTATTCCAATTAGGCATTATATGTTCTTTATAGCATTCTCACATAAAAAAAATCCACAACTAGTACTATTTTATCTCACTAAGAGGCATTTGGTTGAATACGTAGTCAACTTTCCTATTTTTGCAGAACATAGGGAAATAGCCTACATTCTTTCTTTAATAATAAACTTCAAGTTGTTAAGGTAATTTTTTTCAATCTCAAATCATCTTGCTGGTGCACTTCTTATACGTTATTCCTCCTTTATGGGTAAATTTAGGAAACAAAATGTATTCTCTGCAAGAACAAACTTGTGGCAAAAGATAATTCTGACGATTTTGCTGACACAATGTATTATTCAGGTCTATCTGAACAATAAGGAATTGTTTCTTTATCTTTGAAGAATACCTCAACTAATTCCTCTTCTTATCAGTCCCATGCTGTTAAAACCTTTGTAAACCTCCAAGGCAGACCATCAAAAGCTGTTAAAAAAATACCCCGTCTGCAGCAAAACCACATCCATTTATATCAATGAAACTATTGCTTGAGGAAATTCAAACATTGCATCCTTCCATTGAAGAAAACAACACAAGGTTACAAAGACTTAATGCCAAATGGTCTTGAATGGAGGAGTGAATCTGGGAGGTAGAATATCAGGTCTCTACTCTACAAGGCATCACATCTGAAGTAAACTACCGCCAGTCAAATGTTTCCCTTCTGTAAAATGATTTCAGGACTTGGAAAACCAAAACAGAAGGAATAACCTACAAATATATGACTTATCGAAGGTACTGATCCAATCTCTTATTGGCAATAATTTCTGCCTCAATTCTTAGATCTGTAAGAATTGCCACCACTTAACATTCAAAGAGCCCACAGGTTGGGACACAGAAGTACCACTACCACAACATCTAATAAGCCTAGAGGAATTATTCTTCACTTCTTGGGATATACAGACTAGCTTAAAGTCATAGTAGCGGTCTAAGTTAAGAAGCAAATTTCTTGTTCAGGTAATTTCCTGTATTTGTGGCAAGACTTTGTCAAAGGTATTGCTCATAGATGCAAATAATTCTTGAGCATAAGACAGCTACTTCATTCCGTCAGTGCAAGATTTGGCCTTTTTCACCATAGTCCTTTCAAAGTAGCTTACAAAAATACAACAATAAAATACGAAAACCTAGAGGGATTAAGGTGTTTCCTAGAGGACTGTAAAGCTGAAGAAATTTAAATTTCCAGAAAAAATATTTAACTTTTTTCATTTATCTAAGTTCTTTAACATATGTTTCTCAAAGGTTTCAGCTAACAATGTTTTTTACAGGATCCAAAATGAACGTTGGGTTTGTTTAAAAATTATTGTTCCAGTTATTTTCCATACAAGTTGCTATTATCACAAGATTCATTTTGCATTGTTTTTGCAGACTTGTCTTATTTCCCAGGAATTTTGCTGTGCTTGTCTTACCTCCCGTTCACCAACGTTTCCCTTGAATCCCTCCCTTGGAGCCCAGGTTTGTCATATTCCATTATGTAGCCTTAAAATCCTCATTTTTTTGTTTATGTAGAATATATTTTCATGTTTCCTCCTGTTTATCCTTCCTGTGTGTCCTATTGATGTGACATCTTTCTCCTTTCTGTTTCTTTTACACTTCCTCAGTTTCTCCCTTTCCCTCATTTTTTTCATCCCTTTTCCTTTCTTTCTACTATATTGGCATGATTCTTTCTTAATGCATTTCTTCTTTCAATTAACATATCTATGGTTATTTATACAATGTGCTCAGTCTGATTTGATACCTGTTGTCTTTAAAATATGCCTTTAACAATTTTATCTGGGAATAACAAGGGGTTAGGTTCACCTATTAATAGACAACAAGTATTATCATTTGTCAAACTTACTCTAACTTAATGCTGACATTGCACTTATACAAGACTCACATTTTACAGAACCTTGAATCATTCAAGCATTACCATGACACATCAATGATAAATACAATGAATTTTCTAATCATTGCATGATTATAGAAGACAGCACAATTGTCTATATATTTGGTAAAAAAAACTGTGCTCGAAGGGGGGAACAGAGTGCTCAGGAGGAATGTGTTCTTGTGAGGGTTATAGGAAAAGGAAAGGCAATGTGCAAAATATACATCAAGTTTAGCTGAAACCTGGCCAGCCTATTGCAGGCAAATTAGTATACCCTAAACATAGCATTCTATAGATGCAGATAACAAATCTCTGTTGTCTGGGCTTGAAAAAATATATAAGGACCGATTGTCGAGGTTTCGAGCCCTGTCTGCAGTAAATGTCATACCCGAATTGCCCCAGGAAGGGGCAGCGAGAGCCTAGAAGATGGGTTTTCTGGAGCATCACAACATCAGGTCTGGGGCAGCTAACATATTGGTGATCCACTTAATGCAGTCCAGGAAACCATTTACATTCGATGACAGGACTTTAAAGTGTGACATTGGGTCCTGGTTTATACATAGTGCAGAACGTGGCAGCCGGCCCCCAGTGACAAGCCGATCTCAGAGGACAAGAGTTGAAAGTGCTGCCATCCCCCCATGTGGTGTCCAGTGTGGCAAATTCAATAAAAAACGGTCTGAAACAAAAAGAGCTACAAGAGCAATCAACACAATACAAAACAACCCAACCACCCAATTCCAACAACCCATACTTCGCCCCCTGAGCATCCGTCGCTCTCAAACCTTCTGAAAACCAACACATCAACAGTATCGTGAGCGAAACAGTAGCATGCAACCTCCTGCAATGCAGGATAAAGCAGGACATACATAGAATTTAGGGTTATAGATGTGTTTACAGAATTACAGCAAGCATGGTGCTGCCGCCAGAGCCCAGGTCTGGTGTCCACACCTGGGCCAGACACTTAGTGATCAGGCAGGTGGGGAGACACAGAGCGATGATCGCAGTTCCTGCTGCTCGTTTCCTGGTGCCATTCTCAAATGCAAGAGCGGTCACCACGCACCCCAGAAGCACCAAAGAGACTTCGAGCAGACGGCCACATCCCGCATGACCGTGTTCTCCAGCGTGCCCCGATTTGTGGGCGGGGACTAGGATGGCCCGCTTGGCCTTATCGGGAGGGGCCTGCCATGAAGATTCAGGTGCTCACTTGCCCACTCCCAGTCGAAGATGTAGGTCTTAGAATACTGGGTGACCTTAAGCCTTGCGGGGAAGATGACCATGTATTGAATGTTCATGGCCCTAAGCTTTTGTTTCACTTCTGCATAGACATCCTCCGCTGTTGGACAGCCCACGTGTAGTCAGGGAAGACCATAATGCGGCAGGGATCATGGGCCATGGTACTTGCCTGTCGGGCTTCATGAAGAATTGCATCCCTGTACCTGTAGTTTAGGACTCAGGCTATGAAGGGCCGCGGGAGACACTGGGCCAAGGAAAGGAGCACCCCTTCAACAATGAACCAGGTCAATAGTTCCTCTCTGGCACCCAAAACGTAAACCAGGCCTCCTGGCACTTTTCAGGGTTGCGGGCCTTTAATGAAGAACAGGAATACAATGTGAGAGGGACCTATAACTACAGTGAGCCTCTCAAGAAAAGGGCTATGCTAATCATATCCGTGAAAGGTTATGCTAGCCTCACACACCCTAGTGGTGTCATGCTTCATCATCGGGTCACCCTGACCCCTAAAAGTTGGGGTGGGCTCAACCACAGTGTTGGGAGCTCTTCAGATAGATGAGGGAAAGGGGGCTTAAAGATAAAAAACCTCAGTAAGACCCCTGGTTTCCCTTTATTCTTGGGTCTGGCTGGGTCAATAAATATCTAAAAACGGGTCTCATTGGAGTTTAATGGTCCTAAGACCCTAGTGCCGACATGTTTCAGTCCGTTATGGCCATAAAGGTCCAGGACTTTCTTCAGGGCTAGAAAAGAACTCCCCTATATGTGTGGGGAATAACAGGAAGGGAAGTCCCTATCCTATCACATGAGCACTTACCCAAAATGTGTTTCACACGAAGCCCCCACATTTAGGGTAAGTGCTAATGTGAATACTAACATGAATAACATGAATGAATGAGTGCACATATAGTTATATGGTATTGTTAAAGTGTTTACAGACGGTGTTCCACGATCTGCAATTTGAGACTAATTTTACTGATATTAACTTCCTTCTGTTACCCATCCTAACAAAGAGTTAGTGTTAGAATGCGAGTAATATCGCCACCCTGTAGGTCTGTCACATTATAACAGCATGTCACAGAGCTTCCAGGATGAGTGGCACATTGTGGGGAAATTCTCCACCATAGCGGCATGCACACTGAATTTGGCATGCAGCACACGGAATAAGCACTGACAGTTTTTCTCATGATTCATGTAACTTTGTCCATTTGTGATTTTGCCCAACAGATGGAGCCTGGCAACACACAGACACATTAATTTTTACAACACATGAGGAGAAGCTACTCTTCCCTCGCTTCACAGATATGATAGGGACTTCCATTCCTGTAATTCCCCACACATATAGGGGGTTCTTTTCTAGCCCTGAAGAAAGTCCTGGACCTTTATGGCCATAACGGACTGAAACATGTCGGCACTAGGGTCTTAGGTCCATTAAACTCCAATGAGACCCGTTTTTAGATTTTTATTGACCCAGCCAGAACCAAGAATAAAGGGAAACCAGGGGTCTGACTGAGGTTTTTTATCTTTAAGCCCCCTTTCCCTCGTCTATCTGAAGAGCTCCCAACACTGTGGTTGAGTCCACCCTGACTTTTAGGGGCCGGGGTGACCCGATGATGAAGCATGACACCACTAGGGTGTGTGAGGGTAATTAAAAAGAAATCATTTTTTTTCCCCTGACATACGTTTATGACTAGCATAACCTTTCACAGGTATGATTAGCATAGCCCTTTTCTTGAGAGGCTCATTGTAGTTATAGGTCCCTCTCACGTTGTATTCCTGTTCTTCGCTACAGGTAACACATCACCAGTTTTTCATTACTGGTGAAGTTCATTGGAGTATTTTTTGTGAAATACAGTCTATAGGGAGGATATACTCCAGTTATTCTACTCTTCAACCCCCCAGCTACTGGAATTTTAACGGCAGCTTATTGTTTTTAACTGCTGGCCCTTAACGCCTTTGGGGAAACCTAAAAACCACAAGGTGTTTTGACAAGATCATTTTCCTAAGGCTTTGGCACTAGTTTCCAGGGTGACAGCTGTGGTTGTCAATTTGGACACTGAGAGTTTAAGAGCAGCTACTTCGTCCTCCAGGGTGGAGACCCTACCTTCTGCTTCCGAAACACTGCTGACCACATTGCCCAAGTATTGGTGCAGCAGAACCACATCTATTCCGACCTCACCAATCTTGTAGGATGGTGGCCGTGTCCATGATGGCAGCAACTGAGCGTGACAAGGTTGTGGGGAGGTCATGGGAGGTCCAGCTTAGGGTCAGTGCCTTGTGGTGCCTGGACTGCAAACGTGTCCACCTTCACCTGGGTTTAGTCCCCATGACCCTTGTCTTTGCCCATGGCATGAGGGGCACAGCAGGTCTCCCCGTGAGGAAAGGGTGCAAGGATATCACATGTGGAAGGCCCCCAAAGTATTCACGGCATTGTTGTGTGGAGTAGACCCCCCAAGGGGTCAACTCCGCTCCCCACAGTGTCGCAGCAACAGTCCGCTGGTATATGTAGGCCTTGCAGTTGTAAATTACTTCAAAGTTTTTCACTACAAGGACATGTTTAAGTTAAAAGCACATGTAGAACTTTTTAAATACGCTGCACTCTGCCCCAGCGGTTATTTAGGACCCACCCTGGGGGTGACGTATATGTATTAGGAAGGAAGGTTTATGTCGGGCAAACGGTTTATTTTGCCAAGTCGAAATGGCAGTTGAAAACTGCACACAGGCTGCAATGGCAGGTGTGAGACATTTTAAAAGTGTTGCTTAAGTGGGTGACACAATGAGTGCTGCAGGACCACTAGCATAATTTAATGTACAGCCCATGGGTACATGTGGTACCACTTTACTAGGGACATATAGGCAAATTAAATTTACCAATTGGGTTTAAAGCAATTTTTAGTAGAGATTACAAGCACTTTGGCACTGGTTAGCAGTGATAAAGTGCACAGGGTCCTAAAATCCGACATAAATGGGTTCAGAAAACAAAAGGGTTAAGGCAAAAATGTTTGGGGATTACCCTGCAGAAAGGGCTAAGTCTACTCCATCGCATTGAGCCTGAACTTGTGACTTTCTGCCAGTCCAGCACAACCATCTGAGATGATAACAAGTTGCTCTTTGTGCTTCGTGATGCTATTTTCACCTGAAACTTAGCCGTGGTACGTGCAGGTAACAGCAGCCGCGGCCGGCAGTGGGAGTGCCTGCAGGGCGGTGACGTGGGAGGGGCAGGGGCAGGGTAGGGGGGTAGTAATGTATGGATTACAGAGCTTCCCAGGTAAGTAAACATTTAAATGAATAAAACGAATTTCGTTGAGAGCACTGCACCCCTAAATGCGATGCAGTGCGCTCAACAACATTTGTTTTATTTATTTAAATGTTTACTTACCTGTAAAACTCCGTAATCCATACATTACTACCCCCCACCCTGCCCCTCCCCCTCCCCACGTCACCGCCCTGCAGGTACTCCCACTGCCGGCCGCGGCTGGGTAACAGCAGTGGGGTCGGGCAAGGGGGGATTTAGAGGGACGATGTAGAGGGCAAATTAATTATTTATTTAATTTTCCCTCAGCATCGTCCCTTGAAATTCTCTCTTCCCGTCCCCACCGCCTCACCGCTGTTAGCTGCAAGGACCGCGGCTGCTGAAACTTTAAAAATGAATATCTACGGTTCTAGTGACTGAATTTTGGTCATTTCATTTTGGTATCATTTTATTTATTACATCTTACTTTTCTGAGTTGGTTTGGGATTTTACTGTGTTGTGTTTTCACTTTATTACTGCTTGAGGGCTGCATAAATACTTCACTCATTGCTTTTAAGCTAAGCCTGACTGCTTTTGTGTCAAGCTACCAGGCGGTTAAGCACAGGTTAATTTAGTGACTTTTGTGGTTCAGCTTGACAAGGATTGTGCTTACTATTTGCATAGGGCACCCACCGATCAACTAATAACCCAGTTTCTTGCACTGTAAATGAAGGACACCATGGATTTTGCATCCGCAACCTCCCCTGGCATGCAACCAAGCTCCATAATCACAAAAATAGCAAGTGCACATCTGCAGCACATTCCTTCATACTTCAATTCTTTTCGTGAATTGGAAAATGTACAAAATCTGTTTTTTACTCATATGTGAAACATTTTGGGAATCTGTCCCATCATATTTAGGTGAGAAGACAAAAAGCGTAGTTCTAACGGCTGGATACTGAATATGCAGCGATTAAGGTGCACAGACAATTGGGATGCACCAGCCAACTAATAGATCTGCTTGAAAAAGGTGGGCGGTGGAATCGTAGGGAAGTGGTGCCCCAAATGATAGTCCACAAATTATTTGTTTAAGTTGTTATGTAGAACAGTGGTAGTTAAGAGGTAGGGAGAACCACCCTACTTCATAATATGTGGTCAAAGGCAACAAATCCAAGTACATGATGTCCCCCCGGCACACGCATATCAACCAATATCATAAACCAATCAATAATTAACAGTAGTCTTCTTCTTTTCCTGTTCTTTATTGATCTTTTTGTTCAGCCGTGTCACTTCTTAGCCTTAGAAAGCCAACACCTGTTGGCTTTGTAAGGCTAAGAAGTGACACAGTCAAACAAAAAGAACAATATAGAACAGGAAAAGAAGAAGTCTACTGTTCATTTTTGATTAATTTATGATATTGTTCAATATGTGTGTGCTGGGGGCATCATGTAACTGATAGATCTGGGAGAAAGAGCAAGGGAATGGTATAGGGACCTCAGTGACTGATAACCTTTGGGAAAGAGGAAGGTTGAACGGACCCAAAAGATAGGTACACAAAGATTCGGGGCCTTATTTAGATATCAGCGAACTGGTTATTCCGTCACAACGGTGACAGATATCCCGTCCACTGAAATATAAATCCCATTATATCATATGGCATGTATATTTTGGCTTGCACGAAATAAGTTACTGTTGTGACGGAGTAACCCATCTGCCGAGATCTAAATCAGGCCCTCAGTCTTTTTGTCTGGAGTGGTATCTGTACTTCCGTAAAGTCACACATTTAAGAACTTCCTGAGCTATTTTTGACTGGAGCAGGAGGAATCAGACAGGTGGCGTGTGTGTGTGTGTGTAGCTCCTGAATCCAAGTGATCCCTCGTGTCAGGAACTACTGTAACAGTTATGTTGTTAATTATGTGGATTGGAAGAGGAAATTGAGTTTTAAGGGCACTAAAAGTTCCTTGGGTTTCTGCTGACTTAACACCAGGAAGAGCTTTAACAGACAGAGAGATTTCTGCCTTCATAATATTACATATTATATTATAGTTCATAGGTGTCCCAAAAAGGAGTCTCTCATAACCTTTTCCATGTGTCGGGCGGCCACCGGTCGTCCGACGTCACGGTGGGCATGTGAGGAGGACTGCTGGCGGCCGGCCAAACTGCGCATGCGTCATTTTTTTCCGCACCCCGGCGGAATGTCCGCCGTGGCGAAATGGTTAAAGCAATTGGTCTGTTGTGTTTTGTTCGCTAATGCCATTAATGTGACGCAGACACAAACCAACCTAGCCCAAGAGACATATGCCACACCCAGTCCGGAGCGTGGTCCAGCATCATTGTGGCCCAGTGCCTCCCCTTTAGCTTCACTGTTGACCTTCTTCTGGGCACACCTCCTGGTTGATTTCTCTACTCGCCTTCCTGGCAAGTGCTGTCTGCTGGTGAGTGGGAGAGCAGATAATCCACCGAACATCTGTAAACCGAACATGAGAGTGGAATGCGCTGGAAACATGCATTTCAAATGGGGCTGATGAGCATAAAACTTTGATTCAAGGAAATCTGGTTGAAATAAACAAAAAACAGTGAATACTTTAGATTAGTATGTCACCTGCTTTTCAAATCAGAAAATTAAAGTAAACATTTCTCCAGACGCCCAAATAATTGCTGATTGTAATGTTGTTTTACTTACGGTTCATACATTTATAAAGCTATTTTATCACGTTATCGTCGATTTTAAATGTTTTCATCAAAGTGTCAGAGCTCATGTTTGCCTCAACAAATATTCTAGTAAGCAACCAACCGCATATCAACCTCCAACACAATAATTAAAACAATTAGACACTGTAATGAGCCTTGAGAAAGTAAAGAAGGCTATAAAAAGTATGGATGAAGCAAAGTGTCTTCACATTTTCCTCTCTTGGGCCAGATTATCTGGCCAAGACTTTCTTCCATTTAGGAAATGTTAGGATTCCAGTAAACTTCATTCTAAATTTAGAAATTCCAATTTTGTTTACACTTGATAAGTCGGGATCAGAGAAAGGTGAAGGGGTGTTCTTGTTTGCAAGAGATAGTGCCTGTGTGACAAAGATGCTCAGCTTGATTTTAATCCTGAAGACAGATGGGAAAACATTTCTGTCTGCCGTCTTCGGCTCTATGCGGGGACCCAATCTTTCCAAATTTGATCAACACCTACAACAGAAGAGGACGAATAAAATATGGCAAGAGGTTAATGACAACGTTGGGCTGATAGGAATTAAGCTGTATTCAATAAAGTGCAGGTATCTTTTGGCTATACTTGGAATTCAAAGTTGAATGTTGGGAAATGGGTCAGAAGGGTGAGAACGTCATTGCAACTGAGAAGTACTACCCTTAGGAACAGCAAAAAAGGAAATAAGTGACTTCATAAAAGGAAGCTTATGAAATTAGGGTAAACCTGCAAGTGCTCTCAGGGAGCAGCATGTTTTGAATGTATTTAAAATGTATCTGCTGAGCAAGTCGAGGTTCTAGAAGCCAATTTGTACCTAGAAGAAATTCAGCAATTTATTAAGGACCTATCTCCGGCACCAAGAGCAAATGGACCGTAGGTAACATTTTTAATTAGGTTTGACAGCGCAGCTGTGTACATTGCCTATTATGAACAATTATTTCAAAATATACATAAACTGGGCTTATCTCCATCCAAAGGAGTATACCTCTCTCACTTCATGTTGTTGGCTCTTGTATCCTTCTGCCTGCATGACAATGACCAAGGGGCTAATTTACACTTCAGAATTACACTGAAACATAATACATTATGGGGCATATTTATGAGAGCTACAGTTGCATAATTTTTTTTGACGTGATGGCAGAGCAGGCAGTACTCCATATTTACGAGTCGACAAATGTGGGCCAATGCATCAGGCTTAGTAAGCCAGTGTCAAAAAATATCTGTGCCCGAACCGGCTGCGCCACGCAGAGGTTTAACTATGCAAGGTAGGCGTTCCCTAATAAATTCTAACGAAAAACGGACACAGTGATACTTATGGCTTTTTTAATATGCAACGCATCATCTGGTAGCAACACAACAAGCTTGAAATGCTTCAAAATTCCTGCACATCGGCAGCCCAGGCATAAGAAATTATGCTGTGGCTCTGGTACATAAAGAGAACACACTCAAAGAAGTTTGGCAAGCTCAACTATGCCATGGAGGTGCTCATTCTTCAGCTCAGAGTTGTGAGGAGACCACTACCACCATCACCTCCACCACCACAACCACCACGTAGGCTTTACAGAGAAGGGGAAGTTTTTATTACATGCAGATTTCCCTCATTGACCTCAGGTAGGATGAGGTAATCATATACTACAGACTCAGGAGGGAGTCCATTATTGAACTGCTGAACCATATTGCACCTAGGCTGCAGCCACCAACTGTCAGGCCAACCAACATTCCTCCACAGGTCCATCTGATGAAAGTCCACCACGTCCTGGCATCTGGTTCATTCCAGAGCACAACCAGAGTGGCAGAGATATTGCAGTCATCTTTTTCTGCATTCCTACCCTCTGTCCTGGATGCCACCCTCAGCCTCATACTCCAATACCTTGTTTCCTCAAGACACAACAATAGCTGGACACAAAGCAAGGCTTCTACGCCATTGCAGGGTTTGCACATATTTTGAGAGCGATGGACTGCACACATGTGTAACTGGTTCCTCTTGCAGCAACATCATACCTGATCCGCAATGGAAAACACACATACTCTATCAATGTCCAGGCTTTAGTGGAAAATTTGGGGATGTTTACAAATGCACTGGCCAAGTACCCTGGTAGTGCTCATGATGCCTACATCTTCAGGCACTCTATCATCAATGAGTGCTCCCAGGACTGGAAATGTGGGAATGCCCTACTTGTTGGTAAGTAAATCTGAAGCACACAACAGACCTACTAAAATTAAATGATATACGACAAAAAAAGCCATCTCTGTGTCTGTCGACCGAGATAGGGCCATATGTATGAGGAGGTGCCTTATACTTGCACCATACATTATGGCACATATGCAATGCAAAGTCCTGCATGACACATGTTAAGACAGGCACAGTCACTGTGTGTGCCTTTGAATGGTTTAAAGATTCAGAGCAATGCAACACTGTGAAAAATACAGTATTGCATCGCTGTGTACAAGGTAGGGGTTCCATGGCCATTGTTTGTGTGTCCCCATGCAACTACCATGGTTTATGAGGCAAGTCACATATCTCCCACCAGATAAACTGTAAAACGTGTCAAATCAATTACTCTTCCCAGGTCATGTGTAGCAAGACAAAAATAACTTCACCCATAACACTCCTGCAACCTATGTGTGCTATATTCCTTGGCACATATACATAGACTATCAGGCCTCCAAGGGTTCATCCTGTGTAGGATGGTGGCCCCTCCTGCACAAAGTCAATCCCACATGAAATGCAGGCATACAAGCACCATGTTGCAAAAGTGCTTGTCTCTGTGCTAAGAAAAACCAAAGGTGGTGATGGACGGAGCGTTGACAATACAAACACTCACCCCCAGTCAACTGATCTGGGTTTAATCCATCACCGTTCTTTAGCTCACTCCGCCACCCCAGTTCAGACATGGCCATATGCAAATCAGTCTGACCCTGTGCCTCATGGGAACAGCCCAGCGCGAACTGCCAAGCCATGTCTTCCCTGGACCGGAATCAAGCTTCCCAGGACCGGTTTCTGGCATTACAGCCGTCTTCAGCCGGGCTTGCTTGACTCCAGTGGCAAAGTGAGCAAGGGACTCACGTCTGAGCATACCCTGCCAACGTATGGCAAACAAAGAAAAACCAAAGGTGGTGATGGGTGGAGCGTTGACAATACAAACACTCACCCCCAGTCTCTGTGCTAGGCAGCCCACTGTGTGTCAGTGCAGGTTTAAAAGTCTTGATGTGCTGTATGGCCTAAATACTGTCCACCACTGTCCTTTCTCAGTGACGTAGTGCAATGCTGATAGGTGACTTGCTGCACTGTACAGTGCCTCATTTCCAAATATCTGGGCCCTTGTGTCATGTTCATATAGTGAGTTCAACACATTGCAGCATGTACACAGTGATGTCTCACATTAACATACACTCATTAATCTGCCAATGGCTGTAGCTATAGAACATCAGTTACTATTAATGTGCCATTTCACTCTGTGTGAATAAATGGAACCACATCTTCTGCACCAGGTAATGAATCACGATTAAACCATAAGGTAGGCCTGAAAAGTCAATATGAGTACAAAGGACACACAAGAGAAATGTGTGATATAAGTGTCTCCTCAATTCCATACCTACTCTCTGTATCAGTCAAGGTTCAACACTTTCAAGGGAGTGTGAACAAGTATTGTGGAAATGAGTATGTGTGTCACACATGCCAGTATATTTGAATGTTGACAAAAATGTCAGGAGCAGCACAGGAAGACATTTTGACATGCAATGTCAGTGTAGGCTCCAGACATGCGTAAATGCCAATACTGGATAATAATGTGACATCAGCAGCACAAAACATACAAATGTCTGACAGTTCATGTACAGACATACTCTAAGGTTTGTAGCCACATTGACAGATGCAACCAATGCGATGACTCACCTGTTCTGTGGTGTTAGTTGTCTAAATAAAAAGCATATAAATACTGCAATGTGAAACTCACAAAGTCCAACACAATGCTGGCAAACATGGCGTACATCAGTCATCAACATGCAATTGAATGGAACCTGGACAAGGCACCACAGTGTACTTAGGATACCGATCTCAACATTCATTTGCCACAGCAATGATGATAGAATCATGGCATACAGGTAAACAATCCCCTACAAGTTACAGTAAAACAAATACATGTGAAAACCAATGTATTGTAAAAAATAGTACACGTTTCAAGTTATAGTGAAATGCTATAAAATAACAATAAAACATTGTTCTTATCCTAAAATGACATCTTCACTGTGCACACAGACTATTCCTCCAATTTCATTTGGCCCGAACTCAAAAAGGTTTTAGTTCTCATGAGGCTACTACAACACATACTTCAATCCTTACAGTTGAATTGCAAGTTTTTCAAGGCAGAAGAGAAATTCAGATCATTAGCTCTCACCAGGGGGACCAACCATTTTAGTCAGTAGTTGTTACATGCTTTTTTAAGATTGTCATGTTATCACTCCAACCTTAAGAGACTCACCCACCCTATTGGTATATCGTTTTATTATTCGCACTTGATTATAACTTGAAAGTTGTTCTCCAATACATATACACACACGTGTCATTACAATTCCAGTCACAAAGCAAAGCATGTTGCAATTTGCACACCGAGTTTTTATCTTCACACCCAAACCGATTATTCCTGTGATAACCATACAACGACGTTGCTGACAGTACATCGGCTTATCACATTTCTACTGCATCCCATTGTTATGGGCATACAGTAATTTCTATTCTTTTAAATTGAAATGTCTGTTGCGATGCTACCAGTAGCACTCGATAGACGAGAATGTGATACCTTGGGGATAGTGTAGATGATTACACCGTAGAAGGGACATACAGATTGTGGGGCTGTAATACGTTTTCCAAGTAATGACATCAGTTTCCCAATTTAACTGAGTGTTTCCGATTATTTTTTTCCCAATTAGGTCTCAAGACAGACACATGTCCAAGCTTAGCACTCTGGGGATATTACAATCGATCTGATCTTAACACTGTCATATGCCAAAATGAGGTCCACACAATTACTATTAGGTCCCCTCCTAGCTGTAGGCTTTTGAATCTAAAAGTTTGGCTTTCCTTTTGTCTCAGATGCTGCAATGCTATTGGAAGAAAGCCAGAGGCTGTAACATTAGTTATAGCTGCCGTCTCCTGTAGTTTCATCTAGGTCTTTCTTTTGGGAATGAATATGCATGCACTCCCTGATAGTGAAATGCTGCCAATTTCATTTTTCACTATTGTAAGGCTATCTGTCCCATAGGATAGAATGGGGAGTTTGCTTATAACATCTTATAGGCATAACTGCCCATGAGAACAAGATTGGAAATTGAAGTTTGATATGCCTGAACTCAGAATGTTAAGATGCATCTTTTAGTGAGGGTGATTTTTACATTGTGGTTTGAAAATACCACTTTCAGAAAGTATGTATTTTCTTGCCTACCCATCCAGTGTGCTTCTGCCAGGCTGTGTATTGACTGTCTGGCTTAGGAGTGACAGGGGCTGGGGATGTGCATTTTGTTCAGACAGCCACTTGGGGGGGGGGGGTTAGGTGTGTCCTGCCTTTCCAGGGTGGGTCAGTGCTGGGCTGATTGGACCTGGGCTGCATTCAGAGTAGAGGGAGGAGATTTCTTTCACACCTGAATGGGCTTGGTCTGCCTTAGACAATGCTGTCTCCACCAAGAAGCTGCACCAGAAAGGACATAATTGGTTTTGGCTGGGCAAAGAGGTTCCCTGCAACAGAGAACAAAGGATTTTATATTATAAAAAGAGGGGCCCAGATACCAGACTGTTAGATCACTTCTGGGAATCAATAGGAACCTTTACCAAGGAGAAGAGCTGGAGGAATACTGCCCCTGTGCTGTTTGCTGTCTGGGGTTGGCCTCCAGTGGCTACTTTCTGCCAAGGAAAGGTAAAGGACTTTGCTGTGTGCTGTGTCCCCTGCTTGAGGAAGATTTCCAAGGGCTTAAAATAAAGCTTGCCTCCCGTTCTGAAGTCTCAGGGACACAAATACCTCACCACCAGTCCCCCCCCCTGAAGTCCTTTGCTGGGAGTTCTGACCTGCTGAGAGGTGCCTGCCAGTGTTCTGGACCTCTGGAGGCTGTTGTGGGACTGGAGACTACAAGAACTGTGCAAATCGAAGCATCGCCTGTTTCTGACGCATCGCAGTGGTGTGAGAAGAATTTTCAGATGCATCGCCGCCATAGAAGAATAAACGCAGTGCCTGCTCACGGCTGAAGTGTCTGCTGCGTGACGAATCCCTTGCACTGATCTCTGCCGGCCGAGATCACTGCACCGAATCTGATGCAGGCTCTGTTGTGGAAGAACCGACGCATCAAGGGGACGCAGCTGAAGTCATCGCAGCGCATCCCAAGTCTTCACGCATTGCATTGTATTAGATCGTCATGCATCGCATATAAGCATCAAATCTGTCGCATCTTTGGGGGACGCAGTAAGAAACCGACGTATCACCTGGCCACACATTAAGAAACCGACGCATCACCTCCTCTCCGGTAAGGAAATGATGCACCACCTCCCCTGCGCAGCAGTAAAGAGCTGACGCATCACCTCATCGGGAACAAGGAACCTACGTGCCACCTTCCCTGAGTGTAAGGAACCGACAGATCACCTTCCCTGTGACCCCTTTTGCTTGCCTTTTTCGACGCATCAAAGGTATTTTGTGTAAAAGTGTTGCATCCCACATTTTCTTGGAACAGAACTTTTTCTACCTTTCAAGAATTATATTTTTAGTACTGTATTGTGGATTTTTGCCGCTTTGGTCTTGTTTATTTTAGATACAGGTTGCTTATTTTTCTAAACTGGTGTGGTGTCCATTTGTAGTGTTTTCACTGTATTACTCTATGTGTTCACAAATGCTTTACACACTGCCTCTGATATAAGCCTGTCTGCTTGTGCCAAGCTATCAAGGGGGTGAGCAGGGGGTTATTTTAGAAGTATATCCCCCTTAACCTGACTAGGAAGACTGGTCCCTATTTTGACAAAGGTGTAAACCATTGCCAACTAGAGACCCCATTTCTATCATTGGTGGTCAGTGGTGAGGATTTGGACTTTCATTTGGCCTTTCATACAGTAATTGGTGTACACTACTAGTAGAGTGCAGACCATTACCCAACCACATACAATTGGTGAAACTTTTTCTTTGAAACAATTTTTTTTTCTTGCAACTGAGAACTGACAAACTTTATCATGACAACGCCAGCATCACTTGCATCTATGGAAATTGAATTTGAAGAGGATAGGGTTGAAACCTATACAATTGAAAGGTACCTGCAAAAAGTTTACAATCTCTGTAAGATGCCTCTCCAGAAAGAAGGAATTCCAAAAGGTGCTGAGGGCCTGGTTGAAGCCAAGGGATATCAGCGAGCATGACGAGCAACCTATGGATGAGGTGGAGAATTTAGAAGGACAGCACGATAGGCTTGTTGGTCAGCCTAGGTGTAGGTTACCTTTCTGGGGGGGTGGCAGCAGTGTATCTTCAAAGAGGTTGTCTCCAGCAGAAGAGCTTGAGGACAAGGAGAAAAGCAGGATCCATGAATTGGAGCTCACACAGCTCAGACTGGGGAAGGAGTAGACATTTCAGAGTGAGAAATTAGCCCTGGAGGAGAAAACGATGTTCTTAGAGCATGAAAGAGATTAGAGTGAACTGGATCTAAAAGCAAAAAGTATAGAGTCCAATTCCAATGGTGGCAACGCACCATCAGTGTCTGGAGAAGGGAAGGTATACATCCCCAAGGAGGTTATTAAGGATTTTATGAAGCATGAAGACATTGGTCAGTGGTTCAAAGCATATAAGGTAGCAATGAGGTCCTACAGAATTCCTGAGAGAGACTGGGGAGCGGGGTTGTGGATCCGCTTTTTAACTGTGGGAAGGGAACCTTTGCTAGCATTGCCCACTGAAGATTAGATGTATTATGCACCCATGAAGGAAGCCTTGGCAAGCAGGTATGGTTTGACCCCCAGAGCTACACAAGCAGAAGTTTAGGGCTTGTAAGAAGCTGGAGTCAAGCACTTGAGCGAATGGTAGCCAGGTCAATGATTTTCAGGGGCTCTATGATTTGGTTGCATGGGAGCACTTGTCAGATAATTGTTTTCTAGAGCCATGCCTGCACTTAACTGTAGGCTGAATGACCACTCAGGAAGCTTGCTGTGGAGGCGGACCTCTGGGTCAGTACCAGGGTCCAAAAAGGTCATGTGGGAGACTCCGCCAATGTTGGGCATTGTACCCAGCAGAAGAGTGGGGTGACAAGGGTAAACAGAAGGAGTTCCAAAAAGGGCCCCAAAGTAATTCCCAAAGAAACCAAGGTAAAGGTTCCCAGTCTCTCACTGCTAAGAAGCCATTGGTCTCTGCAGGTGAGCAGACCAAGAGGGCCCCCCACACATGTTATGCTTGTTGTCAGGTGGGTCACTTCCAGGGGGACTCTAGGCATCCCAAAAAGATTACCCCTGCACCCACTGGTGCACCGCCCCAGGAGATTTCTAGTGTAGCCTTGGGGGATGAGTCAGGTACCCAAGAGGGGTGGGGCCCGCAGAAATGACCCTGGTCTCTTTAGGAGACAATGAGATCGTCCTAAGAGCTCATCTGCCTGAGAACACTACAAAATACAGGCAGTGGGTGACTATCAATGGCAATAGTGTGGAAGCTCTGAGAGACACTGGAGCCAGTGTGACAGCTGTTAGTTGTCGGCTAATGTCTGAGGAGCAGGTGGTCCCCAACACTTTCTACCCAGTAGTTGCAGCTGACAACTCGGAGTGCCTCTACAAAGTGACACGTGTTCCCTTTGAGAGGGGGGGTCTCAGGTACCTTGAAAGTAGCTGGGAGGCCAGCCATGCCTGTTGACTGTCTGCTAGACAATGATTTGGAGAGTTCCCCTTGGGCGAAGGTGGAGCGTACGTATCATTTGGAGATGTTGGGTCTGCCTGAGTGGGCGTGTATGACCACTCGGTCTATGGCAGCCGGTAAGGGCAATCTAGAGGACCTGGAGTGTGAAACAGTGGCTGAGGTGCCTGCCAGAAAGGGAAAATGCAGGGGGTATGGGAAACTAGCGCCTAAAGTTCCCGCGGTCCAGCAGGTAGCAAATCTTGAGGGGATGCCCTGGAGCCTACATGGGAGCAAGTGGCCAAATTGGGGGACCTGCCTGAGCTGACCCATTTGCAGAAGGAAGGGGGGCCCTCCAGGGAGGAATTCTGTCAGGATCAGCAGAAATGCCCCTCTCTTGTTTGTTTGAGGCAGCAGGTTGCAAAACAGGCAGCAGGTGTTCAGTCTGGATCACATTGGATTCACTGGGAGAATGGTCTCCTGTTTAGTGAGCCTTAGGTTGCTGAGCCTGGGTCAGCCTGTGTCCTGGTGGTACCCCAGCGCTTCAGAGCCTTCCTACTGGGTCTGGCTCATGATGTGCCTTTGGCAGGGCATTTGGGGCATGACAAGATATTTGAAAGGCTTGTCACTCTCTTTTACTGGTCCCATATGTGTAAGAACTGACACATTATAGGTCTCGCCAGACTTGCCAGGCAAGTGGTAAGAGTGGGAGGAAGTACAAGGCTCCTCTCCAACCTTTCCCTGTAGTCAGCAGCCCTTTTGAGAGGGTGGACATTGACATTGTGGGACCTCTGTATCCCAAGACAGCCATGGGCAACATGTTCATGCTGGTTTTGGTAGATCATGCCGCCCGGTACCCCAAGGCCATCCCTCTCAGGACTCTGATGGCCCCCATGGTAGGTCGAGCATTGATGGGGATCTTCTCCTGTGTGGGGTTCCCTAGAGAGGTTGTGTTTGACTGGGGGGGCAACTTCATATCCAAGTATATGAAGTCCCTATGGCAGGAGTGCAGGGTTACCTACAAATTCACCACTCCTTACCCACCCTAAAGGTAATGGGCTGGGTGAGAGATTCAACCGGACTATGAAGGATATGATTATGGGTCTTGGTGAACACATAAGGCGTAAGTGGGATGTCCTCTTACCATGCCTGTTGTTTGCGTAAAGAGAGGTATCGCAGAAGTCCTTAAGGTTCAGTCCCATTGAGCTTCTGTATGGGCATCCTGTAAGAGGACCTCTAAGTCTGGTCAAAGAAGGCTGGGAGAAAGCTCCCAGTGTGGAAGCTGAAATAAAGAATCTAGAAATAATATCACAAATCAAATCTCTGTCAGCACATAAGATGAACAGAATTTATTTGAAACCAACAAGATAATGCAAATACGTGCGGCACTGAGACAGTCAGCATAGCTGCTGAGTGTCCGAAGATGTGATGTTTCTGACAGCTTCTATTAAGAAAAACCACAAAGGAAACAGCGTCATAATACACGTAGCACAAATTAAGCATGTGAATATTTGTCCAACCAAGAAAGGCCTAGACTGTGTTATACCATTTATGGTCCGAGATACACTATTGCTGACTACATGTCTTGAGTACATGGCAGTCTTGGGACTTTTCACTGTAATGCACTGTATTAGAATTGGTACTTTTCCATGTATTCATTTGCAATAACATAGCACGTACCAGAAATATTTCTACGCGTGATATGCTGAAATACTTGTGGCTAAGCTAGCATCCTGCTCTGTTCTCGTATCTTTCTTGGGCAATCCTTGCGTTACAAAAGCAGCTTTATCTGTAAGTCATAGAAAATAACAAGCATCTATATAATGTTTCTCAGGGCCTGGAGCCGTAAGCATTTGGAATCACTAATAAAAGATGTTTTCCACACCATTAAATCTCCCCACGATATATATACCTACATGTTGACCTTCAGGAACCAGACTAAATGCTTCAGGCAACTCCCTCAGGTGAATCTGGAAGCCAGCCAGGGTGAGATGAAACAGTGGTATGATCAGAATGGTACTCTGATCGAGTTTTAGCCTGGTCAAAAAGTGTGGGTCATGGCCCCAGTGGAGCCTTGTACGCTCCAAGATAAATGGACGGGGCCATTTGAGGTGGTGGAGTGTAAGAGTGAAATCACCTACCTGGTGGAGTTGCAGTCTCCAAGGAACCGTTTGCGGGTCCTACACATGAACCGCCTTAAACCCCACTTGGTGAGGTCCGAAGTGGCATGCTCCTCGCAACAGATGCTGGAAAGGAGGAGGAGACTAAGTCTCTTCCTGACCTCCTGTCTGTTAATGAACATGATGGGTCAGTGGACGGTGTAACCCTCTCCCACGCCTTGACCCCTGAACAGCAGAGTGACTGCCGCCAACTGTTGGGACAGTTTGCTGATCTGTTCTCCTTGACCCCTGGTGTCACTCAGTGGTATGTCCATGATGTGGGCTCTGGGGACAGTCCTCCTGTGAAGCACAACATTTACAGAGTAACTGACAGGGTTGAGGCTTACATTAAGGAGGAGGTCTCCAAGATGTTAGCAAAAGGAATGATTGACCACTCAAACAGTCTTTAGGCCAGCTCAGTGGTTCTGGTCCTAAAGGCTGCCGCACCCAGTGCCACACCACAACTCTGGTTCTGTGTGGACTACCGAGGGCTCAATTCAGTCACCAGGTCTGATGCACACCCCATTCATGGAGCTGATGAGCTCATAGATCGGTTAGGAGCTGCCAAGTACCTCAGTATGTTTAACTTAACGTCTGGTTACTGGCAGATTGCCTTAACTGATGGAGCCAAGGAGAGGTCTACATTTTTAACCCTAGAGGGGCACTACCAATTCTGGGCGATGCCCTTTGGGTTGAAGAATGCCCCTGCCACCTTCCAGAGGTTGCTCAACCAGGTGTTGGCTGGACTGAAGGATTTCAGTGCCACCTACCTGGATGAAATCACAGTGTTCAGTGCCACTAGGGAGGAACATCTGCACCACCTCTGGGAAGTGTTGAAGGCTCTGCAGAGGGCAGGCCTCATGATCAAGGCAAGAAAGTGCCAGATCGGACAGGGTTCAGTAGTGCACTTAGGGCACCGTGTAGGTAGCGGCCAGGTGGCACCCCTACATCCTAAGATTGACATCATTCTGGCTTGGGAACTCCCCAAGAAACAAACAGAGGTGAGAACCTTTTTAGGCCTCACCGGATATTACAGGAGGTTTGTCAAGGGAAATGGCACCATTATTGCCCCCTTGACAGAGCTGACTTCCAGGAAGCAGCCAAGGATGGTGAACTGGACTGACGCCTGGCCAAAAGCTTTTGATGCCTTGAAATCTGCCATGTGCATGTCGCCCGAACTCAAAGCCGCCAACTTCTCAAAGGAATTCATGGGGCAGACAGATTCCTCAGAGCATGGTGTGGGGGCTGTGCTCTCACGGCTGAATGAGGAGAGCCTAGACCAAGCTGTAGCTTTCATTAGTTGGAGATTACTTCCACAGGCACAGGAGGAGGAGTGCAATTGAGCGTGAGGCTTTTGCTGTGGTCTGAGCGCTGAAAAAGCTGAGGTCCTACTTGTTTGGGACTCATTTCCAGGTTCAGAGCAACCACAGGCCCCTCAGATGGTTGATGCAGATGAGGGATGAGAACCCAAAGTTGTTGAGGTGTTCCATTTCCCTACAGGGGATGGACTTCACAGTAGAACACCGCCCTGGTACAGAACACGCCAATGCTGATGGTCTGTCCAGATTTTTCCGCCTTAGTGAAAAAGAACTCCCAAGAGGGTGGGTAGTTCTCCCCACATTTCAGCTGGAGGGGGCACGTGTTAGCCCTGGCATCATTGGCGTGGGTTTCCCCTGTATTTTTGCCTTCATCTCCTGTCATTTTGCTGTGTGTTGGACTTCATTTTTGCTGGCCTAGATACTTTGGGCACTTTGCCACTGCTGTTCAGTGCCAAAGTGCAAGTGCTCCCTGTAAATTGTTGTTATGGATTGGTGATTCCACGATTCACATATTAGATTTACTAGCCAGTCCCTAGTACAGTGCACTGTGTGTGCCCAGGGCCTGTAAACCAAATGCTGCTAGTTGGATTTCAGCACTGATTGTGCCATTGAGTTGGGTAACAATGAACATCTGTTATTCAGCGCTAAGAGACCTCTGGGTGAACGTGCGCTTTACAAATACACATGTTATGTTATGTTATGTGCCACCCAGATAAGCAGCCTGTAAATATTACTCAGACCTGCCACTGCAGTGTCTGTGTGCAGTTTGGTACTGCCATGTCGACCTGACAAGTGCACCCACTTGCTAGGCCCTAACCTTCCCTTTTCTTACATGTTAGTCACTCCTTAAGGTAGGCCCAATGTACCCCTGTGGGCAGGGTGCAGTGTATGTGAAAGGTGGGACATGCCCTAATGTGTGTGGCATGTCCTGTTAGTGAAATACTGCCAATTTCGTTTTTCACTGTTGTAAATCTATCTGTCCCATAGGATAGAATGGGGAGTTTGCTTATAACATCTTATATAAGGATAACTGACCATGGGAACAAGGTAGGAAAAATAGTTTGATATGCCTAAACTCAGAATGTTAAGATGCATCTTTTAGTGAGGGTGATTTTTACATTCTGGGTTAGAAAACTTTTAGAAAGTAGGTATTTTCTTGCCTGGCCATTCAGGGTGCCTCTGCTAGGTTGTGTATGGACTGTCTGGCTTTGGAGTGACAGGGGCTGGGGATGTTCATTCTGTTCAGACAGCCAATTTGAGGGGGTGGGTTAGGTGTGTCCTGCCTTTCCAGGGTGAGTGAGGGTTAGGCTGAAAAGACCTGGGCTGCATTAGGGTTGGGAGAGGAGAGTTCTTTCACACCTGAATGGATTTAGTCTGCCTTAGACAATGCTGTCTCCACCTCCTACCAGGAAGCCGCACCAGAGAGGACAGAACTGGTTTTGGCTGGGCACAGAGATTCTCTGCCACAGAGAACAAATAATTTTGTATTATCAAAAGAGGGTCCCAGGCCCCAGACTTTTAGATCACTTCTGGGAATCGAGAAGAACCTTTGCCAAGGAGTAGAGCTGGAGAAACTGAGGAGGAATACTGCCCTTGTGCTGTTTGATGTCTGGGGTTGGCCTGCAGTGGCTACTTTCGGCCAAGGAAAGGAGTAGGACTTTGCTGTGTGCTGTGTCCCCTGCTTGAGGAAGATCTACAAGGGCTTGAAATAGAGCTTGCCTCCTGTTCTGAAGTCAGAGGGACAAAAATACTTCACCCCCAGTGCCCCCTGAACTCCTTTGCTGGGAGCTCTGACCTGCTGATAAGTGCCTGCCAGTGTACTGGACCTCTGGAGGTGGTTGTTTTGGCCCTGGAAACTACAAGAACTGTGAAAATCAACCCATCGCCTGTTTCCGACGCATCGCAGCGGTGCAAGAAGAATTTTCTGATGCATTGTCGCCGCTGAAGAATCAATGCAGTGCCTGTTCGCGGCTGAGGTGTCTGCCATGCGACGAATCCCGTGCACTGATCTCCACTGTCCGAGATCACCGCATCAATTCTGACACAGGGCCTGTTGTGGAAGAACAGAAGCATCGAGGGGACGCGCCTGAAGTCATCGCAGCACATCCTGGGTCTTCACGCATTGTATCGTACCGGTACATCACACATCGCATCGAAGCGTCAAGTCTATCGCATCATTGGTGGATGCAGTAAGATAACGACTCATCACCTCTCCATGCAGTAAGAAACCGACGCATCACCTCCTCTCCAGTAAGGCACTGACACATCACCTCCTCTGCTCATGCCATTATACCAAGTTGGTGAGCAGGTTTTTTTTTTAGAAGTGTATCCCCCTTACACTGTCTAGGAAGATGGGTCCCTATTTTGACAAAGGTGCAAACCATTACCAACTAGAGACCCCCATTTCTAACAGGTATGATGCTAAATCGGGAGGACTCTGGGCATTAGAATCTGCATTTTGTCATGGCATTCATAATTTGTAGCTCTTAAGTGTAAGTAATTGAGTCTATCATATCTGCTTGATCTTCCTGTCAGGATCGCAGAGAAAGGCATGTGGATATGTGAAACTGTGCTGGTAGATCACATTGCTCAGAGGTTCCACTTTGTGCAGGTAGGCATTTGTGTGAATATGAAAGCATTGTCACTGCGCCTGTCATAGAAATTATGCCTATTGGCACTAAGCATGGGCGGATCTAGCGGATCTCGCGTACGCGAAATTGCGGATTTACGGATTCGCAATCCGCGAAGATCCGCGAACTCTAGCGGACTTGCGGATTTTTCCGTTTTTTGTGTTGGCGCGTGTTCGCGCCGATTTTGGGGCAAGTTCGCAATTGCGAACTTACTTTTCGGCTTGCAACGGCCGCGACTATGTTGTTTCTACGTCTGGTTTATCATCACAGGTTCACAGCACCCTCTGTTTCACCACTGCCACCCTCTGGGACACCCATGCCACCCTCTAGTACATCCTCACAGGCACCTATTAGGTTTATTTATTACTGTAGATTATGGTGGTTGAAAAAAGCTAGCACACCTGCCCTTCTTCAACTGCCATCAATTAATTTGTGTTTCATTAATGTGTCAGTAATTTTGAAAGTTCCAGTCTGGCTGGCACCTGCTTCCTTCCTTATCTGTAATTTGCTATTTGTTGCAGTGATTTTTTTTTTTTACAGGACCTTTATGGTGCTATTCTATGAGCCTGCTGTTTGGGTCATAGCAGGGTCATAGAATTGTTGCAAACTCTGGAGGGGCCCATCAGGAAGCACTACCTTGAATGTTACTAATGTTAAGTTTGAACTTTTGCACCTGCTCATTGCTTTCATTTTAGCTAAAATCGTTTTTTTTGCAATTTCGCGCGTTATTTGGGGCGCGAATCCGTGCGAGATCGATTTCGGAAGCCGCGAATACGTGCGAATACAAAATTGTTTTTGTTGCGACGTGTATGTTCGCGTGATCCTGCGCGTGTTCGCGAGGCGCTTCTAGCTATTCGTTTGCCAAGTTACCCTATCGGTCGTACACGGGCGCGGCCATCTTGTTGGCGTGACGTAATTCCGTTTCCGCCCGCTATGTGTAATCTCGCAAAGTGTGCTGCTCGCGAGTACAAGTTCGCGCGTACTCGCAAGGAAAATCTCGCGCGAACTTACCCACGCGGTCGTGAACGGGCGCGGCCATCTTGTTTCTCATTCATTGCTATGGTTCTGGGCATGCTTTCTCTATCCTCTCTCAATCTCTGCCATCCTTTGCTTGTTTGAAGTTTTTTTGATCTAATTTTACTTATTATCTAACCCTCTATTTTTCTAGCTCTATATTTTTGTGTTTTCTGCAGCTTTTAGTTACTTTTAAACTACTTTTTTAAACTCTTTTATTTTCTTCTTCACTATTCTATTTCTTCTTTATCATTTAAGTTTATTTCTGCCCAGACCATGGTAAAGGGAGCCGGGAAGCACCCTGAGAAGGGGAAGGGTCCCGCACCCCGTGCCCGGCTCCCGTGCGGGCGTTTAAGGGGGGAGCAAGTGGTCCCGAGGGAGATCTTTAGCGCGGAGGAAGTGGCGGCACTGATCTTCCATGTCCAGCGCCGCCTCCCCAAGACGATCCTGGGAGGCGGCAAGATCGCGACCGGCTATGGCATCCGGGAGCGCCGCCAGCGGTGGGAGAAGGTGTGCCGGGCCATGTACAAGATCTCTGGGGTCCGGCGCACGTATAACCAGGCCACCCACCGCTGGACCGATGTCATGGACCGGGAGCGGGACTTGCTGGACGCGCTCGGCGTAGAGGTCCCCGGGCTTGGTGAGTAGTAGTAGTAGTACATTTACTACTCTGTTTTATCCGGCTCTGTTATTTGCAAATCTTTGTTCTTTACCAAGAGCAATAATGCTGCCGATTACATTGAGGTAAATTATATTTCAAAATCTTCTATGCATTTCATTTTCAGGTGCACTGCTCTCCTTCTCAGTAGCCTTGCTTGCTACTATGCTTCTTTGTTTTGTATGTTGTGTTCAGAAGCATTTCATTGGCCTGAGAAATTATGTATCAGTGTACTGTAAAGAAAAGAACTGCGTAATGCTAGACAGTAAGGGTCATATTTTCAATTACCGGCGCATCCCTGCAAAGTAGCAGGGATGCGGCAGTAATTGTGTGCCATGCCACCACCACCCATTGGCCCAAAACGTCACAGAAGCCTTACGCATCTGTGCCGTAAAGGCAGCGCATTGCTGGAGTTGCGTGCCAACGATGGCGCAGCTCCAGCAATGCTCTGGGGTACCCTATCTCCCCAATGCTGCATCAAGCCGTACGTCGGCTTCAAGCGCGCAGGGTTTGAGTCATGCATCATTGTCATAAAAATGACTGATTGACATCTTGTAGATTTCCCTCAGCCACTTTTAGGATTCGTTCCTGCGCAGGTACGCCCTCCCTTGCGCCGGAACGCCCCCTGATGGCGCAGGGCTTTACAACGTGATGCATCGCCCATATGCCCATATGTGTTTTTTTTTTAATATATACGCCGCACCAACACCATGGCGAGTCTTTTGTTCTGCCGCTGCGTCAGAAAAGGCACGCAACAATGGAGGAAAATCAGCCGCAACTTCCGCAAGGGACTTATAAATCAGCCCCAACAGACTGAAGTCCAGTGTCCTTCCTTTAGACAGTCACATGGCTATCAGAAGAAATAGTGGCGGTGGTGGCGGGTGGATTGATAGTTTGAGTATTCACTGATCTGCAAGCAGGATGGACTTTGTCTGTCACGTGTTGTGCACTACTGCCTGCAGTGCCAGGCCTAGGCAAACCTCTTTAGTAGTCTGTTTATTGAGTTACATAGGAACTTTCTAAGTCAACGTTCCGCAAATCAGGCAATACGAATAACGTAGTATACCACATGAGATAGATCCCGTGGAATAGTTGTCTATCTATTTGCTATTTTTCCAAAATATGTTGTTATTGTTCTTTTGAAATGTTTGATTTGGTTGAAAAATCTCATCCATGTTTTATGGTTTTTCTTTCTTTCATGTTGTACATCAGCTCCCCCCAAGGGCAAGAGGACACAGGAGGAGGGTGCTGAGGATGCAGGCCAGGATCGGGCAGGCGAGGGCTCCTTTGCTGGCCCCAGTAAGTTTACATTTTACTAAACAGTACCTATTTTTTCCTAGCGTTCCTCATTCGATTTTTTCTAAATCGTCTTTGATCTTCTTGTAGACTGAATATAAATTCTTATCCTGCCTCGAATATGATGACTCCCTGTGGTATTACTAGACTATTTTTATTAGTCTGTCTGTGTAGCTAACTAAGATTGGACATTTGGCAATTCCATTGGACTCCCATTATATTCAGCAATACCTCTATGCACTGTCTCCTTACTGACTAGATAGTGTGGCAGAGTCATTCAGCTCCCGAAGTCACCGATTATAGATCCCCAATGATCTCTAGATTATCGTACGCAGGACAAGAGAGTAGTACGGAGTCACAGCACAGTCAAGAAGTGTCAGAGGCACTCATGCTTGCAAAAATTCCAAAACCTTTAGCTCATCCACTCTAGTCTAGAGGAACAAAAACCACAGAGTCTATTTAAGTGTAAAAGCTTTATTAAAAGTAAACACATTTATTGAAATCTACTTTGTCATAAAACTATTTAACTGTAAACGGAAAAGTGGTTAGTGCTGACGATTAATTGGACACATTTCTTGTGGTCGAGCCGAACTCTCACCTACTTTGAACTTGATCCTGGTCGTGTTCTTAGGACTCAGGAGTCAAGCTTCTGTCTGTTAGGAGAAAAAGTGGTGCGTGTTAAAAATCAAAAGCAAGCATTCATCAGTTGTGCATAAAAGTGCAGCAAGACAACAGCCTTCCCTGGAAAATGGGACATTTTTACTATGGAGTAGACAGTCACAAATTATTACATTGTATTATGTTTTTTTAACATTTCTCCTAGACCAAATATTATATAGTAGTGAGTGGTGTATTCTAACTTTCTTAAATGTACTTTGTAGGTGTAACATCTGGTGACGGGGCCAGCGCGGAGGTGGCTGATGTGTTGGACTTGGACTCGGAGGCCTCTGGGGAGGATGCGGCGGTAGAAGAGCTGGTGGCCGTTCCTGTGGGGGATCAAACGGTGGTGGCGGAAACAGGTAAGCTATATATTCCTTACTTATTGAGATTGAAGACTGCATAGTGTGCTTTCTGCACGGGTGTATTACAATTACAAATCAACCAGGTAGTAGCCTCCTCGAAATGTACTTCGACTTAGCTGTGAAGTTTTTGGTGAGAAGAATCCCAATAAGTTCTTAGACGAACGTGATGGATGGGATGAACGAAAAGCGAAAGAAGGGTGTAAGTAAGTGGGACGCGAACTTGTATGATGGCTGGCAAAGAAGAACGATATGTGTTTGCTTGGACCCAGAGGTGGCTGGGAAGGAAAGAATATGGTATGGTGCATGGCTGGGTCAATGATGAAGCAAGGATGGGTGGAAGGACAGCAGCCTGGGTGGGTGAAACAGAAACTGTATGTGTGCGTATACTTTGAATGAATGGATGCCTGGAGCATGGTATTCTCTGACTCTTACATAGCAAATGTGTATCTAGAGAGAGTAGATGGTCGCCAGGTGAAGTAAGTGTTACCTTGAAGAGCATGTACCACCGCACCCGCACGTCCGTCCCAGTGCAGGGAAGGCAAGGAAAAGAAATTGTAAATGTGTCCAATACTTCCATGAATAGTAGCAGTACTTTGTATTGCGTTTGCATTCACAGCATATATCTGGTTATTACGGTGGACACTCCGTACCTCTCTTAATAACTTTAGTTTACTTGTAGTACGTCATTCATGTGTGGGTGTATCACTGTGTTCACTCAATATTAAGCAAAGCACCTAAAGTCATCTCATCTGTCATTAAATACGTCCCATGTGAAGTGATAGATAATCAAATTAGTTAGCTTCTTCAGTTTCCTTTTCTAGTACTCATTTGCACTGTAGGGTGAAAGGTAAATTAATTAAGCAGTAGCCCTTGTAACAGAGTATTCTCAGTGCCACCCGTAATAGAAAAGTAATAGCTTCACCACCTGCATGTACTGGACCGGTACAGTAACGCAAGTCTGTCTCCATCATCATGGTGTGCAACTTTTTTTCTCGGGTGCAACTTCACTGTGCTGTGTCCATGTCATTCTGCCGGCTTGCATAAGATAACGTACCCATTTCCCTAAACAAGAGAGAAGAAGAAGAATAAGACTGGTGTACTGTCATAGTCGACTGTAATGGAAGTCCATAGTGGTCGTAGAATTAGTTCATTAAACTACCACTACTGTTAGAGCAAGGATGCAGAAGTGGGAGGGTTACATAGATACTGTCCTCAATAGTTATGTACTGTGCTTTCAATTTGCTACTTGTACTCTGTGACCCAACTTTCGGCTCAATCACTTTGTGTTATTAATAAGGAGCATTGGTTACAGACTATGTCTTTCTTTCTTCATATAGTTGCTCCTTCTTCCAAATCAACAACAAGGAGGGAGCAGGCTAGATTGGCCCGGCAACGGAGGCTGGAGGCCACAGTCGCCGAGTATCGGCGGCTGGTGGCCCTGGAGGAGGAGGAGGACACGCAGTCGAGCGGGGCAACATCTTCGACTGCATCCTCCTCCGTGACTAAACCAGCGGGACCGAGCCGGGCTAAGAAAGCCGACCGCCACCGCCAAGCACCGGAAACACCAGCTGCCCCCCACAGGAGCTGCAAGGAACGCCAACACCGCCTCCGAGTCCGCATGTCCAACCTGGAGCAGGAGGTCCTGAGGTATAAGACCTTGGTTAAGGGCCTCCGCTCCGAGCTTGCCACCCTCCGCAAGGAGTATGATGCCCATGCCGCATCATGCACCAGCACCAGCACCCTCCAGTAGTGGAGTGTCCCTTGCCCTTTTTTTATAGACTTTTGGGGGGTGGGATTTGGGAGTTGGGATCGTTTTGGGACGTTTCAGAGACAATCGTTGGGGTTAGGGTGGGTGAGGGAGATTATTTTGTTAGGGATAAATAAATATATTTTTCAACTACTTTATCTGACCATACCTGTTTTTTACTGCTTTTCAGTCTGGTGGGTGGGGGGCGGGGGTGTAACAGTAACTTTGTTTTCCTGAACAGTCGTAGGACTTTAGTAGTACAACCGTCAAACTCTTGTCTACTCCGAAATAATACTCCATTATACTACCTCCCACCAAACGCTTATCTTACCTGTAATTTGTGTTAGAAATTAGGGCTAGGCCCAGGGCTGGCTCCAGGTGAAATGGGGATTAACGTTGTCATTCCTGGGCGGGTGACATTTCCTCATTGCGGTGTTACTAGTGGTGTGACACAGTGGCAGTTGCATGCCTATGGAAAAAAAGAAAACGAAACCTTGTTTGTACTCCTTACTGTAGCATTACAACGGTTACGGTACGATCGAGAAAATAGCAGGTGACAGTACACTAGAACAGTGCCATAATGTAGCCTAACAAATGGTAAAGTATTGCAAGTATAACTAGTACTTGCGTTGAATTTATTTGACATTGGCTACTACTACTAGAAGATATAGTACTGAAGCTGAGTAAGTCTAGAAGATATCCTCGTATTCCTTCACCAGCCTGTTGCTGCTATCACCTTATCCTCCCCAGCAAGTGTGTGGAATTATTGATGTCATTTTAGTCAGACATCAAGCAAAACAACACAGCCCGGGGGAAGAGGGTTAGGGTTTGTAAAATGGATGGGAATGGGGGTTTCTTTTTGGGTAGGTTTTGTTGAGAGAAGAAAAAAAAAGCAGAGCATGGACAAACAATAATTGAAGATACAGAGTTTACAGACAATCTTTGGTTACAAAGTAAAGGTAAGCACATGCAGTCACACTCATAGAATAAAAGACAACAATGGATACTGTATCTGTATTGCGTATGTTGTTGGAGTTGTCCTGTTGAAATTGGTAAGTAAGTTGCATGCAGCAAACAATTCCTCTTATTGGCGGCACTCCTCCATTCCAGCTGACGCTTCGTCCATCAATGTGGTGGTGACCACTGACAGAAGAGACACCCTGTCCACTGCCTGCCTGGCGGATGTTGACTGAAACCCGGCCTGTAATTATTGAACGGAAAACAGGAAGTGCTATTACAATACCACTGATAAATAAATAAAAGGTATGTACGCTGTGTGGTTCAAAAAGTCACACTTTGATGATGCCTAGCAGAAAAATGGTTACAAAACGTACTTTGAAAGTAACAGTAGACCCAAATACAGACCGTGGATTGTATTCAAACCACTTGCCTGCAAGCAAAAGTATCCATAGCCAGCATCGCTCCAACAGTGCTCTACAACAACAGAACCGCGTTGCAATAGAACCCCCCTAAACACATGCAATCCTGCTGCTAGGGCTAACCCTAACGAACCCTAACTTACAAAGTGCCAAAACTGGTGTTTCCTTATGGATTTTGTCCAACTAACTTCTAGCCGGTATTAGACCTTCCCAGGAATGCCCCAGGCAAGACCCGCCAACCCACCCGCAAAAAAACACCCGACACAACACCACCAAACAGCGAAAAAGCTAAATCTCATACTTACAATGTCTCTCGGCCTTCGGTCCAAACGCGGCGCTGTGCAGCTAGGTCGTCATCATCATCAATCATCATAACTCCTGTTTTCCACCACGGATTTCCTGAAAAGGAAATGCAATCAAGATTAGACTGTCGCAGCAGTGCTTCGACAGAGACCCCGGCCGCAACCCACCCACGAACAGCAGGAAGCCCCCCAAAATGCTACATTGAGCAAGATGTCTGAAGAAATGGCAAAAAAAAGGCTGTTCCTTATGGATTTTGTCCAAAACACTTGTATCCGGTATTAGACCTTCCCAGGAAAGCCCCAGGCAAGACCCGCCGGCGCCAACCCACCCGCAAAAAAACACGCGACACAACACCACCAAACAGCGAAAAAGCTAAATCTCATACTTACAATGTCTCTCGGCCTTCGGTCCAAACGCGGCGCTGTGCAGCTAGGTCGTCATCATCATCAATCATCATAACTCCTGTTTTCCACCACGGATTTCCTGAAAAGCAAATGCAATCAAGATTAGACTGTCGCAGCAGTGCTTCGACAGAGACCCCGGCCGCAACCCACCCACGAACAGCAGGAAGCCCCCCAAAATGCTACATTGAGCAAGATGTCTGAAGAAATGGGAAAAAAAAGGCTGTTCCTTATGGATTTTGTCCAAAACACTTGTATCCGGTATTAGACCTTCCCAGGAATGCCCCAGGCAAGACCCGCCGGCGCCAACCCACCCGCAAAAAAACACCCGACAACACCCCCAAACAGCGAAAAAGCTAAATCTCATACTTACAATATCTCTCGGCCTTCGGTCCAAAGTAACGCGCTGTGCAGCTAGGTCATCATCAATCATCATAACTCCTGTTTTCCACCACGGATTTCCTGAAAAGCAAATGCAATCAAGATTAGACTGTCGCAGCAGTGCTTCGACAGACACCAAAAATTACACACAAACCCCCGGAACCCCGCCAAAGAGCACCTCAAAGGCAAGCAAGTCAGCAAAAACGGCAAGAAATTTTCACCTCATATTTGGTCCAAAACACTTTTGTCCATTATTAGAGCTTCACAGCAATGGGCCCAAAACCGTCAACTCACCCGCAAAGAAGTACAACACCCCCACAAGTGCTGAGTCTTTCTTCATTGTGCGTAATCCAGCACTCTGCTTGGAGGGAAATCGCAGTCTGGAGGAGGAGGATAGAGGAGCATGTTCTTCAGAACTTGTGAACCTGAGGAATGTAGACTGCGGCACCTTCAAATCAATAAGCAAACAAGTGAAGACAGTACTGATGATGGTCTTCTTTTTGGGATTAGGTGATTAAAGTTTGAATTAAATTAACTGTGCAAAACAAAGAAAGAGAGACACAAAGCACACAGGAATAAAAGTGAATAAGGACGAAAAAGAAAGTTCTTGATTGATTGTCTCATTTTCAGGGCTCGGTGTCAGGGAATAAGAACAAGATTTCGTCATCATACTCTGCGAATTCAGGCTGGATGAGGTCAGTGGCACCGAACAGAGAAAAAATCCCCTCATCTACGTTGCTGTCCTCATCGTCTTCATGTGGCGTGCTTTCTCGCACTTTGTAATCTGGTGGTATGAGGTGCTGATTCATCTTGATCATTGTCAGCCGCTCCACATTTTTGGGCGATAGGCGGCTCCGTTTGGCAGTTACAATGCCACCAGCAGCACTGAAAACACGTTCAGAAGACACACTTGCGAGTGGGCAAGACAAATAGTTTATAGCCAGGTTGTAGAGCTGTGGCCACAATTGTTTTTTGCCATGCCAATACTGCAATGGCTCCTCATTAAGAAAGACCACTGTTGAGTCATTCAGATAGTCCTGCACCATCGACTCAAGGTCATCAACTGTTCCTCCACTTTGCTTACTTTTTGCTGTGCCTGTGACATTTTTTAGAGAACCATACCCCATCAAACTTAGCCAATCCTCCTCCCCAGCCACTGTTAGTGTTGTCATTGTGTGTGGTGCAGATGATCCAGTTGCCGGTGTCTTTAACGGCTGAGAGGTCACTTGTGCCCCAGCCACAGGTGCAGAAGTGGATTCTTGTGACTGCGGATGGCCTGCTGATGCTGATGCTGATGTACTGGCTTCTCCTTCAATAACCTGCCGTTCTTTTTCAAACCTCTTGGCTGACCAGGCTAACCAATGTTTGTACTTTTGAACATCTGCATCAGCGAAAGGAAAGAATGCGTTGTCTGCCAGCGCCTTTTTGTAGCGTGGATCCAGAATAGTAGCACAAATGTAATGCTGATCTGAGTTGATGTTTTTAAGACGTTCATCACCACGTAGGCGATGTAATAATTTCTCAGACAAAATGAAATGGTTTTTTTTTTTTTCATCTTTTTCAAACTCAGAAGAAACCGCCATCAGTTGGTGCTCCAGTATGCACAACAATGGGATAGCTTTTCCCAAATTACAGTCCTCCTGGCTGACTGCACGCGTGAAGAACTCAAAAGGACGAAGCATGTCTGTCAGGCTTTTAACTATGGCCCATTGCGCCTTACTCATCCGCAGGTCCTCCTTCTGAGATGTAGCCTCTGTCAAGAAATAGTGATCGAGTACCGTATACTGCTCATGCAGACGCTCAAGCATGTAGAAGGTTGAGTTCCAACGTGTTGCCACCTCCTGGATGAGTGCTTTCACTGGCATTCCACGTTGAAGTAGCAGTCTCCGCAGATGCTTCCGGGCCTTAAAAGAATGGCTGAAATGGTTGCACATTTTGCGGCAGGTGGCCATTACCTCGAACGCTGGACTCTCTTTATCACTCAAGAATTTTTGAACTACCAGGTTGATACAGTGCGCCAAACACGGCACTCTAACATGGTGACCCTGTGACATGGCCTTAACTACATTGGCGCCATTATCCGTGGAAACATAACCAATCTTGCGTTTTATGGGGGATAGCATTGACAACACCTTTTTGTCAAACTCTTCCAAAAGGTTTTCTGCTGTGTGACTTTTCTCCAAGGCAAACATGGCTAGTGTTGCATGTTTCCGAGCAGCTTTGAAAACTTGGTCCGGGTCAACACCTGCGTTTAGCTTTGCTATAACACCTGAAAAAGAGACCCAGTGTGCAGTGATGCACATGTAATCATCGCCTGGCCCACTGGTCCACATGTCTGTTGTCAGATGTATTGTGTGAACAGCACTCTTCTGCAAAGCTGCCCCAATCGCCTGCAGCACATCTTCATGTAGTGCTGGAACCGCAACTCTGGCAAAATAGAACCGGCTCGGAACCTTCCATTTAGGGCAGAGCGTTGCAACTAATTCAAGAAAACCTACCGCTTCTACAAAAGAAAAAGGTAGAAGGTCCACAGCTAGCATTTTAGCCAGCTTAGTGTTATACAGACGCGTCAGTGGGTGGTTGCGTTCATATGGCACGTCTGAAGTAAGCATTGTTCTAATGTTGCCCTGGACCAAGCATTTACGGGCTGATAATGACTTCGTTGACCCAATTTTGCTCGCTGGTGAACTTTTGTGCGTTGGTGTCTCACTCGCTCCAACACTCTTAGTGTGCCTCACATTGGGTGTGCTGCTGACAGGGGTACTGGGTGTAAGGGAAGTGTTTGACACGTCTTCTTCCTGCTCGTCATCATCAGATGAAACATCAACGTTTCCTTGAATTTGGCCTTTCTTGATCGCATCTAGGTGCGCAAACCATTTGACAGTGTGCTGTCTCCTAAGATGACCTCTCTGGCCTCCGGTACCATAGTTGGTACCTGGCTTACCACGACTAACTGCTTGCTTACAAATGGTACAAATGGCAAACTTTGGATTTTTTGGACAAACAGTAAAGAAGTCCCAAACGGGGGACTTGAAGTGTCTGTGGGACATGGAGGAGGCGGCGATACTGGTGGTGGTGGTCATGAAGCTAATGCCAGATGAAGTGGAGGATCTGGATTGCCCAACTTTTGTACGTTTTGCACTTTCACCGCCACTAATTAAGGTCGAGGTTGACGGAGGTCTCTTCTTGCCAGAAAGAAATATGGAAGCGGGACGAGTTGGTGTACTACTTAACTCCAATGATTGTGGTGTTTCCACTGCCTCCTCATCGACAACATCATCATCATCATCACGCTCAGCAGCTCTTCGGGCTAGGGTCAAAATGTCTGTTTGCTGCATGCCCGCTGGGGCTGCAGTGACCTTTATGATGACTGGGTCGTCGTTGGCAGAGTCTTCATCAGCAGCAGTATCCGCCACTTCATGTTGAGCCTCATCACACTCCATAAGTCTGAGACTTTGGACGAGCTTCCTTTTACGCTTAAGTACCTTTGTTGGATCATGGTGTGCCTCACTCTCAGACGGCTGTGGTGCTGGTTCCCAAGTTTGATCCGTATCATCAGAAGGAGGTGTGCTTGAAGAGGATGTAGACACCACCCTTGATCTCTTCCTTGCTAGGGTTGTGGAAGACAATGAAGGATCATCAGGAGGAGTGGCTTCCTCAAATGATACCTCGCCTTGATTGTCGATTTCCTGATGTGCCCCTACTTCGGGAGGAACAACTATTGTGGGCACTTGTTGTGACCCTCCATGCACCTCTGCATGCGCATCTCCTTGCGCTGCCTCTCCTTCCACATGTACTTGGGCTTGTACTTGCACATGTGATTGTTGTTGCCGCTGTGGTTGTTCAACACTCGTCAGATGAGCTACAACAACCTGTGTTGATTGAGGGACATTGCTGCTGCTTTCTTGCGATGAGCCAACATCACTGGTCGATGGTGATTGAAGAAGTATACTGGCTGCCTCTGCAGCACTCAAGGGCTTGGACTTAAGTTGGCGTGGTGGTGGTGGTGGCACTGAGCCCAATGGAGCGGGGGTGCTGCTGCCAGCTTGGTCCCCAGCAGATCCCGCTGCAGCTGCTGCAGGCATACTTTTTTTTTTACTCACAAAAAAAGGGGCGGGCGGCACACCAGTGTCCTTGGTAACTTGCTTCTTCTGCTCCTTACTGGCACCTTTCTTGCTAGAGGAGCTACGGGTTACTTTTTTTGGGGCCATCTTCTTCAGAGCAGGTCAGCAGGCAGCAGTTGCACGAGTTGCAGAGGGTTCTGTGTCCAGACGTGACGTCGCGTGACGTTATGCTGCACACACCGCTGCAGGACTTCTTCCTGGCACTGGTGGTTCTATTGAGTCTTCTTGTGCACCTAAAAGCAATGGAAGACAGAGGAACATCAGTTCAGTTATACACCCCAAAAAATCGACAAAACACAGAAAAATGAGCACAATCCCATGCCATCCATGATGTTTACATTGAAGACACCCCACAGAAAGACTAGGGACATGCAAGTATGCAACACTCACTACCCCTGGGCATAAGGGATGAAAAGTAGGCAAAATAAGTGCAGGCCTCAGACACTGCCTCTCCTCAAAATGGCCCCCTTACACCCCAAGCACATGTTGCTGCCTGTACCAGCCAGCACTCAAGATGGCCACCACCACCACCCACATGGCCAGTCCACATCAACAGTACACCCCCAAAAAACAGAAAAACAGCCAGAAATCACCACAATCCAATGCCATCCATGATGTTTACATCAAAAAGAGTGAGACAACACCACAGGCACACTCAGTCCATGCACCACCACCACCCCTGGGCAAGCAAAAGGCCACACCAGCAGCCCCCCAAAAACGACAAAAAACAATAAAATAAGCACAATCCCAGCCCATCCATGGCCTCAATTATGTTTAAATTCAAGAAGACACCCCACAGAAAGACTAGGCCCATGCAACACTCACCACCCCTGGGCAAAGGGCCACACCAGCAGGCCCAAAAAAACGACAAAAAACAATAAAATCTGCACAATCCCAGCCCATCCATGGCCTCAATGGTGTTTAAATTCAAGAAGACACCCCTCAGAAACACTAGGCCCATGCAACACTCACTACCCCTGGGCATAAGGGATGAAAAGTAGGCAAAATAAGTGCAGGCCTCAGACACTGCCTCTCCTCAAAATGGCCCCCTTACACCCCAAGCACATGTTGCTGCCTGTACCAGCCAGCACTCAAGATGGCCACCACCACCACCCACATGGCCAGTCCACATCAACAGTACACCCCCAAAAAACAGAAAAACAGCCAGAAATCACCACAATCCAATGCCATCCATGATGTTTACATCAAAAAGAGTGAGACAACACCACAGGCACACTCAGTCCATGCACCACCACCACCCCTGGGCAAGCAAAAGGCCACACCAGCAGCCCCCCAAAAACGACAAAAAACAATAAAATAAGCACAATCCCAGCCCATCCATGGCCTCAATTATGTTTAAATTCAAGAAGACACCCCACAGAAAGACTAGGCCCATGCAACACTCACCACCCCTGGGCAAAGGGCCACACCAGCAGGCCCAAAAAAACGACAAAAAACAATAAAATCTGCACAATCCCAGCCCATCCATGGCCTCAATGGTGTTTAAATTCAAGAAGACACCCCACAGAAAGACTAGGCCCATGCAACACTCACCACCCCTGGGCAAAGGGCCACACCAGCAGGCCCAAAAAAACGACAAAAAACAATAAAATCTGCACAATCCCAGCCCATCCATGGCCTCAATGGTGTTTAAATTCAAGAAGACACCCCACAGAAAGACTAGGCCCATGCAACACTCACCACCCCTGGGCAAAGGGCCACACCAGCAGGCCCAAAAAAACGACAAAAAACAATAAAATCTGCACAATCCCAGCCCATCCATGGCCTCAATGGTGTTTAAATTCAAGAAGACACCCCTCAGAAACACTAGGCACATGCAACACTCACTACCCCTGGGCATAAGGGATGAAAAGTAGGCAAAATAAGTGCAGGCCTCAGACACTGCCTCTCCTCAAAATGGCCCCCTTACACCCCAAGCACATGTTGCTGCCTGTACCAGCCAGCACTCAAGATGGCCACCACCACCACCCACATGGCCAGTCCACATCAACAGTACACCCCCAAAAAACAGAAAAACAGCCAGAAATCACCACAATCCAATGCCATCCATGATGTTTACATCAAAGAGAGTGAGACAACACCACAGGCACACTCAGTCCATGCACCACCACCACCCCTGGGCAAGCAAAAGGCCACACCAGCAGCCCCCCAAAAACGACAAAAAACAATAAAATAAGCACAATCCCAGCCCATCCATGGCCTCAATTATGTTTAAATTCAAGAAGACACCCCACAGAAACACTAGGCCCATGCAACACTCACTACCCCTGGGCATAAGGGATGAAAAGTAGGCAAAATAAGTGCAGGCCTCAGACACTGCCTCTCCTCAAAATGGCCCCCTTACACCCCAAGCACATGTTGCCTGTACCAGCCAGCACTCAAGATGGCCACCACCACCACCCACATGGCCAGTCCACATCAACAGTACACCCCCAAAAAACAGAAAAACAGCCAGAAATCACCACAATCCAATGCCATCCATGATGTTTACATCAAAGAGAGTGAGACAACACCACAGGCACACTCAGTCCATGCACCACCACCACCCCTGGGCAAGCAAAAGGCCACACCAGCAGCCCCCCAAAAACGACAAAAAACAATAAAATAAGCACAATCCCAGCCCATCCATGGCCTCAATTATGTTTAAATTCAAGAAGACACCCCACAGAAAGACTAGGCCCATGCAACACTCACCACCCCTGGGCAAAGGGCCACACCAGCAGGCCCAAAAAAACGACAAAAAACAATAAAATCTGCACAATCCCAGCCCATCCATGGCCTCAATGGTGTTTAAATTCAACAAAACAGTTGTATCATGCACCCATAACCAACCCTGGTCCTACTGGATACTGTGGCTACCCACAATATAATTTATTTAATTTTCTGAAAAAGTTCCAAAATTGTACTTGCAGCAACTGTAATGCCCCAAACAAACTTACTTGTGAAAGTTGATTTCTAATCCAAAAGTGATCCAAAGACAGTCAAAAAGGCCTCAAATCCAAATATCCAGCAGCACCCACAAAAAGTAATCCTTCCAGCTCCAGATCCAAATGAAAGTGACCAGGAGATGGACAAAGCACTGGGAGGAGCCTGCTGGACAGGAACAGGAAGTTGGAGACTGTGGGGCACTTCCTTCCTCCACCCCCCCCCAAAATGGACTCCTTGCAAAAAAAAAGGCCATGCAAATGTCAACCTGAGGAGTGATTCTGATAAAAATCATAATTTTCTGAAGGTTTATCCTGTTTGCTGGTGATTTTCTTGTGCGAAATTGCAAAATCTCTATTTCGCAAGTGCGAGATTGTTCCTTTCCGCCGCAACTACATGTTCGCAATTGCGAACTCTCGCGAGGTGTGCTGTGCAAGGTGGCAAGCCGCGAGTACGTATTCGCGGGCGACAAACTCCCGCGGGAACACGCAGCAAGATCTAAAATGGCGCGTCACTCGCAAAGAAAAACAACTCGGCAAACGCTAAAATGACGGAAAGTGAACGCCGTGCACCACGCCGCGCGCCGCAACCAAGCAAAAAATCCGCCGCGAGCGGATTCACGGATTTTCGACAAATTCGCGAGCGTTCGCGGATTGCGGATTTGCCGAAAATCCGAAAAATCCGCGAGCGGAGCGGATTTTACGCCCATGCTTAATTGGCACACCATAGCGTTCAACACTTAAATGAGACTTAAGACATAATGCCAGGGCAATGGATGTACATGATGCTTGGGCAAATCTAACCAGAACAGGTGATAGAGACTGTCGGTCTATTTCCTTAAGATGGTAAGAAGTGATTTTTATAGGACTACATCCACCATGGTTTAGTTGGTCCTATGTGCCACAGACTGACTACACGCTGGTTCATGTGAGTGGATATATTTACAGATGTGTACATTGTTGATTTTATTCCTTAAGAGTTACATGTAGTATATGCATTTATTTTATAGATCCTCCCAGAAGCTGGATGGTAGATATCTGGGGCCTAATATACAGATTATTCATTTTGTGATTTCATAATACTGATTAGTATTGAAACGGTATTAAGAGATCGCAAAATGGTATGTACAGTTTGGCCTTTGCCTATAACAGCGATTCATTATGGTTAGCTATTTAAGAACTGTGAATTGTAGGATTCCTTATCATTCTCTAATTGTGAATGGTGCTCTGGCTCACACTAATTACATCACAGTTCTATATTCCAGACTGGAGGAGTGCATCAGGCCACAAGGGTGATTGATTGATTGATTGTTGGAGTTTGAAGACAGAATCCATTGTCATCCACCCTCATCCTGCATCATGGCTAACCACAATTCACAGGAAAAAAGCAGTAGGAAGCGAAAAAGGAAATTTAGTGACCAAGATTTGGAAATAGTAACAAAGAATGCGTTCAAGAAAATGATAAACTATTTGAGAAATCGTCTACTACTATTCCAGCATCAACCAAAATACAAATATGGTTATGCATCTAGCAGAGGATAAATGCAGTTGGTTTGACAAACAGGAGTGTGGGAGATAAAGAAAACAGTGATACGACCTACGGGCACACACTTAAGAAAGATTTGAGACAAGAACAAAAGATTCAGCATGTACTGGAGGTGGACCATGTACAGAACCCCCAGCAACAACACTTGAACAGCTAACTGAAACAACTCTGCAGTCCGAGGTTGTGATAGATGTCAATAACAATGACAGATCTCAACACACTACAAGTTCAGAAGGTAAGTTTTAATGTCTAGTTGGTGTTTGTGTAATTTTAGTCAAAGGTCCATGTTTACTAGAAACACTTTAAATACATGTAGATCATGCAGTATTTCAATTTTATTCAGTGATACTTTTTTACAGTTTTACTCCATGGTAGGTTTTATTGTGACACTTGCAATGCAGTGTGGTCCATGTAGTTTCCATTTTTCTAACTCAAATTACATATTAAGACCTCCTTTTCAAACTATATTTTTCAAATACTTAGGGTCAATTTAGACAGTGCTGAAACTTGACGTATCGAAGATCTGTTCTAGTTATGAGTTAACATTAGTAATAGACTATAGCTCTTTCAAATCATTCACTAATGGTGCATTTGAACAGACATGTTACTCATTGTTAATGTGTACTTCAAGTGTATGCCCTTACACATTTCAATGACGTCTTCCCTTTCAATCATTTCAAATCATACTATTCTTGATGCACCCCTGGAAAGCACTAAGGGGCATATTATTAAGAATAAAATGATCGCCGCTGCCCTTGTGAATTCCCATAGATGCCCACGTTCTGGTGTGAACACAGGCTTCTATTGGAATTCTCAAGGGCATATTATCAAGCCCATTATCGCCGCTTTAGGTTTTTTCTGCCGCTAAATCGGCAATAATTTTAATACAGTGCTTGATAATATGCCCCTAACAGAGGAAGGAAACAGCTCTGCTCCTGAGACAAGCCGCTCACATGTAACAAGGTGTGAAAGTGGAGTTGTATTACAAGATGAGCTAGCCAAAGCACAATTACTAAATGTTCCATTTGCAATTTTTGCCACTAGTTTACCTAATATTTTGACACCAGAACCGCAGCATCAATTTCAACAACTGTCACCACAGTTGGAAGTACTTGATTACAAAGAAAGTCTGAGTACCACAAGATCTACCCAAGTGGTAGTTGGCAAACCTTCTCCAGCTGATTTCCAAAGAGTGGAAAACAAGATGCTTCAGGTTTAGGAGGAACAACATAAGGCCCTATGTCAAATACATTGAAAACTTGGTGGATTAAAAAACACTATGTTTTTCAGGATTTACTGCAATGTCAGAAAGCATTGATTGCATGTCAAATACCATAAGCAGTATTTTGATTACAATTAAACAGGGCTTTGCTCTAATGACACAAGAGCTGCGCCATTCAAGACAACAACAACAGACTATGTGTCGCTCTGTGGCTAGGCTTGCAAATGCAACACATATTTTGTGCAGACCTACAACAAAACTGTAGGATCCTTTTGAAAATTAAAGCAATGTTGTGAAAGATTGTTTAACCCATATTCATAATGTTGTTATGGATTCAAAAAGCACTAATGTCACCACTGAAAGTCCAATTACACCAGGCAAAAGAGAGGAGTTGTCTAATAAGTCTACTTCACCAGTATCCGGGCATACTGTTAAAAAGCCTCACAGAGGCAGAAGTAGTGATGTTGTGTTAGGAAAAGCACATGAAACCACTGTTAAAGGAAAGAAGAATGTGTTTTAATTTGACATCACACCACTTTCATTTGGTATTTAGTTGCAATTGTTTTATTAAAAAATGTATCATGACATAATAATGATAATGGCTACATCAAAAAGATAATTTCTTGATGTTGGTTATCTGCAAAATAAAAAATATATAATAAGTACAACAAAATAAATTATGAGCATTCAAATATTTGTCGATTTAATTTTTTAGTCCTTACCTTAGAAATAATTACTTTTAATGTCACTTTGTCGTGCTTTGGCTTCAACTGCCATAGTTGACTCTTGTCCTGGCTGGGTGTGGGTTTAGTTCTTCATCATCATCTGAACTGCTATCATAAGGTTTAACTAGTAGTCCCTTTCTCATTGCCATATTGTGAAGAATAGCACACATAGCTATGATTCTACATGTTTTTCAGGTGTGTACTGCAATGCTTCACCACTTATATAAAGGCAACTAAACCTCCCCTTCAAAATCCCAAACGTGCGCTCCTTTCTGTGTGCTGTTGTATCTCTTCTCCTTTGCACTTCTGCCATTTAGGTAAGGGGGCCATAATCCAGGGCTGAATGGAATAACCACTGTTGATTGCATTTAGAAAAACATAAAATGTAGGTTTGTAAACACATAATTCATCCTACAAATAAACAGTTAATATATAATAATACTTACCAAGAAGATATCCATCTTCAAAATCTCCCCTTGCCAGCCAGTTATAAAGGCTTTAATGACGAAAGATGAAAATATCATGTGAACTCCATGAGTATTGGCCCTCTAAATCAGTTATGATATATGCAGAATTGCAAACTACTTCAATATTTCGAGACTGGTGATATTTTCTGTTCTCGAATAAAAACTCTGGTGCTGGTGGTTTGCATATTTGAATGTTAGTGCCATCAACACATCCTATTACATGTGGAAACTGAGCTATGGCATAAAAGCCAACCCTTGTTGCATTAAGTTCTGGTGGGGTGCTTGGAAAGAAATATGTAAATGTATTTTTGATAACATGGCATCTAAGAAGTTATTAAAAATACAAGAAAGTACACTTTGAGATATCCTCTCCAGTATCATCTACTGTCCCCTGGTAGCTACCTCCGGCTAGAAAGTGAAGGCAACAAAGCAGCAGTATATGTGTGGGTATGGCGTGGAAACATTTTCCTTTCTCCTCCTTTGCCCCTGTTATGCAGCTAGGATGCACATTTATCTCACCACAGCATAGAGTGCAGCCATTTCGAAAGATTTCTATATTTTGTGCATGGTTACCACCTGCTTTTAATCATTGGTCTTTTGTATATTGACAAACACTCTTTTGCACATATTTCCTAATTGCAAGGGTTTTGTACATAAGAAAAGAGAGTCTCAAAAACAGAGTCAGGGGCATATTTACAAGCCCCTTGCGCCACTGCTGCATCAATTTTTTCTGGCGCAGTAGTGGCGCAATCAGTAAGCCACACTGCGCCATATCTACAAACTGACGCATTGGGTCCAATGCGTCAGTTTGTAGAGGCCAGCATCACATTATACCTGCTCCAGGTATAATGTATGCAAGCTAGGCATTCCCACGCAAAAAGCCATGTAGAACTGATGCAGTGAAATCTACAACATTTCACTACGTCACTCTATGCCTTCACTGCATCAAAATCCCTACGCCTGCTCAGACCAGGCATAAGGAATGATGCAGGGCTTTTTGAATGGGACTCACCTATCTGTTGTGGCGCAGTGCTGGAGTTGCATCACTTTTGTGCCAACAGATGCGTTAGAATTTCTGGCGCATCTGTTAATCCTTGTGCCATGGAACACTGTATTGTAAATACAGCGCATCTATGGTGGCGCAAGGACGGGGCGTGGCTACGCACGCAACGGGAATGGCCGCCTTGGAGTGAAGCTCCGTGCCAGGCCTGCCTTCCCGGGGCATTTATCCGCACAATCGCCGCCTGCGGTCGGCGAAAATCACCAGCGCCACCACCGGACATCGCCGCCGGCCTGCTGGCCGACTTTGAGCGCAATCGGCACACCTGTGACGCACCGGAGCACTCGCCGGGCTGCTGCCGCCTTCCCCGCTCCCTGCCTGGGGAGACGCGCAGGACAGACCGCGGCTTCAGCCGAGGGCACAGGCCCGGAGCATAGCCCAGCAGACGCGAAGGCCGCAAAACGCCAGGAGAGGCGCGAATCCGTCCCGCTCTCCACAGTAGCTACACCAGCGACCTGCTGTTCGCCAGGGCACCACGCCAGCGATACAGCCTCACGGAGCGGAGCGACGCCACCCTACCACGCGTGATCAAGTGGCGGCTGACGCGGTCCGACTCACCGGCTGCATGGATGCACTGCAGCCCGGCTGCCTCACTCCCTCGTAGGGTAAACGCCGACAGTGCAGCGGGGACTACACGACGGCCTGGCGACAAGACCCGTGGGGCGAGCCCCTGTGGCGACGAGTGCCAGTAAGACTGTGGCATCACCCCCGGCTTCACCCCAGAAGTGACTGCGTGCCCACGTGCGCCTGGGGTGTGCCACTGAGATCCCCCGTGGCCTGCATCAGTGATTAACCCTCCGCACCGAGCCACACGCTTGCTTTCCGCCACGCACTGGCCAGACCACACTGACCCGCCAAGCGCGAGACGCCGCGGACCACAGCCGGGAGTAGTGTCGCCGAGAGGTCCACGCGCGTTATACAGCGCATGCCTGCCCAGCGGTTGGACTGCGGACTACACGACCCGACATCCTGAGGACGACGTGGCCTGCCTGGCCGAGCCCGAGGGAGTGACGCAGATGTCTAACGGGCCCAAAACGAGGACTGGCTCCAACAGCGCTAACCAGAAGGCCAAGATGGATAAAACCGGGAAGCACACCGACTCGGACCAGATGGCGGCCAAACTGGACACTATGCTGGCAGCAATGGAGAGACTGGAGGAGTCGTTGAGCCTAACTCGCACCTCCCTCGCCACCAAAATCGACAGCGTAGTCATCGATCTCACGCACCTGAGAGCGGATCACAAAAAGCTTGCGGAACGCACCACCACCTTGGAAGACGCGATGCAGACACTTCAACCCCGTGCGGACCAGTCGCATAAACACATCCAGGACTGGCTGAACAGGGTGGAGTTCTTGGAGGACAGGGCTGAGGACGCGGAAGGCAGGACCCGGAGGAACAACGTGCGCCTGGTCGGGGTTCCGGAGAAATGGGAAGGGAGGTCCCCAGAAGTCCACATGGAACAATGGCTACGAGACCTCCTGCCGGAAGGATCGCTCTCCCCACACTTCGTGATTGAGCGGGCGCACAGGGTCCCCACCAAACCTCTGACGACGGGCTCCAACCCAAGGCCCATGCTAATCCGCATAATGAACTATCACGACAGAGACGCCATACTCCGAGAGACCCGCAAGCTCCAGGAGGTCCGCATAGAGAATGCAACGGTGATGTTCTTTCCGGACTATACTATACAGGTCCAGCGACAGAGGCATGATTTCCTCGCAGTGAAGAAACGACTGAGACAGGTGGGTCCTCAATACTCCCTTCTTTTTCCTGCGAAGCTGAGAGTAGTGGCGGGTGAACGGACCCATTTCTTCACAGACCCCATGGAAGTGGAAAACTGGCTAGACAGCGGGGTCGACACAGAACCCAAAACGGCGGCAGGCCCTGCGCCGCGGCGACATCCCGGCAATCATAGACGGCGACGACGGCCCCGCCGGAATTCTCAACCGAACTCACATGTGGCGACCCGGCCCTCCCCTCCTGCGGATGCCAGACGACAAGAGCAGCGAGACGCCCTCCGCCTCGTCATGGAACTCAGCGGCTCCCCTGCACAGAGTGAGGTGGCGAGCGGCGGCACACAAGGCCTTCAGAGCGACGACGAAGCAATCTATGCAGTGCCTGATTCCCCGACATCGGATGTCCGACCTGATGTCACCCCCCAAACGGCAGACTACATCAGCTAAGCAGGCGCCGGATGCAACTCCCCAAGGAAATGTATACAAGTGACCATTACGGAGTGCCAACGACACCACGACTACGACGAACCCTGAGTGCAGTAGCGGACAAGCCTCCTCATCTCCTGTGCTACGCCCTTGGGACACATCCACCGAGGGTCTCGTCGATGGCCATGACTCCCAGCACTAGCGATGAGAACCCACACTGGACGAAGCACAGCTGCGGAGACACTCTGCCCAGCCTGAGGGGGGCCCGACTGGAACACGTAATGTATGGCATCTTACAATGTATGTGATGGGATCGTCCGATACGAGGGCGGCATTGACTGCACCGCTCCCCCCGGGAAGGTAATAAGCCTTCACTTCACAAACACTTTGACATAATCCATCTGATCCTGTGCATGTAGCACAACCACCCCCTTAGACTTGAACATTGTTGCTCTCCTAGAGAGTATGGACGGGAGCACGTTTTGCATCCGACCTTTTGGTATTTTGCAAGTTCATACTGTTCAATGGTTTACGGTTTCGATAGCCATGTTTTTTCCCCCTCCCATGGTCATAGAGCACTGGAGCGCCACGTCAAATGTTTGTGGGGTGGCGGGGACTGATTTCATGATGATATGTGGGCATGTATTGCGGGGTGGTGGTAGAGACGGACGGGAAGTTTGGTTCAATTGCTATAATGTTCCCCTTTAAGATATGCACGTGGAATGTGAGAGGTATACATACACCGTCCAGACGCTACCAAATATACTCTTACCTCAAACGCCACCACATTCAAATTGCCCTCCTGCAAGAAACCTATCTTAACAACACTGAAATTGCTACGCTACGGCGCAGGTGGCGTGGACAACTTTATGCTACAGGGTTCTCCTCATACGCCCGGGGTGCGCTGGTATGGGTCAGGCCGGGCATCCCTTGGACCACACAAGATGTACATATAGACCCCGAGGGCAGATACGTGGCTATCCACGGTAAATTAGATGGCAACCAGATGGTAATTGCTTCCATTTATGCGCCTAACACGGGGTTGGCGGATTTTCTCACAACCTTATCACGCACACTAGCCCCCTGGCACGGGGTCCCTTGGGTCATTGGCGGGGACTACAATAGTTCGCTAGACTTGGCACTTGACCGCTCTCATCCTTCATTACCCAACTCACATGCACAGGCCACCACGAAGGCGCTACAGGCGTGGTCCGCACAATGGGGCTTGCAAGATGCATGGCGCTCTCGCAATCCAAACTCCAGGGTCTACTCATATTACTCGGGGGCACACACCCTGCATGTCCGCCTTGATCGCTTCATGGTCTCTAGTGAACTCTTGCCCATTGTCACGGACACATGTTATATGGGACGCACACATTCCGACCACAACCCACACCTCCTAGACCTGCAGTGGGATCGCCCTCGACCACCAATACCCACATGGCGGTTACAACCAGATCTCCTACTAGACGCCACGTTCAGGGGTTCCATCAGCACACAGACGGCACAATACTTTGAAGATAACACAGGCTCGGCATCCACACCTCAGATTGAATGGGACGCGTTCAAGGTGGTCCTCAGGGGACAATGTCTGGGCACTCAGGCACACTCCCGGCGACGCTTGGAGGCGGATCTCAGACGCGTTGAATCTGACCTGCTACGGCTGGAGCAGACTGCGACAGCTGGCCCCACTGCGGAGTTAATACAAGCGCGGGCGGAGCATGCTACTCTGATTGACAGCTTAAAGAATATCAATTACAAGGCCCACGCAGCCCGCACTCACCACTCTGGCGATAAGCCGGGCAAGTTGTTGGTGTGGCTGATCCAACGCGAACAGCGTGTCACGCCGGTGGCAGCGGTGCAATCACTGGCAGGACCGGTGGTATACACACAGGCGCAGATACACGAGGCCTTCGTGGCTCATTACAGCGCGCTGTACAAGTCCCGACTGCTAGCCGCACCATCGGCAATAGCCACGTACTTGGAAGACATCGTGCTACCTACCCTGACAGATGATCAACGTGAGGACCTGGGGTCGCCGTTGATCGCCGAGGAACTCCGCGACGCCATCTCTGCCCTTTCGAACGGCAAGGCGCCTGGCCCTGACGGGATACCAGCGGAGTACTATAAGGCGTGCTCTGACATCCTAACTCCCGAGCTCCTGAGGGTGTTTGCCGCGGCACTGGAAGACTTAGCCTTACCCCAGTCCATGAATGAAGCAACATTGGTGTCCCTCCTGAAGCCAGGCAGAGATGAAACGCAACTCGGCTCATATAGGCCCCTAGCGTTGCTTAACACTGATTACAAGATCCTTGCCTCGACTCTAGCCCGACGACTGGCAGGGCTGGTACCCGGCTTGATACACAATGACCAGAACGGCTTTGTACCCTCCAGATGCACCTCCCAAAATATCCGTAGATTATTCAGAGTACAACAGTATGCGATACAAGATTGGCCCAGCTCGGGTTGTCTAGTGTTGGACCTGGAGAAGGCATTCGATTCGCTCGAATGGCCTTATTTGCTGGCAGTGCTGCGCAGATTCGATCTCGGGGACGACTTTATTGAGCTGGTGGGATTACTATATAGGCCCCCAGTGGTGCGAGTCCGCACGGGCGGGCTACTTTCGGACGCCATTAGAGTGCAACGCGGCACCAGGCAGGGCTGCCCGCTATCCCCGCTGCTGTTCTCATTAGCCTTTGAACCCCTAGCTGCACTGCTGCGCGCAGAGGGCACACACTGGGGGATCCCGCTCGCGGACGGCATACACGCAGTCTCGCTATATGCGGACGATCTCCTTTTATACATCAGGGACCTCACCCACATACCCCGACGCCTCTCGGAGATCTTTCAATCCTTCGAGACCATGTCAGGCCTCAAGGTTAACTGGGCCAAGTCGGGTGCATACTCGTTCAACCCTGACCTTCCTGACCCCGGAGTCACGATCAATGGGGAACAGCTGCCATGGCACCACACAACGTTCAAATACCTAGGAGTGCACATCCACAGGACACCACAAGATGTTCTAGATGGAAACCTGACGCGTGCCATCACGTCTATAAAATCCCAGATCACCTTTTGGAAATCCCTACCACTCAATGTCCCGAGTAGAGTGACACTGACAAAAATGATTGTACTCCCCAGACTCTTATATTATTTCGCCAACCTACCGGTGTACGTACAGACGCGCACCTTTAGGGAACTGGCCTCAATGGTCAGAGACCTGATATGGAACACAGGACGGCCTAGAGTAGCCCTTCGGAAACTATATGCCCCAGTCGATGAGGGGGGCCTCACGGTACCGAACCTTGAAGTTTATTATCTGGCGGCCCAGCTACAATGGGTCACCGCCTGGTTGGCAGGCAACCACCTGGGAGACACTGCTACGAACACGGACATATACTTCCCCACGCAGATACATACAACATTCCACCCCCTGACAAGCCCGAGGAAATCCACTCAGTTACACGTCGCCGTGGCGATACGTTGCTATGTCAGAAGCCTACGGCTCACGAGGGCGACCAAGCCATACGCCCCGGCGCTACCACTCCTGGGCACCCCCAAGTCCACCTCTGTGGTCACGGAAACAGCGCTAGAACCATGGACGCGCACAGGGGTAGACACTATGGCAGACCTATACGCCGATGGTGTCCTGATACCATTTGCAGCGCTAGCGGCGGACACAGGTCTCCCGGCGGGTCAATTTTTACAGCACGCCTCAATACTTTTAGCGTACACACAGCGATGGGGCAACATCACGGAGGAACTTCCGACGCACCAATTGATACAGAGCCTGCATGTCATGGGGGATGGCACACATGTAGTGCACTGGCTACACCAGGCACTGCTGTCACACACACAGCAATCGCTGCAACCACTGCGCGACCACTGGGCCACTGACAGAGGGAGGGAATGGACGGATAAGGAGTGGAAAATGATCCTGTTAGGCCCCAGACACGTGCCACGGAACGCGCGTTTTAAACTAATACAGTTCTACATACTGCATAGAGCGTACCTCTCACCCAGTAAGATTAACCGCTACTTCCCGGGAGCGGCGGCTACATGCCCGAGATGTGCGCTGGAAGAGGCAGATTTACTACACATGCTTTGGCAGTGCCCACGGATTCAGACATATTGGGGGGCGATACTGACGACACTAGACAAATGCACGGGCATGACGATCCCGCACACGTGGGAGGCATGCTTACTTGGCCTGTATAAGCGGACATCACTAAACAAAGCCCCCTCTCGATTCTGGGACCTTGCCCTCCTCACAGCAAAAAGATTGCTCACGAAACACTGGAAGAGAGCTACCCCGCCACTACCAGAACACTGGCATGCATCCCTAGACACCTGGGCAAAGGCGGAAAGCACCGCCCTCCATAACGAGGAAACGGCAGGCCTCCGTCAGTTCCCGATTGCGCAATTCTGGGACACAATGCTCATCTCTTTTCACAGGGAATACCCTCTCACACAAACCACGGCAGGAGTCGTCCGTCCGGACAATACCGACGATGCACCCCTTGTACATACTCCATGAGGTCGCATCAGATGGCACCCCCACCAGCACGTTCTTCCCCTCATGCCCGATGTCTGTAGTGACAGACGAGCTCTCGCCCCCCCGGGCCATGCCCACTTCGTTAGACACTCCTGAGTGACACTCACGATCCCCATGACGTCCCACCCACACAAAGACGCAAACATTTTGTCTGTTCATTGTGCAAAATTAAGAAATCAATCATTAAGCCATTTCTGTACATCTCAAATGGCTTTTCTAGCAGTCGCAAAGCCATTTGCACCCATTTACTGACTCCTTATGCTTTTGTACATCAGGGCCCTGGTCCTTTAATAATTCCATTGCAATATATGCATTTAAAACATAGGTTATGTGCCAAAATTCTTTGCTGTAGCTCACATCAGGTAAATCTTTAGACTGCTTTCGCACATAGAAATAGCTTTTTCTGGTAGTCTGATTGTAATGTTGGCTCTTGCATACTGTATATTTTGGGTGTTTCTGATTCACTTGCACAGGGAGAAGACAGAAGAGCATTTGGTATAAAGCACCCAAACTCATTTGTTTTCTCCCACTTCATTCAGAAGCATGCTAAGACTTTATAACTCTCAATTTTTAGTAGACCTAAAAGTCTGCCATCAACATTGCTTTATGTTTCGAGTCTTGAAATAAAGACCCTCATCTAAGGATCCATAACTGTCTTTCACAGTGGCTGAGGCTTTAGAATAGTGTTTAAGTGTGCAAGGAAACGCATCAAGGCGACCTTGGAAGTGTTACAGTCTGGCTGATTCTCTCGAAGCTACAGCTCTGGGTGCAGTGATTCTTTCTTTCATGTTTGAACATAGATGCCACCTTGTCCTTTGTCAAGGGAACTCAGATCAGAGGGCCTCTCCTTTTATTGAGGTGTAGTATAGGTAAACAACCTTTACAACACAACCTTTACCACGCAGTGCCTTTGCAATGCAACTTTTACAACGCAAACTATTACAACGCATTGCACTGGGGGGCGCTCTAGGATAGGGAATAGGTTTAATGTACTATCCAACACCTTCCCTACTATCCACGGGGACTGGAGTTGGAATAGTAAATTAAACAATTCACTATCCAGCGCCTAAAAGCACTATGCGTTGTAAAAACCGCGTTGTAAAAGCATGCGATGTAAAAGCATGCGTTGTAATGTCATACATCCTGTAGTATATAAAGTGATATGCCTTGTCTATGAACAGATTTACATAGGATGTTGGTTGCACCACAGGGGACCAGAGTTCTAGCTGAGGTCAGTGTGTGGTGTCACTGAAAACCTTGGGATTCAGCACATAGCAGAGGAAGCGAGTGGGAGTGACTAGCTTGCACACAGCACTTAATTGTGAAAATGCTCTCAGATTAGGTGACACTTACCAGGCTCTGTATTTTCTAATTGTAGATGGGATGTTTTCTCCAAACATGTTTGGAGGCCCTTCGATCATTCATTATTCAAGTATTAAACAACCATGACCCGGACTTTATCCTGCCCGTGCTGAGGAAAGAGGGCAATGGTTATCAACACAAAAACTTTAATTTTGTTTACTGATCTCGCCTTTCTGATGCAACATATTTAGAGATCATTCACCCAGGCCAAAGTCAGAGAACCTTAAAAATAAAAGAAGTATGAAGTGCTATTCCCAGCATAGCTGAAAGAGATTTTAAAAAAAACTGCAGTCTTCCTACCACCACACGGAGACATAAGACTCTGTGAACAGGTAATCTATGTCTATGGAATCCAGCAGTTCCTGGTAAGTGGTCTAGTCTGTGCTTTAATCTAGAGTTTAAAGAGGGCCATGTACACCTACACTTCGCAGATTTAAGTAGTGCGTTTGATTTGGTGAACCACGCTAATCTCTGGAAACCTTTGGTAGAGCTAGACGCACCTAGTGGGATTATTACCTTCATTTCACAATTATATGCACAATTGAATACTCAAGTACCTTACAGAACAAAAGGGGAATGCACTTCCAGTTTTCAAGTTTCTTGTGGGATACGGCACAGTTGTGTTGTTGCCCCTCTTCTGTTTTCATTATATATAAATGGGGTAGATGAGACACTACACAAAGTGAAGGCTGATGCACTAAATGTGAAACATTGTTAAATTCCAATCCTACTATATGCCGATGATGCAGTATTGATTTCTACAACTGCAAATGGGCTTCAACTTTTGATGGACGCCTTTGCAACTTATATGGAAGGAAAAGATATGAACATTAATTTAAAGAAAACTTTTATCATGGTGTGTGGAAAGGGGAAGGTAAAAAAGAGGAATCACCATATTAAAGGAGAGGGCCTGGTTGAAACCCAAAGTTTCTCATATATTGGTATATAATTTACCCGCGATGGAAGATGCGGGACACAAGTTCAAACAGGAAAATTGACATTTTTAAGATCTATAGAAACTATATTTAGATTCTCGGCCAAAGTAGGCAATACATCTATAAGATAATTTTTTTTTTTTAATAAAAACCCAAATGTCTCGCAGGTGTTAGCTATGGGGCCCGCTGTGGAGATGGTCAGCCGCGGCCCGTTGAGCGAGTTGCAGTGGGGCGAAAGTGGGGAGGGGCAGGGTGGGGGATGCTAAAAACCGGAGTATGGATAATTGGAGGTAAGTAAGCAATTTAATTAATAAAACGAATTTCGTAGTGCGCCCTGCATCGCATTTTACAATGCAGGACACGCTACAAAATTCATTTTATTAATTAAACTGTTTACTTACCTCCAATTATCCATACTCCGGTTTTTAGCATCCTCCACCCTGCCCCTTCCCCGCCCCGCCTTTCGCCCCTCTGCAACTCCCTCCCTCCCTGGGAATGGGTAAATAGCGCCCCTCTACAGACCCAAGAGGGTCCCAAAGTCTAGTTCCCCCAACATTGCGCATAAGGAATTAGCTGTACCTTTTTTGGAGGTTGCCGTTCAAATAAGCCCTGTTTTGTTCTGGCATAGCTGAAGGGGTAGAGTGGGAACAAAATTTACCAAAGATATCAAAACAGATTGCTTGGCATTGGAGTTTGGGAAAAGGATCCCATGGCTGCCCCGTATTGAAAGCCTAATGAAAATGGTGTACGAGAATAATAGAGTTGAGGATCTTAGTATCATTCTGTGTGATAGTAAGAAGGAAACAAGCATTGGCATAGCCAATAGATCTCGCATTTGGGACCTTATAAGTTTAGCCATGCATTTTTGACATTGCAAATAACAATGCCAAACAAAATTGCTAACAAAATGTAGCAATGTTTGTTTTAATACAGGTGGTGTCCGTGAGACTGTTGAAATATATTTTCTTGCAACTGTTTCAATCTAGTTAATTTTGATTGATTAAATTTGTGTACAACTGTGTTGAATGTATGAAATCCTTTGTTCAGTACCCTAAAAAATACAGTCTTTTGGGGTGCGTTAGAGACCCCTTTCCCAATGACCTTAGGAGGCAAATCGATGGTGGATTGCTCTCCCATTTTATACGCTGTATTTTGCTGATCTAAACTTTACTTTGTTCTTTGACTGATTCTGTAGTTTAAAATGAGCGTTGCACTATGAAACATTGATTCACTCATTATGACTATATTTGCTGATTACTGTATGATTTGTAAGTGGAAAATAACCCATCATGGTTTAAACCTTCTAGGTCTGTCCTTTGTGTAGTATCAAATTTGTTCATAACGTCTAAATTTAAATCATCATTTAGAATGTTTTATGGAGAAACAGTTCCAACAGGAGCACCAAAATCTGCTTAGGGGTTAACACCCGTCTCTTCTGTATTTCAGTCACTCAAGATGTTAAGGTGGAGCACCATGTCAAAGGCTGTATTTCTGTGCATCTTATTGAAAGCAAAAACAACCTAATTACCACCAACCATGGAACACCAGGATAATTTGCAATTCCATTTCTGGTCCTAATATGTAAAGAAGGGCGCATTTTCCTGTATTCAAAATATACTGTACCCCAATATTCCAGGACTTGAGTCAAATTAGTGTTTATTCAGATTTTAAATGCTTCTGGTTATCAGGCGGCACAAAAATCCAACTTTTATTAGGCTTAACTGTTTTGTACACCCCCGTTCGCTTACTTAAAGCAGCAAAGAAATATTCTCAGCCCACAAAATATGGCACAAACAATATGTCTATGCCTCCCTCATATCTATTTTGGAAAGACATTGAAATATGTATTATGCTAAAATTCGATATGCAGTAGGATTTCTATGCCTCGTCTTCCATGGGGTATCGAAATACAGATGAAAACAGGACGCGCTGGCATGATATGGTGGTCACGTGATACAGCGTGGTTGCTACCGCACCCAACGTGACAGTTCTTCTTGTAATAGGGATGATACACGATCATTGAGCGGAGTCACCAGAATCGATATACTGATGACACAAATCTAGTCCAAGCGGCTGTCCTCGACGAGGACATACTCATGGGAAGATCCACGGTGCACAAGAACGAAGGAGCTCAGAAGGAGGACACGGGCAGCAATGTGTTAGTGACGTAGGTACAGGTCGGGAGGCTTTTGTCGATGGAAGTCTAGTCACCAAAGCCACCATGTACTGGAAGGGGCCAGAAGTCTACTCACCAAAATAGCCCCCTTGACATGGCTGGCTGACAGGGTGCCTTCAGCAACCCAAGGGCTGCTGAGGGGAACAGAGAGAAGGAGGGATGCGCATCAGGTACATTTTGCGATTCTGTGCCAGCGTTACCTCTGTATTGAAGAATAATTGCATTTATATATTGTTTCATGCACCTGACAGGGCGCCGAAGCGTCAGATAGGAGAAACCCGGCATCCTACACACACTACGGGAATCCGCAGCCTCCCTCACCCACCCACACTGCGACAGGCCTGATCCGAGCAGCTGCTGCTGTGATGTGCAGGAATACTCTGCCCGCTCCCACCTGCTCCGGGAAGAGCATTGATGTCAATGTCAAGCCGGGCACACACAACGAGGCCGCCGCATTTCATTTTTGCTAAGAAAAAAAAGTATTACTGCTTCCAGGGAGCGTGAGGTGTGGGATCAAATTACAAGGCAACTGACATGGCCTGCCAGACACACACAGCGTTTCCCTTGCGGGAGCAAGCAGGGTCACCATCTGTTTGCAAGATAATTACAAACAGATGTCACCAAAGCTCCCTCCTGCAAGGGAAACACCAAACGTGCACACGTTGCAATTGAAAGCAATGCAAAATGTGCACGTTTTTGGCCAAAAAAGCTGAACGATTCCAAGAGGTCCCCTCCTATGCAGCGCATGCGCGCTGTGTAGGCAAGACCTAATAAAAATTATTTTAATGGGAAGAAAAAAAGTAGAAAGGAATAACCGGGAGAGCAGTAAGAACACAGTCCATAGCTACCTCAGGATCAATATATGAAGGAATACCAAATTACTTACGACTCGTATGAAATGTGCAACATAGAGTCTATCCGACCATACTACATCTAGGCATTTGGCACATTTTGGTTGAATTCCCAAAAATGAATGAATGGCCGCAGATGCTCTCTACGTGCCCTTGGATGGCATATCAAATCAATCCACTATGCATCTTATCTTGTTTTGTAAATTCTATAACAAGTTAAGAAAAACTTTTTTATGACCGCTATTTAAAGTTGGAAGATACATCCATTACCAGGAAGCTTTTAAGCATATACGATTCAGAAAAGGGGGTGGTGATGAACAGAGTGTCTGAATTAAGCAGACCACTCTTACCCAGTCCAAAGATCAGGGCTTGATCCATCACCGTTATTTAGCTCACTGCCCCATCCCAGCTCAGAACCTGGCTATATGCAAATTAGTCTGTCCCTGGCCCAGTGCATCATGGGAACAGGGCAGACCAAACTACCAAGCCAATTCTTCACCAGAAAGGAGACAAGCTACCGGGGACCGGTTTCTGGCATTTCAGCCTCGTCGGCCCGGCTTGCTTGAATCCTGATGGAGCAGTGACCAAGGGACTCATGTCTGAGTATACCCTGCCACACCTATAGTGGCCAAAAACGATTCAGAAAAGGGGGTGGTGATGAACAGAGTGTCTGAATTAAGCAGACCACTCTTACCCAGTCCAAAGATCAGGGCTTGATCCATCACCGTTATTTAGCTCACTGCCCCATCCCAGCTCAGAACCTGGCTATATGCAAATTAGTCTGTCCCTGGCCCAGTGCATCATGGGAACAGGGCAGACCAAACTACCAAGCCAATTCTTCACCAGAAAGGAGACAAGCTACCGGGGACCGGTTTCTGGCATTTCAGCCTCGTCGGCCCGGCTTGCTTGAATCCTGATGGAGCAGTGACCAAGGGACTCATGTCTGAGTATACCCTGCCACACCTATAGTGGCCAAAAACGATTCAGAAAAGGGGGTGGTGATGAACAGAGTGTCTGAATTAAGCAGACCACTCTTACCCAGTCCAAAGATCAGGGCTTGATCCATCGCCGTTATTTAGCTCACTGCCCCATCCCAGCTCAGAACCTGGCTATATGCAAATTAGTCTGTCCCTGGCCCAGTGCATCATGGGAACAGGGCAGACCAAACTACCAAGCCAATTCTTCACCAGAAAGGAGACAAGCTACCGGGGACCGGTTTCTGGCATTTCAGCCTCGTCGGCCCGGCTTGCTTGAATCCTGATGGAGCAGTGACCAAGGGACTCATGTCTGAGTATACCCTGCCACACCTATAGTGGCCAAAAACGATTCAGAAAAGGGGGTGGTGATGAACAGAGTGTCTGAATTAAGCAGACCACTCTTACCCAGTCCAAAGATCAGGGCTTGATCCATCACCGTTATTTAGCTCACTGCCCCATCCCAGCTCAGAACCTGGCTATATGCAAAATAGGGCCAGGGACAGACTAATTTGCATACAGCCAGGTTCTGAAACTGGGATGGTGCAATGAGCTAAAAAACGGTGTTGGATCCAGCCCTGATCTCTTGACTGGGTGAGAGTACTCTGCTTAATTCAGAGACTCTGTCCATCACCACCCCTTGTTGTAAATAATTTTGTCCACCCTAAGCGTGGAAGGGTATACTCAGATGTGAGTCCCTTGCTCATTGCACCATCAGGATTCAAGCAAGCCGGGCCGAAGACGCCTGAAATGGCAGAAACCGGTCCCCGGAAGCTTGTTTCCTTCCCAGTGTAAGAATTGGCTTTTGTAGTCTGGTCTGCCCTGTTCCCATGATGCACTGGGCCAGGGACAGACTAATTTGCATACAGCCAGGTTCTGAAACTGGGATGGTGCAATGAGCTAAAAAACGGTGTTGGATCCAGCCCTGATCTCTTGACTGGGTGAGAGTACTCTGCTTAATTCAGAGACTCTGTCCATCACCACCCCTTGTTGTAAATAATTTAAGCATATACGGGCATTAGATAGTCTGGATATATGCTACATGATTTCTACTTTTATTGTATCCGCCTTCTCCAGAAGGAAATCTCTCGCATTCGGAATCGCTAATACGCAAGAGTGGGCAATGAGCTTTTAACAGCATTATTAATAAGATGCCATAGATTTGATAACCAAGATGTTTTTTTCTTCTTTTTTTTTAAAAGATATTAAAGGACATTTTATTAATACACAGAGGTTGTCCTTTTTTAGTAAAGTTTTTAATATTTTTATTTGGGCTTTTACATATGGAAGTATTATCTCCAGAGAATGGCTTGCGATTAGCAATGTACTGCAATTTGAAATATACTAGTTAGTGTCAAATTAACACTATATATGGGTTTTACATTAAGAATAATATTGTCAGGGGGCGTGGCCGGGCGCCAGCGACGATGGCCGCCTGACTCGAGAGCTCCGTTGAGCCGAACCTACACCCCGAGTAAATCCGCCAATAATCCGAGAATTCTCACACTCCAGTGGCAGCGCTGAAGCGGCGCTGAGAAGTGGCGTTGATCGATCCGGCTCCGGCCGCGCTGCTGGCCGCGGAAGCCGAGATACGTTGCTGTGATCTGGGGCCGGTTGCTGGAGGACAGCGTTGGAGCAAGGGCCCGGCTCGGCGTCCTAGTCGGGCCAGTGCGGAGCTTGACTGGGCCGAGGGGGAGACATCGGACTGGCATCAGGTAACCCAGTACCACACAGCGCCACTAATTCGGGTCTGCCGCACTACGCCTAGGCACCAGAGGGTGTGCGGATTTAGCGGCGGACCGGAGGGCACCCGCAAGGGACCGCCGGGGCAGTCTATGCCTGCATTGAAGACGGCCGGCTAGGCGGGAATCCCGATTACCGGTGAGACGGTGGACTGCGGGAGGGGCCCCCCGTGCTAGACGGACTATCCATCACGACAGGGGCACTCACCGGCGTGGGCAGAGGAGGAGACAGCTGCAAGGAAGTCGTGAAGGCTGTGAATTGGGCCCATCAGGTGCTCCCTCTTCGGAATGCTGGGGGCAGAAAGCGTGTGACACCCTCCCCAAGCAGGGCAGACAGCTTGCAGTGGTGAAGGCAGGAGCCATACCAGTGGTGGAGCTGCGGTCGGCGTGCAGTGCCGGCTGCTGGGGTGCGGCGCATATCACAGCGGAGCGCGCGCTCCATAGCCTGGGGCCTGCAACGGTGGCCTGGTGGCCCGGAATCCTACCTAGAGAATTGCAGACCTAAGGCCTAAGCCGAGGATTGCCTAGGGGTGCGCCGCAGACCGGTGGACGCTGACGCCATTGTTGGACTGGCCAGGGTGTGGGGCGGACCACAGACTAACTGCTTGGACGACAGCCACCATGAGGCCCAAGCAAAATCCCGCGACGCAATCAAACAAACTGGACAAATACACGGTCCAGGTGGGGGCCCCACAAACGGAAAGTGCTGCAGGTGACCAATCCGGCACGAGTGAACTGTCGCTGGCCTCAATCATAGTGGCCATACAGACGCTTGGAGCCACCTTAGAGACCAAAATCGATAAGGTCTCCATCGAAGTCAATCTCCTCCGGGTGGACCTCGGGAAGACATCGGAGAAGACGAAAGCTAACAAGGCCGACATCAAGGTGCTACAGATGTCAACCAAGGCGCTCAAACAGCGAGTCAATGACCTAGTGCACCAGCACCGACAAGTGGCGATGCGGCTGGAAGACCAGGAAGGAAGGGCCCGCAGAAGCAATATACGCGTCGTAGGCGTACCGGATGATTTGGAGGGGCCCAGTGTTGAGCTTTTCCTGGAAGACTTGATCCTATATTACTTAAAGCCAGACTCTCCAATATATTCACTGTGGAAAGGGCGCACCGAGCACCTGTCCCCAAGCCCAAACCAGGGGCGCCGCCCAGGACCATCATCGCCAAAGTCCTGAACTACAGGGACAGAGACGCCATATTGCAGGCGGCTAGACAGGCCGGGGACCTCCGCTATGAAAACGCCACGATTTGGTTTTTCCCGGACTTCACCCTGCAGGTACAGCGAGAGAGGCGCTCTTTTGTCGGCGTCAAAGCAGCTCTGAGGGAGAGAGGCATCAAATACATGATGTTTTTTCCGGCCAAACTCAAGGTTCTTGATGGAGGCAAATCTTTATTCTTTACATCGCCTACGGACGTGCAGGATTGGATTGACTGGAAGCTGCCTACGACTCGTGATCCGACCAGAGGTGGGAGTTGGAGAAATGCACAGGCTACGTCGCCAGACTCTGTGGCCGGCGGGTCAGACGTTGATGGGCAGAGTCTGCGCTCATGGAGATCGAGGTCGGCGAGCCTTCGCTGTGGGACGTCTCGAGGGGCGACTGAGCACTGAGGGAGCCGAACCTGCAACTATAAACTCCCACTAACTGTAATGTACCGAGTGTTTGTGGTTTGCATGTGGGTCATGAATCTAGAACGGACTCCGAATGGGGGAGGGGGGGTAAGGTTGTAGTGGGTAGCGGTGAGAAGGGCCGTGCTCTTGATGGCGGCAGTGCTGCGGCTTCTGCCCCCCTCCCTCCCAATACCGCAACCCGGGTGGGCACGTGGGGGGCTGCCTTCTTGTCCGAGGGGATGGCATGTTGACTGACCAGGAATGACTCTTCAGATACATGGAGTGTGGTTTTCATGGTCCATTATCACTGTTTAGCGGGTGGGCATGGGTGGGGGCTGGAGCTGGAGCCAGCGCACACCCCGCTTGTACAGGTTCTTCTGTTTGGAAAAGGGGTGGTTGTTTTTCTGTTTTACTGTTCTCCCGATTCCAAGTTGGGTAACAGGCGAAAGGCGCTCTGCTAATTGGGGATGTGGGTAGTTCAAGACCTACGGAGCAGGGAAGCAGGGTGGGGGAGGATGGCCTCTGTGGGGAGGGAAGGACGGGGGGAGGGTGGGGCAGGGGTGGTTGATCGTTGGGGGGGAGGGGCGAGGGTATTAGCACCACACCAAGGCAGGACACATAGTCTAGAACAACAGCACGGGACACACAGGAGAACACTGGTTAACTACAGGGTCCATGGCTATGAAGTGGGATAGGAGTCTTAAAGTACTTAGCTGGAACGTCAATGGAATGGGGGACAAACTTAAAAGGTGTATTGTGCTGCAGTTTGTGAAAAAACAATCGCCTGATGTGGTCTTCCTGCAGGAGACACACCTAAAGGGAATCACTTGCCAGGCACTAAACCGTTGGGGCTATACACTAGCGGCACATGCCGGTTTCACCTTGGGGTCTCGAGGAGTAGGTATTTTGGTGCGACGCTCCTTTCCTTTGATGGTGGACCGCACGGAGGTGGATCCCCTGGGACGCTTCGCGGCTGTTTCCGGGAAATGGGAGGGCCGTAGACTTACCCTAGTATCGGTCTATATCCCTCCAGGCCTCCAGACTCAATCATATCGTGACCTGGGAGAGCTAGTCCTGTCCCTCCCAGAAGGCCTTCTGCTGCTGGGTGGCGACTTTAACGCGGTCGTCTCGGGGCAGGTGGACAGGAAACCGTTGAGGGATATCGGGGTGGGCCAGCGGTGGCTCCCGAATCTGCTGGAGGCTTTCGGACTGGTTGCTCTGTGGCGCCTTCTACACCCGACACAAACACAGTACACCTTTCTATCAGGTCCACATCACACTTTCTCGCGGCTAGACTACCTCCTGGCGCTAATGCACCAGGACATGACGATTCGTGAGGTCACCCACCTGGCAAGGGGCATCTCGGATCACTACCCCCTCTGGGCGCACCTTACATTGGGTGACCGGCAGGTTCATTGTGTCGCCCCCATTGCTGCTTGGCATTTGAAGAATGAAGCTGTACAGAAAACTGTTACATGGGCGATTGACTGCTACTTTGCCGAAAACTCGGGGTCGGTGGACTCGGGGGTGGTCCTATGGGAGGCCTTCAAGACAGTGGTTAGGGGAGAGGCACTCTCAGCCATAGCGGGCCGCCGCAAAGAACGCGAAGCGCAGCTCCAGATACTAGAATCTGAGCTACAATCCCTTGAGGAAGCTGCACAACGCACGGGGAGCCTCACCACGATTCACCGGCTCCAACTGAAGGCCACTGAGTACAGGGACCTTGCTACAGACGCGGCCAGGACAATGGCGACGAGCAGGGACGGAAGGCTCTATGATCAAGGGGATAAGGCGGGCCAACTTATAGCGTGGTTGGACAGGAAGCAGCAGGCCCAGAAGGTGGTAGCGGAGTGGCAGATGGCTACGGGAACAGTCCTCACGGACCCACAAGAGATAGTCAGAGAGTTTGCGCTGTACTATCAGCAAGTTTACGCTCAGAGATCCGCAATGACAGAAAGCGATTTGGCGGCCTTCTTGGAGGAAATTGACCTCCCGTCCCTCTCCGAGGACGAACGAGAGACCCTTGAAGCACCCTGGGGGTGGAGGAAATAGTGCAGGCCATCAACGACCTTCACCCAGGGAAGGCCCTAGGGCCCAATGGCCTGCCTGTAGAGCTCTACAAGCTTAAACCACACGGCCTGGGAGAGCATCTCAAGCGGATGTACGAAGAGAGTAGGGAGCTAGGTAGGTTACATCGTGACCAACTAATAGCCACAATTGTGGATATCCCCAAGGCTGGGAAACCTAAAGATCTATGTGCCTCATGTAGGCCAATCTGACTGCTTAACGTGGAACCGAAACTCCTGGCTAAGGTTCTGGCTAATAGGATCAGACTGGTACTTCATACCCTAGTGCACCCAGACCAATCGGGCTTTATGCCACATCGCCACACAGCACTGAATTTACGGCGCCTTCATGGAGTCTTGGGCTGCTGCCACCGACTACGCGGGGAGGCGGTGGTGGTGTCATTAGATGCAGCCATGGCTTTCTATACTCTAGAGTGGCCATACATGATGGCAGTACTTCGGAAGTTGGGATTCAGCGCTGGCTTCATTGGCTGGGTGCAGCTCCTTTATGCAGACCCGCTAGCCCAGGTTGTGGTCAACAACAAACTTTCGGAGCCGTTCAGTTTAGGGAGAGGTATGCGACAGGGGTGCCCCCTCTCACCCCTGCTGTTTGCTTTGGCCCTCGAACCACTGGCGGCGTGGGTGAGGCAGACCCCCTCTCTGCAGGGGATACGATGGACAGACGGATGGGAGGATAGAATCACCCTTTATGCGAATGACATCCTCCTGTACCTCATGAAGCCGCAGGAGTCCCTGGCAGCAGCCCTGGACATCTTCCGGAGGTTTGGGATGTACTCCGGCTACAGTATTAACTGGGAGAAGTCTCTCGTTTATGCCCTGCACGGACCCCCCCCCCCGCAGACACCGGCCGACTGCCCGATCCAAATAGCCACCAACGGGTTCACGTACCTAGGCATTTTTATATCCAAGGATCGAGCCACACGCTACGATCGAAACCTTATGCCTCCCCTGCGGAGGCTCCAAAGATACGTAGCGGCCTGGAAGAACCTCCCACTATCGCTACTAGGCCGGGCTGCCCTCTTTAAAATGATGGCGCTGCCAAGATTCCTTTATGCCCTCCAGAATCACCCGGACCTAGTCCAGAATAAATACTTTGCTGCTGTTGAGACGACCCAGAGAGACCTTCTCTGGACGGGCACGCCCCGTATCTCCCTCCAGAAGCTAACGCTGGGATGGTTTGATGGGGGGATAGCGTTACCTGACATCAGGAAGTACTACTGGGCGGCACACCTGTCGGCCATAAATCAGGGGACATACTGTGCAGGCAAAGACCCTGGGTATGGAATGGACAAATGGCTCCTTCCAGGGGGGAATTTCGAGGCAGCTCTTTACTTCAGACAGGGGAGGTACCGCCTGTCCGGGCCAAACAAACACTCTGTACAGCTGTGGCACATAGTCCAGAAGAAGCTGGGCTGGGTGGGCAGACTTACCCATGCGACCCCACTGTGGGCATCTGAGAAGTTAGGCACACTTAGCCGCACTAAAGGCTTTCGAAACTGGGATTTAATCGGTATTTCTCGGGTCAAGGACCTGTGGGGCCCAGCGGGAGTACTTACATTTGACACCCTTCAACGTACATATGATCTAGCTCAGACTGAACACTTCCGTTATATGCAAGTCAGACATGCACTACACGCCAACATCCCTCCTGGTACGCAGCTTCCAGAGTCCACGGCGCTAGAGGACAGACTGCTAGATGGCCACCTCCCGGAAAAGGCCATATCACTTACGTACAAGAAACTCATTAACCACACCCCTGACCCGTTGCTGGCCCTTAGAGAGAAATGGGAGGCGGACGGACTGGAAATTGACGACGATGACGCTAGCGTCCCCAAAAGAGATAGCAATACCTGCTAAGCTGCGACTCATCCAATTAAAAGTGTTACATAGAGTGTACATATCCGGTACCTGGCTGGTTTTGATGGGCCGCAGTGATGACGGCCTCTGCCGACGAGGATGTGGGGAGGTTGGGACCTTTCTCCACATACTGTGGGAATGCCGGGAGGTACGAATTTACTGGGCCCAGGTGCTTGAGTGTATGAGAGATGTATGGGGGGTGGAATTGCGGACGGAGGCGAAGAGGTGCCTCCTTAACATCTGGGAGCCCTCTGACCTACCTGCCAAGGGCAAAATATGGGCCACTCTGGGCATGGCCATCGCAAAAAGAAATATTGCAAGACTGTGGGGGGCGGCTATTCCACCAACTCTGGGGGCATGGAAGAAAGACATGGATTGGAATATGGTGTACATATCTAGAGGCTGTCCGGGGAAGTGGGTTGCTGTGTGGGCTAAATTGAATGGGTACAGAGGTAACATCTGTGAACCCCCCCCCCCCGTGAACAGGACTGTTGACGAGCTAATTGATTAAGAGATAGAAGAATGTATGTACTAGACCTACTTCCATTATGACCACAAGAATGTCCATTTATTTAAGCCGAGTGTCTTCCTGGATCTGTGCTGTAGATAATGTATAGATGCTGAACTATACCTGTACTGTGGTGATTATTACTATGTTCTTTTCTTTGCAAATTAAGGGATTTTAAAAAAAAGAATAATATTGTCATAACCCATTGGTGCGAGGCAGCACATAGCCAGCATTATGAAACAGCAGAAATGCACCATATCTTCGTAAATATGGCCTATTCTTGCTGTCTCTTAATAAATCTGTCCACATATTTCTACCAAAAAAACAAATGCATTTTCTGAGCTGATCGCTGCTCAGATTCCAGTATCGGAGACATGTATTTCTCTTTTTAAATGCAAGTAAGCCCTTTTTGCTACTTAAAGGTTTATGACATACGAAGAACGCGTAGATAAGGTGCTCTTCCAAATAGTTAGTGAGAAGCTAATCTAGTTCTTCTCTTAAAACAAATGCTGCTAGATTTTAGAAATAGGTCTTCTGTAGGAAAAAAAAACATTCAAGAAATGTGGGCGCACAGTGCAATCTAAGTTGCGGAAACCAATACACAAATACGCACGTTTGGACAGTAATACGTGCTTCTGGCCTTTATTCGACCTGTTAGGGAGAATGGGTCTTTCCGATTTAGCTAGTTTAATTCGTGCTGACCAATCGCAGTGCGCTGTTTCGTGGTTTGTGACACCAACGCGTGTCACGTCGGATAAATCCATTTCACAGCTCTTCCGGCGCCGCACCCTGTTCATTGCTTCCCTCCTGTGCTTCATGCCACCCACAGCATCCTGTCCGTGCCCGGCAAAGGCCTCTGTGCAGTCTTTGCATCTATATCCCAGGCGCGCGCCGCGGCACGGGCCCGAGGTCCAGGGACAACGCTGCCCCACCCGCTCTTTCAAACAGGCAACATCCGGTCATGGGTGTTCTGTGGTTTAAGATATTGCAACCTTTTGTCCCTGGAAAGGCAGGAATTCCACAATTTAACAAGGCCACACATTGAATCTGCTACAAACAGATGCTTTAGTGATACAGCCCGAGTTGCTCATAATGTCTGAGAAGCTAGATGGTTCTTCTTCACCCCCCTGCCTTCCCATTCCTAAACCTGCCAGGGTTGCACTATAACGATCTTTAATATCTTAAGGGCAGAGTTAATATTTTTTCATTCAGAGCAGCAAAAAAAAAGGCTACACTGCTCTGCGGTAAAAGGAAAACAGTGCAGAGCCAAACCTATTACAAATACCTCTTGCGCTGACAAGTAAATAGCTGTGCATCGATTTGCGATGATTTGCATCAATTTGCAACAACTCAAAGCCTTAGTTCACCTGGGCCTGGCTGTTCATGTTGGAGAGTACTTTGAGGCAGAGCCTGACTCCTGTTGTCGAGTTCACTTGTGTATTTTCGGTGAAGTCCAATGTTACCCATCCAGGGCGCAAGTCGTAAAAAAAGTGTGGGGGGGGGGGGCACTGTCACCGGAAGTGACGTCACGACAGGAAGTGACGCCACGAAAGGTGCCGAGCTCCTGGTCCCAGAGAGGCCAAAGAGTGAAGTCCAGCTGTTTGGCAGGGGGACGGCGCCCCCCCCCCCTTTTAAAATAAGTGGAGGGACGCCGTCCACCCGCGTGGTACCTCGACTCGAAACCTGTACCCATCTACATTCTATGGCATAGAATCTATGCAGTAGCATGATACAAACTGATACCCCCTGCGAAGCCTGCGAAGAGCATATGTAAGATGTCACTTTGGCTGCTTGCCTTCAAGTTATATGAATGCCTGGGCTAGAAATGAAACCCATGATTGACGATCAGTAATGGAGCTGCACCAAGTGGCCAGTGGTGCACAATACATGCCCAGATACTTATTAATCCAAAGCAGGCCCTGAAATGCTGACACTCTGTGTTAACTATATAATGCCATACATCCTACTTTTGAGGTCAGTCTTCATCCTGTGCCTGCATTTCACATGCTGGCTGTCAAGCTTTAAATTCCTAAGTTTTAGGCCCAATGCTTAATTTGAGCCGGCGGTTGGCCGGCGGTTGGCCATCTGAACTTATTTTCGAAGACCAGCATTTATTTTCACTCTTCTGACATTTACAGAATGCAAAAGAGGGAAAATCCTGCAGAACCGAAAGGAGAAAGAGAAAGACAGGAAAAAAATACATCACAAAGGGTGAACGCAAGCAAGAACTCACAAGAGTGAGATAAAGGGACAGAGAGTATCTGGTGGTGGGTTAAAAAGGCCTAGGGTGGATTCAAGGCTGCCCAGCCTTGGTATACTGCGTGCCGGTGCTGGCCGCAAGCTTCTGAGCTGAGGTTTGGGCACCAACACTCATTCTTTTAGAAATTAAGCGCTGCTCAGGCCCGAGTTGTACATAGGATTTCCTCACATTGAAAGCAATCAGATTTCAAAGACTGGGACAATGCTTTTTGTTTTGGAACAATGCTGGAACTTGCGTTCATAAGTAGGTGCCACCCGCATCACATCACAAACCAACAGACATTTGTGAAGAATACCCTACATAGGTCGGGAGTTATCAGACTTTTAGTATCTCCCCGGTCTTTCCTAACCTGACACTGGACAATCAGGGCATGATGCCTTGAAAAGACAGGTTTGAGAGTCAACCTGTGAAGTAGTGTGGCTCACTGGTTAGAGGCGGCAGACCCGAGAGCAGAGGACGGCCCGGGACCAGGGTTCGATTCCCGGCGCGGCAGGTTTCTGGACCAGGGTCAGCGGACTCGATAATTCTCTCGCCTCGGTGCCCACTCTGATCAGCGTTCACACTCGGCAACTCTGGGCATTAGCTTGCCTCATCTTCACTAACGGCCCCACCAGACCGCCGGGGATGCCTGGTCTCACCCTGGAGATACCCATTAAGGGACCATCTCTCAGGGAAGCCAGGAAGGGTTTCGCAGCGGTCGAAGCGCCTTGGGACCCTACGGGTAAGTAGTGCGCTATATAAATGCCTATACATTTACATTTACCTTGATGCTAAAGTTAATAATTAAAAGGTAATTTCAAGACCAGCAGTAGCACACTATGATTAAAAAAACATCCCCTGAACAAAGGTAAATTTGTCTCAAATCTTTTCGTTAACATCTCCCCATTGTGTGCCCATCCGTATTAAGAAAACGCGCCTTTCATAAAACAAATGTTGACTATGGCCATCTCTCTTAGAAACTGCTTCCTCATCAAGTCCTGCCAACCTGTGCAGCTGTCAAGATACTACAGTTTGATGGCTGATTCCACTATCAATGCTTTTCCTCTTGGAACAGTCTTCCTTTATTCTTCTTCTCGGAAGACAATTTCCTGACAGCCTTTCAGCCTCGCGCTCTTCCAGAGGTGTGGTAATTTAGCATATGGCGCAGGTCCTGCAGCCAACCAGGTCCTATGCCTACTCCGGCGCCGGCACTGGCAGAGGACCGCACGTCATATTTAGATCTCCTCCAAGCCTGACAAGGATCTCTGTGCCTGCACTGCAAATGCCAGTGCAGCGGATGCTGAGAAGGGGAAGTTCTATGTTTCTTGACCCACTTAGCACTCCATTTTGATTTACAGAGACAGACCCAAAGAAGTAGCTGGTATTTCTGAACAGCAAAATGACAAAGGCTCTTTTGTACAGGAAGTTTTATCTCTGTGCTTAATTAAGGGCCTTTCTTGAATTTTCTGGACGAGTCCTCCATGCCTCACACATTAGCTAAAAGACACACATTATTAAATAGTTCAACATGGCTGCCTCTGTGACCTGGTGGTTCTGTACTGAAAGTCCCACTGGGTCAAAAGTTTCTGACAGGAGAACCTGTGGAGACTCCACTGTTGGAAACCCAGGGGATCCCTTGCCTCTAGATGAAGCAGGATAACTACAAGCTCAGCTGGGCGGAAGATTTGCTGAACTATAAATGTTCTCCATCTGAAAATCTTGCAGCACATGCAGAGGATAAGGAAGCAGGTAGATCGGACTACGTTGATTTGTTTTTGCATGGTGAGCTTGCTCTCCAGAATGATACTGAGGTTGCAGGTGTGGTCGGTGTGAGAAGTTGGCCTGGTATATGATCTTCACTATTCTAGTGAGCACCTTGCACCAGTCCAAACAACCCTTATGGTGATGGTTGTAAAGTCAACCTTATAGACGAGCTATCCTAGTGGTAGCATGGACAAAAGCAGTCTTAGGCTAAACTCAAGAGGGCATGTGAAGCCAGCTGTTTTACCATATGCAAACCTTTTAATCCCAAATGAAAGGACACCACACAGGTTATATATTCAAAATATATATGTATTTATTTCTAAATAAATCCCCTTAACTCTTTATGAGCACAGGAGCACAAGCGTATAACAAGTAACTTAATATAACATACAAAAGTTGCGCAAATATGGATAGGCCCTGGTGGCCCGTAAAACCATATACTAAAATAGTGGTATAAGTACCATGTCACGAACAATGGTAAGGCCTAGGGCCTTGGGAATCGCTGGGGCTACACTGGACTAACAGCAGTTAGGACGTGGGAGGCCCACACGATGCGGGTGCAGTGTCTAAATGCACACGCGTGCACCAATAGAAGTCAATGGGTGCGTAAAGTTAGAAAGTTGCAGATTTGGAAGTCTTCTGACTGGACTAGAACTTAACTACTTAAAACTAGGACACTAGGGATGTAAACCTCTACAGGAGCACCGCAGTACTCGCGTTACCTCACCCACAGGAAGCGGGTGCATAGGTGTCAAAGTGTGTCGGGTTTCGTCGTGGAGTTCTATGGAGCCTTGGGGGAAAGATACTGCAGGCGACCAGGAGAGAAGAGTCCGGTTGGATCCAAGGGTGGATCGAAGATGTAGAGTACCTGAAAGCAGAGGGGACAGAGTCTGGGTCACTAGCCAGTGACCAGGAAGGAACCAGGAAGGAACCAGGCGATGTCGGGTTGCAATCAGGTGATGTCGTGAAGCTTGTCTCCGCTGCCATGTGGACTAGGAGGTGTCGACGAGAACCAGGAGCTGGGCACAGACTGACCCAAAAAGGCTCTCGCTGTTGGCAGTGTTGGATCTCGATTCAGAGTCAACAGGCCTTGGCAAATGCAACCCACGCAGGATTCAAAGATGGCTTCTGGATCAGACCAGCAAGGTCTGATGGGCTGCTCCTTTTCAGGGGAGCAAGGGCCAGTCTGGAGCAACTAGACCAGCATTGAAAATTTGAAGGTTCATCGTCACAGAGGCCGCTAGCCAACGGGCAAGTGACCGGACAGACACATCAAGCAGGAAAATGCAAAAGGGCCCCACACATAACTCGGTGAGTGTGGAGAGGTGATCTTCAAAGCAAAAGATGCTCGGGGCTGGGGCTTCTTAATCCACAAAGCACAGCTTCGAGGGTGCCTCAGAAGCTGCACAGAATGCACTTTGCTGGCTTCCCAAGATGGCCGGTCCCACGTCTCACGTCGCCTCCATGGGTCTCAGCTTTGCTGTGGCTGTGGATCGGACTGTTGGATGTCTGGAAGTCTGGTTCTTGTTGGTCTCTGTTGTTCGAGCTCCGGTGGGAGCAACAACAAAGCAAATCGTTGAGCGCTTGATGGTGCCTGCTTTCACAGGGTGGTCACTCCTTGACCACAAGGGAGATTCTTCAGTCTTTTACGTCGAGTAGGATATCAAAGGGTCCAGAGTTTCATATCAAAGTTTCAGTCAGGATCATCTAAAGTCTAAGGACACAGCTCCTACCTTTATTCCAAATCAAGGGGCTGGATTACCTGCTAGGTCCCTCCTATGGGTGGGACCCAGGAAGGGGGTGGTTACATCCCTTTCCCTTTGTCCAGTTTCGCACCAGAGCTGGGGCTGGAGTGCCACAGCACTGGTTTGAACTGGACTATGCTTGGGACACCTTGTGAGTATATGGTATGGCAATATCCTGGAACAGCTATAAGGAGATGGTTCAGAAAGCTGCAGACAGGCTCAGCTCATGCTAGAGCACCATCTCACATAAAACCAAGCACTCTGCCTTCAGGATTGTTAAAACCTGCCTTAGGAGTGACTGATAGGTGCATAAGTGAAGTAGTGTGGCTCACTGGTTAGAGGCGGCAGACCCGAGAGCAGAGGACGGCCCGGGACCAGGGTTCGATTCCCGGCGCGGCAGGTTTCTGGACCAGGGTCAGCGGACTCGATAATTCTCTCGCCTCGGTGCCCACTCTGATCAGCGATCACACTCGGCAACTCTGGGCATTAGCTTGCCTCATCTTCACTAACGGCCCCACCAGACCGCCGGGGATGCCTGGTCTCACCCTGGAGATACCCATTAAGGGACCATCTCTCAGGGAAGCCAGGAAGGGTTTCGCAGCGGTCGAAGCGCCTTGGGACCCTACGGGTAAGTAGTGCGCTATATAAATGCCTATACATACATATGTGTCCAGATATAAGGTTAACCATAGGAATACTATATCTAAGCAAGGGGTGATTACACGACCTTGCCCCAGCTGAGTGATCAGCCAGTTGTGTCAGTTTGGATGGCCAGCCAGGGGTGGCAAAAGATATGCTGCAGCCCCTGGTAGGCCTTGGGTGCACCTATGCCCTGTGTACCTATAGTACACTGTACAGGGACCCATAAGAGTGACCCTAATCCCAATTGGTGATGTACCTAAAGTACATGGTGTGAATTTAGAGAGAGAACAGCAGGGCTGTGGGTCTGATTAGCAGGCTCACAGCCACATTAAGTCAAAAACCAGTGAAGCAAAAAGCAAAAAATGGGGTGACCATAGGATAGCAGACCCTACTCTCCTACATAACCACCCCCCAAAACGCAGGGACATTAAACTTAACCTTGACCGGATAAGTCTTCATGTTCTAAGTGGAAATACCTGGAGAGAACATCTGCATTGCCATGGTCAGTCTCTGGTCTGTGCTCCATTGTAAAGTCCATCCCCTGTAGGGAAATGGACCACCTGAGCAGTTTGGGATTTTCACCCTTCATCTGATTTAGCCACAAGAGGGGCTTATGGTCGGTCTGAATCTTGAAGTGAGTGCCAAACAAGTATGGTCTCAACTTCTTCAGGGCCCAAACCACAGCAAAGGCCTCCCTCTCAATAGCTGACCAACGTTTCTCTCTAGGGGTCAGCCTTCTGCTAATAAAAGCAATGGGCTGGTCTTGACCATCTACATTAAGTTGTGAAAGCACAGCTCCCCCCCAACTCAGAAGCATCTGTTTGGACAATAAACTCTTTGGAGTAGTCAGGACTCTTTAAGATAGGTGCAGAGCACATGGCCTTCTTCAGGTCACCAAATGCCTTTTGACAGCTAACTGTCCACTGAACTTTTTTTGGCATCTTCTTTGAAGTCAAGTCATTGAGTGGTGTCACAATAGACCCATAATTCTTGACAAATTTTCTGTAGTACCCAGACAGGCCCAAGAACGCTCTGACCTGTGTCTGGGTGGTTGGAGGAGCCCAGTCCTGTATGGTCTGGATCTTACTCTCCAGTGGTTGAACCTGACCCCCACCTACAAGGTGGCCCAGGTACACAACCTTACTCTGCCCTATCTGGCACTTTGTGGCCTTGATAGTTAGGCCTGCCTTTTGCAGGGCCTCTAAAACCTTCTTCAGGTGGATCAGGTGATCCTCCCAGGTGGAGCTGAAGACAGCAATATCATCAAGATAAGCTGCACAAAAGTCATCCAACCCAGCAAGGACTTGGTTCACCAACCTTTGGAAAGTGGCAGGTGCATTCTTCAAACCAAAGGGCATTACCACAAATTGATAATGACCTCCTGGGGTTGAGAAAGCAGTTTTGGCCTTGGCGTCTTCAGCTAACCTGATTTGCCAATAGCCAGCTGTCAAATCAAATGTGCTCAGAAACTTGGCAGAAGACAATCTATCAATGAGCTCATCTGCTCTTGGAATTGGTTGAGCATCTGTCCTAGTGACAGCGAGGAGACCTCTATAGTCCACACAGAACCTCATCTCTCTCTTACCATCAAGGGTGTGAGGTTTTGGTACAAAGACTACTAGGCTGGCCCAGGGGCTATCTGATGGCTCAATCACTCCCAACTCCAGCATTTTCTGCACCTCGGTCTTTATACAGTCCCTGACATGGTCAGGTTGCCTGTAGATCTTACTCTTCACTGGCAGACTGTCACCAGTGTCCACCTCATGGGTGCACCAGTTAGCCTGACTATGTGTTAATGAAAACATATGTCAATGGGCCTGTAGAACTTGTCTGCAGTCCCATTGCTGCTGGTCAGTGAGGCTGCCTGCCAAGGCCACTCCATCAACTGAACCATCATTAGGGTTCTGAGCCAACAGGTCTGGGAGAGGGTCACTCTCTTCCTCGTGTTCCCCATCTGTAGCCATGAGCAAGCCCATGTCTGCCCCGTCCACATATGCCTTCAATTTGTTGACATGGAGCACCCTGTGGGGGCTCCTAGGGGTGCCAAGGTCCACCAAGTAGGTGACCTCTCCCTTTTTCTCAATTATGGTGTGGGGTCCAGACCATTTGTCTTGGAGTGCTGCTGGGGCCACTGGCTCCAACACCCACACCTTCTGTCCTGGCTGGTACTCAGTCAGCACAGCCTTTTGGTCATGCCAAGCTTTCTGAAGTTCTTGGCTAGCCTCAAGGTTTTTGGAAGCCTTCTCCATGTACTCAGCCATCCTGGAGTGGAGACCAAGTGCATAGTCCACTATATCTTGTTTAGGCTTTTTGAGAGGTAACTCCCATCCTTCCCTCACAAGACACAGGGGTCCCCTTACAGGATGCCCAAACAAAAGCTCAAAAGGGCTGTAGCCAACCACCTTTTGTGGGACCTCTCTGTAAGCAAACAGAAGGCAGGGTAAAAGGATGTCCCATCTTCCCCTAAGCTTTTCAGGTAACCCTTTTATCATCCCTTTTAGGGTCTTGTTGAACCTTTCACCAAGCCCATTGCACTGTGGATGGTAGGGTGTAGTGAATTTGTAATTAACACCACACTCCTTCCACATAGCAGTCAAATATCATGACATGACGTTTGCACGTCTGTCAGAGACAACCTCCTTTGGAAACCCCACTCTGGAGAAAACTCCAAGTAGGGCCCTTGCCACAACAGGTGCTGTTGTGGTCCTCAGGGGGATAGCTTCTGGATACCTGGTGGCATGATCCACTACCACCAGTATAAATCTGTGCCCAGATGCTGTTTGGGGGTCCATTTTGGGCCAACAATGTCTATCCCCACTCTTTCAAAGGGTACCCCCACCACAGGTAGTGGTATGAGGGGGGCCTTTGTTGTGCCACCTGATTTGCCACTGGCTTGGTAGGTCACACAGGAGCAACAAAACTCCTTGGCATCTTCTGACATATGGGGCCAGTGAAAGTGAGGGACAAGCCTGTCTCAAGTCTTGTTCTGGCCTAGATGTCCTGCTAAAGGAATATCATGGGCCAAGGTTAGAAGGAAGCCCCTAAATTGCAGAGGTATGACCAACCTCCTGGAAGCAGCAGGCTTGGGGTCTCTAGCCTCTGAATAAAGGAGCCCATCATCCCAGTACACTTTATGGGTACCTTGAGCATTCCCACCAGCCTCAGCAGCAGCCTGCTGCCTGAGGGGGTTCAAGAGAAGGACAAGCTAATTGTGCCTGCACCATATCTGCCCTTGAGGGCCCCCCTGCCACAAGAAACTCAACCTGATCAGGCTCAAGTTCTTCTAGGACAGTTCCCTCTTGGATCACAGAATCATCCTCCTGGGAGGGCTGCTCCTCAACCTGAGGCAGGGGGGAAGGCACTGCCTTAACCCTCTTGCTCTTTCTCTTGGGTTGTGTCTGGTCTATAGTTTCAAGATCCAGCACAGGTTCAGGTAAGCACTTTTTGGCCTGTGACCTGGTCACAGCAAGGACATGTGCTGGAATACCTAGCATCTCTGCATGAGTCCTATACTCTACTTCTGACCATACTGAGTTTTCTATATCATTGCCCAAAAGACATTCAACTGGGAGGTCTGCACTTACTACAACTCTTTTGAGGCCAGTTACCCCTCCCCAGGAGAAATTAACAACTGCCACACTATGTGTAGTAGTGACATTGCTAGCATTGGTCATTAGGTAATTACCACCCAGTACAATCTGTAAATGGTTCACAAAGTTAGGTGTCACCATACTGACACTGGCACATGTTTCCCTGTAAGCTTGAGGCAATTTATCATTTATCAAACGTGTCTGTCTGTACTTGCCCAATGTATTGGGACTCACAGTAGTAGACATAGCCATGTCCACATCACAGATCAGGACAGCCTGAGTAGGCATCCTCGCTAGGCCAGGATCCACCTCAGTACCCATGGTTAACCCCACTATAGCCTTGGGTTGGGAACTACCACTGCTGACTGTACTAGGGGGTGCAGGTGCCTTAGGGGCTGCAGTGATAGGGGCTGTACCTTTCTTGGTGCACTCACTAAACCAGTGAGAGGCAGTGTTACAGTAGTTACACCAAGGTTTCTTTGGACCTTCTTTCTTTTTCTTAGAGTTTTGGGACCCCCCCTCCTTAGAAGTATTTTCGGAGCCTGAAGAAGACTTCTGGTCTTTTTGCTTTTGATCTCCACCCTTTTGGTCTGCCTTTTTCTGGTCACCACCTTGGTTCTGGGGTCTCTGCTTAACCCTGGTTCTGACCCATTTGTCTGCCTTCTTTCCCAATTCTTGGAGAGAGGTCAGATCTGAGTCAATCAGGTGTTGGTGCAACAACTGGTTCTGACAATTATTAAGGATTTGTTCTCTCATTATCAAATGATACAATCCTGTATAGTCCTTAACTTTACTTCCCAGTAACCAACCTTCCAGAGCCTTAGTGGCACAATCAACAAAGTCAGTCCAGTCCTGAGTCTGTGTCTTCTGGGTATCTCGGAACATTAACCTGTACTGTTCAGTGGTTAAGCCAAACCCATCAATTAGAGCACTCTTCAGGACAGTGTAGTTTTTAGCATCCTCATGACTAACAGTGAGGAGTTTGTCTCTTCCTTTTTCTGAAAAGGAAAGCCACAAGATTGCTGCCCACCGACTCTGGGGAACCTGCTGTACCATGCAGGTCCTCTCCAAAGCAGTTATCCACTTGTGGGTGTCATCCCCATCTTTGTAGGGGGGCACAGTCTTACTCAGGTTTGTATGATCATAGGACCTGTCTTTATCCTTGGGTATATTGCTGCCACCAGTGGAATCTAATCCACTTTACGTTTGCTCCCTTGCTAAAGCAAGTTTCGCTTGGGCCAGGGCTGTTTCCTCTTTCTCTATCTGAAGTTGGACAGCTCTCATCCTAGCCTCATGTTCTCTTCTCTGGGGGGAAGTCATTCCCCTTTGAGAACCCCTTGAGGCATTAGAGAGGAGAGACTCCCTGGAAGGAGATCTTTCCCTTCTATTGCCTGGGAGAAGCCTACTATTAGGTCTGGAAAGGTGAAATTCCTCTCCATTCCCATGTAAGCTTAGGCTAGCCTGGCTAAGCCTCCTGACTTTGACCTGGCTATCATCTCCATCTGAATCTTCCTCCACTTCCTCACCATCTTCTGCGGTTATGGAGTCATCTTCTGTGGAGGGGACACTTTCACCTGAGTTATCTAAGGGACCTGGTTTAGAGGCCTTCTCAAGATCACCTGCCTCTAGGACTTCTATCAGGTATTGGATGGTAGGGTTGGAACCCTGTTTCAACTTCCTGGAGGTACACAATGACCTCATCTCTCGGAAGTTGAGCATCTCATATCTGGAGGGTGCCTTGGGAAGGTCACTTACCACAGGTAGAGAACCAGAGGGTTCACCTGTGCCAGACATGACTAGTGAGGTGTGGTATGTGCACCTACCTACACCGAGTGTTTACCTACTAGAACCTCTCTAGGAGTTGTAGTCAGGGTGTGCTAGGCCTTTTCCTCTACAACAACTAAGTTCAGTAGAACTTAAGTATTTTAGGCTTTGTTATATGTACCTATGGTACCTAATGTGATCTTTCAAATGATATCAAAGATTACAATGGTAAAACAACAGCAAGCTCAAATCCCAACCGCTGCACACCAATGTGAGAAGTTGGCCTGGTATATGATGTTCACTATTCTAGTGAGCACCTTGCACCGGTCCAAACAACCCTTATGGTGATGGTTGTAAAGTCAACCTTATAGACCAGCTATCCTAGTGGTAGCATGGACAAAAGCAGTCTTAGGCTAAACTCAAGAGGGCATGTGAAGCCAGCTGTTTTACCATATGCAAACCTTTTAATACCAAATGAAAGGACACCACACAGGTTATATATTCATAATATATGTGTTTTTATTTCTAAATAAATCCCCTTAACTCTTTCTGAGCACAGGAGCACAAGCGTATAACAAGAAACTTAATATAACATACAAACGTTGCACAAATATGGATAGGCCCTGGTGGCCCGTAAAACCATATACAAAAATAGTGGTATATGTACCACGTCACAAACAATGGTAAGGCCTAGGGCCTTGGGAATCGCTGGGGCTACACTGGACTAACAGGATGCGGGTGCAGAGTCTAAATGCACTCGCGTGCACCAATACAAGTCAATGGGTGCGTAAAGTTAGAAAGTTGCAGCTTTGGAAGTCTTCCGGCTGGACTAGAACTTAACCACTTAAAACTAGGACACTAGGGATGTAAACCTCTACAGAAGCACCTCAGTACTCGCTTTACCTCACCCACAGGAAGCGGGTGCATAGGTGTCAAAGTGTGTCGGGTTTCATCGTGGAGTTCTATGGAGCCTTGGAGAAAAGATGCTACAGGCGACCAGGAGAGAAGAGTCCGGTTGGACCAAGGGTGGATCGAAGATGTAGAGTACCTGAAAGCAGAGGGGACAGGGTCTGGGTCACTAGCCAGTGACCAGGAAGGAACCAGGAATGAACCAGGCGATGTCGGGTTGCAATCAGGTGATGTCATGAAGTTTGTCTCCGCTGCCACGTGGACCAGGAGGTGTCGACGACAACCAGGAGCTGGGCATGGACTGACCCACAAAGGTTCTCGCTATCGGCGGTGTCGGATCTCGATTCGGAGTCAACAGGCCTTGGAAAATGCAACCCACGCAGGAATCGAAGATGGCTTCTGGATCAGACCAGCAATGTCTGATGGGCTGCTCCTTTTCAGGGGAACAAGGGCCAGTTTGGAGCAATCAGACCAGTGTTGAAACTTTGAAGGTTCATCGTCACAGAGGCCACTAGCAAATGGGCAAGTGACCGGACAGACGCGTCAAGCAGGAAAATGCAAAAGGGCCCCACGCAGCACTCGGTGAGTGTGGAGAAGTGATCTTCGGTGTAAAGGATCCCCAATGTACAGCTTCGAGGGTGCCCCAGGAGCTGCACAGAAAGCACTTTGCTGGCTTTCCAAGATGGCCGGTCCCACATCTCACGTCGCCTCCACGGGTCTCAGCTTTGCTGTGGCTGTGGATCGGGCTGTTGGATGTCTGGAAGTCTGGTTCTTGTTGGTCTCTGTTGTTCGAGCTCCGGCGGGAGCAACAACAAAGCAAACTGTTGAGCGCTTGATGGTGCCTGCTTGCACAGGGTGGTCACTCCTTGACCACAAGGGAGATTCTTCAGTCTTCGACGTCGAGTAGGATGTCGAAGGGTCCAGAGTTTCATATCAAAGTTTCAATCAGGATGATCTAAAGTCTAAGGACACAGCTCCTACCTTTATTCCAAATCAAGGGGCTGGATTACCTGCTAGTTCCCTCCTATGGGTGGGACCCAGGAAGGGGGTGGTTACACACCTTTCCCTTTGTCCAGTTTCGCGCCAGAGCTGGGGCTGGAGTACCCCAGCACCGGTTTGAACTGGACTATGCATGGGACACCTTGTGTGCCCCAGGCAGTGTCTCGTTTCATTCAGACCTCCCTGCCCCAATCCACTATCTCCTGTGTGGGGTGGTGCTAGCACCTCCCTGTGATAGGAAACCTATTGTCCAAGCCTCCCTCGCTGGAAGGGCTCCCAGCAGCAGGAGGTCAGACTTGTGTCTGTGGCAGCAGCATCCATTTTGTGATGCTGAGGCTCTGGTTAACTTTAACCGGGATTAATGGAAGTAACATGTCTTTCCCCTCTAGAAGGGTGGAATGCTACCCCCGTCACCAGAACTGGTGAGGGGGTAGTATTCCAAAGTGTATGACACCTTACACGACATGTTTTGATAAAGCCAAACCAAAGTTAGCAATAACCGCGAGGATTATAATGCACTTAGGAGTATATGGTATGGCAATATCCTGGAACAGCTATAAGGACATGGTTCTGAAAGCTGCAGACAGGCTCAGCTCATGCTAGAGCACCATCTCACATAAAACCAAGCACTCTGCCTTCAGGATTGTTAATGCCTGCCTTAGGAGTGACTTATAGGTGCATATGTGTCCAGATATAAGGTTAGACATAGGAATACTATATCTAAGCAAGGGGTGATTACACGACCTTGCCCCAGCTGAGTGATCAGCCAGTTGTGTCAGTTTGGATGGCCAGCCTGGGGTGGCAAAAGATATGCTGCAGCCCCTGGCAGGCCTTGGGTGCACCTATGCCCTGGGTACCTCCCAATTGGTGATGTACCTAAAGTACATGGTGTGAATTTAGAGAGAGAACAGCAGGGCTGTGGGTCTGATTAGCAGGCCCACAGCCACATTAAGTTGAAAACCAGTGAAGCAAAAAGCAAAAAATGGGGTGACCATAGGATAGCAGACCCTACTCTCCTACAGTCGGTAAGTGTTGGTGCGGGTCCTAGTTCGGGGGGCCACCATGTGTCATTCCATGGGGAGATGCTTCCAAAGATCAGTACTTCCGTCTTGTCTATGTTGAGTTGTAGGCAGTTATTCTGTTCATCAATGTTAGTCATGCACATGTGGAAGTTTATTAAGCGTACTGGAGGGGTCTGCTGATAAGGCGATGATGAGCTGGGTTTCGTCGGCATAGGATATGGTGTTGAGACCGTGTGATCTTACAATGTTGTCTAGGGGCGTCATCTAGGTGTTAAACAGGGTTGAGCTCAGGGATGAGTCTTGAAGGAAGCTGTAAATGTTCTTCTTAGGTTCTGAGGTGAAGTGCAGGAGGTTGATACTCTGTGTTCTGCCTGTGTGGAATTAGGCGATCCTATTGCGGGCGTCTCCTTGGATTCTGATATTGTGGAGCCTTCTGTTCAGGGTATGATGTGATACCGTGTTGAACGCTGCTGAGACGTTAAGGACGATCAGGGCCACCATTTTATCTTGGTCGAGGATGGATCTCATGTCACCTGTGGCTGCAATCAGTGTGGATTTGGTGCTGTGGTTGGTGTGGAATCCATATTGGGTTGTGTCCAGCAAACAGTGAAACTCCAGGTGCTCTGTAAGTTAGCGGCTGATGTCCTTCTCGAGGACTTTGGCTGGGAAGGGGAGCAGAGAGATGGGGTGGTATTTACTGAAGCATGAGCCTGCAGCCTCACTTTCAGCTTGACTTGGGAGATAACAAGGGATTCTTTGGGTGATATAGGAGCTTAACGTTAGGTGTGAAATCGCCAAGGTGGAAGACAGTGTGATCACATCCCTCCAGAAAGCACAAATGAGCACCAGGGTATTTTGAGACACTCCCTCTATAACAAAAGGAGCAGCAATCTCCCTTCACAAGATAGTTAGGGATGTTACAGAAAGAATCTGACATCAGTCAGTAGCTGGTCAGCGACTTTTTGCATGAGCTGAATGCTTCCAAGAGTTTTTAGGACAATCCTGAGTAGATAGCATGTTTATAGTGCATCTGTGGCTGGTCTAAGGCTGAAACTACGGGAATGTGGTGCTTTGTTGCAATATAGAGGATGATTTTGCACTGAATGAATGAATGAAATTAGCTTTAGTCAGTTTTCATTTTGACTATTAAAAAAACATAAAAGCACAATGTACAATAGCATTTCATCGTTATATATACAATAATCATAAAAGGAATTATAATAGAGAAATTAACACCGTTATTTATACAATGACGAATCATATTTGTTTATACAATTATCATAAAAGAATTTATATAAAAATATTAACGTGCATTTACGGTTACATGACAAAATGTAGAGGGAGATACCCTTTTACTTGGAAAAGGAATGGGTAACAAGCATTCAAAACAACAAATTTCCTTTTCCAAACTTTTTAGGCCGGAATCCTTAGGAGTCACTATATAGTGTAGGGACTGGTGGACTAGTGTGAAATGAGTATTTGCGCAGGTTACCAAATTTACAAAACTACTTGGATTAAATCTTATATACAAAGGTTAAGTTACACACAACCCAATGTCATAATTCAAAATATATTATTTATTATTAACTGTTGAATTGCTGATACATTTCTAGAGTCAATTAATGTGGTTAAAACACATGGTCACATTATTTATAAAAACATTTTTGCTAAAAATTCAAAAATCACAAAGTTTATATGCACAAATTATTACACTTAAAACACAAAATGTATTAATGAACAAATTGTTTACGCAGCGTTTCAGTGATCTACAATATCTGCACCTTCTTCAGGACATTGATGTTCAATTTAAAAACACATCTAAACAAAAAGGTGTATAAAAACAATCAGTTAGACAAGGTACTGGGTTGTTTTTTTCACAATTTTATCTAATATCACTGTTCTTTAAGTATTTATCATGAACATCCTATTTATTCATTTCATACATTGACCATTGTTAAATACTTAAATGTATCCTTAATAATCCCCTATTATTTGGTAACCCGTCAAAAACCTTTGCTCATATCCCTGCACATGCTAAGACAATTTACCTTTTGAAACTGTTATAAGAAATTGTCTCATACCTATTGGGTCTTGAACAGACCTCCAATAATCTGTGTGGATAAAAACCCTAGAGGCTTGCTGGTAAGTCAAGCCCTGCTGTAGGGAAAAGAAAAATCAATTAACTCTGCCCTTTACATTGTGGTTGTTAATATTATAACCTGTTCTTAGGTATTTCTTACCTAGGGAGTATTTACTTCCACATGGAGGTATAATGTTCTTGTGGCATATTGTTATCTTTTCTTTTGTTCTATTGCTAAAGAAAAACAAATTGCCATTAGGAATTGCTTTACCCTTCAGGTGCCTCTTTCTTACATATATAGCATAGGGTAAAGAAGATACCTTTCATTCAATTCTTTATGTATATTCTTGGTTATTTTGCCCAAAAAAGCTGTATTTTTCTGTTTAAAAAAGACATTATTTCATAATTCTTATTCTCTACTTCCCATTCTTTCTATTTCGTACATAAGTATACCCTTAGTGTCCCTTCTCCTTACCGCTGATGGCCTTCAAGGGAATGTGGGGAGGATGTATTTTTCTTGTAGAAAGCATAGACTTCCTCTTTTAAGTCTGGAAACATAATGATTTATAAGGGAGTCACAAATTCAATATTTTATCTCCCCTCTCCTTACTGTCTCCCCTTTCCTTGCTGTTTGATTGGGTAATTACAGCCTTCTTACCTTTAATTTATTCCACAATAATTCTTCTCTGTTGTTCCCTTCATTTAATTGGGGAATTCCACTAGTTTGGTGTTGTGTTTGATCCAAGCTATAAAAGAATAAGTATTGCCAACGAATCCATGCTCCTTCTATCTATAGCTACCTGCCTCAGTTAGGTGTTTCTTCTGCAACTTACTTGGTGGAAGAAGATTCCTCAACCGCGTCCTCCCTTCTGCCTTCTCGCTCTGCAAGTGAATTTGGACGAAACCTTCTGATCGAAACACGATGTTACACTATGCAAGTTACCATCCTGCATGCCAGAAGAATAATATACCGTTCGGCCAGTTTTTAAGGGTGCGGCGTAACTGCACCAGTAAACTAGAATATGAAAAACATGCCAAAGTTTTAACCAGTAAGTTTTTAGATAGAGAATACCCTAAACAAATGGTGAAAAAGCTTATAAACATGCTAAGTACTACAATAGAGACATCCTATTTGAACCAAAAAATAAGAAAGAACAATTGGGCAAACCCATAGTGTGTGTAACCAATTTTTCAAATATTTCCAATAAAATCAAAAACTTAATTAACAGCAATTGGAAATTATTAAATGATACAGAAACAGTCCCGTTACCTAAACCAATATTCGCGTTCAGAAGAAACAAGACTATGAGAAATTGTCTAGTACACACATATCCTGACAAGAACCAAAAAAATCAGATTAGTACCATCCACGGATCAACACCAATGGACAATTTCCCTTGTGGTAATTGTAAAAACTATAGCTCCATAATCAAAGGACAGACAGTGACATATGGTTGCATAACCCATGTTCATAAAATGTTTCTGAATTGCAGGACGCAGAATGTTATATATGTGATTCAATGCCCCTGCGACAAAGCCTATATTGGCGAAACCGCCAGAGAGATAAGACTCAGACTAAACGAACATAGATCGGCACTCGGTACCAAAAAGCAAAATGCACCCTTGGTAACCCACTGGCAAGTAAAAAGACACCAGATTGAGACCTAAAATAGTGCATATTAGAAGTAGTCAGCCTAAATAAGAGAGGAGGTGATTTAACAACTAAACGAAAGAAAAGGGAGCAGTACCACATGTCTAGATTTAACACATATAGAACTGGCCCGAACAATAGAGAGGAGTGGGAAAGAATCCTGTAGAGGGAAAAAGCAGTTCACCCACACAGGAGCAAAGTCAGGTATAATATGAAAAGTCCATGCAGGGAAATAGCATAATCCTAATAAAAAGAAACAAATATCCTTTGGCAAAATTTAAGAATGTATACATATGGTAGCCCGCAAATAGAAATGTAAAATTAACTATACAAACGAGTCCCTGTAAATTATGACACACAGGTTTATTACTATAGTGCCCTTAGGGTATTTATATCACCCAAGGGATTAATAATACCGAAATCAACCATAGACCAATTCATATGTATATATTTCTTGAGAATGATTAGTTTGCAAGTAACAAAACAGAGTAGTATAGTGTTTGAGGCAGCAAATAAACTGGGAAGATATAAACTCAAAGATAGCCGACGAAGTGAATAGCCATGATAACATGACTTAGAGGTGCCCAGCAATAGCAGTTCCAACAATGGTATCAAGCCAGAAGAACCAAAGATCGACTGATTACTAATATAATGTAGATCAGGATTAAAATACAACGTAATACAACGATCGCCAAAAAAACCAAGAGGAAATTCACAAAAAGTAACTTTATAAAATTATACCTAATTCGAAACAGACATTAATCAAGAGACCAGAAAACAGGTCACAAATATTAAATAATATTCAATGAATTTCTGAGCGGTATATTAATGAATTACTGATGGGTATACAGGTGACAATCCTGGAATATTTGTGCTTCCCGATTGAAAATGGTGCCAAAAGTACACATATAGCTTTCCCCAAAATGAAAAGTGACTTATTGTCACAATGGGGTATGAAACCCATTGAAGGGCATCATAAGTGCGGAAATTGTGTTTCTTTTGCAAACACGATTGAGGGCAAAGAGTTCGAACACAAAAACTGGAAACATGTTGGTTTCTCAAATTGTCGAACACGCAATGTCGTGTATATAATTATGTGCCCGTGTCCAAAACTCTATATTGGCAAAACCAACCAGCAAGTAAACGCACGAATAACCCAGTATCGATCACGAATTAAGAACAAAGTCCTATCCGCACCGATGGTGGATCATTTCATAGATAAACAACATGGAGAAAATGACCTTAAATGGTCAGTATTGTTTACAACCGATCACCAACAAAGCTCTGCCGACGTAGAAAAAACGTTGTTGAAGAAGGAAGCATACCTAATTTTGAAATTTGATAGCGCAATGACTGGGCTTAATGCTCTATCCGAAATATTGAGATTATAAGCGCAAACTGCCCCCACTGATGGCACGAGTGCAATCCCTTGTAGGAATTACGCATGGTAGACTACATTCTAAGATGGCCGCCACGTTTCACATTGAATCTGAGCCATTATAAATGCACACTAAAAGATGGCCGCTGCACCTAGAGATTGAATCAGTGGTCTCCGGTTCACTGAACGAGCAGGTAAGGTGCACAAACTGACTAGAGAGCTTGTCAGAAATCCTTTGGAATTAGATCTGTTTTTCTAAAACAACCCCTGTTCGCATATAGGAATTGAAAACACGATGGCCCCTCGTGGAGCAAGCTGCAAAATCCGGTTTACAAACTAGAAGAGAAGCGTTACGTGTACGCCCATAGAACAAACAGGTATGCCTTCTCGAGCGCGAGTGAGTGTGGAATAAAATAAGGATAGGAGACTGAAAATTTGTTTTGTGGCTTGCAGGACTGTATGATCGAAATTGATACCGATCGAGGAGCGAGCCAAAACAAGTAGAAAGAAGTGTCTACATTAAATTGAAGACACATGCAGGTATGTCTAAGAATAGCCAGAGCATCTTGGGTACTGAGCTACTCACCCCTACAAATAGTGATGATTTTTCCCACTTGTGTTGTAGGTAGCATGCCAGAAGAGTGAATAGATATTAAGTGACCCTGTGGACCGGCAAAAGCTGGAGAACAGGTAAATTGGAGTACCAACAAGCAAATGGGAAAACTATTAGGAAGGATAGAGAACTAAAACAAAGCTGTTTTTTTTATATATTTCACAGACAAACATAAAAGACAAGGCCCTGATGAGAACCCGAAAACTGATGTCATAGGGTTTGAAAAGCGTCGGCATATGAAAAAATTGACTTTGAATGTCCAGTAGACCAATGAATTTATTTGTGGTCTAGAGAAATCCTTTTTGCTTTCTGAATTTTCGTTACACATTAGTTTGTTGTTAGTGGACTATTCAGTGCAATATGAGGTAATATTGTCATTAGTGCTATCAAATAACACCCTTCACAATTGATGTTTGCTGATGAAAATTGATTAAGAATTGCCTTTTGTATTTATATGTATTGTGGAATCGTATTGTATATATGTGGATTCGTAATGTATTTGTGTGTTTAAGTGTACAGTGTTTTTTCTTAGATATTGATGAAAATGAAAATAATTCAAAAACAATGAAATAAAAAGGTATGAATAAAGTGTACCTTACAAACTTAACTGATATTAGTTTGTTTTGCTCAAATTTTGAGACATCAAAGAAATCGTGCGGTCGGTAATTTTGTATTTTAGATTGTAATTGAAGGTCCAACCTACTGCATGTCCCAGGACCTAACTCCTCAGTTTAAAAAGTCTTGAGCGGGTAAACACCCGCGAGAGTTTTAAGGGCACTCGATTGAGTCGTGTTCTACTAATAGATCGAATCAATCACGTGGGGAGCCGTGAGTTCTCCCCGGGAATGGCTGAGAAAGACACTCTATCGTTTACTGAGAGTCATATACAGAGCCTAATAGCCTCTTCCCCATTCGCAAATGTCACATTAAGTACTTCTGCTCAACAGCAAAACGAGTCAGACAAACTGGTCAGACTGAGTAAGAAACCTATTAGGACTGAGCTCCATGACCACTTTCTCCTAAAACATCTGGTAGGAGGCACGATCCCATGGGGGCTCCAAGTTAAGAATACACCAGTCATATTCACAGAGGATGTAGAATACAGAAAGGGATTCAGCTGTATAAATACAAAGTGTAGCCGTGATTTAATGGTACACACAATAGAAACAGCACAAAGACTCTGTGTTAAAGAACTTCAAGAAATCGAGGACCTAACCCAAGCTATTAAGAACACTGAGGTAATCCCAAATGCTAAAGCTCTCTTAGAGAAAATCGAGAAAGAGATTTTATCATTTAAAGACATTACTATTAATAACAAGACTGCACAATACGAAAGAGACTCTAAGTCATTCACTCTTGAAAAGGCATACCCCTTTTTAAAGGACGAATATTACACGCAGCCAGACTCCAGGGGGGCCCTATATAACTACCAGGGTAGATCCCGATACAGATTCAAAACTTTCTCTGAGACTTCTTCGTCCGATTCATCTGGATCGGAGACACGAGGTAACACTAATAAAAACAGGTCTTTTTTTTAGAGAAAGGTCCACAACCAAAAGCAAGATTCAAGCCCCAATGGGAGATGCGAACCAGAAGGAAATATTACAAATCGTAGGGAGCCCAACCACGGTAGTAAACCTATCCCCCAAGATATTGACGAAAGATGAGGAGTCTGTATTAAATCTCGCACTCAAATTTGTCCCAAGTCACTACACTGATTTCACAAAAACCAAACTTGAAATGATTGAGTTTTGTCGAAAGATAAGATTGAAGATCTTTTTTTCTAATCAACCACCAAACCCAGACAATGAAACAACAGGTCTACGAAATAGATCAAGTTTTGTCCCTAGCCAGAACATTCCCAAACAGGTTCACGCCTTTGAACAAATAATGTTGTCTTCAATAACCAAACTAGAAAAAAGCAAAAAATATGTGCAACAGAATATCAGCAATAGCCAAAGAGCGGCATTGAAAAATCTTAAAGATGACTCGACTATTGTGGTAAAGCAAGCCGATAAAGGCGGAGCGGTAGTGCTCTGGCCTAGGGACAAATACATAGCTGAGGTACTCTCTCAAGTTGAAAATCCAGTGTGGTATAGGAAACTACAAGAAGATCCTGTTAAAGGAATACAAGGGACAATTGCCGAAATCATCAGGCTAGGGAGAAAAGAAGGATTTGTGGGCCCTAAAGAAAGTGAGTTCTTGGTCAAGAAATTCCCAAGGACTCCGATTCTATATTTCCTCCTGAAAATCCATAAAAATCAGAGCGATCCCCCAGGACGGCCCATCGTTTCTAGGTGTGACTCTTGCCTGGAGCCAATTGCCAAATATGTGGACTTCTTTCTAAAGCCTGAACGAGCAGGTAAGGTGCACAAACTGACTAGAGAGCTTGTCATAAATCCTTTGGAATTAGATCTGTTTTTCTAAAACAACCCTTGTTCGCATATAGGAATTGAAAACACGATGGCCCCTCGTGGAGCAAGCTGCAAAATCCGGTTTACAAACTAGAAGAGAAGCGTTACGTGTACGCCCACAGAACAAACAGGTATGCCTTCTCGAGCGCGAGTGAGTGTGGAATAAAATAAGGATAGGAGACTGAAAATTTGTTTTGTGGCTTGCAGGACTGTATGATCGAAATTGATACCGATTGAGGAGCGAGCCAAAACAAGTAGAAAGAAGTGTCTACATTAAATTGAAGACACATGCAGGTATGTCTAAGAATAGCCGGAGCATCTTGGGTACTGAGCTACTCGCCCCTACAAATAGTGATGATTTTTCCCACTTGTGTTGTAGGTAGCATGCCAGAAGAGTGAATAGATATTAAGTGACCCTGTGGACCGGCAAAAGCTGGAAAACAGGTAAATTGGAGTACCAACAAGCAAATGGGAAAACTATTAGGAAGGATAGAGAACTAAAACAAAGCTGTTTTTTTATATATTTCACAGACAAACATAAAAGACAAGGCCCTGATGAGAACCCGAAAACTGATGTCATAGGGTTTGAAACGCGTCGGCATATGAAAAGATTTACTTTGAATGTCCAGTAGACCAATGAATTTATTTGTGGTCTAGAGAAATCTCTTTTGCTGTCTGAATTTTCGTTGAACATTAGTTTGTTGTTAGTGGACTATTCAGTGCAATGTGAGGTAATATTGTCATTAGTGTTATCAAATAACACCCTTCACAATTGATGTTTGCTGATGAAAATTGATTAAGAATTGCCTTTTGTATTTATATGTATTGTGGAATCGTATTGTATATATGTGGATTTGTAATGTATTTGTGAGTTTAAGTGTACAGTGTTTTTTCTTAGATATTGATGAAAATGAAAATAATTCAAAAACAATGAAATAAAAAGGTATGAATAAAGTGTACCTTACAAACTTAACTGATATTAGTTTGTTTTGCTCAAATTTTGAGACATCAAAGAAATCGTGCAGTCGGTAATTTTGTATTTTAGATTGAAAGTACACATACGGCATCAGATAAACAAAAAACGGACTGTAGGAAATGAGCCCAAGTCAAAATGGCGCTGATAAAAAACAAGCGGGAACTTAGATTAAATAACAATGATTGAGATAGATTCAATAAGGCTCCCAAAATAGACACTAATCAGGGACCAGAAAAGAGTTTACATGCAAGATTAAATGAATCACTAAACTGGAATATAGTTGATCAATCGGAAAAACTCGGTTCTATATATTAAAATGGCGCCGAAAGTACACAGAAGGCGTCTAAAACAAAAAAAAGGACTGTAAGGAATCAGCCCAGTCCAAAATGGCGCTGAAAAGAAAGGTATTTTAAAGAACAATGGTCCCTATTTTGGAAGGAAAAATAGAGAAACACAATAATCATACGCTTAAATGTATCGTATGTCTTTTGTGCAGCCGGACAAGAATTTATTTTCATATAGGTTCAATTAATTGTGATTCAAAACAATAAATAACAAGTGGGCACAGCCGTGACCCACAGAACACAAGACAAACCAACGAAAAACAGAATGGCCAAAGGCAGGGTATAAAATGTGTCTGTATGTTTGTAATCACTTATGACAGACTTAGATAACCAGTTCTGAATGATGACATTGGGTTGTGTGTAACTTAACCTTTGTATATAAGATTTCATCCAAGTAGTTTTGTAAATTTGGTAACTTGCGCAAATACTCATTTCACTCTAGTCCACCTGTCCCTACACTATATAGTGACTCCTAAGGATTCCGGCCTAAAAAGCTTAGAAAAGGAAATTTGTTGTTTTGAACGTTTACAGTTACATAACATCATTTTTATACATGAACATAAAATTAATTTTAAAGGTTTAAAACTTATAAAATAAAACCTGATATCTAGAGCGTGCTTTATTATAGAACAGGGTTCAGAGAAGCTTTCTACATCTAATGATACTCTTCAAAAATTGAGCTATGTGTCTCCTAAAGCACTCATTATCCAAGAGGAGCAGTGCAAGATAGGCTGGGCGACATTGCCTCAAACCTCATATTTTTAATAATGGTTTGATCCGCCTCTTCCTTTGATCTTGGTAAAACTTACAGAAGAGAATTACGTGGATTGATGATTGAGGCGAAACACCGTCACAAAAGCAATTCGGTAAGTTCCTCGACCATTCACTTATGGTCGGGAAACTTACCAAGCGGTGAAAAACATCCAATCTGAGTCGTACAAGGACAAATCTGTCATAACCCCTTAGTATGTATGTTAAGTATGGCTGGATACCGATAGTGGACCGAATCATTTGGCTGTGTTGGACCATAGGCCTTGAAGCTTTGGTAGCAAATCTAGTTGCTTCCAGATGGGCCATACAATATTTTAAAAAAAGTTTCCTAGGAAGAGTTCCCAACAATATAGATTCATCATAAAGTTCTGGCCCGCCTAGATCAGCCATAAAGTTTTAATATACTTTAACCATCCAATATCCAGAGCATGATCTAACTTAAGACACTCAATTAATACATCCTGATTAAATGTGGTTTTTGATGAGGTCCAAATCCAATACCATAACAATATTGGTTTAGCCTTTATTGTGTCGGTGATATATGGTAAACCCAACTCACTATGAAAAACATAGGTTGAAGTAGAACATGGAACTGCCAATAAATACCTTAAAAATGCATTTTCGACCTTCTCGATTTCTTTTATGTCACAGTACTGCCATATCCCAGCCCCATAAGTGGCTACAGTGGCGCACTTGGCTTGGTATATTTGTAGCATCTCTGCAGTAAGCCTCTTGGCAGAAATTAACTAAAGCCGTAGTGGATCTCATAAAAATGAATTTCCTCACTTTTACAGCCTGACACCATGAGCTCTTAATATCAATTACATTTCCTAGATAGGGATACGTTTTATTAGATTCCACCTTTTTAATATCTCTATAGATGTCTTTCCGCTTTCTTCTGGCTGACCCACAGCTCATTATAAAAGTTTTAGTAATTTTGATTTTTGGATCTAAGTTTTTCATGAACTTGTTATAACTGTCAAGGGCCCGTTGTAGCCCTATTGGTGTACGGGCCATGACTACGGCGTCATCCACGTAGAGTAGAGCAGGTATAGGACGTCTTTGTGACTGTGGTGGGTCCCGGCACCCTTCTAACATGGCTTGCTCCAAGCTATTGGTGTATAAAGTAAATAGGAAGGCTGCCAGAATGCAGCCCTGTCTAACTCCCCTCTCCACTTGGAATGACACCGTACATTCTCCCGTACGTCCGTATCGTAACCGCATACTTGCATTGGTATAGAGTTCTCTTAAGAAAAGAATTATGGGGGCCTCCACCCATTTTTGCACTGATGTCGGCTGTTGTAAAATATATATGAATATCCATATAAATTCATGTGAATGCACTTCAAAAGATATCATGCTCAGATAGATCACATTAACATGAGGCCTGGAGCTCAAAATGGCTTCCTATCTGACTTTGACTGGACAAGCTTCAACAGGCTATTCTATACCCCCTTAGAGGTCACCTTGCTTGTCTTTGACTACATGATATGCAAGTGTTACATAGTACAGAGCCTGCCTTTATGGTCTGCCCATATCTGGCTGTTTTGCATGGCGCAGACATTGCACATCCATGTCAGCCATATTTTGCTTGGTGCCTTATTCTAGTTCCGCTGACATGGCAGTACTTTAGGTATATTACACCTAGAAATCTGTCACTCTGGGAAGAAGCGGTCTGAGAGCCACTAAGGTGGCAGATCTGACTTCTTCCTTGCTAATTAGCAATGATTCATGCTTTTGGTACCATTCAATACATTTCACTCTGTTTCTGAGCAACCTGCTATCGCTGGTGAGTTTCATTCATGTGCTCCTGGGAGGGTGCCAGTATTTCCCCATCAGAATGGTGTCAGAAAAGTGGGACATATTAGAGGACTGTGATGTCACCAGTTGATAAGTGAGATGTAAGCTAAATAACTAACCTGCTATGCTGCAAGTGACATTTCAGTCTTTCAAATATGTATTTAACTCATAGTATTAATAAAAGGGGCATTGACTGGCATTTAAAATAGACAGGGGACTGTAGAGAATGTTTTTAAAAAAATTCTCTGTATCAATAAACTAATTGATATGTGGATACAATGCAGGAGAGCCTGGGTTAGAGAATAATTTATGTGTTCTTACACATATAAGAAGTAGTGAAGCAGGTGACTGATAAGTAACTAAGTTACTTCATGTCAATAAATATTGACAAATGGCTAGACTCTTTGGGAGTTTTATAAAATCCATTTCAGGAGACGCTCTGCTAGGAGGGGGTATTGATTTTACCCACAAAAAGAAACCCTCCCAGAATATAGTGAGTGGAGCTTCTGATTTGCTGGTTGCACCGGAACACAGGGAATCATTTTGAAATATGCATAATTAGGTCATGGATGAATGACTGCATTTGAATAGGATATTGATCTTCAGTACTGAACATCTATGTTTCATGATTTATATACAAAAAAATTAGGCGCATTAGTGCATGAGAGAAGGAAAGTGGCCTAACAATTTTTTCCTTTGCAGGAGATTTTTTTTTTAAATATATCTTTCAGGGTGTACGCGCACATTGTAAGTACAAAGCAGACATCACAAGACAGGATCTCAGATGAAAATCATGGTAAGCGCACTAGAAAGCAGTTTAAAAAACCGCCAGGAGAGAAAAATTCAAATGAAGGTAAGAATATGAAGTATAGAAAATATGTTAAGTACTATGAACAGTGAAGCAAGTACAAAGTAGGGTTGGAATGCCCTTTTGAGAGTGTGCAAACCTAGTGACTTGCGTGTTTAAGAGTTTTCACCAATTCTTCTAAAATATTCTCATAATGAGAGGGGTTGAAAATGTACTCTTGACAGTTGCAGACGTAAAACTTCTTCCAGGGTTAAGAAAAAGTGGTTGGAGAAAAAGTGAACTTGGAAACATTTAGATTTTCACATGAGCAAATTTACACATGGAGATTTGGTCATGGAAAAATGCAGTTCACAAATATTTTCTAGAAGTGCTATTTCTTGGCCTATATATGCAAGGATATATACCATGCATGCAATTTTGAAACTTTATTTAATAAGTGGCCTTTTAATTAGGCCTGGCGTTAGCCATGAATTTTTGTGTATATTAAAATTATGCCTGTCACTCTCTCTCTATCAACTGGCATCACTGTGAGTGACTGTATTCTGCTCTTTCACAAGGAGCATATTGACCCACAAAGTAGTTTTGTACAGTGCACAGAATTCCTGTGGCAATGTGGAATTTTTTAGACCAAAAACGATTTTTGCTTTTGCCAATGCTTGTTAGAATGGTGAGGGCCCAGCAGCTTCAACACTGATATGGTTTTTTTATTAAAAAAACGTGCCTAGAAAAAAGGCAGGCATTGAAAATAAATAAATAAATAAAAAAGACTGACCTCCAATTTCAGACCTACTGGCTTTGGCAATGCTTATTTATTTTTGTTTTCTACAAATGTATTTAGACTAGTTAAACTGATTTTTCAATATGAATATTTTGGCATACATCCTCATGTTACTAGGAGCATTATACATAGCCTCACTGGAATAACCTTCAGTAGAATAAAAAGATTTTGGCAGCAGCTGTTGGCCCAGGATCTGACAGAAAGGGCATTGCAGGACCTGGGGTCAAGCTTTGATAAGATTTGTGAGGGATGGGGTGTTTAGGAGCACGGAGCCGGAGCAAGATAGTGCGGAGGAGAATCTGGGAGGGATTCACTTATTTGGCTGATGCAAATATATAGAGTATATATTTTTCCCCACAGTATCCCTCCTTTTTGGTGGCGATGTCGAGTACCATTGTGGGAGAGATATGGGTGTATGCATATGGTAGAGGTGTTGAGAAAGTACTCATCTTTGACTAGAATAACACAGTGTTTAAGTGACATGCATATGTTGGCGTAGAACCATCCAAGGGGTGTTCATTTTTTAACATAGATAATATTATATACTAATACTCAATGCTTCTATATTATGTATCTATAGCAATTAATTGAAATGTTTCTTTGTGTGCTTTCTCTACATCCTGTTGTATTTGGAGATATTTGTAGGCTAGCTCCTGCTCTGTAGGAGGTAGAATTCTAACTACGGAGATTAAGTGGGTACTTTTGCTGCACCATTGCTGTGCCATGGAAAAAGGCAATAAATAGGAAAAAGTAGGCCTCACGGAAAAAAACGAATTTGTATGTTTCTACAAAACTAGGACATAACAAATATTAAAATTAGACATTGATGTGGAGTAGATTTGACTATCCTTAGATACATGATATTAAATATTAAAAGGCATTCACATTAATTGGTGGCTGCTCAGGGTGGCTGCTCAGATGGTGGGCTGCTGTAAAATAAAAAACTGCTAACAATAGATTTAGACTGGTTTAGAATATTTAGCACTGTTGAAAATATTCTGTTCAAAGTATATCAAAGTATATATCCAGATTTTTCAGTGTGCACATTAAAATGTATCTCCAACTGGTTAAACTATGTTGTTGCACCACATGAAAAGTGTGGATATTAATTTATCTAACAACACCAATATTACAGCCTCTTAGTGACAAACTTAAAATGTAGTATGGCCTAATGGCTGCAGTGTCAAATACAAAGACTTTCAAAAGTAATGCAAAGATTAGCTCTAGAGACCTGAATTGCATTGCAAACATTTATTCAATCTTTTACTTTTATGCACAAGAATTCTGGGCGCACTATGGCATTCAGAAGGCTGAGGATTTGAGCCAATTTAAGAAAATGAATAAATGATAAGGAATAAAAGTGTACCCTACCTTTCATTTGTCAGCATACAGGCTTTTCAGTCATGCTTCTCGAGAGATACTTTCAAATCTGATCGTACCTTTTAAAATATCACCACGGAGGCACGGACTCTCAGTCTTGCTTCTGGAGAAGTTCTTTAAAGAAATAACCCACATAGGGAACGCCTTGGGACAGCCAGCAGCTAATGGGTTAAAAGGTCGAGGTCCACATTTAGAAGCCTAACAGGGCTCATAGCAAGGCTTGTCTTTGACATTTTGACCTCTGAAACCTTTGGAAAGAGGAGATGGCAACACAGGAGAAGTTTGTGCACTTTATTTTTGTTAAAAGCAAGAACTATATGCACTCATGCTAAGGAAAATGCTGGTTGGATATACATGTTTAAATAGCTTAAATATGCTATTTACTTCCTCAGAGTTTGTTTATGCCCAGTTTCTACAAATAGGGATTGATAGTGTTGACAGAAGTGAAACCCGTTTCAGGTTTCCTATTCAGTAATACTGTTTTAAAAAGTGTTAGCATTAATAAAATGAATATATATATGCTATGTTACTGCCCATCCTGTCTGATGTTTTAATGAGAAGATGAGTAGTCTACGTTGCTTTATTAGCTAGTCTGTGTAAATAAGATCACCGTGCTTATTAGAGCTGATGTTGCATAGTTTGGATCATGAAAAGCCCATGTGTTCCTTAGCAAACATTCTTGAAGAAAATTTACCCACTAGAATGCCTGTAAAATTAGCAGTTTGGGATTTTTTGGCTGTAGGTGCTTTTATTAAAAGAAATAATTTCAGAAGTGTCTGCAGTCCTGTACAAGTAATGGAAAGTCTGTCCACGCAGGGAGTTTTGAGCATTTTTTAGCTGAGGTTAGCCACTGTGTGTGTGTGTGTGTACAGGGCTGTGTTTGATTGAATGGGGAACATATTCCTTTTCAGCAGATTTCTTTCTATTTTGGCCTACAGCAAATAAGTGTTAAGCAAATGCACTGCTTGTAATGTTGAAGAGTAGTTTAAACAACTTAAATTCCTTTATATTAATTAAATATCCTGATTCTACCATTGTAGGGTATAACACTACAGGTAAATGTAAATTTTGCTCTAATGATGTCTAAATCTATAATGTGCTTAGGAAATTAGGGTCAAAATGAATGCTCAATTCATGGTAACAATATTAGGGATATCACATTAGCCTTCCTGGAACTATATGGGACACCACAGATCTGCTTAGGCTATCACTGTTTTCTTGAGAAATAATACCTTTGTAGGAGATATGACAGGATGAAGATATCAGACAAGCCCAAGGAGAATCTCATGTTTCCACTACAGTGGAAGATGTTTCCACTAATGTGGGAGATAAAGGGATACATTTCACAACTTTAATATAAATAAATATAATTTTGCAACAGTATATAGATATATATATATAGGTTCTTCCCACCACCGCTGGTTAGGGGCAAGCTGGCGTGGGCGGTCCCGTTGCAGCCACCAGCTGGCTGTATAAATTCACTCCGATACCATCGAAAAATTACCGATGAAGAACGGGACACCCAGGGCTGCATTCATCAAGAAGTTTATTTGGCAGATGAAGAAAATACAGCGACGCGTTTCGCCATTACGGCTTTGTCACGCTCGTCTAGCAGCATTCAACATCGTTATTTAAACACCACCCAAGTGCACATAAAAAATATCCGTGAAATGGAGGCGGCCATTTTGTAAGATGCAAACAAACAGTATATCACAGTCTTTTCTAAATTAAATCAGCTCTAATATTATACTTGGTCAGATTCACTTGTACCATATTAGATTAAATCATACCGGAACACATATTTTGTTTTGTATCATCATTCACCACCCAAATCCATAATGTACAAATAATGGTTTGCCGAGGATCAAATTAAAGCTGGTATTTAAGCATGATATTAGATTTGCGGTTTATGTGTCCAGATCCTAATATTCTTAAACAGGCTCCCATAGCAAGTTTATCAAAACCGGCATGAGACTCTGTAAGTCCACCCATAAACACGTCATAGTTTGTTTACTTTATCACGAACAAATGTCATAGCGCACATTCTTACTATGACGATCTGCCACATTTCAAACAGTAGTGCCCCAGTGGGCCCGCAAAATAAAGAATTCTTGGTATAGACAACCTGCCCAAATGTTACCTCAGCATTTCCTCAGCTACATCACTCTAGTGCTACGGCCGAGGAGCACATTATTACATTGCCGATCTGCCACGTTGTATTGCCCCAGTGGGCGTGCCAGTTAAGGAATTTTAAGTTTAGACAACCTGCCCAAACTGTTGACACAGCATTGTTATACTCCCAATATATATATAGGTATACACATATTTTTAATAAATGGAATTTACTCACAAATACCTAATGATAGGTTAGAACAGGGCACTTGCTGCTTGCAGCTTCAGTAAGGATTCTCTGTTGTATGCACCCCCTGTAGAGCACGTATGGATGCACTTATGGATGCGCTGAGAGATTATTAATGATGCTGTTAGACTGCAGTTTGTTACATATGAAAAGGAAATGGATGGATGTACACATAGCTAACAATAAGGTTATTGATCTAGGGAATGAAGAGGTTTGGAAAAATGCCCTCACCATAAAGTGATATTTAAAATAAATAACATTGTAAAAAGAGGGGGTCGTGATATCATGCTGTCCCCATAAAGTGATTACCTTTTGAGCTTGTGGGTCCCTTAGAGCCTGTTGTGCCTGACACCAGTACTATATTATTATTGATACCTGAAGAGGCAGAGTATTTTTCTCTCATCAGTGGGTTTTAGCATTAAAGTCCATCCACTGGGTGGAAACCTCTATGCCATCATACTGAGATACCAAATCCACTATATTCACTGTGAGTCCCAATGTCAAGGCGCACGCAGTAAAGAGAGACTTGGACCACCTATGCCTGGAAGGTGGTACATTGTCTTGCAGTATGCTAATACCATCCTTGTAACCTCTCCATCACTTGAGGCCTGTGAAAGCCTGGGACAAGAGACACTGTAGCTCTGCTGAACTACCTCCAGGAGAGAAGAGAAGCCTCATTGTCAAAATGCCAGTGCTGCCAAAAAGAGATGACTTACCTGGGTTTTGTGATATTCCAAGGTACCCGCAGCATATCACCTGACATAATTAAATTGTTTCAGGGCATTCAGCTCCTGCCCACTAAGAAAGGAATGATGTCCTTCCTGGGGATGATGAACTGATGCCACCAATGGATAATGAATGTAGATGCTATGACTGTTACAAAATGATCTTGCAAACTGATTCAAGAAATTGAAAGAGACATTGTGTACTGCACCTTCATGGGGAATGCTGGACTGCCTGACTACAAAATGCCTTTCCATCTCTATTTCAGAGCAAAATAAAATTGCAAAAGAAGTGATGCTGCCAATGGTGTGCTGACACAGCTGGAAAAGAAAGACCTGTGGGGCACAACCATGTGACTTTGCTTTCTGCAGTGATTGGGGGTCCGCAGCTGTGATGGTGGAGAGGACGGCTCTCATTGTGTTGGACTATACCTGTATTGTCTAGGTGCCATATTTGGTGCAGTTGTTGCTGTCTGGATCGACACAACATTTTTCTTCTGGCATGAACACAGGTTATAATGGCACCATGTAAGATGCCCACCTGGTAATTTGTCAAACGTATTACCTGTAATAGGTTATTCTGATGAGATCCATTCTTTTAGAAACAGATAAGACCCCCAAGTAAGCTGGTGTTGAGATTGTAGAAAACGGCACCAAGCCAAGATTAGATACCATTAAAAAAGGTCGACTATAGGAGTGGTACACTGATGGTTCCTCCAGCAGACTGATAGACACTGATTACAGAGCAGTGTATGCTACAGCAATAGCTGAAGTGCAGCTCTGCCACTTGGAACATCAACCCAATGAGATGAGCTGTATGCTGTAACAAAGCATGAATACTAGTCAAGGGTAAAACTGTTAACATTTAAACTGACTCACATTATGCTTTGCAGTTCTGATTTGTGGCCAGCTGTGGAAGTATCACGGATTCATAACAGAAACAGGGCGCCTCATTAAAAATGGTCCTTTAGTAAGGATCTTGTTAAAAGCCATATTATTATACACCAGGATAGCGATAATAAAATGTGAAGACTACACAGGAGCTAATACTAAGTTAGCCAAAGATGATGCCATTGCTGACATAGCATTAAATGAAAGCATGTTACAGCCAGTGCAGATGGGACTAATGAACTAAGCATTAAAAAAAATACAGCTCATTCAGAGACAATTGTTGTAAGCTAATGTACAGGAAGGCCAATGGTCTCCAACAACAGATGAACATAGAGGGAGGATTGATGATGGATGTGAGCTGAATAATGAAGAGAGTATGGGCCTACCAGGATGAGATAGATGCCTGTGTCCCCACGCAGTATGTTACTTTCCCTTACAAGACTGGAACAGGGACCCTCTGATATTGCACAAAGGAGGATGAATGTGCAGATGCAAGTTGCTTCCCAGTGAAAGGGAACATCTGATATTGCACAAGGGAGGATGAATGCGCAGATGAATGTTGCTTCCCAGTGAATGTATTTAAATATTTGCTGGTGTGGGTGGATATGTTTTCAAAATGAATGGAGGTATATCCAACAGGGAAGAATAATGCAGCAACAAGGGCGCAGTACTTCAGTAAAGCCATCTCTCGAAGGCTAGGGACCCACCAGGGCATAAATAGCGATAAAAGGAGATCACTTAGTGACTACATTTATGCTGAAGAGGTTGGTTTTGGGAATAAAGTATAACATGCATACCCCATACCACCCTCCAACTTGAGGCCAGGAGGAGTAAATGAACTCCAAAATAAAAATAAAAATAAAGAAATAAATTATTAGTAAAAGCAACTGATGGAACATTCCTGAAAGGGCCTGGTGCTCTGAATTTAGGACTGCCTACAATGTGGCAAAGACTTCTAAAGCGATTATGGATACATGGTCATTAAGAGAAAAGTAAAAGCTGTTTCTTTTAGTTCTAGGTGGACTGGACCACAGACGGTGAACCAACGCCATGAATGGATTGAGGGGAGAAGACGCAAGGCAGCGCCTCAACGCCCGAGAGGACGGTACCAGAAAGTGATGACCATCTGTCAGCAGAGGACCTGAGCAACACAGCAGTCAAGAAGAGGACAGACCAGACCATTTCCACGATCCATGAGGGCCCATCATAAAGTGTCAGAGGGACATGCCATCTACATCTACTGATGCTGTTGAGTGAAGTACACATGATGGTCTGCACGTGCAGAAAAATAGACTGAAGAGGACAACGCAGGGCAGGTCTGTGACACTACCCCTGAACAAGACAACTGCGGACCAGGAAGAGAAGCAGACGACCGCTTACTGCGTGCCTTTAAATTACTGACATTTGCAAAAGGTGCCCAGGAACTGACTAAAGTGCCACTGTAGCACTATGCACTGCACAGAGAAAAATATTTGTTGGACACTTACTGCCGGTATCACAACAGCCTGCTGATATAATATTGATCTCATCAAGATGTATCAATGTGACATACATGCATTGTATGCAAACACTGTGTAATGCCATCCAAAAATATGTAACTAATGTTTCCTTCATATATCTATATATTTTGGTTTTACACTAATGTTGGATAGGCCTATCCAAAAGGGGGGATTGTTGTAAAATATATATGAATATCCATATAAATTCATGTGTATGCACTTCAAAAGATATCATGCTCAGATAGATCACATTAACATGAGGATTGGAGCTCGAAATGGCTTCCTATCTGACCTTGACTGGACAAGCTTCAACAGGCTATTCTATACCCCCTTACAGGTCACCTTGCTTGTCTTTGACTACATGATATGCAAGTGTTACATAGTACAGAGCCTGCCTTTCTGGTCTGCCCATATCTGTCTGTTTTGCATGGCGCAGACATTGCACATCCATGTCAGCCATATTTGGCTTGGTGCCTTATTCTAGTTCCGCTGACATGGCAGTACTTTAGGTATATAACACCTAGAAATCTGTCACTCTGGGAAGAAGCGGTCTGAGAGCCCCTAAGGTGGCAGATCTGACTTCTTCCTTGCTAATTAGCAATGATGCATGCTTTTGGTACCATTAAATACATTTCACTCTGTTTCTGAGCAACCTGCTATGTCTGGTGAGTTTCATTCATGTGCTCCTGGGAGGGTGCCAGTATTTCCCCATCAACGGCTACCTTGGATCTCTGCACTTCTGGGAAAAGGGGCACACATAAGTGAGTTCTCAGATTCCAGCCAACTATAGCTGGAGGAGTTGGGGGGCATCCCCATGGGCCAGCAAGTTGAGTTCCACTTGTCAATGTAATTTTTATGTGATCAGCTTTTCCATTTCCAAAGATTCAATTTGATAAGATTAGAGGCAGATTAGAGGCAATCCACTGGTGAATGCAGATTATGGCATCAATTAAACCCTCCTGCAGCCAACCAGATGTGGAAGGGGTGGCCTGAGCAGTTGTTAGTTGGGGTGTTATCAGTGTAGATGTAAAACTGTGCTCACTTAGCATATTGCAAGGAGGTTAACGGTATTATGTAAACATTAAACAATAGAGGGGAAATACATACCATGCGGCACTCCGTGTTTAACCTGATTTAGCACTTACTTGAAAGCAGAAAACTGTCGGGCTCAATCTATGATAAAAGATTGGTATCATTTTTGGGGAAGATTATTGAGGCCAACATCCTTCAGCATAGAAAGCAAAAATGATTGGTCAGTAGTATCAAAGGCTGCAGAAATGTGCAAAGTCACCACAGCCACTTTAAAAGGTTGTATGATGGAACCCTGCATGCATATACCTGCATGCCTTTATGACGCAGTCACTTCCCTGAATGCGATGTTACCACGTATTACTCTACCGTGCATGTCGTTACAGTGACTTTCTTTAGGGGGCGCTGGACTTGGAATAGTATAAATTACTATTCCAACCCCAGTCTATGCAACAGTAGGAAAGGTGTTGGACTTAAAAATCCAACACCAGTCCAACAACGTGCCCCCTAATGCAAGTCATTGCAGCGACTGGTATGGCAAAGTAATGTGTAGTAACATTGCAGTCGGGGGAGTGACTGCATTGTAAATGCAGGTTGTTGTTGTGACTGTGGGGTAAAGAACACCCCGCCCTTTAAACTATGGTCCACTTACCTCAGGAGATCATCCAGGGCCGAAGTAAGTACAGAGTCTGTGCTATGACCTGATCTGAAGCCTGGTTGAAGGTGTTGCACAACATTATTGGTCTCGATAAAGGTGTGTAAGTATGAGAATACCGCTTTTCCCTAAAGCTTCCCAAAATACTGTAAGTGGACAGAAGTTGTTAGGGTCCCGAACTAATAGGCAAGCTTCTTTAACAGGGGTTTGACCATTGCTGCCTTTCACTGTAACTGGACGACTCTCTGAATTCGGGAGTGGTTAAACAAACTGACTATACTTGAAATGAAGAGCAGACTTAGGGGCCGATTCTAATTTTGGTCGGAGGGGCTCCAAACGATGGTCGGAGCCCTTCCGACCGAACCGGAATGTGTGGGCGGGATTCCTTTCTGACCGAGCCATTCTGATGGGCTCGGTCGGAAAGAAATCTGACTTGGATATCCGGATTGTGGATGACAGGCTCGGAGAGCCTGTCGGCAGTCCAGAAATCCCTCAGTACTCCCCCGGTCGCCTCGTTACAACCGAGGGAGTACGATGGCAGCTTTTCACTGCCTTTTCGTGCCGGTGTTTCCGGCACGAAAAGGCAGTCGGAAGCTGTCTCTGGGGGCCCCCATGGGTGTGAGGCTGCCGGATGGCGGCCTGGGGGTACCTATGGTGCCCTTCCGTTGATCCCTGCACCCTGCACCCGGTGGCAGGCACCTTGGGGTGCCGGCCACAGGGTGCAGGGATGAACTGCACCCCTCCTTTCAAAAATGCAGGCATGCATTCTGCACGGAATGCATGCCTTTATTGTTAAGTATACGAATGTGACCGAACCCTGTTCGGTCGCAGCGTACTAGCAGGGCTGTAACCGATGACAGCAGGTCGGTTGGTTACAGCTCCTGGCCGATGTCGGACAGACTCAGGTCCGTCCGACATTGGAATTGCCCACTTTGTTGTTGCATTATGGTAGCTGGGAAAATATCGGCCAGGGAGCCTGAGAGTCTTGTGGGGAAGGAATCTTAAATAATTGCTTGGTTGAAGTCTCTGCAAAGTGGGTGAATTTGCTCTAAGACCAGGGAAAATTAAACTGTGGTAGCAAAGGAGGCTTCCTTCTCAATCTGGGGTCCTATGTTATTGATCTTGGTAACAAGGAACTGTGACAGTTTGTTGAACAGAGCTTGCCAAGGCTGAACTTGATTCTCATGTGTCAGAGAGGACACTAATTTTACAAAAGATCTCTTTAATTCTTTTGGCTGATAGCATAATGTGAGTGGAATAGTAGTTTAGGTCGTTGTTTGAAGGAGGTTATTGCAATGATATGACGTTGTTTAGCCTCTTCTGTCTAATTTGACCACTTTGCCTTTTTGCTGTCCTGGTTTTGAATCAAGAGGTGTGTAGTTCAGGTGTAAACCAAGGCTTGTTCTTTTGAGAAAGATTTTTGAGGTATCTGCTGGACTCAAAGTAATTTGTTAGATTCTGATTAAAAGCGGTTAAAGCACAATTCAGGTCATTTGAATTAACGGTAATGGAACTGGAGGCAAAGATGGTTGTAATTAATTCACTTGCTCCATAGATAGAGAAGCATCCCTAACATCTGTCTGTTGTTATGACCTTCCTTCTATTGTTTATTATTATTTTGGATGTTTCCAGAGTGGAAACGATTCAGTGATGATCTGTCTATTATGACAATACCAAGGGTCTATGGTGCAGTATAGGTCAGGGGAGGTAAACCTGTATCTAGGTGTCATGAAAGATGAGTGGGTGGTTGACTGTTCATTAGTGCTAATTGCAAATTTTGAGCTCTTTTAAATGCGATGGTTGACCCAGCCAAGCTTTCTAGATGATAGTGTAAGTTGCCCAGAACAATGGAATGATCATTATCGAGGGTGGAACGGTCTATATGTTCTGTAATGGAAACAGAGAGACTGAGACTGAAAATTGTGTGGGGAGAGGGGATAAAATAAACAAGCATTTATTTTACATGTGCAGGTAAGAGCTTCTTTTTGAAATATTATTTGAAAATATTTTGGTTTAATATATATTTTCTTCTTATAAATAATGGCCACTCTGCCTCCGAATGTATTACCTTGCTCAACTCTCAAGGTCTAATTGTTATCTGGTTAAGTTCATGCAGTGTGTGATCAAAATATCTCTGTACCCAAGTCTCCACTCAAGTGTCAGGTATTAGAGGTCATGATTATTAGATTCACAGGGATCAGCAATCTTAAGGTGGTGTTTTGCTACTGATCTCACATTATATAACAAAGCCTTCAGATTGTACATGGAGGGTGACCTAGAAGATGGAGTGGAAAAGGCAAGTGGCCACTAGAATGGACTTTGCACAGAGGAACATTATGGTATATATTCTTAGATCTAAGAGAACTTTCAGTAGCACCCGAAAGAATATCAGAAGGGAAAAAATGAGCAATCCCTTGGCATTATAGATAGGATGGTGCACTACATCGTCATCGGGTTTTTTGATCGCTGGTAAAAACTGTTTTTTTGGGCAGCCTCTAGGGAGGTGGGAGGAAGAGAACATTAAGATTCTGTGCAGCTCAGAGAAACAAAACAAAAACTGTTTGCACTAATTAAGCTTTTCACAAAAGTAAATTGTAGGAACCAATTGTAAAAAAATGAGAACCAATTGCACACCTCTTTTGAGACATCAAGCAGGGGGCGGACTCGTCAGACACCAAATTTGTTTGATCCTTTACTAATTTGATTTCACAACACCCAGGTGTCTAAACAAACTGTGACACCACAGCCACGGATAAAAAGCTGCTGACTCGACACATTGAGGGCTAGAGCATGACACAATAAGCGCTGAAGCATACACCCAATATGGCCAGCACAACTAATGAATGAATGAATGAATGATTACGCATTTATATAGCGCATAGCTACCCGGAGGCATCCCAGCGCGTTAAGTACATAGTCACTTACTCCTGATCAAGGAAACAAAAAGGTTTTAAGCCGTTTCCTAAAACTGAGATGGTTTGATTCCAGTCTAATAGCATCAGGGAGCTGGTTCCAGAACTTTGCAGCCTGTAGGGAGAAGCATCGGCCACCCATGCGTGTCCTTGTTATCCTAGGGATTGTCAGAAGTTTATTATGGTGGGATCTGAGGGTCCAGGGAATATAATGGAGTTGAAACATGGGTTGGATCAAGGCAGGTCCAGAGTCAGCGATGGACTTATGGACAGTACACATAGCCTTGAACCAAATCCTTTGCTGCACTAGGAGCCAGTGCAGTTGTCGTAATGCAGGTGTAGCAAACTCCGTTTTGGCACATCCATTAACAGTCATGCAGCACAGTTTTGTACTGTCTGCAGGATCTTAATGGTTCCCTGGGGAGCACCCAGGTAAACTGCATTCACGTAATCAAGAAGCGAAAAAATAAGAGACTGGATCAGCTGACGCCTGGCTTCAAAAGGGAGGAGATTTAGGATCTTTCTTAGCAGTCTAATCAAACCATAGCAGGTTGCTGCAACCTTACGAGATTGTACTAAAAAATGAAGGTTGGGATCTAGCCAGGCGCCAAGGCTCTTAATTTGTTTCTTGGGGGTGGCAGGGCGGCCCAAGGCAACTAGGCCACCAAGGATCTAAATTGTTGGGGGCCATGTGCCCCAGCATCATTATTTCAGTCTTGGCGCCATTCAGTTTAAGAAAGGATGCGTCCATCCATTCAAGCACTTTAGTTAGGCAAGAAGAAAGGTTAATGCCAGAGGTGCCCTGTCTGGAACGGGAGACTGCCAGCTGGGTATCATCGGCATAAGTAACCAACTGGGCACCCCAGGGAAGAACCACCTGAGCCAATGGCCTCATGTAGATGATAAACATGGTAGGGCTAAGTGAGGATCCCTGGGGGACGCCGAACTGCAAGGGAATCTGTTTAGAAATTGCTTCCTCTTCAAAGACAGAAAAAGTTCTGTCAGTGAGAAAGGATTGAAGCCAATTAACCCCTTCCATGCTCATGACGAGCTCAGCTCGTCATGGCATATACCTTTCAGGTGCTCATGACGAGCTGAGCTCCTCATAACCACACCCGTTTTCGTTGCTGTCCAGCACAGCAGGGGAAACTATCAAGCAGCGATGTGGTTAAGAGCCAGCCCTGATACCCCGACATCACTCAGCCTCTGAATCATTATCGAGTGGTTTACCGTGTCGAAGGCTGCGCTGAGATCTAATAAAATGATGGCAGCGCAGCTTCCAGAGTCAACTATTTTCCTCGCTTCTTCGACTCTGCATGGCTCGTTGAAAGAAGCACCCAAATGGCCAGCAGAAAAGGTAGAAAGAGTTTGCCTTGATTGAGCTTTTCATAAAAATTAAATTGTAACAACTAACGGTAAAAATGAGAAATAGTCACAAATCACTTTTAAGACCTCAAGCGGGTGGGTGGTGGTTTGGGCGACTGGTCACCCACTAAATTAATTCAATCCCTTACCAATTTTAATTCACAACAGCCAGGTGTCTAAAGAGACTGTGACACCACCTGTGCTTCATTTGAGCCGGTGGTTTCCTGTGCTCAGCACTTAATTATCAACACCGGCACTTATGACAACTGCCACATGGTGGCGCTGTTTGTCTTATTTAGAGATAAGCAATACAACGGTTATGTATTAAACTAATATTCAATAAAAACATCTAATACCTGCCGCCCAAGTCATTCATATAGTTTTGGGGGCCTCAAATAGCCAGAATTATCGCACTTACACAGAGGTACTCTCTTTGGCAGTGCTGGCATGGGATGTGGGTGGTGCAAGCTGTAGTGGACTCCTGAAGAGGGCTCTGGCCCTTACTTTTTTACAAACTAAGCACTGCGCACCACTACCATGACTAAATAGTTACTGCTCACAGCTCGGGACAGGGGAACCCTATTCACTAGGAACGAGGGTATTAGGTTTATACAAGAAAACAACGGTTCTGGTGGCTAATAGATACACAGTTATGATAATAGGTATGCACAATGGCAGGAAGTTTTGCAAAAACCCTATTAACATCAGAGGGCAGAAGGGACACTCTAAACAGTTTGTTCTTTGATGTTTTAATAAATACACAGTTCAATAGTATAAAACACTTTCTTAGATTTAAAAAGCGCTACACTATGTGCGTTATATCGCCAAGTGAAGCATGAAACCAAAACAATTGTGACTATATACAATGTGCAATTTGCAAAGGGTTTTTATGAAAACAGAAATCGACCATTCAATTTTTACATTTGTTAACAGCCTTAGTGTGTGGTTACACTGGCTGAAGGATGGCCTGATCTGTAAGGTTGTCGACAACGTTTCGTCCCACTATGTAATAGGGTCTTTGCAAAACTTACAGCCATTGTGCATACCGATTATCATAACTGTGTATCTATTAGTCACTAAATAGTTACTGCTGGCTTGACGCACAGAATTTGAATTTGAATTTAAAAGGCTTGTATAGCGCAACGTACACCATTACGGTTTCTTGGCGCTTTAGCGGCATGCAATAAAACAGGGATGGGAACAATTAGAGTGGGAAGGCCTGAGTAAACAGAAAAGTTTTCAGTCCCTTACGAAAAAGGGAATATTGTTTTAAATTTCGGAGGTGATCCGGCAGGGAGTTCCAGAATACCGGAGCCAGATAGGAGAAGTTGGAACCTCCCCATTTTTTCCTGGTAAAACGGGGGACTTGCAGTAGGGCCTGATCCGACGAACGAAGGTGTCTGACAGGAACGTAGTTGGTTAGAAGAGAGGAAATGAAGGCCGGGGCCATTCCTAGTCGTGCCTGAAAGACCATGCACCCCATCTTAAAAAGCGAACGCTGCCGGACTGGCAGCCAGTGCAGTTCCTTCAACAGAGGTGTAGCATGATGGAACCGGGGAAGGCCATACACCAGCCGAGCTGCTTGGTTCTGCACAAGCTGGAGTTTACGGAGGCTGTATGCCGGAATGCCGTTGTAGAGGGCATTGGCATAGTCTAGCCGGGAGATGACCAAGGCAGACATAATGAGTTTAAGTGCCAGAGGGGAAAAGAAACGGGAAACAGTGCGGATAGTTCGAAGCATAAGAAAACAAGAAGAGACAACAGCACCAACCTGTGAGTGAAGAGTGAGCTGGTGGTTAATTTTTATGCCCAATGTTTTTACCGTAGAAGAAGGAAGGGGGGAGGTACCGAGAGTGAGGGGCCAAAAAGAAGAGTTCCAGGGACTGGGGGAGCCACCAGTAAGCACCAGCTCGGTTTTATCCGGATTGAGCTTCAGATGATTGTGGCTCATCCAGTCCCTGATAAAAATCATAATAGACTGAAAATTGGAGATAGCGTGAGGGGAAGAAGAAAGGTCAAAGACCAGCTGGAGGTCGTCCGCATAGTTATACACCGCGACCTCCCGCTGTTGGAGTGCAAAGATCAGAGGATAGATGTAAAGATTAAACAATAAAGGGGAAAGAGAGGAACCTTGGGGAACACCACAAGTGATCTTAACAGGGTCTGCCATGAACTCTCCCAACCGGACCGCCTGTGTGCGATCCCGCAGGAAGGATGAGAGCCACACTAGTGCTGACCCTCCGATTCCCGCCGCTCCGATACGTGAAAGCAAGATGGAATGGTCCACCGTATCGAAAGCGGCGGAGAGGTCGAGGAGCACCAGGGCTTGATGTTTATTTTGGTCCCGACCCTCCCTGAGGGTGTTTAGGACCGACACCACCACAGACTCGGTAGAGTGTTTAGGGCGGAAACCAGCCTGGCAGGATGCCAGGCCTCCCGTAGTCTCAACATGGGAGCTAAGCACCGCGGCAACATGCCGCTCAAGCACCTTGCCCAGGTACGGCAGCAAAGAGATGGGCCGGTAGTTGGAAGAAATAGCTGAGTCGGCCCCTGTTTTTTTTAAGATGGGCACAATAGAAGCTACTTTAAGGGCCGGGGTCACAATTCCCTGTGACAGGGAACTGTTTAAGAAGATAATCGGGGGCTGTGTGCAGACCGAGAAGATTTGCTGCAGAATACGAGCCGGGCAGATGTCAGCAGGAGATCCCGACTTAACTTTTAGCAAAATTTCCTGGAACCTAGTTTCCGTGATGGGAGGAATTGATATTAGACTAAGCGGCAGGGCTGGTGGGCAGGGGTCGGCATAAGAAGCAGAGGGAGGGGGAATGTTATTTTTAATGTTGAGCACCTTATCCAAAAAGTAAGAATTTAATGAGTCACAGAGGTTTTGTGTAGGAAGGGGTTTGGATGTACTCCTGTCTGAGAAAGCTAACTCCTTAACTATCGAGAAAATTTCTCGTGGTTGATTCTCAGCTGCTAAGATTTTTGATGAGAAATAGGTGGATTTAGTTTCAATGATAGCTTTCTTATAGTCCTGCCGTAGAGTTAAGTAGCGAATTTTCAGAAGGGGGCAGTATTCCCTTCTCCAAAGTCTTTCAGCGCGCCGAAGGGACGATTTCTTATCTTTGAGGTGGGTATCGAACCATCTGTTAGCCTCCTTCGGTCTTTTAATTGAGATCCGGCGTAGGGGGGCTGCAGAGTCGCAGCCTTCCGTAAGCCAGGTATCAATCCCAGTGGCTTGTGTTGACAGAGATAAGCCATCTAGGTTAGGCACTGTGGCTAGGAGGGAAGATGATAACGAGGTTAAGTCAACCCGGTTCCAGTTCCTGGCCCAGAAGTTCTTTTCCAGCGGAATCCTGGCTGGTAAGCTAAGATGGAGGGTAAAAGAAATGATGGCGTGGTCGGACCAAGGACAAGGAGACACTGCTACAGATGAGATAAGATAGTTTAGAGACCAAACCTGGTCAAGTACATGTCCACCCGTATGTGTGGGAACCTGTACACGGGAGATAAAGTTTAAAGACTGAAGCAGGTCAGAGAATTGTTTCGAGGCCTGACATTCGGACGGATCATTAGGCCAGTAGTTAAAATCCCCCAATATAAGGAGGGAGGCATGATTAACCGTCAGCGTGGCTACTAGGTCCTGGAAGGTTGTAATGAAGTGAGGGGTATTCTGAGGAGGGCGATAGGCAAGTAAACAAATCAAAGGAGGAGAGAAAATATCAGAACGAGCTACCAGATACTCAACAGAGTCAATAAAGGCAGACGGGAGTAACTGGAAGTTGTACTCGGTTTTGGCGATGAGCGCCACACCGCCTCCCTTTTTCCCAGCAGGGCGGTCTACTCGAAGAGCCACATAGGTAAGGGGAAGAGTCGCTAAGAGAGCGGGGAGTGACGAGTCACCAAACCACGTCTCTGTTAAGCATAATATATCTGGCTTCTGGGTGTCGAGCAAGATAAATAGGTCCTGGTGATGTTTCACCGCCGACCTAGTGTTTAACAAAATAAAAGACAAAACAGAGGGAGGGGAGGGCGGGGAGGGGCGGAGTGTCGGGGTAGAAGGGGTAAGGCCAAGAGATGAGATGTTACTACTAATGACAGATGCAAGGGGCCAGTCACCTTGTAGGAATTTCAAGCTAGTCGGGGAATAGGTAGTAATGGGGGCAGAGTGACGTGCCCCTAGCCCCGGCCGGCCGCGGACGGGCGCAGACGGGCTTAACTCAGGCGCAACTCCGGCGCGCCTCCGTCGCGCCCGCTGCGCTCGTCCGCTGCGCTGACACATTAGTACCGTATAAATAGACCCGTGACCCGAATGGGCGGGGTCAGCAGGGCGGGAAGGGCGGGGTAATTTAAAATAAACAGGAAGAGTAGTATCACCGCTCTAACTCAGAGGGAATCGGTGTCCGGAGGCTCGTAGTCAGCCTAGAAGAGCAAGGTAGGTAAATAGTTAAAATATCGCGTGCCGCCGGCGAGTCTGTCCTCTGCCACCGGACAGCTCGGCTTTAGCAGGCGGAGTGAAGACAGGGACTAAATAGACCCGTGACCCGAATGGGCGGGGTCAGCAGGGCGGGAAGGGCGGGGTAATTTAAAATAAACAAGAAGAGTAGTATCACCGCTCTAACTCAGCAGGAATCGGTGTCCGGAGGCTCGTAGTCAGCCTAGAAGAGCAAGGTAGGTAAATAGTTAAAATATCGCGTGCCGCCGGCGAGTCTGTCCTCTGCCACCGGACAGCTCGGCTTTAGCAGGCGGAGTGAAGACAGGGACTAAATAGACCCGTGACCCGAATGGGCTGGGTCAGCAGGGCGGGAAGGGCGGGGTAATTTAAAATAAACAGCAAGAGTAGTATCACCGCTCTAACTCAGCGGGAATCGGTGTCCGGAGGCTCGTAGTCAGCCTAGAAGAGCAAGGTAGGTAAATAGTTAAAATATCGCGTGCCGCCGGCGAGTCTGTCCTCTGCCACCGGACAGCTCGGCTTTAGCAGGCGGAGTGAAGACAGGGACTAAATAGACCCGTGACCCGAATGGGCGGGGTCAGCAGGGCGGGAAGGGCGGGGTAATTTAAAATAAACAAGAAGAGTAGTATCACCGCTCTAACTCAGCGGGAATCGGTGTCCGGAGGCTCGTAGTCAGCCTAGAAGAGCAAGGTAGGTAAATAGTTAAAATATCGTGTGCCGCCGGCGAGTCTGTCCTCTGCCACCGGACAGCTCGGCTTTAGCAGGCGGAGTGAAGACAGGGACTAAATAGACCCGTGACCCGAATGGGCGGGGTCAGCAGGGCGGGAAGGGCGGGGTAATTTAAAATAAACAGGAAGAGTAGTATCACCGCTCTAACTCAGCGGGAATCGGTGTCCGGAGGCTCGTAGTCAGCCTAGAAGAGCAAGGTAGGTAAATAGTTAAAATATCGCGTGCCGCCGGCGAGTCTGTCCTCTGCCACCGGACAGCTCGGCTTTAGCAGGCGGAGTGAAGACAGGGACTAAATAGACCCGTGACCCGAATGGGCGGGGTCAGCAGGGCGGGAAGGGCGGGGTAATTTAAAATAAACAAGAAGAGTAGTATCACCGCTCTAACTCAGCGGGAATCGGTGTCCGGAGGCTCGTAGTCAGCCTAGAAGAGCAAGGTAGGTAAATAGTTAAAATATCGCGTGCCGCCGGCGAGTCTGTCCTCTGCCACCGGACAGCTCGGCTTTAGCAGGCGGAGTGAAGACAGGGACTAAATAGACCCGTGACCCGAATGGGCGGGGTCAGCAGGGCGGGAAGGGCGGGGTAATTTAAAATAAACAGGAAGAGTAGTATCACCGCTCTAACTCAGCGGGAATCGGTGTCCGGAGGCTCGTAGTCAGCCTAGAAGAGCAAGGTAGGTAAATAGTTAAAATATCGCGTGCCGCCGGCGAGTCTGTCCTCTGCCACCGGACAGCTCGGCTTTAGCAGGCGGAGTGAAGACAGGGACTAAATAGACCCGTGACCCGAATGGGCGGGGTCAGCAGGGCGGGAAGGGCGGGGTAATTTAAAATAAACAGGAAGAGTAGTATCACCGCTCTAACTCAGCGGGAATCGGTGTCCGGAGGCTCGTAGTCAGCCTAGAAGAGCAAGGTAGGTAAATAGTTAAAATATCGCGTGCCGCCGGCGAGTCTGTCCTCTGCCACCGGAAGCAAGAGCATGCCATGAGTGAGGAGGCAGTCACCCAGTCGAACTTAGAGAGAAGTGGAAAGCTATGCAGGAAACAAGCACCCAGCCTACGGAGAGCAAAGGTAAAAAGTATTTTGCCCATTCTTGCATTCTTTTTCATGGGCCATCCATGTTTCTTCATGGCCATCATAGGTCCATAATCATGGTACCAGGCCTGTTGGAGCCCTACCAGGACCAGGTAATACATTCATGGCAACAGACACTCTCAAGCAGATTCCGACTGGATTCACTCTGCTTTCCTTTGGCCAGTTTGGTATGGCTGGAATCTGCAGATTTCCCTGTGATTAATTATTTTCCCAGACTCAGCTACACTTTGTGTATTTTTTGCAGATTCTACCAGCCATTTACGCATAGTCTTTTAGTTCCATTACGTAGGACATTACAATTTAGCAAACTTAGATCAGCGTTAGCTTTTTAGTAACCCCGGGCGGAGACCTCCGCTCCACCCGCGGAGTGTGGGGAGATTTGCCTACTCCTTGTTACGTGGAGTAGGCAAAGCTCTGCACACTCCACGGCGGAGCCGAGTTGGCCAGCCCCCGCCTCCCACCCTCTTATTTACAATTGCTTAAAACTTAAATAAAATGACTTTCTTTAAAGTAAATAAAAAACACTTACCTTGGCTGCGGCGTCCCTTGGCAGCCCTCCTCCTCTTCATCGTCGTCTCTGGGGCAACTGCGCATGGGCGCTCGCCCGCACATTTTTCGCGAGAAATGAGCAGGTGCGGTCGTGTGCGCATGTGCAGTTGCCCCAGAGACGGCGATGAAGAGGAGGAGGGCAGCCTGGAGACGCCGCAGCCAAGGCAAGTGGTTTTTATTTACTTTAAAGTCGTTTTATTTAAGTTTTAAGCAATTGTTAATAGGGGGTGGGAGACGGGTGGGTAGCGGAGCTCCCCGAAGTTCCACAGAGTTTGTTCTCAACTCTGTGGCCCTCCACGTAGCCCCACAATGCCCACTACGCCCGGGGTTAATTTTTAGGCAATGCTTTAGCGACAGCGCCCACGCACTGCGAGGCATGCTGTAGTCGAGTATGGTAGACAGGCTAACCCCACTCTCCGCCCATATTTTTGATCGGCTTCTGTCTTTGTCCTTCGTAATTGCTTGCGTGTTATTCCATGATAGGCTTGTTAGTCCCGCCTTAGTACTGCCATGATGTCATTTGTAACCTCCCATGGCTATTGGCCCCTTTACTTCATTGTTACACTGGCGTGTACTATTTCCTTCATAGTCACAGAGCTTTGTCTGTGCCTTCTCCTCTCTTACTTCCTCCCCACGTTGTCCATGCCTTCTCCCCCTCTCTCCCTACCGATGAAGATGCCTTCTCCCCCCCACCCTCCCGTTGTCCATGATTCAAAGTTGCCAATGCAATAGGTCTCCCATAAATTGTAGACCCATTGTATTGCAAATGCTTGTTTCATCTTGCTTTCTTCCACGTTCTCCCTTCTCTCTACCACAATCCTGCTTGTTGTCCTACGTCTCTGTGAAGCGGATTACAAGCACACTGTGCATAAAGAAACATTAATAAACAGATATACTCTGTTTTTCATAACTCTCTATTGTGTGTAATAAAAAGTGTGACATTGCTTCCTCAATAGTTGCAAGATTTGGAGAGTACAGTTGCTGTTCTTAGGGTACAGTACGGTGGTTGCTAAAACCCCAGTGACCGTGCACGCTCACATGCGCACGCACGCACCCGATACTCTCACAGAAAAGCGGTGAGTCAGAGGAAGAGACATGTGAGCCCCCCGGTGACAGCAAGTCCTGTCAGAGACCACTGCCCCAGGGCCGCCTCGTGTGAAGCTGCGGCACGCGGGACGGGGGAGCAGAGAGCGAAGCACCTGCTCGCATCAGAAGATGGGCTTTAGGGCACGCAGTCAATCAATCAATCAATCATGGGCATTTGTATAGCGCGCTACTCTACCGGAAGGGTCTCAAGGTGCTGGGGGGAGGGGTCCGCTACTGCTCGAAGAGCCAGGTTTTGAGGAACTTCCTGAAGGAGAGATGATCCTGGGTCAGCCGGAGGTGGATCGGGAGGGAGTTCCATGTCTTGGCTGCAAGGTAGGAGAAGGATCTTCCCCCGGCGGTGGCTCTGGGGATGCGTGGTACGGCGGCGAGGGCGAGGCTGGTTGATCGTAGCTGGCGGGTGGGCGCCTAGAAGGTCAGGCGGTTGTTGAGGTACTTGGGGCCCCGGTCGTGGAGGGCCTTGTGTGCGTGGGTGAGGAGCCTGAACGTGATCCTCTTGCTGATGGGGAGCCAGTGCAGGTCTCTCAGGTGGCCGGAGATGTGGCTGTGTTGGGGGATGTTCAGGACGAGTCGTGCGGAGGCGTTCTGGATGCGCTGGAGTCTTTTCTGAAGTTTGGCTGTGGTTCCGGCGTAGAGGGTGTTTCCGTAGTCCAGTCGGCTGGTGACGAGTGCCTGGGTGATCGTCTTCCTAGTTTCGGTGGGGACCCATCTGAAGATCTTACGGAGCATGCGCAGGGTGTTGAAGCATGATGATGAGACGGCGTTGACTTGTCTGGTCATCGAGAGGGAGGAGTCCAGGATGAAGCCCAGGTTGTGTGCATGGTCCGTTGGTTTGGAAGTGGTGCCCAGGGCAGGGGGCCACCAGGAGTCGTCCCAGGTGGAGGGTGATGATCCCAGGATGAGGATTTCCGTCTTGTCTGAGTTCAGTTTCAGGCGGCTGTTCTTCATCCATTCGGCGACGTCTTTCATCCCTTCGTGTAGGCTGGTTCTGGCGGTGGCGGGGTCGTTGGTGAGGGAGAGGATTGGCTGGGTGTCGTCGGCGTAGGAGATGATGTTGAGGTTGTGTTTGCGTGCGATGGCTGTGAGAGGGCTCATGTAGACATTGAAGAGGGTTGGGCTGAGTGATGATCCTTGTGGTATGCCGCAGATGACTTTGGTGGCCTCGGATCTGAACGGAGGGAGGCGGAGTCTCTGGGTTCTTCTGGCGAGGAACGAGATGATCCACTCCAGTGCCTTCTCTTGGATTCCGATGTTGCTGAGGCGCTGTACTAGGGTGCGGTGGCAGACAGTGTCGAAAGCTGCAGAGAGGTCCAGGAGGATGAGGGCCGCTGTTTCCCCGTTGTCGAGCAGGGATCTGATGTCGTCAGTGGCTGCGATGAGTGCGGTCTCGGTGCTGTGGTTGGCTCGGAAGCTGGACTGCGAGGGGTCGAGGGATCCGTTCGTCTCGAGGAAGGCGGCGAGCTGTCTGTTGACGGTCTTCTCGATGACTTTGGCAGGAAAAGGGAGAAGCGAGATGGGGCGGCAGTTCTTGAGGTCGGTGGGGTCCGCTGTTGGTTTCTTCAGGAGGGCGCTGAGTTCGGGGTGCTTCCAGATCTCCGGGAAGGTGGCGGTGTTGAAGGAGGTGTTGATGATGTCCCGGAGTTGGGGTGCGATGATGGAGTCGGCCTTGTTGAAGACCTGATGGGGGCAGGGGTCGGTTGGTGATCCGGAGTGGATGATGTTCATCGTGCGGGTGGTGTCTTCGGTGCTGATCGGGTTCCAGGCGCAGAGGGTGGTGGTGGGGGGCGTTGGTTCGGTGGTTGGGTGCGTGGTCGGTGCGCCGAAGCTGTTGTGTATATCAGCGATCTTGTGGTAGAAGAATGAGGCGAGTGAGTCGCAGAGGTCTTGCGAGGGAGTGATGTCGTTGTTTCCGGCGCTGGGGTTGGAGAACTCTTTGAGGATGCTGAAGAGTTCCTTGCTGTTGTGGGCGTTGTTGTCCAGTTGTTCTTTAAATGCCGTCTTCTTGGTGGTGCGGATCAGCTGGTGGTGTTTGCGGGTGGCGTGCTTGAGGGCCGTCATGTTGTCCGTGGTCTGGTTGTGGCGCCAGGCTTTCTCGAGGGTGCGGCAGTTCTTCTTGGAGATCTTGAGTTTGTCGGTGAACCAGGGGGCTTTCTTGCTGCCGGGTCTGCTGGGAGGGTTCTTCAGTGGTGCGAGGTCATCTGCGCAGTTGGTGAGCCACTGTGTGTGGATTGCTGGCTGCTTCGTTGGGGTCCGTTGTGCTGGAGGGGGGGTTCTGGCGGAGGGAGGTGGTGAGCTGCTCGGCGGTGATCTTGCTCCAGCTCCTGCGAGGAATCTGTTGCGGGTGGTGGTGGGTCGTGGTTTTTCTGAAGCTGAAGTGGATGCAGATGTGGTCAGTCCAATGGAGTCCGTCTTCTTTCCATTCTCTGCTCCATCTCTCCCCACCCAGGAACATTATATAGGCTTGTCGTAAACACCCTCTAATGCATTGTTCTGCAGCAAAATACAAACATCTGTAAGACTGGTAGGGTTGGGGGAAAGGTTAGACGTGTGTCAGGTTAAGGACATTTTATGAAAGGCTGGTACCTCTGAAATACTGTTACACCAATAATAATTTGTCTGGCAACGTCCTGAATCCAAAACGTTCTGGTTGACTCGGGCCTCTAATTCATATTCAGCCTTGCTTTTTGGTTAATATTTAAACTTCACGTTTAATAAAAGTGCAGAGCGGCATGGGTGCAGTACACTGTCGGACTGGGACAGAAAATAGGGCAGGGCACCAAAATAACAAACAAGCATTCGCAATGCAATAGGTCACGCATTTTAGAAACTTTGACCTATTGGTATTGCAAATGACAATGCCTTTCAATATTGCAGGCTTTTTTTTTTTTTTTTTTTTTTTTTTAAAAACCTTTATTCGAGTAAGCATAGAAAAGTACAAGAATGGGCCTACAACCTCACGGGCTGGCCGCTAATAATAAGGCACAAGACATGAATTAAAAATATACACCCGTGGTCAGGCACAAATCGAGCACAAAGCTTTACTCCCCACATACCACAGAGCATTTTGAATTTTATTTTATACAAAAAGAAAAACAAACACAAACACTAAAAAGGCGAATGTACGGTAAGTAAGGTCAGCCCAAAGAACGGAGGGGATGGTCCACGATCAGGAGAACATACCCAGAGCCCTGAGGCTCCAACAAGGTCGGGGGGGGGAGGGGAGCAGCGGGGAGAACCGGAAATGTAAAAAACAGTATGAAAGGGTTCCGGGAACGCTCGCCTAGGGAGACAGGACAACCTCAGCAGTGCCCACGAGGGGAGGGGTACAGATATCCCCACGATATTCATTCCACTGACCCCAAATCTTCGTCCACGCCCTGGGTCTGCCTCTGGCTACATACACAGTCTTCTCACTAAACATGGACCAGTCCATGTTGTCCTCCCACTTCGAGACCTCAGGGGGTCTGGAAGCGCCTCAGAGTTGCGCAACATCTCGCTTCGCAATCATGTAACCCAGGGTAGCCCATCTGGTCTGTGCCACAGAGTAGTCAGTGGGCTCCCACACATTCAACAGACATCATCGAGGCTCCGGCCGCAGGGCCACACCAGTCACATCAGTCATCACCTCAAGCACAGCAGTCCAGTAAGCCGCCACAGCCGGGCACTCCCAAAGAATATGTAAAAAGGTCGCACTCGAACCACAACCACGCTTACATAACCCATCCAAGGGAAAGCCCATCGCCACCAGACGCGGACCCGTGACATACACTCGATGAAGGATCTTAAGTTGAACCAAACGGAGACGGGCAGGAATGGCTACCTCCTTGGGAGAAGAGGGTGCCGCTTGCCAATCCTCATCGTCCAGTTCCAACCCATCACCGACCCAAGCCTCCCGAAGTCGGACCAATAGGTCCGCCCGATTATTGATCAGTTTTTTATAGATCAGAGAAATAGTGCTATCAGGAAGATGCCCATCAAGGACACGGTCTTCGAGGGGGGAAGATTCAGGCAGGGCCTCATCAGGAACCAGAACGGAGGCGAGAGCGTGCCGGACCTGCAGATAACGAAAAAATTCCCTACCATTCAAACCATATTCCGCCTGGAGGGCTTGGAACGACTTCACACTACCTTTCGAGCACACATCACCCACCTTACAAATCCCAATCATATCCCAACGGTCGAAACCCTTGGTAGACCAGAGACAGCCCAAACGTTCCGAGGCATAAAGCGGCGTCGCCAGCGTTAGGCGATCCTCCCATCCAAAACTCACATTCGCGGCTCGCCACACAGTCACTGCAGTCCTGGACGGGCCCACAAGATGGCGCCCGGCCGCGCGAGAATAAAGCGCTCTATTAAAGTCCCCACCCGGAAGCTGGAGTCTATCCATCTCGAAAGCAGGATTCCGAGCCGGTGTGAACATCACGTGATTAATAGCAGACAACTGGGAAGCCCAGTAATAACGCTTGAGCGCCATGCAACCGTCGTACCAAGGAATGGTGAGTTTCGCGAGTGCAATACGTGGACGCCCGTCCCAAATCAATTGCCTTTGAAGACTCTCGATCTCTCGGAAATAAGTTTTGGGGATTGCGTCAAAGGAGTTCTGGAGCGCGTAAAGGAACCGCGGCAAGGACATCATTTTAAACAGGGCCGCCCTGCCCAGAGGAGACAAAGGAAGCTTACGCCAACGGGCCACGTCCAAACGCAATCTAAGCAACGGGGGGAGGAGATTACGCTCAAAGCGGAGCGACGAGTCCAACGAAATAAAAATCCCTAAATATTTGAAGCCAGACTGGACCACCTGGATAGGAAGTCTGCTCGGCAATGGGGGCAAAACACCCGAAAGAACATATACACAGGACTTGGCCCAGTTAATAACGAGGCCCGAGTTGGCACCAAAGGAAGCAAGAACGTCAAATAAAACAGACAGTGATTTACGCGGGGAGGTGAGATATAAAAGAATGTCGTCCGCGTAAAGCGAAACGCGGTCCTCAAAGTCCGGAGACCAGCGAATCCCCTTGAGTGAAGGTTCCCACCGAAGCCAAGCCGCCAATGGTTCCAGGGCGAGTGCAAACAGCAACGGAGACAAGGGGCATCCCTGACGGGTACCTCTACCAAGGGTGAAAGGAGCCGAAACCCTACCATTCACCACTACTTGTGCCAGAGGTTCCGCGTATAGTAACTTGATCCAACTAATAAACTCAGGCCCGAAACCAAATTTCTCAAGAGCCGCCCAAAGATAAGGCCACTCCACCGTGTCGAAAGCCATGGAGGCATCCAACGATGCCAAAATGGCCGGCTCCGTCAGAAGCCCCGCCCTCGCAATCGCACCGTGAAGACGACGTAGGTTCAGGGCCGTGTTGCGATGCGGGATAAAACCGGATTGATCCGGATGGACCAGGTCACTAACGACCGTCAGGAGACGGGACGCCAGGAGTTTCGCCAATACCTTGGGCTCAACATTTAGCAGGGATATGGGCCTATAGGAGGAACAAAGATCTCGGGGTTTACCATCCTTGGGGATAACAACTATAGTAGCCAGTCGCTGATCATAAGGGAGAATACCCCGTTCCCGGGACTCCAGAAACATGGCGCGAAGATATGGAGCCACCCTGTCGGGACGCAACTTGTACAGTTCAATAGGCAACCCGTTCGGGCCCAATGCTTTGCCCGAACGGAGGGAACGGATGGCAGTAGCTATCTCATCAACAGTAAAAGGGGAGTCCAACGCCACACGATCTAAATCGGAAACACCGGGCAGAGCTATATCACGCAATAGAAGGCGAGAGTCAGCCACATCTCTTGCAGACACAGGGGTATACACCACACGGAAGTACTCGGCAAAACGGTCAACTATTCCAATCGGGTCCGTTACACTCTCACCACTCGCAGACTGAATCACGGGTACAACACGATTAGCCCTCTCCTTCTTATCCAGCCATGCCAGCAATTTACCCGCTTTGTCACCCACATCATACAAACGCCCCTGTTGCTCTCGAAACATCACCTTTGCAGCATCTGTGACCATGGACTTATAGGCAAATTGTTTCAGACCCAGGTCATGGAGTTTCTCAGACGTAAAACCAGATTCCAACGCTTTCTCCAACGCAGAAATCTCCCCCTCAAGATCCACCACCTCTCTATTCCTCGCTCTCTTAGCTTCAACAATAAGGGAGAGGGCCTGCCCACGAATCACCGTCTTAAAGGCCTCCCATAGGGACACAGCCGAGGAAACCGATCCCTCGTTATCTAGAAAATACGCGTCCAAAGACTTAAGCAAAAGGCCACGGGTCTCGGGGGAGGTAAGGTACCACGGATTAATGGGAGCCACCCGGCCCACTGCCTCCACCCCAACCTCAAAACGAAGCCAGAGCGGAGAGTGGTCGGAAATACCCCTGGGCAGGTGCACAATCTCACGCACCGCAGGCGACTGAGCCGCAGGCATCAGGAAATAATCCAGCCTAGACAAACTCCCATGGGCCCCAGAATGAAAGGTGTACTGAAGCTGAGTAGGATGCAAAAGCCTCCAGCAATCCACCAAGCCAAAAGTATCCAAAAATCCACCCAACCACTGCTGAGCCACAGGAGTATCTCTAGGGTGGTGGCGATCGTGGAGACCAGAAAACACCGAATTGAAATCACCAGCCAGAAAGAGAGTACTATCAGGGAGGTCCAACAAGACACGGCCCAAATCTGAAAAGGTGGAAGTCTGCAAACCGGGGGGCACATAAACTGTGAATAAGGAGAGGGCACGGCCCTCATATCTACCCACAAGGACAGCATACCGCCCCCGGTCATCCTGAATCACATCATCAATAGCTAGGGGGAGGGAAGCCCGAACAAGGATACCCACACCCCTAGAACCCGAGGTAAACCCCGAATGTGCTACGAGGCGATAGCCCCATCTATTCATTGCATGACAAACATTGCCTATCAAATGAGTCTCCTGTAGGAAAACAATGTCAGGAGATAAACGTCGTATACATTTCAGCACCACACTTCGTTTGATACGATCTCCCAGACCGTTAACGTTCCACGAAACAAATCTCAACCCTCTACCCCCCATCCCACCCGACAAAGCCAAAACCCCCCATCATTGAGCATGACACCGGAAACATTTTCAAATACAGGATAAAGTCGCCTTGAAAACAGAACACACGAACAACGAACTTCCCAACCACCCTCCCCCCAAAGAACAAGAAAACACCCCCCACCCTGCACCCCTGCAAAAAGCTAAAGAGCCACCCCAACCTGCAGTGTGCCTGTCGCCCAAGAACCCCTATTCTACACAAAGACCCCGGAGGAGGAAAGGCTCCGTCCCACCCGCCCCCCGATCAAGACCAATGACGAGAAAAAGAACAGACAGCAAACACATAAGCAATTGAGGAACATAGGCATACACCCCTGGAAAAGTTATTCAAAACAAGGCACCAGGCATAGACGAAACGTTCAGCTCTCCACACCACCTTCAGCACCGCCCGGGTGGGCATCTGACTCAGTCTCAGGAGGTCGATTAGGCAGGGAGTCCAGCCAGTCATTCACAGCATCTGGCCGATCAAAGAAGAAAGTTCGGTCATTATATTCGATCCGCAGCCTGGTCGGAAAGAGCATAGCGTAACGCATCCCCATGTCCCTAAGACGCTTTTTGGCACCACGAAATCCCATCCGCTGCTTCTGTACCTGTTGGGAAAAGTCCGGATAAAAGTTCACCGTGGCATTCTCAAAGGCCACCGGGCCCTTCACCCTCAAAGCCTGCAGGATAGCGTCCCGATCTCCATAGTGAAAGAGATTCGCGACAATAGGTCTCGGCGGGGCGCCTGGCTTACCCTGGCCCCCCGGAACACGATGTGCACGCTCCACTGCGAAAAATTTAGTAAGGCCAGATGGAGAAAGGTGGTTCTGGATCAGGTCTTCAACCAGGAGATCAACCGAGTGGGGTTCTGGGTTCTCCGGCACACCAACCACGCGAACATTACAGCGACGTGCCCTGTTCTCGAAATCCTCCAAGCGCCGGGTCATGAAATCGTTCACCCTTCGGAGGTTGCCAATCTCCGTCTGTATCTCAGAAACGTCCGTCGTGAGGCTGGATGATTTGATATCCAACGACTTCACCTTTTCGTTCGTTTTGGAGAGATCGGCTCGAATGAGATTCACCTCAATCGCCACAGTGTCCAGTTTGTGGGCCAAGGTTTCGTACTGTTGGCCTATGGATTCCCTCATGCCAGAAATGGCGCCCATGATGTCCTGCAAGGAGGGCTCCGTCGACGCATCCAAGACGTGGCAAGACGCAGTGGGACCGGGCAGGGCAGCTCCGGGGGATCCCTTAGAGTGGGTATAACGATCCATAACATTAGATTGGACCGGACCCCCGCGCAGAGGTGTCTTCGTCTTGCGCGTCTCCCGGTCCCCTCTGCCCGCCATTTTGGAGATGCGTCACAAGGAGATTCACCAGGGTCAACGGACCGGGCACCAGAAATGGAGGCCCCGGGACGAAAGGATCGCAAGAGGGGTACCGCCAGGGTAGAGGCAGCCAATTAGGAGAACAGTCCAGCCAAAGGCCCAACAACAGACGTGTGTCCTGGCACCAGCTCTGGCCCGACCCTCTCACCAATGACCCAGTCCGAGGCAGAATCGAAACCGAAACTTAAGAAGGGGACCGACAAGGCCAATCCCCCTGCCGTTGTTGTTCAACTCCAAGACGGCCACCGAACCTCACCCAGTCCCGGGCGCACCTCGAGGGCGGAGCCCAAAAGTTCAATTCGCCATATCTCATGCACCCGGTGTCCAAATCGGTGTCTGAAAGGTCCAGGTAGATCAGCCCATCGTCCTCTATACAAATCCTCGCGAAAAATCAGGATTCATGCAGGATATTATGCCGGGAGCGGCGGGGGTCCGGGGAGCGCTGTGCTCACGCGGCCATCTCGGATGCCCGCCAAGCTCCTCCTCCCTTGCAGGCTTTTTAAACACATAAATAAAAGGCATTGTCATTAACAATGCCAATAGCTTAAAATCTCACGAATGCGTACCTATTGCATTGCAAATGCTTGTTTTCCAAATTATCAATTCGGCCACCAGAGTGTTTTTCTTGAAATTTGCTGTCTGGTGTAGAAATATGTTAATCTTTTGAGCACTGACGGTTGACATCATTAGTATATTTGTCCGCGATCAAATAATGTCATTGTTTGCGCCGTATCATAGCTAGGGCTATTGCCTTTTGTATGTTCTAGATTGTATTTCTATATTTGTAATGATTTTAAATTGTTGTTACCATTTTTATGAATATAATATTTTTTTATTTTTCTTATAAAGAAATATTTCTGATTTTTCAGTGGTATATTTTCGCTTGTTATGTTTGCTGTTGATTCGCCATGTGCTTTTATGATTATTTATAAATGATCAAATAAAAAAATGACATTACCCTTTTCTTGGTGCAGTTTATGTAGGATTTTAGCAAGTCTTCAGCACAAGATACTCGTCGAGTCCTCTAAACAGGACTACAATCTGCACTACTTAAGAAGATTATTCCCACTTCGTTCACTGAAAGCCTTCACATCATATTCCTGCTACCCAAAAACACAGGCTCATAAATGAGCCCCCAAGTGTTTAAAGACATATTTTAAAATGGTGATCAAAACCATGCAATTGCAATGAGGTTTAAAATCATAATAATGCAATGATAGAAATACGTTTCAAAATTTAATGAATAATGTGCAACCTTAACAAGAATTCTAAAAATGAGAACAACGGTTAACCGGGATCACATAGCACATAACTCGAGTAGTTTCATAGTGCAAGGTGGTCCGTTGAGTGGACTGTGGGCAAATCTTTTATACTGATTTAATGAGGAAGAGCTTGACCACAAGTCCGTCACATGACAGGTGTTAGATGTCAATCATACCACAATGTGTACATTTATCAGAACCGATATATGTCACTTCACAACTTTTTCATAAGAAAGCAGAAGATTACAAAAGGTCATAGGTCATATTCCCATGCCATATAGCTTGTCTTTAGTTTCTTGAAGTTAGCAAAAATACAATAATATTGAATAAAGTGAAAGATTGCACCTGGCCCCCACCGCAGTGCACCCCATGTCTTCCTCTTAGCTCGAGGTCTACCCTGTTTTTGTGGTCAGTGTTTGTGAGAAGAGAACCGCACTCCAGTGACAACGAAGGAGTGGGCACTTGTGAGTTTAGTTACCAAGAAGATAGAGCTGGGGCTGGTGTCCTTTGCAGAGGAGATGTGTTGTGATTTTATCAGAGAGGCATAGGGCCTACTGTGTTTACAGATTCATATGTGCTGGCTGGTGGGGCCATATGAGGGTCTCATGCTTCAGGTGTGGGGTAGAATCGGCCTAAGGTATGTATGTGGTAAAATGGGACCCTGCTTCATTTCCCTCCTCTTGTTCATTTTTTAACAAAACTCTTACAGCATATTTGGCTGGCCCTTCGTCCGGTTGGGGCATGCAGGGCGTGTCAATAATGTAGGGATACTGTTTGTCCTGCTTATCTACCAGCTATCTTAATTCGGCATTTTCTCCTTCAGGCCTGTCAGCTGGTGATTCATAAGGATCTACGCTAAGATCCCCCCGCTAGGTGTCTACCAGGGGAAGTGGGGGAGCGGTAGGTACTTGGCAGTGGGTGTCGGCAGAGGTCTGTAATAAGTGTGAGCCAGTCATTGTGAGCTCAACTATCTCTAACAGTGCTAGTTTATCCCCCTTCTCTGGTCCATTGTCCTCATGTATGGTCTTCCTGTATATCCCTGTGCTTGCGTAATTCATCCCTACTACTTTATACGGAATCTTTTCACACAATGACATACTATCTGTATGACGCAACCCAGGAGCAACAGCACACAGCAAATCGGTACAATATTTTTTAGGAGAGCAGACAGCCATGAAGGCATCCAGCTGAAATCGAACCAGTCTTTTGCTGTGTCTGCCCTGGCACCTCCTTCCTCAAACATTTTCTTCCCTAAATTGTGCAAGTCCTCAATGGCCTTTGTAAGTGATCCATTCTCAGCATAATTCGAAGGCACAAAAATGCAGCAGCTTTTCCGATCTTGCGACATAGTCCACCATCCATCGCAGTTAGCATGTCCAGTATATACCTATGCTCTAAAACCATAAGCCTCAGGGGGCGCTGTTCTTCCTTGATAGCATTTAGCCCATACCTGGTACAGTTGATGGCCCGCATGACTTCGTAGTGGGTCACCTCTAGCCAACGTGCATTTGCTTTTATCTGGAACATTGGGATGAGGCTCCGGAAAAAGAGCTGGGCTTCATTGAAAAGGCGGAATTCTTGGGAAATGTCATCAAAAGTGTCGTTGGCGAAGCATTGAGCAGTTTGCTGGTGCCGGTGGAGCAAGGTGACATCGCCTGTCATTGGATGCGAATGAATGTGGGAAATATTGGCTGCTTGAACCACCAGGTGAACTTAATGCAGGATCACCAGGCTGTATAGTCCATTCCATTATGGAGGCAGTTGGAGATAGAGGCGTTCTCCACAAGCCCAGTAGAGGTCCATTAGACTGGAGGTGCCATGCTGCATATCTGAATTAAAAATTGTGCTGTTGCATCCAGAGTTGTGACCCACAGGTACCGTGCCATTTCCTAGAAAACAGAGAAGAGGTGACTTTAGTTTGAATGCTTTTCTAGGTTTAGACATTTTCCCCCTATCGAGGTGCACCTTCACATCATATTCCTGCTACCCAAAAACACAGGCAAGCTCTTATTCCTTCTTCAAAATCATCATTCACTTTACTGACTGAATTAGAAGCAGGCTTTGTTTTTGTTTTTATGACAATATATTACGAAACCTATAAGTGTATTTTGATGCCTTCACTTGGATTTTGCTTCAACAAATTGAAGATAAAATATTTGATCGCTGCTTCCATTCAATATGATGTTTTGCTTTTTTGTGTTTTAGGTGCAGTCTTTCAATCTAAAGAAAAAAGATAACAGGCAAGGCAAGAAGTCACCTTGATGAACTGCACCGTAGGTATTTACCAAGTATCAATGTCGGTTATGGCCTTATGGAGGAGCGCTGCCACCTACTGGACATGTCTGGAATCTTGTTACCAGAGTAGCACCACCATGTGTTTTTCGAATTCCTGTTGCTCTTGCTCAATTAGTCAGAATTAAGGAGGAATAAGCTCTGTGGCAATACCTAGTAGGCTGTTCTTTCTGAAAAATGCAACAAATACTGTAATTCATCACAGAGTAGACATTTGTAACCAAGATCCGTTTGGGAATAAACTGCATGAACTCAAGAACGTCCTAGATTACAGTTCAGTTTATTTACAAATGTGTGGAAGCAGCAGGACATGCGCACAGGGCAACAAGCCCAAGCCAGCCACAGCACAATTCCAAATAGCTTCTTCTCATCAGAACCCAAGACTATTATGCTTACGTCAGTTATCCCAGAGAACATTCTGGCTCATTCTAGGTGTAAGTAGAAGTAGCCACTGGTAATCACTCTAGGCCGCATCCCAATCCATGGTTATTTTGCACACCATTGACATTGTGAGAGAATGCACACCCACATTTTTAACATAATTTTGAAATGATGCTCTCAAACTGGATTTTCTGGCGTGCATGCCCATGCGCCCAAGATACTTCAACAAAACTGGTGAACGATATAGTTCTGCAGGTGCAGGGTGCACCCCGTTGAACAAACAAGCATTTGCAATGCAATTTTTTCTCGCATTTGCGAGAGTTTGAGCTGTTGTCATTGCAAATGACAATGCCTTTTATTTATGTGTTTTGAAAACCTGCAAGTGGTCCGTAAACACGCACTTTGTGCTTATAGTCCTTGCTTATGAGAAGCAAGGCTGGCAGTAAAAGAGGTGCCGTTACTGCCAGCCTTGCTTCTCGTAAGCACCGACTATAAATCCTACAAGTACAAAGTGCGTGTTTACGCACCATTTGCAGGTTTTCAAAACAGATTAACAAAAAGGCATCGTCATTTACAATGCCAATAGCTCAAATTCTTGCAAAAGCAAGACCTAGTGCATTGCAAATTATTGTTCTGGCTTAGCGACTTGTAGCTGGATCCTTTCAGCCCTTATGCCCTGTTTGGTGGATTCCCTTTGGAGCAGGCCATGTAGATCTAATTTTAATCCCTTGCTTATTTCATTAAACCATACCATCTCCTAGGGATTATTTTGGTAAGTGTAAGATTTTTTAAAAGTGCAAGGTCTTGAAACAATTGGGATTAGAGAATTTTAGCAAGAGATTGTAGATGGATAATATTGTCTCCCCGCTTGCTCCCCTCCCTTTTTTTTGCAGTCCTATTTAGCGTGAACTCGACCCAAAGGTATTGGAGCGCTTTACATTAGCACCAGTTACATTAGACAAGAAATTTGCTATTCGTAGCTTAAGATCCACTGTCAGCCTGAATTTTTCTGTGAACCGGCAAAAAATCCATCTACTTTCTTGTGCAGTGTAACCAAGCGGTCTTTTTCTTAATTTCGCTATGCAGCTGATAAAATAGGCAGGTTATTCAATCGGAGTATTTCAAGGAGAAACAGGCGTTGTGGTCATGTAGGAAAAGGCCTCGTCCTGCACTTAGCATTAACCCAAAGAAAGAACCCGAGGCTGGATGCGTGGCCCTTTTTTAAAAACCAGTGTAACAAAGGGGCCACTGCAATTGCTGCGTATTCTTCAAGTGATCAGGATACCTTCATCCACTTGTGGCACCGCTCGATCAGGAAGACCCCTCAATCAGGAAGACTGACCACAACTCCTGTTTGGCCTCGAAATACTCAGTTTGATGAAATAACAATAATTATTTTGTATGACACCGTTGATCGATACTACACTAATCTTTTGGGATTGCAGAAATCATACTGCATACAGATTGAAGGGTTAATCATTTTATTAACAGTCCTGAAGAAGGTCTAGTGGACGAAAGCCTTCATTAGACCAAAACATTGACAATTACATCTTATACTTCTTTTTAATATTGTTAAACCCCCAGAGAAAAGGTGTCCACAATTGTAACCAGGAAGTACATTGTTTTGTATGAAGGTAGAACTTCCGGTTGCACTGTGTAATGCAATAATTTTAGGATATATATATATATATATATATCCTAAAATTTGTCTTTCAAGAATATAAAGCTCTTTTGAACATATACATCTGTGCTTCATGTATATTTTATGTTGATTAATATATGTTGAAATAACTGTGAAATGTTTTTGTGATGGAAACACTCTATGACAGGCAAATTAAAATAGCCAATCCAAACCTAGGATAATAATTGAAACAGAATTCACTTAAAATAAATCCCTTGTAGGTGCCTTTACCTGCTAATATCTCTTGCTGTAAACAGCATTAGCTGTCTGTTCTCGAGTACTGTCATCCATCAGCTATACAGGGCACCGGTATATCACAGATGGTTACATCTTTACACTCTGCATCATCAATATAAGATCACTGCTATCTCGTGCACACTAAATGCACAGTATGTGCTAATGCAAAAAAATAAGAGACTGGATCAGCTGACGCCTGGCTTCAAAAGGGAGGAGATTTAGGATCTTTCTTAGCAGTCTAATCAAACCATAGCAGGTTGCTGCAACCTTACGAGATTGTACTAAAAAATGAAGGTTGGGATCTAGCCGGCCGCCAAGGCTCTTAATTTGTTTCTTGGGGGGGCGGGGCGGCCCAAGGCAACTAGGCCACCAAGAATCTAAATTGTTGGGGGCCATGTGCCCCAGCATCATTATTTCAGTCTTGGCGCCATTCAGTTTAAGAAAGGATGCGTCCATCCATTCAAGCACTTTACTTAGGCAAGAAGAAAGGTTAATGCCAGAGGTGCCCTGTCTGGAACGGGAGACTGCCAGCTGGGTATCATCGGCATAAGTAACCAACTGGGCACCCCAGGGAAGAACCACCTGAGCCAATGGCCTCATGTAGATGATAAACATGGTAGGGCTAAGTGAGGATCCCTGGGGGACGCCGAACTGCAAGGGAATCTGTTTAGAAATTGCTTCCTCTTCAAAAGACAGAAAAAGTTCTGTCAGTGAGAAAGGATTGAAGCCAATTAACCCCTTCCATGCTCATGACGAGCTCAGCTCGTCATGGCATATACCTTTCAGGTGCTCATGACGAGCTGAGCTCGTCATAACCACACCCGTTTTCGTTGCTGTCCAGCACAGCAGGGGAAACTATCAAGCAGCGATGTGGTTAAGAGCCAGCCCTGATACCCCGACATCACTCAGCCTCTGAATCATTATCGAGGGGTTTACCGTGTCGAAGGCTGCGCTGAGATCTAATAAAATGATGGCAGCGCAGCTTCCAGAGTCAACTATTTTCCTCGCTTCTTCGACTCTGCATGGCTCGTTGAAAGAAGCACCCAAATGGCCAGCAGAAAAGGTAGAAAGAGTTTGCCTTGATTGAGCTTTTCATAAAAATAAATTGTACCAACTAACGGTAAAAATGAGAAATAGTCACAAATCACTTTTAAGACCTCAAGCGGGTGGGTGGTGGTTTGGGCGACTGGTCACCCACTAAATTAATTCAATCCCTTACCAATTTTAATTCACAACAGCCAGGTGTCTAAAGAGACTGTGACACCACCTGTGCTTCATTTGAGCCGGTGGTTTCCTGTGCTCAGCACTTAATTATCAACACCGGCACTTATGACAACTGCCACATGGTGGCGCTGTTTGTCTTATTTAGAGATAAGCAATACAACGGTTATGTATTAATCTAATATTCAATAAAAACATCTAATACCTGCCGCCCAAGTCATTCATATAGTTTTGGGGGCCTCAAATAGCCAGAATTATCGCACTTACACAGAGGTACTCTCTTTGGCAGTGCTGGCATGGGATGTGGGTGGTGCAAGCTGTAGTGGACTCCTGAAGAGGGCTCTGGCCCTTACTTTTTTACAAGCTAAGCACTGCGCACCACTACCATGACTAAATAGTTACTGCTCACAGCTCGGGACAGGGGAACCCTATTCACTAGGAACGGGGGTATTAGGTTTATACAAGAAAACAACGGTTCTGGTGGCTAATAGATACACAGTTATGATAATAGGTATGCACAATGGTAGGAAGTTTTGCAAAACCCCTATTAACATCAGAGGGCAGAAGGGACACTCTAAACAGTTTGTTCTTTGATGTTTTAATAAATACACAGTTCAATAGTATAAAACACTTTCTTAGATTTAAAAAGCGCTACACTATGTGCGTTATATCGCCAAGTGAAGCATGAAACCAAAACAATTGTGACTATATACAATGTGCAATTTGCAAAGGGTTTTCATGAAAACAGAAATCGACCATTCAATTTTTACATTTGTTAACAGCCTTAGTGTGTGGTTACACTGGCTGAAGGATGGCCTGATCTGTAAGGTTGTCGACAACGTTTCGTCCCACTATGTAATAGGGTCTTTGCAAAACTTACAGCCATTGTGCATACCTATTATCATAACTGTGTATCTATTAGTCACTAAATAGTTACTGCTGGCTTGACGCTCAGGAAGCAAGAGCATGCCATGAGTGAGGAGGCAGTCACCCAGTCGAACTTAGAGAGAAGTGGAAAGCTATGCAGGAAACAACCACCCAGCCTACGGAGAGCAAAGGTAAAAAGTTAGCATTTTGCCCATTCTTGCATTCTTTTCCATGGGCCATCCATGTTTCTTCATGGCCATCATAGGTCCATAATCATGGTACCAGGCCTGTTGGAGCCCTACCTGGACCAGGTAATACATTCATGGCAACAGACACTCTCAAGCAGATTCCGACTGGATTCACTCTGCTTTCCTTTGGCCAGTTCGGTATGGCTGGAATCTGCAGATTTCCCTGTGATTAATTATTTTCCCAGACTCAGCTACACTTTGTGTCTTTTTTGCAGATTCTACCAGCCATTTACGCATAGTCTTTTAGTTCCATTACGTAGGACATTACAATTTAGCAAACTTAGATCAGCGTTAGCTTTTTAGTAACCCCGGGCGGAGACCTCCGCTCCACCCGCGGAGTGTGGGGAGATTTGCCTACTCCTTGTTACGTGGAGTAGGCAAAGCTCTGCACACTCCACGGCGGAGCCGAGTTGGCCCGCCTCCCACCCTCTTATTTACAATTGCTTAAAACTTAAATAAAATGACTTTCTTTAAAGTAAATAAAAAACACTTACCTTGGCTGCGGCGTCCCTTGGCAGCCCTCCTCCTCTTCATCGTCGTCTCTGGGGCAACTGCGCATGGGCGCTCGCCCGCAAATTTTTCGCGAGAAATGAGCAGGTGCGGTCGTGTGCACATGCGCAGTTGCCCCAGAGACGGCGATGAAGAGGAGGAGGGCAGCCTGGAGACGCCGCAGCCAAGGCAAGTGGTTTTTATTTACTTTAAAGTCGTTTTATTTAAGTTTTAAGCAATTGTTAATAGGGGGGTGGGAGACGGGTGGGTAGCGGAGCTCCCCGTAGTTCCACAGAGTTTGTTCTCAACTCTGTGGCCCTCCACGTAGCCCCACAATGCCCACTACGCCCGGGGTTAATTTTTAGGCAATGCTTTAGCGACAGCGCCCATGCGCTGCTCGCTCTGCGAGGCATGCTGTAGTCGACTATGGTAGACAGGCTAACCCCACTCTCCGCCCATATTTTTGATCGGCTTCTGTCTTTGTCCTTCGTAATTGCTTGCGTGTTATTCCATGATAGGCTTGTTAGTCCCGCCTTAGTACTACCATGATGTCATTTGTAACCTCCCATGGCTATTGGCCCCTTTACTTCATTGTTACACTGGCGTGTACTATTTCCTTCATAGTCACAGAGCTTTGTCTGTGCCTTCTCCTCTCTTACCCCCTCCCCACGTTGTCCATGCCTTCTCCCCCCTCTCTCCCTACCGATGAAGGTGCCTTCTCCCCCCCACCCTCCCGTTGTCCATGATTCAAAGTTGCCAATGCAATAGGTCTCCCATAAATTGTAGACCCATTGTATTGCAAATGCTTGTTTCATCTTGCTTTCTTCCACGTTCTCCCTTCTCTCTACCACAATCCTGCTTGTTGTCCTACGTCTCTGTGAAACGGATTACAAGCACACTGTGCATAAAGAAACATTATTAAACAGATATACTCTAAGAAAACACAAACCGTGTGGTTTTCGCAAATCTGTTTTTCATAACTCTCTATTGTGTGTAATAAACGGAAAAAGTGTGACATTGCTTCCTCAATAGTTGCAAGATTTGTAGAGTACAGTTGCTGTTCTTAGGGTACAGTACGGTGGTTGCTAAAACCCCAGTGACCGTGCACGCTCACATGCGCACGCACGCACCCGATACTCTCACAGAAAAGCGGTGAGTCAGAGGAAGAGACATGTGAGCCCCCCGGTGACAGCAAGTCCTGTCAGAGACCACTGCCCCAGGGCCGCCTCGTGTGAAGCTGCGGCACGCGGGACGGGGAAGCAGAGAGCGAAGCACCTGCTCGCATCAGAAGATGGGCTTTAGGGCACGCAGTCAATCAATCAATCAATCATGGGCATTTGTATAGCGCGCTACTCTACCGGAAGGGTCTCAAGGTGCTGGGGGGAGGGGTCCGCTACTGCTCGAAGAGCCAGGTTTTGAGGAACTTCCTGAAGGAGAGCTGATCCTGGGTCAGCCGGAGGTGGATCGGGAGGGAGTTCCATGTCTTGGCTGCAAGGTAGGAGAAGGATCTTCCCCCGGCGGTGGCTCTGGGGATGCGTGGTACGGCGGCGAGGGCGAGGCTGGTTGATCGTAGCTGGCGGGTGGGCGCCTAGAAGGTCAGGCGGTTGTTGAGGTACTTGGGGCCCCGGTCGTGGAGGGCCTTGTGTGCGTGGGTGAGGAGCCTGAACGTGATCCTCTTGCTGATGGGGAGCCAGTGCAGGTCTCTCAGGTGGCCGGAGATGTGGCTGTGTTGGGGGATGTTCAGGACGAGTCGTGCGGAGGCGTTCTGGATGTGCTGGAGTCTTTTCTGAAGTTTGGCTGTGGTTCCGGCGTAGAGGGTGTTTCCGTAGTCCAGTCGGCTGGTGACGAGTGCCTGGGTGATCGTCTTCCTAGTTTCGGTGGGGATCCATCTGAAGATCTTACGGAGCATGCGCAGGGTGTTGAAGCATGATGATGAGACGGCGTTGACTTGTCTGGTCATCGAGAGGGAGGAGTCCAGGATGAAGCCCAGGTTGTGTGCGTGGTCCGTTGGTTTGGGAGTGGTGCCCAGGGCAGGGGGCCACCAGGAGTCGTCCCAGGCGGAGGGTGATGATCCCAGGATGAGGATTTCCGTCTTGTCTGAGTTCAGTTTCAGGCGGCTGTTCTTCATCCATTCGGCGACGTCTTTCATCCCTTCGTGTAGGCTGGTTCTGGCGGTGGCGGGGTCGTTGGTGAGGGAGAGGATTGGCTGGGTGTCGTCGGCGTAGGAGATGATGTTGAGGTTGTGTTTGCGTGCGATGGCTGTGAGAGGGCTCATGTAGACATTGAAGAGGGTTGGGCTGAGTGATGATCCTTGTGGTATGCCGCAGATGACTTCGGTGGCCTCGGATCTGAACGGGGGGAGGCGGACTCTCTGGGTTCTTCTGGCGAGGAACGCGATGATCCACTCCAGTGCCTTCTCTTGCTGAGGCGCTGTACTAGGGTGCGGTGGCAGACAGTGTCGAAAGCTGCAGAGAGGTCCAGGAGGATGAGGGCCGCTGTTTCCCCGTTGTCGAGCAGGGATCTGATGTCGTCAGTGGCTGCGATGAGTGTGGTCTCGGTGCTGTGGTTGGCTCGGAAGCTGGACTGCGAGGGGTCGAGGGATCCGTTCGTCTCGAGGAAGGCGGCGAGCTGTCTGTTGACGGTCTTCTCGATGACTTTGGCAGGAAAAGGGAGGAGCGAGATGGGGCGGTAGTTGTTGAGGTCGGTGGGGTCAGCTGTTGGTTTCTTCAGGAGGGCGCTGAGTTCGGCGTGCTTCCAGATCTCCGGGAAAGTGGCGGTGTTGAAGGAGGTGTTGATGATGTCCCGGAGTTGGGGTGTGATGATGGAGTCGGCCTTGTTGAAGACCTGATGGGGGGAGGGGTCGGTTGGTGATCCGGAGTGGATGGTGTTCATTGTGCGGGTGGTGTCTTCGGTGCTGATTGGGGTCCAGGCGCAGAGGGTGGTGGTGGGGGGCGTTGGTTCGGTGGTTGGGTGCGTGGTCGGTGCGCCGAAGCTGTTGTGTATATCAGCGATCTTGTGGTGGAAGAATGAGGCGAGTGAGTCGCAGAGGTCTTGCGAGGGAGTGATGTCGTTGTTTCCGGCGCTGGGGTTGGAGAACTCTTTGACGATGCTGAAGAGTTCCTTGCTGTTGTGGGCGTTGTTGTCCAGTTGTTCTTTAAATGCCGTCTTCTTGGTGGTGTGGATCAGCTGGTGGTGTTTGCGGGTGGCGTGCTTGAGGGCCGTCATGTTGTCTGTGGTCTGGTTGTGGCGCCAGGCTTTCTCGAGGGTGCGGCAGTTCTTCTTGGAGATCTTGAGTTCGTCGGTGAACCAGGGGGCTTTCTTGCTGCCGGGTCTGCTGGGAGGGTTCTTCAGTGGTGCGAGGTCATCTGCGCAGTTGGTGAGCCACTGTGTGAGGTTGCTGGCTGCTTCGTTGGGGTCCGTTGTGCTGGAGGGGGGGTTCTGGCGGATGGAGGTGGTGAGCTGCTCGGCGGTGATCTTGCTCCAGCTCCTGCGAGGAATCTGTTGCGGGTGGTGGTGGGTCGTGGTTTTTCTGAGGCTGAAGTGGATGCAGATGTGGTCAGTCCAATGGAGTCCGTCTTCTTTCCATTCTCTGCTCCATCTCTCCTCACCCAGGAACATTATATAGGCTTGTCGTAAACACCCTCTAATGCGTTGTTCTGCAGCAAAATACAAACATCTGTAAGACTGGTAGGGTTGGGGGAAAGGTTAGTCGTGTGTCAGGTTAAGGACATTTTATGAAAGGCTGGTACCTCTGAAATACTGTTACACCAATAATAATTTGTCTGGCAACGTCCTGAATCCAAAACGTTCTGGTTGACTCTGGCCTCTAATTCATATTCAGCCTTGCTTTTGGGTTAATATTTAAACTTCACGTTTAATAAAAGTGCAGAGCGGCATGGGTGCAGTACACTGTCGGACTGGGACAGAAAATAGGGCAGGGCACCAAAATAACAAACAAGCATTCACAATGCAATAGGTCACGCATTTTAGAAACTTTGACCTATTGGTATTGCAAATGACAATGCCTTTTAATATTGCAGGCTTTTTAAACACATAAATAAAAGGCATTGTCATTAACAATGCCAATAGCTTAAAATCTCACAATTGCGTACCTATTGCATTGCAAATGCTTGTTTTCCAAATTATCAATTCGGCCACCAGAGTGTTTTTCTTGAAATTTGCTGTCTGGTGTAGAAATATGTTAATCTTTTGAGCACTGACGGTTGACATCATTAGTATATTTGTCCGTGATCAAATAATGTCATTGTTTGCGCCGTATCATAGCTAGGGCTATTGCCTTTTGTATGTTCTAGATTGTATTTCTATATTTGTAATGATTTTAAATTGTTGTTACAATTTTTATGAATATAATATTTTTTTATTTTTCTTATAAAGAAATACTTCTGATTTTTCAGTGGTATATTTTCGCTTGTTATGTTTTCTGTTGATTCGCCATGTGCTTTTATGATTATTTATAAATGATCAAATAAAGAAATGACATTACCCTTTTCTTGGTGCAGGTTATGTAGGATTTTAGCAAGTCTTCAGCACAAGATACTCGTCGAGTCCTCTAAACAGGACTACAATCTGCACTACTTAAGAAGATTATTCCCACTTCGTTCACTGAAAGCCTTCACATCATATTCCTGCTACCCAAAAACACAGGCGAGCTCTTATTCCTTCTTCAAAATCATCATTCCCTTTACTGACTGAATTAGAAGCAGGCTTTGTTTTTGTTTTTATGACAATATATTACGAAACCTATAAGTGTATTTTGATGCCTTCACTTGGATTTGCTTCAACAATTTGAAGATAAAATATTTGATCGCTGCTTCCATTCAATATGATGTTTTGCTTTTTTGTGTTTTAGGTCCAGTCTTTCAATCCAAAGAAAAAAGATAACAGGCAAGGCAAGAAGTCACCTTGATGAACTGCACCGTAGGTATTTACCAAGTATCAACGTCGGTTATGGCCTTATGGAGGAGCGCTGCCACCTACTGGACATGTCTGGAATCTTGTTACCAGAGTAGCACCACCATGTGTTTTTCGAATTCCTGTTGCTCTTGCTCAATTAGTCAGAATTAAGGAGGAATAAGCTCTGTGGCAATACCTAGTAGGCTGTTCTTTCTGAAAAATGCAATAAATACTGTAATTCATCACAGAGTAGACATTTGTAACCAAGATCCGTTTGGGAATAAACTGCATGAACTCAAGAACGTCCTAGATAACAGTTCAGTTTATTTACAAATGTCTGGAAGCAGCAGGACATGCGCACAGGGCAACAAGCCCAAGCCAGCCACAGCACAATTCCAAATAGCTTCTTCTCATCAGAACCCAAGACTATTATGCTTACGTCAGTTATCCCAGAGAACATTCTGGCTCATTCTAGGTGTAAGTAGAAGTAGCCACTGGTAATCACTCTAGGCCGCATCCCAATCCATGGTTATTTTGCACACCATTGACATTGTGAGAGAATGCACACCCACATTTTTAACATAATTTTGAAATGATGCTCTCAAACTGGATTTTCTGCCGTGCATGCCCATGCGCCCAAGATACTTCAACAAAACTGGTGAACGATATAGTTCTGCAGGTGCAGGGTGCACCCCGTTGAACAAACAAGCATTTGCAATGCAATTTTTTCTCGCATTTGCGAGAGTTTGAGCTGTTGTCATTGCAAATGACAATGCCTTTTATTTATGTGTTTTGAAAACCTGCAAGTGGTCCGTAAACACGCACTTTGTGCTTATAGTCCTTGCTTATGAGAAGCAAGGCTGGCAGTAAAAGAGGTGCCGTTACTGCCAGCCTTGCTTCTCGTAAGCACCGACTATAAGTCCTACAAGTACAAAGTGCGTGTTTACGCACCATTTGCAGGTTTTCAAAACAGATTAACAAAAAGGCATCGTCATTTACAATGCCAATAGCTCAAATGCTTGCAAAAGCAAGACCTAGTGCATTGCAAATTATTGTTCTGGCTTAGCGACTTGTAGCTGGATCCTTTCAGCCCTTATGCCCTGTTTGGTGGATTCCCTTTGGAGCAGGCCATGTAGATCTAATTTTAATCCCTTGCTTATTTCATTAAACCATACCATCTCCTAGGGATTATTTTGGTAAGTGTAATATTTTTTAAAAGTGCAAGGTCTTGAAACAATTGGGATTAGAGAATTTCAGCAAGAGATTGTAGATGGATAATATTGTCTCCCCGCTTGCTCCCCTCCCTTTTTTTTGCAGTCCTATTTAGCGTGAACTCGACCCAAAGGTATTGGAGCGCTTTACATTAGCACCAGTTGCATTAGACAAGAAATTTGCTATTCGTAGCTTAAGATCCACTGTCAGCCTGAATTTTTCTGTGAACCGGCAAAAAATCCATCTACTTTCTTGTGCAGTGTAACCAAGCGGTCTTTTTCTTAATTTCGCTATGCAGCTGATAAAATAGGCAGGTTATTCAATCGGAGTATTTCAAGGAGAAACAGGCGTTGTGGTCATGTAGGAAAAGGCCTCGTCCTGCACTTAGCATTAACCCAAAGAAAGAACCCGAGGCTGGATGCGTGGCCCTTTTTTAAAAACCAGTGTAACAAAGGGGCCACTGCAATTGCTGCGTATTCTTCAAGTGATCAGGATACCTTCATCCACTTGTGGCACCGCTCGATCAGGAAGACCCCTCAATCAGGAAGACTGACCACAACTCCTGTTTGGCCTCGAAATACTCAGTTTGATGAAATAACAATAATTATTTTGTATGACACCGTTGATCGATACTACACTAATCTTTTGGGATTGCAGAAATCATACTGCATACAGATTGAAGGGTTAATCATTTTATTAACAGTCCTGAAGAAGGTCTAGTGGACGAAAGCCTTCATTAGACCAAAACATTGACAATTACATCTTATACTTCTTTTTAATATTGTTAAACCCCCAGAGAAAAGGTGTCCACAATTGTAACCAGGAAGTACATTGTTTTGTATGAAGGTAGAACTTCCGGTTGCACTGTGTAATGCAAAAATTTTAGGATATATATATATATATATATCCTAAAATTTGTCTTTCAAGAATATAAAGCTCTTTTGAACATATACATCTGTGCTTCATGTATATTTTATGTTGATTAATATATGTTGAAATAACTGTGAAATGTTTTTGTGATATGTATACTCTATGACAGGCAAATTAAAATAGCCAATCCAAACCTAGGATAATAATTGAAACAGAATTCACTTAAAATAAATCCCTTGTAGGTGCCTTTACCTGCTAATATCTCTTGCTGTAAACAGCATTAGCTGTCTGTTCTCGAGTACTATCATCCATCAGCTATACAGGGCACCGGTATATCACAGATGGTTACATCTTTACACTCTGCATCATCAATATAAGATCACTGCTATCTCGTGCACACTAAATGCACAGTATGTGCTAATGCTTCTTTTTTCCTGCTTTCCCCCACCTCCTATCCAGCTCTGCTCTCCTCACTTTCTCTCTTTTCTGCTCATGCCTCAAATTTTACATGCATATAAGCAGTCGTCCCAGCTATTAGAAGACCTAGTCTTGCCTGGTTCACAACTTAAGTGCACTTTCATTCTTTTCTGACAATCAGCATCTTTTCTGTATCGCTGGTTGTTTATTTAAACACTTAATGGCCATGGCTTTTAATAACTGAATGGGAAACAGGTACCAGAGTGGTGTATGTGTCAGTGTAAATGTGCTTCAGCATGTGTACATGTGATGAGGTACTCAGGTCTATGAGCAGTGCTGTTGCAGAATATACTCCATTAAGACAGTTCAGCCAGGTAAATGCTCCTGCAAAAATAATAAACAATAATTTGTTTTTTATAGAGCACTTTGTACCACACACACTATTTCTAAGCACAGTAAATACCAGGAACTGTATTATGGAGAGTGCCCTGGGGGTGCAACAGGCATTTGCGCCTGCTTTGCATTCCCCGGGGCACTCTGGTATTACAGAAGGAGCTGAAGATGCTTGTGCGGCTCCTTCTGTAATACGGATTACGCTGGTCCACATAAAGCACCAGCTTATCCTGCAAGGGGGGGGGGTGCCCCATGCAAATTAGGGAATCCCTTTGCACCTGCACCATATTACCAATGTGGGCGCAGAGGCAAAGAGCCCTCAGGAGGCGCACTAATAGTGCACCATTTAAAAGGTGGCACACTGTCGTTGAGCCCCATCATGGCAGGCCTCCGGCTTAGAGAAAGGGGGTCCTATGGACCCACTAGACATCCCCTTGGAGGCTGACTGCACTCACCTGCAAGGGGCTCTCTAACCCCCTTCAAAGTGCAGGCAGGTTTCTGCCTTCACAGTCAAACACAGAGCGGCTGTAAAGCAGCTGCTCCGTATTTCATGTGAATTCGGTGCCCTCAGTGCAGCACGAATTTGTGGCTGCCCTGGGGGCAGCGCATTCACCAATTATGTGGCAAACTTTCCTTCATTGCGCCGGGTACACCTTTGTAAAGGTGCATCCGGCGCAATGAAGGTAAGTGTGCTGCATGTAAAATGCAGCCCCTGGTGTTATTATTGGACAGTTTATTGGTAACTATCATAATAAATTCAAAAGGATGAAAGGCTAAGTTGTTCTTGCCAAGTACCAAACTCATGACGTTTAGCTTTCACCTCACCTCTCCTGTTTTGTTGGCATTAGGACTCTGTGCAGTTTACCACTGCTAACCAGTGCTAAAGTGCTTGCGCTCATTCCCTAAAACATGGTAAAATTGGTTAACTTGATTGGCATATTTAGTTTACTTCTAAGTCTCCAGTAAAGTGGCATGTCATATACCCAGTGCTGTTAAATTAAATGATACTAGTGGGCCTGCAGCACTTGTTGTTTCACCCACTTAAGTTGCCCCTTGAAACATGTTTCAGGCCTGCCATTGCAGCCTGTGTGCAGTGTTAAACTGCCAATTCGACCTGGCAAAATAAATCCCTTCCGAGTCCTCAAACTCCCCTTTTAATACATATATGTCACCCATAAGGTAGTGTATTTCAAAAGCTGGCATTGTACTTTTAAGCTTTATATATCCTGATATTGAACACTTCTGTTTGTTTTTCACTACTGTGAGGCCTACCTCTCTCCTAGGATAACATTGTGTTACCTTATTACATTTAATAAGTGATAACTTTTCTTCGGAAGCAGGTAAGAATATCATGTTTGGTGTCTAAGGAATTGTAGTTTAAAATGGTATGCAACGTTTACAACGCAACCGTTACAACGCCGTTCCATTACGACGCGGTCATAACAACGAAAGTTGTTACAACGAATTGCACTGGGGGGCGCTCAAGGATAGTAAATCATTTAATTTACTATCCCAACACCTTCCCTACTATCCACGGGGACTGGTGTTGGAATAGTAAATTAATTTTTTTTCATTTGCGCCCCCCCAACGCAAGTTGTTGTAACGACTTGCGTTGTTACAACCGCGTTGTAATGGAACGGGTTGTAAAAGTGTGCGTCGTAATGACGTACATCCAGTTTAAAATCCTTCTTAATCATTAAGTTGGATTTCAAGCCACTATTATGAAAATGCCACTTTTAGAAAGTTGGCATTTACTTGTCCTAAACGTTTGGTGTCTGTAACCTGTTCCTGGGTCACATGATTAGGTGTAGTTGGCAGTTTTCCTTTGTGTATTCCTCCCAGAAAGTCACACAATAGGGGGACTGGTTGTTGGCAGGATGGGCTATCCTGGCAAGATGGAGGAGGTGGGAAAGCTGTGCACAGCCCCACATGCACTTCAAAGACACTGCCTCAGCTCACCCACAAATAACTTCACACTAGCCTTTTTGTGACTCCAGACATCCTGGGACAAGGGCAGGGAGGCACGAAATCCCAACAGACACTTCTGCAGCGGGGGGGGGGGGGGAACATGAGTACTCCAGATGTTTATTTCAATTGAGACCTTCAGACCCACTCTTCAGTACACACCTGGAGTTGTGGATACTAGAGAATAATGATTACCCTGCTATTGAGGCCTGTCCTGCTGTGTTTGAGAAGTGAGACTGGACCAGCTCCCTTAATCCCAGGCTGCCTGAAGTGACTCCAAGGGTCGCTGACTGACCTCCTTTTCTGAGCTACAGGGACATAACAAGCTCCAGAGGCTCCCTGCAGCTGCTCAGCTGCCCTGCTGCACTGAACCTGCCTTGAACTGCACCTAGACCTGCCTTAGCCCTGCTGGCCTCTGCTGGAGGTAGTTCCTGATTCCCAAGAAGTGTCTCTCAGGTCCGGAACACTTGGTTTTGGATCAGTTGACCTCCTCCTGGAAGAAAAGGAGAAATCTTGAAGTTTTGGGTTCTCCAGGACTGTGAATGCATCAAGATCTTGCTGGCAGCGACAACCAACAACCTGGGACTGCACACAACAACTGGCAACGCAAGACCTGCACTTCGCGCTAAAGCATCAACAGCCCAAAGTGACCGCCAACGTAAACCTCCAGCAACAACCGCCCACAACGCCCAACTGGATCTTCGCACTTCAACAACGACTGTCCGTGATGCCCAGCCTGCTCTTCACGCTATAGAAACAACCATCTACGATGCTCTCCCTGGTCCACGTGGCCTCCTGCACCACAAACTGGACTCTTCATACTGGACTTTGAGAAGGCAAATTTTTCAGCTGGACTAACTGTATCTAGTCCATGCTCCATCACAACGTGTGAGTTTCCCCTGGTCTAGCATGATCAGATGACTGCGAGCTGTGCTTTGTGCTTTTAGGCGCTATAACTACTTACATTTTTTATATTGCATATCTACGGTTCTACTGATTGATTTTTTGTCAATTTGGTGTCAAATAATTTATTAAAGTTTTCTCTATTTTCAAAATTAATGTGGGATTCTTCTTGTGTTGTGTTTTCATTTTATTACTGATTGTTTGCTGCCTTAATATTTTATGCATTATCTCTAAGTTAAGACCTGCTTACTTTTGTGACAAGCTACCAGAGGTTTAAGCACAAGTTAGTCTAATGCCCTTTGTGGTTCAGTGTGGTAAGGATTTTGGCTGTTGCTTGAGAAGAGCTCACTCCCCCAACCCACCACCCAATTTTTCACAGATATCATCTGGGGTTTTGAGATCTATTGTGACATAGTTCACTGGATAGCCCTTTAAGAGGTGTTTCAGCTCACAAAGTGCCAACGTAGTGTTACTCTGTGACTCAGCGCTATGTCACCGGCACATCCCATATCCCAGTGGGGGCTTGAGCACTTTACTGACTTTAATTGAACTAACTGGAATAACACACATGGTCAGCAAGGTGGCGCAATTTGGAATTGCATCAAGGAAAACTCGGCTTTTCTGCTCTATAAGTCAGAGCAGTACTAGAACTGTGAGCAGAGACTGAGCCTTCCTGATGCTATATATTTTACTCCTGTACCTATGCTTTGCATTATTTTGTTCAAATAATGCAGTCTTTAGTGCACTAGCTATCTGAACTAAAAGTGGCAAACAGGTGCTTAATCCCCTCAGAAAATCAGCAATAGCAGTGTGAATTTCCCTGGGAAGCAGACTCATATAAAATATTAAGGTTAAGGGCCATATGTAGCAAGGTACCAATTAGCGATTCTGTAATAGCGATTTTTAAGAAATCGCTATTTCAGAATCGCTAATTGGTATGTATCAAGAAAATTGCAATTTTTTAGCGATTTCTTGATATTCCTTAATTGCGAATTCGCAAATTGTGAATTCGCAATTAAGGAATACTTTCCCATTCTTTTCTATGAATCGGGAGGCACATTCGAAGGAGTGGGAATTTATTCTCAATTTGCGATTCGCAATTTGCTAATCGCAAATTGAGAATAATTTCAAGGGTGCAGGGGTGTCCAAAGGACACCCTGTTGCACCCCTGAAATAAGCATGGGTGCACATGTGGTGCACATACATGCCCTAAGGGAATGTATGTGCGTCACATGGCACTTTGAAAAATGCAAAAATGGGCATTTTTCAAGAAATTAGCAAATTACCACCAACTTGAAGTTGGTGGTAATTTGCGATTCCTTAGGGACAATTAGCAATTTTTTTTAGCTTCATACATTGCATTTAAGGAATCTCAAAATTTGCGATTCCTTAAATGCAATTGCAAAATAAGGAATCGCAAATTTTGCAATTCTTTATTTTGCATGCAGATTTGTGTGATACATACCATTTTGTGAAAATGCGTTCGCAAACGCCGAAATTCTGCGAATTTCGGCATTTGCGAATGCATGTGGGCATGATACATATGGCCCTAAGTGAATGAAAGGTAGAGGAGGCAATCGGTCACACTAGCGCAGAGGTCTTCAAACTTTTGGATGCCGAGACACCCCTGTCAACATTTTCAAGCGTAAGGACCCCTCCTGACAAAAATGTAAAAACCTCTAGGTTATGAGGAAGGTGAGGACCAAATTATGCGACAGGCTTAACTAAATTGTGTGAGTAGAAAATGTAAATAATGTTCTGTGATGCTGCGTATTTTGGGGTAGCATTGCTTTATTATTTAGAATTTTTTTAAACACAGTAATACTGAGGAACGATTTCACCCCATTAGTACCAGTTTATAACCAAAATACAGCAATTAACATCAGAAAGATGTCTAGTCAACCTCTGTGAAGGGCCTCCCAATCCGCAGGAATACGCGCTGCCACATTAGAAGCTCACCTGGCCATGGCCGGGAGCAGCACGGGTGCATTCAAACTGTGGGGTTCTTGTGCAGAGTTAAGCAGTTTACCCATGCCCCTTTCCTCTCACCCACTTCCTTCCATCCCTCTCATCTCTCCTCTCCCAACCCCGGATCCCTCTCTCACATTGCAGGCAGATGCTTATTAGCCCCAGGACACCTTTTGGTAACAGTAGCGCACTACAAATGTAAATAATCGGCAGAAGCAGGGGATCCACTAGACCCGAGCTTCGGGGTGGGGGGGTTTAACACTCCCAGCCAGGGCTTGTCCAAGCACTGGTAGCACACGGTGCAACAGTCTTACCACCTTCTCCATGAATTCCCTCACTACCACTCACCAACGATACACCTCATCTCTCTATAGCACCAGTCTGACAAACATTTCATTTTTTTATAGCGCTACTCATAGTTTACTCACACTCAGTTCTGTGATGTGCATGGTACATCTTCATTGTACCAGGCACTTTAACCTTCTGCACTGTGTGGGTGACAAGAGTGTCCATGTGACTGCATGGTGAGCAATGCAACAGTGTGAGAGTAGGGTAAAAGGAGTGACTGCAGGGTGAGTGAGGTGACCATATGAATTTGGGTTCGGCTGTAAGTGCAGAGTGGGACGAATTAGTGCATGGTTAGCGATGGCCTTGTTTGAGTGAGCTGCAGATCGAGCAGTAAGGGGGGGACAGGTGAGTGAAGTGTCACATGAGTGCAGGGTGAGAAGTGTGCTCGTGTGACTGCAGGGTGAGGTACAGAGTGAACAATGCAAGCAAATTTGTAGGTGAGCGGGTGAATGTTGTGAGTGCATGGTGATCAGTGTGAGTGCATTGTGATCAGTGTGAGTGCACTGTGATCAGTTTGAGTGCATTATGATCACTGTGAGTGCAGGGTGAGCGGGTGTACGGTGTGAGTGCATGGTGATCAGTACGAGTGAATTGTGATTACGGTAAGTGTAGGGTGAGCGGGTGAATGGTGTAAGTGCATGGTGATCAGTGTGAGTGCAGGGTGAGCGGGTGAATGATGTGAGTGCATTGTGATCAGTGTGAGTGCATTGTGATCACTGTAGGTGCAGAGTGAGTGGGTGAATGTTGTGAGTGCATGGTGATCAGTGTGAGTGCACTGTGAACAGTGTGAGTGCATTGTGATCACTGTGAGTGCAGGGTGAGCGGGTGAATGGTGTGAGTGTATGGTGATTGGTGTGTGTGCATGGTGATCAGTGTGAGTGCATGGTGATCAGTGTGAGTGCATGGTGATCAGTGTGAGTGCAGGGTGATCAGTGTGAGTGCAGGGTGAGCGGGTGAATAGTGTGAGTGCATGGTGATCAGTGTGAGTGCATTGTGATTGCTGTGAGTGCATGGTGATCAGTTTGAGTGCATTGTGATCAGTGTGAGTGCATTGTGATCGCTATGAGTGCATGGTGATCAGTGTGTGTGCATTGTGATCGCTGGGAGTGCAGGGTGAACGTGAAAGTGAAGGCAAGAATGAGAAGTGAGTAGTCTGAAAGCAGGGTGCATTCCCAGAAACTTGAAGCGTAGGGTTTCAGATATAAGTTAAACTATTGCTATAATGGCATTAATCAGGGTTCGAGGGTGGAGGAAATAAATAATGTGCTGATCCTACAACAAACTTCCAGTCTAATGATTAGGGTTACCAGCTCATTATTTTGATGGCCCAGAAATAAGCAGTCACCTACAGCTGTATTTTTTGCACTTATCTGTGAATACTTAGAACAGCAAATATAAATAGAAAGCACATTTAATTGTGTTCTAGGGATGCCTCAATGATCCATGACTAATAATTAAAGAGAATAAAGATAGAAAAGTCACATAACTAATTAATAAATACTTTTTTATTTATAACTCAATTTAGTGTCAAGAGCAGGTCTCTGCAGGATCTTTAAACAACACACAGCAGGCATGCTTCTTTTGGCAACCCAACTTTATATTTCTTTTCATTAAATGCATTCTCACACTACAGCAGTAAGCGTAAAAATACAAATGTAAGGAATAGGCAGAGTGGGGGCCCAGGGGGTACTGGAATCATAAAAAACTAAGCTTTGGTAATCCGCTAACAAAGGCATGTAAATATGCTAATGGTCTTTAAAGACCTGTGAAAAACTCGGGCCGGAGATAAGACTCCAGACACTGCCCAGCCGAGGCCCCAGGATCGCGAGCTGCACTGCAGCAGCCCGGGCTGAGACACAGGATGGGGGAGGAGGGGGGCTGAAGCCCTGGAGGCAGGCCCGGACTGGCCATAGCGGGCACCGGGCAATCCCCCGGTGCGCCGCAAGGGCGGGGGCCGGTTTTGAGCCCCTGGGGGCCGATTTTGTTACAGGGCCGTTTTTGCAGCATAGCTGCAAAATCGACCCTGTAACAAAATCGGCCGAAAACCGGCCCTAGCAAAGCGCTCGGCGGCACCTCCACCCCCCCTGAGTGGGGAGGGGGGGCCGCCGAGCACTTTGCCATGGCCGGATTTTGTTCCCAGTCCGGCCCTGCCTGGAGGCCAGGGCAGAAGTGACACTGTGAAGGCGCGACCCCCTTTGCATCGCTCCACGGCCCCCCTGGGGGTCGCGCCCCACAGTTTGAAGACCCCTGCACTAGCGGCTTAGTGAAATGTGTGACTCAGATAAGGAAAAAGGTTTATTTCTCTGTGTCAAATTGCCAACAGCAAAAAACATTCCAATATAATAGGAGACTAAGGTTCTGATGATGTCAGAAGAGAATACAGAGATGCTTAAGTGAAATATGTTTCATCACCAGTCTATAGCATGTCACACTTTCCATGGCATGAGGAGCTCCTGCTGAGGTCACCATTGCACTTCATAGGCCGCGTTAATGTTGTTTAATCTACCCAAAAATTGAGACACTGCCCAGTGTATTTACTGAAATAAAACTCATCAAGTTTTCATTGTTGCCTTGCACAAAAATATCTTAGGTACAACATCTCATCAGATCCGGAAGTCTGGTGAAATCCCTATGCCCGCGCAATAATATGTCATATATGGCTCTTTCAAGCGCCCTTCCAATACTGATAGTTTTCAAAGGCAAATAAACCTCAATTCGAAAAGTTCCAATATACCTTTCATCAGGCTGCTTTGGGCCTGATTTAGACTTTGGTAGATGGGTATTTACTCGTAAAGCACTCCATTGCCCTAAGGGAGTACCACCAAGGTAAATTTCGAAATGACCGCTGGCCCAGCGGACATGTCTTGCATTTACAGGAACCACTTTCACAGTGGTTCCTGTAAATGTATTGAAATGTTGATAGATGATTTGTGAATATGATGGAGCGGTACAGCAAACTTTCAAAGTTTGTTTAATTTTCAAAAAGAAAATCCCAAAGCAGGACTTTCTTTTAGAAAAAAAAAAACAAATTACCCCCTCACCATAAAAAGTTTCTCCCATGGCGTGGGGTCATTTTTGTAGGTTTCACTGTCCCTTAATGACAGGTTTTACCTGAGACTGACTGGTAGCGAAAACTGGCCATTGACCTGCCTACTCTAAATAGTTTGGGCGGAACAATATCCAAACCTCCGACGGCCCTTACTCTGTCGGGCATTGTAGAAGTATGTCAGCGGTGGAGACGGTCTCCACCATCGACATACTGAAGGTCTGTTCAAATGTAAATTAGGCAAGAGGCCCTTCAGTTTGGCGGAGAAGGTACTCCGTCACTGCTGCAATGGAGTACCCTCTCCGCCAAATTATAAATGAGGCCCTTAATCTTAAAAAAATTATTGCTCCTTTTCATACGAACTGTACTCTGATGACTGTGTGGAAATACTCATTACTTCACTTCACTTAGGTACTTTTAAACCTAAATCTCTAGAAGGGCTTTACTGATTATAAAGAGAATGAATCAAATGTCTTGGAGAGATTCCATATGTCGTACAGTGCTTCATATACATTTTTAGTCGTTTTGGTTTTTTAAAGAATACACTCAAGAATATGCAAGTGCTATTTGGGTTTTCACATGTTGGCCGTTGGCACCATCAATTATCTATTTTGCCTTTTCACAAGGACTATGAAGAGTGGAATGACATATTTCCAGGCACATTTCCTCAGGTGTCAGTATCCTAGCAGGAGGGTCAGCGTTTGTCTTAATCTTCTGGCAGCTGCTCAGAGTGAAACTCCACTTTCTGTGAGGGTGCTCCTCAGTAGTGAGATTGAATTTAGCCTGTCCTTACATTACCAGTGGGAATGAGACATCATTTGCCTGTGCTCACTTAGCCCCCTCATTTGTCCTATATGTTGCCAGTCTTCAATCAGCAGTGAGAGGACAATCAGTGCAGAACAACCTACTGCTTTCACTCCAGTCACCACCTGACACACTGACCAAAAACGAGTTAAAACGGCCTCATCATTCCACCGTGACTTCAAAGGCTCTGGTTTACACAGCTTGTGTTACATGACAAAGCTGGTACAACACAAGCATGGTGGCTGCTGAAAGCAAATGACACATTCACTGTCACACAGGAACAAAATGTTTCAGTTAAATGCAGCTTCCACTGAATGCAAGAAAACAGTAAAACAAATTCAAAAGCCAATTCCAGGAAGGCACACTTTAAACCCAGATCAGTTCCACTTCAGCGCCTCTGCACCATGCTGGTGTACCTAATAACAAGAGTTACACATTGACAACTGAGGCAGGCTCAGATCCGCTCCTTAGGCTAACCCAGGCAAACCTTTATACTGTAAACAAGACACAGTCTCCAAAGTTATTGTTTAATCATTATATTTGCTTCTTGTTGAACTCCATGATTTGCTTCATGCATTCCAAGACAAATATTTGCTATCCTAGCTTACTCTGTGTACTAGAGAAACCTCGCTTTTTATCCATGCTAAAACTGACCCTTAAGCCATGGCTCCTTCTGGCCTTCACTCTAGAGGTCAGTGGTCATTACAGTTCATCCCTGTCCAGCCACATCTGCTGCACCTGACAAAATAAGTCCATATCTGCCAAATCACCAGATCCATCAGCAACCACAAACTCATTGCTTCAAAAATGTCTGCCACACTTCCATGTCTGATTTCACTCAGAGGCGTAGTAAAGGGGGGGGGGGACAGGTGGTCCGCCCCAGGCGGCACGAGTTTTGGTGGCGACAGCCTCCCACCGCTCTTACCTGCTGCAGTCTCGGGAGCGCACTCCCCCCACCCCACGCCCGCTCTTCAGTCGGCCGCCGCGGGCGGCAAACGAAACAGAGATCTCACCAGCACCGCCCTCCCCCCGCTTCACTCTGACCGCTGCAGGGCGGCAAACTCAGGGACTGTCACAGGTGGCCAAAGGGCTAGCTACGCCACTGCTTTTACTGCCCACCTGGCATCTTTTCTTTGAGGTAAAGTCTTCAGTTCCCTATCGTGGACATACATGGACCTAGTATGTGCCTACAGAATCTTCTCCCCAGACACATTGGTGACAACAGGACTGTGCACATGGTAAAGCAGAAGTTGAGAAGAGACTTCAATCACTTTGATTTATTTAGCATGAGATGTCTAACTCAGGAACAGTGGTGGAGTGAATAAGCTTGGAACCAACAGTGTGGAATAAGGTCCCTAAAGACAATTAATTTCTATCTTCCTTGAGGTGAAACCTAGCATTTCTCAATCTAAGGTAGGGCCTGTTGTGAAAGATGCGGGCGTGGTGTGAAAGATATAATTCTGTTAACAGACACACTTTAATCATGGGAAACGTTTCATTGTTGCCGGTTGTGCACTACGTGGGGGAAAAAATCAGTAAACATTCATATAAACTTACCACATATTTTACTTGGCTTATTCACGAATACGTTCCTTCATGTTATGAAAAAATGGTTATTTCTTCTGGGTATTTTATGTTACACATTCAAAGTTATATGCTTGCTGTTTTCAAAGATTATATAGTGAATATTCTCAATTCAATTCATGCTCCCTGGGCAAACAGGATGGTACAGAAATTAGGTCTTCAAATATTTTGATTACTTTATACAGCTTCATCTTTGAGAACCTTCTCCAGTTCACAAAATATGTATTTCAGTTTCTCACTTCTTAGTAATTTTCACAGGAAGATGATGATAGCCAAAACCTGGTTAAGGTGGTGCTATTGGCGCATTCAGTGGTTCCCCCTCCCCTGGAAGAAATAAGGTCCAGTGGGTAGCACATTCTCCCAGTCTCTTGCTTTCTTGCATCCTCCTTTCCCCACCATGGCATACACTCTAAACCCTCCTGCTCGCTAGCCTTGAAGAAATAAGGTCCAGGCAGCAGCACATACTCCCAGTCTCTTGCCTTCTTGCATCCTCCTTTCCCCCATGGCATAAACTCTAATCCCTCATGCTCGCTAGCCTGGAAGAAATAAGGTCCAGTGAGCAGCATATACTCCCAGTCTCTTGCCTTCTTGCATCCTCCTTTCCCCCATGGCATAAACTCTAATCCCTCCTGCTCGCTAGCCTGAAAGAAATAGGGTCCAGTCAGCAGCACATACTCCCAGTCTCTTGTCTTTTTGCATCCTCCCTACCCTATCATGGCATAAACTCTATTCCCTTCTGCTCCCTAGCATAGAAGATATACGGTCCAGTCAACAGCACATACTCCCAGTCTCTTGTCTTTTTGCATCCTCCCTACCCTATCAAGGCATAAACTCTATTCCCTTCTGCTCACTAGCATAGAAGATATAAGGTCCAGTCAGCAGCACATACTCCCAGTCTCTTGTCTTTTTGCATCCTCCCTACCCTATCATGGCATAAACTCTATTCCCTTCTGCTCCCTAGCATAGAAGATATAAGGTCCAGTCAGCAGCACATCCTCCCAGCCTCTTGTCTTTTTGCATCCTCCCTACCCTATCATGGCATAAACTCTATTCCCTTCTGCTCACTAGCATAGAAGATATAAGGTCCAGTCAGCAGCACATACTCTCAGTCTCTTGTCTTTTTGCATCCTCCCTACCCTATCATGGCATGAGCTCTATTCCCTTCTTCTCGCTAGCCTGAAAGAAATAAGGTCCAGTCAGTAGCACATACTCCCATTCCCTTGCGTTCTTGTATAATCCCTTCCCCACCATGGTATGGCCTCTGCTCCCTTCTCCCCACTAGCGTGGAAGAAACATGGTTCAGTCAGCAGCACCTCCTCCCCAGACCATTGCCTCTTGCTTACTGACAGGCTGTGTCTACTTACATGGGCAATGTTTCCCAGATTGCCCCCTTTCCAGGCTCTTCACCTTCTTCTGATTTGGTCTTGTTTCAGATGGGCTGCCTCTTTCCCTTGGAAAACGAATGCTATTGGTGGTAATTCCGCCAGACACTCGTTTAACCTCTCTCCCTATAAAGGTAGACCCTGCCTCTCAATAGCATATCACTTGTGGATGTTGAAAGAGATGTGATGGTGTCTCATAGTGGAACAAACCAATGGATTTGATAAATTTTGATACGCAGGGTTTGAACTGACTGTGTGTTTCATCACAAAGGCCAAAATTCCATACAACTGACCCTGCAAAGTCTCTTTCCACCCCATAAGAGAATGGTTTAATTCCAAAGACAGCTTTCATGCCAGCCATGGTTGTACTCCCTGATGTACGGGTGTCACTGTAATGCTGTGTTTTAACGGCCAACTCGCCACCCTTCCAAGGTATCCCGTTGCCCCATCTGATAAAATCAGCCATTTTGTGGGTCTCCTCAGAGTGAAAGTCCACGTTTGACTTGGTGCATTGACAAAACAGGGCATATATTCTGGCTCTACTGACTGTAACCTAATCAAGAATTCACATATGCTCCCTCTGGAACTCTAATGTTAAGTAAGGAGGAACCTGGTAAACATGATAAAAAAAATCCACATTCTTCAATAAGGGTATGATCAGTTTGAAAAGTAGAGAGTAGGCCTAAGAGATAGAACCTGATAGAGTACAATGCCCACTCCAAACACTCTCTCTCGACCATGGCCGATGCAGCGTTTGTGGAAGAAAGTTTCAGATGATGAATAATCATGGATGTAGGTCATCTGGGGGTTACTTTCACAACACAGACTCAAGACCAACACTTGAAGTATCAGTTTGTAAGACAAAGGGTAGAACAAAATTAGGACACAATAACTAACAAACACAGTTTATGCGGCTATGTATCTGAAAAACATCTTTCGGCTAAAGGGTATCATGGGCCCACTGCATAATATCAAGAAGAAACCAAGCTGGCACCTATTGAATTACATGAAATGTATGGAGTAGGACTTTGCGCTTCAATATTAAGAATTAAGAAACAAGAATGATTATTATGTCCCGATGAAGCAAATATGCAAAGCACTGGCTATTCCTTAAAGGGCTTAAACTGAAATTTCTTTAGAATCAGATTGTAATTAATACATTTCTGTATGATTAAATGGAAATTTTTTAGTTTATGGTAATAATGAAGGTATAAATTGAAATGACTTTAGATATTACATTTGAATCTTGAGACCCCCTCTCTGATCATTCATATCAAGAACACAACAGAAATTCTTGCTCTGCCTCCTGATCCCCAATCAAATGATCACACTCCTTAACCCCTTCAGTGCGCCGCACGTTCAGCGGACATCGCGTTCACTACCTCGGTAGTGCTGCGCACGTCCGCTGAACGTTCCGGACCCGCCTAGTCAATAGAACGTTCCGAACCAGCGCGGAACGTTCGGCACAGCGGAGGGGTTAATGGCACTTCAGTAGTAGATTATACAATTTTTGTTTTGCATTTATGTGTTTGGAATTTACACAAGCAAACCAACAATAAATCAAAATAACTTAATAATGCCACTTATGGCTTTTACATCGAAGTGGTAAAAGGGGAGTGTCCTTTCTGTCCCAAAACTCTGGAAACTGAGGTACACATTCTATTAATTTGCCACAAGTATAAGACCCCGTGATCTAGGCGGATCCTTCCTTTGTGTAGCTATTTACGAGTAAAGCAATGCAGGGTTACCCTGTGCCTACTAAAATCTGATACAAAAGAACCAGTTGTATTTGCTCTTTCAAGATTTTTAAAGTGGGCCTGGTCTGTTGGATGGGCCGTGATGTAGGCTTGGGCCAGAGACATCACAGTTGGTTGTACAATTCCCTTTAGAGCTACTGATTTTTTTGGGGGGGCAAGTGTGCAATTGATAATCATAAAGTCCTGGTCTGTTAGATCAGCCATGATGTACGGCCAGGCCAGAGATGCTGCTGTTGGCTGCACAATTTACTTTAGAGCGACTGAATTTTTAATTGAGCAAGTGTGCAATTGGAAATGGCAATGGCTTGATCAGTTAGATCAGCCGTGATGTAGGCTTGGGTCAGAGACGTTACAGTTGGCTGTACAATTCACTATAGAGCCACTGAGTTGGGGTGGTCCTAAACTCTCTGGCTATTCTGTATTCAGGGTTTGGTTTGTTTCCTAGAACCATTACCACCGTTGTATCTCCATTTAGTTTAAGCGAATGGTTCGCCATCCACCATGCAACTCAAGGCATGGGACCAGATGTTGTTGGTCTAGGCCTGTCTCTGGGGAAAGTGAGACAGCAAGTTGGATATCGTCCGCATAAGACCAAATCAACACTCCAAGTTCCTTGACGGTGTCTGCTAAAGGGCTTATGTAAATATTAAACAGTGTTGGGCTATGACAAGCTTTTAGCGAGGAATTGCTCATTAGTCTTTCCGGAGCATTGCTATTTGGTGGATGGAAGGGAAGAGGTGTTGAGTCAGCAGATTCTGTTGTTAAGGGTGAAGAAATTTCTAGGTAGGTCCCACTCTTTTGTCTTTCCCTAATTTCTATTTCAGGAAGGCTAGTGACAACAAGATGAAAAGTCCATGTTTTGGGATACTCCTAAATGGCGCCAGTATCGCCACTACCTGCTGTGAGAGCCTTCGCATTGCACAAAGGCGGTGTATGCCCTGCAGCCAGGAAATGAAATCTGAAAGGCAGTCAACCATACACTGGTTCCAGACCTTTAGACACCTGGGGGCATATGTATCAACCGTTTTTTTAGTCGCAAACGCTGCAAATCGCAAAAAAGCAGCGTTTGCGACTAAAAATTCGGAAAAAATTCGGAAAACGGTATGTATGACTCAAATCGCATCGCAAAATAAGAAATCTCAAAAATTGCGATTTCTTACTTTGCGAGAACATGAAATCTGTGAACAATTTTGCGATTTCTTAATTTGCGATGTCCTCCGTTTGCGAAATTCGCAAACTGGATATCGTAAAATATGAAATCGCAGTGACATGTAACAAAAATTTGCAAATTGCGAATATGTGAAAATCGCAAATTAAGAAATCGCTATTACCACCAAGTGCATGCAGGTGGTAACCAGGTGGAAGGTATAAAAAGCAGCCCACAATTTATTTATTTATTTATTTATATGCTTATATAGCGCCTGAATAGACCCCCGAAGGGGTATCTCCGCGCTTTGCCATACAAAGGAACCGGCTACTATGCACGAACAGTACTAGAGGGTGGTGGGAAGGGAATGAATTAAATGCTGGAAAAAAGGTAAGTTTTCAGGGCTTTTCGAAAAGACAGGTGGTCAGTACTAAGCTTTAGTGCGAGGGGGAGAGTGTTCCAAAGTACAGGCCCTGTGTATGCCAGAGCCTTGCCTCCTTGGCGAGTTTTTTTAATTTTTGGAACCTTAAGGAGCTGGAGATTGCTCGATCGTAGTGAGCGGCCAGGAACATAAGGAAGGAAGGCTGTGGAGAGAAATTTCGGGCCTTTCCCCATCAGACACTTGTGAATTGTACACAAGATTTTAAATTTGGTCCGCAGTCGCACTGGCAACCAGTGAAGTTCCATCAGTAGTGGCCGGGAGGGAGTCCTGGATGGAGCCATCATGACTAACCTCGCGGCCGTATTCTGGACCACCTGTAGTTTGTTAAAATGGCCTTCATTAGCTGATAAAAGAAGGCCATTACAGTAGTCCAATCTACTAACGACCAGAGCCTGGACCAAGGTCTTTCTGTGGTGATCTGGGAGGAAAGGAAAGACCCTTCTCAGCAGAGAAATAACCCCGAAACAGGTACCAGCAACCTGGTTGACCTGATCTTTGAAGGTCAGTGACTGATCAAATAGCACTCCCAGATTTCTTATGGTCTGTTTAGGAATAGGGGCAGGTCCTAGTTCAAGAGGCCACCACTCATTGGACCATAATGTCACTGCTTCCCCATAAAGTACAACCTCTGTTTTGGTCACGTTGCACTGTAAGCAGTTGTTGGCCATCCATTTGGAAACTGCCCTCATCCCTTCTGCAAAAGTTCTTTGTAAAGCAGGAGAGAAGGTCTTAAGGGGAACAGAAGTTGGGTGTCATCGGCGTAAGACACCGGTATAAACCCAAAAGATCTCACTAAGTCAGCCAGGGGGGCCACGTACACATTAAACAGTGTGGGGCTTAGGCAAGAGCCCTGTGGCACACCCCTGGTGAGCTCCCTAGCGATGGATTTATGGGGGCCCAATCTGACTTCTTGAGAGCGGCCGGAAAGAAAGCTCTCCATCCAGGACAGGGCCATGCCTCCCAATCCTATCTCTCTCAGACGGCAGAGAAGCAAATCGTGAGACACCGTATCGAAGGCAGCGGATAAGTCCAATAGCACCAGAATCATCGACCCTCCACTATCAAGCGTCATCCTGATGTTATTGGTGACAGCCAGTAGGGCGGATTCGGTGCTATGGTTAGGCCTAAAACCAGATTGTGAAGGATCTAGGCCATCCGCTGTCTCGATATAGTTGGAAAAGTGGGTGTTCACGTGCTTCTCTGTTAATTTGCCGATGTAAGGCAAGAGAGAGATAGGTCGGAGGTTAGAAAGATCTGTCCAGGGTAGGGTCGCCTTCTTCCGGATTGGGTTTACTGCCGCAGTCTTCCATTCCATGGGGACTTGGCCTTTGGCCAGGGAGGTGTTGATAACTGCCTGGATTGAGGGGCCTAAGATGGAAATCAAAGGGGCCATCATTTTAGCAGGAAGAAGGTCACTGGGAGAGCCTGTTTTCATATGGCCAATAAGGGTTGCCAAATTTTGATCTGTGACGGGAGGAATGACAAACAGGGAGTTTGAAGCCTGTGTGCCAGGTTTAGCTTCGGGAATGGATGTAGTAACCCCACCTTTAGAGGTTAAAATTTTGTCATAAATCAAATTTATTTTTTCCTCGAAGAACTCAGAAAGTTCGTCACAGAGTGGTTGAGAGGCATCATCGGTGCTTTCAGTGGCTGTGGGCTTAATAAAATTTCGCAAAATTTTAAACAATTCACGGGGACAGTTCCCTGCCTCCTCCAGTTGAGTGGAGAAGTGGACTTTCCTGGCTAATTTTATATTTTTATATTATGCTGACTGAACCTCGTGAAATGCTTTCCTGGCCTCTTCATTTTTGGATGTTCTCCATGTTTTTTCTAAGCGTCTGCATTTTTGCTTTTCTTTTCTAAGATCAGCTGTATACCATTTCTCCTGTTTGGACTGGGGGAATTGCTTGTGTAGTTTAAGGGGAGCAATGGTGTCAATAGCGGATTTCAGGGACTGGTTAAATTTCTCTAATGCAGAGTCAGCAGTATCTGTATCCGTAACAGTCGGTTGCACCCAGTATTTGTGCAAATTGGTCACTGAAATTTTATGCAACTGAAACCTCCACAATGGCAGCACTATAAGTGTTAGCCAGGAGGCTGCGTATCCGTGCCCTTGCACAGAGGAGACTGAGACAGGAGCATATATTCAGACTGCGCATCACGCTGTTCCAGCAAACTGAAGAGGACATTCATGAGAAGTACAGGCTGCACCCACACACCATCTTGGACCTGATTGAGGAGCTGAAACCCTTTTTGGAACACCCAACAGGCAGGACACAACCAATTTCCAACCAAGTGCAGGTCTTGTGCTCACTGCACCTTCTGGCCTCAGGGAGTTTTCGAAGAGTCATAGCAGAGGTTGGCGGGGTGTCACAGAGGGATGTATGACGTTACAACGCATGCTTTTACCACGCATGCTGTTACAACGCAGTTTTTACAATGCAAACCTTTACAACGCATAGCGCTTTGGGGTGCTGGATAGTGAATAGTTTAATTTACTATTCCAACTCCAGTCCCCGTGGACACTAGGGAAGGTGTTGGATAGTAAATTAAATCTATTCCCTATCCTAGAGCGCCCCCCAGTGCAATGCGTTGTAATGGTTTTCGTTGTAAAACCTGCGTTGTAAAAGCACTGCGTTGTAAAAGTTTCGTTGTAAAGGATGTTTCCTATCACAGAGTGCTCTATCTTGCTTTTTTCATGCCTTTTTGGATGCAATGCTGAACAGGCTAGCACATCATATATACTTCCCCAGCACCCAACAGGCATTACAGCAAACCAAACTTGACTTCTATCACATTGCACTTTTCCCCCGTGTCATTGGCTGTATTGATGGGACCCATGTCGCCCTGACACAACCAGCAGAAACAGAATATGTGTTTAGGAACCAAAAGTGCTACCATTCCCTGAATATACAGATTGTGTGCAATGCCAAGTACATCATCAACGACATTGATGCAAAATACCCTGGCAGTACACATGACTCTTTCATCTTCCGACATAGTGGGATACACAGACGTCTGAGTGCTGGAGAGTTTGGAGAGGGATACGTGCTGGGTAAATCAATAGCACACATCCATCCATCCACTACTCATTTTGGGGGGGAACATTGACTTACCTATCATTTCCATCCATGCAGGTGATAGTGTCTACGCAGTGCGAGACTTCATTCTAACACCGTATCTGGATCCAGCAAATGAGAGGAGGTATAACAGGGCACACAGATCAATGAGCAGCATCATAGAACGCACCTTTGGCATCTTGAAGAGCCGGTTCAGATGCCTAATTAAAAGTGGAGGGGCACTGCAATACAGCCCTGAGACATGTTGTAAAATAGTGATAAGCTGCGCAATGCTCCACAACATGGCAATGAGGAAAGGCACCGCAATTGATGTGAGTGACACTGACACATCGGATGATGACTGCACACCTCCCCCTGGCAGGGCAGCAGCAGGAGTAGGGGCAGCTGCTGGATGTCAGAGACGGTCTGAGATCACACACAACTACTTTTAGGTAAGAAATAAATTTGATGAACAAAAATGCTTTTTGTAACATGTGATGTGTTTATTCACACTTCACACTCAATAATGTTAGCAGTACCCAACACATGTTTCAACACAGTGATAGCACTGATGACTAATGTCCATGATTCAGTTTAGGTGGGTTGCTTCACCCCTTTTAACAAATGTGTCATTGTCTAGTTCACCTCCTCCGGTGATGGCTTGGTGCAGGGCGGTGTTCTGCCTGTGTGCCCTCCATTGTCTGGCTAGCTGCAGCACCATGTCTGCCACTGCGACGTTGTGCAACTGGCAATGTGGGAGTGTTGCTGCTCCTACTGGAGGTCTCTTCGCTCTCCCCAGAGACCATTAGTGTGCTGCCACCAGAGTTAGCTGTTTGCATCTGTTCCACTGCGCTCGTTACTTGTTCCAGCCCTCTGGCAATGTCCTGGCAGCAGTGTGTCATTTGCATCTGCATAGTGATGCTGCGGCGTGTTAGGTTGCTGGTGGTTGTGCAGAGGCGGTTCACTGCCTTTGTGTAATTGTGCATACATGCATTGGCACACTGGAAAACCCTGTTCCCGGCACTTTCATTGCGTTCTAGTGTTGCGCCTAGGTTTTGAATGGCACCTGCCATGGCCATGATGCCATCCCCTATGTGCCGCTGATTTTTATTTAAGGTGTTCAGCTGCCTGTTGATTGAACGCAGTGCTTTGTGTTGCAGGCGCTGAACTTGAAGCATGTTCTGCTCCAGTCCTGCAAAAGGAGTGTGTTCCTGTTCATTGCCACTGCTGCTCCTGGGTGCGGACCTACGTGCTACATTTGCTTCAGAGATTTTTTGTGGTTGCTGTTGTCCATGACTGTCACACACTTCTTGACTTTCCACTCGGTTATCACTTGCATGGCAATGCACTTTACAATGGTATCCCCAATTATGCTTTGCGCCGACTCCAGCTTGTGCAAAACCAAGCGATCCGCCTGGTTTTTGGTTTACCTAGATTTCAGCAAATCACTCCCGCTCTGTGCTCCCTCCACTGGCTCCCAATCAAAGAGAGAGCTCTGTTCAAACTTGGCTGTCTTGCCTTCCAAGTTCTGGCTGGAACAGCCCCGGCCTTTATGACATCTCTTATTCACCCTTATGTTCCCAGCAGACAACTGCGTTCCTCCGCCCTCTCTCTTCTGGTGGTCCCCCGCTTTAGGAGGAAGAGGACGGGAGGATGCAAGTTTGCTGTTCTTGCCCCGTCCTTTTGGAACTCCCTACCCCTACCTATTCGTTCCTCAGCTTCCTACATGGAGTTCCGAGGGAGACTCAAAACTTTTCTTTTTTTGCAGGCATTTCCAGCCTGAGCCAGCTTGGAGTATGTAATTTGAATTGAGCTACCCCACAGCGCCATGAAACCGCTCGGTATACGTGCGCTATATAAATATGTTTAAATTCAAATTCAAATGCATCCCCAGTGGCATCTAAGTCATCCTCCAATGGAGCAAGTAGGGGCACATATGTACGCTTCCTGCGCATAATGGGTGTTTGGTTGGATTCATCACTGGTGTCCCCTTCATTGGAGTGTTCTAAATTATTTTGGGAGTCCTCTCCCTCTGCATTGTCCCCAGGTGCCCTGGATTGTGCTGTGGATGTAAAGGGGGAAATATGAGTTTGTGTTTTGGCATGCATTTTGGACTGAATTAAGTTTTTAACATTTAAGTTGTCTGAATCCTTACACTGTCATTTTGCCTTCACTGCAACCCACATTCTAGGCATGATTTTATATGTCTCATTCACAAACTATCCTTCATCCAACTACGACTCCCATAATGCATTGCTGCGTGTGTTCTAAGGAGTGGACCGGAGTGAAATGTGTTTTCTTCATGTCACTCATTCTACACAGTGTGCATGCTATCAGGAGGTGTGTAATGATTATTTGCCATGCATCTTACCTTGACTACTGGATGCAGGGTCGGAGCTGTCAATGTCAGCCACTCCACACACACTCTCAAGCAGGAGAGTGGACTCCACCAGCTCTTCATGGGGTGTTGGCTGTTCTGCTGTGAATGTTCCTCCCCCGGTCTTCTGTGCCTCCTTCAATCTGGCTGCCACCCTCTCCTTTGACCTTTGGTGAATATCATACCATCTTTTGCGCAGCTCATCAATGGTACGGTTGGTCACTCCCACAGCATTCACCTTCTTCTGGATTTGCAGCCATATCTTCCTTTTCCTTGCCTCAGGTACTTTCAGGGCTTTCTTTCCAAACAGGAGTTCATGGCTGCAGACCATCTCTTTTATGAGTACCTCCTGTTCTTTCTCTGAAAACTTGTGTTTTCTTTTTCTTTTCTCAGCCTCCATGCCCTCCTGTGGCCTCATTCTTGAGCTTGAAGTGCTGTGCAGCCTCCAAACACACTCTTAACTGCCTCTGGGAGTGGCTCAGGTAAACAGGTGCAGCTAATCACTCCCACTTCCTGGTTGTGATGTCATCAAGCTGCACCTTTATTGCAGATTCCAGGATTTGCGATTTCTTAATTTGCAAATTTCGCTATTAAGGAATCGCAAAACAGTATTCTGAGAATTATATGCAATATCTAAGTAATCGCAAAACTTTAGCGATTTTTTACATACATCCCGTTTTGCGAATCTGAAACTGCGAATTGCAAATTCTCGCAATTTGAGATTCGCAAAACGGAATCTTGATACTTATGCCCCCAAATCATTTCATACTATATCCTTGCTGTCCACGTTTGTGTTCAAAGTGTTATAGACCTCACTAACGTTTTTCAATAGGCGGACCTATCTCTTTCAATTCAGAGAACGTTACTAGTGTTGTTGCAAAATTTAAAAGTTCCAGAAGTGTTTCAAGATCTGAAGAAACAAGTTCAAAGACCCTGTAACAGTATTGTACATGAGGGATGAGCACAGAAGAGATTTAGACCACTTTCAGAAATTAATTATTTTTAAAGGCATCAATATTACAAATGTAAGGGGTAATTGGCCAAAACATAAAGTTGCATGTTAATCATGCTTTTTAGTTATGGGGAAATAAGATTAGGTGATTTGTCCAGGATGTTGTGAGATGCTGAAACTGGAACCCGGTTACCCAGTTCCAAAGTCAGCAGCTCTGACTGTAATGCCACAACATCTTGTACCATAAAAATGCTGCAAGATTGCTAATACCTTGAAGTCCAAGCCTCACTTATGCTTCGTGAAGGCCGTGTACTACAAACCTTAATTAACCATTAATCAAAATAAAATGAATTAATTCCATCTACTCCCACACCCAGAAGGAAGAAAGATGGAGATGAAGCTGTAGAACCTGCCTCTACAGTCCATGCCTGAGGGTACAGGTGCTGAAAAGCATCAAAGATGTTGCTTCAGCCCTACCCCCATGACTACAGTTGAAAAAACGTGATGCTCCTGCAGTTGTCACTTGTTAAGTTCATCTTTAAGTAGTGGAGCAGTGCCATTTAGACTCCACCCTTACACCTCACAGAAATGCAATTATCTACGTGCATTTGATATTATATTTACTATTTCATTAACGTGGGAGATGCATTTAAACTCATTACTGAAATATACTCACTGGAGAATTAGAGATTGATATATGTGTGCACTTATGTTCAGTTAAAATGAAATGATGTACTTTTATTCACCTTCTACAGTTCAAGCTGTATTTGAATATATACATTTGAATTCTTTTATTCACGTTTTGCATATATTTCTAAAGTTGCACATGTGCATGTATAACCATGTATTCAAAGTGCAAATTAAAAGCTTAACTACAGTTAGCGGGACTGCAGGCCTGAGTCGAGATGCATTTTGCTTTGCCAGCATGTTTTCTCTTTTCCTTGCAGGCTGATTATCATAATTTACAGTAACTAGAGAAAGGCTTATTGTCTGTATTAGACTGTTGATAGAGAGACTTAAAAAGAAACTTGTCAGTGAACGCAGTGAAACAATGATCGAAATAGGCCTTCTGTTCATCATGTACCAGGATGGCAAGATGTTCAAGGTTGGGAACTGCAGTTTCAATTCAATGCAATGTGCACCTGAAGCCATGTTGCAGATGCACTCAATTAGTGTTCTGATTGGTCCCTGTTGGTGTGAAGAAGATAAAAATGTTTCTGAATCTCCTGTTACTTTTAAGTGATGTTCTCATAGTTAGAGTTAGGAGGGATTCTCCTTAGACTTGGAGAGGTACTGTTAAAGGGTAGTTTTTACACCAGTTTAATTTGAGCAGGGGTGCTCTATCTAAAATAAGGAAATACATGTGTGAGAGGCAGGAAATTAATCAGTATTGTTTACTGTAGGAAGGTGGATACCCGACTATGGTTACCCCAGATTGTTTGCCTTATGTTTAGCTGGTTTTCGACTTAGTTGGCCTGGGATCCTGCTAATCAGGGCCCCAGGCTATCTGCTCTCACTGTAAAATAGACTCCATGTACTCTAAGTACATCTCCAATTGGATATTGGGTCACCTTATGAGCCCCTGTATTGTGTACCATAGGTACCCAGGGCATAGGTGCATCCAAGGCCTACCAGGGGCTGCAGCACGAATTATGCCACCCCTGGCTGGCCATCCAAATTGACACAACTGGCTGATCACTCAGCTGGGGCAAGGTTGTGTAATCACCCCTTGCTTAGGTATAGTATTCCTATACCTACCATTATATATAGACACATATATACCTATAAGTCACTCCTATGGCAGGCCTTAACAATCCTGAAGGCAGAGTGCTTGGTTTTATGTGAGATGAGGCTCTAGCATGAGCTGAGCCTGTCTGCAGCTTTCGGAACCATGTCCTTGTAGCTGTTCTATGATATAGCCATACCATATACTCTTAAGTGCATTATAATCCTCGCGGTTGAATGCTAACTTTGGCTTGGCTTTATCAAAACATGTCGTGTAAGGTGTCATACGCTTTGGAATACTACCCCCTCGCCAGTTCTGGCAACGGGGGTAGCATTCCACCCTTCTAGAGGGAGAAGACATGTTGTTCCTGTTAATCCCGGTTAAAGTTAACCAGACCCTCAGCATCACAAAATGGATGCTGCTGCCACAGACACAAGTCTGACCTCCTGCTGCTGGGAGTCCTTCCAGCGAGGGAGGTTTGGACAATAGGATTCCTGTCTTGGGAGGTGCTAGCACCACCCCAGAAAGGCCATAGTGTATAGGGAGGGGTGAATGAAATGAGACACTGCCTGGGACACACAAGGTGTCCCATGCATAGCCCGGTTTAAACCAGTTGCTGGGGCACTCCAGCCCCAGCTCTGGCGTGAAACTGGACAAAGGGAAAGGGGTGTAACCACCCCCTTCCCTGGTCCCACCCATAGGAGGGACCTAGCAGGTAATCCAGCCCCTCAGATTAGTATATAGGTAGGAGCTGAGTCAAGAGATTTTAGATTTATCCTGAACTGAAACTTGTAACGAAGCTCTGGACCTTCGACATTCTACTGCAACTAGAAGACTGAAGAATCTCCCTTGTGGTCAAGGAGTGACCACCCTGTACCTACAGGCACCATCCAGCAATCTGCGGTTTACTTTGTCAACACTCCCGCCAGAGCCCAAGCACAGAGTCCGACAAGAGCCCGACTTCCAGACTTTTTGACCCCGATCCACAGTCCCTGCAAAGCTGAGACCCGTGGAGGCGACGAGAGACGTGGGACCGGCCATCTTGAAAATCCTGCTCCTTGTGCAGCTTCTGAGGCACCCTCGAAAATGTGCATTGGAAATTGAGAAGCCCCAGCCCCGAGCATCAACTGCACTGAAGATCAGCCCTTCACACTCCACGAGTTCTGTGTGGGGCCCTTCTGCATTTTCCTGTTCGACGCATCTGTCTGGTTACTTGCCCGTTGGCTAGTGGCCTCTGTGACGACGAACCTTTGAATCTACACCACCTGCCTGGTTGCTCCATGTGGGCCCCTGCTTCCCTGCAAAGGAGAAGGTCCATAGACCTTGCTGGTCTATCCCGAAGTGAATATTCGATTCCTGCGTGGGTTGCTGTGAGCTTTTGGCTGGGTTCCCAAACAAACTTACTGACACGGGAGTTCTAGGTAGCGAGGGTTTTATTGTTTTATATTGTCTCCTCTTTTGTACAGGTACTCTGTAGAATGGGAGCGGGTTGTCGGCGTCCTCAGCTGCTTGTTTTGCCGCTTCCTGCCATCGGAACTCCCGATGCCTTCTGGGTGTTGTAGGCCTTGAATCCGCCGTGTCTCCACTCCCGTCAGGAACGCCGCCCAAAACAGAAAGAAACCAATATTAGGCTATGGTTTAAGTGCGTGCTCGGGGAAGGGGAGTGAGGGACCACACGTGCTCTTCAAGACTAAGGTGCCGGTAAAGTGAGGGGGGGGGGATTTGGTGCACCGAAGGTCGTTGGAGGGTGTCACGGAGGTTTACCCCACTTACGGCCCGCCCACCCCGTGAACCGTGACCGTACCTGTTCTAGCCACACTTCATGTGAAGTGTGGCTGGGCGATGCGCCTCCCCGTTGGCCTCCCGGCTTGTCGCAGTAGTCACGGGTCTTTCTCCCCTCGGCTCCGGTCTCCGTCTTCCGCGGTGCCTCTCCCGCCTCCGCTGTCAGATGTTCTCTGCACGTCTCCGCTCCCGACCTCTTCCTAGGCTCTCCCGACTCCTCCAGCTGATGTTCCACGCTCGTCTCCTCTCCCGACCTCCTCCTCTTCTCTCCCGACTCCTCCTCGTCTGCAATCTCCGTTTCTCCGTCCTCCGTCCTGCTCCACTCCGCTCCACTCTCACGCCACCACTCTCCGACTCCTCCGGGTGTAATACACACCTGCGTCTGTTTGGGGCGTTCATTTAACTCCAGCCGGCGGGCGGGTTCAGGGTCCAGCTCCGCCCAGTTAAAGTAACACGGCTCCTCCGTGTCCTGTAGAGGAAGTATCCGGTCGTCAGTTGTTTTCCAGGTGTCTGTGTGCTGCACAAAAAGAGGGGACACAGGTAAAGGTAAGCCGGGGGGGCCCGAGTCCGGGTCCTCCCCGTCACATCCCTCCCCCCTATGATTCTCCCGATCGGGGAGAGGATAACGTGATAGAAAGTCTGCGTTGGCATTGTCCTTCCCTTTACGGTGACGGACCTGGAACCGGAATGGCTGCAGGGCCAAGAACCACCGCAGTACCCTCGGGTTGTTGGAAATGTTCTGGCTCATCCACATGAGCGGGGCGTGGTCAGTATATAGGACGAAAGCATGCCCCTCCAGGTAATACCGAAGCTTATCTACAGCCCACCTGATCGCGAGACATTCTTTTTCAATGGTCGGGTATTTCATCTCCCGCGGGAACAGTTTGCGACTGATATAGAGTATGGGTCGCTCTATACCGGCCTCCGTTTCTTGGGACAAGACAGCCCCGATACCAAAATCGGAGGCGTCCGTGTGTAGAATGAACGGTTTTCCGAAGTCAGGGGAGGTTAGTACGGGGCTTGTGGTGATGGCTCGTTTTAGGGCCTGGAAGGCGTTCCACATTGTCGGAGTGGGGTTGTGGAGGACCTGACTGCTAGTGTGGATTTTTAGGGTGTCTGTTAGAGGGGCAGCGATGTCAGAAAAGGAGGGGATAAACCTTCTATAGTAACCCACCAGCCCCAAGAACGCCCTCATTTCCTTCTGACTGGTGGGAAAAGGGGTATCCGCTATCGCCCTCACTTTCTCGATTTGGGGCTCAATGACCCCATGTCCCAGGACATACCCCAGATATTTGACTTTCTGAAAGCCCACTCGGGATTTTTTTGAATTGATATGAAGACCTGCTTCCATCAGTTGGTGTAGGATGTTGTGTAAATGTCTCAGATGGTCTTCCCAGGAGGGGCTGAATATAATGATGTCGTCCAGGTAGGCCGAGCTGTAGTCTTGGTGTTCTCTTAGGACCTCGTTCATCAGCCTCTGGAAGGTAGCCGGAGCACCATGAAGGCCGAAGGGAAGCACGTTGAACTCATAGAGTCCGTCCGGTGTAGCGAAGGCAGTTTTCTTCCGATCTCCCTCTCTCAGAGGGACCTGCCAGTAACCCTTCGTTAGGTCGAGGGTACTGATGTATTGTGCGTTTCCCAGCTTCTCAATCAACTCATCGATTCTAGGTATGGGATAGGCGTCAAAGGAGGATACCGCGTTCAAGGCTCTGAAGTCCATGCAGAACCTGCTGCTTCCGTCCGGTTTGGGCACCATCACGATGGGTGACGACCATTCGCTTCGGGAGGGGCGTATAACGCCCAGCTTAAGCATCTCTTTCACTTCCTTGCTTATGGCGCTTCTCTTGGCCGCTGGTATCCTGTAGGGTCTTTGTTTCACGGTAATCCCCTCTGGGGTGTCTATTCGGTGCTCGGTTAACGTTGTGGTCCCTGGAAGGTTAGAGAAGATTCGCTCGAATGGACGAAGGGTTTTCTGTAGTCCGTCCTGTTCGGCGTCGTATAGTTCGTCGTTTATCACTAGTTCGTCCAGTGTGGTTCCTTGGGCATTTTCATACGTGGTTGTCATTACCGAGGCAAGGGGGGGCTTACCCAACCATTTTTTCAGAAGGTTGATGTGAAACACCTGGGTCTTCTTCCTACTCAACTGTAACCTGTATGTTGTTTTTCCGATCGTTTCTATGACTCTGAAGGGTCCTTGCCATTCGTTTTGGAATTTCTTTGCCGTGGACGGCAACAACACCAGGGCCCAGTCGTCCACAAGGAGGCGTCGCCACTTCTTTCCTTTGTCGTATTGGGCCTGTTGCTTCTGTTGACTGGATCCTAGCTGAGTAAAGGCCAGCTCCCTTATCTTTCCGAGTTTAGTTTTCAGGTTCTGACTGTACTCTAGCAGGGTTCTTGTGTCCCCAGCGTTCTCGGTCTCCCATACCTCTTTGGTCATGTCCAGGAGGCTACGGGGTTGGCGGCCATACAACATCTCAAATGATGAGCAGCCTAAGCTGCTCTGGTTTTGGCCTCTGATGACATACAACGCCAAAGGCAGCACGAGGTCCCACTCGCTCCCATTGACCGTGACCATTTTCTTTAGTACTGCTTTCAAGGTACCATTGTACCTCTCCACCAGACCGTCGGTCTGGGGGTGGTATACTGACGTCCTTATCTGGTGAAGACTCAAGAGCTGGCACACTTCCTTCATGACTCTAGACATGAACGGTGTGCCCTGGTCCGTCAGGACCTCTTTAGGAAACCCTACTCTGGAGAATAATTCCAGAAACTTTTCGGCAATGTTTTTCGAGGTGGGGCTTTTCAGGGGAAAAGCTTCGGGAAACCGCGTGGCATAATCCACAATCACCAGAGCATATTGATGCCCTCTCCGCGTTTTGGGGAGCGGCCCGATGAGATCCATTCCTACCCTCTCGAAAGGTGTTCCAATGATGGGGAGAGGTTGTAGGGGTACGGCTGTGGGTCGGTGTGTATTCTTCCGCTGGCAAATGTCACAAGTCTGGCAATGGGCCTTTATTTCCTGGTACACACCTGGCCAATAGAAGCTGCGGAGCACGTTCTGTGTTGTTTTCTCGCTGCCTGTGTGGCCTGCCAGTTGATGGGTATGGGCGTAGAACATGATCTGTTCCCGGAAACAGGTTGGCACCAGAAGTTGCATGGGGTCTTCGGCTTTCGCTTGTCTGTACAGAAGATCATCTTTTATCAGGAACCTGGGGTATCTCACCTGGGGGTTATCCTGGTTGGCATGGGCCTGTTCCCATGCGTTGAACAAAGTGGAATCATTAGCCTGTGCAAATCGGAAACTTCTGTCTCCCTCCCATGGAACGGTGGACAGTAGGGCCGGGACAGTCGGGGTTTTGCCTTTATATAACTGACCCTCGAACAAGTCTAGGAAATGGGGGTTGTCGGTGCCCAGTATGAGTGACTCAGGAAGGGAACCCATCACCCCCACTTTCACCACTAACGAGTTCTTGCCCTCTATGTCAATGGGGACATATGCTACCGGGTAACCCTTCACATCCCCATGGACACATTTAATAAACACTAGGGTGTCAGGTGTTACCTGGGGAGGCAATACATAGTCGTCCCGTATTACAGACTGTTTACACCCCGAATCCAATAGGGCCCTGATCACAGCCCCATTGACGGTAACACTCACGTGATAGGCGCCTCCAAGTTCGGCGGAATACATGACAGCCTTCGGCATGTAACCGACCTCCATTGGTTCTTCACCATGCCGTTTTTGGGGGCAGAATCGAGCGATGTGGCCCCAGGCCCCACAATCGAAACACTGCGGTCCACGGAACGGGGGGCCCTCTGGGCTAACAAACCGGGGAGCCGGTAGCCCGGGAGGTGCTCGGGGCCTTCGTTCCGGTCTCGGGGGTGCTCTGTTGGTTTTTTCTGGTTCACTGGGGTGCAGGCGCGGCTGAGCACGGGCAAACGTGGCTGCCATCTCCATGGCTTGGGTGGTTGTCAAGTTGGAATGCTGCCGCAACCACCTCTGAGTCCCATACGGCAGCGCCTCCAGGAACTGCTCCAGATAGATTTTATCCATGATATCCTCTTTGGAGCTTGTGACTGGGGTTAGCCATTTGTCGGCCGCTGCTTTCAGACGGAAGAGCAAGGTTTTGGGATTGTCCCCCGCCTGACCCCTTTCTTTGCGGAACCGGACGCGGTAGGCCTCCGCGTCCAAACCAAGGTGGTCTAGTATGATGGCTTTGATCTGTCCATATGGCGTCAGTCCATTGCTATTGGCCACCTGATAGGCGGCCTGTGCCTCACCAGTTAATAGGGGTGCGAGAAAGAAGGGCCACTTATCTAAAGGCCATCCACAGGAAAGCGCTACCCGCTCGAAATTAACCATGAAGGCGTCTGGATCCTCACCGGAGGAGTACTTTTGTAATGATATGCCGGCAGGAATATGAGGCGGTCTTGTCTCTCTGACGGGGATAGTACCCGGAGCGGCGGGTTGTTGTAGGCCCTCTAGTTGTGCCGCCACTGTGTTGCGGAATGCATCCCTGTCCAATTGGGCGGCGGCAAGCTGCTGCTCCACGGCCCACCCCAACTGCTCCTGTCCCTTCACCAACGCTTGTAGCATTTCTTCCATCTTAGTGTCCTGGATGGCTGCTCCTATGCCCGCATTCTCCACCACTTGTGAGCTTTTGGCTGGGTTCCCAAACAAACTTACTGACACGGGAGTTCTAGGTAGCGAGGGTTTTATTGTTTTATATTGTCTCCTCTTTTGTACAGGTACTCTGTAGAATGGGAGCGGGTTGTCGGCGTCCTCAGCTGCTTGTTTTGCCGCTTCCTGCCATCGGAACCCCCGATGCCTTCTGGGTGTTGTAGGCCTTGAATCCGCCGTGTCTCCACTCCCGTCAGGAACGCCGGCCAAAACAGAAAGAAACCAATATTAGGCTATGGTTTAAGTGCGTGCTCGGGGAAGGGGAGTGAGGGACCACACGTGCTCTTCAAGACTAAGGTGCCGGTAAAGTGAGGGGGGGGTTTGGTGCACCGAAGGTCGTTGGAGGGTGTCACGGAGGTTTACCCCACTTACGGCCCGCCCACCCCGTGAACCGTGACCGTACCTGTTCTAGCCACACTTCATGTGAAGTGTGGCTGGGCGATGCGCCTTCCCGTTGGCCTCCCGGCTTGTCGCAGTAGTCACGGGTCTTTCTCCCCTCGGCTCCGGTCTCCGTCTTCCGCGGTGCCTTTCCCGCCTCCGCTGTCAGATGTTCTCTGCACGTCTCCGCTCCCGACCTCTTCCTCGGCTCTCCCGACTCCTCCAGCTGATGTTCCACGCTCGTCTCCTCTCCCGACCTCCTCCTCTTCTCTCCCGACTCCTCCTCATCTGCAATCTCCATTTCTCCGTCCTCCGTCCTGCTCCACTCCGCTCCACTCTCACGCCACCACTCTCCGACTCCTCCGGGTGTAATACACACCTGCGTCTGTTTGGGGCGTTCATTTAACTCCAGCCGGCGGGCGGGTTCAGGGTCCAGCTCCGCCCAGTTAAAGTAACACGGCTCCTCCGTGTCCTGTAGAGGAAGTATCCGGTCGTCAGTTGTTTTCCAGGTGTCTGTGTGCTGCACAAAAAGAGGGGACACAGGTAAAGGTAAGCCGGGGGGGCCCGAGTCCGGGTCCTCCCCGTCACAGTTGCATTTGCCAAGGCCTGTTGACTCCAATCCGGAAGCCGGTACCGCCAACAGTGAGATCCTTTGTGAGACAGTCCGTATCCAGCTCCTGGTCATCGTCGACGCCTCCTGGTCCACGTGGCTGCAGAGTCAAGCTTCATGACATCACCTGAGTGCTTCGCAACATCGCGTGGTTCCTTCCTGGTTCCTTCCTGGTCACTGGCTAGTGAACTAGACTCTGTCCCCTCTGCTTTCAGGTACTCTTCATCCTCGATCCGCTCTTGGATCCACCCGGACACTTCTCTCCTGGTCGCCTGCAGCATTTTTCTTCAAGGCTCCATAGGATTCAGCGACGAAACCCGACACACTTTGACACCTATGCACCCGCTTCCTGTGGGTGAGGTAACACAAGTACTCCGGTGCTCCTGTGGGTATTGACTATCCTAGGGTCCTAGTTTTCAGTAGCTTTCTCCTACTCCATCCGGAAGTGCCCTAAAAAAACTAGTTTCCATTTATTTTGTTCCCATTATAACTCTATGGTAACTCGCGTGTGCGTTAAGACACTGCACACGCCTCCCGTGGGCCTCCTGCTTCCTATCCTTTGGTAGAACAGCGTAGCCCCAGCGATTCCCTAGGCCCTAGGCCTATCCTTTGTTCGTGACTTGGTCCTTATACCACTATTTTAGTATATGGTTTTACGTGCCCCTAGGGCCCTTCTGTATTTTGTGCAACTTATTGTATGATAATTAAGTATCTTGTTATGTGCTTGTGCCTCTGACCTCATAAAGAGTTCAGAGGGTTGTGTTAGTAATAAATACATATATATTTTTATATATAACCTGTGTGGTGTCTTTTCACTTGGTATTAAAGGGGTTACATATGGTAAAACAGCTGACTTCACATGCCCTCTTGAGTTTAGCCTAAGACTGCTTTGTCCATGCTACCACTAGGATAGCTGGTCTATAAGGTTGACTTTACAACCATCACAATAGTGGTTGTTTGGACTGATACAGGGTGCCCACTAGAAAAGTTGACATCACATATAAGGCCAACTTCTCCCATTTACAATTTATTTGAAGACACAATTCTAAACAATTACGTCAAGAGACACATAATTATAAAGCTACTTGCTTTTAGCAAAGACCAAGTGTTTCAAGACATATTTTAAAATGGTGAGCAAAACCATGCAATTGCAATGAGGTTTAAAATCATAATAATGCAATGATAGAATTACGTTTCAAAATACAATGAATAATGTGCAACCTTATCAAGAATTCTAAAAATTAGAACAACGGTTAACCTGGGATCACATAGCACATGACTTAAGTAGTTTCATGGTGCAAGGTGGTCCGTTGAGTGGACTGTGGGCAACTCTTTTATACTGATTTAATGAGGAAGAGCTTGACCACAAGTCTGTCACATGACAGGTGTTAGGTGTCAATCATACCACAATGTGTACATTTATCAGAACCGATATATGTCACTTCGCAACTTTTTTATAAGAAAGTAGAAGATTAAAAAAAGGTCATAGGTCATATTCTCATGCCATATAGCTTGTCTTTAGTTACTTGAAGTTAGCAAAAATACAATGATATTGAATAAAGTGAAAGATTGCACCTGGCCTCCACCTCAGTGCACCCCATGTGTTCTTCTTAGCTCGGGTCTACCCTGTGTTTGTGATTCAGAAAAGGGGGTGGTGATGAACAGAGTGTCTGAATTAAGCAGACCACTCTTACCCAGTCCAAAGATCAGGGCTTGATCCATCACCGTTATTTAGCTCACTGCCCCATCCCAGCTCAGAACCTGGCTATATGCAAATTAGTCTGTCCCTGGCCCAGTGCATCATGGGAACAGGGCAGACCAAACTACCAAGCCAATTCTTCACCAGAAAGGAGACAAGCTTCCGGGGACCGGTTTCTGGCATTACAGCCGTCTTCGGCCCGGCTTGCTTGAATCCTGATGGAGCAGTGAGCAAGGGACTCATGTCTGAGTATACCCTGCCACACCTATAGTGGCCAAAAACGATTCAGAAAAGGGGGTGGTGATGAACAGAGTGTCTGAATTAAGCAGACAACGGCTGAAATGCCAGAAACCGGTCCCCGGAAGCTTGTTTCCTTCCCAGTGTAAGAATTGGCTTGGTAGTTTGGTTTGCCCTGTTCCCATCATGCACTGGGACAGGAACAGACTAATTTGCATATAGCCAGGTTCTGAACTGGGATGGTGAAGTGAGCTAAAAAACGGTGTTGGATCTAGCCCTGATCTCTTGACTGGGTGAGAGTATTCTGCTTAATTCAGAAACTCTGTCCATCTCCACCCCTTGTTGTTAAATATTTTGGCCACCCTAAGCGTGGAAGGGTATACTCAGATGTGAGTCCCTTGCTCATTGCACCATCAGGATTCAAGCAAGCCGGGCCGACGACGGCTGAAATGCCAGAAACCGGTCCCCGGAAGCTTGTTTCCTTCCCAGTGTAAGAATTGGCTCGGTAGTTTGGTTTGCCCTGTTCCCATCATGCACTGGGACAGGAACAGACTAATTTGCATATAGCCAGGTTCTGAACTGGGATGGTGCAGTGAGCTAAAAAACGGTGTTGGATCTAGCCCTGATCTCTTGACTAGGTGAGAGTATTCTGCTTAATTCAGAAACTCTGTCCATCACCACCACTTGTTGTTAAATATTTTGTCCACCCTAAGCGTGGAAGGGTATACTCAGATGTGAGTCCCTTGCTCATTGCACCATCAGGATTCAAGCAAGCCGGACCGACGACGGCTGAAATGCCAGAAACCGGTCCCCGGAAGCTTGTTTCCTTCCCAGTGTAAGAATTGGCTTGGTAGTTTGGTTTGCCCTGTTCCCATCATGCACTGGGACAGGAACAGACTAATTTGCATATAGCCAGGTTCTGAACTGGGATGGTGCAGTGAGCTAAAAAACGGTGTTGGATCTAGCCCTGATCTCTTGACTGGGTGAGAGTATTCTGCTTAATTCAGAAACTCTGTCCATCACCACCCCTTGTTGTTAAATATTTTGTCCACCCTAAGCGTGGAAGGGTATACTCAGATGTGAGTCCCTTGCTCATTGTGTGGTAAATAAAATATTACCCTGTCATAATTTCTATAAATAAACAAAGTGTCATGCATTAAATGAGAGGCAGAGTCCGTGGTATCCGAGTCAAAGGGCTTTATTCCAATAACTCGAGTTAAGGGAGAATCTGTTCCATCACCTCTAAGGTTCAGGAAGGGTCTTCTAAACATTATTTTCTGATTACATATTTATTCGTGCAATTTTGTACATAGGAGGAGCGCTCGAGGCAGAGCAAGAGAGAAAAGAAGATAAGAGCATGTGGGCGTGCATGAGGGTGTACACTTGATGAGTCATAGGTGAGTCATAGGGCGGTGGATACATGGAGGGGGGTTGCATGGCAGGCTGGAACTTTGCCCTACTTGTGCGTGCAACTTGATCATGACGTGCAACTGACGTGTGACTGGGGGGAGCTGACATTCAGTCTAGTAGGGAGGCCTTCAGTGTCAGGGCGACCAGCACGTCTGGTATTATCTGATATCTTGAGTCCGGGGATGTTTTATCTGAAGCAAAGGTCGCTCATCACTAAGAGCCAGAGAGGGCATATATTTCTTCGTTCATTGCATTGGGGCCGTGGGCTTTCTACGGATGCAAGCTCTGTCATTTACTTAAACGGAGACAGAAAGGCTAGGCCCTATCTCTGCAGACGGGTTCTGTTTACCTTCTTCACCAGGCAGGAATGTGATTCTGTAGAGCAAGCAGATAACTGTTTTGCAAAACACTGTCTTGGCACCCCGTGCTGGGCCTCTTTCAGCTGAGCCAGAAGTATGCGAGGTCAGGGATACGTAACTGTAGCTCTCAGAGTGTCTGGAGTCATGAAACCCTAATTCAGAGACTGGCTCAGGCTGAGCCACAAAACGGGTTCATCGTGATTTATTTAAAAGTGCACAATGCAAATACATGGGCCTTAAATGCTAACTTAATATTTCGTACATGGGAGACTTGAAGACTGGCATCCTAATGCAGGACGTAATGCAGAGGCCTCGATATTCAGGCCACTTAAGGGAAAATGCATGGATGACATGCACATACATTAAACATAGGGTACACGCAGGGGACATATTGGTCATGTAAAATTTCATTTTCCTCATTCCCTCCTTGTCCCCTACTTTACCCTTCAGGACACATCAATATTCATGAGACCGTATAGTTGATCATACAGCATCATTTGTTCATCTTTGATCCTTTGTATACGTGGATGTGGTACACAGGCAGTCGCACACAGGCCGCAGATGGCCGGGCCACACTGCAGACAGAGACAGCAGCCGAATATCATAAGCAGTATGGAACGCTATATAACATGTCCCACCCCAGTCTGGGGGCAGATGTACATAGGCTGTCTGACCGCAAATGAAATAGGTATGGCGTGATGTTTTGAAAGAAGACTGTCCTTTATCGTTAAACTCTACTACAGCTTTACACTCGCTGTGTCCCATATGTACTGAGCCTTTCTTTCTAACGCACAAAGCACCTTTTACTGGTAGGACTGATATAAACGGTGGACCTATATTTTGCATGGGCTGAACGTTCAGCATTACAAAACTAACGGATGCATTTCCTTGCTCGTACTCTTCATTTTCTAGATCGGTTCCCTTCCTTTGGGGAAATCCGTCTTTGTCTGGAAAACATGCCTTATTCATTACTTTATTCAGGTTTCCATATATCCATTCATCTTGGTAAACTATGGACTTTTTGTCTAGTGAGGTCATTAAGGCAAACCATGCTCCGCACGAACCATTGTGGGAGAACGGTAAAGGGAAGAAGGGCAGAACTCCCTTCGTCTTTTGATAAGGTGGCAGTTGGCCACATACCCAGCAATCAGTCACATTGCTGGTCTGATGAGAACGGTGTAACATTCGAATGAAAGTATTGTTACGCAGGGCAAGTCGATATGACAGTTCATGGGGTGGCAGTTCACTGAATGTATGCTCTATGGTATTGTTAAGGGAAGAGTGCATATGTGAGGCAATAGGAGGAAAGAAAACATGTAGTATTAAACTAACACAGATTATAACGATGCACAGAAAAGAAAGAATAATCAAAGAAACTATACATCTATTATGTAATATCTTGCAGTATTTCTCTTTCATGTTGCTCTTCTTACTATTGTCGTATGCGATCTTATACATGTCAGAAATCTAGTCTAACCGATTCACCACCTAGTGGACTTAAACAATTAAACCTCGTCTGACTTACTAGATCTTAACTTAGACTTCCAACAGGGCTTGAATAAGCGGGCCGTGCTGAATCTTGGCTCCATGAGAGGTCAAGAAACCTCTCTCCCTCCACAGTACTCCGAAATCATGAACTACGCCAAAAGCATATTGTGAATCTGTATAAATGTTCACTCTTAAGTGCTTAGCTCTTATGCAGGCTTGTGTCAGAGCGATGAGCTCTGCTGCTTGTGCTGACAGTGTGTCTATCCTTTGTGTCTCTATGACTTCAGTAGCAGTAGTCACGGCATATGCTGCTACTAACTCTCCTGCACTTGTTCTCATGCATGATCCGTCTACATAGAGTGTTAGGTCAGGGTCTGGAAGTGCAATATCTGTCAGGTCTTGTCTTGGTTTCGTCACTATATTCATTATTTTCACACAGTCATGTGGTGGTGCATTTACTGTACTTGAGGGCAAAAGTGTAGCAGGGTTTAGAATATTACATCTTCTGATCTCTATGTGTGGTTGAAATAATGTCAGTTCATATCCTGTCAGTCTTGCTATAGTCAAATGTTGTGTCTGTGTCCTGTTTAAGAGAACCTCCACTGCATGTGGTACCTGTACTATCAGGAGGTGTCCCAGCACTATCGAGTCACTTTGTCTTATAGCTAGAGCTGTTGCTGCAACCGATTTCAGGCACGCAGGCAGAGCCTGGGCCACTGGGTCCAGTGTACTAGAAAAATAAGCGCAAGGCTTGTGTTTTCCTGCTTGATCTTGTGTGAGGACAGATAACGCTGTTCTATCCCGTTCAGTTACGAAAAGCATAAAAGGTTTACTGTAACTAGGAGTCGCTAGAACTGGCGCTTGACATAATGCTCTTTTTAATTCCTCTAATGCCAAGGTATGTTCTTGTGTCCAAGGGAGGACAGTCGAAGACGCTGCCTCCTGTGTTGTCAATTGTATGAGTGGTTTGGCTAGATAGGCATACTGGGGAATCCATTGCCTACAGTATGAAGTGAGGCCAATAAAGGCCCGCACTTCCTTTTGTGTCTTGGGCTGTGAAAGGTTAGAAATGAGCTGTATACGTTCTGGTGTTAGCTGTCTACCCTCCTTGGACAGCAAGTGTCCAAGGTACACCACTTGCTGTTCACAGAATTGCAACTTTGAAGGGGACACTTTGTGCCCCTTGTCTGCCAGAAAGTGTAAAACTGTCAGTGATGCATTTTCGCATTCTGGTTCTGATCGTGCTGTAATCAGGATGTCGTCTACGTACTGGAGTAGAGCAGTGTTGGGAGGCATATAAATACTGTCCAGCTGTCTCTTCAATGCTTGACTGTAAATGCTAAGGCTTTCTGTAAAACCTTGTGGAGCTCTTGTAAATACAAAGCTACGCCCTTTTAAACTAAAACCCAAAAGGTATTGGCTATCTGGATGAATGGGAACACTAAAGAAAGCATTCTTCAAGTCTATGACAGTGAAGAACGTGGCCTCAGAATCAATGGCAGTCAGTAATGAAGAAATGTCTGGAACCACTGGATATTGTGGTACTACACATTTATTCAATTCTCGTAGGTCAACAACTAGTCGGTACACTGGTAGTACACTAGGGTCAGATCGTTTAAGTACAGGAATGACAGGTGAGTTACATATATTCGAGTCAGTCTCTACCACTACCCCTCGTGAAAAGAGCTCGTCAACTATTTTCAATAAGGCTACTTCGGCATCAGGTGGTAACTTGTATTGTCTAATACGTGGTAGTACTACTCCTGCTTTGAGAGTGACATGGTGTGGTGTTATGTTCATGTAACCTACGTCAGTCGGTCCTTGTGCCCATAGGAGCTGTGGCACATTCTGGAGTCTGTGGTCAAAATCAGTCAGCACATAATGTCCTTTAAAATCACATAAGAACAGTCTCACTCCTTCTGGAGAACAACAGATAACTGCTCCTAGTTCTTTTAATGTCTTCATACCAAGTAAGTTTTCTGGACATGATTTAGTAAGTAGCAAGTCTGTGGTACGTGACAGTGGACCAACCCCGAGGGAGACTGGTTTCGATACTTCATTAACAATAGGCTTTCCTGAAAATCCCAGGGAAACATTCTGTGAGCCCGAGAGAGGTGCCCCTGGAACCTCGTCATGACTGATGGTAGTTCTGCTCGCCCCTGTGTCAATCAGAAATTTTCGGTCTTGTCCTAGTACACGACTATGTAGATACGGACCCTCTTGATCTACAGGAACCTCAATAAGAGGCAAGCCAACTTCCCTCTCAAGGCTGTTTCATGAGAACTGTTGATATTCTGGATAGTCTGACTGTGTGTTCTGATACATTTGTGGTGTGGCATGAACTGGCGGTGGTGGAAAGTTCGCTACTGTCTGTTGTGTGCTCTGTTGGGTGCTATTTTGTCTAGGAGTATATTGTCTTTTTTTGTCTTGCCTGTAGCAATATTGTGTTTCAGGACAGTACATTCCTTTACATAGTGACCTGGTTGTTTGCAATAATTACAGTTCCCCTTGACATGTATCGTGTTATTTCTGTTCGTATTTGCCGGTACCGTCTGGGCAACCAGCACCTTCATTTTTGTCTCTTTCATGCGTCTCTTTTCCTGATCCTGCTCTTCTCTAATCCTGTTCTGATGATATTGTAGCATCTGTAACATTTGTGAAGGGCTGTTTGCTTGCCAAGTACTCTCAACCTTCAGTACTCTATTCTTGATCTGGGGTAAGAAATTCTCAACTAATTTGCTCACGAAAAGATGTGGATATGATTCGCTACCTGGCTTAAGGCCACTATTAATAGTAAAGCATTTCTCAAATCTAGAATAGAAATCACTTGTGTCCTCTTCTTGTTTTTGTTTACAGGCTGAAATAGCATCCCAGTCTTCCTTTTTCGTAATCAATAGTCTCGGTAAAACCTGTATCAGGAGTTCAGGCAGTTCCTTAGCTTTTTCCCCAAGACCAACCCCCGGGAGCCTGCCTTTGTCTTCTGTTTCCAGTGCACCCCAACTTAACTTTTTCTTGCCTACCTCCCAGTCTTTTTCCTTAAGCTTCTCATAAATACCAGCAGGCAACAGTACTTTCAGTAACTTCAGAATGTCAGCGTACGTATAATCTCCTATGCGGAGGATGTCTTTTAATTCTCGGTGAAACCCCCCCGGGTCTTTATCATGGCAGGGCAGCATCTTTTTCATTTCTAGTATTTCTAGTTTTGTTAAGGGGGTGTAAACATACACCCGTTGCAACACATTGTCCGCATTTTTGACGGGATGTACCTCTCGTAGGGGGTTCTGTCTGTCTACGTGTAAGTTATTTCTGCCGTGGTGTGAGGTTGGAAGCATGCATGTGGTCAAAGAATTTATGTACTTATGTCGCTGATCCAGGATAACATTAATTAATTCAGTACCTAGGCCTGTCCATCTGTCTAGAAGCAAGTCGTCTAATAATTTATACAATTGACCGGGATCGGAATATTGACTCTCATACAACGTTATTAAATGCTGAACCATGTAAATACCAGCCAAACGCTGTTCGTTCGGTGGAAGGCTCAAGAAAGTCTGAGCCACTATATCACTGCTATATATATTAGAATTAGACACCCACTGGGTGGCTGACCGGGCCAATTCCATTTTGTGTGAGGTGGGAGGTCGCTCGCTCCCTATCCGTTTTTTCAGGGCTGTTTCAGTAGCTTGGAACAGATTTTCAAGGGAATATCTTTCTTTTATAGCGGGCCCCTGTTTACGGTAGTCGAGGCACTTGGGCCTGTCAAACCGTCTTGCATTGCCTACATAATTCATTTTGTCTTTTGCTTTGTCTTCTGAATCTACCTCTTCCGTTGATGACTCACTCTTCTCGTCTGGTCTGTGTATTGCTAATATTTCCTTTTGTATTTTCCTGTACATGCTCTCTATCTGTCCCTGTTTATCATGTCGACCGGCATCTATGTGGTCACTCCATTCTATCAAACCAGGTCTTACATCTCCATCTCCTCCGTCTTGTTCCCTGATCAGACAGTTAATAATAAAACGTAGGATATAATTCTTAACCCCAACCTTTCTGTGCTGCATGGCTCGTACTATGCACTCGGGTTCCTCCCCCGTTCTAATGAAACGGTACATTTTATCTAGGTGCTCTTTCATGTCTGGTAATTTGTCTAAATATGCGACGGCTTGTCTTAGTCTTAGTGAAGTCACAAGCATTGAACCCTTTCCTGGTTCTGGATCATATATACACTGTGGGATTGCTACATCTACAGTAGGCTCCCCTCCTACTGCCCCTGTCCCTACGTCATCTTTCACGAGTTGCTGGAGCTGATCTGCTGGTGGAGGCGGAGGGAAATCTGCGTTTGCGTAGTCCGGTAGGGGTTCGTCTAGATACGAGGAAATGAACGCCTCGGATGCTGTCGGCTTTATTCTACGTACTCTATATGGTACAGGTGGTGGCGTTCGCGACCTACTGGGTGTTTCTGAGGTGGTCACTCTAGCTAGTTCTTCTGAGAGGACGGGATAAATACCAGTAACGACGGCATTTCTTTCTCTATCAGCCTGTTCTGCCTTGACCCGTTCCCCCTCCTCCCGCAGTTCTTTTTCTTTCGCTTTTTCCCCTGCTTGTTTAGTTCTCTCTGCTTTGTTCAATTCTTTCTCTGTTCTCCTATGTGACTCTTTGCGCCATAACTCAATGGCATCTTTCTGAGAGGGTCTTGATTTCTTTTTCCATAGCGCTTCCTCTACTCTCATAATGCATTCAGAATCCCATGTTCCCGAGACAGGCCATCTTATAAATCCTTTGTGTAGTCCACCCATAAGTCTAAAAACAAAATGGTGTCTAGCCCGTGCTTATTATACATAAAATGACCAGGTGTGTCTCTAGGCGGGATGTTAACTGGCTCTTCTAGTATACCTTTCCTGGTCCCTATCTGACGTAATTTTGAAAACAGTGGCATGTTGAAACCAACACAATGGAAATACAATACACACAGAATAGACTGAAACCATCAACAATCATTCACACTACAACACTAAAACACTAAAACAGATACAGTCTAACCTGATACATGGAATAAAACATGTACTTGAAAACAGTTAACTTTATGCACTGGAATACAGTGCAACCATACCGGTCCCAAAAATGAGACACGTCTTTACCGTGCCCACGTTTACCGTGGACCCGTCTTTACCGTGCCCATGTTTACCGTGGACCCGTCTTTACCGTGCCCATGTTTACCGTGGACCCGTCTTTACCGTGCCCACGTTTACCGTGGACCCGTCTTTACCGTGTTCGTGTGAACGGACACGTCTTTACCGTGTTCAAATAAATGAACCCGTCTTGAACTTTATGCGTTCCCCATAGTGGTACTCACCGGGAAGCAGAACTTGAAGGCCTCGGAAACTTGATACTTGAAACTCGATACTACGCATGCGCCTCGGAACAGGTGGGCCTTCGGAACCTCGGACCTTGCTCTCTCACGGGTTGGGCTCTGGTTGGGATGATCCGCGATCCTCATCGCCTCGTGTGGACGCCTGGTCGCAGTCCGTCTCCTCCGTGGGCCTGAGGGAGTAAGCAGGAAGTCCCGCTTACGTGTGCACTTTGAAGTCCGTCACGGCTGTAGAAGGGGGCAAAGGCTGGACCTACGTCTCCGGCGCGTGGGGAAAGGGATATGTCCCTATTCGGGCACCAGATTAATGTGGTAAATAAAATATTACCCTGTCATAATTTCTATAAATAAACAAAGTGTCATGCATTAAATGAGAGGCAGAGTCCGTGGTATCCGAGTCAAAGGGCTTTATTCCAATAACTCGAGTTAAGGGAGAATCTGTTCCATCACCTCTAAGGTTCAGGAAGGGTCTTCTAAACATTATTTTCTGATTACATATTTATACGTGCAATTTTGTACATAGGAGGAGCGCTCGAGGCAGAGCAAGAGAGAAAAGAAGATAAGAGCATGTGGGCGTGCATGAGGGTGTACACTTGATGAGTCATAGGTGAGTCATAGGGGGGTGGATACATGGAGGGGGGTTGCATGGCAGGCTGGAACTTTGCCCTACTTGTGCGTGCAACTTGATCATGACGTGCAACTGACGTGTGACTGGGGGGAGCTGACATTCAGTCTAGTAGGGAGGCCTTCAGTGTCAGGGCGACCAGCACGTCTGGTATTATCTGATATCTTGAGTCCGGGGATGTTTTATCTGAAGCAAAGGTCGCTCATCACTAAGAGCCAGAGAGGGCATATATTTCTTCGTTCATTGCATGGGGGCCGTGGGCTTTCTACGGATGCAAGCTCGGTCATTTACTTAAACGGAGACAGAAAGGCTAGGCCCTATCTCTGCAGACGGGTTCTGTTTACCTTCTTCACCAGGCAGGAATGTGATTCTGTAGAGCAAGCAGATAACTGTTTTGCAAAACACTGTCTTGGCACCCCGTGCTGGGCCTCTTTCAGCTGAGCCAGAAGTATGCGAGGTCAGGGATACGTAACTGTAGCTCTCAGAGTGTCTGGAGTCATGAAACTCTAATTCAGAGACTGGCTCAGGCTGAGCCACAAAACGGGTTCATCGTGATTTATTTAAAAGTGCACAATGCAAATACATGGGCCTTAAATGCTAACTTAATATTTCTTACATGGGAGACTTGAAGACTGGCATCCTAATGCAGGACGTAATGCAGAGGCCTCGATATTCAGGCCACTTAATGGAAAATGCATGGATGACATGCACATACATTAAACATAGGGTACACGCAGGGGACATATTGGTCATGTAAAATTTCATTTTCCTCAATTGCACCATCAGGATTCAAGCAAGCCGGGCCGTCGACGGCTGAAATGCTCGAAACCGGTCCCCGGAAGCTTGTTTCCTTCCCAGTGTAAGAATTGGCTTGGTAGTTTGGTTTGCCCTGTTCCCATCATGCACTGGGACAGGAACAGACTAATTTGCATATAGCCAGGTTCTGAAATGGGATGGTGCAGTGAGCTAAAAAACGGTGTTGGATCTAGCCCTGATCTCTTGACTGGGTGAGAGTATTCTGCTTAATTCAGAAACTCTGTCCATCACCACCCCTTGTTGTTAAATATTTTGTCCACCCTAAGCGTGGAAGGGTATACTCAGATGTGAGTCCCTTGCTCATTGCACCATCAGGATTCAAGCAAGCCGGGCCGACGACGGCTGAAATGCCAGAAACCGGTCCCCGGAAGCTTGTTTCCTTCCCAGTGTAAGAATTGGCTTGGTAGTTTGGTTTGCCCTGTTCCCATCATGCACTGGGACAGGAACAGACTAATTTGCATATAGCCAGGTTCTCAACTGGGATGGTGCAGTGAGCTAAAAAACGGTGTTGGATCTAGCCCTGATCTCTTGACTGGGTGAGAGTATTCTGCTTAATTCAGAAACTCTGTCCATCACCACCCCTTGTTGTTAAATATTTTGTCCACCCTAAGCGTGGAAGGGTATACTCAGATGTGAGTCCCTTGCTCATTGCACCATCAGGATTCAAGCAAGCCGGGCCGACGACGGCTGAAATGCCAGAAACCGGTCCCCGGAAGCTTGTTTCCTTCCCAGTGTAAGAATTGGCTTGGTAGTTTGGTTTGCCCTGTTCCCATCATGCACTGGGACAGGAACAGACTAATTTGCATATAGCCAGGTTCTGAACTGGGATGGTGCAGTGAGCTAAAAAACGGTGTTGGATCTAGCCCTGATCTCTTGACTGGGTGAGAGTATTCTGCTTAATTCAGAAACTCTGTCCATCACCACCCCTTGTTGTTGAATATTTTGTCCACCCTAAGCGTGGAAGGGTATACTCAGATGTGAGTCCCTTGCTCATTGCACCATCAGGATTCAAGCAAGCCGGGCCGACGACGGCTGAAATGCCAGAAACCGGTCCCCGGAAGCTTGTTTCCTTCCCAGTGTAAGAATTGGCCTGGTAGTTTGGTTTGCCCTGTTCCCATCATGCACTGGGACAGGAACAGACTAATTTGCATATAGCCAGGTTCTCAACTGGGATGGTGCAGTGAGCTAAAAAATGGTGTTGGATCTAGCTCTGATCTCTTGACTGGGTGAGAGTATTCTGCTTAATTCAGAAACTCTGTCCATCACCACCCCTTGTTGTTAAATATTTTGTCCACCCTAAACGTGGAAGGGTATACTCAGATGTGAGTCCCTTGCTCATTGCACCATCAGGATTCAAGCAAGCCGGGCCGACGACGGCTGAAATGCCAGAAACCGGTCCCCGGAAGCTTGTTTCCTTCCCAGTGTAAGAATTGGCTTGGTAGTTTGGTTTGCCCTGTTCCCATCATGCACTGGGACAGGAACAGACTAATTTGCATATAGCCAGGTTCTGAACTGGGATGGTGCAGTGAGCTAAAAAACGGTGTTGGATCTAGCCCTGATCTCTTGACTGGGTGAGAGTATTCTGCTTAATTCAGAAACTCTGTCCATCACCACCCCTTGTTGTTAAATATTTTGTCCACCCTAAGCGTGGAAGGGTATACTCAGATGTGAGTCCCTTGCTCATTGCACCATCAGGATTCAAGCAAGCCGGGCCGACGACGGCTGAAATGCCAGAAACCGGTCCCCGGAAGCTTGTTTCCTTCCCAGTGTAAGAATTGGCTTGGTAGTTTGGTTTGCCCTGTTCCCATCATGCACTGGGACAGGAACATACTAATTTGCATATAGCCGGGTTCTGAACTGGGATGGTGAAGTGAGCTAAAAAACGGTGTTGGATCTACCCCTGATCTCTTGACTGGGTGAGAGTATTCTGCTTAATTCAGAAACTCTGTCCATCACCACCCCTTGTTGTTAAATACCCTGTGTTTGTCAGCGTTTGTGAGGAGAGAACCGCACTCCGGTGACAAGGAAGGAGTGGGCGCTCGTGAGTTTATTTACCAAGAAGACGGAGCTGGGGCTGGTGTCCTTTGTAGAGAAGATGTGTTGTGATTTTATCAGAGAGGCATAGGGCCTACTGTGTTAACAGATTCATATGTGCTGGGTGGTGGGGCCACATGAGGGTCTCATGCTTCAGGTGTGGGGCGAATTGGCCCAAGGTATTTAAGTGGTAAAATGGGACCCTGCTTAATTTCCCTCCTCTTGTTCATTTTTGAACAAAACTCTTACAGCATATTTGGCTGGCCCTTCGTCCGGTTGGGGCATCCAGGGCGTGTCATTAATGTAGGGATACTGTTTGTCCTGCTTATCTACCGGTGATCTTAATTCGGCATATTCTCCTTCAGGCCTGTCAGCTAGTGATTCATAAGGATCTACGCTAAGATCCCCCCTGCTAGGTGTCTACCGGGCGAAGTGGGGGAGAGGAAGGTACTTGGTAGTGGGCGTCAGCAGGGGTCTGTAATAAGTGTGAGCCAGTCGTTGTGAGCTCAACTATCTCTAACAGTGCTAATTTATCCCCTTCTCTGGTCCATTGTCCTCATGTATGGTCTTCCTGTATATCCCTGTGCTTGCGTAATTCATCCCTACTACTTTATACTGAATCTTTTCACACAATGACATACTATCTGTATGACGGAACCCAGGAACAACAGCACACCCAAATCGGTACAAATTGTTTTAGGAGGGCAGACAGCCATGAAGGCATCCATCTGAAATCAAACCAGTCTTTTGCTGTGTCTGCCCTGGCACCTCCTCCTCAAACATTTTCTTCCCTAAATTGTGCAAGTCCTCAATGGCTTTTGTGAGTGATCCATTCTCAGCTTCATTCGAAGGCACAAAAGTGCTGCAGCTTTTTCCGATCTTGCGACATAGTCCACCATCCATTGCAGTTAGCATGTCCAGGATATACCTATGCTCTAAAACCATAAGCCTCAGGGTGCAAAGTTCTTCCTTTATAGCATTTAGCCCATACCTGGTACAGTTGATGGCCCGCATGAATTCGTAGTGGGTCACCTCTAGCCAACGTGCATTTGCTTTTATCTGGAACATTGGGATGAGGCTCCGGAAAAAGAGCTGGGCTAGGTTGAAAAGGCGGACCTCTTGGGGAATGTCATCAAAAGTGTCGTTGGCGAAGTATTGAGCAGTTTGCCGGTGCCGGTGGAGCAAGGTGACATCGCCTGTCATTGTATACGAATGAATGTGGGAAATATTGGCTGCTTGAACCACCAGGTGAACTTCATGCATGATCACCAGACTGTATAGTCCATTCCATTGAGGAGGTGGTTGGAGATAGAGGCGTTATCCACAAGCCCAATAGAGGTCCATTAGACTGGAGGTGCCATGCTGCATATCTGAACAAAAATTGTGCTGTTGCATCCAGAGTTGTGACCCACAGGTACCGTGCCATTTCCTAGAAAAGAGAGAAGAGGTGACTTTAGTTTGAATGCTTTTCTAGGTTTAGACATTTTCTCCCCACCCGAGGTGTACCTTCTACATTCCTGTGACCATATCTGTTCACACTCATCCTCAACCTCCCAGTCAATTCCATCTTCATAATCTGAGTCTACCAAAGGGGGCCCTAAGGATGCTGCTTTGCACACCACAAAGCCGGAATCATTCCATTTATCATTGAAATAAATGTGTGCCCATAGGCGCAGCACAGTTCTATTCTGACATGGGCATGGGTTGCCATGGTGTATTGTCACATTGCATCCTGCTGAAGGTGATGTTACTGTGATGTATCCACGCTTCCTACGGTGAGGTGCCTTAAGGTCCATGTTAGGGATTCCTCTTATGTAAATTTCCTGTATTCCCTCCTCAAGGTCAGTTGTGTCAGAGATAACCCTGTGTGTGGTGTATTTATAGTCCGATTCTGTGGTATTTATATATGTGGTGTCAGCTGTATTGACCTGGACTTGTCTTTGTATGCGACAGAGGTACAGATGTAAAAGACATTTGGCATTGCGTGGTGGGACTTCTCTAGGGAAAATCAGTCTATCTGTGCCTACTGCATGGGGAATATATGAGCACACATAACACATGATTTGTTTGTGACCTGCTTGGCAGCTGCTGTCATATACTTATACCACAAGTTATCTAATAGGGAGTTATGGACCCCATGGTTTCTCTGGAAACTGGTCAGGACAGGCTTGCCTGCGTCGGCGAGACAGCTGCGAGGGACGTAATGCGATATCAAAGGTACTGTTCCATTCTGTATAATTTCCAATAGGTACAGGAGGTGATGTGGTGAGGGGCACATAGGTATTTGGGGTGCTGACAGCACTGACAGAGGATGTCGAACCCTTTTCATTACTAGGGGTGCAACACGTGTGCTAACAGGTAGATGAGGAAGTAATTTGGGGTGCACAGTGGTGTTGATAACTTTGACTTTTTTAAAGAATATAGGCAATTTTTTTCAATACAATGGGAGATAACTACATGCCAATTAAAGATCCCAATCCCCACACCAACAATAATGTAAAATATTAATATGTATGTACTTAACTTCAAATTTCTGTGCGGCGGGTGTTTCTGTTGCGTTTGAATCCATAAACGACCAAGCGATCATCGTCTTCTTCTTCTTCTTGGATGGTCAATGGAAACACGATGCCTTCTCCTTGTTCATCACTTAGTTCTGGGATGGTGCCGGGTTGATCCTGATGTGGGTCTTGTGGATCCATGCTTTCCTCTCGGGGATGCGAACAGCTGTGGGTGAAGAGTCTATGACCGTGAAAGGACCATCAAATCTGGGGTCTCTCCACTCTCTATCAGCGGTTTTTTACAAAGATCTGTGTTCCGGGACAGATAGGTTAAAGCTCAGGAGCGATTGGGTCCTTGTCCTTTTTTCTTTGATATCTGGGTAGTGAGGAACTGCACAGCGTGTGTTAGTGCACATAAACATTCAAACATTTCAGCTTTCACAATTTCAGAGGAACTTTCACGATCTAGTGTGGGTCTTGTTGAGGGGACTGATACATTTATTGATCGACCAGTGACAAGCTGGTGAGGGGTTAGGTGGTGCTAGGAACTGGGAGAGTTTCTGAGTGCAAATAGGGCAATTGGTAGGCAATAGAGCCATTTCTTTCCAATTGTTGCACTTGATCTTGCTGATTTTACCTTTGAGCAGGCCATTAAGGCGTTCACTTTGTGGGTGATATGCTGATGTCAATTTATGTTTAATCCCTAAGATTGTTGTGAGAAGGGCAAAAATGGCGTTTGAAAAATGGCTGCCATTGTCAGAATGGATCATGTCTGGCAAACCCCAGAGTGAAATGACCTCAAGGAGCAGGGAATTAGCTGCTGCTTTGGCATCGCAGTGGACACATGGTCCAGCTGCGAACCATTGTGAGAATGTGCATACTACCACAATGAGGTATCGATAATTTTGGCAGCGATCAATCATGTCCACATAGTCGATGTGGAATTCTTTGAAAGGGCCTTCTGGTTTTGGTATTGTAGAGGCAACTGTTTTCATAGTGGCGTTTGGTGAGTACTGCTGACAAATGAAGCATTTATTGACAAATAGCTGTATTAATTTGTGGGTATTGGGGATGAACCAGTCAGTCTGTAGGGTGATAGACATATAATCTCGGGAAACATGTGGGAAGATGTAACTGATCGCGCGCCACTTGCAATAAGGCCTGTGGCATGACAGGCTTCCCTGTCATTGTGTGTTTGTTGATGAAATCTGAGGGGTCTTGTTGTACTCCCCTCTTCTTCCATAACTCTGTCTCTTGTGGTGCACTTTCCTGTATTTCTCTGAGGTGTAATTGTGCAATGTGATCATATGGCTGTGTATCATCAATAGTGTATGGAAGCGTTATATTAGAATTCTCTTCCTCTGTACATGTTGGGCAAGCAGGATGGGGGCGTGCTGGCCTTCTGGTGGTGCTGCAAGTGGGGGTGGTGGTGCAGGTGGGGGCCCCTGGTGGCTGCCAGAGTATTACCTCTGGATACAAAGTCTTGGCCATTTGTGTGTGCTGCACATTTTACTACAGCTACCTCATTTGGCAGTGTCAATGCGTCTATTACCTCTTCAAGTAACTGTCTGTGCATAACAGGTGTGCCATCTGATTTGGGAAAACAACGCCTCTTCCATTGCAAGATGTTCAAATGTGTTGATGTAGTGACATAAGCAGAGTCTGCATAAACAGTGATGCGTTTCTCTGCCCCATTTCTCAAGGCGGCAATCAATGCCACTAGTTCTGCTGCTTGTGCTGAGTAGTGTATAGGTAATGTTAATTGCCGTACGCTGTCTAGGGAGTCAGATGAGTCATTTTGTTGTGCTCTAACCACAGCCACTCTTGTATACCTGATCCCTGTCTCTTGATCAATGGTAGGGAAGCCATCAACAAAGTATACAGTATTGGCTGGCAATGGGTCCTCCTTTGCTGCTCCTGACTCATCTGGACATTATGTGGCACAATCATGAGCGTCATCACCTGTAGTGGCAATGGGGTGGGCATAGAATGTGGCGGGGTTGACTGTGTGGCACGTAACTACTTTCAGAGAGGGCAAGGATAGTATGACTTCGTAACCTGATACTCTTTCAGTGGTAAGAGTTGTTATAGCTTTCTGTCTTATGGCAAAGACAGCATGTTCAGTGTACAGTGTCAATGGGGATCCCATAACTATGGGGATACTTTTCTCAACTGCAAATGCTGCTGCTGCTAGTGCTTGTTCGCATGGGTAGTGTCCTTTCATTACAGAATCTAGTATGCCACTGAAGTAGGCAATTGGCTTGTGGCCCATGGGGTATTTTTGGGCGAGGACTGCTGTCATGACTTGACAGTCGCTGTGAGTGAACAAGTAGAATTCCGTGGTGTAGTCAGGGGAGCCTAACACTGGAGCATTTGCAATTTAATCTTTCAGTTGTGTGAAGCCTGTCTTCATTTCAGGTGTCCAATCAATTTTGTTATGTCTGTCTTTAGCCATTTTAAGAGCTTTCAGCAGTGGGGAAGTGATGGTAGAGAAATCAAAGACCCACTGGTGAACATAATTCACTAATCCTAGGAATGTCTGCATATCCTTGACTGTTTATGGTTCAGTGGTGCACTTTATTGCCTCAATTCTATCAGGGATGACTCTTCTTCCTGAGGCTGAGAGCAACTGTCCAAGGTAGTGTACTTCTTTCTGGCAGTATTGAAGTGTATTTTTGTCAACCTTGTATCCTCTCTGTGCTAATGTTGTGAGCAGGGCTAGTGTATCCTTTCTACATTGTTGCTCTGTGGGACTACAGAGCAATATGTCATCGACATACTGCAGCAACATGCTGTCACATTGGAAATTTGAGAAATCATCTTTTCTGTTGAAGACACTGGGGGATTCACAATTGCCTTGGGCTAACCTGGTGTAGGTCAATTTAATATTTTTAAATGAAAATGAAAACAGATATTGGCTATCAGTGTGTAGTGGGACACTGAAAAAGGCATTTTTCAGGTCAATGACGGAAAAATATTCTGCATCTGGGGGAATATTGGTGAGAATCACTGAGGGGTCAGGGACAATTGGGAATTCTGGTACCACAATGTTGTTAAGGTGACGTAAATTGTGTACTAGATGCCCTTGATTAGTCTTATGTTTGCGTACAGGAAAAAAAGACATGTATTGCAAGGAGATGTGCAGGGGTATATACTCCCTGATCCAGTAATGCTTGTATAGTTGGGGCAATACCCTCCTCTGCCTCCTTCGACAAAGGATACTAGCGCACTCTAGGTAGAATGGCGCCTTTCTTGAGTGTAATTCTGAATGGTGTAGCAGAGTTAATGAGGCCTACATCATTTGTACCAGGGGTCCAAAGGTTGCCTGGTACCTGAGCTAGGTCAGCGTCATGTATGGAGTCAATGTGTGTGGTTGGAGTGGGTGTACTTATTGCTATAGTCACTGAAAGGGGGACTTCATTTTTGGAAATAAAGCTCCGGTGACCCGAACAGTTGGTCGTCTAGAATGTTCCTTACTAACCCTCCTGGTTGGAGAAAAATGACGCAGGCCCAGGTGTGGGCGTTGTCGTCAATTGCTTGGAATGCTCCATAGGTGGGTGTGATTTCAAGACAGTATATGTCTAAGATCATGTGCTTGTCGGGCATTTGGGAGTGTTGTGAGTGTGGACGAAAGAGAAATCTTTTGGAAGTTGGACAGTGCACCCATTTAGTTCTGGTTTGGTGACAACAATGATGTGCACTGCAGTAGAGACTGCTTGTTCATCCACTGGGCGGGCTCTTATTTGATCCTTTTATGGAGGAGTCCACCGTGACTGCCAACATCCTGGCCATGGGTGTACCTGGAATGGAACAAATCATTGTACCATTTTTATCAAAGTGGATGGTCATATTTAATTGTGTCATGAGGTCACGTCCCAGGATATTCACTGGGGACCATGGTGAATAGAGCAGATGTTGTTCCACGTATTTACCTCCTATTTCTATTGGTACTGACTTGGTGAAAGGGACCCTAGCTATTGCCCCAGAGAAGCCCTGTGTGTCCGCTATCTGATTTGAAATGGGCAGTGCTCCTCCTGTAATACAGGAATAAGTGGCACCTGTGTCAATGAGAAAGCTATAAGTTTTATTGTTTATCATGATAAAAGCAATGGGGTCCTCCATAACATCTGTTGTACATGACAAAACTGGGCCCACAAGAGTTGTATGTGGGCTGTCCTAACTATGATAGCCTCCAGCCTGGTACTGCTTGATGGTGCCCTGTGCAAATGGGTGGGTGGAAGATATCATTGTGCCTCCCTGAAGCACCAATGCTTGTGCTTGGGGCATCATTTGATATACAGGTGTTTGTGGTTGTTGTGTTTGTGCTTGTGGAATTGGTGCCTGTAATTGGGTAATTGCAGGTGCTTATAATTGTAATTGTGGTTGCATGGGCTGCTGCTGTGCTGGTGAGAGGTAGGAATATATTATTTGGGGCTGAACTGACTGTGGCTGCATTTGCTAGTGTTGCTGGTATTGGGTGGGAGCCGTTGTTGGGGTCCCCTAAACACTTCCCTTCCTTCATCCTGCATTTTGGTGTTACAATCTCTTATGAAGTGTCCTCATCTATGACAGTAAAAGCATGCTGGGGGTCCTGGCTGTTCTGTGGCCCTTTGTTGACCCAGTCCTCCACCTCTGCACTGCATCCCTGTGTTCCTAGGCCTATTCTGCGGGTTACCATAATATGGCTGTTGTTGTTCATTATTATAGATGGGCTGTGCTTGTATGTATGGTGCACCTCCCTGGGTGTTACGTGCTAACACATTCAGGGCATTCTGTTGAAATCCTGTACCAGCAGTCATCTGGTTTACTGGTGTTGCGAGCATGACTGTATCTGGAGCATCTTTTTTCTTACTACGTTTCTGCTGTACTAGCTTGGCTGCTGAATTTTCAATTGCTAAGTGCCTGTTCCTGTCCTGTTCCTGCTTCTTTTTAACGGAAGTGAATAATGTGATCTTGTATTTCAGGCCATGGTTTGCATTCCATTGCTACTATCCCATCTAACTTGTCCTGTACGTCTGTGGGCAGTCCCTTCTTTACAGTGTGGTAGAAAAACCTACTGTTCTCTCCTGTTGCGTTCCATTTGTCTCCTAATTCTTGATGCCATTTTCCTTCATTCTAGAAATGTATTGTGCTGAGTAATCATTTTGTTGCATTGTTTCTGACATTAGGGACCCAATATCTTGGACATCTGGAAATTTGCAGCGCAATTAGGCCCAGACGTGTGCTCTTATTTTGTTAAATGCTTCACCATCATATTCTGTGCCAGTGATTGCAATTTTGTTATTGACATGTGTGAATATATCTTTTGCGTCTTCTCCAATGAGAGAGATAAGCAGACTTTTGACATCCCCTATTCTTAAGTTGACACCTGCAATGTGCTTTCCTAAGGCTGCTATCCATTTTCCAGTGCCCTCTGTGAGTGGTGGGAGTTTTTTTTCAAATTGTCTTTGTCCATTAGTGACCATGGAACATAGATGGTTGGAGGGCATTCGCATTTTTAAACAGTAGTGACATCTGGTGTGTTACTCTAGTGCCTGCTGCTGTGGGTCAGGTGTGTTGGGTAGGGTCATTCTCACGTGCATACCGTAGTCCCAGTCTTTATCTCCATCCCCATGTAGGATGCAATCTTCTGCTGTTGCCATATTTTGTGGATCAAAAGATCTAGTTTGTGGCCATGGGATCATCTGTGGTTGGCTTTCTGTCCATCCTGCCATATTATCAGTGAAGGGATCGACATAAAAGTCAGAATCCTCTCTGAGTGTAACTATCTCATTTGGCGTTAATTCGGTGTATGGGGAGGCTGTTTGTTTGCTGAGCATCATGTTATAGTTATTTTTCTGTCTAGTAGAGCGCATAGAGGCGGTACCTGAAACATCATATGATATGGCCAGTCTTCCGTGTGTCCCTAGCACTTCTAATAGTTCTGTTTATTTCCTTCTTCTTCTCTTTTCTTTTCGTACATCTAAGTCATACAGCTCCCTCTGTTCGGTGTTGTGCATTAAATTGAGTGTGGACCTGGGTGGTGAGCTGAATGTCAGGGCTGGTCTTAATGTTTGTGGGGGTTGTTGCTGACTTTGAACAAAGGAGTTGGCATCACTTGTTGATGCTCTTGGCTGGAGTATACCTGAGGCAGCTGCTTCATTTGCTTCTGGCATTGCTGCACCCTGTGTTTCCCCAGGAATCTGTGTCTACTTTGCTTGCTGTGGCAGTGCGCCTGGTCCTTCATTTGAATGAGCTGTGAGGCCTACATCACTAAATAGTGCAGTCAGTTGGTCATGCTTTGTTCTACTTTCATGAACAGCACCCGACAGCTGCAGCCCCGCCGGTGGGGCTTGGTGACTGCATTTTGTGTAGCAAATCTGTGTGGTGTTCGCCTAGTATGATGCTATCCGTACTTTTGTTTAATTCCTGCCCCTTTCTCCATTTGGTGAAGTGGGGCTGGGCAAAAGTCTCAGGGTATTCTTGCTCGCTATCCCTGAATTCCTCATTAGTAATTGGAAGGTCAAGGATTGGAGTCCTATCCTCACGCTGGGGCATAGCACTGGTGGGCAACTGTTCATTGTATTGGTGCCACAAACTTGGAAGGAGTTGGTGTTCACCAGTGAGGAATGAGTTGGAACCAGAGAATGAGGTGTGAGAAGTTGGATGCAATACATGGGAAGCCCTATCACACTCTTCATCCTCATCTTGCTGTTGTGCTACATTATTTTGCGCTGGTGTGAGCTTCAGGGTGAATTGTGCATCTATTTGACCTGCTATACCTGGTATCACGGCTTCTATCATTGGGCTCTGGGCAGTAAGAGATGGCAGTGTTTGGACGTGGTCCAGCAAACTGTTATGTTGTGGATCAATGGGCTCTTCTGAAAGGGGGTCCTTGTTTTTCACATCCTCTTCTGAAAAGAGGCCAGAGTGACCCACAGCTGCTTTGTCATTTGATGTTGGCTCTAAGTCTGAATTGATAATAAGTTCGGGGTAGATGCCACTTATATGAAATGCGGGGGGAGGGGCAGTGGGCATCAGTGTTGGCTCAGCATTTTCTTTTAAGATGCACCACATTGCTAAGGTGTCTTTACGTTTTTAAAGCTTGCAGCTGGAGTATTTAGCTTCTAAGAATGTTGTGGCATGGTCTAGTGTGGCACGATCAAAGGTACCTTAAGGAAGCCAGGGGTGTGTCAAGTTCTTTGTGTGTTTGTGCATCTCCCTACAGTGTTTTATGATGCGTTGCTCTTGGCATGTGAAGTTTTTTAATATGTGCTGTAGTGGGGTGGCCATACTTATTTTTGTATTTAAACTGCTATCCTAGGATGTAGCTGGCAAATGTGGTTGGGAACTATTGTCAGTCTAACTTGTTCATTTGTTACGTCAATTCCCAGGACTTGAAACAAGGTCAAGAGGACAGCGCTAGTTAAGGGTGTGACCGGAGTGAAGGAGGAAGTGTGATCCTCAGAAATACCAATAATGTGTCTGTTAATAATGTACACAACAATCTGTGTTGCCCCAGAATTCACTGTCGCTGCGCTCATTCCCTAGTATTGTTCTGCAAAAGGTAATCCGCCTCTGGAGCAGGCCCTTGCTCTCCCTCTGGTTGCGGGCCCCTTAAGAGTGCTCGCAACAGTGGTGAATGGGTGCCCTGAGAGTCTTCTTGCTCTATTGTACTGTTGGAGTTAGATGTTGATGATGTTAGCATGTCTGGGAGGGATCACTGACATAACCTCGACAGACCGAATATCGAGTGGACAAAATATCGATGCCAAATTACCGACCACAAAATTATCAATTGCCTATACTTAAACAACAAAACACAAAAATATCGAACCCACAATATCGATTAAAAAAAACCACGACTACAACAATATCGACTAACAACATTATCGTTTTTTAAAACATCGATTATCACATCTTTACATGAAATACAGACAAAATATCGAATACAACAATATAGAATGCAAATATATTGTTTTTTAAAAATATCGAAATTACTACATACTTAAATAATTCACTTTATTATTTAAAATAATTGTCATATTCATCACAATTAATCACAAAGTGTTTCTAAAAATATATAAACAAACATTTAAAACACAAAATAACATCAAACATACATTTTATAATACATAAACAACGCTTCTAACAATTAAACATTTCTTAAAGCAAATTATATATATTCTTCAACTTTAAAAACATAAAGATAACATTACCTATCTAAAATAAGGCCTTACACATAAAAAAAACGGTAATTGGAGTCACCCATATAAGGAAAGCAATTAGCATAACATGTAAAAAAAAATCAAATCCACAAAAAAGAATAGACTATCAATTTAAACAACCAATCAAATTTCAGAAACTATTACACTAATGCTATATAAACAAGATTTAAACAAAACTAAAAATGCAGACTTAGGGCCCCATTAGGATGTCGGGCGGATTGCCTCCGCCAGGGTGGCCACCGCCACCCTGGCGGAGGCAATCCACCCGACAAGCACTCTCGTTTTCCCCTCCGCCAGATTAGGATGGCGGTGGGGACAGCGGCGGACGGAAAGACCGTCCGCCTTGCGACCGCGGCGGTAATGGATTAATATGGTGGCGGTGTCCAATGGACACCGCCAGCCATATTACAATGGCACAGAGTAGAGGCCATTCCGCGGCGGCAATGCTGCCACGGAAAGGCAGGCGGGGATTGCTGCGGGGGCCCCCTGCAGAACCCCCAGGTTGACACCACTGTCGGGGGGGCACATGGGGGGTACCTATGGTACCCCCCACATTTGCATATGCAAAGCGGCAGGCACCGCGCGGTGCCTGCCGCTTTGCATATGCAAATGCAAAAAAGCATTTTTAGCATTGTGGCGGGCGGTGCAGAGTGCACCGCCCGCCACAATGCTAAAACTACAGGATGTGCCCGCCACTGTGGCGGGCACATCCTAATTCCCCCCACGGGACCCCCGCCCTTATGGCGGGCGGTCCCGTTCCCCACTATTGTGACAGGCGGACAAAGTCCGCCCGTCATCATAATGACCCCCTAAATCTCCAAACTAAAGGAAGGCGAAACTCTGCAGGATTTCTGAAAGAAAACTAATTGACTTCAACATAAAGAAAGCTACACCTATCTAAAGTAAGTACTACTACCTGAATATCCATCGAAAATGTAACTCTCAAGCCTCACACCTGTATTTAAAAGCCAAATACCTAAAACATATCTTTTATTTCTACTCTATATTCTACAGAGAAAAAGAAAATACAGAAGACCTACACAACACCTGGACATCAAACTTAAAATATAAATAAGTAAGTATATAATTTAAATGTAACTTCGAAGTTTAATAGATAGGTAACTAAATAGAAACGAGGTAAAAAACCACTACCAAAAATTCATAAATACTTGTAAAATATTTGTACACATTTTCTCTATTTCTACAGGAACAAAAAGATATACACTGAAAATAACAGTTTCAAGAACATCAACACCTGAAAAGAACAGCTTGAAATCATAAAAAGATATACAGGTAAATCAGAAATGTGTTAAACTGTGTTATTAGAATACAACTTTCATTCTTTAAACAATTTACTGATATTTTCTTTTAATTACCTCCTAGCACCAAAATACAAGCATGACTGAAGGAGCTAAATTCATTTACTCTCAAAAAGGAAAAATGCGTCTTTGTTACATGGGATATGTCTACACTCAAGAGAAACAAAAAGATTTGAACGTTTTTTGGAAGTGTACAAAATATTATGCAAACAAATGTTATGGTAGAGCTATAACTCAGGAAACCACTGTTACTTATACTAAGGAACATAATCACCCACCCAATGTAACAGATATAGAGATTAGACAAATGCTTGATTCCCTTAAAGAAGCTAGTACTAGTACTGATCAACCAACAACTGCTATTTTGAAACATCATTTAAGTGTACTGCCCCAACATGCTTCTAGCCAACTACTATCTATAGAATCCCTTAAAAGAACTGTAGCTAGACAAAAAAGAGCAACATGCACTACTTCTCCCACACCTACAACTTTTGAAGAAGTACAAATTCCCCCTGAACTCTCTGTAACTCACAGTAAAGATCAATTTATACTATATGACAACAAATCTAAAGATAAAAGAATTATACTGTTTGCCACAGCAAACAACATGACTAAACTTACCCAATGCCAAACTTGGATGATGGACGGTACTTTTTCTGTATGTCCCAAATCTTTTTATCAATTATACACTATCCACGGTCATTTCCAAAATGCTAATATTCCATTCCTATATGCCCTTCTACCAAACAAACAGCAAGCTACCTATCAAGAAATACTAACTGAAGTTAAACAACATACTAACGACTATTTTCCACAAAGAATAATCATTGACTTTGAGAAAGCAATGATAAACAGCATCCTTAAAATATACCCACACACAACAAGGTTGCTATTACGATTTTAACCAATGTATATGGCGACATCTACAAAAATCTACCTTGAGTATCCAATACACCACAGATAGCACATTTGCTTATCAAATAAAAAAACTCATCGCCCTAGCCTATGTTCCTATGACAGATGTAGCTGAACACTATAACTTGTTAATAGACAGCCCCTACTATAAAAGAAATGAAGAAAGACTAAGCCCTATGCTTGACTACTTCGAAGACACATGGGTAGGAAGGCTACACAGATCAGGCCATAGAAGACAACCCAAATACCAAATAGCTTGGTGGAATGTCTACCATAGCACACTAAATAAGGAAGCAAAAACAAACAATGCAGTTGAAGGATGGCACAATGCCTTCCAATCAACTACAGGCAGAGGAACGCCTACCCTTCACAAATTAATACAATCCTTACAAAAAGAACAGAGTTACCAGGAGCTCCGAATGGAGCAATCAGTAACCCTGATTGGACCTAAACTCACCAAAGAAACTAAAAAAATGTATAACACACTCCAACGCCAAGTTACCCTCTATCCAACTAGCAAATGACTGGAATATCTAATAATGATAGCAAAAACTATTCTATAAAACATAACATAACTATACATGTTAGATTAAGCATTTATTATTTTCACAATTCCTTCATTTTTATATGTAACAATTTGCAATTAAACTATCAAATACATAGTAATAACATATATTAAATGTATTTAGATAATGTATTTACAAAATGTTACATACAACGTAACTAAAGCAAAAATTAAAACAGTTTTCCCACCCACAAAATTTGTTGTAAATACTTACATTTCTGTTGCACCTTCAAACGTAATCCAATTTCAAGCAATCCATACGAAAACGTTGCAAAAACCCATACAATCCAAGGAAGCCCAAAAAAAAAAGTAAAAATACAAGCAAATCCATAGCGACTCCTCTCCAATGTAATCCACACGATGTACCATTCAAAACGCGAAAATAGTAATTTAAAAAAAGAAACGCTCCTGGAAAACCCGAAAACCAAAGTATGCGTGTAAAAATAAGAGTATATAATACTCGTAACACAACTCTGAGAAAAAAAAGGACCTCCTCCAAAACAGTAAAACGCGACGATAACCTGAAAATGATAAAATACATACCCACCCACACAAAAACACCCATACATATATAAAAACATATATTTATACTGCAAACATATTGATTTTCAAACATTTAAACATATTAGCTGACCTCACACACCTACAAGTAAAACGCGGTAAAAAGCAAATATCGTACACTCTACCTAACACCCAAAACACAATCTTCTCTCAATAACACTATCTCAATAAACCTAAACACGCCACGCATACACTTACAATAACTTCATTAACTTATTAAAATACAATAAAAACAAACTTACCCTCTCCAACACGAAGCAGCATCCAACCGCGATCTGTTAAAGCACCGAATAAGCCTAAATAACATTACGCGGTTAAAAAGTAGTCCCTGTATATACCAAAAAGCTATTTAATTTCTATATTCTAACACTTTAAAACGATAAACTCAGTATTATATTATATGTAATTAATGTTGAAAAATTTAGAAAAATATTTCTTAAATCTCCTTTATTTTAAAATAATTATTGAACTGTTATCTGAGTTACTTTAAAAAAGATATTAGTATTTATATATACATTTAGAATATATTTTATATGTTAAACAAATTTGAATGTATAACCTTGTTCGAAATATTCTGTTTATAAAAATGCTAGTATTATTTTGAAACTTATGTATGTATATAAAAATGTATTTGTGTGTTTATCCATGTAAAAATTTATATTATTAATATTTTCTATATTCATAATATTAATTTCTAAAACCAACTATGACTACTTTGTAACCCACAAAAATGTTACTATTATAAAAAAAGTATACATATGTATCTATGAATGTCCTCTAATTTACAAAATGTAAAAATGAATGTACAACAAATAAAACAATAATTTTCAACATGTTTATTATGACAATGTATTCAATGTCTATGTAATTAAAATAATTGTTATTAAATGAAAAGTACATTTTGTATTTTTTTGTTTTAACAATTTATGTTACAATATATGTGATTAAACATAAAGTTCAAGTTCAAGTTCAAGTTAGGAATTTGTATAGCGCACTACTCACCCAGAAGGTCTCAAGGTGCTTGAGGGAGGGTGAGTGCATTACTTTTCGAATAGCCAGGTTTTTAGCTGCTTTCTGAAGGAGAGGTGGTTCTGTGAAAAATAAACATTATTTAAAAGTCATTTCTTTTTATTAAAAACATATATATGCACTTACTATATTTTTTGTGATAATAAAAACTATGTACTTATTATTTTACAATACAAAGAAAAAAAAATCCTCTACTTACATTTTTTTTTTACCTGTTAATAAACTGTATTTGATTTTTTCCATTTAACCTTGTGTATGTTTCCTTCTTTAATATTCAATATAAATATTAACTAAATATTAAATGTTCTAATTAAAGATGCATTTTAGATTGTAATAATTATTAAAATGTATATATCTTTTTACTACTACAATAACAATAATTATAATTAGTACTAAAGTTTTTATTTTTTATTGGAAAACTTTATTATATTATCCTACCAATAATAATTATTTATTATTAAAAATCTCTTCTTATTACCACTGCATCAATTATAAATTCACAAAAACTACTACACAGTAAACCCATACAAATTACAATTCCCACTCCACCAAGTATAAAGTCAGGGAAGGTGCTGGACACTGAACCCATACAAATTACTATTCCCACTCCACCAAGTGTAAACTCAAGGAAGGTGCTGGACACTAAACCCATACAAATTACTATTCCCACTCCACCAAGTAAATAGTCAGGGAAGGTGCTGGACACTAAACCCATATCAATTACTATTCCCACTCTACCAAGTATACAATCAGGGAAGGTGCTGGATACTGAACCCATACAAATTACTATTCCCACTCCACCAAGTGTAAACTCAAAGAAGGTGCTGGACACTAAACCCATAAAAATTACTATTCCCACTCCACCAAGTAAATAGTCAGGGAAGGTGTTGGACACTGAACCCATACAAATTACTATTCCCACTCCACCAAGTATAAAGTCAGGGAAGGTGCTGGACACTGAACCCATACAAATTACTATTCCCACTCCACCAAGTGTAAACTCAAGGAAGATGCTGGACACTAAAACCATACAAATTAATATTCCTACTCCACCAAGTAAATAGTCAGGGAAGGTGCTGGACACTAAACCCATATCATATATCATATCAAAAGTAACTTTATTCGATTGAATTTACAATCATAAAAGTACAGATGTAAATCATACAGTACATATACAATTATTTACAACATTTTGTTTTTCATGTAAAAATTGGTTGCTATGTGCAGTAATACGTCAGTTTAAGCATAAAATCAGTTTGCTTTATATTGATACCCAAAATGACAGCAGTATAAAAATAGATATTTACTGTACGGGGGCCGCAAGTTGGGAGCGGATTTTTATACAAGCTTTTAAATAATAAGCGACTGTTTTTGCAACAAAAGGGGAGTCCAGGCATTGTAACGCCAGAAGGGCAGGTCTACATCTTCTCAGTCTTAATAATCTAAGCAGAGGGACCAACCAACGTTTGCGAGGAATTTCATAAAAGGTGCAAAAAAAAAGTTACATGTAATGTAGACTGAGGAGTGCGATCGTCACAGGGACATTTGATCAATTCACGTGACCAGTCAGAGGGCACAGGAAATGAAACAAGACGATAAAAGGAATTAAATCTAAATCGGGTTAAAACATATCTATCATAATTAGACAAATAAAAAGACAGATAAGGTTGCAGGCCATATGAGGATTGAATCATCGTTAGATGGATAGTCGACTGTTTGCCGATTTCAGAGCACAGACGTAAATCACTCAGATGCGAGACACATAAGTTCTTTAAAGACTTTCTTGATATGGTAGTGAGTGACATAGGGTTTGTAAAAAACTCTAGGCAGTTCAAGTCATTCAGAAATTTAAAAACGTAGAATAGCCAAGGGATCTTTTTCCAATGGGTCAGAGTCAGACAGTCTGTTATTAGTGACCGGGTTAGGAGACATTGCTCCTTGGTCCATATACGGTGCCAAAGGAGAATCGGTTGGTACCTTATGATGTCAGATAGGTAGTCCCAACCGAGCTCTATATGGCTACCGTAATTGGAGGCACTTCTGGGGAGAGCTAATACATACTTCAAAAAATCATTTTCAACTACTTGGAGCTCATGGACAGGGGCGTAGCCCCATACACCTGCTCCGTAGGTAGCCACACTCATGCACTTGGCTTGATAAATTTGCAATATTACTGCAGGAGCGGGCTTGCCCAGCTTCCTTGAGAATGAGGTCAGTGCTGATGTTGTGCGCTGGAGCTGCAATTTCCTGCTAGATATAGCAGGTTTCCATGACATTTGGTGGTCAATGAGGATTCCTAAATACGGATAGTTCCTAGCGCTATCTAACCTGGTGTTCTCAATGTAGATAGGTTTACATTTCTGGGCTTTCTTGCCAATATACATGACAAAAGTCTTGGATTTGTTGACTTTAAGACCAAGAGAGAGCATGTATTGGCAATACTTGTCAAGTTGCAACTGGAGCTGATTAGGTGTCCTTGCTAAGATTACCGAGTCATCGGCATAAAGCAATGCTGGAATCGGTCGGCCTTTTATGCAGGGGAGGTCCTTATTCCCTATCAGCATCGCTTGCTCCAAACCATTAGTATAGATGTTAAATAAGAATGGAGCAAGGACGCACCCCTGTCTAACTCCTTTTGTAATTCCAAATGAATCCGTTAGCTCTCCGTTGATGCCATACCTCACACAGGCTTTGGCGTCCGAGTAAAGCTCTCGGAGAAACTTCAGGATTGGGGGGTCTACTCCCAGTTTATTTAAGATCTCCCATAACTTGGAGTGGATTACGCAGTCGAATGCGGAACTTAGATCCACATAGACCAGGTAAAGATTGCCACCTTTAGCCCCGGCATATTTCCCCATAAGTAAGGTGAGATTAAGGGCCTGTTCCACCGTGCCCAAACCCTCTTGGAACCCAAACTGGAGGTCTGTGATGATCTTATTCTCCTTTGCCCAATCTTGGAGGCGTTCCAGGAGTAGTCTACCAGCGACCTTACCCAGCGAGTCCAAGAGGGAGATTGGTCGGTAGCAAGCTGGATTGTCTCGGTCTCCCTTTTTAAAAATAGGGAGAAGCACAGAGGTAGACCAAGAATCGATTAAACCGACCTGAGAGACTGCGAACATGACTTGGGTGACTATTGGGGACCATAATTCAAGGTTATTCATAAAGATGTCTAGTGGAACCCCGTCAGGACCGGGGGCTTTCCCAGTCTTGGAAGACATTAGTGCTGTGTTCACGTCTCCAAGGTCAAAGTGAATGTCAATTGGGTAGATGTTATCACTGTTAGTACGGGCCTCCCCAGGTGTAATATCATCGGTAAATGGAGTTGGATCCCCAAATATCTGAGAGAAATGGGTTACCCATTTTTCAGCGGGTACCGCCACATCTAAATGAGGAGAAGCGGCGTCATCTGCCAAAAATGGAGACTTGACTGTTCGCCAAAATAGCGTACTGTCCTTTGATTTTATGCTCTCATGGAGTTGGGCCCAAAGGTTGTTTTTTACTTCCCGTTTGCGGGCTTTTAGGGCCAATTTATACTGTTTTCTTAAAAGTGAGATTAGGGCTGCATCCCTGTCTTGGCTATGAAGGGCTCGTTTGAGTGCACTATGGGCCCTACGACAATCGGGGTCAAACCACCCTCGACTTTCTTTCTCTTCCTTCTTGTTGTGGTGGCGGGTAAGCTCCTGCCGCATAGTTTCTAAGATCTTAGCAAAACTAGACAGGATCAGCTGGGGGGATGAGGTCTCCTCTAAACAGGTGTAAATTTGTGGGAGGGATTGTTGGATGATACTTTCGGTGACCTCTTTGGGGTTGATCTTAGACCACTTTACTGTATACCCATTAGTTCTGCCCATCTCCAGGGATTGCTGTGTTAAGGTACTGAGCTTAGTACGAGATAAGGGAACAGAAGTAAGAGTAATAGAAATGCTGTTGGGGAAATGGTCACTAGAGGGGTCTGTGCCAGTAAAAAAGTTTTTCAATCTGGTTCCTAGAATCTGTGAGCACAAAATAAAGTCGATTGTGGACAACAATCCTCTACCATGGAATGTTGGCTTAAAGTCGACAGCAGGTGTCACAAGTTCATTCGCAAATTCGAGTTCCAGTGAGAATAAACAGGCATTGAAAACTGACCCTAGGCTAGAATGGACAAAGTGGGTAATGGGGGAGTCATGCTCATCTTGGAGGCCACATAAACCTTTGTTGTAGTTACTACATAGGTAGACATTAAAGTCCCCACCCCACACAAAATAACATTGTGACTGTGCATTTTTAGCTTTCTGATCATGCAGAAATAAGGTGATTTCCGTCAATGACTTTACGCAGTCGACAGGTGGGGCATTATTATACATGTTTATGACATAATAAACGGAGCTTTTAACAGTAAACTTGAGGATTTGGAAAATTGCAGACACCTGGGATATTTCGGTCATAGTAAATGGAATTAGGTTGGAAACGTAGGTAGCCAGGCCACCCTTGTGTCTTCCTTGAACAGATGGAATAGCGGACATATGAAAGGTTTTAAAGCCCTGGATATGAATCGGCTCGATGGCCCAGGTTTCCTGGAGGCAGACTATGTCATGTCTGTTAACCAGGTCGATCCAAGACTGAAGATGTGTTTTAGATCTAAGGCCCGCTACGTTCCAATACATGATTGTAAGATCCCTGGTTGGGGGTAAAAGGGGGTTTGAGATTGACAGGGTATCAAGGGGTATTGGATCACAGATACAAGGGGACGGGATAAAGGAGGAGGCAGTGTTATTAGATAGACAGGGTAGTGAAGATAAACTATTTTGTTGCCTTTTATCTGACTCCTCAGAAGTAATAGGAGGAGCAGAGCTAAGAACACAAACCTGTGAAGATGGCAGATATGAGGAAATCTTTGGCAGAGGAGAGAGAGACTCGATGCCAACCCCGGGCGGGGGGAAATGGTTGGGCTTTGCCACCCAATTTTTACTGGAAGAGTGAGTAATAAGGGTCTGAGTTCCAGTAATGTCTTGAGCATTGTTGTCGGGGGGGACTGATGGTCAGTCAACCATGTCCAAACATTCGTATCTGTTGGATAATGGTGGTCCTCTCCAATTGGAAAGATGACCGGAGGCAGAGTTGGAAAAGCCATAACCTGCCCAGTGACCATGGTCTCTGCTCCCATCCCAATTGCCCACTCTCATCCAACTCCAGGGGGGACCGGTGTTGTGACGGGGAGCCGGGGGGTAAAAGTATGACAGGTTATGGGTAGCTATCCCTTCAGCGGAAGTACGGTCGCCCCAGGAGCAGATGTGCTCGACCGTATTGGGGTCGTCGAAGTTCACTATAATGCAGTCGCCCTGGATGTTTTTGGGCACGGTGCCGAGCCATGGCACTCTGCGGACGGTGGTAACTCTGTTGTCCAAAAAAGTTGGTAAAGGTCTGTTATTGGACAACCAGTATATAACTTTATTTTTTAGTGACCAGATTGGCTCGTCTTGACTGGGGGGGAGTTCCGGGACACCTGTCAAGATTACCACATAAGGGGATGCCTCAGGTGGAAGATGTATGGGACGACCCCCTCTCTTTCGGTTTCTCGGGACGTTGTTAAAGCCGACCGATTGTTGCTTCGGGACAGAGGGGGCTGGAGTGGGAAGGGAAGGCGGAGGAAGGGTTTTTTGTTGATTGAGCAGCTGTTTGTTTGGATTGGTCAAAGGTTGGAGTGGTAGAGGCTTCGATGTCTTCGGTGGGGCTTGGGGCTTAAGCTGAGCTAATGGTGGTTGTTTTTGAATAGGTTTCAGCAGGGCCTTTTGGTTAGTGTTATTGTTGGGTAAAGTAGTTTTTGGCAAACTGGGCTTACTAGTTTTAATGTTATGTGCTAAGGGGTTCCCTTGTGCTAAATTGGGATTTTTTTGTATTACCCTTACTTAGATCAGGAACTGAGGACAGTTGAGTTAATTGAGCTAATTGAGATTGCAGCTGATGTAGTACCTTTTCGATGGGGGTTAAGTATGACTTGAATAATTCACCTATTTTGTTGATCAGTAGACTATCATTACCACAGGTATTGTTAGTTAAGTTACCATAATCATCCAGGCTACTGTCACTATCATAGCTACTAGGGCTGCTAAGAGTTAGGTTATCAACAGTAAGAATCGTTGCAGGTGCTAGCGCAGGAGAGAGTGGTTGGTGGGAAGTTAAAACAAGATTAGTGGATTGGGAGGGGAGATGCGTGGTAGAAGGGGTTTTAGGGATAGTCATAGGTAGAGAAGTAGCAATATGCTCTAAGTGAGCAGTTTTCCTTCTTTTAGACTTTCTTTTGGGGATGGCACCTTCGCGTATACCCCTATCTGTGGCTGGGGAGGGATCAGGGGCACTGTGGGTAGCAAATATAAGTGGGGTTTTTTCAAGTGACAGGTGAGTATCTGACAAATTCAAAGTTGCCGAGAGGTCCACCGTGTTGGGGACCGTGTGTACCTCTGCGTGCGCTGTCACTGGCAGGGGTAATTCTACTGAACGTTGAGGAGTTACTGCGGTGGCCAATAGGCCCATAGAAGAACGTCTCGCTATAGCCAGGTCCTGGGAGACTCGACGATTCAGTAGTATAATACCCTGCTCGATGGCAACGTTGGCCTTAGTTATAAATTGGTCTATGGGGCCGATGACCTCGGCCGCGGCCAGGGCCTGCTTTTTGACAGTGTTTCTAGTATTTCTAGGAGACATGCTGAGCGTAAATTAAAGCCTCGCTACTGTTGGTGGAATTGAGAGGAGCAAGTTCAGGGTTATAAGTTACAATACTGTTAAAATAGCATTAAATAGGAGGGGAGTAGTAAAACCAACCAGAAATGGAGTGGCCCAGTCCAGTCTTGCACAGGCTTGAACGGGCTTAAACAGGCCCGCCCTTTGCCCGGGCTTCGCCCCGCGCTGCGTCCCGCGCTGCGGGAGGGACAGAACTAGTTCTTATGTTATGCCAAGGGGGCGTGGCCGCCGGGGGAAGAGGCACCAGCTGTAAAGGCTAGAGGCTGCTGGTCCTCGCAGTCCCCCGGTGTGGTCAGCGGTAGTTTTTTTTCCACAGTCAAGCGCACGCTGGGAGCGTGCAGAGTATCCGCCGAATGCGGTACTGCTCCCACCAGCAGCGCGACCTGCCAGATAATCCCCTGTGGTCCGTAGATTCCTCCGTGGGCAGCAAACAGCTATCCTCAAGTAAAATTCTATGCAGAAATGAGCAAGTGAGCGGCACCCGCGGAGCGGGTGTCGCGAAAAGTAAGTAGCCGGTAATGAGGGGGCGTGGCCGCCGGGGGAAGAGGCACCAGCTGTAAAGGCAAGAGGCTGCTGGTCCTCGCAGTCCCCCGGTGTGGTCAGCGGTAGTTTTTTTTCCACAGTCAAGCGCACGCTGGGAGCGTGCAGAGTATCCGCCGAATGCGGTACTGCTCCCACCAGCAGCGCGACCTGCCATATAATCCCCTGTGGTCCGTAGATTCCTCCGTGGGCAGCAAACAGCTATCCTCAAGTAAAATTCTATGCAGAAATGAGCAAGTGAGCGGCCAAACCCATATCAATTACTATTCCCACTCCACCAAGTATAACGTCAGGGAAGGTGTTGGACCCTGAACCCATACAAATTACTATTCCCACTCCACCAAACGTAAACTCAGGGAAGGTGCTGGACACTAAACCCATATAAATTACTATTCCCACTCCACCAAGTAAATAGTCAGGGAAGGTGTTGGACACTAAACCCATATCAATTACTATTCCCACTCCACCAAGTATAACGTCAGGGAAGGTGCTGGACACTAAACCAGTACAAATTACTATTCCCACTCCACCAAGTATAAAGTCAGGGAAGATGCTGGACACTGAATCCATACAAATTACTATTCCCACTCCACCAAGTAATTAGTCAGGGAAGGTGTTGGACACTGAACCCATACAAATTACTATGCCCACTCCACCAAGTATAAAGTCAGGGAAGGTGCTGGACACTGAACCCATACAAATTACTATTCCCACTCCACCAAGTGTAAACTCAAAGAAGGTGCTGGACACTAAACCCATAAAAATTACTATTCCCACTCCACCAAGTAAATAGTCAGGGAAGGTGTTGGACACTAAACCCATATCAATTACTATTCCCACTCCACCAAGTATAACGTCAGGGAAGGTGCTGGGCACTAAACCAGTAGAAATTACTATTCCCACTCCACCAAGTATAAACTCAGGGAAGGTGCTGGACACTAAACCCATACAAATTATTATTCCCACTCCACCAAGTATAAACTCTGGGAAGGTGTTGGACACTGAACCCATACAAATTACTATTCCCACTCCACCAAATGTAAACTCAAGGAAGGTGCTGGACACTAAACCCATACAAATTACTATTCCCACTCCACCAAGTGTAAAATTAAAGAAAGTGCTGGACACTAAACCCATACTAATTACTATTCCCACTCCACCAAGTAAATAGTCAGGGAAGGTGCTGGACACTAAACCCATATCAATTACTATTCCCACTCCACCAAGTATAACGTCAGGAAAGGTGTTGGACACTGAACCCATACAAATTACTATTCCCACTCCACCAAGTGTAAACTCAGGGAAGGTGGTGGACACTAAACACATATAAATTACTATTGCCACTCCACAAAGTAAATAGTCAGGGAAGGTGCTGGACACTAAACCCATACAAATTACTATTCCCACTCCACCAAATAATAGTCAGGGAAGGTGTTGGACACTAAACCCATATCAATTACTATTCCCACTCCACCAAGTAAACAATCATGAAAGGTGTTGGACACTGAACCCATAAAAATTACTATTCCCACTCCACCAAGTGTAAACTCAGGGAAGGTGCTGGACACTAAATCAGTACAAATTACTATTCCCACTCCACAAAGTATAAACTCAGGGAAGGTGCTGGACACTAAACCCATACAAATTATTATTCCCACTTCACCAAGTATAAACTCAGGGAAGGTGTTGGACACTGAACTCATACAAATTACTATTCCCACTCCACCAAATGTAAACTCAAGGAAGGTGCTGGACACTAAACCCATACAAATTACTATTCCCACTCCACCAAGTGTAAACTCAGGGAAGGTGCAGGATACTAAACCCATATAAAAAAATATCCCCACTCCGCCAAGTAAATAGTCATGGAAGGTGCTGGACACTAAACCCATACAAATTAGTATTCCCACTCCACCAAGCATAAACTCAAGGAAGGTGTTGGACACTGAACCCATACAAATTACTATTCCCACTCCACCAAGCATAAAGTCAGGGAAGATGCTGGACACTGAATCCATACAAATTACTATTTCCACTCCACCAAGTAATTAGTCAGGGAAGGTGTTGGACACTGAACCCATAAAAATTACTATTCCCACTCCACCAAGTGTAAACTCAAAGAAGGTGCTGGACACTAAACCCATAAGAATTACTATTTCCACTCCACCAAGTAAATAGTCAGGGAAGGTGTTGGACACTAAACCCATATCAATTACTATTCCCACTCCACCAAGTATAACGTCAGGGAAGGTGCTGGACACTAAACCAGTACAAATTACTATTCCCACTCCACCAAGTATAAAGTCAGGGAAGATGCTGGACACTGAATCCATACAAAGTACTATTCCCACTCCACCAAGTAATTAGTCAGGGACGGTGTTGGACACTGAACCCATACAAATTACTATGCCCACTCCACCAAGTATAAAGTCAGGGAAGGTGCTGGACACTGTACCCATAAAAATTACTATTCCCACTCCACCAAGTGTAAACTCAAAGAAGGTGCTGGACACTAAACCCATAAAAATTACTATTCCCACTCCACCAAGTAAATAGTCAGGGAAGGTGTTGGACACTAAACCCATATCAATTACTATTCCCACTCCACCAAGTATAACGTCAGGGAAGGTGCTGGACACTAAACCAGTACAAATTACTATTCCCACTCCACCAAGTATAAACTCAGGGAAGGTGCTGGACACTAAACCCATACAAATTATTATTCCCACTCCACCAAGTATAAACTCAGGGAAGGTGTTGGACACTGAACCCATACAAATTACTATTCCCACTCCACCAAGTAAATAGTCAGGGAAGGTGCTGGACACTGAACCCATACAAATTACTATTCCCACTCCACCAAGTGTAAACTCAGGGAAGGTGGTGGACACTAAACACATATAAATTACTATTGCCACTCCACAAAGTAAATAGTCAGGGAAGGTGCTGGACACTAAACCCATACAAATTACTATTCCCACTCCACCAAATAATAGTCAGGGAAGGTGTTGGACACTAAACCCATATCAATTACTATTCCCACTCTACCAAGTATTAACTCAGGGAAGGTGTTGGACACTGAACCCATACAAATTACTATTCCCACTCCACCAAGTATAAACTCAGGGAAGGTGCTGGACACTAAACCCATACAAATTATTATTCCCACTCCACCAAGTATAAACTCAGGGAAGGTGTTGGACACTGAACCTATACAAATTACTATTCCCACTCCACCAAATGTAAACTCAAGGAAGGTGCTGGACACTAAACCCATACAAATTACTATTCCCACTCCACCAAGTAAATAGTCAGGGAAGGTGCTGGACACTAAACCCATATCAATTACTATTCCCACTCCACTAAGTATAACGTCAGGAAATGTGTTGGACACTGAACCCATACAAATTACTATTCCCACTCCACCAAGTGTAAACTCAGGGAAGGTGGTGGACACTAAACACATATAAATTACTATTGCCACTCCACAAAGTAAATAGTCAGGGAAGGTGCTGGACACTAAACCCATACAAATTACTATTCCCACTCCACCAAATAATAGTCAGGGAAGGTGTTGGACACTAAACCCGTATCAATTACTATTCCCACTCTACCAAGTATTAACTCAGGGAAGGTGTTGGACACTGAACCCATACAAATTACTATTCCCACTCCACCAAGTATAAATTCAGGGAAGGTGTTGGACATTGAACCCATATAAATTACTATTCCCACTCCACCAAGTATAAACTCAGGCAAGCTGTTGGACATTGAACCCATATAAATTACTATTCCTTAATCACAAAATAGAAACTCAAAATAAACGCAGTACATAAAAACCATTTTATAATTAATTCACAATGCACTATATATTAAAAAAATGGTAATAATCATTTTAATTATTTAAATAAAATTTATAATTAAGAATAAATACTACATCTACAGTTATAATATATACATAACTATTTACATAAAATATGACATCAATCTCATAAAAATTTAGATTTCAATTCCTATAGAAATAACAAAAAAGTTTACATTATGTATTAATATAAAATATAATATTTAATAAATAAATATTATTAAATTCATTACATTTATAATATATTTAAACTAGAATTCTTAAACTATCATACTAATAAAAATATATTAATTAAATTATATTTTTTAATGTTTTTAAAAAGTTTTTTGTAAATGTTGCAACAAATTTGTCTATTTATATTAAAATTGTGTAACAATCACACACTATTCAATATTAACACCAAAAAACAACATTAATCTAATGATGCCATATTCAAATGTATAAGTCTTAATGAAATATTTAATTACATACATTAAAAAAACTTACTTTAATACACAATTAGAAAAAACTGTTATTTTCACATTTTCTAATATTTGAAAGTTCTACACATTTTTTAAATTTTTATTTATTTGTCTTAAATTATGATTAACATTTTTCAAAATGTTTACAAATTTAAAAATCGAATTTCAAAATTAGATTTTTGAATGTAATTTTTTTATATTATAAAATTTACATTATAAAATCATATTAATTTTTGTAACAATCCCAAAATATTAGACTATGTCATCAAAATTCTATAAGAATAAGAATTTTATATCCCAAAAATAAATAAATAATTATTTTATTATTATACAATTTTTTTAAAAGTACTTCCATAAAAATAGTACTGATTTTTTAAATATTTATATACATTTTTTTCAAAATTATATTACATTTTTGGGAAATAAAGATACATTTTGTGAATTAAATACTTTTTTAATTTTTTATTTCTAAAATATTATAAAAAATTTAAAATATTTGTTTTATTTTTATAAATTATAATATATACATTTCAAACCCTATCCCCATAAAAACACACAACTCACTCATTTAAATTATTATACATTTTATAAATATATATTTTTAAGTTTTAATTAATTTTAAAATAATATTTTATTTTTTCTAATATAGTACTAAATTTTATTATATATTTTGAAATACTTCCCACCCTATTCCCCTAAAAACCCACTACCCGCTCCTAGAAATTATTATACATTTTTTTATTTTAAAATTTTTGTTTTTAATTATTAAATATTTTTCATATATATTTCAATTTTTTTTATATATTTTATAAAAAATTAACATATATTTTAAAATACTTCCCGCCCTATTCCCCTAAAAACCCACTACCCGCTCCTAGAAATTATTATACATTTTTTTAAATTTTTAAATTTTTGTTTTTCATTATTAAATATTTTTCATATATATTTAAATTTTTTAATATATTTTATAAAAAATTAACATATATTTTAAAACACTTCCCACCCTATTACCCTAAAAACCCACTACCCGCTCCCAGAAATTATTATACTATTTTAAATATATTTTAAAAATATATATTTTTTTTAATTAATATTTCAAAATAAATAAAGATCTAAAATACATATATATTTTAACAACAAAATTACTAATAAAACATTAAAAACAGTGTACATTTACATATTCGCTATTATTAATATCGATATTATGACAGTCGATATCATGACAGTCGATAACATGACTTTCGATATTCTTACAATCTATATTTTAACTTTCGATATTTTTAACTATCGATATTACTTACTCGATATTTTTACAATCGATATTTTTAAACAAACATTGAAATCGATAAAAAATACATCGATTCTACTTACCTTGATATTACTGCCATCTCGATATTCTGGAGTCGATAATATGTCCATTCGAAAATAAAAACTCGATATTTAGACTGCACGCCGTCTGGGAGGGTGAGGTCAGGACTGGTGGCGTCCTCTCTGGGTTCCACTGAATAGGTTGATCCTGAGGAGGGGGAACTGATGAGTATAGGAATGGGGTGTAGCGTGAGTCATTCGCATTGGAAGAATTCTGTGAATAGTGTGGCCAGATAAGATCTGGATGTGTTGTATCTGGAGCTGTGTAGGCATTGGATGTGTATGAGCTGTGCCTGGTAATTCTATCAGGGCCAGTGCAGATATCCTTACTTCTGAATGTTTTGCGTTATTATTTATTACATGCACAAATCCTGTCATACGCTATGGGACTAGACATCTATTTTAAAGAAGCTGACAACACGCTATTACATAATGACCTGAACAAGACATGGGCGGGAGGGGGACGGGGGATGGCAGGGTGTGCTTATGTAACGATAATATTCACGGGGGACTCAAAGACTAACAATATGCATATAGCAAATACATTTATACAGCTAGCTATTTATCTCTCTAACAATTGAGCAATCATTCTGACTCGATGCACCAGGCACTGGTCTTTGTAAAAGAAACCACAATATAATCAAATAGAAGATATGAACGCAAAAATAATCACAAGCTGGTTATGTAAATATGAAACAAGTTATACATGAGTTTAACCCCTTGCATGCGGCCCCGATTCTGTGCCTGTGCGGCAAAATCGCAAGTGGGCGTGTTCATGACGGCCTCATCAGCATGCAAGGGGTTAATATACTTCCTTTGACTTCAAAGACAGGCAAAAGTGCGCCCTTTAGCTTGAATGAAGACAGAAAGAACTAATTTGTGTTCAATGTAATTTTTTTTTTACAATAAATGAGAGTTTATTATGTTTCTGTTCACCCGGAAAGAACAGGAAACCACTACAGGAAGCTTTCTGTGAGAGAGGTACTTTAACTTTTTTCTGTAGCTGCGCAGACAAAAATAACCTTGTTCGAACGCTACTCTTTTTATCTATATCAACTATCTTGTCCTATCAGTAGTTAAATATATATGTGCAGACGCTCACTATCTGTCCTTCCAATGCTGAAATATATATGCTGGCGATCACTCGCTAAAGCTTGAGGTGTCCGATCACTGTAATCCCTACACCTCGTGAGCTGACAATTATTTTGGGGTTCTGGCTCTTCCAGAACCCACAGGAGCTGGAGAACGCAAGGTGCTGTTTACCCTTACCTATTAGTGCTAACTAGATAGATGTCCTATCTTATTATATACAGGCAATATGGCAAAAATATGCATATGTATGTATAAATTGAAATCCCACAATTTTCTAACTGTCCAAAAAATTCTTAACACTAACTCCTGGTTCAGTGCCTGTTTACACGTATTTAAAGAAGGAGGGTCATTATAACGTGGCAAGACACCACTATAATGCAAGGAACTGTGATTTGGATAGGGATGCACCCCCAGATGCTTAACTGAAAATATAGGCAAAACAGCGCAGCGGGAGAAGACAAGGAGAATCTTTTTCTTTGCCTGTGGGCTGTGTCTGCTCAGTCAGCCAGGAAGAGGCACCGGAGGGCAATTTCCATCCGTGGTCACAAGGAACAGATTCAATTTCCTTGCCAGCTGGGGCTATGCATGTCCGATTTTGTGGTCGCCAGATGTTAAAGGGTGGTTTTTACACCAGCTTAATTTGAGCAGGGGTGCATTATCTAAAATAATCAATGATTCTTGTTGCGATGCATAATGACTCTTGAAGGATATGATATTGCAACTGCAATCTTGCCATATGCTATTGACGCCCAGGCTCGTACTTCTATATTGCCTGACCTCAAAATGGCACCCTCTTAAGTAGTGCGAGGAGCGCCTCTCATCTTTACTCGGCCAGTTTGTGTGCTGGAAACCACTCAATACGGACTATGATTCCTGACGCAAGGCCAATGACCCCTGAAGTGATACTCTGATCATTTTACACGACGCACATGACTCCTGCGCCTGACCCTAAAAAGGCACCCACGGTCAATATCCTAGCATCCTTGTGCTTTTTTGATTATTATGCGAGTGTGTGTTAAGTACAAGGATTGCCTGACCCAAAATGGTGCCCATGTTTCTGATCCTGGCATCCTTAATGTTTTGGATTAGCATGCTAGTCTCAAATCCGACATTCCGACTGCCTCAGAACTTCGCCGATGTAAAACCCATGGTCATCGAGTAGCACCCCATTGCTCAGACCGTCTTCAGATCAAACCTCACCTACTGTAAACGAATGATATAGGTTTGATTGTGGGGCTGCCTTTTCTCCTTTACTTGACCCTACTATACCAAGTTCTTACTAACCTGAAAGCCTTCAAACATCAACAATGTCCTTCCAAGACAATTTAGGATAGCAAAGAATCATTGTAGGTCAATCCTAAGCATATTAGTAAGCAAATAATCATTCCAGTGAACGGACGAAGGAAGAAAGCCCAGATATAAAGAAGTTAAGGAAATAAAGAAGGGAAGGAGAGTTGAAAAAAAAATGAATACTAATGGATAAAAACCTAGAACTCTCAGGCCGCCATGCCTTCACCATCTCATACCCTCCTAATCTCTCCAAAATTGCAGCAAAGAAGTTCAAGCATATGTTAATGAAATCAGACAATGAGATTCTCATCTCAGATCCCTACTTCTGCATCAGCAAAGGCTTACTATTGAACAACCTCATCTTTTACACAAAAAATAAAGCGCAGTGGAGAAATACCTTCTACTCCATGCTTCAAATCTCTAATGTAAAAAAAAACACATGCCCTCAAACTGTCGATAGTCTTGTCAGACTTCTGCTCTGCGAATGCCACTATCTCTATGTACAACAACGCCAATATCCTGATACAAACCTCTAATTCCAATCTCAACACCATAGACAAGATCTTCCCTTCTCTCAAGAAAGCAGTGAACAGCAAGAAAATCTCTCCTCCCTTAACTACTCTTCACGATTTTCCAGATAATACCCCAACTCTACTACAAAATCCCATAATAATCTCTATGGAACCAATATCTCTCCATACCCCCAATCGAGACATCGATCTCAACCACACCGGGATCCCTTGCCCCTGGAGGGACAGGGTTACTCTTAGCAACCGGCCACCACATTGCAGATACACCATCAATATCCCTGGTGTCTACGGAAGAATTCACTAACCTGGATTCTAATCACGACATCACTCTCTCCCCATCTCCTCCTGAGCTGGCATGCATAGCTCCCCTCAACCTATCGCCTGCCCCGTTACCTGATCGGCTCCCATCATCCCGGATACTCACTCCGCCCTTATGCACTCTCCACTCATTGACCATACCCCAATCACATGCGTCAGCACACTGATTCGGACCTTATGATGAACATCCATGATCAACTAACCCCTTCAATCCCTAATAACGCTATCCCCAGGCAACCCGATAACGAGATACGCTTGCAACCAAACCTTATTTGCCAACCACCTGCTAAAATAGAACCCACACCTACACACACATCAAATTATCACAACGCTGATTGGATTGAACGATTCAATGAGCTAGCCAACGACCTAGCCCATCTCAAGGCTGAAATGCAAAGTCTATCATCCAACACCAAAGAACTCCTAAACATACACAGAGCTGCTAGTGCAACTGTGAACCAAATCAGTCACCAAATATTAAGACAAGCATCGGATTCGCGTAGGAAACAAGAGATAACGTGAACTACAAAACCCAGGAGCAAGCCCACCAGAACTACCAATCCCAGAGGCTGTGCGAGGCATTCGCGCTGAGAGGGCGTCCCCATTTAAGCAACCCGGAAGCCAGCAGTAAGCGTCGAATATTCTGAACTATCGATGCGAGTACGGAGACGCTGCCACAAAGAAGGTGAGCTCCGTTGGATTCGGCGGCTTTGGAGCAGGAGCCAGGATATTCCGGTGAGGAAACAACCGATGCCCAGAACAGCGTGTGCGGTGCTCCGCTTCACGCTCTGTTGTTCTTTGTGAACTCCGGTCCGCTCCGTCCCCATGTCAGTCCCCGCTCGAGGGTACTCGAGCAGTTAGGACTTCGGTCCTTCCGGTACATTTGGACAGTCCCCGCTCGAGGGTTCGAGCTTTGTGGACTCCGGTCCTTACGATTCATACGACAGTCCCCGCTCGAGGGTTTCGAGTGTCAGGACGAGGTCCTTTGACGTGACCTGTGGCCAGTCCCCGCTCGAGGGTATCGAGTGTCAGGACGCAGTCCTTTGACTTGACCTGTGGCCAGTCCCCGCTCGAGGGTTATCGAGAGTGGAGAACACACCCTGAGAATATACTTTGTTTAGCGCATTTGCCCTCCGTTGGAAGCGTGTCAGGACTGACACGCATGCGGAGGACGATTAAGACGGAGCGAAATACTGAACGGGGAGATACGTATCGAGTGGCATTTTCGGCCATTAATTAGCACGGTGTCCTCTGTTGGAGGGTGCTAGGACTAGCATCACTGCAGAGGACGGTTAGACCCTATCCCGTAACATTTCGCTGTTTCACTTTGATTATGTTTTGACCCTTTTGAGCAAGCCTGAATAAAGAGCTTGTTTACTTCAACTATCAGCCTGGTACATCCTCTGTGAGGTTAACAGGGGGGTGTGTGGGATTAGACTGTGTTACCCGATCCCGAAGATAGCAGGATTACACAATATTCGACCTTTTCCAACATCAATCAACCTCCTGGTCGAGTAACCGGTCATGGCCACCTTGGAGGACGTGTTGGCGGCGTTAGTAGACGTCCAAAACGAATTAGCTGCTTCACGACAAGAAACGGCTGACTTAAGGGCTAGGGTGGATCATCAACAGCGCAATCCGTTCAACGCGGGGGCGTCTACCACGGGAACCCCGGCTGCAGTGGTGGTTGAGATGCCGGTAGCCATACCACTTGCCACACCGGAAAGGTATAGCGGGGATCCTACCACGGTTCAGGTGTTCATAACGCAAGTGGCGCTGCATTTCTCCTGTAAACCGAAGTCGTTTCCGACCAACCAGGCGAGAGTGGCCTTCATGATATCCTATTTGGCAGGGAATGCCGCGCAATGGGCGGTTCCGTTGGTAAGCCGGGATGATCCGCTATTGTACGACTGGGAACAGTTCCAGGAAGAGTTCATAAAGGTGTTCGATCGGAGAGCGGATTCGTACACAGCCGACAGGGAACTGCTGGAACTGAAACAAGGCACAACGGGCTGGTCCATTATCTGAACGCGTTCAGGCGCTTGGTTGCGGAATCCAAATGGCCCCCTGCCAAACAAACAGCGCTTTTTCACCAAGGATTGAGCGAGGACTTGAAAGACGTGATAGCGCAGATAGATCCCCAAGCGGTGCACTGCGAAGACCTGATCAGCCTGGCCCTTCGCCTCGACCATCGTCTTAGCGAAAGACGTGGGGGGGTGCACAAGAAGGAAAAAGCCCCTACCGCGTCGGGTCAGACGGCTATCACTGAGGCGACGCCCACACCCCGCGTGGACTCCATGGACATTGGGGCTGTTAGAGCTAGCCTCACGGCCACCGAGAAAGAGTCGCGAAGAAAACAAGGCCTGTGTTTGTACTGCGGCAAAAAGGGACACTACGTCGGCGAATGCCCTGCAAAACCCAAGACAGGACGTCCTCGTCCCGGTCGCATGTCCACAGCTTCAGTGGACAAGCCGGCGGAAAACTAATGAGCTCCCAGAACAACGAAGGGGATTCTCGGAGTCATGGTTCTATCCCTTCTGCACAACTACACTCCTATGAGAGCAAGAGACACTTGTTCATCCCTTTACAGTTGTTGGTTCGGAACCGATGGGTTTCGGTCTCGGCGATGGTCGACTCAGGGGCCACAGGGCTGTTTATGGACGAGAGGGAAGCACAACGCGTAGGAGTAGCGCTACAGAAGTGTGTGGTCCCGGAGGAAGTCTTTGCTGTGGATGGGCGCAGGTTGATTTCAGGGCCCATCAGCCACCACACCGGGAATATTGAGGTAGTCTACGGGACTCAACACACAGAGACTATGGATTTTAACATCATCTGTGCTCCGCAGTACGGGATCATATTAGGCTTACCGTGGCTGAAAAGACACAACCCCTCGATCAACTGGGAAACCCAGGAACTAAGAATGGACTCCCCTTTCTGTTTACGGGTCTGCACACGGAAAAAGGAAGCTCCGGAGGAACAGGGGTGGGTGGTGGCCACAGCAGCTGAAAAGGAGGTGGTTCTCCCTGAAGCCTACCGGGGTTACAGAGACGTGTTCGATGATGACCAAGCGGAAACACTCCCACCGCATAGGGTATACGACTGTCAAATCGACCTAGTCCCGGGAGCAACGATACCTGGCGGTAGGTTGTACGCCTTGTCAGAGCCCGAAAACCTCCACCTCCGTGCGTACCTGGATACGATGCTTCGACTAGGCTTCATCAGGCCTTCAAGATCCCCTGCGCCCTCACCACTGTTCTTCATCCCTAAGGCTAATGGGGAACTCCGCGCTTGTGTGGATTTTAGGGCGCTCAACGCCATCACGATTAAGAACCGATAACCGTTGCCCCTCATCAACGTGCTCCTGGAACAAGTGAAGAAGGCCCATGTGTACACCAAGCTCGATCTGAAAGGGGCATACCATCTGGTCCGCATGCGTCGTGGAGACGAGTGGAAGACGGCTTTCAAGACGAGGTTCGGCCTGTATGAGTATAGATTCATGCCCTTCGGGCTATGTAACGCCCCTGCCGCGTTCCAGTTCTTTTTGAACGACGTGCTGAGAGACATCCTGGATGTATACGTCGTCGTATACATGGATGACATTTTGATTTATTCGGACACCACGGAAGAGCTCGTGAAACATGTGGCCTCAGTACTACAGATCCTTAGAGACAACTCGCTTTACTGCAAGTTTAGTAAATGCGACTTCCACGTGACAACAGTGGAATTTCTGGGGGTCATGTTGAGCCCAGAAGGCCAAACCATGGCTGAGAGAAAGGTGAAAGCAGTAACAGACTGGCCGGCGCCACGGAACATCAAGGACGTACAGAGCTTTCTTGGCTTTGCCAACTTCTACCGCCGGTTCATAGAGGGGTTCTCTAGGCTAGTGACGCCCATCACACAACTATTGAGGAAGTCGGTGACGTTCAGTTGGTCGGACGAAGCGGAGGGGGCATTCCGTGCCTTGAAACACGCCTTCGTATCCGCGCCTGTCCTTGCCCACCCTGACCCGGAACAGCAATCTGCATCTGACCTGGCGGTGGGAGCCATACTGTCGCAGAAGAACCCTGCGACGGGGGTGCTACATCCAGTTGCGTTCATGTCACGCAAATTGAACCTGGCGGAAAGAAACTACCACGTCGCCGAGAAGGAACTCTTGGCCATCAAGGACGCCTTTTCCGAGTGGAGACACCTGTTGATGGGGGCTAAGCACGTAGTGATGGTCTACACTGACCATCGGAACCTCCAGTTCATGACGGCCGCTAGGCAATTGTCTCCTCGCCAAATGCGGTGGATGTTGTTCTTCTCCGGCTTTCACTTCACCATCACATACAGGCCAGGAACAGAAAACAGGAAGGCCGACGCGCTGTCTAGGCAATCCACAGAAGCTCGGAGTCCCCAACCGACAATAGTGTCCATCATCAACCCGAGCACGGTGGTTGGGGCAATCCAGCCTGGGCACTTCCTACGCGACGTCCAGAAAGGAGCCAATACCTTTCAATGGAAAGCATGGTTGCGGAGACACGAGGAGTGGCAGGTACGCGACGGCATTCCAGTTAAGGGAGGCTGTGTGTTGGTGCCTACCGCAAGACTACAGAAGCAGGTATTCGTGTGGTGCCATAAGTCGGCCAGTGCAGGACACTTCGGACTGGAGAAGACGGTCGACTACGCCTCACGTCAGTTCTGGTGGCCTACGTTGAGGGCGGATGTGAAGAACTGGATCAACGCTTGTGCGACCTGCTCAGCCATGAAACCGGATCACAAACGCCCACAGGGTTTACTGCAACCACTACCGACTCCCACCAGGCCATGGGATTGCATCTCCCTGGATTTCATTGCGGGGTTACCCGGGGACAAGGGATGTACTGCTATTCTGGTGGTCGTCAACTACTTAACCAAGATGGGTCACTTCATCGCATGTAAGGGAGTACCCACGGCCGGACAATTGGCAGTCATGCTTCTTAAAGAGGTAGTAAGGGCTCATGGCCTCCCCAGCATTATCGTTTCAGACCGGGGCTCGCAGTTCACGGCACGGTTCTGGAAGACCTGGTGTTCAGCGCTCCATGTCACCTCAGCGTTGTCAACCAGCTACCATCCGCAAACAGACGGACAGACGGAACGCCTCAACCAAACACTGAAGCAATACCTCCGCTGTTACATTGACCAAGGAAAGGAGGAGTGGGTGGACCTGTTGTGGCTTGCAGAAATCGTGTACAACAACGCCACACACGCCTCAACCAAGGTATCGCCTTTTTACGGCAACTACGGGCACCATCCCAGGTTCCTCCCATTGTCGCACCCCTCGTCGACGTCGGGAGTTCCTGAAACCGCCAGAAGGGTGGCGCACATCAGGGAGACTGTGGTGAGAGCAAGGAAGTGCTTGGAGGAGGCCAAGAAGAGATATAAAACATCGGCAGATAAAAGAAGGAGGCCGGGCCCGCTGTATCGGGCCGGGGATTACGTATGGGTATCTTCAAGGAACCTACGTTTCCGTAAACACAGCGTTTTCCATCCTCGTTTCATAGGGCCTTACCGCATCAAGGACTGCCTAAGCCCGGTGAACGTATGGTTGGAGTTGCCTGACAACCTATGGATTCATCCTGTGTTCCATGTTTCGCTGCTCAAGCCCTCTTTGACGCCCAGGCACACTGCGCCTCCTCCGGTGTGGGTGGATGGGGAGAAAGAATACGAAGTCCACTGCATCAGGGATTCACGATGGCGCAGGGGTAAACTGTGGTACCTGGTTGCATGGAAGGGGTACGGGCAGGAGGAGTCCTGGGAACCTGTCGCCAGGATCTGTGCGCCGAGGCTGGTGTCAGCGTTTCACAGGAAGTAGCCGACCAAGCCCGGTCCGGCTGGCGGCCCCTGACGGGAGAGGGATGTATTGTTAAGACAAGCATCGGATTTGCGTAGGAAACAAGAGATAACGTGAACTACAAAACCGAGGAGCAAGCACGCCAGAACTACCAATCCCAGAAGGCTGTGCGAGGCATTCGCGCTGAGAGGGCGTCCCCATTTAAGCAACCCGGAAGCCAGCAGTAAGCGTCGAATATTCTGAACTATCGACGCGAGTACGGAGACGCTGCCACAAGGAAGGTGAGCCCCGTTGGATTCGGCGGCTTTGGAGCAGGAGCCAGGATATTCCGGTGAGGAAACAACCGATGCCCAGAACAGCGTGTGCGGTGCTCCGCTTCACGCTCTGTTGTTCTTTGTGAACTCCGGTCCGCTCCGTCCCCATGTCAGTCCCCGCTCGAGGGTACTCGAGCAGTTAGGACTTCGGTCCTTCCGGTACATTTGGACAGTCCCCGCTCGAGGGTTCGAGCTTTGTGGACTTCCGGTCCTTACGATTCATACGACAGTCCCCGCTCGAGGGTTTCGAGTGTCAGGACGAGGTCCTTTGACGTGACCTGTGGCCAGTCCCCGCTCGAGGGTATCGAGTGTCAGGACGCAGTCCTTTGACTTGACCTGTGGCCAGTCCCCGCTCGAGGGTTATCGAGTGTGGAGAACACACCCTGAGAATATACTTTGTTTAGCGAATTTGCCCTCCGTTGGAAGCGTGTCAGGACTGACACGCATGCGGAGGACGATTAAGACGGAGCGAAATACTGAACGGGGAGATACGTATCGAGTGGCATTTTCGGCCATTAATTAGCACGGTGTCCTCTGTTGGAGGGTGCTAGGACTAGCATCACTGCAGAGGACGGTTAGACCCTATCCCGTAACATTTCGCTGTTTCACTTTGATTATGTTTTGACCCTTTTGAGCAAGCCTGAATAAAGAGCTTGTTTACTTCAACTATCAGCCTGGTACATCCTCTGTGAGGTTAACAGGGGGGTGTGTAGGATTAGACTGTGTTACCCGATCCCGAGGAAAGCAGGATTACACCAAACTAGCCGATATATCACCAAGAACTCACACCTCGAGGATACCAGACAGTATAAGATACCTTCCCCCAATGACCCATCTCGTCCTGGGGGGGCAACTGCTGTACTATCGGACAACGACATTGATGACCTCTGCATATCCTATGCCAGCCAGACATCCATCAGTGAGTCTCGTTGTGGCACTATCCAATCCATTTAAACCAATCCCTTCAGAGAACCCACTCACAACTACAGATCCATTAATAGTGAAAACCTCACAAATATCAATATAGTGCAGACCACTCCCCCTCATTTGACTAGCAAGCTGAAATGAGCACTCATCAATTGCAGATCTGCTAACAAACATGCCCCTGACATCTACAACTTCATCCTCGCAAATGATCTTGACATTATCGTCCTTACCGAAACATGGCTCAACAGTTCCTCCTCTCCCATCTTGGACCTACTGGTACCTCCTAACCACGACCTAATCTGTCTAGATAGAAACATGCAACCCGGTGGCGGGCTAGCCTGCGTTTATCAAAACACTATCGCAGTCAATCAAGCAGACTCCATCTCTCTATCCTCTTACGAATATCTATGTAACAACATCTCTGATGACAAGCGCCTCACCTGCAAACTTCACATAATTTATCACCCCCGGGTGATAATTTGACGTTCATCGAGGAGATAATGGAAGTTATTACATCTAGTGACAACTCACAAGTTCCACAGATTTTCCTGGGCGACTTCAATCTCCACTGGAATAACTTGGGTGATCCTGGTGTTAGTTGTCTTAAATCTTTTCTAGCTAAGCAGGATCAGTCCCAACTATGTGACAGTCCAATCCACAACAAGGGAGAGACACTAGACTTCATCATAGCTAAATTAAACACACACCGTATCTTTAGAATCCATCACCCCATGTGACTGGACAGACCATAATAGCTTCCTCTTCTACATCAATATCGTGGTAACTCCTAAAAAGGGTCAACCCACAAAAACAAAACAAAAGAAAAGAAATTTACAAAATATCAACCCCATTGCCCTGGCAAACCAATGTAACTCTGCCTTGACTCCCTCAACAGACATGGCCTTACAGTATTTTACAATTCCACAATGCTCGAAATTTTTTCCTCCAAACTCTCCAAACGATGGTTCAATGAGAATCTGAATTCAGATCTGCGAAAACTAAGATCAGCAGAGCGACTATGGAAATCAGCACCCTCAATTGAGCACTTATATCAACTCAGAGTGCTGAGGAATTTATACAATAGGAAGATCCTAAAGGCTACAGCAGACTTTTTTAAAGGCCAGCTGAACCAAGCAATCAACCGACCCAAAAAACTATTCAAAATCGTCAAACAACAACCATGCAACAAGCCAAACTCCCTGGAAACAAGCGACTCAGTTACACCTAACTGCGATGAGATGGCCAAATTCTTCCAAAATCCATTGAACTCTACATCCAATCTAAGAAGGCCCTCCCTCAAACTATGGCCCTTAAAGATAAATCTCACTCTCAGATCAAGGTACATTTTATTACTCCAATTTATATCCCAAAAGACAATGCCTCCTGGCACACCTTCTTGCCCATCCCTGAACAAGAAATCTACAACACTCTTCTAAGGATTAATCCCTCAAATCACTTCTCAGACCCCTTATCTCCTACTTTATTAAAAATGATAAAAACCTCTATTCTTCCTTTACAGTCAATGATCGTAAACGCCTCCCTGAGACAAGGGTCTATACCGGACTGTCTCAAAATAGGGCAGGTCATACCTATACTAAAGAAGTCTGACTCCCCCCCCCCTCTGATCTCACCATCTACCACCCTATATCCAACATCCCCGACACGAAATTGCTGGAAAAATGTGTGCAAATACAACCTTGCAACCACATCGAGAATTACAACCTCCTAGACAAACACCAATCCGGCTTCCGGCATGGTCACAGCACTGAATCTGCACTCACCCACGTAATGGACGACATCCTAAAAATGCTTGACCACAATGAAACATGCCTATTGATACTTATCCTCCGCTTTTGATATGGTTAAGCATGACAAACTACTGTCCTTACTTGAACGAAGGATGAGCCTAACTGGCTCAGTGCTACAATGGTTCACTTCCTTCCTAAATAACCAGGCACAAATAATTAAGAAGAGGAATTCACTTTCTCAATCCTCCATGGTGACCATAGGGGTTCCACAGGGCTCAGCACTCTCACCCATCCTTTTCAACTTACTCATAGAACCCCTGGTAAACCCACTGAACTCTTCGAACATTCTATATCACCTACATGCGGGCGACACTCAACTGTATATGAAAATCTCCCAACCAGAAGACTTCATCTCCCTCAACGCAATTCTACAGAATACTCAAAGTTGGCTCACTGACAACCACCTCATGCTTAACACCCAAAAAACGGAATTCCTTCTCATATCCCCTCAAAAACACACACCCAAGATAGACTTATGGTTGAAGCATCTTACTTATTTTGACTGTACTCCTCACATCATTGACTCTGCGAAATTCTTGGGAGTCACTATAGACAAACACTTGAAAATGCAGGTGCAAATCAATATTGCCAACAAGGGAGCTAATCATCAGATGGGCATACTAAGGAAACTCAAGCCCTTCCTCCCACATAACGACTTAAAAATGGCGGTTCAAGCCCTAGTGCAACCAAGATTGGACTATGGAAGCACCACCCCATGCGGACTTCTCAAATACAAGCTTGCCCCTCTGAGGGCTTCGCTTAACGCGGCGGGCAGATTGGTATCAGGAACAAAAATAAATAACCACATGTCTCCAACCTTGAAAGCTTTGAACTGGCTACCCTACAAGGCTAGAATACACCTAAAGATCGCTTGCATGACCCACAAAGCCCTGCATAGCAATACCCCCAGCTACTTAGCACGAAAGCTTGAGCGTTCAGGAGGATGCAGACTATTGCGTAATGCAAGTTCATTACTACTGAAACCACAATCCTTCCACAAAAAGAGAACTGATTGCAGAGCATTCTCAGGGATCGCTCTGAAGATTTGGAACTCCCTACTGCCAGTGGTTTGCGGGATTACTTTCTTTACCTTCTTAAAAAAAGAAGTAAAACTGCTCCTAATGAACAAATTCACATCCTAAGACTCTAATTCTATGATGTCTACCATTATCCTTTGCTACCCTTATACCACGGTCTACCTCTTTTGTATCTAATGACTTATATCGAATGTATGCATAATACCTCAACCACCTAATATGTAATAACGGTAACTAGTCATAATATCGACTCCAAAATATCGAAAGCACAAAATATCGAGTCAAAAATATCGAGTATAGGAAAATATCGAAAAAAAGAATATCGAAGTAGAACATATCGTATTATTTAATGTGAAAAAAATATCGAGTACAAAAATATCGAGTCAAAAATATCGAGTAGTATTAATATCGATATGTAGTAATAGTAAAAAATATCGAAAAAGTATAGATAAAATGTTAATAAAATATTATTAATAAATATAAAAAATAATATATATATTTATATAAATATAGAAATGTATGTTAATGTTTAGGAGCGGGATGTTGGGTTAATAGGGGATAAGGGTGGGGAGTAATTTAAAAATATGTAATAAAAAGTGTAAAAATCTATAAAATATTTGTATATTTTAAAAAAAAAATAAAAAAAATTTACAGAAAAAATGTTTTTTTATTTAAAAATATAAAAATCTACTCAAAAATTGGAAAAAAACTTAAAAAAAATAATAAAATATATGTTAGAAAATTAGATATATATTTATAGAAATATAGAAATTAATGTTAATGTTTAGGAGCGGGATGTTGGGTTAATAGGGGATAAGGGTGGGGAGTAATTGAAAAATATGTAATAAAAAATGTAAAAATCTATAAATGTAGTATAAAATTAAAAAAATACAAATGTTTATAAATATAATTATTTTATATAAAATATTTATTAAAAATTAAAAATGTTATATAAAAATCTTCACAAAAATAGGAAAAAAATAGATAAATATGGGATAATATATGTAAAATACCTAATTAAAAATAAAAAAAATATTTATTAAAAAAATATTTAATTTTTTATTTTAATATTTATAAATAAATATTAATAATTTAATCAAATACTTTCAAAAAATGTTATAATTATAAATAATTATTATTAATTTAATCAAATATTTATAAAATAAAATAGTATTTAAAAATAATTATTATTAATTTTATCAAATATTAATAAAAAAATGTTTTGCTAATAAAAGAAGAAGAAAACGATATAAGAATTACAATCATAAAATATGTAAGAAATACTTACATCTATTTAATTTTAGAACAATATACAGATACATTAAAAAACAGATTATAAAAAATAAAAAGGATAAAAATACACATAAAAAATATCAGAAAATAACATAAATATTATTTTATAACACAAATAAAATAATTAAATATGTGAAAAATAATTACAAAAATAGGTCATACAAGATAAAATATTAATTAAAAGTAATATTTTTAAAATAAATTATTACCAAAAATAAACGTTTTTATATAAAAAAAATACTAAATGATCAAATATATTATATATAGTGTAAATCACAAATAATATGTGGGAACATTTATTTAGAATCAGTGTCCAACACCTACCCTGATATATGCCTGACTGGAGTTGGAATAGTAAATTATAATGGGAAACAACCTTTACAACGCAACTTTTACAACGCACTACCATTACAACGAAACTTTTACAATGCAAAAACCATTACAAGGCATGTATTTACAACGCATGTTTTTACAACGTAGGTACCTTTACAACGCATACCATTACAACGTAAGTATTGGTAAGTATATAATTATATTTAAAATGTAATATGTTTGGGTTTTTTTAAGGGGTATTTTTAGGGTTCAGGGTCAGTTTGGGGGTTTTGGGTAAAGGGGTATTTTTAGGGTTCAGGGTCAGTTTTGGGTTTTTGGGTAAAGGGGTATTTTTAGGCTTCAGGGTCAGTTTTAGTTTTTGGGTAAAGGGGTATTTTTAGGGTTCAGGGTCAGTTTTCAGTTTTTGGGTAAAGGGGTATTTTTAGGGTTCAGGGTCAGTTTTTCGTTTTTGGGTAAAGGGGTATTTTTAGGGTTCAGGGTCAGTTTTTAGTTTTTGGGTAAAGGGGTATTTTTAGGGTTCAGGGTCAGTTTTAGTTTGTGGGTAAAGGGGTATTTTTAGGGTTCAGGCCAGGTCAGTTTTGGGTTTTTGGGGTACAGGGGTACAGAGTAAAAATAAAATAAAATTAAATATAAATTAAATAAATTAAATTAAATTAAATTATATTAATTTCAATTAATTTACATTAAAAAAATTAATATATACTTTACAATACTTACTTGACTATTTATGTATCATTTTACATATATAATGTGTATAATCCGAAGTCGATAAATCACAAAAACGATATTTTAGTAGTCTATATATTGGTAGTCGATATTTTTGTAGTGTTAGGGTTATTTAGCTTACAAACGATATATTTGTAGTCGATATATTGTTTGTCTATATTATTGAAGTCGATATTTTATAGACTCGATATTATTTACTCGATATTTTTGTAGTTAGTTAAATAAGTATATAAACTCGATATTTTTGTAGTCGATAATTAGTCAACGATATTTTGGCAACTCGATATTTTGGCCGTCGATAATATTTCAGTGATCCGTAATAACTGATGTATTGTAAAGCACTCTGATTCCCCCTGGGATCATTCTTTAATAATTAATAGTCTCCTATGCCACCCATATACTCCTATATACCTCTTGTGTACTGTATGGCGCAAAAACTGTATTCTGTAAAGCGCTCTGATACCCCGTAGGTAATGTTCGCGCTATATAAAACTTTATAAAATAAAAAATAAATACAGGTGTGAGAGGCAGGAACTGAATCAAGATACGGTAACTAGAGAAAGGCTTATTGTCTGTATTAGACTGTTGATAGAGAGACTTAAAGAGAAACTTGTCAGTGAACGCAGTGAAACAATGGTCGAAAGAGGCCTTCTGTTCATCATGTACCAGGATGACAAGATGTTCAAGGTTGGGAACTGCAGTTTCAATTCAATACAATGTGAACCTGAAGCCATGTTGCAGATGCACTCAATTAGTGTTCTGATTGGTCCCTGTTTGTGTGAAGAAGAAAAGAATGTTTCTGAATCTCCTGTTACTTTTAAGTGATGTTCTCATAGTTAGAGTGGGGAGGGATTCTCCTTAAACTTGGAGAGGTACAGACCACTGTGCGTGCCCTATTCTTTCAAGTGTGAAGGTTTATGCTAAACTGTTATTTTCATTTTCTTTGGACTTCTACTGGAGTCTGACCATGATGACTCCTCCTTCCTTTATGTACCAGATTTAGAGACACTTGGTAGATGACCCAATATTTGACCTGGGTTTAGAAGAGATAAGGGAAGTTTCTTTATAGAACACCTGTTTGCCTTAATTTGTGTTTATAGAATTGGGATTATCGCAAATCGATATGTCATTCTATTGTGCCTAAACCTACTGAAATATTTCAGCTTATCTATTGTAGTGCTGCATTTACTGAATGTATTCTTGGTTTGCATATATACTGGATTGATTAGTAATTTAAAATACCCTTCCACTATATACAGTGATTCGTTGTCCTTCTCGTTAAATCACATTGGCTTCCCAAGTTCTCACTTTCAGTGCTTCACATCAGTTAACAAAGGTCCATACGGCCAATGGGGAAACATCTTTGACGGCTAGACGAATAGATTATGTTGTTAGGCTCAGTACTTCATCAGTTGCACCCCGCCTTGCAGGAGAACAAGCAGCAGACAGCAAATAGGCAAAAAGACTACAGTTCTGACATAGCAATGCAAGCATAAGGGGGAGGAGTAACACCAGCAGCAGGTGGGGTAGAAGCCAGATGGGGGCCCTACAAATCAATGATATCAGTGACGATCCTTTGCACGGTACCAGTTGCGGATGGTGCACAGTATCAACACCACTGCCGACCTGATCCGTATAGTGAATGTGTAGGCAGGACAAATATGAGAAGCAGTTGCAGGAGGTGTTAGCACTACTTTGTCTTTTCCATAGAATGACATGTGATGGGGCAAAATGCCATCACTCAGGATTCCCAAAACTTCGGATAACAAATCCCTGTCCCGTGGGCTTACTCACAATGTGACTGACACCGCATACAGAGCAATGGTTGAAGGGCGCTGATCAACTTCTCCATTGTATGTATGTCATCCATTTGCTGAAACTACATTTGATTGACACTGATAGATCATTGGCTGAAGAAGACTGTCCCAAGGACCCTCTCCCTGTAGATTTTGTAATATATCATGTATTAAATGCAAGAGGCCTAGGGAGACAGCTAGAGCTGTCTCTTATCCCAGACCTAAAAAGATTACATAGGAGGGGTGCGAGGACACAGCCTTGCCGCACATGCTTTTTATGTCACAGTTGGTAGTAGGTTCCCCTTTTTGGCCATAACCGTCAGCTGCTGTGCTGTTGTGATGTAGTTGTTGCACAGAATTCAAATGTTTATCAGGTAAACTCAGTTTGAGGTGGGGTTTCCACGAAATAGATCTATTAACTGATTCAAAGGCAGTTTTGAGATCGACGAAGGTTATGTACAAGGTCGTATTCTTTACTTGAGAGTATTTCTGGTGTATATTATATAGCCTCTTTACTTGATCGATCATGCTATTGGATTTTCTAAATCCAGACTGAAATGGTAACGTTAACATATTTTCTTCAACCGAGGATTCCAGTCTGCTGTTTACGTTTTTTCCAAAGATATGGCAATATGGCCGCTCGTACCTTAGACAATAATGAATAATGGCTTCCTAAACATTCAAAGTGGCCACCGTATGCATGAACGCATACGGTAGACAAGTTGGCTCAACTCTTCCAGCAAGCATACTAAACACGCGCTTCTCCACTCACGCCTCCAAATATGCCCATCCACTGTGCGCAACACACCAACAGCCTCATGGCAAATTTAAACCAGTGCTTTAAGTAAGCAAGCGGTTGAAGAAAAATGCCTCAGAATTCTCTTTACTGCCACCGGCAAATACGCAACTTCCAGACTCTAATTTAAAATGTCTTAATAATTACCAAATTGCAGTTTGACCCACTGTTTGCAGTTCAACTTAAGGCTCTTGATAATTTATTTTACTTTCACTGACAACGATGTGCCGTCCAAATCATAACTTTAACTTTCAAAATGTAGCAACTGTTTCTCATGCTGTTGTCTTCCCACGATTACACACCTTAATCAAACCATCCTTTATATGATACTACATGCAATTTATATCTAAATTCAGTTTAATTATATTAACTGTTTTGCAAAACATTACATTTTTGATCTTACGATAAAATATTCCTGAACTATACTAAATAAACATATTAAACATTCTGAATCATTTTTAAATGGCAAACACGCAGGCATAGTACTTATCTGTGCATGAGCAACAACAAAAGAAGGAATATGACTGCTGTTTCTCAATATGTATGCATATGCCAAAATGTTTAAAGTATTCTAAGTATTAAAGTTCTATCCTTGCTTCTGCAGCCTAAGAGAACTAAAGGAGTTGTGCATAATATTGAGCTGCATGTCTTGTCATTAAACCACATTTTATATAATGAAAACAGGAACTGGCTTTTCTTTCTTCTGATATATTTCTCTAAAAAAGTGATCAGTATGAAAGAAGGGTTACAGCAACTTGTTTATTTCCCCCCATGCTGTAGGTCACTGGAGGAAATGTATTTTCAACACAATCTGAGGTACAAGATCTTTTTGACCTGCCTTACAATAAACTGATTCTAATATCATTTTGCAAAAATGTTCAGCTTTTTAGCATGTTTAATTTCTCAGTACAGATTCTGCTATTCTTCTCCTTCTCTGCAATTAATATGAAAGACCAGGGGCCCCATTAGGATAGCGGGCGGAAAACCACCCCGCCTGCCATGGATGCGGGAAACAACCACCCGCCATGGAGGCGGTGCAACCGGCAGACAAATTAGGATCGACCGCCACTGGAGACCGACCGCGGCGGTAGTGGTGAAAATGAAACCGCCCGACGTGTGCGGTGATGACAAAACTCCGACCGCGGCGGTCGGAAAAGCAGCTGAAAATACAAAACCGCCCACAGGGAAAGCGGAGACACCGCACAGGAAATTACGATATCCCCGAGGGTTGGGCGGGCGGAACCGCAGGCACCGACCGCCGCGGTCGAAGGCAGGATTGCATGGGATAAATGGCGGACAAGCACCAGCAAAGTCACCGCAGCGGACGAACATGAAATCCATGGCGGTCGATGTCAAAGCACCGCAGCAATGCCAAATACTGCATAAACAAAGTAGCCCAGCCACAAATACATACAACACACACACACAGATACAGAAATGGCAAATAAATACACAATACTACATAACCACACCCACAACACACCTGACAACCACTATCCAATTGGACACACCCACACAGCTGAGTACAAAGCCACACCCTCCACTCACCACAATCCTTTGCATCTTACCAGAACAGAAGGCCACACACCACATCTGAGAGGAGAGGCAAAATCGCACACAACACCCACCCACCCACCACCACCATCAACACCACCATCACACCATCACAATCAAACCCCCAGCACAGAACACACCTCATCACCACACCCCTGCACCCACACACCCCTGCACCCACAAACACCTCAACACCCCCACACCATGACATCACCAAAAATGCCAAAATTCACAGAGAGTGAGTTGACAGTCATGGTCAACGAGATTGTGAGAGTAGAACCACAACTATTTGGGAACCTAGTCCAACAGACACCATTAGCCACCAGGACACAAATGTGGGAAAGGATTGTCCAAAGGGTGAATGCAGTTGGGGCCACCCCAAGATCCAAGAAGGAGATCATGAAGCGGTGGCATGATCTCAAGAGGGTTGTCAAGGAGAAGAGGAGCAAGAACTGGAATCTGGCAAACGTGACTGGCAGTGGCCCTCCCATCCCACTGAAGACATTCACACCATGGGAGGAGAAGGTGCTTGCTATCCTGCTACCTGAGAGTTACACAGGAGTAGCCGGGGGAGCGGAGGCTGGTAAGTACAGACAAATGTTTAAGACCACATTGACTTTTACCTCCTTGCAATACCCAACCACCAATACACTGTCCATCCCTAACCAACATGTAACCAGCCATTCTGCTGAGGATGCCTGTATGGGGCCGGAATGTCAGTACAACAACTCCCACCATAGCCCCTGTCCCACAGCCCAGCAGCATGGAGGCTTCCCCCACCCAGGAGCAAGTGTCAGCCATTGCACTGTTTAACAAACAAACTTACAGGTAGGTAGCCATCTTCACTTGGAGGGTGTTTGTGGGTGGGAGGCCTGTACCACTACTCCCAGCATGCCCCCTGGCCCACAGCCCAGCAGCATGGAGGCTTCCCCCACCCAGGAGCAAGTGTCAGCCATTGCACTGTTTAACAAACAAACTTACAGGTTGGTAGCCATCTTCACTTGGAGCCTGTTTGTGGGGGTGAGGGTGGGAGGCCTGTACCACTACTCCCAGCATGCCCCCCTGTCCCACAGCCCAGCAGCATGGAGGCTTCCCCCACCCAGGAGCAAGTGTCAGCCATTGCACTGTTTAACAAACAAACTTACAGGTTGGTAGCCATCTTCACTTGGAGGGTGTTTGTGGGTGGGAGGCCTGTACCACTACTCCCAGCATGCCCCCTGGCTTACAGCCCAGCAGCATGGAGGCTTCCCCCACCCAGGAGCAAGTGTCAGCCATTGCACTGTTTAACAAACAAACTTACAGGTTGGTAGCCATCTTCACTTGGAGCCTGTTTGTGGGGGTGAGGGTGGGAGGCCTGTACCACTACTCCCAGCATGCCCCCCTGTCCCACAGCCCAGCAGCATGGAGGCTTCCCCCACCCAGGAGCAAGTGTCAGCCATTGCACTGTTTAACAAACAAACTTACAGGTAGGTAGCCATCTTCACTTGAAGGGTGTGTGTGGGTGGGAGGCCTGTACCACTACTCCCAGCATGCCCCCTGGCCCACAGCCCAGCAGCATGGAGGCTTCCCCCACCCAGGAGCAAGTGTCAGCCATTGCACTGTTTAACAAACAAACTTACAGGTAGGTAGCCATCTTCACTTGGAGGGTGTTTGTGGGTGGGAGGCCTGTACCACTACTCCCAGCATGCCCCCTGGCCCACAGCCCAGCAGCATGGAGGCTTCCCCCACCCAGGAGCAAGTGTCAGCCATTGCACTGTGTAACAAACAAACTTACAGGTAGGTAGCCATCTTCACTTGGAGGGTGTTTGTGGGTGGGAGGCCTGTACCACTACTCCCAGCATGCCCCCTGGCCCACAGCCCAGCAGCATGGAGGCTTCCCCCACCCAGGAGCAAGTGTCAGCCATTGCACTGTTTAACAAACAAACTTACAGGTTGGTAGCCATCTTCACTTGGAGCCTGTTTGTGGGGGTGAGGGTGGGAGGCCTGTACCACTACTCCCAGCATGCCCCCCTGTCCCACAGCCCAGGAGCATGGAGGCTTCCCCACCCAGGAGCAAGTGTCAGCCATTGCACTGTTTAACAAACAAACTTACAGGTAGGTAGCCATCTTCACTTGGAGGGTGTTTGTGGGTGGGATGCCTGTACCACTACTCCCAGCATGCCCCCTGGCCCACAGCCCAGCAGCATGGAGGCTTCCCCCACCCAGGAGCAAGTGTCAGCCATTGCACTGTTTAACAAACAAACTTACAGGTTGGTAGCCATCTTCACTTGGAGCCTGTTTGTGGGGGTGAGGGTGGGAGGCCTGTACCACTACTCCCAGCATGCCCCCCTGTCCCACAGCCAAGCAGCATGGAGGCTTCCCCCACCCAGGAGCAAGTGTCAGCCATTGCACTGTTTACCAAACAAACTTACAGGTAGGTAGCCATCTTCACTTGGAGGGTGTTTGTGGGTGGGAGGCCTGTACCACTACTCCCAGCATGCCCCCTGGCCCACAGCCCAGCAGCATGGAGGCTTCCCCCACCCAGGAGCAAGTGTCAGCCATTGCACTGTTTAACAAACAAACTTACAGGTTGGTAGCCATCTTCACTTGGAGCCTGTTTGTGGGGGTGAGGGTGGGAGGCCTGTACCACTACTCCCAGCATGCCCCCCTGTCCCACAGCCCAGCAGCATGGAGGCCTCCCCCACCCAGGAGCAAGTGTCAGCCATTATACCCTGCACGCTCACCTTACAGGTATGTAACTACCGTTTATCTTCATGAAGTGTGTGTGTATTAATCTATTTACTATTGTACAAAATGCATAGACAATCAACCTTTAGGACACCATGATCTAACTATCCACTATGTAATGTAACACGATGTTGCCATGATTTGTACAACTGATGACAGCACAATGCACTAGTGTACAGACAGCTGATGATACACAGATGACACAAACACTGACCACTCCCCATCTACTCCACAGGTGATGAAGAACTCACTGCTGGGGACAACACCAACGACCTGCAGAGCCAGTCTCCACCTCCGGCACATGGACTCACAGATGCAGACTCCCAGGACAGTTTGGACGATGAGCTCCATGCCGGCCCATCCGGTGTTCCACACACCCAGAGGTCCCAGGCCCCCATCCTCCCCACCACCACCTCTGCTGCAACGACAACGCAGCAGACCCCTGCTGTCACGGCCTCTGCCTCCACCGCAACCACCACCGTAGCCACTGCCACCAACACCACCACTACCACCAGTACCACCTGCAGCACCCTCCCTGTCCCTAGGGATGACCAGCCCACACCAACAACTGTGGAGGGCAGGGAGCCAGTGCGTGGCGCACCAGTGGCGAGGAAAGAGGTCCGTGGCAGCAGAGCAGGTGGGAGGGCCAGGGCCAACACCAGACCTCGGGAGGAGTGGACACCATCCCTGGACCACTTCACCAGAGTTGTGGATGCCTACCAAGAGGTCCAGGGACAAAGTGGCCGGTCGGATGAATTTTTCAGGGAGCTCATCCTGCTGATGAGGTCCATCGATAACCGCCTGGGACAGATGGTGGACCTCATGGGCCAGCAAGTGGCGTTGCAGAGGGACAGGCCTGTGTCCCAACCATCACCGCCGTCCCCTCCTGTTGTGCAGCAGGATGACAGTCCACCATCCTCCCCTGCGCCAACAGAGAGGGGCGAGTCCTCTGACGCCGCTGGCCATTCAGCAGGCCCCCCACCTCCAAAAAGATCTAGGGGGCGTCCGAAGAAGAGCCTGGGAGTCTCTGGAAGCCAAGCACCTGCCACACGCCAGTCACGGAGCCAGCCTTGAAGACAACCCTCTCCCCAACTGCATTGACTCTTTTGGACTATCTTTCCCCACATTGCCTTGGCAATGGCACCTGTCTGTTGGACTGGGTCACCACATTCATGTGGTGTCTACTCTTGCATCTCAGCGACCATGACTGTCAACTCACTGCTCATTCCCCACCTTCCTGTAAATATTCACGCACAATTCACATGTCCCCCCCGTAAATAAAATACCTTACAATCCAGATTTTGTGTAGTGAATTCTTTAGTGCATTATTTACAATGATGATAATGTCCATGATATGTAAACATGATGTACAGTATGCAGGGCAGGAACACGCTGGAGCACCTAGGGAGACACAACAGAACTACAGTCACTGGTCTCATCGTGGCAACACACACAGATCACTGATCCACAAATATCCTAATTATCACAGGTACCCTACACAGTGTCTATCTGATATGATTTAATGCCGTCCATAATACATCTTCGGACATAACGTCCATTCCAACAATACCATACATAGGTGACAGAACATGTGGCTATTGGGAACATCTGCGCATATCCATTCACAACATAAGCTAACACACTAGACTATGTAGACGTTGTAACTCGTCACACACCTTCAAGTGAAGTAGCGTTGGATTAGCTGCTGCCGTTGGTCAACTCCTTCCTCCTCTCCACTCTCCTCATCACTGGATTCAGGTCCCTGAGCAGGTTGTGGCCTTGGTTCATCACCGTCGTCCAGGAGCAGGGGGACCCCCTTGTGGATGGCCAGGTTGTGTAGCATACAGCATGCCACAATGATCTTGCACACCTTCCCAGGCGAGTATGCAAGTGCGCCTCCAGTCCTGTCAAGGCACCGGAACCTTGCCTTCAGCAGCCCAAAAGTACGTTCATTTACCCGTCGTGTCCTGCCATGGGCCTCATTGTAGCGGATCTCTGTAGGTGTCTGGGGATTACGGAGTGGGCTCAACAGCCATGGCCTACTGGGATAAGCAGAGTCCCCTGTGAATAAAAAACACACATTGCAATGTTGTACGGCCACAGTAAAGGCAGTGACACACAGCACGTGATAGCAGTTGTGTAACTCACCCACAATCCAGGCACGTTCGGGATGCAGATTCTCCATCATCCGTGGCACCATGCTGTTCCTCATGATGAAAGAGTCATGTGCCGAACCGGGATACTTAGCACACACATGTGAAATTGTCATGTCTGCAAGGCACACTACCTGCACATTCATGGAGTGGTAGTGTTTCCGGTTTCGATAAATGTGCTCCGTCGCCTGCGGTGCCACCAGAGCCACATGGGTGCAATCGATCGCACCGACTACATGTGGGATGTGCCCAAGTGGATAGAAGTCCCCCTTAACGGCAGCCAATTCACGTCCCCGGGGGAAATGGATGTAGCGATTCCGATAGATCATCATGGCCTCGAGTACATCCCTCAGCACCATGCTGAACATGGGCTGCGACATTCCCCCAGCGTTAGCCACGGTCTCCTGGAAGGAACCCGTCGCAAAGAAGTGTAGTGCTGCCATTACCTTGTGGGCGGGTGTGAATGCCGTAGGATAGTGACGGCGAGGCTGCAGGTGGGGCTCCAATAGATCACACAAGATCTTCAATGTCGGTCTGTCCAACCGGAATTTCCTGATGATTGCCTCATTCTCCATGTCCTCAAGCACAATCACCTGACGTAGGAGATTTGGCCTCCTCCTAGTTTAGGATTAAAAACAATAGGTCAATGACAAGCATCATGAGATGGCCATAGCACAAAGCATCAATGATGTAATGGGTAAAAAACAATGGCCAGAGAGATGCATGGCACATCTGGTTACATGGCTGCCCAATAGCTACACACAGAGGGCAGGCCTCTCCAGTGACAATACCCAAGTGACAATAATGTGGATACAATGATTGAACTAGTGACATGCGCAGACATGGAGCTACAAGAGCCACAAATCTAATGTGACTTAACATGTCTGTCATACCCATCTGCCGTACCTGCCAGACCTCAATGCATCATGCACATTGTGGAAGCATTCATCAACACAATGATCACAATAGCAGGGACACTTCTGGTTGTGTGCATGATCAGTTCTGAATGCACAAGTCAGGTACGATACAATGCAGTGCCCCCAGCCCGGTCAAGGTCTGCACTGACCAACAACACATTAAACCTCACTACATCTATGTAGAGCACCTGACGTCTGGCAATCATCACCCATCAAAAGCCTTACTAAAATGGCACAAACACATGCTAAAGTGGCTCAGACTGAACGTGCGTCCTCCTGTGGATGCAATGGCTCTGTGGCATCGTGTGTACAATGATGTGCCCTACACCATGTAGCTGCATGGCACTTATACATTGTCCATGATTGACATACACAGCAATGTGTACGAAAATGCCAGAACCTACCGCCGGTCCCCAGTGGTGTGACCCCAGCACCACCATCTACCCAGCCAAGGTAGCCATTGGCACATGGACTGGTGTCCATGCCGCTGGCTAGGCTCCGCCGCATCAGTCGCGGTACCTACCGCCTGTCCCCAGCGGAGCGTCACCGCCGTGGAGCATTGCATACAGCCAATGGCATGGGTGTTCAATGTGGCATGATGCAGATTTGAAAAATGCGGAAGCGGCGCGCCGCCGCCGCGGAGCCGGTCTTCGGATGCTTTTGAATGATGCACCATCGCGGTAGCGCACCCCGGACACCCGCGGTGCGTCACCGCCATGGTGCATTGCATACAGCCAATGGCATGGGTGTTCAATGTGGCATGATGCAGATTTGAAAAATGCGGAAGCGGCGCGCCGCCGCCGCGGAGCCGGTCTTCGGATGCTTTTGAATGATGCACCATCGCGGTAGCGCACCCCGGACACCCGCGGTGCGTCACCGCCATGGTGCATTGCATACAGCCAATGGCATGGGTGTTCAATGTGGCATGATGCAGATTTGAAAAATGCGGAAGCGGCGCGCCGCCGCCGCGGAGCCGGTCATTGGATGCTTTTGAATAAGGCTGACCCAGACAACCAATTGTAGCACCTTATCAGCTTCCTAACGACCCCATGGGCCTATAAATCTGTGGGAGTGAGCCACACATTCCCACTGCTCACAGAGCCTGCTGCCTGGGACCCTCTCCTGCTGCTCACAGAGCCTGCTGCCTGGGACCCTCTCCTGCTGCTGCCTGAGACCCTCTCCTGCTGCTCACAGAGCCTGCTGCCTGCGACACCTCACAACTCACTTCCGCCACAGGTCTGCCATATCCACAGGGATGTCAAGAACAGATAAGATCCGTGCCAGTCCATTCACGAGTGAGGAGCTGGATGTCCTTGTGAACGAGGTGCTAGCACAGTACCCACGGCTGTTTGGTGGCCCCAATGTCGTGGTAAGTCACCATGTAGGGAGCAGTAGGGCAGGGTGGTGTCAGACGTGTATTCATGATGCTGCTGTATGTTATTTTGGATGTGGGGTGCAGACAAACACTGACAGACGAGATGTTTCCAGGTGGTGGGAGTGTGTGTTTTGCATTATGACTCTGTCCTAGGCCTATACTTGTATGTGTGAGTGGGATGTGCTACTTTTTGGGGCAGACATGACCAACGGTTGTTTGCCTTGTAGCTGGTTGGACAGTGTCCGCTTGTGATGTAATTTCAGGGTGCCCCTGTAGTCATAGTCAGTGTGCCCCACAGAGTAGGTTCAGTGGCTGCCCTTCCAAAGTTTGTCCATCAGCCAACTTACATGCTACAGTTGCTGCACACTGATTAGTGGATATGCCACATCAATGCCCTGTACAATTTCTGATTTACACAGTGCTGTCGATGCATTTGTGTTGAATCATCATTCTTCAGTGTGATAATCATGGAGACTACGAAGCTCAATGTGTGCATGCATTCACTAATGTTTATGCCATGCAGAGTGGCCTTGTGAGGGTACCCCCAGTTCTGGAGGGAGGGAGGTCACTGTGCGTCCAGATTCAGTGTCTGGCTGCTGTACTGATAGATGCTGACATATGACAATGTGTAAATGTTCATTAGTCCTTCTTTACTCTCATACCTGCAGCTCAAAGTACACCAACGTAAGGCTGTCTGGAGGGCCATAGCAGCAAAGGTGCGAGCCCTGGGGGTATCAAACAGACGACACACACACTGTCACAAGAGGTGGGACGACATCAGCCGGCTGGCTAAGCAAGTGGCAGAGATGAACTTGGGGATGGTACCACGCACAGGGCGTGTGGCACGCCGCACCATGACTCCGCTGATGGCACGCATACTGGCAGTGACCTATCCAGACCTGGATGCACGTCTGAAGGGGCTTCAGCAGCAAGACAGAGATGGTGAGTATCCGGGGAGGGATAGTTTGTCTGGGAGTGGATGCATGTGTAGAGTGCCTGTGTCTGCGGTGACACATGTGATGTGCCTGTGCTGCCATGCTGTGATATGTAATGTGAGTGGCAACTGTGATGTGTGTCTGTATGAGGCATTGGCCCACCATGGCCTTACTCTGCAGCTCCTGGCTGCAGTTTTCTGTCCTTGACATATATTTTGTTGTCCACATGGTCACTCTTCTTTGTGATGGTGGGTGTAGTCCCTATTATGCTGTACAGCTGTGTCCACTTAATGAGTGTTACACCATGTCAGTCTACTTTGCATGCACCTGCATGGTAGTGGCCCACACATCTGACAACAATGTGAACCCACATTGGCACATGGTGATTGTAATGGCCTATTTGACAATGTGGCATGTGTAGACAAAACAGGTGTTTGTATTCCCCTCTGGATCCCTTTAGGCTCTGTAAGTGGTGATGTTAGTTGTGGCTACATCATGTCCATGGGGCAGGTCCATGTGGGCTGGGGGAACACCATCCATGGGCAGGGTGTAGTGCTGTGTGTCATCGACATTGGTCCACTCCTGCCTGTTTGTCCGCATGACAGGCACAGTTGTGGTGTAACTGGTGTGTAGCTGCACAATGATTTGAGGGTGTGGTGGTTACCATGTAGCTCTAGGCCTCTCATGTGCTGCATTGCTCTGATATCGTGTGACCAGACAATGACACTTATACAACCATGTTTCTGTCGCTAATGCAGATTCGGAAGACACCACGGCGGAACATGATCCTGAAAGTGGTGGCGAGACCAGCACGACAGCGGCAGCAGAGCAGGGTGAGACGGAGCAAAGTGACACTGACCACACCAGCGCTGATGAGGGTGACAGGAGTATGCATGAGGAATCTGTGCCTGAGACACAGAGTACCACTTCATCTGATGGCAGGGGGGATGAGTCCCTGTTAGCAGCCACAGGGGATGGGGACTCTGCTGCTGCATCTGACTACCAATGGCCACTGCCCACCCTCCCATCCACTTCCTCTGGGGCTGGCCGTATCCGTGTCACTAAGAGGGGACGTGTGACATTCACACATGGCACCGCAGCACCTGCACCTGTCCCCCCTGCTGCCCTCAGTGCAGAGTGCGTAGAGCTCCTGCGGCAACTTTGCGTGGGCCAGACCGCCCTGCTGAATGCCTTCAGTGCCCACGATAACAATTTAGGGCAGGTTCTGGCATTCATGGAGGGCATACACTCTGACGTGGGTGGCCTACATCGTACACTCCTGTCATTGTCAGGTACAGTGACGTCAGCCCTCCAACATGCCCCCTTTGCAGCTCATGTGCCTGTGACGTCCACCCAGTCAGTGGCCACATCAGATGACAGTGAGCACTTGGGACATACATCAAGTAAACGTTACAACACTAGGAGCACAGCTCAGACCCAAAGCAAACAATCCCGTCCACAGACTCCATCCCCAAAGAAGGGCAGGGACCCCCCAATATGCACAGACAAGGTGAAGTCACAGAAGAGCAAGGCCAGAAGAGCATTGTGTCAGACATCAGGCTCACATGCTGCTGAGCCATCACCAGATATTGACTCTGCTATGCCCACAGAGGATGTGTGGGATGTCATGACTACACCTGGGGAGAACACAGGGACACACCCACCTACCACATCAACCCCAGAACAAAGTACATCGAGGCAGGTGGAGGGAAGCCCTGTTGTGACCAGCCCAGTCATTGTGGCAGTGGAGACCCCTGTCGTGACCAATCCAGTCATTGTGGCAAAGAAGGGCAGTGTAGTGGCCATCTCTGGCAAGAAGGGACAGGAGGGCAGTGTAGACACCACCCCTGGGGTAAGTGGGAAGGTGGTCACTGTGGGGGGTACACCTTCCAGAGAGGGTAAAGTGGTCCGGAGGCGTAGCCAGCCCAAGCGTACTGCAGGATCAAGCACTTCTCCAGAGGGAGTGGCAGTGTCTGCCCCTGAAGTGGAACAGTTGGGGGGTGTGCAGGTGGTGTCAACGCCACTTCCCATCAACCCCATGACAGGGAAGCAAATTCATATTCCAAAGAAGTGGAAGGGCACCCCTCCTACCTCTCCCACCCACACTGTGTCAAGGGCGTGCATGACTCCACCTCCACGTACCACGGTGCCACCTGGTCCGCACAGCCCTCCACCTTGCAGGCCCTCTGTTATAGCCACATCGCATGTCCCTCTGTCACACCAGTCAAGTGGACCTGCAGGCCCTGACACACAGCCAGGTTCCACTCCACATGACAGCCAGGAGTGAGTTGTCAACACCCTCAGACGCCTGTGCCACACATAGGTGTGCTACAGTACACCATTGTTAGCGATGTGGATGTGTTCCTGGGCCTGTTGCTCTGATGTGCTGTACCCTGCCCTGCCAAGGACACTGGGCCTGTTGCTCTGATGTGCTCTCCCCTGCCAAGGACACTGGGCCTGTTGCTCTGATGTGCTCTCCCCTGCCAAGGACACTGGGCCTGTTGCTCTGATGTGCTCTCCCCTGCCCTACCAAGGACACTGGGCCTGTTGCTCTGATGTGCTCTGCCCTGCCAAGGACACTGGGCCTGTTGCTCTGATGTGCTCTGCCCTGCCAAGGACACTGGGCCTGTTGCTCTGATGTGCTCTCCCCTGCCCTGCCAAGGACTCTGGGCCTGTTGCTCTGATGTGCTCTCCCCTGCCAAGGACACTGGGCCTGTTGCTCTGATGTGCTCTCCCCTGCCAAGGACACCGGGCCTGTTGCTCTGATGTGCTCTCCCCTGCCAAGGACAATGGGCCTGTTGCTCTGATGTGCTCTCCCCTGCCAAGGACACTGGGCCTGTTGCTCTGATGTGCTCTCCCCTGCCCTGCCAAGGACTCTGGGCCTGTTGCTCTGATGTGCTCTCCCCTGCCAAGGACACTGGGCCTGTTGCTCTGATGTGCTCTCCCCTGCCCTGCCAAGGACTCTGGGCCTGTTGCTCTGATGTGCTCTCCCCTGCCAAGGACACTGGGCCTGTTGCTCTGATGTGCTCTCCCCTGCCAAGGACACTGGGCCTGTTGCTCTGATGTGCTCTCCCCTGCCCTGCCAAGGACTCTGGGCCTGTTGCTCTGATGTGCTCTCCCCTGCCAAGGACACTGGGCCTGTTGCTCTGATGTGCTCTCCCCTGCCAAGGACACTGGGCCTGTTGCTCTGATGTGCTCTCCCCTGCCCTGCCAAGGACACTGGGCCTGTTGCTCTGATGTGCTCTGCCCTGCCAAGGACACTGGGCCTGTTGCTCTGATGTGCTCTCCCCTGCCAAGGACACTGGGCCTGTTGCTCTGATGTGCTCTCCCCTGCCCTGCCAAGGACACTGGGCCTGTTGGTCTGATGTGCTCTGCCCTGCCAAGGACACTGGGCCTGTTGCTCTGATGTGCTCTCCCCTGCCCTGCCAAGGACACTGGGCCTGTTGCTCTGATGTGCTCTCCCCTGCCCTGCCAAGGACACTGGGCCTGTTGCTCTGATGTGCTCTGCCCTGCCAAGGACACTGGGCCTGTTGCTCTGATGTGCTCTCCCCTGCCCTGCCAAGGACTCTGGGCCTGTTGCTCTGATGTGCTCTCCCCTGCCAAGGACACTGGGCCTGTTGCTCTGATGTGCTCTCCCCTGCCCTGCCAAGGACTCTGGGCCTGTTGCTCTGATGTGCTCTCCCCTGCCAAGGACACTAGGCCTGTTGCTCTGATGTGCTCTCCCCTGCCCTGCCAAGGACACTGGGCCTGTTGCTCTGATGTGCTCTCCCCTGCCCTGCCAAGGACTTTGCACTTCCCGATTGTGATTCACCAGTGCATAGTCTATGGCATTTGCACATGATTTTGAGACTTGCTGGTGTCTACTTATGTTGTGTAGCTACATCTGTGCAATATGTGAATAAATACAGTACATTATGGTGTGTTTTCTCTGTCTCCCTACTGATTAAAGTCATTTTCTTGTTTGACTGAGTTCCATGGTCTATTTTGTACATCACCATTGCAAGGTTCTATGTGGCCATATGATTTTTAGACAGGGGGACAGGTTCTTCAGTCCATTGTGGCCCTGCTGATGTTGTACTCTGTGATGGTTATTTGGCAGGCCATGCAGTTTTTGTGTGGGTGAATTGCTATTGCTGCATACACTGTTCACAGGTCACCTTGGGGGACACTGGCAGCACAGGGTGTGCAGCTGTGCTGTGGTGTAGTCGATGTTTATGATGTGATGAGGTGTGTGTTTCCCTTTCTGTGTGCCCTGGCGTGTATGTGTATGGTCGTCTTGTGTTCGCCCTTGGTCCTGGTGGCATGGCTTACATGGCATGTGTGTGGCAGAGGTGTGCAGTGTGAAGGGTGTTAGTTTGTAGTGTATGTATGTGTGCCCCTGTATGGTGTGAGACACACATGTGTCAGGCAGGAGTTGTATGCCTGTTGTATGTTTTGTCTTGCCCTGTGTGGATGTTTGTATACAATTGTGTGGGCTGTGGGGAGTGCACTGGTGTTGTGTGTCCGTTGTCAGGCAATCCTGCTGTGCCTTTGTCCCTGGTTGTGTGTCGCAGTGTGTGTGTATTGTGCTTGTTGTTACAGTGCTTGTTGATGTGCAAGGGGGTGCACGGGATAGGCACCTGGCCTGTGACTACTTCGGGTGGTGTGCAGTGTTGGTCGGGGTGGTGTGTCGCAGTGATGTTTGGAAAGTGTCCATGCCTTGGTGTTGCCCTGCTTTCTGCATAGTGCGCATGTGTTGACCGCGGCGGTGACGTGTCCGTGACGTTGCTGCAGGTTGGCCGACGTTGTGTGTTCCGGATGCCGTGGGGTGCCTTGTTCTGAGGTGGGTGATGTGTGGGTGCCCATGTGGATGTGTTGTGCCCCCCAGCAGGATGCCAGTGTGGTGCTTGGGACCTGTGTCGGCATGTGTGTTGTGTGGTGTATATGTGTAGTGACGTACCTGCGGCGGCGTCCGCGGCGGCCCATCTGGCGATAGTGTTGCAGCAGGTACATGACCGGATGCATGTGGAGGGCTGGGTCCATGGGGTTCATGTCGGGTCTCGGCGTGCGTGCTCCGCTGTAGACTTTCCGCCTGCTAGAGCTGTGCGGTGTCTCCGCTGCGGTGCGTCAGCTTGTTTGGCCCATCCTAATTTGTCGAGCGGGGCGGACGTCATCGGCCGCGGCGGTGGGTCTCGATTGGCTGCAGCCGGCGCGGTGGCGGGCGCACCTTGATGGCGGAGCGCGGCGCTCCGCGGCGGACGGGAAATGACCTGTGTTTACATATCCTAATGTGGCGGAGTGAATTCCACTGCTAGCGGGCGGAAAAAGCTGTTTTTCCGCCCCGCCATCGTTGCGGTAGTGCCACCGCCCGACATCCTAATGGACCCCCAAGACTCCAAAGATTTCAATGCTTTGTGGGAATGATGATGGTGTAACCATGTTTTTATAAGCAATAAAATACCCTTTGCTTTACATTCAAAGGATATTGCAAGTCACCTCAGAGTTCCATGATCTTAAACAGGAGGTTTGCCTTTGACGTCATTCCTCTACATTGTAATGGAACTCTTCATGTGACTTGCAAAATCCTTATAATGTATTGCAGTGATGTACTTTATCCAACATCTAGCTAATATCCACACTGAATTCTACAGCTGTACATCAAAATATTGGCTTACAAAATCTAGGCTTAAAGAGGCCCACATTATTCACCTAATATTATTAGTTAAAACCCCACATACAATTATCATAAGAAGAATTAGAACATTGGAATGTGGAGCACTCGATTGAACACAATAGAGTGCTCCGGGCTTCTACGGGCTGGTAAAAGCCCGCAGAGCATTATTCCAATGTTTTTTTTTTGCCTCTCAGAGCCTGAGGGTATTTGAATGCATTCGGCCTCCGAGAGGCCTTTGTTTTGAGTAAATAGAACATTCTGCCCTCTAGGGGCGTAATGTTCTAATAGCCTTAGTGCCCTCCTAGCGGGCTCTCCTGGCTAAATAACAGCACAGGCCTTTAACGCTGGAGCAGGCCTTTAATGGCCAGTAGAGCCAGCTAGGTCAGGCTCTAAGGCTATAATACAATGCCAAAGAGTGGGCTTTGCTTGAATGTGATGTCCATCAAGACCAGGACATTTTGAGGAAGACTGTACTTAGATCTCTGTACTTGGGTGAATGTATGACATTGTTCAGAATTCCGTCCATCAATTGTTCTTTTTGCATTTTGAGGAAGACTACATCGTCCAATTTGAGTTCCTATTAGCTTTTGTTGATAGGGCATCACATATCCTTTGTTAGACTGCAGGTGGAGCATGACGCCAGTAATTGAGTCCCAGAGTGTATTCTTTGATGTAATTAGTTTGCTTATACCACATTAATTTATATATGTTTAGGCAGTATGTGCTGGTTTGAGACCATAGCCTTTCACAAAGACACAATGATATCCATAAATTCCCATTGGATATTAATTTGTTGTAGAGTTTATGATTTTCTTTGTCAATGGTTATGTGGTGTCACTTCCTGTAAGTTACCTGTGGTCAAATGTCTTGTGGCCTGGATCTCACCATCCAAGCTGCTCTGAAACGTTGAGAGGTATAGCTTATGTCTCTGGGAGACCCGAAGAATACGTGTCCAGTCAGTAGGATGTCATGCCAGCACCTCTGGCACATGGAAGGCCTACAGGGCTCAGTGGAATTAGCCATGTCTGATCCATTGTTCTGGAAGGCTCGTGGGGCTGGGCCTGAGTCTGTTGCTCTCCAGGTTTACCTTTGAGGCATCAGTTCCAGGAGCATCTTTATGTGGCATGCAAACAATGGCACTGATAAGAAAATTATATAAAATGTGGACTGCAATAGTCCATGCCGTTCAGGAACTGTCTTTGACACTCCCATTGCGGTGCCTTTTTCATAGACACTGCCATAGGACCACCAAAGAACAACCTACCAGAGACTAAAAAAGTTGTCATCTGGCGGGAGGTGTCTGTATGGCTTTGGCAGTCTTGGTGCGGGTCGGCGGTGTTGCAGTCCCATTCCAAGACTGCCATAGTCGTAACTAGGACCTAAGTGTTTAAAAGGGTGCTTGGGTTGGGTATAATGAGAGTAAGTTTTGGAGATCCGTAATTCGACGATATCCACTGATTCAGATTTGCAGATATCCAAGGACCCAAAAATAAAAAAAAATACTCAAATGTGATCGGCGAAAGGAACTTTTTCTACTATCTGCCATTTCTGCTCCTATCCCCCCCCCCCTTCCCCGGAATATCTCCCCATGCCTTCTTTTTCCCTTACCTATATGTTCCTTTTTGTTCGTCTCAACCTTACTTGTCACTATGTTGCCATGCTCTAATACCTGTGCAACCTTTGTAAAGATTTAACCTGCAATTATTGTCTGATACTCATGTAAAGCGCTCTGATACCTCCGGGTCTAGCCAGCCCTATATAAAATCTTTCAAATAAAATACAAATGGTAAGCCAGGGTCTCTGGGCACCCTCGGGGGAGGGGTAGAGTAAGTCGCAAAGTAGGGTTTTAACACAGTTAACTTATGGTGGGTAAGTACTCCTTCAGATACAGAAGGCTTGAGCTGCAATCAGTCACAAAACCCCTTAGAGCCACAGAAAGACGGTAGAGCAGGGTCAGGGTCTGTAACATGTTAGATTGAAGACTAGAAGAGGTTGTCAGGGATTGACATAGTGAGTCATCTGTACTGCCTTTGATTATTGAAGGTCGATGGGGTTGTGGGGGACCAGTCACACATGAGGCCAAAGTGTGCACAGCTTTTGGGTTATAGGTTCTGCAAGGTTACCAAAATGTAAGGTCAATGCATGTGGGCTGTTGTACAGTGAGATGCATGTTAAGTTGATGTCTTTGGAACGCTTAACAGCACTGGGTGGAGCCAGTTATATGACAGGCCAATGTCTCTGCAGGCTGGAGAGTCAGGGGTAGGGTCATCCACATGTCAGATGAGTGTCTCAGAGAAGGTGTGAAGAATCAGGCCAGACTGTTACAACATATGTATCTCTGTAGGTCGAAGGAAAGAGGCAGAGTTTTTTCAGTCAGGATAGTAACTCATGAAGCAACAGCGGCTATTCCATATCATGTGAGGCACAAGTGGATCTTGAGTTCATTTTCTATTTTTTTCATAGCATTATTCTATTCACAATTGTAGGGATTTCTCACAATTGTTCATCTTGCTGTAGAATGCGTTAGAATTCGCTGGCAATCTTGCGAAGGGTTTCTAAATGTTGGCTATCTTGGGCCTCTTATACTTATGAAAATCTGTTATGTTTTCATCCCAATCTGTTGTACTTAGACGTATTCAGTTGTATCAAAGAGTCTAATTGAATCACTGGTCAATGTTAAGGTCACATCTTCTAGAACATCCACGAGTTGCACTGAAAGCCTTGATAATGACTATCACCAACATAACCCAACATTGGCAATAATAATTAGACCTATGAAATGTATATGTTGAATCCTTGTCCTGCCATGCTTTAAACAAAAACACCATTATAAAATTATGGATTAACCCATAAATCCTTAGGACCTGGGTGCAATGTAATACAAAACACAATTGGTCCTCATAGATAATTAGGACAAGTTAAATGAATTAACAAATCCTGCAATAATAAAAAAAAAACACAGTCCTCCATTCCCATGGGCTATGGTAATTGCTGTATCAATTGGAGGGAAGAGTACAAACAAAAAAAAAACAAACAAAAAACATGACAGGGAGGCCGGGAAAGGACCGCGCAGCTGAGGAGCGGGCCCGGGAACATCGTCCTCACGGGCTGAACCAGACTGCAGTGGTGGCCGGAGAAGGACCGAGGAACCGGCATAGGAGGTGAGAGCAGGCGCGCCAGTCGGCGAGGGTGAAGCTGAGTCACGGCGGCGTGCCATCTAGGCCTGACCACCAGACCCAGCGAGAGGCACTTATCAGCGGTGCGAAAGGAAGGCACAAGGTGAAGTGACAGGGCGACCGGCAACGCGTCCGCCCAAGAGATAAGAAGCGCTACAGGAACCAGGTGGGGACGAGGGTGGTGACAGGCGCAGGCCGAACACGGGGCTCCCCGGCGGAGGAGTAGTTCCGCTGAAGGAAACAGGGCCCACTGAGGATAAAGAATTGAGGACCGGGTCTCCTAGAACTGGACAACGGAGAAGTCATGGCTAACTCAAATTGCAGGGGGGGCCGCACAATCCCAGAAATGCTAGCCAAGGGCCCCCCAAAGGGAGAGAAAAGCCCGCCCACTCCGACGACCTCACGGGACCCTCCTGGACAAGAGGATGGCGGGACCCCGATCACTAAGGCCTTTTTAGAAACACTCTTTAAATCCCTGAGAGACGATTTCCAGACACTCAAGCAAGATATGGCTAGGGAATATGGGGAGCTGCGGCGGGACGTGGAAGGCCTGGGAGAACGAGTGGTGGCTGTGGAGGAAGCGGACCAAGCTCGGAGCGAGGAAGTGGAGCAGCTGCAACAAGAAGTGACCCGACTCCGCGAGCAACAGGTGGACTTACAAGCGCACACAGAGGACCTCGAGAATCGCTCTCGACGCAATAACATACGCGTCAGAGGCGTTCCAACCAAAATGGAGGGGAACAGCATGACCGGCTTCCTACAAGGACTGTTCCGGGAGATCCTGAGGGAGCCCAAAGAGTTTGAGGTCCGCATTGACAAAGCGCATATGGTGGGTCTACCGCGCCGGGCGTCGGCCCCTCCACCCGACATTCTAGCTTTCCTACCTGATTTCCCCCTCAAAGAAAGAATCCTGAGGGAAGTCCGCCAGAAGCAGCCTCTGCAATTTCAAGGCCACCCAATAGCACTGCATCAGGACCTTTCGGCCATCACCTTACAAAAAAGGAAAGCGTACCAGGTAGCAACAAAGTTCCTGCGCGACAATGAGACTCCCTATTCTTGGCGACACCCCTTCAGGCTCATCTTCAAGTGGATGGGGACCTTGCACCAACTACGCTCCCTGCGGGACACGTGCGCACTGCTTGGCATTGACCCAGGGGATGCCTTGCCGACGGAGGGCGCCTCGCCACGGCCAACTCAAGTATAGTCCCCGAACGCCTCTCAGCGGGGATGGCAGCTAGTGAGCCGCAGACGCCTATCCAAAACAGTTCTCCGACCGGACTCGGCGACGATGGCCCAGGAGCAGGCAGCAGCAGAACTGAAGCAATATTGATCGGAGGGGGTTTCATCCTCGCAATGACTCTCAGCGGGTGCATTGGGGGATGGGCGGGGGGGCCAGCGGGGTCGCCACAGCCACACACTCCTTCATTTCTCTTCGCCACAGGTCTGAGTGGAGGACCGACAGATCTGGGACAATGGTTTACAGTTTGGGTCCTTGGTTGGAGAGGGGGAGGGGGGTACTGGGTGGGAAGGGGTGGTTCTTGGGCTTGAGAGTTTTGTTGGGGCTTGGGGTTGAGCAGGGGGGGAGGGTGGACTCCGATGTGGCATTTCACAAGCAGCACAATGGAGACGACGGGGCTAGGGATGGCTAAGTCAGATGGGTCCCCTAGATGCAGTCCTCAGAGGCCAGACACGACAATGCAGGTTCTCTCCCTCAACGTTAAGGGACTCAACAACCCCATTAAAAGTAGGGCTATCCTGTCCTTCTTAGAAAATTCCGGGGCAGAGATCTGCCTACTACAGGAGACTCACTTAATATCTAAAGACTGGCACCGCATGCGCTCTAGGGCGTTTCCGATACAACACTACTCTTCCACTACTGACAAGAAGGCAGGGGTGGCCATCCTATTCGCGCGCCACTTCCGGGGTGTGGTGGGGGACAAAGTGGCAGAAATCAGGGGGAGACTCCTCACATACAAAGTTCAGATAGGAGGGTGGTCCGCTGTGATAGGCTCTATATATGCTCCCAACACCAAACAAGAATCCTTTCTCACCGTGGCCCTTGCAGACACGCTCGCCCACAACGTCAAATCTACGCTTATTGGGGGCGACCTTAATCTGGTAATGGACACCCACAAAGATAGGTCCGGGCAGAGGTTCGGGTTCACGGGAGCGATTTCTACAGAGGGGGGACAATGGCTGGAGAGCAGGGGGTTTGTTGACATCTGGAGGGGACGACATCAAAATTCTCCGGGGTACACGCTCTTCTTCCACACACACCACACGTATGCCAGAATAGATCACTTTCTGGGCTCCGCAGAGGTGGCGGCCCTGGTCACGGACACCGAGATTGTACCCGCTGCCTTATCTGACCACGACGCATTGATGGTGCAGTTCGGATCCCAGACCCAAAGTACAGCGGGGCAAGTGGCGCCTCAAGGAGGCGCTTCTACAGTGCAAGGGGGTGACTCAGCACTTTAACGAGCGTATAGTAGAATACCTAGCTACGAACGACACACCTGATGTCTCCCTAGCGGCATTGTGGGGAGCTTTAAAGGCGGTGGTTCGAGGAGAGCTGATAGCAATTGCTGCAGAGGAAGCACGGGAGCGTCTGGAAAAGAGGCAGGCGCTGTCCGACCAAGTACTCGAGTTGGAGCGGGTCAACAGCAGAACCGGGGCGCCTAGAATTTGGCGTCAGCTCAAAGAAGCCAGGGCCCAACTGGCGAGCCTCGACCTAGACCGCGCTGAATACGCAGCCCTACGCCTGCGCCACACTTACTATGTGGGCGGCGACAGGACAGGCCGTCTCCTGGCCAGCAAGCTCAAGGCCAAGGTATTGCGCTCAAAACTCGCGTCCATCAGTGACACTGCTGGGCGGGAACACAGTGACGGAGACGGGATAGCAGCCACGTTTCTGACGTTTTACGAATCCCTATACGCCGCGGAGCCCGCCCGAGAGGGGGGGGATGTTGAATCCTATTTCGCCGGGGCAGCTGTCACGGCCCTTAACGAGACACACGCGAACTCCCTGGAGACGCCGATAAGAACGGAGGAAGTCATCTCCGCGATAGCACGCCTCAAGCCGCTTAAATCCCCGGGACCGGATGGCTTCTCGGCGGGTTTTTATAAAGCGTTTTGCCCCCTGATAGCCCCGGTCCTTGCCCGTCTGTTTAACTCGTTTGAGGGCCCGGGCTCCATCCCACGCGACATGCTAGCAGCGGACATTATTGTACTACCAAAACCGGGGAAGGACCCTACTACATGCGCGGCCTACAGACCCATATCACTGCTCAACCTAGACCTAAAGCTATTTACCGGCATCCTGGCCGCAAGATTGGGCCCATGCCTCCCTGGCATTATCGAACCAGACCAGGCGGGCTTTATCCCCGCCCGACAGTGCGCAGACAATACCAAACGCCTACTGCATGTTATAGACAAAGCCCACTTCAACGGCTCGGACGCGGCCTTGCTGTCGGTGGACACGGAGAAAGCGTTCGACCGGGTCAATTGGGGATATCTGGACGCCACTTTGGTGCGCTTTGACATAGGAGACCGCTTCCAGGCCTGGGTGGCCGGCTGTTACTCTGCCCCGCAGGCGACCATTAGGGTCAACGGGGTTTGTTCCCAACCATTTACCATCCAGAGGGGGACGAGACAAGGTTGCCCCCTCTCGCCACTGCTTTTTGCGCTCTATGTAGAACCTTTCGCACAAAAGGTCAGAGACAACCCGGCGATCACCGGCGTCAAATTTGGGGGTGAATCGCAGACCATAAGCCTCTACGCGGACGATATTCTGGCAGCCTTGCAAGACCCCGTCAAATCGGTCCCGGCCTTTCTGGCGGAGATGGAGCTGTTCGGGAAGGTGTTGGGGTTCAAAATGAACGTTGGGAAGTCGCTGCTCCTCCCGTTGGGTCGCAACGCGCGCGCGTCCAGTCCTCTCCCCCGAGATCTGGGGGGGCTTTCCCACAGTGTGTCGGTGCCGTACCTAGGCATATCTCTGACGCCGTCAACGGACCAGACGGTAGAGCAGAACTATACCGCCCTCTTTACCCAGTTGACAGGCGACCTCGCGAGGTGGCGACAGCATTCCCTCTCCTGGCTGGGGCAGGTGGTGGCAATCAAAATGTCCCTGCTGCCAAGGGTGCTATATCTGTTCCAAACACTGCCGGTTACCCCCCCAATTGGAATGCTCACAAAACTCCAAGATGCCATCAGGCAATTTGTCTGGGCGGGCAAACGGCCGCGCTTGCACAAGGACCTCGCTCGCCGCACCACAGCCGAGGGGGGGGCTGGGGGTCCCGGACCTCCTACGGTACTTCCAGGCGACACAGCTCAGATACCTTTTAGAATGGAATCACCCTGAATCCGAGAAGAGATGGCTCTTTCAAGATCGTGCAATGGCTCAGATGCCGCTGTGGCGGATCCCCTTCCTCTGACGTCAAGACAGGCCCGCGTACATGAAGCGCTCGCCCATCACTCGCACTACCCTGCAGGTGTGGGACAGAGTGGCAGTGGCCAGAGGCCTTACCACATACCCCTCGCCTCTGACACCGCTATTCGATAACCCGGCCTTCCCACCGGGCATGGTGCCATGGTCCTTCCCCCAGTGGCGGCAATCCGACTGCAGATCAGCCGGACATCTCTTCGATCTCAAGGGCTTCATGACACAGCCACACCTACAGGAAGCCTATGCGCTCCCCCAACTCCCGCGCTTTGAATATTTCCAAGTCCGTCATTTGCTCCTGGGGAGAGACATGCTACCACAGACCAGCAGACGCCTCACCCCCTTTGAAAAATGGCTTTGGAGAGTACACGGGGCACTGGCTAGGGCACCTCTACTGACCGGACCGGCGGCCATTCTGTCATTGGACACCAGGATGGCGTTCGACATGGTAGAATGGCAGTATCTCTTCGCGGTGCTGACGCACATGGTGTTTGGCCCCAGATTTCTCTCCTGGATAAAACTCCTATACTCGAGCCCGGTGGCGCATGTCACAGCGAATGGACATATCTCACGCGAGATACCATTGGCTAGAGGTACAAGACAAGGATGTCCCCTATCAAGGACAAGGGGGGTGGCATCGTGGTGATAGATACAAACCAATATATACTGAACATGGAAACACTATTAAATGATACCAATCATTACATTCCAGTTCAAAAAGATCCTACCAAAAGAGTCCAATCCATGATTCTGTCCTTAACCAACAAGGCACTTGATGACAACGCTATATGTGAGAAGGAATGGCAATTCCTCAATGTTTGCCAACCCAAAATGGCAGCAGTATATGGGGTTCCAAAGATACACAAAAATAGTCTTGACCCACCATATAGACCCATAGTTACCACCATTGGATCCATCACGGAACCTCTATCTAAGTACATAGATACCATCCTAAGGCCTCACATCATTAAAACTACATCTCATATCAAAGACACTAGAGACATTATCAATATTGTGGAATCCCTTTCATTTGACCCCAAGAAACAGTGGTTAGCAACAATGGATATAGAGGCTCTATATTCTAACATTCCGCAATTAGGAGCAATCCAAGCTGTCTCATGGTTCATTGACACATACCATATTGACTGTCCAAAACTATTCATCCTGGAGTGCCTGCAAATAGTTCTATCTGAAAACACCTTTGATTTTAACGGTTCACTCTACCGACAAACCAAAGGCGTAAGCATGGGGGCTTCATGCGCACCGACGGTAGCCAACATTTACATGGCTCAGTTCGAGTCCAAGTTTATATATAATGAGGTTGCCCCTTTTAGCGAGTCCATTACATCATGGGCTCGCTACATTGATGACATCTTTTTTATTTGGACTTCAGAAACAGAACCTCTATCCACTTTTGTATCATGGCTCAACCTATGTGACATAAACATGCGTTTCACTGTCACATCTAGCCAACACCAAGTTGAGTTCCTAGATATCAATATCATCAGCAAGGATAATTATCTCAGCGTGGACCTATATGTCAAGCCTACCGCCCGTAACACACTGCTAGACTATACCAGCTACCACCCCACCATGCAGAAATCCAGCATCCCCTTCAGCCAATTCCTTCGGGTCCGAAGGAATTGCTCCTCTGTCACAGACTTTGACATAAGGGCAATTGACATGAAGCATAAATTCATATCCCGAGGATATCCCAAACGCCTAGTGCGTGATGCATACAAAAGAGCACGCTTTTTTGACAGACAGCATCTATTGACTCCTCAAACCAAGGAGCCCCAATCCAGAATGGTCTTTGTGACCAGACATTCTACCATGAATGCGAAGCTCCAACAGATCATCTACTCCAACTGGCATATTCTTAATGCAACAAAATCTAAAGAAAGTCAATTGGCAAAGCCTATGTTTGCATACCGAAAAAATAAAAACCTTAAAGACTTGGTAGTTAGATCAAGAATGGCACCCAACAACAAAACGACTCCCAGGCAAAGAACACTCACTGATCAACAACCAGTGATAGGCAATTACAAGTGCCTTAATTGCACTGCCTGCCAATTTGCAGTTGAAACTAAAGAACTGCATTTCAACAACAGGAACATTTGTTCCCGGACTTTAACGAACTGTAAAACCACCAACATAGTATATCTTTTACTATGCCCATGTAATCAGGGCTATGTTGGTGAAACAGCCAGGAAGATGTCCACACGTTTATCTGAGCACAGATCGGCCATTCGCACAGGCAAACAGCTAGCCCCCCTAGTCAAACACTTCCAAGAGGCCAAACACAATTCGAATGACATCCGTTGGTTTATTTTAGAAAAAATCAACAACACTACTGGCACTCTTAGCACTCAGGTACGCAAATGTCGTGAAGTATTTTGGATATTTACTCTGGAAACATATACCAAGGGGATGAACAACGAAATCCCATGGGACCAAGTACTCACTTACAACCATGCTTAAAACTGTATGGACACCCCCTAGCATCCCAGAGTACCCCAGATCATGCGCATACTGCTAAACATGCACTAACACTAATTGGATGTCCTCTCTGAAACAATTGGATAGTCCTAGAATAATCTTTTAACATACTTATTCTGAAACCAAAAAGTGCCAGCCACTCCAACATGTCTGCTGATTTTCAGTATCGCTTGAAGTATCAATACTTCGAACTGCAACAATTCCACAATACTCTGTAAACCCTAGCAGACACTTAGAGAGCGATTTCCCTTACTTTACCACATTCGAACCCATGTAATTGAAAGCTATAGGTACGATTATTTATCGATCCCCTATTACCCCTATATATATCTTTTACCACTCCAATATGGCGGCGAGTTCATCGCTAGGAATAAGGACTTTCAGGATCATAGTCCTTTCTCTACCCTTACATATCCCTCAACAACAGCAGGAATTGACCACTCACAGTGATCGGCCCTGCTTAAATGCAATTGGCGCCATTGCCTCTATCCCTTCCGTGTAAGCCTGCAGACGAACGCCGATCAGACTCCACTATCGAATCACGCCGATACCAAACTATCAGGTAAGAGCCATGCTACACACACGCATGCTCCACGAACGGGTGTCTTGTCTGTTATTGCCTGACACAGCCATTTACCAACCCTTGGCTCCGTTGTTCCCTTTCCCCTCTCCAGCCACACCTCGCATCCATGCATTGCGGCTAAGAGGACGGCAACCACCGGCCCAGTCCGTGAAGCCGACAGACCCCAGTTATAATTCTGCGCTGAGACGCAATGAAGGTAAACATGTATAATAAAACGAACTAATGTAGAGCATGGAACAATATCATAATAAGGACAGTCTTTATTGAACATTTTCCCACTTATGCGCCCCTCTGCAGTAACGTTGTAATTGCAATTGCAATTGTTAACGCAACGACGTTTCATCAACACACGGGACGGCAACCGACGGCGGTTCGTTCTGCAGCCCCCAGACCCCCCCAAATACAAATCGTTGGCGTACCTCGCAGGTAACAAAGAAGAAATAGACTATTGATCATGTGTAAATAAATGATGCTCTGATCATAACAATCCTTAGGAAATAGCCTAACTTCCTCATGCTATGTTCAAACATATAGATTGCTGCTGCAACCAGAGCCGCCAACAGACCCCTCTACATATAAATACGAAACCAAATCATCAGGTACCCAGGTGATTTCATATTTTCGAGTCTGTTTCTCCCTGTTCTATACCTGCTTGTTACATCTAACATCCATGTATAATCTGATACATAGGTTATCGATTCATCTTCCAACCAAAACCCACAGCGTGCATCTCTGGTCTACCAAGAGCATTCACACAGGTATCCTAATTTTTTCCTTATCAGTCCCCTGTCTATAAGCCCTGACTTTCAATAGCAGAAGTTATCTATATCCTTATAGTGGTCATTTTCTACTTCATAGTTTAAATACCAGAGACCACTGCCATATGTGCGATCTGAAGTGCAGAAAACAGGCCAGCAATCCACAACTCAGGTACCGGATCTCTTTTGGCGATCGATTTACAGTTCACTTTGCCCCTGCTTGTGTCTGCATTTTCATCCACCAATTCAACTTACCATTGCCCCACAGCTAAAACCGCCAAGATAGACCATCCACTTACTCCATTCATGCGAACCAACATCCCTCACATGTTCAGGTATCAATTTCATTTTATCCATTCCCCTATTTTTATCCATTCCCCTGTCCCACTGGTTCACTCTCTGACACATCCCACGGGCCCTTCCTCCCTCAGTCTTCAACTCCACCCCTTTCAAATTATGTCAACTTTGAAAGCCTTCGCTGTCAAGTTCTTCTCCCTACCTCCTTCTCTGTTAAATATGTTAAACCCATTGTGTTAGATAAATAGTATAACTGTGTCTGACTTTGTCAAGCGAATGCATTAATCCAACATTGGTTATAACACCTATTGTATATAAATTGTAAATATTAGGCCAGGTTCTTGTTGTTGTTTCCCCTCCATAAGGCATTTATTATCTCTATGCCTAAAAACTGTATAAATGTATTACCACTAAATGTGTATTGTATTTTTTCGAAATGTATATACCTAGGACTTCTCACGGACATTGACAAGCACCACTATTGTTTTTATCTTTTAAATATGTACAGGTCAACCTGGATATCTACATGGCTCCCTGATGAAGGCCTCCAGCCGAAACGCGCGTAGTTGACATTTTCAGCCATGTTTTAATGCATAAATATCTTCAAAATTAATCTTGTATAGATCCCTATTCTAGTCATATCATTATCAAAACTGTACAGGATCTGACAACAGTAGCCTACATATGTAGACAATAAGTCACATATTTAATGAAGGCATGCACATAATAACCATGTATTTCCAAATGACAAATGTGCTTTTTATCATAATGAAATAAGAATAATAAAATAATTTTGTACCATGTTCTTTGTCTCACTATAGTCTGTGCCTGTCTTTAGTCCTTTTATGTCCATGGTTTTCAAACATTAGTTCCTAATTTCTTTCTTTCAAATATTGTATTTATCCCGCATTAGGAACTCTAGTCGGGGATACCCCCTCTTCCTTACATACATTGTCTCCACAGCCTGTCTGTGCGGGGGTTCTAGTTTAGTTTTAGTTTAGTTGTTTAGTATGTTATCTTGAACCTGTACCTTTCCAATTTGTGCATTATTGACACTGGTTCCATTCCCCTTCACTGTCCCCCTAGATCTATTGACCCCTTTCCTTCCCTGGGTCCCACCCCCTCCCTATCCTCCCCTTCCCCATTACCTACTCATTATGGACAAACTACCCACATTTGGGTTCTCTGATGAAGATTTTATATCTATGGTGGGTGAATTAGCCACTTCTGATACACTTACCTGTTCTAATTTACAAAACACTGAATATCAACAACTGCTGGCCCTAAAGAAAAAAACAAAAAGAATAGAATTGCATGGCCAGTTCATGCTGCAATATTTAAAAGCGGGAGTCATTCCACAAGGCCTACGGGTCAAAAATATTCCGGGGCTCTTTGTCCAGATAAAAAGATTTCTAGAGCGATGGTCCCTTATAGCAAGCAGATGCTCACGGGATCTTATGATGTTGATTGTCGAGACTGCTAAACACCTAGTAGAGACCCTCCTAACAGAAATAACAGATTTAGAGCACAAACTCAAAAACAATACAGCTAAAGATGATGCAATCAAAAAATTGGAGGAAATGGAGATTGACCTTCAGTCATATAGTGACTATCTCCTAAAAAGGAAAACAGACAAACTCAAAAAAGACATCCAATATTTTAGTAATGAGAAAGTCTACCCCTATTTAGCAGACAACTACTACCAAACAGAACCACTTGGTGATAACAGCTATGCCTCCAACCATTCTGTTGCACCTAAAAAGGTCACTACTTTCTCCAACACATCAGGGTCAGACAATGAGAGCAATACTAGTGACCCAGACCAGGGAACATTACAAAGGGGAGGACCACATAGAGGCAGCAGGCCTTTTTTATCCAGGCGAGGGAATCCTCAGGGACGCTGGAAACCCAGATACCAACAACGATACAGAGGCAATCCCCAACAATACAACCAGCACTACCCGCCACCCCTGAACCATCAATACCCAGGTCCTCTAATGCAGACCTATCCCCCTCCACCTCAGAACTACCAGGAAGCTCCGGGAATTTATCCCAACCCCAACCAATTTCTAGTGACCCGCCATGCTCAGTACTGGCGCGACTAGAACAAATACCCATTTTCAATTTGAGTAGTAAGTCCTTAACCCAAGCCACTGAAACACTATTAACTAAAGGTCTCTCCTTTGTGCCCCACTGCAACATCAATAGATTTGAACTCTTCAAAGATCTTATGACCTTTTTCAGAAAGATCCGACTTCAAAACTTTTTTGAATCAAAAACTCTAGACACAGAAATTACCATCAACTTATCAGGCCTTAAACCTGCCTCCACTTTCTTACCAACTTTAGAGCAAGTATCGCCGGAAATTGCCACATTTGAACACGTAGTGTACAACAAACTCACAGCAGCGACTAAATACATAGCACCCCCCAAGTTTAACATCTCTTATGAAGAACATTTAGCCCTTGCACAACTAAAAACAGATAAAACCACCACGATTAAATGTTGTGACAAGGGGGGTGGCATCGTGGTGATAGATACAAACCAATATATACTGAACATGGAAACACTATTAAATGATACCAATCATTACATTCCAGTTCAAAAAGATCCTACCAAAAGAGTCCAATCCATGATTCTGTCCTTAACCAACAAGGCACTTGATGACAACGCTATATGTGAGAAGGAATGGCAATTCCTCAATGTTTGCCAACCCAAAATGGCAGCAGTATATGGGGTTCCAAAGATACACAAAAATAGTCTTGACCCACCATATAGACCCATAGTTACCACCATTGGATCCATCACGGAACCTCTATCTAAGTACATAGATACCATCCTAAGGCCTCACATCATTAAAACTACATCTCATATCAAAGACACTAGAGACATTATCAATATTGTGGAATCCCTTTCATTTGACCCCAAGAAACAGTGGTTAGCAACAATGGATATAGAGGCTCTATATTCTAACATTCCGCAATTAGGAGCAATCCAAGCTGTCTCATGGTTCATTGACACATACCATATTGACTGTCCAAAACTATTCATCCTGGAGTGCCTGCAAATAGTTCTATCTGAAAACACCTTTGATTTTAACGGTTCACTCTACCGACAAACCAAAGGCGTAAGCATGGGGGCTTCATGCGCACCGACGGTAGCCAACATTTACATGGCTCAGTTCGAGTCCAAGTTTATATATAATGAGGTTGCCCCTTTTAGCGAGTCCATTACATCATGGGCTCGCTACATTGATGACATCTTTTTTATTTGGACTTCAGAAACAGAACCTCTATCCACTTTTGTATCATGGCTCAACCTATGTGACATAAACATGCGTTTCACTGTCACATCTAGCCAACACCAAGTTGAGTTCCTAGATATCAATATCATCAGCAAGGATAATTATCTCAGCGTGGACCTATATGTCAAGCCTACCGCCCGTAACACACTGCTAGACTATACCAGCTACCACCCCACCATGCAGAAATCCAGCATCCCCTTCAGCCAATTCCTTCGGGTCCGAAGGAATTGCTCCTCTGTCACAGACTTTGACATAAGGGCAATTGACATGAAGCATAAATTCATATCCCGAGGATATCCCAAACGCCTAGTGCGTGATGCATACAAAAGAGCACGCTTTTTTGACAGACAGCATCTATTGACTCCTCAAACCAAGGAGCCCCAATCCAGAATGGTCTTTGTGACCAGACATTCTACCATGAATGCGAAGCTCCAACAGATCATCTACTCCAACTGGCATATTCTTAATGCAACAAAATCTAAAGAAAGTCAATTGGCAAAGCCTATGTTTGCATACCGAAAAAATAAAAACCTTAAAGACTTGGTAGTTAGATCAAGAATGGCACCCAACAACAAAACGACTCCCAGGCAAAGAACACTCACTGATCAACAACCAGTGATAGGCAATTACAAGTGCCTTAATTGCACTGCCTGCCAATTTGCAGTTGAAACTAAAGAACTGCATTTCAACAACAGGAACATTTGTTCCCGGACTTTAACGAACTGTAAAACCACCAACATAGTATATCTTTTACTATGCCCATGTAATCAGGGCTATGTTGGTGAAACAGCCAGGAAGATGTCCACACGTTTATCTGAGCACAGATCGGCCATTCGCACAGGCAAACAGCTAGCCCCCCTAGTCAAACACTTCCAAGAGGCCAAACACAATTCGAATGACATCCGTTGGTTTATTTTAGAAAAAATCAACAACACTACTGGCACTCTTAGCACTCAGGTACGCAAATGTCGTGAAGTATTTTGGATATTTACTCTGGAAACATATACCAAGGGGATGAACAACGAAATCCCATGGGACCAAGTACTCACTTACAACCATGCTTAAAACTGTATGGACACCCCCTAGCATCCCAGAGTACCCCAGATCATGCGCATACTGCTAAACATGCACTAACACTAATTGGATGTCCTCTCTGAAACAATTGGATAGTCCTAGAATAATCTTTTAACATACTTATTCTGAAACCAAAAAGTGCCAGCCACTCCAACATGTCTGCTGATTTTCAGTATCGCTTGAAGTATCAATACTTCGAACTGCAACAATTCCACAATACTCTGTAAACCCTAGCAGACACTTAGAGAGCGATTTCCCTTACTTTACCACATTCGAACCCATGTAATTGAAAGCTATAGGTACGATTATTTATCGATCCCCTATTACCCCTATATATATCTTTTACCACTCCAATATGGCGGCGAGTTCATCGCTAGGAATAAGGACTTTCAGGATCATAGTCCTTTCTCTACCCTTACATATCCCTCAACAACAGCAGGAATTGACCACTCACAGTGATCGGCCCTGCTTAAATGCAATTGGCGCCATTGCCTCTATCCCTTCCGTGTAAGCCTGCAGACGAACGCCGATCAGACTCCACTATCGAATCACGCCGATACCAAACTATCAGGTAAGAGCCATGCTACACACACGCATGCTCCACGAACGGGTGTCTTGTCTGTTATTGCCTGACACAGCCATTTACCAACCCTTGGCTCCGTTGTTCCCTTTCCCCTCTCCAGCCACACCTCGCATCCATGCATTGCGGCTAAGAGGACGGCAACCACCGGCCCAGTCCGTGAAGCCGACAGACCCCAGTTATAATTCTGCGCTGAGACGCAATGAAGGTAAACATGTATAATAAAACGAACTAATGTAGAGCATGGAACAATATCATAATAAGGACAGTCTTTATTGAACATTTTCCCACTTATGCGCCCCTCTGCAGTAACGTTGTAATTGCAATTGCAATTGTTAACGCAACGACGTTTCATCAACACACGGGACGGCAACCGACGGCGGTTCGTTCTGCAGCCCCCAGACCCCCCCAAATACAAATCGTTGGCGTACCTCGCAGGTAACAAAGAAGAAATAGACTATTGATCATGTGTAAATAAATGATGCTCTGATCATAACAATCCTTAGGAAATAGCCTAACTTCCTCATGCTATGTTCAAACATATAGATTGCTGCTGCAACCAGAGCCGCCAACAGACCCCTCTACATATAAATACGAAACCAAATCATCAGGTACCCAGGTGATTTCATATTTTCGAGTCTGTTTCTCCCTGTTCTATACCTGCTTGTTACATCTAACATCCATGTATAATCTGATACATAGGTTATCGATTCATCTTCCAACCAAAACCCACAGCGTGCATCTCTGGTCTACCAAGAGCATTCACACAGGTATCCTAATTTTTTCCTTATCAGTCCCCTGTCTATAAGCCCTGACTTTCAATAGCAGAAGTTATCTACATCCTTATAGTGGTCATTTTCTACTTCATAGTTTAAATACCAGAGACCACTGCCATATGTGCGATCTGAAGTGCAGAAAACAGGCCAGCAATCCACAACTCAGGTACCGGATCTCTTTTGGCGATCGATTTACAGTTCACTTTGCCCCTGCTTGTGTCTGCATTTTCATCCACCAATTCAACTTACCATTGCCCCACAGCTAAAACCGCCAAGATAGACCATCCACTTACTCCATTCATGCGAACCAACATCCCTCACATGTTCAGGTATCAATTTCATTTTATCCATTCCCCTATTTTTATCCATTCCCCTGTCCCACTGGTTCACTCTCTGACACATCCCACGGGCCCTTCCTCCCTCAGTCTTCAACTCCACCCCTTTCAAATTATGTCAACTTTGAAAGCCTTCGCTGTCAAGTTCTTCTCCCTACCTCCTTCTCTGTTAAATATGTTAAACCCATTGTGTTAGATAAATAGTATAACTGTGTCTGACTTTGTCAAGCGAATGCATTAATCCAACATTGGTTATAACACCTATTGTATATAAATTGTAAATATTAGGCCAGGTTCTTGTTGTTGTTTCCCCTCCATAAGGCATTTATTATCTCTATGCCTAAAAACTGTATAAATGTATTACCACTAAATGTGTATTGTATTTTTTCGAAATGTATATACCTAGGACTTCTCACGGACATTGACAAGCACCACTATTGTTTTTATCTTTTAAATATGTACAGGTCAACCTGGATATCTACATGGCTCCCTGATGAAGGCCTCCAGCCGAAACGCGCGTAGTTGACATTTTCAGCCATGTTTTAATGCATAAATATCTTCAAAATTAATCTTGTATAGATCCCTATTCTAGTCATATCATTATCAAAACTGTACAGGATCTGACAACAGTAGCCTACATATGTAGACAATAAGTCACATATTTAATGAAGGCATGCACATAATAACCATGTATTTCCAAATGACAAATGTGCTTTTTATCATAATGAAATAAGAATAATAAAATAATTTTGTACCATGTTCTTTGTCTCACTATAGTCTGTGCCTGTCTTTAGTCCTTTTATGTCCATGGTTTTCAAACATTAGTTCCTAATTTCTTTCTTTCAAATAAAGGATGTCCCCTATCTCCTCTGTTATTTGCATTAGTTTTGGAGCCGCTGGCGGCCATGATCAGGACCTCCCCGCTTTTGAAGGGAATATCCTGGGGAGATAACTGGGAGGACAGAATCTACCTCTATGCGGATGTTAGTCTACCTGTCTGAACCGGAGAGGAGCATACCGGCGCTGCTAGCAATCTGCGACAAACATGGCCATGCGTCGGGGTATACAATTAACTGGACAAAATCTACTATCTATGTACTAAAAGGCCCTCTCCCACCTATGTCCGCAAACTGCCCGCTGGCGGTGGCGGCCTCCTCCTTTAAATATCTTGGGATACATATTACAGGAGATGAGGGTCTTTTCTACGACCTAAACTTGCTACCGCCACTGACTCGACTGAAGGCGGACGTGCAGCACTGGAAGGCTCTACCGCTAACGCTGCTAGGAAGGGCAGCGCTGTTCAAAATGAAGGCTCTGCCGCGCTTTATCTATGTCCTAGAGAACACCCCAACCCTGGTATCGCCTGAATACTTTAAAAAGGTAACGGCTGCGATATCGAGTCTACTATGGGGCAATCGACCCGCCCGCATAGCAAACATGAAGCTGGTCCGAGATTGGTATGACGGGGGGATAGCGCTGCCGGATGTGCAGCTATATTATTGGGCGGCGCATCTAAAGATCATAAATCACTGGATCCACGCCCCACAGGGAGAACCAGCAGACAGAGCGCAGCTGGGTACCCACAGCTTACTGGCCCCACTATACAACAAGGGCATAGCTGCAAAACTAATAGGACCTACGCACCACACGGTGGCATTGTGGCATAAAGCGCAAAAGAGACTCAAATGGGGAGGCATCATCACCAAAATGACTCCCTTGTGGGATGTCAAAGCACTGGGCCGGCTACGCCACAGCAAGGGCTTCACGCAGTGGGATGCCATCGGAATCTCCACAGTAGGAGATCTGTGGAAAAATGATGGAGTTGTTCCGTTCGACCAACTTCAGCGGCAATATCAGCTGAGCCCAAATGAAACATACCGATACATACAAATCAGGCATGCGCTAATGACAGCCATCGAGATCGGTACAAAGGTGCCGGACTCGTCTCCGCTGGAGGACCGTCTATTGACCGAATATATGGAAGCCAGTGCGACTTCCCTGACTTATCGCAAACTAATGAATAACTTGCAGGACCCACTAGTAAAACTGAAGGCCAAATGGGAGGATGAGCTAGGTGTGATGGACAATGCAGAATGGAACGCAGCGATGGCTTCACCAAAAGAAGCTGGTATCTCGTCGAGATATCGGCTGGTGCAGCTTAAAATATTGCATAGGGTCTATTACACGAGAACTACTCTACACAAAATGCACAGTGCGGATCATCCCACCTGCCTGAGGGGATGCGGAGAACCAGGCACACTCTTTCACACACTCTGGGAGTGCCCGATTATCGTCACCTATTGGCGACAGGTTCTGCGCACCATCTCGCAAACATTGGCAGTATCCATAATACCGGACCCTCGGATATGTTTACTGAATGTCTGGAAACAGAATGATTTGACTCGTCAGGGACAGCAATGGGCAATTGTTGGGATAATGATGGCCAAGCGGGATATAGCGCAAAAGTGGGGGGCAGTGGAGGCACCGACATTGGCACAATGGTGTAGAAACATGGAGTTACTATTAGTGATTGAAAGAGCAGTATATAACATGAGAGCGAACCCCAGGAAGTGGAACAAGCTATGGATGCCATGGAACACCTATAGAGGGGATATCTGTGAGCCCCTATCAGAAGAAGATATAGATAGCTCTGAAGAGGAGGGAGATGTAGACTGAGGCGCACTTAGGTCGATTTGACACGTACACTAGAGTTGATGTGGGGCTGATGGGTTGGTCGCACATCCCGACATAGGAATTTTAAGATCTGGGAGTCTCGAGATGTGCATGGTAGCTACTTGCATCCATTAATGCAAAGAGAAGTAATGAGTGTCGAAAAAACGAACACCTGCTCTACTAGCTGAGTCACACGTTAAGTTGAAGTTATAAAATATAAAAATAAGACTGTTGCTAAGCTATTTAGAAAATTGATCATATACTTTCTGCTGATTTAAAATGCGCACTGAAGGCCGAAGACACGGCAAAGTGAATACAGTCTGGAATGTGTAACGAAATGTCATTGTATAGCAGCCGGCCTCTGGGTTGCAGATAAATGTTGTGTAAATGATGCAGATTGCAATAAAAGTCTTTAACCCCAAAAAAAAAAAAAAAAAAAAATGGCTGCATGTCAAGAAATCAGATAAGCAAGCGATATCGGAACTATACACAATGCTTTGCCCCCCCCCCCCCCCCGCCCTCCCTCAGTGAGATCCGCGGGCCAGAAAAGGTGGGAAAGAGAGTTAGGCAGATCCCTCACGGACAAAGAATGGCAAGACGTGTACTATAGGGCACATCACTCCGCCAAGAATGTAGCTAGCAGGGAAGCAGCAGTTAAGATCGCTTACTACTGGCACCTGACGCCTGCGAGACTGCACCAGAGTAACCCGCGCCGAGACCCTTTGTGCTGGAGGGGGTGCGGCCAGCCTGGCACCATGACACACATACTATGGGACTGTGTAGAGGTTCAAGGCTATTGGGACCAGGTCCTCGGGGACATAGATAAACATTTCGACACTGAAATACCTCGCTTCCTGGCATACACATTGCTCGGCCTGCCCAACAAAATCACCTTCCCACTCAAATCACCAAGAGGCAAACAGATGGGCCTAGCGTTAGGGGCGGCGTCACACCACATATTATCTCTCTGGGGCACCAAGCGGACACCCACGCACACAGGGTGGCTTCATAAACTCTGGTACACGATGGGGATGGAAAGGATACAGGCCTCCTTGACGCAGACACAAGAATCCTTCCTTGAAACCTGGCAACCTCTAGTTGACCTATTGGCCGTCGAATTCAATTAACTCACCTGCCCGAAATACCTCAGAGTCCTACGGCTTGCTGACGAGTTCCGGAACACACCAGGCGCCCCGGTCCCACGAACTCCAGCCTGATGCGCTAACACATAGTTCAATTACCAATGTCCATATCGGAGGGGGGGTTTGGGGGGGTAAAGGGGGAGGACGGGGGAGGGTTGGGGTTGTTGGGGTTTCTTGGGACTAGCTCGGAGTACGCCCAATCCACACTTGCCCCCATGGACACATTGCCTCCCATAGCCTTCACCATCCTAAGTGGGAGCGGGGGGACACCTGAAAGTGTCGGGGCATTCCCCGGAAATGTGTCTTACTCTTCTGATGCAATGTCCCTTTTGTTTGAAAACAATAAAAACGATTTAAACAAAAAAAAACATGACACAAAACAATGCAACAGCACAAATGTAGAATTTACATGGAAAGCGTTGGTCCAAACATGTACAACATTGTGCTCAGAAAAAGTGCTTGTGGAAAAGCGTGTGGACAAAAAAGAGCAAACACCACATCTAAAATATCATTCAAATGCAAGCCTGTCTGTACAACACATTATCCCAATTTAAGATTTGTTCCACTATACAAAGGAAATTGCTCTAATCAAAAAATGAATCTTCGTGGAAACTCTCCTCCATCCATATTGTAATACAAATGTCAAAATGTCGACCCGAACAATATGAATAGGCCAATTGAAACCTTAAATGAGGTCTTCCTCAGGATAAATTAGCGTAATAGAAGCACCCTAAGAGAAAAGGATAATTAAAAAATTGAGGCCAAAGCTCTAAAACTGTGCATCAATTAAAAGCTTTATCCCTCAGTTGAGCAAGACCTCACCTGGGTTTTTGCACCGACCAATCAATGGATTCACCAATACATTTTAAAGACAGCGAAGGCCAGCTGGCTCCTTATCTGTTGGGGGGCCTCCCCCTCAAAAATGTTTTGATTGATCTGGGCAAGAACCCAGGTGAGGTCTTGCTCAATAGAGGGATAGAGGTACCTGTGTTGGAGGATTCGGCTCGGGAATCTTTCCAATCATTGGAAAATAAGGTTATCAGCTGCTGGTTGAGCAGGAATAGACCTCTCCCTCCCCAATGTTCCAGTGAGATTTTGATGGTACGAAAGGTGCACTGGATAGGTAATACCACTAAAAGTATTAATGGGGATTGCGTTCTGGTAAACTTTCGAGACCCGAGAACAGTTACGCACATATGTTCTTGGCCCCATCGAGTCCTTGATACTCCTATCCAGTCTTTCCCTCTGTCTTTTTTCTACCGGCCTGGCCCTCAGAGTTTCGACGGGGAGTTGGAGGATGGTTGGACAAAGGTGGGTTCCAGGGGAGGGAGAATTGGGACAAGGACAGGGAAGGCCAATTTCTATCCCCCGGGCCCCTGCTTGACCTGTAATCGTTTTAGCCCCCTGGACATGGTCGATTGACTCCCCCCACATTCGTCCCGGGAGGGCGCCGAGTTATTGGTCCGCTTCAAGTTGACAAGACTTAGTGGGCCCTATATAACGAACCTTGATGAGGATTGCTGTACAACCAAGGAATGTACAAGGTTGGTTGTGAGCACTAACAAAGCAGCCCTAAATTGCACAGACATCCCCCCCCTGTATTTTAACTCTCCAGTCCACAATGCTGGGAAGTCTATCTCCTTGCGATGTGGCACAGGAGACTATGGAGCCCACTATGGGAGAGTGTAACAGGGGAGGGAGGAGTGCTTCCAACCTTCACAGCCATGGCACTCTAACAATACTGTCATGGAATCTGGCTGGCCTCTGCAATAAGATCGATTGCCCAGAGTGGGGAGCATTTATAGACGGGAATGACGTGTGTCTTTTCCAAGAAACATGGGCCAGAGAGGATAAGACACGCACTGGATATGCCGCCTATTCTGTACTAGCGAGATGGGGTGGGAGGGGACGCCCCTCAGGGGGCCTTGCAATCTGGGTGGGTTCCCACCTAGGCTGCACGGCCAAGTCCCTGAACACATCATCCGATGATGTGCAATATGTGATCCTGGAATGGCCTAATGGTCCTAAGCTCGCACAGGTTAATGTATACTCTAGACCAGTGAGTGTCACCGCGGAGTCTAACACAGTGGAGGAACTGTCCTCATTTATAAGTTCCATACCCAGCAGCACCCAGTTTGTGATTGGGGGCCACCTGAACTGCAACTTCGAGCCGCTGGCAGGCCTCACAGATGGAGGTCTCCTTGAGGAGGATGTTTGTTGGGCTATACCCACTCTGGAGTCCTCGCTTTCCAGGCCTTGGACACCATTGGCGGTACAAATCACGTCTTTAACATTCAAGCACTCCATCAGGGCGTGCAATGGCCGGATTAATTCAGATCTACCCCCAAAATACACTTTTAATAAGCAGGACCATGAGTCCCGGCTGGACTATATATTTGTGGAAACTAGATCATGGGCCACAATAAGGGACTTACAACGCCCTAAGCTTAAAAATAACTATGTCTGGTGTTGCAAGGGAGACTCTGGATGCGAGTGGCGCCCCAGACTTGAGAATGATCTTAACCAATGATAGGAGAAGAATAAAGTGGGCGATAATAGTTGAAAGGCCAGAGCGAGTCTCGGAGCTTTATGCTCTTATCCTTCCTATTCTAGAGGAAATTAGTGTTGTACTGAATGATGGATTCATCTATGATAATTCTTGTAATGTAGGAACCTTACATGAACAGTTAATAAATATTTTGTCAGATGTATTTTACCCTTCCACGGCTAAGCGGCCGCAAAAGGGTACTAGTCCTAATTGGTACAACTCTGCTTGTAGAAGAGCTAAGGCCGCACTTGTTAGTTCCATTAAAAATAAGGCTACCAAGTCACTAGTTCAGACCCTGAGAGCTAATTACAAGCACGTAATGAAGTGCGCAAGAGAGGAATGGGACCATGATAATTGGACTGGCTTATCTAATGCCCTTGCAACTAGAGACCTACGAAGATTCTGGTCCATTGTAAATAATGGTTCAGCAGAGCCAGCTGCAGCTGTGGAGGCTAACATAGCTCAAGGTGTTTGGGAAGAACATTTTCGTACCCTCTACGCAGCAGGACCAGCCAACCCGCAGGGAGTCATAGGGGAGATGCCGTTAGATCAGATACGGCAATCGGACATTATTGACTTCACGGTGAAGGAGATCGGTAATGCCATATCCAAATTGGCAACTGGGAAAGCCCCGGGCTGGATAAGCTACCGGGTGATCTTTTTAAACATCAACCTGCAATTTGGGCCCCATACCTCCTAGTTATATTTAATGCAGTCCTGAGAGGGATGCCAGTGCCTGGTACTTGGCTCAGCGCAGAGATTGTCCCTATCTTTAGGAAGGGTTCACCTCTGCTCCCAGCCAACTACAGGCCGATCAGTTTGATCGATGTCCCACAAAAGATTTTTGGAAGACTAATACTGGACCGTCTGCAGGACTGGATGGAGGAAAATTCCATACTAAGCCCATATCAGGCAGGGTTCAGAAACAAATTATCCACCATGGACCAGATTCTTCGGTTGAACATGCTATTCTGGAAGTCGGTTAAGTTTGAGGGGGGTAGCCTCTATACTGTGTTCGCAGATTTGGAGCAGCTTTTGATTTGGTCCCAAGACATAAGCTTTAGGCCGTTCTTGCCGAATTGGGCATTCCCCATCACTTGCTGCACATTCTAATACGCCTACATCAGGACAATTTTGCACGGGTCAGGTGCGGAAGAAATGGCCACCTTTCAGCAAAATTCCCCGTTGACAGGGGGGTGAGACAGGGTTGTGTCTTAGCACCTACCCTGTTTTGCCTTTATGTCAACGGGGTAATTTCCCACCTAAATGGGATAAATCATACTGATGCGTCCAAACTCTCTGGTAGCAGGGTACCGGCGATAATGTTCGCAGATGACACCCTGCTGCTTTCAAAATCCCCAATGGGGATACAGAGGGTTTTGGATGGCTCAGTGGGATTTTGTGAGGAAAGGGGTTTGGAAATCAACGCTATGAAAACTAAATTTATGATTTTCAATCCCCCTGCACGGACGAGACCTAACCCTCGCATTGGAACGATCAGGCTGGAAAGAGTCCATATTTTTGAATATTTAGGGACAGCTCTTAATGAAAATATGACGTGGGCCCCTCACCAAATAAAGTCTCAACTTAGGCAATCTCAGCTCATAGGGGGCATCCTAAAACTCTCTAACACCTCCACAATAAAACCTATCCGACCTGTTGTGGAGATTTACACAACAAAAGTGAGAGGGGCTGTCACCTATGGGGGTGAGCTCTGGGGGCATGCCTGCAGTCCGGCGATTGTTATCACAGAAAACAAATTCCTTAGGCAACTGCTGACGCGCCCCATTAGCTCTCCCCTGCTACCTATTAGACTGGACATGGGTCTTAGACCTTTCGATGAGGTTGTGGGCTTGAAGCCTTTAACGTTTTGGAGGAGATTATGGAGTACCCCGGAGCTTTCTGTTTACAGACAGGAATTATTAGAAATTTTAAATACAACTAATGCGGGGAAAATTCCTTGGCTAGCTTATATCAAAGATGAATTTATCAAGTTGGGCCTCTCGCAAATGTGGTATAATCCTGAAATCGCTTGCACTAGAACCTCACGAAAAAGTCTGTCTAAACTTTTTTATGAAAGTAAATTAACTGCCTCGATATCTAGCACTCATAGCGACTCTTTAACAGACTCTTTTTTAAAGGTAAAGGATTTTTATCATTTTGAAACTGTCCTGGATGTTATCTTCCCGGTTTTTACAAGGAAGTTGTACTTGCAGTGGAGGTACGGTACATTACCAATCAGAGCTTTCACATGCAATTGGTCTCCATCTGCTTTGAAAAATTGTCCTAATTGCAGTTGTGATATTGAGAGTGAAGTACATATCAGGTTCTTTTGCCCGGCATATCGGAGAATGAGAAGGTACTGGTTGGTGCCCTTATGTAAAAACATGCGAATCACACATTGTATGCAAGCCCTCCGCATACTTAAAACGGATTTGTCATCTGTAGTTGTTTTTGCTGTTGCAAAATATTTGGCGGCGGTGTGGCACAAACGCAGGGGCGTGCTGAACACTATTCAAAATTGCTAATGCACATGCACTTTATAATTGAATCTATCCAATTGATTCTTGTAAAGGCTACTGACTGTTTGGTGTCTTCTGTTATATAGATCCTGGACAGCTGAAACTGAACATCGTTTTTAATGTTTTTTAATGAAATGACAAATGTTGTTTTTATGATTGTATGCTTGTCTTTTATGGCATGTATTGCCGAAATAAAGATTAATATGATGAATAGAGGGATAGAGGTTTTAATTGACACGTCGACCTTTTTATTGCCGCCTGGATGGAAGAGAGTTTCCACAAAGAGGCATTTTTAGATTAGAGCAGTTACCTCTGTGTAGTGGAACAATTCTAAAATTGGGTTAAAGTGTTATACAGACGGGGTTGCATTTGAATGATATCATATATGTGGAGTTATTTGCTCCTTTTTGTCTATACACTATTTCACAAGCAATTTTCTGAGCACAACGTTATACATGTTAGGAGCAGCCTTTTGTACGTAAATTCTACATTTATACTGTTGTTTGGAAACACAGTTGAAGAACCTTTTTCAATTGCATTGTTTTGTGTGATATTTTTTTTATTTGTACTCTTCCCTCCAAATGATTCAGCAATTACCCTAGCCCATGGGAATAGTGGACTAAGTTCTTTTATATTCATGCAGGATTTGTTAATTCATTTAACTTGCTTTTATTACTAAACAAAAGCAAAGCCACTTTTTTGCCATTGTTTCTACCCACTTTCAACAGAAAGAGGTATGCAGGATCATCTTCCCTGTCCACAATTCTCTGGATATCCTGATGTTAAGAGCCAGTAGTGGATACCTGCAGGACCTCTAGTAACAGCCTATGCTGCTGCACCCTGCTCAAAGCAAAGATCTGTGTCTGTCACGAGGCACCTCTAGTGGGAGCCTTTGGCACTGCAGCCTGATACAGAAAGTGGTTGGCTCTGACTCGAGAGCAGTGGCCTAATGTACTGCAGCTTGCTACTCAAGGATGTCTCTTTGACTCAGAGGACACTTCAGCCTTTATCTGCAACATTTTTATTTACATTTTTTTACAAACTACCAGGGGCCTTATTTATGAAAGCCTTGCGCCACCGGTGCGTCACTTTATCCCATGTTAAAAGTGACGCACCAGGGGCCTCATTTATGAGGCCTTGCGTGAGTTTTGCGCTGTGGATGCGTCACTTTTTGTGACGCATCGGCGGCGTAAAACTTGCCTCCTGATGCGCACTTCGTAAACCCCTGCGCTACATTATACCTGCGTCAGGTATAATGTATGCAAAGGGGGCGTTCACACGCAAAAAGCCTCGTAATAGTGACGCAGTGAAATCTATGAGATTTCACTGCGTCACTTTTAGGACGCTGTTGCGTCAAAATCTTGCGCCTGCCTCACAGCAGGCGTAAGACTGACGCAAGCCCTTTCACATGGGGCTTTCCCCATGTGAAAGGACGCATTGCTGGAGTTGCGTCACTTTTGTGACACACCCCAGCAATGCATGACTTTTGCGCTTACAGATACGTCAGAAATACTGACGTATCTGTAACTCCTTGCGACATGATGCGTCATATTATAAATATGACGCATGAATCATGTCGCAGGGAGAGCGCAGTGAAAAGTGACGCATCGCTGTTTTCACGCAGCGATGCGTCACTTTTCATAAATAAGGCCCCAGCAGCGCAAGGCCTTCATAAATAAGGCCCCAGGTGTACACGGAAGCAACAATTGGCTGAATATTGTTTTTCTTTGTTTTCTGAATTATTTAAATCTTGTGCTTTGGCAGGTGCAGAGTACGAAAGCTTAAATTAGTGGAACTGAGCATGCAATATGAACAAGGATTGTCAAATCCTATAGATCAGGCTTTCACTTTCAGTTACAAGCAAAAGCTACTCGTGTTGGCTACACTTTTTTTTAAGTGAGATCCATGGGAATGGCGGATGCTTGTTTGCTCTTATCTTTGTTTTTTTTCTGTAATGGAGTTTGATCATGGAATCTCATTTCTATTTCTTCCTAATTCCAGTTATTCATCATCTTTTGCCTACTTTTTGTAAGTAATTCCGCAGAATGCAAGCACGTTTGTGGCACTTGTGCAGAATAATGGCAGTTTGGTTGCTTAAAATGTTCATTATTTTAATTTCGATGTGTTTAATGCCTTGTTCTCAATTTTCCCTGGATATCGACTATCAATGCAAGAATCGTGCTCTCCTGGTTGTAAAGTAGTTTATATCAGGTTAAGTTTCTTTCTACAATTTATAACTGTTAAGATGATTCTTGTTCTGTAGTCGCCTGAAAAAATCGCCATTGAATTATTCATCCGACAAACGAAGTTGAAGGAATAATGTGGGAAACGCTGATCTTATTTAGGGAGACATTTACACATGATAAGCACCGTAGAATGTTGAAATATCTCACTCGCATAATTTTAAATTCTAAAGGTACAGACAAACTTTGACATGTGGCATTTTGTTGCTAGTGCAGAATTGTTCCTATCATTATTTACGGCTATTTTGGTATTTTATTTTTTAACTACCGATGGCCTCAAGGTGGCGCTATTCTATTATGTCAGTAAAGTGGAGCTTTCTATTTTTTTCCCCTATCTTTCTTCTACGGCAGTCAGGATTTAATAACAGGCGTTTTAATTGTAACCCGGACAATTTTGATCTCAAATTTGTTTTTGGGCGGTTTTGCTAAACTTGTTGCTTCAAACGCAAGTATATTTAAAACGGCACAAAATACATTAAAATTGTAATGTGGTAAATTTAATTTAAACGTCAAGTTGTATAATTCATGGAAATAATACATTTCTTAACATCAAGTAACAAAACACTCAAATCAATTCGATAATAAAATATTTCATTATGAGGCTTCAATAGGAGAAATTCCATCTTACTTTACTAAGCAGACCAAGATTACACAGTGTTTTGATGGGGTAAGGATTGTTCGCTTTGGGCGTAGATTAGAGTGCTGTAGAGCGCCGTTGTGTGGAGTGGAGTGGCATACAGTGGAGTGGCATAGTATAAATGTACTTCGAGTAGAGTGAAAAGGCGTAGAGCGGAGTGGCACTGTTTGGAATGGGGTGGCATTAACTATAGCAGAGTAGAGGGGAGAGTGTAGAGTAGAGTGGCATGAAGTGGAGTACAGTAGATTATGAGTAGAGTGGTATAGAGTTGAGTTGAGTGGAGTGGAACGGAGTGGCACACAGTGGAGTAGAGAGGCGTTGAGTGGAGTAGAGTCACACAGAGGTGAGAAGAGTGGCCTACAGTGGTGTGCCATACAGTAGAATGACATAGAATAAAGTGGAGTAGAGTACAATGGAGTGGCATAGAGTAGAGTGGAGTGGGGTAGAGCGGGTGACGTAGAACAGGGTGAAGCGGATTGGCATAGTATTAAGTGGAGTTGGTTAGAGTAGACTGGCATAGAGCAGAGTGGGATAAAGTGGAGCGGCTTAGTGTGGAGTAGCATGTGTTGTGATGTCCTAGGTGATGTCACATGGCGATGGTTGCCGTTCAACATCAGATAGACTGTATCATGAAGGTTCTGGGAGTGGCAGTTATGTGTGGTCTTGCCAGGGGTTTATGGCGTCTACTTGTAGACAATGAAACCTCTTCATTACATTGCTTGGAGCATCATCATCTTCAACAGTGGTGACGAGGATGGGATGGAACGACGTGTACCCAAGCCAGAGGAGCTGTCGGGACTGTTTTGTCCGTTCGTCATTGTTGGACTTGGCCGTTTTTGCAAGGTCATCCCTGAACTTTTTACCTTCCTCCTGTATTTTTTCTGACCTGTTTTTGTTGGTTTTTGACTCTTGGCACTTTACCACTGCTGATCAGGGATAAAGTGCATATGCTCTCCCTATTGTACACTGATGCATAGATTAGTGACTCCATGATTGGGTTATTTGATTTTTTTGTCATACCCTAGTACAGTGCACCATGTGTGCCCAGGGCTTGTAAATCAAATGCTGCCGGTGGGCTTGCAGCACAGGTTGTGCCACCCACAGAAGCTGCCTGTAAAGTGTGTCTCAGGCCTGCCATTGCAGAGCCTGTGTGTAGTGTAGTACTGCCATGTTGACTTGGCAAGTGCATCCACTTGCCACTCCCCAAACCTTCCCTTTTCTACATTTTAGTCAACCCTAAGGTAGGCCCTATGGCAGGGTGCATTGTATGTAAAAGGTAGGTCATGCCCTGATGTGTGTGGCATGACCTAATAGTGAATTACAGCCTATTTCGTTTTTCACTGTTGCAAGGCTACCTGTCCCCATAGGCCAGAATGGGCAGTTTTATTATAACATCTTATAATTCAAAAACGGACTCAGGGAACATGGTAGAAATTCGAATTTAGTAGGCCTGAACTCAGAATGATAAAATACATCTTTTAGTAAAGTTGGTTTTAACATTCAGCGTTTGAAAATACCACTTTTAGAAAGTAGGTAATTTCTTGCCTAACTATCCAAGCCTACCTCTGCTAGGTTGTGTATTCCTTGTCTGGAGTTTGAGTGACAGTGGCTGGGGGACTTCAGGAGACAGGGTGAGTCTGCACTAGGGGTCGGCGGAATTTGCGTAATCGCGTTATGCAAATCTCCGGGAAACGGTTAAAAACACGCAGAATTGCTTGTTCGCGGTGCTTTTTTACTGTTCGCAATCGCTGTTTGCATGCTCCGGTGGAAATATCTCGCAAACACGCATTTGAGATCGCAAACAAGCAAAAAATTTCGCGAAATCACGAAACGCTGAATTTTGGGCAATTTCGCGTTCTCCGCGGAACACAAAATTACCCAAATTCCGCAAATTCCGCGAGCGGGATGGAATTTATGACCAGACCTAGTCAGCACAAGGCTGAATAGAGAGATCTGCATGTAAATGGGTGGGAGGAGTTGCACCTGGGACCTGAATAGGGCTGTGCCTTCCTTCCACAACGCTAGCTCCACCTCCTGTGGTGTGTCTGATGTCCCTGGCCTACCCTGTGAAAGGAAAGAAGGAGTCTTGTCAACAAAGTACTCCAGGACTGGCCAGAGCTGGTTTGGACTAGGCAAAGGCCTTTCTGCCTTCAGAGAACAAAGAGAATTTGCGTATAAATATGGGGACCCAGACCCCAAGACTTTAGATCACTTCTGCAACAACAAGGCAAACCTATGCAAAGGAGAAGAACCAAGGACGCTGTAGGAGTTGGACTGCCCCCCTGCCAGTGTGCTGTGTTGCTGGGTTGGCCTACAGTGGTGTCTTCAGTGCTAAGGAGAGGAGAAGGAACTTTTTAAGAACTTTCATCATCTTACAGAATATTACTCCAAGGGCTTGATTTGAGCTTGCCTCCTGACCGAAGTCTCAGAGATACCAGACTTCACCCCTTCTGTTTGCCTGCATCTGGTGTTCTAGCTGCTACAGAAGGAATTCTGCAACACCGATGCCGGCGAGCGATGATGTCATCTGCATCGAAGCCGTGAGCGCTGCTCCGACTCGCAACATAGAACCGATACCGCCCGCTGTGCCACATCGATGCCAGTGAATGACATCGTAAGCCTGCCATAGCCGTGAGTGCTGCTCCGACTTGCGGTGCCGGCCCGACGCCTGCTGCTGTGCGGCATCGACTCCGAAGCCAACATCATCTCAATGCCGGTCGTCGACGTGGGTGGTCAAGAATCCATTGACATCGTACGGAACCGTGGTTTTGGTACCATCGTGACGTCACCTCCTCGCCGGTCTGCGCAAGCATCCAGGACCCGACACATCATCTCCCTCGAGCAAGGAACCGACACAGCAACGCGCCAATAACACCGCACCTCCCCGATGCCGTGAGCTGTCTGTTCTCCGTGTTTTTTTTTTACTCAGAGCCCGACGCTGCACACCTAGTGGTACGTGCCATACTTTGGGATTTCTTTGACCTTGACGCCGTGATAATTCCAGTTGGAGTTATCTGTTGCTAAAGACTGCTTTTAAGTGAATAACCTATTTATAAACTATTTCTACCATCTTGAAGAAGTATTATTGATTACAGTATTGTGGATTTTTTGTCGTTTGTGTTCTTGTATTAAGTCTATATAAAGAATACTTATTTTTAGAAAACCTGTGTTGTGTCCATCTGTAGTGTTTTCACTGTATTACTGTATGTGTTCACAAATGCTTAACGCACTGCCTCTGAGATAAGTCTGTCTGCTCGTGCCAAGCTACCAAGGGGGTGAGCAGGGGTTATCCAGTAGTGTAATCCCCTTTCCCTGACTTAGAAGCAAGGGTCCCTATTTGGTCATAGGTGTATACCATCGCCAACTGGAGACCCCCAGTTCTAACAGTCATCAACCGCTAAGTGTCACTCTGGGACAAGGAGGTGACGGGCAAGCAGGGATTTGGCAGGGCAAGCAAAGATGTGTCCGTGGTTCAGGTAAACCGGCTATGTGAAAGGGTACGCGGCTGTGTTTAAACAAGGAGTTGGGCAGTGTAAATATTGTCGTGCTATGACCTGTGACGAGCGTTGACTGTGGCTGGTTAGGTGGCTGGAGACTTCTGGAGGCCCGTGAGGAATTAATGCTTAGACAACTGCCTATTCAGCGCATCTCATTCGGTTCACGGAGTCCTGGAGTGCAAAGGAATGGGCACATTAGCGGTCACAAGAAGCAGCCTGGCAGGTTAGCGGTCACTAGAATCGGCGCACTCAGCATTCAGGCAGCATGGAGTGATGTAGAGTAAAGTAACTTCTGAGTAGAGAGGCAAACTGCAGCACAGAGTAGAGTGGCTTAGAGTGGAGTTGCATAGAGAGCTGTAGAGTATAATGGCATAGAGTAGAGTGGCATAGATTGGAGTGGAGTAGAGTGGCGTATAGTAGAGTGGCATAGATTAGAGTAGAGTGGCGTAGAGTAGTGTGGCAAAGAGTAGAGCGGCTTGGATTAGAGTGGTACAGAGTTGAGTAGAGTAGAGTAGCTTAGAGTAGAGTAGAGTGGTGTAGGGTAGAGTGGAGTAAAGTGGCATAGAGTGGTGTGGAGTGGAGTTGAGTGGCATTGAGTGGCATGAAGAAGGGTGGAGTATAGTAGAGTGGAGTGGTGTAGGGTGGAGTGGCTTGCTGCAGAGTGGCATAGAATAAAGTAGAGTGGAGTGGAGTGGAGTGGAGCAGTATAGCGTTGATTTACATCGAGTAGAGTGGCGAAGAATAGTACAGTTGTGGGTCTAAGTAACTTAAGCATCAATAAAGGCAGCAGCTAGGGAGAAAGCAACATTAATAAGAAGCTGTATGCCTGTGTTAACCCTTTAGGTACGCACTGGAGGTTTCCTTTTTTTACAAACTAGGTGGGGGTGAAGGTGAATCAAATTTGCTTCAGCCCCGTCCGCCGATCCGTGCTGTCAGTGCTCAATGAGGCACACTGACATCACAGATCCCTTTGGACACAGAGGAGAGAGGAAGTTGGGGGCATATCACAAACAACCGGCGATTATTATCGCTAAGCGCACTTAGCTCTAGGATAATTATCGCCGTCTATCGCTTGTTTTTATCGCGGATCTCGAGAGCGATAAAAACAACCGAGTTAGCTGCCAAATGTGAAATTATTACTGGGACTCCAGAGCGATCTCCAGAGCAATAAAAACAACAGAGCTAGATGCCAAATGTGAAATATCGCTGGGATTCCAGCGATAATCGCACAACGTTTGGCGCTACGTTGGTGATAGGACAGGGCATACTTAGCCCTGATATCCACCTTCCATTGGATATCATGGCTAAGTCAGATGAAAAGCAGGCGTAAGGAAAGTAGCGATAACCAAGGTTAGCGCTACTTTTCTTTTCGCTCTGCAGGTTGGTGTGAGGCTTGATAATAGGAGAAATGTCTCCCGTTATTCTGGGGAGGAATGCCCACTTTGCATCTCATTAAAGATGCAAAGCTGGGCGTTTACGGGAAAGGGCGCTGAGGCAAGGATTCACGCGATAGCGTGACCTTGCTAATAGGGCGATACTATTATCACCGCTTTCCGGCCGAAAACGGCCACTATAGCGGCGATAATTGTCTTGCTGATATGCCCCTTAGTGTTTTCTCCACTGCCTGGTGGGATTTTTCACCCTCAGGATGCCTCTTCACATTTAAGGGAGACATCGTTGGAAGGGAGCGAGCCTTCTCTATGAAGCGATGCCTTCCTCAAACAGGTTCCTTTTTGTGGATTGTGGCATGCTATGATCCACAAGCAGGTCACTAGACATCAGAGATGCCTGTGACTTTGAAGCGGTCAGCCACTGGCATATTCTCCAGACCCAGGGGCCCAAAAATATATTAAAAAAGTGTGTTTTCCTCACGGGGGGGGGGTGCAGCTGCTCCCCAAGGGGAAAACATAATGGAGGTCAGACGTTGGCGGGTCGGCCTTCCCAAGATATGGTCAACCCCCCTACTAGGCACTTGGCCCAGCAGGTTTTTACGATTCATGCTAGCAGTTTTGTGGAATTCTGCTGATTATGGAAGATTCCATCTCAGAAATGTATGAAAAATGTGTGGTTTAGGCTAAGTTTGAGGTTTGCAGGGCATTATTGGTAAGAAAACCTCATGGGATCCACACAAACGCTACCACCCTGGAATCTCATAGATGTCTAGTTTTCAGAAATGTCTGTGGTTGGTAGGTTTCCATGGGTAGCAGCCGGGCTTGGCCCCAAATACCATTGCTACACCTATTGCTGATCTCTCCACATAGCACTTTAGGGCCTTTTGTGTGGCAGTCTCTTGGCCCACCCATACAAGTTGGATGCCACTGTTATTGGGAGAAGTGTGGTACAAAATCTGTGGATCCACATCGAATTCGGAACTCCACAGCACAAATATGTGAGTAGAATGTCTGTTTTAGGTTAAAGTTTGAGGTTTGCAAGGGCTTCTGGGTAAGAAAAGTTGGAGAGAGCTACGCAAGTCACCCCACTCTGGATTCTCCTAGCTGTCTAGTTTAACCCCTTCTGCGCTCATAACGAGCTCAGCTCCTCATGAGGTTTACCTGTCCTGCGCTCATGACGAGCTGAGCTCGTCATCGCGGGGTTTTAAAAACTTCAGCGCGCAGCGGGAAAACCCGCCACGCGCATGTGGTTAAAGAAATGTACAGGTTTGCTAGGTTTTTCCTGAGTGCCCTCTGAGATAGGGCCCAAATTCCACAGCTACTCACATTGCACTAAAATGGTCAGTTTTCAGAAGACAAATGTGATTTGTCAATGTTCCGTTTTTGGGCCCTTTCCTGCTGTGGGCATTTGGCCTACCCACACAAGTGATTTACCATATTAAATAGGAGACTTTGGGTAACACTGGGTGGTAGGACATTTGTGGCTCCCCACAGATTCTAGAACGTTTCCTCATATAAATGTGAGGAAATGGGTGTATTTAGTCAAAGTTTGAGGTTTGCAATGGCTTTTGGAAAGAAAACCTGGTGATAGCCACACAAGTCACCCCAAGCAGAATTCCTCCCGGTGTCTGGTTTTTAAAAATGTGCAGGTTTGCAAAGTTCCCTGAGCTATGGGCCAAAAACCCACAGTTACCCATGTTGCATAACAAGCATCGGCAAAACCAACAGATCTTGGCAAACCAACATTTATTGACTTTGTCAATGCAAAAAAAAATAATTAAGCATGTTGACTAGCAGTGGCATCTTAACTTGTCTGATGAGCCCTTCTCAGTGCCTACTCTAAATCCCCAACATAGAAACATGAACTTGTTTAGAGTTTCTTTTATTTCACGTACTCTCTTTCCTTAAGCCGTGAAAGGTAGCTCAGTGGGCTGGCACAGTACTGCAGAGATTTATGCCTTAAACCTTCAGATATTTAAGAAACAAACGTTTTAGGAAAATGGAAAGAATAATAGAGTTTAGAAGACGGAATCAGACATTAAACCTCAAGTAATAAACCCCACGTTATTGTTGGGGCAACATCCATGTTAATATCAGGTACAACACTTCAATGCAAGGCAGTCAGTTGAAGTTTCGCCTGACACTAACATGGCCTATGTCGCTTTTTAATTTCCTTTACAGTATCAAAGTAGTGACATAACATAAGGACGCCACAGGAACTGCTGCATAGTGTGGCTTTACACAGGAACTGCTGCATAGTGTAGCTTTACGTGCCATGTAAATTGCTGTTCTTTTGCACATAGTTCTGTTGCATCCTTTGGTCCACCATTGCAGCTTTAGTAATATAGAAGATGAAAAAAATTAACATATTTGTTAAACACCCTTCCTAACCCTGTGCGCCCAGATTATGCAAATAAAATAATAATGATGAACTATAAACAGTTATTTCATGGCAATTGGGCAGTCTTGTCTTAAAGAACTGCAATATCAGGAGTTACTATAACCCTTCTCAGTGATACTGACTGTATGGATGGATGAAAGGCTGAGTAGACATCTCTGCAATGCGGATATTTTCCACCTGTTAACGAAACAGTCCCCTTTGCATCAGAAACCTTGTAACTATATTTTAATGCTTCAGGTTTTTGAAGACACCATAACAGCGATTGTGTGGTTTTCAATACTTGATTACAGCAGGCTGGACTTCTTGTACATGACATAATTTAGGTTGAAACCTGGCCATCCATTCTTCTGACCATATTTCTTTTTAACAAAAAAGATCAACCCAAATGTTTGTGCTCAATGGAGTTATGAAAAGCATGTGTGCTGGGATATGGATCGACAGGCAGGGAGGAGGCAAGTCGATAGCCAGATTTTAAAGAAGAAAGTGATGTGACATTAGTGGAATGTATTTCAAACTTGCAGTTTATTAATATCATTAGGAGCAGTTGACAACAATAACAGGCAAGGATAGACTGGGGGCAAGCAGTGATGAGGGAGGGGGTGGGGACGGGTCAAGCAGCGATGAGGGAGGGGGTGGGGGGACGGGTCAAGCAGCGATGAGGGAGGGGGTGGGGGGACGGGTCAAGCAGCGATGAGGGAGGGGGTGGTGGGACGGGTCAAAAAGCAATGAGGGAGGGGTGGGGGGACTGGTCAAGCAGCGAAGCAAGAGGGGGTTGGGGTACTGAACAGGCGCCCTCTGAAAACAGCATCTGACATTAGATCTCAGTCTTTGAATGCTCAACAAATGTGACGAGATAAGAACAAGGGCTGCCTGAGCTCGGAGTGACTGAAAAGATGAGTGCTCGTGTTAGGTACTCAAAACAAACAAAAAATTAGTTGCTAAAATACTTTATAAAATGGGAGTAGTGGGCGGATGATAGTAATTGATACATTCTATCGGGGAGGGCCAAGCACATGAAGAGGCATGACGCAAGCATGCCATGGACAAATGAGGAGAAAGAATAGGAGAGTGATGATGGAGCAAGCAAATTGTAAGCTCAGGCCCACAAAGTACATACAACATGTCTCTTTGAGACAGCGCATGTGCTGTCTAGAACTGAGGCCTAACAAGAGCTCATTTTCAGTGGAAAAATGTGTGTCCATGTTGCGATTTGGCTGCTTTCTTGTTGTGGAAACTAGGCCTACCCACACAAGTGAAGTACCATATTTATTGGGGACATGTTGGAACACAGAATAGTAGAACATTTGTTATTGACAATTGGATTTCTTGACATTTGTGTCTTCCAAATGTAAGCCACTTTGTAAGAAAGAAGACATTTTAAAAAATATCCTATGAATCACACGTTCCAGAAATGCATGGGGTTTCTTCTTACACATTTCCCCTTCCTTATATTTTACCAATGAAAAACTATTGTAAGGTGCCCCTCAGTTGTTGGCTCTGGGTACCTCAGGTTCTTGGACAACCAACCAACCCTACTTATCCCCAAAACCAGAAGGGTCTAACAAACATTATTTTATGTTGCTTTTGTAGAATGGCCATTGTTACAAGTTACAGATGAAAACATTGCCACACATGTACTTTTTCCTATTTGTTAGACCTGACATCTTTTGGTGTGGTTCTTCCCCCATCTTTTTGCCTCTGACTCATGTGTTTTGATGCTGTGCTGGATTTCGTTTTTGCTGATTAAGATGCTTTGGACACTCTGCCACTGCTGATCAGTGTCAGAGTGTAAGTGCTCCCTCTGTAAATTGTGATATTGTTTGAATATACCTGATTGGCATATTTGTATCACCACGAAGTCCCTAGTAAAGGGCACTGTGTGTGCCAGGGCTGGTGATGACAAATGCTACTAGCGGGCCTGCAGCGCAGATTGCGCCACCCACATGAGTAGCTTTAAAATGGTGACTCAGGCCTGCCCGCGCAGAGCCTGTGTGCAGTCAGTGACTGCCATGTCAGCCTGGCCAGTGTCCCCACTGGCTAGGCCTAACCCTTCCCTGTCTGTGCACATCAGTCACCCCTATGGAAGGCTCAAGGTACCCCCCTGGGCAGGGTGCAGTGTATGGATAAGGTAGAGCATGTGCTACTGCAGGTAACATGCCCTGGTAGTGGGCTGCAGCCATTTTGTGTGCTCACTGCTGTAAGGCTATCTTGCTCCATAGAGTAACATGGAGGAGGCTGGGCCCATGTGATACCAGCCTATCTTCCCATAGGAACAAGATGGGACATAAGTGAAAGATATCCCTGAACTCAGAATTTAATGACACAACTTTTAGTGAAGGGTGTTTTTAAATCCTGTGTTGGAGAATAGCACTTTTAGAAAGTGGCTGTTCTCTTGTCTAAACCTTTCTGTGTGCCTGGGTTTGTGGAATGCTTGGGTGTGACAGGGGGGCTGCAGAGCCCCCGAGGAGAGGGTCGGAGCCATCCCGGGGATGAAAGGGCACATCTGCCTGCCTGGGAGGAGGGAGGAAGGAATGCCTGATAAGTGCTGAGCTGCGCCTGCCTACCTCCCCCACGTTAGCTCTCTCCTGGTGGTCAACTGACACCTCTGGCCCTGAAGCTGACAGGAAGAAGAAAACCAGAGACACCTCGGTGCTCCGCAACCCCCAGAACTGGTTTAGACTGGACTAAGGGCCTCCATGCACAAAGACTTCAAAGAACTTCAAAGACATTGAGGGGTATAAGGAAAGGACCCCTGACTACAGAAGTTTAGATTCTGAAATTCTGCAAGCAAGAAGGAACCTTTGCTGGAAGGAAGACAGCTAGAGAACTAAAGGAAGACTGCCTTGCTGAGTGCTCTAAGGGCTGACCTGTTCTGCTGTCCGACTGGAAGCTAAGGAGAAGAAAGGGACTTTGCTGTGTGCTGTGACCCTGCCTACTTGAAACTGCCAAGACTCTGCTGTGCCCCCCCTGAAGCTGTGGGCCGAGGAGATCGTGAAACTGCTGTGTGCAGTGAACATCGGGGACTGCTCGACTAAGCCTGGCTGTGTGTCCCGGATAGCGCGCTGGCTGCTCTCTGCTCTGATTGAGAGCGCCGCGCTGATTGCTGCCTGCTTTGCCCCGAGATCGGCGTGTTCATCGACACGTGCTCGTGGGGGCCGAGGGGTTCTGAAGCTCCCCCAGCGCAGCTCGGGTTAATTCCGCTTGCCCGCATCATCACCGCCGCGGGCCCGGGGCCCTGAAATCGACCTCGAGGGTCTGCTTGCATCCACAAAGGGGCCGTGTGGTGATTGCCTGTGGCCGGAGGCTGGTAGAGAAGTGCCGCGACCGGATTGGCCGATTCCCCCAAAGCTGCGGTGACGTCGCGGAGGGCTCGGCAGAAGTGCCGCGACCGGATTGGCCGATTCCCCCAGAGCTGCGGTGACGTCACTGAGGGCTCGGCAGAAGCGCCGCGACGGGATTGGCTGGCTTCACTGAAGCTGCTGCGAGAGCCGAGGAATTGCCGTGATCACCGCCGGGACCGGGGAAGACTGACCCGACCTCGCCGAGGGATCTGGAGAAGTGCTCGAGCCCCCGGCCTGCCGTCTCTGCTCCCCACCGCTCCCCGAAGGATTGAGAGCAGGCGGAGAGCCTGCTGAGACCGGCCGGGCCCGAGCGTGAGTGAGTGCTCCCCAGCCAGGTCCACCTGAGGCAGGAGAAGTGCCGGGGGAGGGAAAAGGAGTCCCCCCCGGCCCTCGGGTGAGACGCGCTTGTAGCGCTTAGGCTTCTCAGCGGTAGGGGATGATTCCTCTGGCACATGTTGGCATCCACCTTGTTTTCCTTGCTCGTTTTTAGAGCTAATATAAAGTCAATCAGTATTACTCGTTTTTGATACCGAGGGACTAGAGACTTGAGACTATATTTCTTTTATATACAGAAACTTCCTGACTAAATGCAACCATTAAGATTAAGTGCTACATTGCTGACAACGTGATTATCATGCAACTGCCTTATTTACCTTGCTGAAACTAGATAAAGTTATATATTTTTATAAAATATACTTACCTGTGTGGTCTCAGTTTGTGGTGGATTGGGGATTATTGTTGTGTTAAGTGCAAATGTTATCCACATTGCCTCTGTTTAGCCTAGACTGCTCGCGCCATGCTACCTAGAGGGTGAGCAGGGGTTATCTCAGAGGGTTATTCCGTCGCCCTGACCGGAACCAGGGGTCCCTACTTGGGCTAAGGTACTTACCTCTGCCAACCAGAGACTCCCGGTACTAACATTGGTGGCTCGCGGTGCGGATTTTGAACTAATAATTGCACTTGACCTGCAGTGATTTCTTGTACATCACTAGTCTAGTTTAGCAGAACAGGTTGCGCAAAATTTTTTCTTTTTGGTGAAACCTTTTAGTTGAAAAAGGGTAGGAGGTACCATGTCTCAGAACGCGCAAAGCATGAATGTAGAAGTGGAAGTGGAATTTGACATCAACGAGTTGCTCACCTATAACAAGGAGCAACTGAGAAAAGTCTGCAGACAGCTTGAATGCCCAGTAAGGGGCGGCGCAAACAAGGAAGAGCTACGGACAGCTCTGAGGGCCTGGTGGGAGGCCAAACATGGTGAACCAGAAGCTACTATTGGAGAGGTTGGCGCACAGGAGATTGTTTTTCTGCCTAGTGATTTGCCAGTGGCGAAGCCAGCGTCTAGGGCCGGCAGCACCCACTCCAGTAGGATTATTTCTCCAGAGGAGGTGGAGGAGAATCAGAAAGCTACGGCCCATGAGATTGAGCTTTTGAAGCTCAGAGCGGAAGCCGATGAGAAGAGACTGCGCCTGGAAGTTGAGAAAGAGGCGCAGGAGAGAGCGGCGCAGGAGAGAAGACATACTCTCGCTTTGGAGGAAAAGAAGCTCCAATTGGCTCATGAGAGGAGCATGAAGGAGTTGGACTTCAAATATAAAGAGAGGGTGTCCAGTTCTAATGGTGGCAGCGCACAACCAGTACAGGCGGGTAAGGTATACATACCAAAGGATCTGGTACAGAATTATCAGAGGGGTGAGGATATTTATGCGTGGTTCAGAGCGTATGAACTTGCCCTAAAGATGAATGAGGTGCCTGAGAAGAATTGGGGAGCAGGATTGTGGAAGCATTTTGAGGCCTCAGGGAGGGATGTTTTGGCACCCTTAGAAGCAAAAGATGCTTTATCCTACTTTGTGCCTCAGGTATGGGCTCACTGCTGAACAGTACCGCCAGAAGTTTAGGAACTTCAAGAAGCTTGATTCAAGTACTTGGGTGGAGTGTGTGAGCATGTACACGCGTGCACTGGAAGGTTGGATGAAGGGCAGCAAGGTTACTGATTATGTGGGGTTGTGTCACTTGATTAGTAGGGAGCACTTAAGTAGTTTATGTGTCCCAGAGCTGCGCCAGCATCTTTTGGATAGTAAGTTAACTGATCCCAGTGAGCTTGCTAAAGAGGCGGACCGGTGGACGAGCACCAGGGTCCACAAGGGGGTGGTAAGTACCCCAGCCAAAGGTGGACAGGGTCCCCAGCAGAAGAGTGGGGGGGACACGGGTAATCAAAAGGAGTCTTCTAAAGGGCCCCAAAGTGGTTCCCAAGAGAAGGTGTCTCAACCCCCCAAGCCTAAGAAGTCCTGGCCCCATAAGGGCCCGCAGGACAAGAAGACCCTCACTTGCTATGCATGTAGGGAGGTGGGGCACATTGCTCCAAACTGTCCAAAGAAGAAATCTGCACCCACTGGTGCTCCAGCTCCAGCTCCGGCGATAGCCAGTGTAGCTTTGGGAGGGGATTTGATTTCTAGTGGGGAGGAGGGGTTAGCATTGATGACCCTTGTCTCTCTAGGAGACCAAGAGATGGCCCAGGAAACCTTGCTGCCCCAAAACACTAAGAAATACGGGCAGAAGGTGACCATCAATGGACAGGTGGTGGAGGCTCTGAGAGACACCGGGGCCAGTGTGACATCTGTCAGGTGTCGGTGGGTGTCTGAAGAGCAAATTGTTCCCCAGGTACTCCGGCCTGTGGTGGCAGCTGACAGTTCAGTGCGCTACTGCAAGTTGGCGAAAGTTCCATTTGAATGGGGAGGAGTCTCCGGTATTTTGGAGATTGTTGTAAGTGATGCCTTGCCTGTAGATTGTCTATTAGGTAATGACCTGGAGAGCTCCCCATGGAAGGAGGTGGAGCACAGGACTCACTTGGAGATGTTGGGTTTGCCTGCGTGGATCTGTGTGTCCACCCGTGCAATGACAGCCAGAGAGGGCGGTCTAGCAGAACTGGAGCCTGGAACAATGGCCCAGGGACCTGCCAAGAGAGGAAGGGGTAGAGGGCGCGGGAAACCGGCCCCCACTGTTCCCACGGTCCAGGAGGAGGCAGACCCGGAAGGGGATGCCCTGGAACCTACAGGGGAGCAGGTGGCCGAACTAGGGGAATTGCCTGAGCTGTCCCAGTGGCAGCAAGAGGGTGGTCCCTCCAGGGAGGAATTCTGCCAGGCTCAGAAGGAGTGCCCTTCTCTCATTGGTGTGCGGCAGCAGGCTGCCGACCAGGCCGCAGGCCTGGGGTCCAAGGAGCATTTGATCTACTGGGAGGATGACTTACTTTACAGTGAGCCTAAGTTCGCTGAGCCCGGTGCAGCCCGTGTGCTGGTGGTACCGGAGCGCTTCAGGAACTTCCTACTGGGTCTGGCTCATGACGTGCCTCTCGCAGGACATCTGGGGCAAGACAAGACCTATCACAGGCTTGTCACCCATTTTTACTGGCCCCAGATGAAGACGCACGTCTCTGCCTTTTGTAAGTCTTGCCAGACTTGTCAGGCCAGTGGCAAGAGTGGAGGGAAGCGCGTGGCCCCCCTCCAACCCTTTCCCGTGGTGAGCACCCCTTTTGAGCGGGTGGGCATTGACATCGTGGGGCCCCTGGATCCCAAGACAGCCCTAGGCAACAGGTTTATCCTGGTCTTGGTGGACCATGCCACTCGGTACCCGGAAGCCCTTCCGCTCAGGACAGTCACCGCCCCAGTGGTGGGCCGTGCCCTGATGGGGATCTTTTCCCGGGTGGGATTTCCGAAGGGGGTCGTTTCGGACCGAGGGACAAACTTCATTTCTAAGTATATGAAGTCCCTGTGGAGTGAGTGTGGGGTGACATACAAATTCACCACTCCTTACCACCCTCAAGGAAATGGTTTGGTTGAGAGATTCAACCGCACATTGAAGGGCATGATCATGGGCCTGGAGGAGCCCATGAGGCGTAAATGGGATGTCTTGTTGCCATGCCTGTTGTTTGCCTACAGGGAGGTGCCTCAGAAATCCTTAGGGTTCAGTCCCTTTGAGTTGCTGTATGGCCACCCTGTCAGAGGGCCTCTTACTCTGGTGAAGGAGGGGTGGGAGAAATCCCGTGGGCAAACCCCTCAGGATGTGTTCAGCTATGTGCTGGCCATTCGCAACCAGATCAAGCGCTTCAGGAAGCTCGCTCAAGAGAACCTGGAGGCTAGCCAGGAGGAAATGAAGAGGTGGTATGACCAGAACACTTCTCTGGTTGAGTTTCAACCGGGTCAGAAAGTGTGGGTGATGGCACCAGTGGAGCCTTGTGCGCTCCGCGACAAGTGGTCTGGGCCATATGAGGTGGTGGAGCGCAAGAGCGAGGTTACCTATTTGGTTAACCTGAAGACTCCCAGGCAGCCCCTGAGAGTGCTACATGTGAACCGCCTCAAACCCCACTTTGAAAGAACTGAAGTGACTATGCTCATGGCTACAGATGTTGGAGGGGAGGAGGATAGTGATCCTCTCCCTGACCTCCTGGCAGTCAAGGAGCAAGATGGGTCAGTGGATGGTGTGGTCCTCTCCCCCACCCTGACCCCAGAACAGCAGGAGGACTGTCGCCAAGTCTTGGGTCAGTTCGCCCCACTGTTCTCCCTGACCCCAGGTGTCACCAAGTGGTGCATCCACGACGTGGACACTGGAGACAGCATGCCTGTGAAACAGAAGTTTTACAGGGTGGCTGACAAGGTCAGAGCTAGCATCAATGAAGAAGTTTCCAAGATGTTGGCGCTTGGGGTTATTGAGCCCTCCAGCAGCCCCTGGGCTAGCCCAGTGGTCTTAGTGCCTAAGAAAGCTGCTACCCCCGGTGGCACCCCAGAACTTCGGTTCTGCGTGGACTACCGTGGGCTCAATGCGGTCACGAAGACTGACGCGCACCCCATCCCCAGAGCGGATGAGCTGGTGGATCGGTTGGGAGCTGCCCAGTACCTGAGTACTTTTGATTTGACTTCAGGGTACTGGCAGATTGCCTTAACTGACGGGGCAAAGGAGAGGTCAGCATTTTCAACGCCAGAAGGACACTTCCAGTTTCGTGTCATGCCCTTTGGGTTGAAAAATGCTCCCGCCACATTTCAGAGATTGGTCAACCAGGTACTGGCAGGGCTGGAGCAATTCAGCGCAGCCTACCTGGATGACATTGCGGTGTTCAGCTCCACTTGGGAGGAACACCTGCAACACCTCACTGAAGTGTTGAAGGCTTTGCAGAAGGCAGGCCTCACTATCAAGGCCAGTAAATGCCAGATAGGGCAGGGGTCTGTGGTGTACTTGGGACACCAGGTGGGGAGCGGCAAGGTGGCGCCCCTACAGGCAAAAATTTATACCATTCTGGCTTGGGAACCCCCCAAGACCCAGACTGAGGTGAGAGCCTTTCTAGGTCTCACCGGGTATTACAGACGGTTTGTCAAAGGCTATGGCACCATTGTGGCCCCTTTGACAGAGCTGACATCTAGGAATCAGCCCAGGAAAGTGAATTGGACTGAGGCCTGTCAAACTGCTTTTGACACCCTCAAAACTGCCATGTGCACAGCACCGGTGCTTAAGGCACCTGACTTTTCCAGTGAGTTCATTGTGCAAACTGACGCTTCAGAGCAAGGCGTGGGAGCAGTACTCTCACAGATCAATGATGAGGGAGGAGACCAACCTGTGGCTTTCATTAGCCGGAGGCTAATCCCCAGGGAACAAAAATGGAGTGCCATTGAAAGAGAAGCTTTCGCTGTGGTCTGGGCTCTGAAGAAGTTGAGGCCCTACCTGTTTGGGACTCACTTCCGTGTTCAGACCGACCACAGGCCCCTCAGATGGTTAATGCAGATGAGGGGTGAGAATCCAAAATTGTCCCGGTTCTAACACTATTCATTTAAAATATGTTTTTATTCCAACAGTTAGTTTTTTGGGGAAAACTTTTAGGGCTCTACACAAATGACCCCTAGCAGTATTTAGAATGTTGTCTATGTTTCAGAAATCTAGAGTTTTTCAGGATCACCCATGGGTTTCACACCAGTTTCCACCACAATCTGGAAGTAGGTTTAAAGTCCAAAACTTATGAAAAATGGGCTACCACTTTGAAAATGTCAAAATTGTGGAAAAACAAATGATTTTTTTTTAATTTTGCTCTGCATGTTCCTGAAAGCTGGGAAGATGGTGATTTTAACACAGCAAACCTCTCTTTGATGCCATTTTTAGGGGAGCACTTATTCCCATTTTCCCCAAACCCCCAACATGTAGCGATATTTTAGCTATTTTGTTGGACCCCTCTAAAGGGATCCGCAAACCCTGGGCACATTTAAAATCCTCAGGATGTTGAAATTAAATAACACACATTTGACATGGATACCTTATCTGGAAAATAGTTTTGGAGGCCTAACCGCAAACGAGCCCAAATTGCCCAAAAAGAGATCAGCTCTGTGGTAAAAGAGCCTCAGTAGTTCAGGGGTTAAAAGTAAGTAAGCACTTTGCACCTCCAGTAATAAAACCGAAATGCTGTAAGAAAATAGTGTCTTGTAAAAAAACAAGGAAGAGCAAAGGCAAGGAAGAACACATGTATTTGGTCCATGCTCCAGGGAGGAGCTAATACAAAAAAAGAAATTACGCCTATGGGAGCCAAACAGTCACACAATTACAAATCAGAGTGACAACAAAAGTAACAAATTGTATGCTGTGGGTGGCGTTTAAGCCACTGAATTGTAAACGATATGTCTCACAGCACAGTCTTTGCACTGTGTAGGCAAGACCTATTGAGTCCTCTGCATAGTACAGGATCTAAATAGACTATACACTGGATACTCTGTGAGTCAGAGGTACGGAGACCCATGCCTACCTCTGAGAAAAACTTAACCTGGGCCCTCTATGCCTACTGATTCTGTTGGTGCAAACCTTAGGGCTCTTCTCAGAATGCCAAAGTCACACAATCCACCTTGTAAATTGACTGTTCCCCACTGACTACCTGTCAACAAAACCCTACAACACATCCTAACACACTTATGCATACTTAAATAAAAGCTTGACTCTGGGCCGGCTTTAGGGCAGTGCGATTGATGCCACTGCACCGGGCACAGACTTGGGGTGGTGGCGACATGTTAATTCTTTTAAAAGCACCTTATGCCGCGTACATTGTCCCAGCAATTTTCAGGCATCAATTAAATTGACTGATGACTGATCAGTACCGGAGGAACGGCTGACCAAATCACACATATTTATTCATGCAAAACAGACAACTGGTCATCGAAAATAAGAATTCCCATGTCCACCCGCCATATTGCATTGAAAAAGCCACTGCCCGAATGGATTTTACAAACTTATGGATTAAGCAATAATATCCGGATCTAAAGGATTTCAGACTGTCAGCTGAATAGGAGGAAAATTCCCATCAAATAATGAATGAATCTCTATGAAACATGAAGACATTCAGTAGTGAGCATCTCTAAAATCAATAATATTGTATTTTACCCATAAACCTGTCCTGAAGAAGGTGGAGTCAACTAACTCCAGTCTACCGAAACGCCGCACTGACATTTGGTTTCAAATAATATGATAATTGTTTTAAATGATATTAATTTTCTAATAATTTTTTGCCTTTGATGGACAATCTGTGTGTATGTTTGAAAATACTTTCTCATGATATGTATCTTAGGGAATATATGTAAAATTACACATCATATAGATCAATAGAAATCACTAATGTGTGAGATGTGTACTCCAAAGTTGTTGAACTAACTTCCACACTTGGATAAAAACTAAGGATTGTCCCTTGGAGGAGAAATATAATTAGAAATAAGAACTATTGTGTTTTTAAATGAATGGGGTATTAAAATGTATTCATGAAATGTTTTTATTAGCGATTTGAATAATCTGTTTTGTAAAATAAAGGAGGAGATATAATTTTTTACTAAAAACAAGGCTTATTGGTTGTATGCTTTAAATGTATGAATGAGTATGAGCTATTATTTGTGTTGATAAATGAGGAAGAATCACATAGGGAACACTCTTTGTTTATTGATGTTACTTGACCCAGTTACCTTTGTATCTGAAGGGTTCCTCTCTGTTTTGGTTTTGGATCAATGAAAATGACAACTCCTGTGATTAATGTTCTTTCTGGAGAGAGACCGGAGCTTTGTCTAGTGACATTTTTGACTCATTATATTATGCCTGCTGCAAAGAACGTGTCCCATTCACATCACAAAGTGCATATAATATAAATAGGGGCTCCCGGTTTTCAGTTTAAACGGATTTTTACATATAAATACAATCAGAAAACTATTTTTCCTTTGTCTGTATTTATAAATTGTGAACGGGAAAATACTGACAAACTGCGCAGCAGCCTTACTCCTGTCCAGGGTTACCTCGCTACGTTCCTCTTACTAATCTACACCACTTACGCCCGTTTAAGAGGACTGCTAAGGTAGAAGCACAAGACAGCAGGTGGTATAAGGTGTTGCATGTTAAAGGGGTGGGGACGCCTGATAGCCGAGCATGAGGTGTTAATATGTGCATCAGGAGGCCGACTCACAGATAGAAATGTAGGCATCATCTGGCGGGGCCTGCCGGGGTCAGTGCTAATAAGGTAGCTTGTGCATACCAATCAGTGGCGGCAAGGCAGTGGCCTGTTAGCAGGTAGTGGTGTACTCGACTGCAAGTGGCAGGCTTTGAGCAATTAAAAAAGTAACATACTGACAGTGTACAAACACTATGGAGACCCCGTTTAAAGAAAACTCGACCCATGTTGTCTTAAATGTTTTGGGAGACCAGTAATGTCAATGTTGGAAAATCTCAATAAAAGATTTAAACCATAGAGAAAACACATAATTCTGTCTTTTTATTTATTTCTTTAAACTGTTTACATGTGGAATGCCAGCTGCTTTTGTGCAATTAGCCCTCTCCATCAAGAGGTGTGGATCGCAGTCTCTGTCCTTTTTAGGTTTCGACCTGGCGATCTGCGCAAGCAGTTCGCGCAGGCGAAATCTATTGTTTACAATATTGGCTTCAGGAACGTCCCCTGGCTCCCATTGGCTAGCTCCATAAATGGAGGCTAGCCATTGGGAGCCGGATCTGTCCGTCAAGGCCGGACCAGATTCGGGGGCGTTCCCGCGATTTTTTCCCTCTCCGCCTCTGCGATGTCGTCATGGCGGCGGTGGGCGGAGTTTCGTTTTTTTTTCTGTGTTTGTTTTGGTCATTCCATGCCTGCCGACCACGGCCGCCGGAGGAAGCCCAGGTGAGTGCTTGTTCTGTGTAAACAACAAAAGCTGTCTGAGAAGGCGCGGATTGTCGAAGCTGCTCATTGCAAGGTGCTGCGAAGCCCTGGTGGCAGCACAGCGCCTGCCCCTTGCTCACGGATGTGTCGTTGATTGAACACTGTGCAATGCGTAGGCTGCTGACACTGTGCAGCGAGGCTCAGGGGTGTCATTGTGAAGATGAAACACATATTTCACTGGGAACTGAGAGATGTTTCCGTATTTCGTAGGTTCTGTGAATTATCTGTGCAATGTGTGTAATAAAAGTACCAACACGTCACGTGTGTGCGCATGTATGTGCCTGTACTACAAACACGCAGACATTGTGTGCATTTTTTGCTACTTTTGTCGCATGGAAACAGCACTTTGTATAGACACATTTCGAGAGAATGGCGCCTTAATTCGCAGAAACTGCAATCCTGCAAATTCATTCCATCAGGACCCAAGCCGCAATCGGTTTTTACCCCCCCCCCTCCCTCCCTCCCTCACCCCTCAGGCTAGTTAGACTCCCCCCCCCGCACCCTTACGCAATGACGCCCAACCCCTCCGCTGCATGTCACGCCTGCCCTCGTCCACAAACCCCGACCCAAGCGGACCCTCCGACGACTACAACGCAATCAGGGACGTTGTTAGCTCTCGCAGCCCCAAAACCCCTTCTTCGCTCCGTAGAGCTGGCCTAGTCCAGATGTCTGCAGCAGGAGAAACTTGACACAGTTTGGGAATTTTCAATTTAACGAAATGTGCCCTATTTCGCCCCCTTCATTCTCCAGGTGAAATGCCCCATTACAGCTCCTCGAAGCCTGACTGCGGTGGAGCGCCTCGGCCAGAGACGTTACTATCCTCGAATGAGACATGTCCTTCTCGGACCGGGCTCCTGCCGGTGTCTCACGTGACAGTGAAACACCAGCGACAGGAGACGCCGGCAGCAACCGGATCACGCAGGTCCGAATCCAGCAACCGCATCACGCGTCCTTTTACACAAGTGTCAGGAAAACGATTCAACACAAAATGTGATGAATTTCGCACACGCACTAATTAAACGAGCCCTTCTGGACAACATAAATATCCCCCTTACTTAATCTGTTAGATACTAGGACGTTCAGTATTGTACTTTCTATAGTTTATGAATATTCGCCTGTTTGAAATGAAGCGTCGTGGCTGTGGGTTTGGAGTGCGTGTGATATAAACAGATAACGGCTGACACGTGTAGTATAGCGCAACCTAACCATCTAGCGCTTTTGGGGCCACCATCACCCTCCATGTGCTTGGATTATTTCCTTCCTGTGAATTGTGGGTTTTGAACCCACCGCTTTTAGTAGAACAGAAAAAAATAACTATGTTAGAGATATGTGTACATATGTGTGAGTATTTATACATTCATGTGCTCACTGGTGTGTGCGTGTGAAGTGTGTTTCTTTAAATACTAAACTATGACCTCTAAATCCCGGATATTATCTGTCTTTGATCACGCGTGCTCGACAGACAGCGCTAGCTCCAGTGTCCGACTCAAGGCGCTGGAGCACACTTGTAGATTAAGCTATTGGCATTGTAAATGACAATGCCATTTATTTATCGGTTTTCAAAACCAACACATAAATAAAAAAATTGTCATTTACAATGCCAATAGCTCAAACTTTTCCAAAGGCGAAACCATTGCATTGTAAATGCTTGTTTGATGTTGCCTTTGCAAAAGTAATTTCAAATGCTTTCATGCCTTCTTCATTTTTTTTCTAATCTTCCTCATTAATGCTGCGCTTGCTCTCTCGATCCCAAGGTGTTAGAACATGTTGCAGGTAACTTTCAGGAGAGATTTTGTACCACAGTGCATGTTCGATGCCATCACAATAACTATTGCACACATTGCCAAGATAAGCTGCATCCCCCATCACTCCCTCTTAGAACGCGCTGCTTAACCTTGCCTGCTTAATGGGCCTCAGATGTCAGTACAATAAATGCACACTTATTGTTTAAAATAGAATGTTCTGCCTTTCAGTGTTTTCAATTTAGTTTGGTAATTTTCTAAGTGCGTGCAGTCCTTACAATCTGTCCTTAGCCCCTCTCTTGCATAAATGTGAAAACACACTAGCTGCAGCATCTTCATTTGCTTGTGACAAAAAAATTGTGGATAAATACAGATAAAATTATCCAAAAATAAATATGTATAAATACAGACTGAAATGGTAAAAAAATAAATACCATAAATACCATAAAACCGGGAGCCCTAAATATAAAGTAGTTGAATGGGTTACCGCTTTTATCAGAGATCTTTTTGTTAATGCAGTTTATAAGTTAAAATCCTAATATAGAGCAGTGAGCTAATAACTGCCATCAAAGAGCTGCATGCAAACTGCAAGAAACATATCAGAGCTATATATCTTTTGCCCATTTTTTTGTTGTCATAATAGTTCAAAAGGGGTTCATTTGGGTAGGAATCAACTCCAAATATTAAAGAAAACACCTAACAATAGTGTTACATTTTAAATTCTGAATTTGTGCTTTTCCAGTCCAAGGACTCTTCAACTATACTACCTACCAGTATGGATCAAACGTGACTCCTACTCCATGTAGACATGTCTTATGCAACATTTCCTATACACTGATTCACACACCAATGATTGATTGTCTCTATGCAATGCGTGTGTGATGTAAAGTGTTCTGACATCTTAAAATGGAATTAGCGGTGCTATAAAACTAAATGAATCTAACAGAAAGTGGTTATGGAGACTTGAGTAGCACTGTCAAATGGTGGTAGTGAAGGAATCCGTAGCGGAGGTTGTCGTTGGGGGTGCCAATAAACATTGTTGCACAGGATGCCACCAGTGCTAAGGCTGGCGCTGGTTGCCTCAGTGTCTGTCAATGACTGACTACTTAATTCTTATTTAGCATTCTGAAACATGCCCCTTTGTTCACACATTGCTGTGTGACATATGATTGAGGGATCACTGACTAATTATCGAGGGACAAAATATAGACTACCCAAAATATAGATTCCAAAATATCGACAGACAAAATATCGAATTCCTATCTACAAACAGGTAAGTACCAAAATATCGACCCCAAAATATCGTTTATATATATATACATTATAAAAATATCGAATTTCTTAAAATTAATGTAAAATTAAAAAAATATTAAAAATAAATAGCTACAATATACTTAAAAATACTTAAATTACCTTAAAATTATTAAATAACTAATTTAACTTATGTAAAAAAATATACAATGATATCTGTTAAAACATATATATATATTAACATAATATTAATTAAAAATACACAATATTATTACCGTAGGATTGCGGAGTTGTAAAAATTACTATTCCCACTCCTGGAAGTGCAACAGTAGGGAAAGCGTTAGATAGCGTAGGGGTAAAAAATTACTATTCCCACTCCAAATAGTGCAACAGTAGGGAAAGCGTTGGATAGCGTAGGGGTAAAAATTACTATTCCCACTCCAGAGAGTGCAACAGTAGGGAAAGCGTTGGATAGCGTAGCAGTAAAAATTACTATTCCCACTCCAAACAGTGCAACAGTAGGGAAAGCGTTGGATAGCGCAGGGGTAAAAATGACTATTCCCACTCCAGAGAGTGCAACAGTAGGGAAAGCGTTGGATAGCATAGGGGTAAAAATTACTATTCCCACTCCAGAGAGTGCAACAGCAGGGAAAGCGTTGGATAGCGTAGGAGTAAAAATTACTATTCCCACTCCAGAGAGTGCAACAGTAGGGAAAGCGTTGGATAGCGTAGGGGTAAAAATTACTATTCCCACCCCACAGAGTGCAACAGTGGGGAAAGCGTTGGATAGCGTAGGAGTAAAAATTACTATTCCCACTCCAAACAGTGCAACAGTAGGGAAAGCGTTGGATAGCGTAGGGGTAAAAATTACTACTCCCACTCCAAAAAGTGCAACAGTAGGGAATGCGTTGGATAGCGTAGGGGTAAAAATTACTATTCCAACTCCAGAGAGTGTAACAGTAGGGAAAGCATTGGATAGCGTAGGAGTAAAAATGACTATTCCTACTCCAGAGAGTGCAACAGTAGAGAAAGCGTTGGATAGCGCAGGGGTAAAAATTACTATTCCCACTCCAGAGAGTGCAACAGTAGGGAAAGCGTTGGATAGCGTACAGGTACAATTTACTATTCCCACTCCAGAGAGTGCAACAGTAAGGAAAGCGTTGGATAGCGTAGAGGTAAAAATTACTATTCCCACAACAGAGAGTGCAACAGTAGGGAAAGCGTTGGATAGCGTAGGGGTAAAAATTACTATTCCCACTCCAGAGAGTGCAACAGTAGGGAAAGCGTTGGATAGCGTAGGGGTAAAAATTACTATTCCCACTCCAGAGAGTGCAACAGTAGGGAAAGCGTTGGATAGCGTACAGGTACAATTTACTATTCCCACTCCAGAGAGTGCAACAGTAAGGAAAGCGTTGGATAGCGTAGAGGTAAAAATTACTATTCCCACAACAGAGAGTGCAACAGTAGGGAAAGCGTTGGATAGCGTAGGGGTAAAAATTACTATTCCCACTCCAGAGAGTGCAACAGTAGGGAAAGCGTTGGATAGCGTAGGGGTAAAAATTACTATTCCCACTCCAGAGAGTGCAACAGTAGGGAAAGCGTTGGATAGCGTAGGGGTAAAAATTACTATTCCCACTCCAGAGAGTGCAACAGTAGGGAAAGCGTTGGATAGCGTATGGGTAAAATTTACTATTCCCACTCCAGAGAGTGCAACAGTAGGGAAAGCGTTGGATAGCGTAGGGGTAAAGATTACTATTCCTACTCCAGAGAGTGCAACCGTAGGGAAAGCGTTGGATAGCATAGGGGTAAATTTTACTATTCCCACTCTAGTGAAAATAAATTAATATAATTCACATAATTATCAATTAATCAATCAATAAAAATTAATTATCAATTAAGAATTAATTATTTATCAATTAAAAATTAATTAACAATTTGTTCAAAATAAATACCAATACATTAATTAACATATTTAATTATTTATAATTAAATTCCTTCCCACCCTATTCCCCTATAAACCTACAACCCACTACAGAAAATGTATTATTATTATTCACATAATTATCAATTAATGAATTAATAAAAAATAAGTATTTAAGAATTATTTAATTACCAATTAAAAATTAATTAACAATTTAATCAAAATAAATACCAATTAATTAATTAACATATTTCATTAATTATAATTAAATTACTTCCCACTCTATTCCCCTATAAACCCACAACCCGCTACAGAAAATAAATTAATTTAATTCACATATTTATCAATTAATCAATTAATAAAAAATAATTATCCATTAAGAATTAATTAATTACCAATTAAAAATTAATTAACAATATTTTCTAAATAAATATCAATTAATTAATTAATTAAGATATTTAATTCATTATAATTAAATTACTTCCCACCCTATTCCCCTATAAACGCACAACCCGCTACAGAAAATAAATTAATTTAATTCACATATTTATCAATTAATAAAAAATAAATATCAATTAAGAATTAATTGATTACCAATTAAAAATTAATTCACAATGTATTCTAAATAAATACCAATTAATTAATTAACATATTTAATTAATTATAATTAAATTACTTCCCACCCTATTCCCCTATAAACCCACAACCCGCTACAGAATTAAATTACGCAATAATTAAATAACATAAAATTAATTACTTAATATAACTTTCAAAAATATATACACTTTTCACACATCTACTAACATAAAAAACACTTTAAAAACTTCGATATTATTAAAAATTCGATATTTTTAATAAACTATATTATGTCCATTGATATTTTGACTGTCTATATTTTTAAATTCGATATTACATTACTTACCTTCAAAACAATATTTTTGATGTCTATATTCTGTCCATTCGATATTTTGTCCATTCTATATTTTGGACTCGATATTTTGGTTTGTCTATATTTTGGAATCGATATTTTGACCATTTACAATGATGGAGCCAGCGAGGGGTGAAATGTTTTTACTAGGGTGCATGAAGTGCTTGAAACAATGTGATGGCCTTTGCCCTAGCTTCTGAATACTGTTCTGGAATAAACACTCTGTTCCCACTGCATTATACCCTGAGCCAGTCATGAAGAATTGATACATTAGCCCCTTTACACAGCTCTCCAGGCACCTATTTTTTGTCATTCTGAACTGACAGATTGTGAGAGTCAGTGCTTCCTCAAGAAGCAACAGTTTCTGAGATCCTTATGATCTTAAAGCCTTTATAGAAAGTAGTACTATGTGCTCCCTTAATGCCCAAGGTGGGCAGGCTTTGCAATCCTCATTGATAGCAGGTGTGACACAGGGGCCTCTGTCACTTTGATCTCCTTGGCCCAGGACAATATGCAATGAACCACATTGGTAGCACCCCACACAGGGGAGGTGATTCCAAGGTGGGCCCTGCGGGGTGATTGTTTTCTCACAGACCCCAGTCACACCATAGAAGAAAAGTGATTCAAATAAGCTGTATGGTGAATATTTTATCTTAAGTCCTGCATGAAAACCTTTTGCAGCCCCTCACCATATTTTGACTAAATATGTCGATGGATAATTTGGAGGCATCCTTCATTTGTGTAAGCCAGTTTAAAAAGCCTGAACTCTGCCAGCTATATGAACCTTTTACTTTTCAATGACCACTTTACACATTTCTATACTGCGACCCATTAGTGCCATGCAAAATCCATTCGAAATCCCTCCACCTTTTCTGCGACCTTCCCAGATGCTTGAAACATGACTGTCCTCCCATTGCTGAAGAAACCCTCTGTGGATCCTTGAACACTCGCAAACTACAGACCGATTTCCCTGCTAACATTCCCAGCCGAGGTTTTAGAGAAAATCATCAAAAGAAACCTCACCGAATACCTCAATGACCACCGGCTCCTCAACACCACTCATTCTAGTTTCAGACCCAACCCAACCATAGCACAGAAACTGCACTCATCGCTCCCAAGGATGACATCTGCATGACTCTGGACAGAGGAGACACAGAAGTTCTCATCCTCCTGGACCCCTATGCAGCATTTGACACAATCTCCCACCTTATCCTCATTCAACGCTTACATAACATCTGAGTCCAAGGAAACTCACCTCAATGAATCTGCTCCTTCCTGACTGGAAGGACTCAGTCAGTCAGCTGTGCACCATACACCTCAGACGCCTGTGACTTAATCCGGTGAGTTCTGCAAGGATCCTCCCTGAGCCCGACCCTCTGCAATGCATACATGATCCCGCTAGCCAACATCACCCACTCTCAGGACATCAATGTTCTCTCCTATGCTGACGCCATGCAACTCCTTCTATGCCTCACTGACAAGACGCCCAGTACCCAGATCAAGATCAATGCCTTCATGACTGGAATCGCCCACTGGATGAAGACTAACTGTCTAAAGCTGAACAGCAACAAGACCAAAATAACACTAACCATGTTAAGAACCTCGGGATCACCATCAACAGCACACTCAACATGAATGCCCAAGTCAATGCTGCTACCTTCTTATGGTTCCATACCATGAAGATGCTGAAAATTTCACATTCACCTTGGACACAAGCAAGCTGGACTATGGGAACACCCGCTATGATTTAATCAACAAAAAACTCGCCAGAAGGTTGCAAATGATTCAGAATCACTCTCACCCTCCCACACTCGCATTAGAACACGCCTGAAGAAGCTCAACTGTTTCCCTATTCACAAACAAGCACATTCAAACTTCTCACCCACAGTTTCAAGGCACTATATAACACTGGCCCAGCATACAGAAACAATCACAAATGTGTTCCCAAACCTTGCAAATACCTCCGCTTATCCGAACTCCTACTTGCACAAATCAGATCTGGCATTCAAGCTTTCTCCTGCATTGCTCCTCAGGCGTGGAATGACCTCCCGCTACACATAATAGCCTCCTCCTCACTTCATGAGGTCCACAAAAAGTTGAAGACCTAGCTATTCAAGTAGTCACACTAGGTCCTACGTGTGGCTAGATTGACACCTGATCAGTGCCAGGATACCCTTCCAAGTGATAGTGAGCTCTTCAAATCTGCATAACATATAGCACAGCTGGGTAGCCAAGCAGCATGAAGAAACATTGACAGTTTATTGCATATGGACTAATTTACAGAGTTCAATTTCTTTAAAGTAGCATTATATAGTTTCTAATCAAAGGAAGCAAGATGAATGCTGGTGCTGGACAAGGCTTCATATTCCACACTCTCAAGCACATCTTAAGGATATATCAAAAAGAAACTGTCTCTCCATATGAAGTCTTCAAGCCCCGTGGTGCGCTATAGTGATGATAGCCACTGTACATAGAAGTGAGACATGACCCCAAAATACCACAGTAATTTCTCAATGGCTATGAAGCGACCCCTGAACATTGTAAGAGGAATAGCATAAGGGATATTATGCTCTCTCGGAAAAAACAGGTTATTGTCATACAGCACAATTTTGGGCAACATTTTCCATAGCAGACTATTTTACTGTGTCTACATTGTTTAACTTATCCCGCTACTAAACTGGCAGATTGTCATACACAACAGCCTTCACTGTCAGCTCAAAGTCCATATCCCCATAAGTTTGTAAGTTTTGTTCTGTTTAAAAAAAGTAAAACTAAATAGTAGTATAGCGATCATAGGATGCGATTGCAGACGGACCACCCCTGCGGCAGTACATAAATGGTTCTAGAATATCATACCCGTAATAAGACAGGGAATAAGCTGTAAAACCAACTCCAGTACAACGCTTCTTACGCTCTGGTCTGTGTTCTGAGACCTTTACCAAGGGGCCCCAAGGACGGCCAATAGTATATTGCACCGATTTTTGTAACAGTAATGTCTGTACACTATTTCTGATCTGCATATTGCTAATATAAAGATTGAAAAAAAAAACCCACTCCGCACGGGTTGAGAATGGATGCTGCCACAGCATTTCCCAGCATTTCCCTACTGCCTGAAAAGGGCTAAAGGCAGAAGGGACCTATTGCCCTACTTTCTTCAGGCGAGACAGCTATTTGCAGGCAAAAATGTCTATTCCTTGTTGAAGTTGGGTTAAGTCAGCAAAATTCACCCGCCTTAGTGAAGGATGACGATTCCTGCCTTCAGCCGTGGAACATTGCGCACTTGTCATGACACTACCCAGCATAACTGCCCTTGCCACTGCTGCCACTCTCATTGCAGCCACCAGAGACTATGCAACAGAAACAGAATCATGTACTACACACCAAGCCAAAAGTGTCTCTCTTGTGTAACCTACACAATGATTTTGCAGTGGTTGACAGTCATCACCGCCGGCTGTTCAATCTTGGATATGGCCTCAGAATCCCTGATGACAGTGTACATGTGTGGAAAAGACAGTCATCACTGTCCTTCGCTGGTACAATGCAGAAGTCATCTTTCAGATTAACCAGGTAGTTTTTTTTTAAAAGAGTACTCATTTTTCCAGCCTAGTCTCCATTTTGTTGGTCACTCACTTTGTGTTCCATGTCTACATGACTATTCTACATCACACATATGATCTGCAAGATTTCATCTAGACCAATGTTTCTTTCCAACTCACCCTCAAAGCTACTTCTTCGAAAGCATTGGTGTATCGTAAAATCCTGCTCCACCCTGCAGAATTTGAGGAGGGATCACTCGCTCTACCATATCTCACAAATATTCATTGGTCTTGAGTGGAATGGGGCCCTTCTAAAAGGTTTGAGTCCCCTGAAGGGTTAAGGGCACCCCTGCACCTCAGGAGTTTCAGTGGCCTGTGTTGTTCCAATGACCGTGCCTTGATGAATTGAAAACAGTATAAGTTGTTGGGATCAGAGATCCAACATTGACAACAACACTGTATTAGACTGGTGAGAACTCTATACATGTATGGATCTTTAAGCATTGATATAGTTGCTGCTCTGATAAAAGCTTATATTTACATCTATTGTTTCTCTTTCTCTTTGAATACTCTTCTTTTGACATGTACATCTCACCTCTTCCACTATTCACTTACACTACTCCCATTTTTTCACTGAATTTCTTATTTGAATACTTTGTACTGATCATTTCTTTGAATGACTTTGCTTACATAAGAATATGTAAATGTGAATATAAATTTCCCAATTTACAAAGAAGGGTTGACTGCAGCCTTTTACAGACTTGCGAAGTATTTATTGCCTACCATTAGATGTTGCTTGGATGAGAATTGCATAACCAGCTTATAAAAGTGTCTCTTCTGATAATTACTACAAAACTCATTCTAAAGGAACCACTGTCGGTTACAATATTGATACCCTAGTTCCCAGAGAGCACCGATGGCCTGGTTGCCATTTCAAAACGCAATTCCCAAGACATGTTGCTGCACAGGGCTGCTGCCGATAGAAAGTTCTTGTTTGCGTACCTGGGTGTAATAAAGAGGAACCGTTTCTGCAACAATATTGCCCGGGACAGTCTCCAACTTGCTGGGACTGTCCCTGTAAAAACGGGCAACTATGCGATTGGCACCATATTCTTTGTGAGCGCATCTGTAATATGGTGCGGGTGCAGAGGGAAAGTGTTCCCTCATTTGCCTTGTTGCCACAATCCATGTAAATGAGGGAATATCACCTCGTGTCAAGGCAACACAAATGTGTGTCGGTGAAATCCTTATTTCAGAAAGAGTTGCTTATCAGGGCCCTTTTGCAATAACACATTGCACTGGGAGTACAAAAACCAGGCTGAAATACCCTCTGGGGCACAATATGTATTGAGACCACAGGGTTATGCTGGTAACTTCTGCCAAACAACCCAAAAACGTAAGTCACAAGAACCAGGAAATCCAAAATAAAATTGTCCTTCTCAAATAGTGAATGCAGTTAAGTTGTTTTCGTGGTTGAATTATTTGCAAATCCTCTCCATCTAGGCTTAAAAAACAAACACAGGAATCATATGACTGAACTGTAAAAATAATGCATCCACACTATCAACTGCCACTAAAAGGTTACAGTAACTATACAGAGGGAAGCAATTATTTACTTAACTCCACATTTACTTACCTTGACAGTATAGGTAGATATTTTGACTCTGATACTGTGACCTCCTTCCAAATCAAACCAATATCTGCCTGTCTTTATCTTAATCCACTGCTTTTCATATCATTAGCAACATGCTCAGTGACAGGGGTCTCAAGTCTACAACACTACCTGAATCTCAAGATTTCAATATCATGCTACAAAAATATTGTGGCCTAATATTGTGTAGAGAAGTATACAAAGTTAAGTATAGATTTAGAGTCCCTAACATGTAGATTTGGAGTTAAGAGTACTAAATCTAAACTTACCTTCACAAAGTTTTGTTAGTCTGTATATTTTTGTAACACAATATTTTTGTGTTCAGTATCTTCACATACAACTTATCCCAGGATGCTTGTCAGATCCTCCAACATCTAGTCTCCTTGCCTGATTCTGTAAATCTAAAGCTCTTAGCCCATGTTATTACCTCTGTCGTGTTAAAATCAGCATCTTATTCAGTCAAACTACTTTGACTTTGTCGTAGTACACTTACGGTTTCTACTTAGCTCCGCATTCCTAGGGTCGTATTACTTGGGTGCGACAAATCTGCATGGGGAAGTACTAATACTTCATTGTGACATGTTTTCCCTGACACATTTCTACCTCCCCAATCTGAGTTCTGCAGGATGGAATGGGTATCACACATGAGTCCCCATATTGTATGATTTGATGAAATTTAGTGTGGGGAAAAATACAGGGTCAGTGAAAAATTTGTGCACACATAGTAAAGACCAACCAAGATCAAATATGTGTTTGTGCCCGATGCAACGTTATCAGCTCCTCAGAACAAGAGGTTTATCTGGCGGGATGGTGTATCCAAGAATGACTCATTACATGATAATGTTCAAAAGGCCGCTTTAATGAAACAGGTGCTCATGCTTTAAGCCCAAAAACTTGGCTCTACCACTTACTTACTAAATCAATGTGGCCTCACTATACAACTTAATAATATCCATAAACTCCTCCACTCTCCCCTAAGCAACCCCTGCCAACAAAACAGCCACATTCCAAACACAACTCTCCTCAATCATCATCACTGCATTAAAACCTTGTGTGTACATCTCATTCTATTCATAAACTCCAACTCCCAAAACTTCGCTTGGGTCTCAACATGACCAAACGTTTCTTCAATAGCTTTTAAAATTGTGTACCATACCCCCACCAGAAAACCCCCGGAGCTGTTCTGTCATCCCCCCGCCCAACAATTTGAACTTACATTCCTACTGGCAAATGACACATATCAGCCAAAACGCTACATAATGGCATCAAATAAACCTCCACTCCAAAAATGGAGAGATGTACTCCGTCACGAAAATACTCTTGCGCCTCGTATTTGATATCAACATTCAAGAAACATCAAACCTTCTGCCTTACAAAACTTCTGCACCTCTCTGTTACCTTTCCTATGTGCCCAGACAATTCTCCCAAGTTTTGTTGCTCCTCCCCAACCTCTTCTCGACATTACCTCAGTCAAAAACAACAGTTGTATCAGACCAAGATCCCTTGATATCCAACAAATCCTGTTTCTTGCTCTTCGCCAATGCCAACCCTTTCGACTTGACCAGATCGTTTTTACTAGGTGCAAAAAAGATTTTGGGGAAAGGGGGAGTTGTTCACCAAAGAATTTAGCATATGTAACAGTTCATGCCACCTCATGTCTCTTTCGCCAGACCATTTTAGCTGCACCACCATATCAGGCAGTCCCAATTAGCGACCAACTCTCCTGCCATCTGCATGCCTCACTGCCCACTTCACGAAGGCGTGCTCACAGATCTAAACCTCAATTGCTCTGTCCCAAGGCATGCAACCCAACCTAGGAGAAAAGGAATCATTATATTGCAAATCATGAAAAACCCAGAACAAACGCAAATAGCGCTGATAACATTTGGATCACCAACGGCCTACATGCCTGATCTCCGCCGCAGTTCAACCCCTGCACTCTGCCTCCATTGCCATACCGATCCTAAAAGAGTGGGTCCCAAAATTCCATGCACCATTCTCCAAAACTAACATTGATCTCCGCAAAACCCCCAAGACTTGTGACACCAAAAAACACAAACCATCCACGTGCTGAAAACCCTTACAGCTTTCCCCATGCCTGCATAAATTCACCCATCATTCTCAAGGACAGACCGCGCATCTGGATACACTTTCATGGTGACACAACTGCCCCTGCTTGACTGGACTATTTTTGATTTTAGAATCCACATCTGAAATGCGACTGTCGTGTATTTCTATAGGTTCTGAATCGATCCCCCTATTCCTGACCCTATTCTGGTTAAACTACCTAGCTAGTCAACTAACAGCCAGCCCATGAGGCAAGAAATCCCCCATGATGCAGATACCGTTATCTGACGCAGTCACACTACGGCACAGGAACGTGTTATCTGATTAGGTCATAACGCTTGAGATCTAATTAGACAAGCGACATTCCTCCAGCCCCTGATAAGGCATACGACGTTCTCATAACAAATCAAACCTATGACAACCTGGATAATCCGTGCGGCCATTGTTTTGATTTCACAGAGAACTTTAGTAAAGAATGTGCTAACGAGCAAGTCGTATGACATCTTTATTGACGTACCTATGTCCATCCTTACGTCAATCCCGGCACCTTTAAGGTATAAATATTGCCGACCTTGCCCTATGCAAACACACGCGTGGTGACAAGACGGAGCAGCCATACTTGCCGAAGCCGAGAGCAGAAGCAGACCCCGCAGGCAGCAGCCCCGCCTTCCTGACGCGCTGAGAGACGCGCTGCTATCTCAAGCCGAGAGACCCAGCACCGGCGCTTCCGGGTAGCCCTCGCAGGCAGCCTGGAATATCGAGAGCAGAGAAAGAGATACCATTCCTCACTCATCCTAAATTCCAGGTACAGAACTGAATAACCCCTCCTAGAGAATTCTTTAGTTATTCACTTGGCAAAAACAAACTTAACTTAAACTGTAACTTTCTATTCCCGCCCACGTATTAGACTTAGGTCAGGTACACGGGGTAGGCGTATTTAGAAACACCAGTTGAGTACGTTTAGTCAAATGTATATGTGTATGTAAATATATTTTAATCATTTTAAACATCATATGGCTCAGAAACCATATCAATGTTTTTACAGTATTATTTTATACTATTGCTTCTAATGTATGCACTTTACTTAACTATAAGTATTGCAATAATATCGATCCATTTCTCTTGTACGAGAAAAGAGACTGATCAATAAATAAGATCTTTTATTGAACACGCCCGTCTCTTCCTTTTCTCTACATTCTGATGAGACTAAGAATGCACGTACTGACTGAGTAAAATAATTGCCTTGTGCTCACACGACTCTGGAGATTGACTCTTGATTAGGGGAGAGCAAAGTTGTCATGTTCTATGGTTGTCAGAAACTAAATCCCTTCTTGTCTAATCAGGGGAGTTAATTCCTTCCTTGAACATTCGAGAAAGTTTCTAGCGAACTCTGAGCTTAGCTGGCAAACCCAAAAATTAAGTCTAGTATCGACAGTAGTAGACCTAGTTAACGTCTGGCCTAGGCCTTTACTGCTGTAGGTACTATTCCAATGCGCAGAGCCTATTGGGAAAATAGGAGCTACACTACATGGCGCCCAACGCGTTTGGAAAGGGCGATAAAACTAACGTAAGACATTTAGAGTAACTCAGTCGTGCTTTCTCACTCAGACCCCTTTTCCCAAATACTCCAAAGACGTCTGGAGTGGGTGAAAGGTTATAATATCCTCCAAAACCTCGCAGGAGGGAACTCCTATGTATGGTTCTTGGTCTAGTCAACGTTGAAGGATAAACAGTGTTCCAGAATATTGTGCATCTAATCTCTGTTTCCATAAGAAACCTGATCTGCAAACAAACATAATAGCATCCTGTCTGTAAAATGGCAGAGAGTGATGATGAAAGAGAGGCAATTAGATTAGCTACTGAAATAGCAGATGCTGATGCTACCATGCAAACAGCAGACCCGGATATAATACTCATCCAGGTCGCCAAAAGGAGATCTATAACCTTAAAACTTATAGGAAATGGACTGACACCTAGAGGTGGCACAGTCATATTCGTAATCGAGGCACACGAATATCGGCAGACAGAGGTATACTATACATGGATACATTTTCCAGCAGCTAATACTATAACAAAGTACTTCCACTATTACAAAGTAGAGGAACCTCCTAATGAGTACACTCCTTTCGAGGAGGTGGAAGTACCACTCAAATTCCAAGAGCATTTGCTCTTATTTGATGGCGCCCTAAAACATAACAATCACATTACAAGGCTCGGTCCTTTAGGAAGACCAGGAGCAACGTGGCCGGTCCTAGCCGGATACACACCACATCCAGACATCGAAAGAATGCCTGCAGCAGAGCTGTTAATACAGCTAAAACAACTACTAAAAATTCACAGACAATTAGTTCAGTATGTAATGCGGACTTCAACAATTCAGCCAGCGATTAAACTTCCACAGCTGACCCCTCACCAGGGGAACACAAATAAAATTACACCACAGAACATCCAATCCTGCCTAGGTAAAGTTCCAGCTAAACGGGAACAAATACCATTCTGGTTGGCACAGAAAATTACCCAAATAGAGGCGGTGTTTCCTGACACCACCCCATTAGAAAAACACAGGATTCTGACTATATGTCTCCCAATGGGAATCGCACCACACATTGAGGACTGTGACACTTGGGGTACAGTCTTTGCTTCCATCTACACAAAAACGCACGGTGTTCCATCCATTTCGGTAATACCAGATGTGCTAAAACAAATACAAGATGAATACGGTCCAGAACCTGCTTTAACTCTTGGTATGAAATTACTAAAAGACTTCAAGCAGGTCTCGGCTATATTACTAGCCAATATAAAGGGTGAAGCAGCAAACGTGGCGATCCGCCAGAGGTTAAAAGAGACAGATATAGCAGACCAACCAGCTGAAATTGCCAGAATCATAGAAAAATCCTATGAAGAACTAGGCAGAGATAGTCTAGGTGGAATACCAGTAAAACCGCAACTGACTACAAGTCCAGAAAAAATATTTTTTAATAATAATAATTCACCAAAAAAGGTCTCCTAGGCGAAGAGAGAAATCTCCAAACCCGAGACAAAGGTCACCGCAGAGTGACCCCTCTGGGAATAGATATAACCTTAGAAATAGGGATAATATTAAAAAACCTGATAGATATCAAGACATTGATACACGTCCCTCTCAATCTTTTCAGACTTCCTCGCAGAAATCGGAAAGAAGAGGACGATCAGAAGAGCACGCCAAGTCCAAAGACAAGGAACCTGCTCAACTGAAAAAGAAATTACAATTTCCCAAAAAGAAGGTAGCCAGTATCAAGGTAGTTAAAAATGCCGAGAATACTGAGGACACAGCTGAAAAACGGAGAATGGGCTCAGACAATGCTAGACAGCGCAGCAGAGGTGAGCATAGCTCGCAAAGTCCTGATGAATCATCTGGAGACAGTGGACACGAATGAATATCTTCAAGTGGAAACTGCAGATACCAGAGTTAGCAAGCCCCACAAAATATACGAGATAACATTACGTATAGAGGGAGATAAGACTAGGAAAATAAGGGGACTATTTTGGGATAACCTATCCAAAGGCTATGACATCCTTCTAGCTGAAAAAGACTGGCCACCAGAGTTTGTCAGGGAGTGCCCTCATGGCGAAGAAGTAATTATGCCTGCCTTCTCGAATCAAATACCGATTCATAAAAAATATACACTTGCTAGAAAGTGGGCAGTGGCCTTAGCACCTGCTTTATATAAAAATCATGTAGGATGGGATGAGGATTCTCCTCCTCACAAAATCCAGTTAAAATCACAACCTACTGCACAAAGGCAGTACCCAATTAAGCAAGAAGCTAAAAAACAAGTAAATGAAATACTAGATCAACTAGAATACCAGGGGGTGATTGAAACTTGCACCTCACAAATGAACAATCCTTTGTTTCCGGTCTCCAAACCAGACAATTCGTACCGTCTAGTTTTGGATTACCGACACCTTAACACATGTTGCAAAACTTTTGCAGTGCAAAACTCACACAGTGCTGCACTAATGAATAACATAGTGCGCAAAAAATACAAAACAACCTTGGACATCTCCAACGGATTCTTTTGTCAAAACATAGCACCAGAGAGCAGATATTTAACTGCATTCTCAGTAAATGGCACTCAAAAACAATTCTGTCGGTTAGCCCAGGGGTACAAGAATAGCCCGGGGGTATTCTCAGCGAGAGTAACAGAATTACTACAACAATATGATGATGAAGCATTATCTTATGTCGATGACATTTACTTAACAGATGATGACTTGGAGACTCACTTGAAAAGAGTGAACACCATAATACTTGGTTTCGCTGCAGAGGGTTACAAATTCAACTTCAAAAAGTCCAGAATTGCCCATCTGACGGTCCTATTCTTAGGATATGAGTTATCAAGTGAAGGTAAAAGCCTGGCAGACAATTTCCTAGAGAAATGTGCCGTAATCCAAGCTCCTAAAACACTAAAAAACCTACAGTCAATTCTAGGCTTCCTAAATTTCGGAAGAACATATATTGCAAATTACGCAGAAAGGGTCAAACCCCTTTATGATCTAATTAAACCAGACTTTAAAAGATCCAGTTGGACTCAAGCACACACAGAAATTTTGAGATCCTTACAAACAGACATGCTAATTAAAACAAAATTAGAAACCCGTGATAATACACGCAACCTTGTGATCCGAGTCATCCCAGGGAGATGCGGATTCACATACCTAACCTCTAATGAGGGAGATAAGGTACCAATTGCATTCAAATCACATTTGTACACAAAAGCTGAACAGAGATTCAACAACAAAGGAAAAATTGTTCAAGCAGTTCAAACCGCAATAGCTAGAGAAAAAGACATAGCTGACGGTAGACATATCACAGTCAGAACAGCTGAATCAGCCTTTGAGGCATTAACAACACCGTGTAATTTACCAACAACAACATTGGATCCAGAATGGTTACAATGGGTAAATTCAATCACAACGGACAAAGTATATTACTTCTTTGATCCAGAACTAGAAGAATTAAAAAATCTAAAATATGAAAAGACGTATCCTCTGCCAATCGACATTCTGCCTCTACGACATTACGCCTGTGTAATCTATACAGACGGACATGCTCAACCCTCCGTTTGGGGAGAACATGCATACAATCCCACATGTGAGATTACAAAAGAAGTGTGGCGCGGAGGTAAACTAAGACCTCTATTAACAAAATCACACTCAGTAGAAACTAATTCAGAACTACAAACTGAAATAATAGCTTTGAAAATGGCGCTAGATAATGCGGATCGCGAATTCCCGACACTTATAGTGTCAGATTCATATTTCTGCGTCAAAGCATATAACAAGGATTTGCAGACCTGGATTCAGAACGGTTACAAAGATGACACGGATGCACCAATAAAGCAGAGACTGCTCTGGGAACAGGTAGCTCTTTTGAAAAAAGAACTACCAAAGACTCACGTGACACACTCACTGAGTCACCAGCGTGATGGCGTTCACGTTGTAGGGAATTCATTGGCTGAAACAGCCGCAGCGGCAGCCAGTAAACCGGCTCCCGTAGATCGAAAAAAGTGTACATTAAAATACATTGACGGCGAAACATTGCTGGCGGTGAAAACGTCATCAAAAGGCGACTGCTCAGCGTTACCGATCAACTATCCACTCAATTACACATACATCATAGATGCAAACTCCATTCCTTTTGCTCGAATCCCTGGAGTGGGGGATAGAGTGATTCCAAACATGGACAGGAGAAACTTGTTAATCGCAGACGCACACATGGGCGAGGGTCTCAGACACCATAAATTAAAAGATTCTCTGGAAGAATTACAATCACGGTACTGGTGGCCAGGCATGAGCCTGCACTACACCATGTTTGTAAAAAACTGCCCAAACTGCAACAGAGATCGCAGTGGGGAGAGAAGCAGTTTAATACCTCGTCGTAGCAAGGCGGATAATATTACCAACAAAAAGAATGGCTTGCGATTAACATATACAGGCTAGTTTCCACTTATAATGTAGATCCACAGCACTCGGCTGACGTCCGGACTGTTATACAAGATTTGCGAGTCTAAATGGCATATACGCTAAGAGCATGCTACGTTCGACCATTTTTTTCTTTTTCTCAGGCAATCCAGCCTGGGGGGGGAAAGAATGGCCAAATGAGCACAGCCCAGCGGGAATCTTCTCACTTCCTTCCTGAGGGTATGGGATGGTGTAAAGAAAAAACCAAGACAGAAAGCAATCAATAATAGAAAGGATATTAGGTTCGGGAGCTGGGTGGGTCAAACATCTAATAAGTGTCCAACGTAGTCTAAATAACTTGCCAAGAAATTCTCTGAAGGGATTCAGTCCGTACGAATTATTATTCGGAACTAGGATGTTGATCTCTGACCTTGATAGTCAGACTTCAGTGGTAACAGAAAAAAGCTTTGATGTCAAAGACCGTTTGGCTATTTTGCAGGACTTAAACAAAACAAGAAAAGACCTGAGCAACATACAGTTGAAACAACAGCCAACGACCACTGAAGATTCACCACCTGTCCCAGCAAGACCTGTCTGGATTCCAAAAGTCGGGGATCTAGTCAGGGAGAAGATCGCGGTAAAGAAGGAATTTGGGCCTTCTTACAGAAAAGCAGTTCCTGTCTTGTCTGTCAACGGGACAAGATCAGTTGTACTACCGCCACTTGCTGGAAAAAAGGAGAACCGAGTTGTATCCATCGACCTGGTAAAACCACAACATGTGGCCGATAACAAACAGTAGGCCAAGTGGACTCCCAATAAGTAGCAGAACACCAAGGTTTGCTACCAGTACAGAGGTTCTATCAAAAAGGCTCATCACATTCGAAACGCCTACAGAAGAACAACAAGGACTATGCAACAATGCAATAGAACTAAGACCTCTGAAAACCCAAATAAAAACATTTAGCAGAGACACACCAATCTATACTGAAGTACCAAGTGAAAATGCAAAAAACAAAAATCCTGAACCAATTGGAACAATTGATAGAACTGCATCTGGTTACTTCATCAACTTCGATGATTCCTCTGACGGCTTCAGTGAACAAAAGACACAGCCATCACCAAAATCCTTTAAAGACAAAGCAAAGGAACTTTTGAAACAACTAAAAGAAACATATCTGATTTCTCCATGGATTGAATTTTGGGTGGGTTTTGGTGCATTTATCCTCATACTTTGGCTCATCATGGTATTTACTTTGGGACGCTTCATTGAGGGAAAATATGCTAAAATGGACACAGCAAGCCAGAACATCAACTTGGTCCTCAAACCGCACACATCCTCACACGTCGAGAAAAGAGAACTTTCTTCAGAACTTTCTTCAGCCAACTTCACAGCAATTCCAATACCTGGTGGGGTAGCCTGGGACAACACTGACTATGAAATTTATGGTCCGGTCGAGATCCTGAAATATCCACACCAAATCAAGATCTCCTTGAGTGACTTTGCAAAACCAAACTCATTTGCTGATGATTGGGACTTTGAAAGTATTAACAATATGATGTCTGACTTAGTAATGTCTGCTAAATTTACAAAACATGATTATTTGCAGGGTTCTACAAATTATGACAGCATGTACTGCTATAACCATTATGGTAACCATTTCTTGCATAAATCTGCACAACCTAGAAATGTTTTAAATTTTAATCAATGGGAACATTGTGCTACACCTCCAAAAGGGAGCTCAAGAACCGTGTATGGCAAATATTCATATTTTTCAGGTTTTAACACGAGTAATGCGGAAACATTTTATTTTAAATTGTCAAACAAGACAGGGACCAAAACCATGATAACCAACACAAAATTGATTTATTCTGACTCATTCTTTGAAAAAATGAATACTTTTGGATTCGATTATTGGGACAAAAATGTTGATTTGAAAAGTGTTTGGGGGACGAAAGAATGGCAAGTACAGGGTTTAGAAGCTTTGTTTAGAGCCTGCATGATCCCAGAACAAATGATATTTTTAAATGACACTGTTCAACAAACTACCTGTCTTGGCTTAGCCAAAATCAAAGATTTAAATAACCTGTCTATTCCAAAGCCAACAATGTTTAGCAATAACTCTGATACAGATGAAGAAATAGACATAAACCATATACTTAACCAAAACAGAACACATCCTGATTGGAAACAATGGTTGATCTGGCCCACAGATACAAATAACTGTCAAGATAGATTCCTGAATAAAACACAGGGTTTCAAAATGACCAGGCCAGACCCTAGATATCCTCAAAGACATCACCCAGGGATAATAACAACCTACAGTGTGGGCAAATTATGCCTTCAATGGCTACAAACTTCCACACTGCCTGAAATTAAGCAACACCTAACTTTACTTACTGATGGTGCTGACTTGCGTGATTTCATACTGGGACCACGCAAACAGCGTCAAAAGCGTTTCATAGCAGCCTCTGTATATGCAGCATACAATGAGGCCTGGAAGGTTACTCAAATTGAAACAGCAGAAAGAATACGGGAAATTGACCGTATTAATTTGGAAAAATCACTTTCTGTAGTGGACAATGGGTTAATGACTCTGTCCTCCAGAATTTTTTCATTGGACAGCATTGTGTCTTCAGCAATCGATATATTATCGCAAGACTTACTGTTATTACAACATGGTCAGTCACAATTGCGCTCTATTGTACAGCTTGGCTGGACGTTACAAAATCTGCGTTCAGGCTATGTGCCTTGGCGTTTAATCAACACAACGTCACTATTCCAAATCTTTAACCTTACTGATAGACAAATCGGTATGGCGCAGAAGGGTGCTGATTATACAATCTTGAGCATTGAAAAACTAGAAAGATTACCAATGACAATGTCAGAACGACCTGTCAGTGAATGGATAATCCACGGAATCATAAATATTCCAATCTCAACCTTCAGGTTTCAATACTGCCAAAAATATATACAGGCTGGCATGTACGAGAAATTGGGAAAGAGGTACCTTAAAACAACATGGAACCTGCCCTATTCACATGCATGTATCAGTAATAAAGGACAGAAAGTGTTTCTTAGTGGCAACAATTGTGCTATGTCACTAAGCGGCACGCTTCTATGTAACGGTATTAGTTTGCACGGAGCCTGTGAAGGGAATTCATACAACCTTTCATGTCACCAGCAAGGCGCACCTGCAACTGAAATAGAACCATTCTTTCAAAGACTCTATAATGGGAGTTACATTCTTATTGTAGACCGCAGATGTTGCAGTCTTATGCCCGGGACTCCTTATCTCGTCACTACGACAGCGAAGGTCAAGTGCTGTGGACGTTCTTTGTTCCCCAGCTCCTTTCCAGACAGGGAGGCGAGGGCATGGCCCAGTTTGAAAATTACTTCTATTCGAATAGACACTTTAAGCAGAATGAAAACAGTGCTTCTTCAGACGCCTACAAGGCTCACGTCATCTAAAGAAACGTATGATCTACAAGTCGCAAGGACGACTGCAGAGATACATACATTATTATCAACTAATTCCCCCGTACATTTCGCGGAAATCCTGAGCGAAATCTTAAATATTTCTGATACCACTGGGGTCTCAAAGGTATTTAAGACAGTATTTTCGATGGCATTAACACCATTCAAAGCCATACTGGGTATTTTTCCAGATTTCGTCCATTCGATTTTTGGCGGACTTCCCTTGATCCTGGGACTAATTGCAGGAATCCTATTCCTAGTCCTTATTTTTCGTTATGGCAACCCATGTCACAGAACAAACTCTCACGACAATGGAAGATACGATCCTAGCCATTGGATACCGGGACCGGATATCAAAAATCCTGGGACTCTCCCGGCTTAGAGACCTAAACATGACTTGGTTTCTATCATTTCGACCAATGTGGCAAAGGTGTGTTTTACCTGTACTAAGGTGTCTGCTATGCGGAGAAGAATGCGTGTTAGACACCTGTCTGACGCTAAAATCGGATGCGCCGGTGGATGCAGATACACTGCTGGTTCCTACCAAGGTTCACGCACTGTGCTGCCCTCAAAGGCTGCCAATTCTGATGACGGCATTCCTGGAATCTTCACCACTGCGATTGAAGAGTAGTGAAGTTCAAGATGAAAGCAGCATCGAACAGGTACGACCTTCTGTCAGCAATGCAAATCAGAATGTCAATGGAGACAATCATGCGCACGAATGCATGGTTACCCCTATTTCCGACTTAGAGGAACTTTCCCATGAAGCTGTTGACAGTTTTTTCGAAAGCCTGAATGATATGATGTTCTCTCCGGAACAGAAATAGAGACTTTTGAGTAAACTCGCACACGGCGTTCCCTGAATTCGGCCTTCAACTTTAAAAATAAAGTCACATGAACAATTACAATCCAGTTCACGGACAGCAACTTTTTTCAGCAAGCCCCTAAAATATTTTTCTATATATTTTTTCCCGGGACACTGATCTTCTGCTTAAAGTAAGAAACTATTCCTAGAGAACTAAGATTTCTATTTTTTTAGATACTTTATAGACTTTATATAGACTTTAGCTGCCCGCTGGTATGTTCACAATATATTTTATGTGATGAAATGGTTTCGACCTTTTTTCTGTATAGCCATATTAAGAGCCATTTCATGTGTATTTCTCATATACCAACAAGCAATAATGCATAACAATGCGTGTTTACTTTTGCATTTAATTCATAGCTTTAGTGCATACAATATATATGACTGCAATTTTTCAGTATATTTGAAAATTTCGAAATGCATTTATGTATTTTGGGGTGGTAAGGTATACACTATACTCTATAGTATGTTGTACTATGTTATACTATGCATAGATTAGTAGATATGACCATAGTTAGCGTGGAGTGGGTGTCGTGTATTTCTATAGGTTCTGAATCGATCCCCCTATTCCTGACCCTATTCTGGTTAAACTACCTAGCTAGTCAACTAACAGCCAGCCCATGAGGCAAGAAATCCCCCATGATGCAGATACCGTTATCTGACGCAGTCACACTACGGCACAGGAACGTGTTATCTGATTAGGTCATAACGCTTGAGATCTAATTAGACAAGCGACATTCCTCCAGCCCCTGATAAGGCATACGACGTTCTCATAACAAATCAAACCTATGACAACCTGGATAATCCGTGCGGCCATTGTTTTGATTTCACAGAGAACTTTAGTAAAGAATGTGCTAACGAGCAAGTCGTATGACATCTTTATTGACGTACCTATGTCCATCCTTACGTCAATCCCGGCACCTTTAAGGTATAAATATTGCCGACCTTGCCCTATGCAAACACACGCGTGGTGACAAGACGGAGCAGCCATACTTGCCGAAGCCGAGAGCAGAAGCAGACCCCGCAGGCAGCAGCCCCGCCTTCCTGACGCGCTGAGAGACGCGCTGCTATCTCAAGCCGAGAGACCCAGCACCGGCGCTTCCGGGTAGCCCTCGCAGGCAGCCTGGAATATCGAGAGCAGAGAAAGAGATACCATTCCTCACTCATCCTAAATTCCAGGTACAGAACTGAATAACCCCTCCTAGAGAATTCTTTAGTTATTCACTTGGCAAAAACAAACTTAACTTAAACTGTAACTTTCTATTCCCGCCCACGTATTAGACTTAGGTCAGGTACACGGGGTAGGCGTATTTAGAAACACCAGTTGAGTACGTTTAGTCAAATGTATATGTGTATGTAAATATATTTTAATCATTTTAAACATCATATGGCTCAGAAACCATATCAATGTTTTTACAGTATTATTTTATACTATTGCTTCTAATGTATGCACTTTACTTAACTATAAGTATTGCAATAATATCGATCCATTTCTCTTGTACGAGAAAAGAGACTGATCAATAAATAAGATCTTTTATTGAACACGCCCGTCTCTTCCTTTTCTCTACATTCTGATGAGACTAAGAATGCACGTACTGACTGAGTAAAATAATTGCCTTGTGCTCACACGACTCTGGAGATTGACTCTTGATTAGGGGAGAGCAAAGTTGTCATGTTCTATGGTTGTCAGAAACTAAATCCCTTCTTGTCTAATCAGGGGAGTTAATTCCTTCCTTGAACATTCGAGAAAGTTTCTAGCGAACTCTGAGCTTAGCTGGCAAACCCAAAAATTAAGTCTAGTATCGACAGTAGTAGACCTAGTTAACGTCTGGCCTAGGCCTTTACTGCTGTAGGTACTATTCCAATGCGCAGAGCCTATTGGGAAAATAGGAGCTACACTACACGACAACAAGTGTCCTGACATCTTGCCACCAAATCCCTGTTTCCACCTTAGAGCCGACAATCTCCGTAACCCTGAATCACGCTAAAAAACAACTAAACCATAATCACAAAGAAATGCAGAGCCTCTCATTTATCCCTGCACATGCGTGGCATTATGCCAATCAGCTGCTTCAATATGGCCAGTGTAATAGGTTGCCACACTCGAACCTCCATGCCCCGTACCCTGGACCAATCTTCCAAAATACACTTCCCCATCTTCCCAGTCAACAGTTCATAGCCCCACAATAGTTTCAGGTAGAAAAAACACTCCTGCCAACTAACCCGCTATGGTGACAGAAGACAAACCTTTGTCAATCAGATACATAATGAATTTTACCACATCATTTCGCCAAGCATGACCTATGTCTGAGCTCCTATTTTAAACCGCCCCTGACTGCACAAAGTCCTCCCATGCCAGTCCATAATCCTGATGGTTAGACGCCAATAATGACGGGAGGCTCAACTGCATCACGCACTGTTGCCAACAGATTGCAAATGAGCAGGCATCTTTGTCATGTCGGTACATGGTGCAAGTCCACAGAACCTCAGCCACTAAAAATTAGAAAGAGCATCAGCAAGCTCATTGTTGACTCCAGCAATATGACACACTTATGACACACTTTGTACATAACATTTGCACGCAAACTTTCCAACACAAAAACATGTAGCAATTGCCAAAACCTTGGATCCAGCGCATACTGGCGATTAATAATGCTCATTATGGCATGTTATCCACGTTGAATAGAACCATCTTGTTTGCACACTGGCGCCCAGCAGTGTGAAAAATTCCAAAAAGGCAATGTTCGTCCCCCCTCTCTTCCATGCTTCCGGCCATTACTGACACACCACCTGCCCTACCAAAAAATTCCAAAACCATGACCACCCACTGCATCTGAGAACATCTCGCCGGACAATTCCATCTGCTCCCAAACTCCTGCCATGTGGATACCATTGCATTCACTTAAGAACGTTCTCCAAAGTTGTAAATCCTCTTTAACTCCCTTCACACACCACAGGGTACCCAGCAAAGTTTATGTGCCAGCCAGGTCGAAAACCCAGTCTCCTGCAAAACATCCTACATAGTGGTACAGCCCTGCACGCAAAATTCAAATGACCAAGCAGAACCTGTATGTCCTTCTCCACCTTGGCTTTGTCCAACAGCTCTATACAACGCTGCTTCTTGTCCTCCAGCAATCTGATTCGTATCCTGACAGAATCTAACCTGATGCCCAAAAAGGTAAGCACCTGCAACGGCACCACCATCTGCTCCAGTGACAAAGGGACACCCACATCCTTCATCAAATCCTGAAACCAATACAAACTCTCCTCACATTTCCTGGACTGCGGTACCCCTACCATAAAAAAAATCATCCAAATAGTGGGTCATGACCTCTTTACCTTCCGTGTGTGTAAAAATGATTTGCAAAAAGGTATTTAAAGCCTCAAACAAGGAACATGAAACAGAACAACCCATATGTAATGCCTTGTCCACAAAAAATTGTCTTCCAAACTATGCCCAACAACTCATAGTCCTCAGGGTGAACTGACAGTAAACAAAAAGCCGACTTTTCATCGCATTTTGCCATCAAAGATCCCTGTCCTATTGGGGGGCATGGCCGAGCCGGCAGCAAAGAAGGCTGCCCGCGAGTGAAGCTCCGGTGCACAGCCGGCCTTAAGGACAGTTTCCCCTGCACTGCGCACTCATTCGGCGCTAAAATTCCTGGGTCCGTGTGCCTAAGGCAGAGTGGCATGTGACCTGCCGGGTGCTGGGTTCCTGCGCCCAACTGATGCGGAGAATCATTGAACACAAGGCGATGTGGGGCGGGCCGGCTCTGCCGTGATGGACATTCCTGGGCGTGGTATGCGTCTCCCTCCCGCTGTCGCTGGGGAGCTACATGAGCCCGCGACTCAGCGGGTACGGTGAGTCACACCCGTGATCTTTGCGTTGCGCCCCCTCCCCTGCTGCCCCGGTCTGCTGCGGCAGCTGGCCTTGTCATTCTGGCCCCGCCACTCTGCTGCTGTGAGGCCGTGTGGGGACAGGGCCCTCCGGCGGCAGTGGGGGGGGGGGCGGGTGTGAGGGTGGCGGCCACCAGAGGCATTGCGGCTGCTTCATCTACCCGTGGTTAACCCCGTGGGCACTGTGCGGAACGTAGTGGCTGGCACTGTTACACCGATGCTGGACCCCCCACAGCACACGCTCGCTGAAATTCTGACTGGGGCAACTAATGGAGATATGTGGCATGGTGTGGCCTCCCTTTAAATGTCTGTGATTTCATCAGAAGAACTCCACATGCACTGAAACTCCCTCTCTCTGCTGGTACATTAACACAGCTCCTGAGGCCTGGAGCCATTTTCTGTTGATTGGACTGTGGGCCTGCGCTTTCACCCAGCCTTTGCTTTATTTGCACCCTATCCCCCTACACTGTCTGGGTGCTTGTTGTCTGCACTCACAGGCATCCTCACCATCGACTTTGGGCTTCTCTGCACTGCCTGGATCCGCCCCCCTCTTTTGTTATTCTGCTTCCTGTTCAGGGCATGGGGCGCAAGGACCCCAAACAGCATACCCTGCCCTTTAAGCTAGTGAGCGACAGCATGGCATCGCACAATACGGATGGGGAAAAGGGGGGTCCCGCCGCTTCGCCTCCTGAGGCCCCGGAGGCCTCCGTCGCTGTATTGCTGCAAGAAATGAAGGCGGGATTTAAGGCGCTTGACTCCCATTTTGATTCTCTAGATCAAACGATCACATCCTTGGGCGCCAAAGTGCCGGGTCACGACAGACGCTTAGATGGCGCGGAGGCTCGCGTCTCCGACCTGGAGGATGGGACAGCACAGTCACTAAAGTGCTTTGTGAGGGCAGAACGTTTACTTAAGGAAGTGACTATGAAAAATGAGGATTTGGAGGCGCGTGGACGTTGCAACAACGTCCGCATTATGGGGGTCCCGTAGACGACGTCAACTGGCAGAATGGACCTTTTCATAGAGAAGCTACTTACAGATATGTTTGGGAGTGAGGCATTTCGGCCTTGCTTTGTTGTTGAGCGGGCCCACAGGTCTTTCGGTCCTAGGCCGAATCCTGGCCTCCCTTCTAGACCCATCATAGCACGCCTGCTGAATTTTAGATACCGGGACACGGCACTCCGCCTGGCATGAGAATGTGGCACAATTGAATGGCAGGGGTCCAAGCTGTCATTCTACCCAGACTTCACTCCAATGGTACAAGAGGCCCAACGTAAATTCTTGGGGGTAAAGGCTACGTTGCGGAATCTTGTACTCAAATACGGCATGCTATACCCCGCGAGACTGAAGGTGGATGTGGGAGGCAGATCGCGAATATTTGATTCCCCTGCAGAGGCCCAGGAATTTTGCCGCACGCACAGGTCACGAGCCTCACAGAAATCGGCGGGAAGTGGGCTTACCTCCCGTATCACAGTGGATCGGATGCCAGTGCGGAACTCTTTTCGAACACTGGCGCTGAATGAGAGCACTACACGTCATCATATGTGGTTTGCATTGTTTAATTGGGAAATTTCTTTGTTTGATCTGTTATTTTTTCATTGTTATGGCATTAGGCCGGCTGTATCCTGGGCTGCCACCCCCTCTGGCGTATCTGTGCAATTGGTTACACTTACACTTACACTTATTGGTCCTCAACTAGTTGCCCGGTGATTCTTATGATTCCCGAGTACATTATGTTGTCTGGGGTGGGCCACCTTGGGGCTAGTAGGTGGCTGGGTGGGGGGTGGGGGGTTTCAGGGAAGATTGCATATCACAAATGTTCTAATTTACACTTAGGTTGCACATTGGTTACTGCGTTACTGCCGCATTGCAGCCATGACAGGACTGTGTTCTCACAAGATCTCAATGTCTCGATTAGGTAATGTAGAGGGGCCTTCTGCCCTTACCCTTATGACCTGGAATGTCCGGGTCCTTTATAATACCTGTAAAGACGTCAGGTCATCCACTATCTCCTTAGACACAAGGTCGCGATTGTGTTCTTGCAGGAGACTCACCTCCCCCCTCAGATTCGGCTCAATTTGGCACCAGCTGGGGTGCACACAGATATTTTGCCAATTATAGCAATTATGCTAGAGGTACTGCTATACTAATACACAAGAGGATCCCCTTTACTCTGCTTGCAGTGACCCTTGACTCGGTTGGTAGATTTGTAATTGTCCCGGGGACTCTGTACGGCCATAACGTCACCCTGGTTAATATCTATGCTCCTAATATTGATGATCCAGATTTCTTTCACGACCTGGATACCCGGATTGGAAAACATGATCCTCAGGCATTACTTCTTGGGGGGGATCTAAATTTGTTGATGGTCCCGGCTCTAGATAGCTCATCCAACGCATCAGACACTAAACCACGGGCGAGGCGTGCCCTTATGGCCCTCGGTACACATTACTCACTGGTTGATATTTGGCGACAGTGCAATCCCAATCTCACCAACTACACCCATTTCTCTGGCCCACACAGCACTTGGACCAGGATAGACTACTGGCTCCTTTCTCCCCACGTCATGGGTTGGTACAGTTCCCTCCACACAAGCCCCAGCACTTACTCGGACCACTCCCCGGTGACCCTGCACTTACTGTTCCCGCGTCCAAAGGGGTAGAAAGACAGTGGCGGTTCCCCAGCAGGGCCCTCCTGGATGAAGTGTTTAAGGCAAAGGTGCGCGAGATGATCGAGGACTATTTCATATTAAATACTGGCTCGGTGGACACAGCTGCAGTGCTTTGGGAGGGATTCAAGGCAGTCATTCGGGGAGTATGCATCTCCAAACAATCCGGAGTACTCCCTGATCTCTGCAACACATTCACCCACATTGAGCAAGATATTTCTAGGCTGTATGCATGACGCGCCTGGTCCACATGACCGGGCAGAACAGCTCGCACTACTGACTGAGTACAGGGACACAGCTGGAAGGGAGATATTATATATTGGGAAGTATCAGGTGGCGCGTAGGTATGGCGAGGGTGAACGTCCTGGCCGAGTACTTGCACAAATGTTAAAACCACCCTACAGCCGCTCCTACATTATTTAGCCACAGTCTGCTTCTGGGGCCACACTGTCCACCACATCAGCCATCAGGGATGAGTTCCTAGACTATTACACCACATTATACACCTCACGCGCTGTCTCGGACGGTGCTGCCCAGACTGCCTATTTAGATGAGATTGCGCTGGTGTTCCTTGAAAAGTACATACTTGACTTTATGGCTGAGCCCATATCAGTCACGGATGTAGAAATGGCCATAAATACCCTGCAAAGCTCCTCCGCCCCAGGGCTTGAGGGCTTTACTGGGGATATTTCTATTAAGAATTTAAGGACATATTAGCCCCTCAGTTAATTGAGGTCTATGCGGAGGCACTAGAGAAGCAAATCCTCCCTCCTACATTGCGAGAAGCCATAATCATACTTCTTCCGAAACCCTGCAAAGATCATAAACAATGCGGCTCCTATCGACCGCTGTCCCTTCTAAATTTGGACTACAAAATCCTAGTCAAAGTGCTAGCTAATAAACTCGGCACATCTTCGGCTAAACGGCACCCTTTCCCAGCCGTTCCGGCTGTACCGCGGGACTAGGCAGGGCTGCCCCCTGTCCCTGCTTTTGTTCATCCTAGCTATGGACCATTTGGTCAGCCATCTCCAGGAACGCCATCTCCATAGGGGACTAAAGATTAATACTGGACCCCTACTCGCCTCTCTATACGCCGATGATACTATCCTTTACGTCCGTGAGCCACGTCTCAATCTGTCCCCTCTTATACGGGAGATCATTTGCTTTGGACGTTTCTTGGGACTTGGTATCAATTGGCACAATTCCATCATTTTCCCACTCATAGCAAGTACTGCCCCATGGGAATGCGAATTTCCCCTGGAGTGGTGCCAAGATTCGGTAAAGTATCTTGGTATACATATCCACTTAGACACCACTCAAATCATTTGCTTGAATTACAGACAGACTTTTCAAAAGCTGGAGGACCAGATTGAGCATTGGCTGCAGTTGCCCCTGTCGCTAGCTGGTCGGGTCACCGTTCTGAAAATGGTAGCTCTTCCTAAATTTTTATAAGTTTTTAATAACATTACGATCCCTCTATCTGCTGGTTTCTTCTGTACTTTGCAGACTCTCATGACCAGGCTGGTGAAGGGCGGGAAAAGACAGCCAGTTTACTGGACTACGATGACGCTGCCGGACGAAAGGGGCGGGTTCAATGTGCCGGACTTCCATCGTTACTACCTAGTAGCACAGTGCCAATATGCGTTTGCTTGGTTTCATCCTGATGCACGCATACCCTTCCTGAGGCCAGAGGCTGACCTGGTACTCCCTGACAGATTACGCGAGGTACTGCCTACTGGCTTTCCGTGCGACAACCATGACATACAGACGGTGTCCACAACTGCCTGGGCGTGGAATGAGCTGAAAAAGCATACTGGCGCCCCACAGTTATACTCCTCTGCCCTGCCCTTACCCAACGCTAGATGGTTCCCCGTTACTGGGGAGAGACTGGTGCACAACACATTGTCCACGCTGGGGGTTACAAAGGTGGGAGATCTGTTTCCCGGGGGCCATGTGTTCTCACTAGATGAGGACGCCCGGTTCACTGATTGTGACTTCATGACCAAATTCCTGCTGTGCCGCATTAAGTCTTCGCTGCGCGCTGCCTTCCCCACATACCCGACTGAGCCCAACTCTTTCCTTCCACTTACACTGGTGTTGGAGTCCTCCGGCGGGATGCACCTTATCTCTAAAATGTGCGCTGAAATGCTACAGTCGGACGACTCCAGCCTAAGACAGGCTTGGGAGTGGGATACGGGGTGCACCATCACGGACGAGCAATGGGCCAAGTGCTGCGGGGCCACCAAAGACATTTCACTCAATAGTCGCCATAAGCTGTTGCATTTTAAATTTGTCCGCCACGCTTATTAACCCCTGCCTTGGCACACAGGATTGACGCTGGTCGATCACACACTTGCATGAAATGTAATGCACCACCTGCCGACTTCATACATTTAGCATGGTCATGTCCCCGCTTACAATCCTATTGGTCAGAGGAGCATGTGAACCTGGGGAAGATAGTAGGACTGCCGATGGTCCCCGTTCCTGAGATCGCCCTATTAGGGTACACTGTACAGATTCCAAAGAAGGTCAGGAAGCTTGCATCTTTGGGGCTGCTCTTGGCTAAATGGGAGGTGGCATTGCATTGGGGCAGGAAGTCTATTTCTAAGCTGCAGGATTGGCTGGGGAGCCTGGTACACTGTAACACCAACTCTGAAATATACGCTGATCTCATGCCAGCTAGGTCAGGTCCATGTGACATTTGGGGGCCGCTGAGGTCCTATTTTGAGAGCACAGGGCGGGCCTCTGACTCACAGGTGAGTGCTGGTGTGGTGCCAGAGGGGGTGGGCTACGGGGTATGTTTTTCTTTATTTGTGTTATGACTTCCATTTCCATGTCGATGGGTTGGCTTCCGCCATGGTCCAGCACTGTATGTGGGAGATGCCACTAGTTATGTTACTTGTGCTGTACTGGGAGACATGGGGTGGGGAGCGGGAGGTGGGGTTGGATTTCCTCTATGTTGAGATGTTCCATGACATTGAGTAATTTAACGTACATCGCTGTATATGTTCCTGTCAGGCACGAATTGATTGACATGTCAGATGGCTGTTTGTAATGCAATGTGACAATTATTCTATAACTGGAAAGTAAAGTGTTAAAAAAAATTAAAAAAAGATCCCTGTCCTATTGCATTCACCAGCTGCACTGCCATGTCCACTGATGCATAGTGCACCCTACTGCACTCCTCAGGAATGAAATCATTCATCGACAAACCCTCTTGCCAAGACAGATGATAAATCAAACAAAAGTCTCCATGTTCCTTCTTGGGCACCACCACAATCAGAGAGACATTCAGATTATGCAGAGGCCAATCATGAAACGGGCCTGCCATCCATTACCTCCTTCCACAGCATGTTGAAAACCAATTTCTCCTGACCCTTCTTCGATATACTTAAACAGTGCTGCGCACCTCTTGCGGTACTTTTCACAGAAACCACTCGCATATATGAGAAAAGCTGCTGTCCAGTTCTCTATATTAACTGGCACCCGGGTCTGCGGGACAACTCGTATTCTTCTCCTTTGGAACCTTCCTTTGAGTGCAGATCCTCATGTAAAAGCTTAAAGATCTCAATGTACTCCCCTTTCCAGATGTGCTCTTTAGTGACCAACATTAAATGGGCCCCCAAGGGTGTCATAATCCCCATGTATAGCAGTTTTCTGTGCTTCACCTCCTTACTTTTTTCTTCTCCCCTGTGCTCTTGTCCTACCCTACTGAGAGAGAAACCCTAGCCTCCTTTGCTTTCCCACTTTCACCATCCAAAGTCGGTCCACTCCCCCCCTCTCCTTCAGTACCTGTCCACTGGTCCTGCGCATACCTACCTTTTAACAAATGAAGGGCCTACTACCCCTGCACCTATGTTTCTAAGCCCACAGCCTGCAGCCACACCTCTACTCCTCCAGTCGCTGTGCCCACCACACCAGATACCTTCCCTGGCCTCAAGGTCGGGACAACCACCAAAGCTGTCTGTCCTGATGCCAATTTGGCCACCATTTTAATGGACACTGTCCACGCTGAGGTATCCGTGACAGGCTGTAAAACAACAACACTTCCCCTCCTATTATTATCGCCATGTCCCTGATCACATCCTGAGGTGTATCCCATCATGCAGTCTCAGTTCCAACATTGTCCACAATCTCATCCAACTCGTCATCCCCGTAATACTGCTCCGACTCGGGCGCAATGCATAAACCTCCACAATCTGCACTTATCTCTCCATCACCAACACCACCATCACCAAACTGCAATAGGCCAAAATCCTGCAAAGTGGGCGCATGCCCCAATCCTTGCCGCTCCAATGATTTGTCCACTACTGTTTCTGAGCCGGCTGCACTGACACACGCTCCTGCTTCCGACCAGTGTTGCTAGGCTACACCAGACCCCCCCGGCTGACTGGGTTCCTCTGTCACCGCTGACCCTGCCTCAAACCACTGACTGATGCTACACTGTCCCTGCATTTCCTGTCCCATAAAACTCTTTGGCCTCTCATAGCACCATACCCACCTACCGGGTCTGCTATCCTGAAACGCCTTCTGTCCTAACCAGACCACCGCACATGCTGCAGATGCCGGGGACAGCAATAGCCTCTCATTGCCCTGCAACCACACCATTCCCCTCTGTGCCGGTAAAATATGTGAGCCCCCTGCACCACCTGCAAGCCTTCCCTGCACCCGGCACCAACTTGCTGAAATTGCCTGGACGTTCTGGCAGCACAAGCTGTGCAGGGATCAGCACGGTGACAGCTCTACAATAAACCAGGGACTTTGTCCAAATCCTCCTTTCTGCCTGCCCTTCAAAACTTCCCTTGAGCGCTTGATGCCCTCCTTCGCATCTCACTCCCCCTCCCTCCATTCATTAGAATGCAGGTGCCTGCCTACATAGACTAGACAAGTCTAGCAACAGGCCCTGGGAAATGCTGTCTCCACCCCTCTGACACCACGTGGCCCGGGGAGACCATGCGGACAAGAAGCGTCAGCACACTCTCTGGCCACCCCTCCAGAAGTTGACATGGAGCACAAAGGCTACAACACCACCCCAACAATTGAAGCCGGTTGTTTCCCTAGGGCCCCGATCAAACCAGGCACATTATTCTTAACTCCTTTACCGTGGCGCATTATCCGCCGTGGTGCGGGAGTTCTAAAGAGTGGGCGGGGCCGCATCGGCCAATGGACGTGGGCAGCACTACCGAGGTAGTGCTTGTGATGGCTGTTGGCCAACGCGCACATGCAAGGGGTCAAAAGGACATGTGCTCCCCCACAACACACTCCCTCAGACAAAACGGGCCACAGCAGTGCTTTCGTCCCTCCGCAGCCTGCGCTCCCCGAGTTCCAGCCCTCCCCAAAGGTCCCACCCGCACCGCAACACTCAAGGCAGCACCTAAGGCAGTTTGAGCTCCTTTCAACCCAAGGGCTGCATTCTGTTCCCTCGTGCTGGCCGCACTGCACTGCCCAACACTTACCCCATCAGTGGCGGTGTCTCTATGAGGGCGTCGGGGCTCCGCCCCCGTTACATTGCTGGATTAGCTCAGCAGTTATTTATAAAAAAATACCCATGATTTACAAGCTCCACTGTATGCCCCACATTCACCGATATGTATCACCACTGTAGTGTTAATTTTTGGACCTCACGTCGCTGCGTCACGTGTCTCACCCTGCTTGTCCTGTTGTTGCTCGCTAAGGCTACGTGTTTGCCGGCTGAGAACCTCACAGCCCTGTAGGCTGTGATGTCATCAGCTCGGCAAAGACCTAGCTGCGAGGTGCAGTCTCCACCCCCTGATAGCGTGGAGGTTAAATTAGCCCCGGGCGTTTTGAAAACAAGCCCGGGATCCCTAACACTCCACGTCAATCAGAGAGAGTGGAGCTTGTCACCACACCCTTTCCCAACTCGTTACAGGGCGTGGGTGGGACCCTCCCTGGCGTGGGTGGGACCCTCCCTGGCGTGGGTGGGACCCTCCCTGTGACGAGTTGGGAAAGGGTGTGGCAGGTGGGAAACAGGACTCGAGTCTGCGCAGACTCGACCACCTCAGGCGTCCCGTACATGGCATCTGCAGTGACTAAAGAGGAGGTAATGGTCGGTATGCATTTTTTGACTGCGTCATCATAGTAAGAGGTAACACTTGCCGCTCCCAGGTCTGCCCCATCTTGTTTTGGGTCCCATTCCTAACCTCTTCGTCGTCCTGCCCTTTGCCCGTCGTCTTTTTCTACCTTTCTCCCTTGTATTTGACCCTGCCAACTAATTACTCCTCAGTATGACTGTCCCCCAGGTCTACCCATTGAAATTCTGTCCCTTCCGTGCCGTTTGTCGCCTGCCCTGTTTATCATGCCCCCTCCTGTGTCTGCCCCACAATATGTTCTGTTGGATTCCCGTCGCTGCTGCTCCTGTCTTTCCTTCCCTCTACATCACCGCTCGCCCTTCATCCTCTCCCCCCTGACATAAATGCACCCGCCCGGCAGCCTTCAGGATTCAGGAATGTTGGGAGGCGACAGCACACTTGGGGAAGAAACCCACACTCCCACAGTTAGAACAAGCATTTGCAATGCAATAGGTCTCGCATTTACGCGAGTTTGAGCTATTGACATTGCAAATGACAATGCCTTTTATTTTTGTTTCCGTTTTAAAAACATAAATAAACATAAAAGACATTGTTATTTACAATGCCAATAGCTTAAACTTGCGTAAATGCAAGAGCTATTGCATTGCAAATGCTTATTAAAGACAGCGCCCACACCAAAATCAGTGCAGGCACACCCCTAAAGCCAGCCCTGTACCTTTAACTTGGCAATGCAGCAGTTAGAAGCTCGCTCGCTATACTTCCATGGCACAAGTCCGTTAATGTAACGCCTGGCAATTTTTAGCACAGTTATTGTGCTTTAAACGGGACAGCACTAGCACTTCAAAAGCAGTGCTGGATTAAGTCACATTTGAAATAACAATTTCTAGATGACAGATGCTGAGGAAAACTTATATTATAGCTAGTAACAATTTCCAATTCCAATAACTTTGTCAACAACCTTCCCCTAGCGGAAATGCAATATCAACAATGTCCAGACCCTACACAAGCACACAAGTACCTGTTTTTCAGCCTATCGTGCTAAGCCATATGATGTACATGATTAATGTGCTGCCAAAATCCAAGACCTACTGCATCTCTTGTCCTGGAGGCATGCAGCTGGGGGAGGGGGACGACGATGAGGGAAGAAGGGTTACTGTATATGAAAGCAAAAACGGGGGGGAGGTGAGGGAACACTATACAAAACTGCCCCCAAAAAATAAGCATCGAGAGGCGTTTAGGCGTTACCAATGAACGTGGCAAATAGGAGCCAGGCGGCACGCGATAAACAAAAAAATATATTAACTCGATACTCGCCATTCATTAAAACAATAGCACTCCTAATATGTGCCTGGACCGGTAATCCATTAAAAAGAAAAAAACATTAAAGTAGTGGGGAAGCGAGATGAAACTGAGTACAGGTGAGGGAGCTAGATACGGAAGGAGTACTCAAAGAACAGGGCCCTCACCATTCTTTCCTTTGCCTGCTTTTGTTCACCTCACCTCAAAACATCTGGGAGGAGGGATTTAGCTACACGCTCACCCATGGTAGGATGTTTACAATGTCCGTCGGGGTCGGTGCCTAGACCTACACAAACATGCTGTGCAAAGTTTCCATTAGAGGAATGACTTGCAAGCAACGCTTCCATTGATGTGTGCATCAACGATATGTGCGTAATTACAAGACTGGAAAGAATGCTGTGGCGAAGACAAAAAAATAATAAAACATTTATATAACTAAACAAATACATTAAACATACGTAGCTCAGTGCAGAGCTCACAGTGGGTGCCTTACAGTCACAAGCTTTGAGTTAGGAGGCTGCACGGTATCTGTCCGTGCCCCATGGGTGGTGCAAGCTCCCTGCCTGTGACGCTGGTGTCCTCGCTGTGCCATAGTTTTTAATTGTTTTGTGCCAAGGCTCAGTGCGGAGCTCACAGTGGAAGCCATACAGTCACAAGCGTTGAGATAGGCGGCCGCGCGCTACATAAGAAAAGACACGTGACCGCCATTGATAAAGACAAAGCTTAACATAACAAAACAAGGACGCTATTTTGTACCTTGTAACGTAGATGATACAGGCCCTTCTTCCACATTCTCGCCAGAAACGCCTCAAAGAATTGTCTCGGCTTCCGCTTGCAGTTTGCGGGCTGCGCGGGGCCGCGCGCTCTCCGGCGGGGCTGCCCTGCTGCTGCGGTTGTCCTCGTGGTAGGCGCCCACGTGGGACGTGCTCGTGATGCCTTGGCGGGGCTTGCTGGGCTTGCGTGTGTGCTTCCCAGAGAGACAGGAGATTGGGAACGCGCGCGCGCGCCCGGCTCTGATCGCTTTCCTGAGCGTGCGCATGCCAGTCTACTGTCTCCTGGGAAGCAGACCCGGCAACTATAGTATCGAGCCTGCGCGATGCGCATATGGCTTCGCCATATGCATCGCAGGCGCGAGACCTAAAAATGAACACGCACAGATCCGGTTTCTCACAGTGGGGTGCAGCGAACTTCTCCTTTAGAACCCACGTGACAGTTTGTCATTTCACTCAAGAGCAATAATTTTTAGGGCACAGTGCCATGCTAGTCGGTCGAAAGCAAAGTTTGTTTGAGATTAAAAAGCATTGGGATGGTAGTAGGTGTTATTAGGCCCGAAAATATTTTTGACAATAGTGTTTAAGACGTTTCTCAGGTTCAAAGTGACTTCAGTAGGAAAGATGATTACTTTTGACCAGTTCGCTAAAGTCCATTAATCATGATATGTTACTTATTAGTATTTTATTTGCACTCGATTTCATCCCCAATCACTCCCGCTCCATTTAAGCACTTTGGTTTATGTTTCAAGAACCTGATTGCCCTTCCTCTCGTCAGCACGTCTTCCCCGTCTCATAGTGAGGCCAGGCCCAGCGTGCCCCCTTTATTTAATGCTTTCAGAGATACAAAAAACGGGTTGCAGAACTCAGACCCATCCGGTAATGCTGTAGTGTACACCATTAGAGCAAGTTTGTTTTCTGCCTCCAAAATTAAAAGAGAGCAAAGATTAACAATGCAGTATCGTGCATGTGTAATGACACACATTCTCGCTCTAATATCTGTTTAAGGTACTGTTCTCAAGTTAAAAATCCATGTAATAATGATCTTTTGTGGGAATGTTGTCAGATTTCCAGTAAATTATTTTCCTGTTTTGTCTGTTCGAACAGGGACAGGGTGCACTGATGACGTTTTTTCATGATGAATAGTTGCCCACCAAGAATGCACATTGCTTCTAGGCTTTTTTATTGAGGGTGAGGCGTTATTGTTAGCTGGAACAATGAATGGGAAGTTTCAGTCGTGACGTGCTGTGTAAACAACAGTGCATGCATGCATGCACTTGGCACGCTCTTTTACTCGGCTTCGAATCTGTGATCTGCCTGAGTGTGGCACGTACGTTGATCTGGCGAGCTACCTTACTTGGGTTCAAGTGTGCAACCTGCAGATTAAAGTGGCAGATTCAGCTCTTGTGTTCAAGGGGCCGGCTGCAGCCACATTGGGTGGGATTGGTACGTGTGGCTGCAAGGTTCACATGCATCTATGGCGCAGGTGTTTTAACAAACTGAGTCCCAGCACACTGTGCGGTTAAGGAAGGAACCAGACATTACATTGATATTGGACTCTCATTGGCAACCACAGACTGAAGCCCAGCTCCTGGACTCAACCTCGTTCAATATCCGGTTGACCTATGTAGTATAGTTGTGCACAAAATATACACTCTTGGGGTTGTACATCTGCTTTAAACGTACATTTGTGCTCTGGCCAGACCATGTGGTGGCAGCCTGCAGTGGAATTAATTGTAATTCATACCTTACAGTGAGTCATTTCATAGTAAGTACGGGCCTCTTCCATATCAAAGTGCTCAGGAAAATGGTGCCTGCTCACAGTATTCCTGAAAAGTCACAAAAACGCCCCCTCCCCGGCTCTTAATGCGCCAGGCCCTCGCTGTGCGATGTGTCACAGGGTTATAGAAAGCCAGGTTTATGAGTCACTACTCTCGAGGTTCTGGGCAGCAGCATGTGTGTTACTGTTGGAATTCAGCGGTGACTGTGGTGCAGGAGTGCCAGCCAAGGTAGGCACTGTGCCAGCAGAATGGGCCAGTATATAATGTACTATTTTATTTGACCTCCTTAAGGCCGTCATGCAAACTTAAACTTCCAATTATATTTGTTTCTATAGTGCACACTGCAGAGCTTACTTGTTTGTAGGCACTTCAGAGAGCTTTAATCTGGGGTTAGGGGTCACGGTTACCATAACTGACCCAGAGCTTGAGGCTGTAAATGAACAGCAGTTGTAGTTGCATCTATAACATTTATTTTGAGTGTGCAGATCGACTTTTACAACAATACAGCAGTTACAGATGTTGCAAAGAAATGCATGTTGCATAAAAACATAAGACCAAAGGAGTCTGTGGATGGGGAGGCTGCCAGGGCCCAGCTTTGTTGACTATAGTAAAGTAGGCGACAGATGTTAGTCCAAATTGAATGTCTGCATGAATTTATCACATTTAATTGTTGTACTTATTTCCGCTTTTTATACAATTCTGGCAGTAACATATGGAATAGTTAATGGAATAGATCTGAAAGCAGTGGTTATCTGAGTAAAACATGTCTGCTGGGGTGAGAAAGCAACATCTGCATTGAGAAGGGAGGAAGCTGGGGACAAGAGAGGGACAAGAGATGGATGCTCCATGGGGGCATGTGCAGTCTGATGTGGACATCTGGGAGGCAGCCAGAAAAGCTCTGATAGGAACACAGTATGCTGTTGTCCTAAAAAGAGTAAATACTGCAACTTAGCAAAGGGATGTTGTCAGTTTTGTGCTCTGTTTTGCTATTGGAAATAGTTGACGGTTTATATCTGGGTGAAATGAATTAGGGCAATAGGCTGAAGTCAGTGGAAAATTAGTTGGCGCTCATGCAGCGTGCTTGCTGTAAGAGGGCGAGGCAAGCATTTTATCCATGCAGTACTTTCCGAACTGAACCTCAAGTGTCGTCACATGGGGAGGGCACTATTTCGGAGTTCATCTGGCTGGGGGTCCGCTGAAGGCCCGTTCTAGAGCCTCGAGGGTGGGCCAGGTGGCCCATAACTGGGACTTTTGTTGTCTCTGTATCAATTTCAGGTGGGCCCATGGTTTCCACATTAAATATAGGTCTTTTCGGCAGGCTTAACTGGCGTTTCATATCACGCCTGTTGGAAATTGGGAGAGTGACACCCTTCTTCGTGATATTGTGTTGGGTGTTTGTGAGTCAATTGGGGCCTAGTGGAAAGAATGGTCTCATACCTCTCCGACCGGGGTGAGTATCTTTGGGAAGCCATGGCTTCCTGATGCTTCAGATCAGGGTCAGGATAAAAAAGGGTTTACTTTGGAGTGCTTTCTAGCGCCTGGAAATCTTGCCCTCTTGGGTTTGGTTGCATGTATGCCATGGATGTCGGCCAGAGTGGGGAGAGGGGGCAGACACACAGTGCAAAGTTTAAGCGTTTGGGCTATGGGCTGTTGCATTCAGTGTAAGAAATAGCTTTCAACTGTAGTAGGTGTTCTCCGGTGTCACAGTGTGATTATTTTTTTCCAGGCCTAAGATTAAGAAGTGCCATTTTCTCTCACTCCATTTCCATCTGAAATGATCTTTAATTCTCGATTCAGGCAAGGCAGGCTCAGCGTCCCAGTCTTTTCGAGCATAGCCATTTGAGCACCATAGATTGAGTACTGGCAATATCTGTTATTTATTTCCTGTGCTTTGAAATGGCAGAATTACAGTTTTAGTACTAATGCAGGGAAACAACTTCTTCAGTTTTCTGATGGAAAATGAGTGTACAAAGGCACGTATCACCAAGGCAAAGCCATACTGGCGCTAGTTTTGAGGGACAAATTAAATTGAGTCAATTCATTTTTTTAACTTCAAATGAAGCATTGTTATAATTGTATGGCCCTTGGCTCTTTTAGTGTACACCTGTACATTAGTCACAATTGTATTGCATTGATTTAGCGGTTCCTGAGTTGATGCTCTTCATGCTTTTCTTGCTCTTCAATAGCCCGAAATTGATTATTCCACTTTCAAATTATTGCATACACGGAGTGTATACAAGACTGTAGTCACTATTTAGATGTTAACAGTTCACAGCCCAAGAACTTCTAACAGTACACAGAATGATAAGAGCACAGGTCACACAACAGGTCTGTGCTGTGAACTTCACCTTGTGTCAACTGCCTGGTGGAACCAAGTGAAGCTTTTCAAGCAAATAGTAATTTTTTTAAAACTGTGAAGGACCAAAATATTAGATTTTAAAAGGAGCATTTCAAAAGAATGTAAATGAATAGCTAGCTGTAAGTCGCACTGTATGGATTTCCTGTGATTCCTAGATGTTTTCTATCTTTTGTACAATCTATTTTGCTGGTGCAGGTTGTGGGGGTGGGCTGTCTGGGGTCACTGGCAATGGGGTTCGAATATAAGCAGTCAGTGCACATGCCAATAAAGGATATGTGTTTTCAATAACTTGTTTTCAAATTAAAAAAGAAAACTCATTTTTTAATTGTGGTTTATTGCAATTTAGAATGGCTCATTCATGAGGCCTTGGAACTGACAATAGTTTGAGGGGAGGCAGTGGCCTGTTTCTGCTTAGCACAGTGGCTTCCGAAAGCCTTGCAAATGCACCATTTGCCCACTCATTTTTCAAAATGTTCTCGGGGGGAGAACCCCCCCAAACCCTCCTTAATTCGTTCGGGCTCGCTCGCTATTCTCGCTCGCCGCGGTGTGCTCCACCAATAATTTGACGCCGCACCGCTTTCAAATGTCACCAGCGCCACTGTACCCCATTATTCTGTAACCTGCCGGACTATGATGAGCAGGCTAGCACAGCCACCACCGCACCGCCTGCTGACTGCCTCTTCAGGTGGCCCAACCGGGGACCACTTGCCTGCAGTAGGGACCCATCTAACAATAGATCAAACCTTCCTGCATGATTTAGAACTTGCAGGGTCTGGTGCATGCTATCTGGCACAGCCATATCAATCGATCCCTTGAACCTCCAATAAACTCACAACAACCTAATATAAACACCCGCTGAATGATCCTCAAGAATGTCACTTTTAAATCTAAAATGGCACCCAAAATTAAAGGATGGTGACCTAAGGAAGCATGTAAATCCTGCTTCACACCCCAAGGCCAATCATGCCACTCCTCTGCTTATGAACCCTACCACCCACCTTAAAATTCCGGGAGGGTAGGGCATTCTTCTCACCCCTCAAAATCCACACTGTCCCGTTCCTAAGCACATTTGTAGCTATCAGTCTCTCATACCCTCTCATACACTGAAGCATTCCTTATTTGTCGCTCGCCATCACCAGTAATACTCATCGTTAAACTTGCAGAAGAATCAAGGGGCAATAAAATGTGATTGCAGAGTTCTGGACCCTTACAAAAATTATTTTCATTCAGATTCAGCATTATGTCTCTTTTGCAGAAACATTCGAAAAAAGGTGTCTAACCAAGTTCATGCCAATGCTCTCAGCTTGGCTCGCAACTCCTACTAGCGTAGTGTGTTCAGTTGCTCCTGTAGTATTTTTCTAAAATATGACACAGCCAAAACATGAAAGAAGATTCTGATTAAAAATATTAGCCACGTCCTGATTCAGCTTCAACACTGATGTCAACACCTGGTTGTAAATCCTGTTCTCTGACACATTTATTATAAAGTTCTATAATTACAGTAATTATGTTTGTCAGGTGATTTAGTAGAAAGCTTCTACTTTGAAGCCTGTTCGTGTGTCTAATTCCTTTTTTAAAGCCAACAACCAACAGGTATCATCTTTGAAATTGTGAACTATTGGCTTCGCTAAAGCTTGCTTGCATTGGCTCAAATGAATTGCGATATGGTTGCCAGTTCATCATGATGCAGGTGGATATATAGGCGGTCATGTTAATAGGTTTTCTAATAAAGAAAAGACATTCCAAGATGGCGGCCAAAGCATGTGCATGCATCATGATGCACTGGAAGCCATTTTGGATTTTTGGATTTACTATTCCTAATGCGTAATGGGAGTGTTACATTTAAAAATATATATAATATGCTGGAGTGCTAAAAGAAAGAAGTGAGTGACCTGTCTGTAGTGTTAAGCTGCAGGCCCCAGTGCTCAATATTTTTGGGGACTGGTACCTTTTTTTTCACATCTCATATTTACCAGGAGCAAAAAAAAAAGAAAATGTCAGAAAGATTGAGGAAGATAAAGATGTCAAAACTGTTATAAAGGGAGAAAGCAGGAACCTGCAGGAGTGAAATAAAGGAGAAAGGAGTGTTTGGTGGTGGATTAAAGAGGCACAAGGTGGTTAAGGTCTATCCTCCTTGATTTTTGGTGCACCCATATTTAATTGCACCAACCGCAGGCTTCAGAGTAGAGATTCGGGTACCTTAACTCTCTCTTTAGAAGTTAAGCACTACGGGCCCACACAGAAAAGTAGTATTAAGAAAAAAGAAAAAAGCAGCGTAGGAAGGGGAGGCATGGAGAGCAAAATGCAGGTCTTCACAGGTAAAAATGAAATAAAAAATAGAAAATAAAGTGGGGAGAAGTGGAATAGCAATGGACGAAGAGGGAGTTAGCAACACGCACAGCAGAACATGGGTGAAAATGCAACATAAAACACGCACACGAAAGAAAGAGAAGAAAAAAATCACATGCACTCCCATGGAGTGCTAAGAGAAGAAGAAAAAAGTACTTCCTTGATTTAAGCAGTGCACGGACACAGCTCTTCTAATCAGACCATTATGCTGCAGAGGAGAGAGAAACAGAAGAAGATCTATGACACTCAATTAGCATGTTCATTGTTCCAATTATGTCTATTCCTAATTTGACCCATGACCTCTCTGGCACCTGTACACTCTCCACTGAGATAGGCACAGTCAGCTGTGATTTGTCAATTAAGACACCTACAGCATACTCTCTAACCCAATGTTCCACCTGCCTGTACATTCCCGGCCACCAAAATGTATCCCTGATTCTCCTTTTCATTGCCCTCATTCCTACATGCCATTCATGTGCCAGCTCCAGTACTTTTGCTTCTATTCTCTGAGGCACCACCAACAAATTAGCACATCTTATTATACCATCAGACATACTTAACTCCTCAAATACCTCCTTGTACATTTTAAGTGAGTTATCAATTCTCTCTTTAGGCCACTCTTTACTAAGTACAACATTAACTCCTGAAGCACTGCTTCCAGTTTCACCGCTCCATTCCAGTCCTCTTCCTTTCTACACTCCATTTCATCTGTATTAGTACATGACACAACACAAAAATCAGCCACCATTTATCTAAGAACTACATTAACTCCTGCAGCACCACATCAAGTTTCACCGTTTCTTTCCACTCCTCTTCCTTCAGCACCCTGTTTCATTGTAGAAGTACATGCTACAGCTCAAAAATAATTGTTTTCCTCTTCTTCCTTGCATGCCTCAACTTTCAACGTAGATGTGATGAACAGTCAGCAAAGACATTTTTCACACCAAGAATGTACTCCACTTTAAAATGGAACTCTTCCAACCTGTAATGCCACTTAACTATCGTAGATGTTCCTCTTCAAGCCCCCAGGTGGTGAATAAATTGACCAATGGATTATGATCCATTTCCAAAGAAAAATCGAAATCCCACATATACTTCCAAAAGTGGTTCACCTCCCACCAGCATGCTAGTGCCTCTCTCTCCATAACAGAATAAATGTCTTCCACGCCTCCAAGCACCCAGAATATCCACCCGTCTGCCCAAATATAAATCAGAACTTAAGTAAAATTCTTTGTCAACCTCCACAGACCATTCAAACTTTGCATTCTTCTTCAATAATGTCCTCATCATTTTAGTCTGATCCGCACACTTCAGCACAAAATGTGGATATAAAACTCTAGCATTCAAAAGAACGTTCTCAACTATTTTGCGGTGCAGGAAATTCTTTAATGGCTTTCACCAAACTTTTCTTTGGTTCTACATCTCTGCCTGACAATTTATGTCTGAAATAATCCACACTGGCTACAGCAAATTGGTACTTGCTTGCCTTCAGTGTGACACCTTTATCCTTCAAAATTAGTATGTCATACTGGAAACATCTGAGGTTGTCAATACCTTTGACAAATAATCAACAAAGACCACCTCATGCGAAGTCAGTATATATTCCGGTGATGATGGAATACACTTGGTGTGTTAAAATACCCCTAACACACCAAAAGGGCCCTTGGTGTCATGCTTCATCATCGGGGTCTTCCCACCCCCGCTGCGGGACGGGGCAGTGCTGCGACAAGCGACTGCGCTGGAGCACCTTTAGTTAGATGTGGATACTATGTGAGTGAATAGGAGTGAGTGTCAGTGGGGTCAGGAGTGATGAACAAGGTGAAGTTAAAAAATACCTGGCCTAGTGGTAGAAAAAACTTTTTAATAAGCACTGGCTGGTATTGTTAAAAGGGTGATGCGGAGAGGTAAAGCAAGTTACTGGGCTTACTCTCCTGTGTGGGTCAACATGTTTCGGGGCGGCATGCCCCTTCGTCAGGACCGGGTATAGATCCCCCTGTCACTCACTAATGTTATGCCACAATTAATGGGAGTGAATTAATGCTATTGTTATCAATGTGTATAAATATATTTTATAAATTATATAAATATACGTGTTCTAGCTCAATCAGAAATTCTGATGTGGTAAGCTTTTGAAATTAGGGAGTCAATGCCCCATGAGCCAAGGCAGGGCGAAGGGTAATTGGGGGTCCAATCAACCCCCAGCACCTCGGTGCTTCCTCCTTCGTCAGCGGCTTCCGTGATAAGCCGCTGACGAAGGAGGAAGCACCGAGGTGCATTAATTCATTGGCTCAATTATGCCTTGCTTACACAACTTACTGAGGGGCATATTATCAAGGGAGGCGAAATGAAATTATCACCGCCTTTGTGGCCGTTTTCGGCCGCTAGGCAGCGATAATTTCATCGCCCTATTAGCAAGCCTTCGCTAACATCAGTTAGCGACAGCTTTTAGGTGATAGCGAGCGGTTTGGGGCCCGCTTTGCATGTCAGCAATATTTATCGCTAACGATATGCAAAGTGGGTGTACCCAACCAGTTAGCGACTGAGAGCAGTCGCTAACTTCGCTATCGCCTATTAGCAAGGCAGGAGTAGCGATAAAAAAAAATCGCGCTAAGCGCGAATATCGCTGAAAACTAACGCCTGCTCAGACCAGTTCTTAACCTGTATATCCAATGGGAGGTGGATATTCAGGTTAAGACCCTATTGGCGATGATGCGTGAATATCGCTGGTTTTCAAGTGATATTCACACATTTCGCCGCTATCGCCGGATATTTTATATTGCATTGGAGATAAACGTTGCTAATAGTACGTTATCTCTGCGATAAAATCCGGCGATGCTTGGCGATAAAAAATTTCGCTAAGCTTCTTTAGCGATAAATATCGCTAGTTGTTGATAATATGCCCCTGAGTTCCTCTTTCAACTATTCTCTCATGGCAATGGGAACGTGTCTTGCCTTATGCACAACAAGTACAGCCCCTGCTTTCATGTGAATCTGCTGTGTGAACCCTTTAATTTTTCCTAACTCCTTGCTGAATACGTACGAGAAGGCTTATTTCCAGGCATTTTTCTCTACAGACATCACTCCCATTATATCCTTATGCAATATGACCTGCTCAGGGCTGTTAGGATCCAACATGATTCCCAGGTTTCTTTGACCACCCCAATAAACATGAGTCTTCAGAGGCAACATACACTGTACCTTTCACCTCACTCCCTTTGAAGTTCAATAGAGCATCAAATGTCTCAACCACCTCAATGGGTTTGCCTCCATACGCACAGGCTTGACCTTAGACTTCATCAAATACACTTTCCCCAATGTTTTCCATTCTTCCACACCAATCAACGTGAATAATGACCCAGAGTCTGCTATCATGTTGACACTGATCCCATTTTCATCTACATTGGAAAACTGCTTTTTAATGGTGGTCCCATAAACACCATGCTGCCATCATCTGATCAGGTTGATTACCCATCTCAAACTCATTCACAACTGTGTTAACACTTTTAGATGGTTTCGTCCCCCTACTCCACTTTGCCTACACACATTCATGAAATCCCCTTTTTCTTACACTTGCTGCACACTTTTTCTGATGCCGAATAAGTGGGAGAATTTCCTAAATGGTTTTTACTCCCACAACAATAGCACTCCAATGTATTTTTCTTTTCAACATTTTATAACTTTTTTTCAGATTTGTCTTCAGGTTTCAAGGCACACACTTGTGTAGTCAACGACATTTGTTCCATAAAATTTGTTGTCGATTCTGTTCCGCTAGCTTCTTCAATAGCTTTATCTAATGTTGCATTCTCTATAGATAACAATTTCTCCTGCACCTTTTTGCTATTGGACTTTCTACTATCTGATCCTGTATTACCTCCTCTTCGAACATTTGCAATTCACACATGGCGGCCAACACTCCTAAATCACCGGTAAAAGCTCTCAACTGACTACTTCTGTAAAATTTGTGACACTCCATTATGACATTTTAAAATTTTTATTAAAAAAATGCAAATCTAGCACTTTTATAGTTGACGCATAGTCATCAATGACATCACCCTCCCCCAACACAGGTGATGCTGACAGGTGCTTCAAAGGTTTCCTTCCTTAAGCGCCCAAGGAACAATGCAATATAGCAATTTAAATGTTCTGCATGAAAACTTCACCATCTATGGCTTCCAAATATGCTTCAAACCGTTCCTTCCATTGCTCCCAAGGTACAGGGGGGATCCAGGTGATCCTGAAGAGGCAGGAGGTGGAATAACTGATTTTTGTATGGTACATATACAATAACAACAATTAACACAATAAACTAGCATGTACTTTTAACTACGTCTCCTTTCAGTTTAGTACTTGAAAATGTTAGTGCCAGGAGTGCAAAACACTGTGATTCACGCTATGATATGTCTGCAAATCACAGGTAAATGATGAACAGGTGGTTGTGGTGGGTAGTTAACTTGTACCACAACATACAAGGTGTGCATTTCACCATGATCCACACGTTCAAAGGTGTGCGAATCACTGCTTGCATAACTCGCTGATGCTGCTGTAGGTGAGCCAAACCATTCACATCTGTCACATATGCAGGATAAAACTTTATACAGGAAGACCCTGTCTTGCAGTGTCCCAGGTTAAATTTAATGTCTAGTATTTATTTAAAAAAATATACACTCAGCAATGACCCTCCGATGGTCACACAGTTGGCGCTTTTAATGCAGACTCATCCCAGGAGCACACCGCAAATACCTGATGCGGCGTTAATCCACACTGTGTGCCACAGGGTGTGAGTGCTGACGAGAACACACCTAAGATGGCAGCATGCTGCTATGTCTAAAGCCACAGAAATACATATTACCATGCCGCCCCAATCAAGAGGGCACTCATAAGCTGATGTCACTGAAACGCTTAGGTCCTGCATTTCCCATGACGTATGGAGGGGGGGTGTAGTGGTCTGCATCCCAAACTGCCCGACTTTCATCACACCTATGGAAGCCTGCCTAGCATACGGCTTTACCTCCAATGCCACTCGTCACTGCTTCACCAAAAGTTGCTGGCGCTCTCTTCCAGCACTCCGCATTGGATTTCCAACAGCCAAAACCAATATCCTGCCTGTACTGGGCACCCATGGTACGTTTCACCAGTCATCACCAGGGAAAAGGTGCTCTAGTCATCACCAGTGAAAAGGTGCTCTCAATGACAAAGCAGAGGCCAATGATTTATTTTAGAAGCATAAGTTTACTTCCATACTTTACATATTAACTGTCAAGGCAGCCAAGGGACAAACCACTGCCAGTAATTTTTCAAATAAAACATTCCTACAATGTCTTGCCACCTAGATCTCGGCCTAAAGACTATTGGACATACCTAACAACGTACTTGAATGCGCACAGTGCGGATTAAGTGTATTCCAGGTGATTTCAGAATGCTGCTATTGTTTCTTATTATCGTATTCAAGTATATTTAGCATCACATTTGACCTACCACGACAATAAATACTGGTTGTGGAGTGCAGTAGTGGAATGATCCAGTTAAGTTGACTTGCTGTTTAATGTTTGTACTTTATAAAGGTAAAATACCGAGACAAAACAACATAATACACGCGGCCGGCCCTAAGTGGTTGTAGGCGACTTGCTGTGTAATAACGTAACATCACAATACCGGGGCGTGTCAGCCCAATGCTCGCACACAACAGTACGCTGCCGGCCTTATATATTAAGGATGTGGGCTTTAAGCTGTGTTATCTTATCACGTATCTGTTTAATAAAGGTCTTGGAACAAAAAAAAACAAAAAAAAACATTCCTACAATGTGAAGTCACAGGCACTCCACATTCCCTAGTACATTCTACATTCTACATTCCATCCCAAGCCCCCCCCCCCCCCCCCCCCCCCCCGCTGAAACCCAGCAAATAGTTCTTTGACAACAGGCAGTTGAACCTGTCTGTTTGCATGACCTAAAAATGTAATTGCTCTATTAAATACAACTCCAAAACAAATGTCCGGTGGAAACAGTTTTTGCTCATTATAATAACTGGTAATATGTAGCAGTTTTAATAATTTTAGTGTTGTGTGTTAACCTGAGCTGTGATGTATTTAGACTAATGATAAGAGCCAATAGGAATACTAGAATTACATTCCACTTCAGGATCAAATTATTCAGTCAGCTGCATTTTGTGGCATTAAAATGCTGTTATGAAGCATACAATGTAGATGAAGGCTTTATATGTGGGCTTTCAGTGGCATTATTAGCTGCCTATTTTGGAATTTTAACTTGCTAAAATAATTTCATAACACATATTCCAATGTGTTAAAATCAATGAAGGCTTAATTTAAGAAAGGATATATATTCACTAAGCAAAATAATATTATGAGAAATTATATCTACTAAAGGGTATCCCCACAGACGCTTTCTGAATCCTTGTGTGTTTGACTTTGGCCATGGTATCAGTTCTGCTGACTGTGCCTAAGCGACATCTGCTCTCAGCATCATGGTATTCCCTTCACTCCTTGTGCAAACCCTGTACACATCGCCATGGCCCAACAGTATGTCAGGCCACCAGGTTTGACTGGGAGGTGAAAATATTAATGACCAGAAAATGACGTTCATTTTTTTAACATTAGGCCAACTCAACCCTGTTACCTATTAATTAATTGTTTCTAGATATGAATATTTTCCATACAACCAAATATGTGTCTTGTAGGCAGCTTCTGCGTGCTATGCTCAAGCCGGATATCTTTTGGCATTAGGTGCATATCTTATAATAAGTATTACCTGGTAGTGGCCCGTTACTTAAAAAATTAAGGGCCTTATTTATGAGGCCGTGCGTTACTTTTACGCTGCTGGTGTGTCACTTTTTTTGACGCACCAGCAGCGTAAAAAAATGTGCCTTGTTGCACCATATTTACAAAGTGACGCATCTAGGTAGATGCGTCACTTTGTAAACCCCTGCGCCACATTATATCTGCACCAGGTATAATGTATGCAGGGGGTGTTCTGTCGCAAGAAAGTGCCTTACAGCAGGAGTAAGACTGACGCAGTCACTGGAAAGGACATATTGCTGGAGTTGCGTCACTTTTGTGACACACTCCATCAATGCGCCACTTTTGTGCCATACAGATACGCCAGAAATACTGACATATCTGTAACTCCTTGTGACATGATGCGTCATACAGTAAATATGACGCATCAATCATGCCACAAGGAGGGCGCACTGAGAAGTGAGGCCCGAAATATTTATGTAATTTGGGTCACCATGTCTAAATCAGAAAACAGATTTCAACTATATACTATAATTTATGAAGACGCTCACCACAGACTACCACACAATTAACCAACTTATGCCTAATGGCAGCCAGCAACTTAAAAATAGTATCTATCTAATATCTTGCCCAGTCCAACGGGTACCATCAATTAATGACCCCAGCATGCATCACAGCACACTGATGATAAGGGTAAAACAGAAAAGACTTTTAGACATCTGTATTGAATAACCAAGATTTTGAAGGTTCGTGAAACCTCAGAAAGTGGGTGAGACAGGGTACAGTAGAAGGAAGGAAGCTTCATATCCTGGCAGGACAGGTGAGAAAGATTTCACACAATCCATAACATGATGTATCCTGTGGAGGATAACAAGAGGTGAATTAGCTGAAAGCAAGTTGCATGTGGGAAAGTAATGAAGTGCACAGAAACATGGGTCAAGCATTATGAAGGCCTCGTGGCCTATGCAAAAGCTTTTAAAAATAGTCTGCTTCTGTTCGAAAAGCCAGCGAATGGAAGTCAGATGGCCTATGTTATGCTGTTTTTGAGGGAGTCCTAATACTGATATGGCTGACATCTTTTAGATACACATAATCTGATATATTTACCTTACATATAAGCCCCTAGTATGTGGTATAAAATGTACCTAGGGTCTGTAAATTAAATGTCACCAGCGGATTGAAGCACCTGTTTTGCCATCCACTACAGTGACAGGGCAAAACATGGCTTTATTCCTACCATTGTAGACTGACTGTGGCAGCTTAAACACTGCAATTCAACCTATCAAAATAAACCCTTTTGACGGTTCAAACCCTTTCTTTTAAATATTAAGTCACTCCTATGTAGACCTTCTAATCCACAAGGCAGGGTGCATAGTATTTAAAAGTAGGACATGTAGAAATGTAATGTTAACCTCTCCTTGCAGTGACTAGCACCAAAAAACTATTTTTCACTGTGGCAGGCCAAACTGTGTTATGTAGAAAATTTAAGTACAGACTAAAATCCTAATTCTGTATTTCGGAAACAGGACTAGATAGAAAAATGCTAAACAGATATATTTAAAAGTTATAAAAAATTCAATTCAATGGTGAAGTTAGATTCTTAATAAATATTAAGGAAATATAACTTTTAAAACTTGAGAACTGAAGGTCCTGTAGGCTAAATTTGTATTTGCTCTCCTATTTCTGCCAGACAGAAATTAGCACTTAAATAGGTGTGAAAAGTATGAAGTGCTACCCAAGAGCAAACAATAGGCTCACCAGAATGGAAAGAGATGAACTCCCCTGAACCTGACAGAATATGAAGGGTGGGCCTGGGAGCAATCTTTTTGTCATTACAGTGTCAAATCTTGCTTGAATGTCAAATCTTGTTTGACAGGTCTGCGGGGGTTTTACATATAACACTGGGACACACTTGAAAGGAGTAGAAACAGGATGCCAAATAATTTATTGTGTGCTCACTGTCTGGGTGTTGAATGACCTGGTTGGCCCACCAGACTTCTGTCTCTGAAGTTTTACACTTAACCCTGGGAGTGCACTTTAAAGGAAGGGAAACAAAATGACAAAACAATTCTTGCATATTCATTGTCTGGGTGCTGGAAAATCCTGCCTTGATCTACCAAACGTCTGTCTCTGGGGTTATTGGGGACACTATAGATGCCTCATCCTGGATTTTAGTGTTAGATGTTTGAGGATACTAGGATTACCATAGCACACTCCCCGCACACACATCTAACCCTCAGAGCCCACTTTTAGTGTGGCTAACGGCTTTTCCCATCTTGAAAATGCCCACAGTGCGTAGGGTTGGATCTGGGACTTTTACCCATTAATTAGGGCATGCCAAGGAATCATTCCCACCCACTAGCCCATGCCAGGACTATATGTGGCATCTCCAGTCACCCACAACAAGAGTGGACCAGTGAAAGATCAGAAGAGGACTGAACCTGCTGTCTGAGGCCTGAGAAGAGCCCCAGAGGGCTGGACGTGCTTGCCCGCTTTTACTCAGAACAAATAGGTGAAATCCAAGGGTCATATGGTTGACTTCCTGTTAAAGCCACAGGGACATGACAAGCTACAAGAGATGTATCCTGCAACTGCCCAGTTGCTCAATGGCAACTGGACCTAGACTGGGTTCTGCTGTGGCCTCTGTCTGACACCCTATGAGACTCTAAATGCTTCCCCTGAGGTACTGTGTAGCTTTAGAAGTGTATTCCTGGGTGGATTGGAACTTAAAGGACTAAATTCAGAAGGTACAATCTTTGACAAGGACAAACCTGGTTAGTGTATCCAACTCGCAATCCATTGGACGTACTGTCAAACTGTGCTTAGCTCACGCGTTACAGTGACCATTGAGTATCATTGGCACTTTATGCTCCTTGGCACATGTCCGAGTAAGCTAAGTGCTGTTGACTATTTAAACAGTACTGTCTCAATGTCACAATTGTGAAAGACTATGTCCCTAGTGTGCAAGATGCTACTGGGTATGTTGACGTGAGTGCTCTGTGACATATAGTGAAAGCTGTGTTGCTTTGTATTGAGAGGTTGAGGCCAATGCAGAATGCTGCTAAGTGTGCTATAAAGTGTAGTGTATGTCTGGGCAGTTCACTCCTGGGTATTTTCTGCACTGGAGTGGGGGGCTGTATAGATGAGCTATGTATAGTGTGGCATAGTACTGGGTGGAATATCCCTACGGACTGTGTACAGTGTGGCATAAGACTGGGCAGGCCCCAAGTCATTTGTAAAGTATGGTTGAGCTGGTCAGAGTACACAGTGAAAGTTTATGGAAGTTTGCTAATTCATTAGATGTGACGCACATAAGATTTGAATATACGAAAGCCAGCATGTAGCTATATAAAGCATGAGGAGCTATCACTAAGACTTTCCAAACATTCAAAACATTAAACAATTAACATCTGAAGTCATTGATTTATAGGCAAGCGCTCTGTCACAAACATTAAAGCACTGGAATACTTTAGGAGTGACCTTTCAGAGCATATGACATAGCAAATTTAAATGAAAAGTGGGCTCTATAATATACAGTTTACCCTCATTTTTTCAAAATATTATCATGCAGAGATCCCCAATCCCTCCAATAGGAAAGCAGACTCGCTCCATTCACTCGATTTTTGTAATCTTGCTGTGAGCGGCGGCCAGGGAGGCCGATGTGCAGCCAGAGGTGAAAGTGGGTGGTACCAGTGTAGGTTGTGGGGTCAGCATCCTAAGAAAATATGGGCAGTGCTAGTCGAAGAGCACTCATTAATGGTCTCCTCTTGACATGCGAGATGTATTCCTTCTTTCTTTACTATTCTACACGCCGTGTCTGTTGTTGTCTCTAGGGATAAGATAAGATACTTTTTAATGTTTAGTTAACCCCTTTGTCGCGGCCGCGATTTCGCGGCAGTGCGGCACTTCCGCAAAATGGGCGGGGCCACGGCGGCCGATGGCTGACGGCAGCACTAGCTAGGTAGTGCTCCCGTCGGCCAACGATGTAGCGCAATTTAATCACCGAATAACACATCATCAATAAATAAAATCTTTAAAAAACATCTTCTAACAATTAAAACCACCCAAAATTGATTTAATAAGCCTTAAAATAAGAGATTGTTAAGCTCTACAGCAGAAATCCACAACTGCAACCCGTCAGCTTATCAATATAAACTAAATACCTTTTCCCAGGTTGAGGCTAATTAGGAAGGCTCCAATCTACAATTCTAACAGTTCATAAACCTTATGTGTTATTACATCTAAAATGTATATGCTGGCAATATTTATGGTTAAATTATGGTTAAATTAAAATTTGTGAAAAATTGTCAGAAAAGTGCAACGTGACCATGATAAAATCCTATCTCATCTTAAAGCTAAATTATAATTGCAGTGAAAACCACCTAGTTTAGCATATTCAGTCATCCATATCATAGTTGTTCAGAATAAAAGTAAGACAATATAAATAGGCATCCTACACACTGCGTATAACAATGACAGTGGCCATTACCAGTCACACTTTGCAAGTTTGGACTCAGCGATGGACATACATTTTAAAAATTTTCCCAAAATATCAAGTCTTCCCCTTGGAAACAGTCTATAACTGCTTGCAGACATGCTCGTATAGTATTTCTAGTAAAAAACTGCCTCAACAGCCTTTTACGCTCTTCCATTAGGGCTAGGAAGCAAAAGACACAAAATTAATGGACGGAATGCAGAACAAATCAAAACATTCACCCCCAGTCAAGAGATCTGGGTTAAATCCATCATTCTTTTGCTCACCATGCCACCCCAGTTTAGACCTGGCCATATGCAAATCAGTCTTGACTCTGTGCCTCATGGGAACAGTCCAGCCCGAACTGCCAAGCCAGGTCCTCCCTGGACTGGAAACAAGCATCCTGTGGAAAAGTAAATTTTGCCATGTTCTGTGTCCCTACGTGTCCTCCATCTTATGTTATGTGTGCATGATTAATATGCATATGTATCCCCCATGTTCGATTAAAGACGCAATTACAGTTGTGTCCATCTCTAGTATGCCAGTTTCCAGTTCTCGTGAAAGCTACGAGTATTAGGCCTATGTAAAGTTACGTTGCCACGTTTCTCAGTGTGCACGTTATTTCATTGAAAAGTCCCCGTTTCTAGGCCTCAAAAGGGCCCGGACACCAGATTCAGCTCCTGTCTCCTGAACCCTCGCTGAGGAGCGATACAGCCCCCACCTGTATCCTCGACCCTTCACTTACTTCCTGCCTCGCAGTGCCCGGTTCAGCCTGGCTCTGCCTATGAGTCTGCCAAGAGTATGTTATGATTCTAGTTATCAGTCCAGCCCTCCTTCTCTGCATTCCTAAGCTACTGAATCGCATCAATAGTTTCCGTCATCGTCTAGCCTTTACGTCTCCATGTAAGAGAAATACTGCATTTAATGGTCATTTAATATTCTTCAACGCACTACATGTAGAATAATGCATGCTCCAGTCTTAGAGTCTGTTAGCCTCTCCCCTCCTGACTCTTAGTTTATATCAACATGTCCTCTAAACATTAGATACTAGATAGGGTTTAGGTACATGTCGCCCTGACTCTCCAGACTTCAGTCTCTGCTCCTAGCGCAGAGTTCATAGCCCCCAGCTTCTCCTAGTAACACGTCATTGTCAGTTTGCGCGCACCATTAGGTTAGAGGTCCCGGCTCCTTAGGTAGCCCCCTCCATGTTTCCGCCCCATTTATGACATATTCTGTTACGTTTACATCACATGTCTATGTATACGCCTCTTGTTACACCCACTTTCACCCTTATCTTTCGCGACTGCTATTGACCACACCCACTGCTCCGCCTACTGTAATTCACTGTAATGCAACTGTTTTAGTATATATGCTTGTGCATTGTTATTAAAAGTTATCCTTTTCCTTTCCCTTGATCCTGCCCCCGGTGCTAGCTAGCCATCCCAGATCTTGTCCGTGCAGGTTGTCCTGTTCCTGTCCTTTATGCTGTATTAAACCTGCAAACTCCTACTACCTCGAATCTTGACTCTTATTTATTGAGCTATCTGTTATTCATATATTTATTCAAAAATAGAGGTATTATTTATTTATTTACCACATAATGGCGCCCGAATAGGGACTTGCCCTTTCCCCACGCGCCGGTGAAGCCACGCCGGCCCCCTGACCCTCTGCAGCCGTGACGGAACCATACCGTGCACGTGCAGATATTTCTGCTTCAAGTATCCCTCAGGCCCACGGAGGAGACGGAGGTGGCGGTCCAGCATCCAGACGAGGCGGTGGAGGAACGCGGCGAGTCCCGACCAGAGCCCAAGCCGAGAGTCCAAGGTCCGAGGTATCCGGAGGCCCACCCGTAACTGAAGCCCGAAGTTCGTCCGTCCGGCGTCGAAGCAGTCCAGTCCAGTCCGAGGCCTTCCGTTCTTGCTGCCCGGTGAGTACCGTTGCTGGGGTAGTATCTAGACAGGGTCAATCTAATTGACTCTGGTCCGTGGGTTTTGGTGGTACACAGACCCAAAACGAAGTGTCCACTTCGGTGGATGCGGGTCCTGACGTGTCTCTTTATGAGACCGGTAAGTTTCGTACTGTTTCAGCAGTGCATCTAGTTTCTGTTCTAGTCAGTTCTGTTCTCGAGAAGATTCATGTATTCTGTTTTCAGTATTCCAGGTAGTATTCTGTTCAAACTGTTATTTTAAATGTTCTTCATGTATTTTTAATGTCGTGGTATGAGAGTGGAGTAATTATCGTGTTCATTGTGTATTGTATTGTGTCTAGATTACAGTTCAGTCATGCCCTTATTTTCTAAATTACGTCAGTTAAAAACCAGAAAAGGTCTGTTAGAAGCAGCAGTTCCTGTCCCGCCTAGGGACAGTCCAGGTCATTTTATGTATCAGAAGCATGGCATAAGTGCCATATTATATCTAGATTTATGGGTAGAGTATACCAAACAGTTAGAAGAAAAGTATAGATGGCCCGTATCAGGCACATGGGATGCCGAGTGCATCATGCGAGTAGAAGAAGCATTATGGAAAAAGAAAGCCAGACAGTCACAGAAAGATGCCATCGAGTTATGGCGCAAAGAATCTCATAAAAGAACCGAAAAAGAAATCAGAAAGTCAGAACTAAGTAGAGAATCCTTAGAACGAGCCCAAGAAAGGGAACTAATCGAGATAGGTGAACGAGTTAAAACCGAACAGTCAGACAGACAGAGGAATGCCCTTATTAAGGGTATGTACCCTCTTCTTGCCGAGGGCTTGCCAAAAGCGACCCCGAAGGCATCCAGTAATTTTCCGCCACCATTAGTTCCGACCAAGCTACGTCACAAACCGACCGCAGCTGATATATTCATCTCGTCCTATTTGGACGACACAGTCCCAGAATATGCAAATCCTGTTCCGCCAGCTCCTGTAAATAATGTAAATCCTGCTCCTCCAGTCACCGGAGTACCTGTTACGGTACCCCCGGTCCAGCCCACATTGCAATTTCCCGCCGCGCCAGTACGAAGAGTATCAGTCGACGATTCTAGTTTAGGGGCCGCAGGAGGAGGTCCTCCTGGTACCCCGCCGCCACACCAACGAGTAACGTTAGTCGAGTTACATGAATGTGCGTTACAGCGTACGCCCAAATATAAGTCCGTTGCAGATATCCGACGAGCCCTTACTGAATGCCGCTATGATCCAGTTGCAGGTGATGATAGTACAGTTATATATTCCATCCGTGTAAGACGGGTGACCGGGTATTTGGACACCCTACCGAATATGAAAGAAGATCTAGACAGAATATATCGTTTCATCCGTACAGGGGATGATCCAGAAAGTATTGGCGAAGCCATGTCTCAAAGGAAAGCTGAGATCCAGCTCATGTTATTAAAGTTTCTGATTAATTGTTTAATAAGAGAACAAGATTACCCGACTAAAGATCCGGCCGAAATGAGAATCCTGACAAGGTGGAGTGATAATATAGCCGAGGGTAAGCACAGAACTATCAGTAGTATAGAGAGTATGTACAAGAGAATTCGTAAAGAAATAATAAGGTTACACGAACAACGTAAAGCAGCACAAGTAAGCGAGAAAGAAAATGACTCTTCTACTGAAGAGGTAGAGGACGAGAATCCCGCCAGAATAGCGTATGTAGGAAAATCTAGATTTCCAGACCGTCATTTACGCCTAGAACACAAGAAAATCTTTCATCATCCAGCACCAGAACAAGGTTCTCTAGAACAAGTATTTCAAGCTACCGATCATATTCTGAAATCACGAATCGGTTACAGTGAGTTAAGTACTATGCATGAACAAGAACTAGCCCGATCAGCAGTCCGATGGATTACTGATTCTACCACTTTTCCAGATGAAATAGTGGCACAAATGTTTCTGAAACTGCCCCCAGCCGAGCAACGACTGGTGGGTATGTATATGATCCAGCACCTCATTACCCTGTATGAGGGTCAGCACTCTGATCCAGGTCCGTTACATGATGTCCTGAACGAGTTACTCCAGTATAGATGGAAAGGTCTAGGTACCGATTTAATTAGTGTCATTCTAGAACAGCGCCACAAATATAGAACGTTCCTGAACCCGCATTTTGTTCATGTCTCACCCCCAGAAAGTAAACCCTTTTACATAGATAGACAGAACCCGTTACGAGAAGTACACCCAGTCAGGACAACAGATGGTGAAATGCAACGAGTGTTTGTTTACACCCCGATTACAAAGATGGAACTCTTAGAGATGAAGAAATTAATTCCTTGTCACGACAAAGATCCAGCAGGGTTCCACCGAGAATTAAAAGACATGCTCCGTATGGGAGAATACACGTATCCAGATATTATTAAAATGTTAAAGGTCCTGTTGCCCGCAGGGGTATACGAGAAACTCAAGGAAAAAGAATGGGAGGTGGGAGAGAAAAAGATCGATTGGGCAGTTCTCGAAGCTGAAGATAAGATACGAGTACCAGGTACCGGTCTAGGAGAGAAATGTAAAGAATTACCAGAACTGTTAATACAAGTTTTGCCAAGGTTATTAGCCACTAAAAAGGAAGACTGGGATGCAATCTCAGCCTGTAAACAGAAACAAGACGAAGACACTAGTGATTTTTATTCTAGATTTGAGAAATGCTTTAGTATTAACAGTGGCCTCAAGACAAGTAGCGAGTCATACCCTCATCTTTTTGTTACTAAATTAGTCGAGAATTCAAGTCCACAAGTTAAGAATCGAGTTTTGAAAGTCGAAAGTACCTGGCAAGCTAATACCCCGTCCCAAATGTTACAGATGCTTCAGTATCACCAGAATAGAATCAGAGAAGAGCAAGATCATGAAAGAAAACGTATGAAAGACACGAAAATGAAAGTACTAGTTGCACAATCTGTTCCTCAAGACAGTCAGAAGAGGGGTACGAATCAAGCCAGTCATCCTGCAGTTCCCGTTAAAGGGACATGCAATTATTGTAAACAGCCAGGTCATTATATAAACGAGTGTGCAGTTCTGAAACACAACATAGCTACTGGTAAGACTAAAGAAAGACCACGTCCGCCTAGACAAGAACAAGTTTCACAGACTTCTCAGCCACAGAATGCACAACAGACAGTTCCAGCACCGCAGCCTATTGCTGCAACACAGCATGTTACACAGCAGATGTACCAGTATGCACAGTCCGAGTATCCAGAGTATCAGCCATATTCATGAAACAGCCTAGAGAGGGAGGTAGGCTTGCCTCTCATCGAGATACCTGTAGATCAAGAAGGTCCCTATGTTCACAGTCAAGTATTAGGGAAAGACAGAAAGTTTTTGATTGATACAGGGGCAAGTAGGACCACTATAAGTCACGCCGAAGTTCCAGGGGCTCCGCTCTCAGGCTCTAGAAATGTTTCCCTTGGATTTTCAGGAAAGCCTATTGTAAACGAGATATCTAAGCCAGTTACTCTAGAAGTAGGTCCATTGTCCCGCACTACTGATCTGTTACTTACGAAGTCATGTCCAGAAAATCTGTTAGGCATTAAGACACTGAAAGAATTAGGTGCAGTTATTTGCTGCTCCCCAGAGGGAATACGATTGTTCTTACGTGACTTCAAGGGTCACTATGTATTACGAGATTTTGATCCGAGATTGTCTAATGTTCCGCAGCATCTATGGGCACAAGGTCCAACTGATGTTGGTTATATGCAAATCACACCCCATCGTGTGACTCTCAAGCCAGGTGTAGTCCTGCCACGAATCAGACAGTACAGATTGCCACCTGAGGCTGTAACAGCCCTATCCAAAATTATTGACGAGCTCATGGCTCAAGGAGTAGTTGTAGAAACTGACTCCAATGTATGTAATTCTACGATCATTCCAGTCATGAAACGTACTGATCCAAACGCACCCCCAGTATATCGATTAGTGATTGACCTTCGAGAACTTAATAAATGTATTATTCCCCAGTACCCAGTTGTCCCAGATATCTCTTCCCTATTGACAGCCATTGATTCCGAAGCCTCATTTTTTACAGTCATAGACCTCAAGAACGCGTTTTTCAGTGTCCCCATTCATCCAGACAGCCAGTTTCTTTTCGGATTTTGTTTAAATGGAAGGAGCTATATGTTCACACGCGCTCCTCAAGGTTTCACAGAAAGTCCTAGTATTTACAGTCAAGCACTTAAGAGACAACTAGACAATATTCACATGCCAACTGACACTGCCCTGCTCCAGTATGTCGATGATCTACTGATCACAACCCGTTCTGAACGTGCTTGCGAGCGAGCATCCCTTACAGTCTTGTATTTCCTAGCAGAGATGGGGCACAAGGTGTCCCCTTCGAAGCTTCAATTCTGTGTCCAGCAAGTGATCTATTTAGGCCACTTACTGTCCAAGAGGGGTAGGCAGTTGACATCTGACCGTATCCAGTTAATAGCGAGTCTTCCTCAGCCCAAGATACAGAAGGAGGTGCGTGCTTTTATCGGCCTCACTTCTTACTGCAGACAATGGATTCCTCAGTATGCATTTCTAGCTAAGCCACTGATACAGTTAACGACACAGGAGGCAGCCGTATCGACTGTCCTCCCTTGGACATCTGAACATACACTTAGTTTTAATGAGTTAAAGAAAGCTTTATGCCAAGCTCCAGTTCTAGCTACACCGAACTACAGTAAGCCTTTTACACTTTTCGTCACTGAACGCGAAGGTACAGCATTATCTGTTCTTACACAAGATCAAGCAGGACAATACAAGCCCTGTGCTTATTTTTCGAGCACACTAGATCCTGTAGCCCAGGCTCTGCCTGCGTGCCTCAAGTCAGTTGCAGCCACAGCACTAGCTATCAGACAAAGTGATTCCATAGTATTAGGACACTCCTTGACAGTACAAGTTCCACACTCCGTGGAAGTTCTTTTAAACCGAACACAGACTCAGCACTTGACAATTGCACGTTTAACAGGTTATGAACTGACACTGTTCCAGCCACACATAGAAATCAGACGCTGCAACGTTCTAAATCCTGCTACACTGTTACCGTCAGTTATTTCAAATCCTGCCACACACGACTGTGTGGAAGTAGTTAATATAATGACAAAGCCAAGACAAGATCTGACAGATATTCCATTACCAGATCCCGACCTGACACTTTATGTGGATGGTTCATGTATGAGAACAAGTACAGGAGAACTAGTAGCCGCGTATGCAGTGACTACTGACACTGAAGTTATAGAAACACACCGTATTGACACCCTGTCTGCTCAAGCAGCAGAGCTAGTTGCTCTGACACAAGCCTGCATACACGCCAAGAACCTGAAAGTTAATGTTTACACAGATTCACGCTACGCATTTGGAGTCGTACACGACTTTGGAGTACTCTGGCAGGAGAGAGGTTTCATGACTTCTCATGGAACCAAGATTCAGCATGGTCTCCTTATTCAAGCTCTGTTAGATGCCATACACTTACCGACATCTATTGCTATCATGAAGTGCAAAGCACATACGAAAGTTACTGACACTATTTCTCAAGGTAATGATCTAGCAGATCGCACAGCCAAGCTTACAGCACAGACTCCAGACATGTCAGTTAATCCGACACAGACACATACTCCAGATCTGACTACCTGTATGACAGTTAAGGACCCCACTCAAGATGTCATAGATATCCAGTTACATGCTACTCCCGATGAAATCAAGAAATGGTCCAAACAAGGAGGGGTCCAGACAGATCAGGGATGGGTAACGAAGGGTAAAGCCACATGGTTTCTCCCCGACTCTATGGTTCAAGTCATTATCAATACCGCACATAGTCCAGCACACTTAGGAGAAAAAGCTATGTTAGATAGTATCCAGAACATTTGGTTCAACAAGCATTTACGAGCTGCAGCCAAGCAGAAAGTCCGTACCTGTATGATATGTTGCCAGTTTAATCCAGGTAAAAGTGTCCCGGTGGAACAAGGTGGATTCCAGCCCCCTGACCACCCTTTTGAAGTCCTCCAGATGGATTATATTCAGATGGAGCGATGTCGAGGTTTCAAGTATGTCCTTGTAGTTGTATGCGCTTTGTCCAGGTGGACAGAAGCATATCCAGTCCCAGATTACACAGCCGCGACCACTGCCAAGCAGTTGGTTCGTGAATTCTTCCCCCGTTATGGACTCCCTAGAGTCGTATATTCTGACAACGGCCAGCCATTCTCATCTGAGCTTATGAAACATGTTTCCCTTTTGTTAGGGTACCAGTGGAAGTTCCATTGTGTACGCCATCCTGAAGCAGCCGGTCTAGTAGAGAGACATAACCAGACCCTGAAAATTCGAATTGCAAAAGTATGTAACGAGAAAGGTGTGGACTGGCTAGTAGCTCTGCCAGTTGCTCTGTTTTATATGCGCATGGTCGCACATTCCAGATCAGGTCTGTCCCCGTACGAGGTCGTATTCGGCCGCCCCCCTAATATGTGGGGTACACCTAGACCCCGAAGTATTACCGATGTTTCAAGTAATATGCTGACAGATTACCTAGCTTCCTTGATGTCTGCCCTACACTCTTGTTGTTCACAGGTTGCCGCCGCATTTCCAGACAATACCGAGGTGGCACCGCATGAAATCGTTCCCGGATGCATGGTTCTTGTGAGGAACTTTGATCGTTCAAGTCCACTGGAGCCCCGCTGGAAAGAACCCAAACAGGTCCTCCTGGCCACCCGTACTGCCGTCAAGCTGGAAGGCAGGAAGGGCTGGGTCCATCTGTCACATGTGAAAAGATTTTTTGGACTAAAACCTGTTACCAAGAACATTTCTGAGGATTGTAAAGACTGCCAAAGTACTATTCTTAAGGACTGTCCCGCAAAAGACTATGATACAGATCCCTCCCTGTTAGAGAAAACTCCGCAGCAGGAGTATAAGCTTAAATTAAGGTCTAGTAAAATAAGTCAGCCAGTTTGATTGTCTAAGTCCTCCCCTAGGTGAAACGGTTAGACCGGTTTCTGACATGTATATAATAGACCCCCACAGAGAGAGAGTTAGTGAGAACTCTAAAAGTTGGACTATTATTTTATGTTTCCTGCTATATTTTAGCATTATGATTTCCTGCATAGGTTATGCATTTTATTTGTATTTTCCAGTGTCTCATGTAAATAAGTCTGCTAATGCTACAGTAGAGCACACGTTTAGTGATCTACCTCCTCATGAATTCTCATATCGTCTTGCTATGCGTAATAATTCCTTCATCCGCATGTTACATTATTCACACCAGACCAGCAATGCCACTAATTGTTGGGTGTGTGGTCGACTCCCCTCTTTCCAGACACCGAAGGGAGTTCTGCCACTCTTTCCTTATCCATTTTCACATAATGGTTCGTGTGGAGCATGGTCCACGTTAACGTCATCCTCAACAGATATGTCTTTTCTGAACAGTACATGTTTTCCAGACAAGCAAGGTCTTCCCCACAGAACAGGGTTAGATCTAGAAAATGAAGTTTATAATTTGGGTAATTATTCTTCGAATTTCATGGTCCTGAATGTTCAGTCTGATTCTACTCCAGACTTACCTGCTATATCAGTACTACCAGTTAAAGGTGAATTATGTGTCCGAAATAATGGTTCCATACATGTAGGCCATAGTGATTGTACTACTGTTGTCAAGTATAGTGACAGTAGGAAATCTATTTTCAAAGCTTCACGTCATTCTTATTTTGTTTGTGGTCAGACCGCATATGTTCGTCTGCCCCTTGATTGGGATGGTACCTGTTACATTGCCTTCCTACTGCCACCAGTTTTCCTAGCCCCACCTGACTATCATAGGAATTCCCACCTAGTACATACTAGACACAAGAGAGACCTCCCGATTGTCGATTATACTGAAACTGCTCTAGAACAATACATAGATATCAATAAAGGTGTCTTCCCCTACTTAGGTACTGTTGTAAATAGTAAACTGATACGTAGATTAACCAGAACACTTGAAGCAGTAGTGATTGAGACTACTTCTGCTCTAGGTAACTTAACCGAAGAACAATCCTTTATGAGAATTGTCGTGCTCCAGAATCGTCTCGTCCTTGACGTCATACTGGCCGATAGGGGCGGGGCATGTAGAGTCATCGGATCTAGTTGCTGCATTTTCATTCCTAATAACGCGCCGTCTGTTTATTCAGCTATTACCAGACTCCATAATATTGCCCATATGTTACACCAAGATCCAGGCACCTGGACATGGTCCGGTTGGTTCTGGAATATAATTTCCGCCTGGGGATGGAAAGTATTGTCATTTCTAGGTATTGCAGTAGCGATCATATTCAGTTGCTGCCTCTGTTTACAATGTGGCCCTGCGATTTGCGGCATTTGTGCTACCTCTTGTATTCCTAGTCCCAAGTCCCGTTCTAAATCCCGTTCCAAGACAATTCGAGACGAGCAAATGATACTGTATGAAATGATAGATGGTATCATGAATATTGATGTTTCCTGATGGAAACGTAGTGACAAGGAGGGAATGTGGAAAAGTAAATTTTGCCATGTTCTGTGTCCCTACGTGTCCTCCATCTTATGTTATGTGTGCATGATTAATATGCATATGTATCCCCCATGTTCGATTAAAGACGCAATTACAGTTGTGTCCATCTCTAGTATGCCAGTTTCCAGTTCTCGTGAAAGCTACGAGTATTAGGCCTATGTAAAGTTACGTTGCCACGTTTCTCAGTGTGCATGTTATTTCATTGAAAAGTCCCCGTTTCTAGGCCTCAAAAGGGCCCGGACACCAGATTCAGCTCCTGTCTCCTGAACCCTCGCTGGGAGCGATACAGCCCCCACCTGTATCCTCGACCCTTCACTTACTTCCTGCCTCGCAGTGCCCGGTTCAGCCTGGCTCTGCCTATGAGTCTGCCAAGAGTATGTTATGATTCTAGTTATCAGTCCAGCCCTCCTTCTCTGCATTCCTAAGCTACTGAATCGCATCAATAGTTTCCGTCATCGTCTAGCCTTTACGTCTCCATGTAAGAGAAATACTGCATTTAATGGTCATTTAATATTCTTCAACGCACTACATGTAGAATAATGCATGCTCCAGTCTTAGAGTCTGTTAGCCTCTCCCCTCCTGACTCTTAGTTTATATCAACATGTCCTCTAAACATTAGATACTAGATAGGGTTTAGGTACATGTCGCCCTGACTCTCCAGACTTCAGTCTCTGCTCCTAGCGCAGAGTTCATAGCCCCCAGCTTCTCCTAGTAACACGTCATTGTCAGTTTGCGCGCACCATTAGGTTAGAGGTCCCGGCTCCTTAGGTAGCCCCCTCCATGTTTCCGCCCCATTTATGACATATTCTGTTACGTTTACATCACATGTCTATGTATACGCCTCTTGTTACACCCACTTTCACCCTTATCTTTCGCGACTGCTATTGACCACACCCACTGCTCCGCCTACTGTAATTCACTGTAATGCAACTGTTTTAGTATATATGCTTGTGCATTGTTATTAAAAGTTATCCTTTTCCTTTCCCTTGATCCTGCCCCCGGTGCTAGCTAGCCATCCCAGATCTTGTCCGTGCAGGTTGTCCTGTTCCTGTCCTTTATGCTGTATTAAACCTGCAAACTCCTACTACCTCGAATCTTGACTCTTATTTATTGAGCTATCTGTTATTCATATATTTATTCAAAAATAGAGGTATTATTTATTTATTTACCACAATCCTAGGGCCGGTTTCGGGGTTTCACTCCTCATCAGCCAGGATAGCTTGATTCCAGTGGCAAGGTGAGCCCGGGACCCACATCTGGGCATACCCGGCGCACTTAGGGCGAGGAAGCAAAAGACACAAAATTGATGGACGGAATGCAAAGCAAATCAAAACATTCACCCCGAGTCAAGAGATCTGGGTTAAATCCATCATTCTTTTGCTCACCATGCTACCCCAATTTAGACCTGGCCATATGCAAATCAGATTTGACCCTGTGCCTCATGGGAACAGTCAATCCAGAACTGCCAAGCCAGGTCCTCCCTGGACCGGAAACTAGCATCCTAGGACCGGTTTCGGGGTTACACCCCTCATCAGCCAGGATAGCTTAATTCCATTGGGGCTGGGCAGCAGCAGAAAGCCATGTGACAAATGTCTTCCTTGTAATAAATGCAAAGAAAACATGATGTCTCTTTAAAAAATCTCCCCCAATACGGTGAATTAAAACAAACTTGCAAATCTCCAAGTCGGAAGTGCAGCACCTTTGATCTTGATTTTAATCTTGGTTTTAATCCATTCAACCCTCCTAGGGGAAGAAAAGGAATAGAAGAGCCCGGGAGGTTCGGCTATTGAGTCCAGAAAAGGATCAAGATTTACAGGTTTATAGTGGACAGATAAGTGGGACATCAGATACAGCCCATATAATCGCAGTAGAATGCCACAAAAGAACCCCTACATAATGCTCCTCTATTAGAACTAATAGCATTAAAACAAGTTATCGAGACCTTAAGAGATGAGGTTGCTGCACTTAGGAAGGAGGTTGCCACTTTAACTGTATCGGAGATGGCACTACCTAGGAAAGAGGAATGTCTTGGTTTGCCAAGAGTACCTCAATTACTGACTCAATCGCAAATGGCCAATAGGAAAGAAAGGCCATATGATAGAAGAAGTGTTGAGAAATCACTTGTTGAAACACTAAATCCTAGCATTAGTTCTATTACACAACATCAGAAAGCTATTCCTGGTTATCGCCCTCTCAAATTTATTGATGTAGAGAACTCGAGAAATGCTTTCCCAGGTACTTGCACTAGGAGTCATCTAGGGGGAGTGGATAGAGATAAAGCAATACTAGATGGAAATATTGCATCGAGGTCGTTGAAGGATGGGATTTATATGAAGCAGGGAGAATATTGTGATGGAAATGTGATCTATCTTATGAATGTACCTAAGCTTGCACAGGTGGGGTTTGAAGATCAACATTCTGTAAGGCCACTGCTACTCAATTAGAGATGACATTAAATATGCAAGAAGATCCAACCAACCAAGGACAGCAAGGGATATGATTGAGGTGGGGTTTTATGACAACGGCATGGTCACTGGTCTGCTTTCAATAGAGTCCTGCACTATTCCTTTGGAAAATACATTGCTTGTAATGAAATATAGACGACCCCTGGGCCCAGAGCTAGTACACCAGTGGGCTAACATGGGAGACACCCGCTCAGGGTTGGGTAGAGGTGAAAAAGATCTAAGGTGACTACATTCAACCGAAAGCTATTTGGCTATCCCAGGGGAAACGCTTAATCCACCATTTTCTAAAACATTAGTCAATAGCCAGAGGGTGGGTGAAAATGCGAACAATGTAAGAACTTTAGTTGGACTAGATAGCATTAGTCCAAATAAAAGCCCTAGAATCAGAGACAGATGGGCTTCGGTTCCCCCGGTCGCAGATCGTCCACCAGTAGATTCAGTAGGTGGTTCGATCTGAGGCCCTGATCCAGAAGGTGGGATTGTCCCTACCTCTGATCTACGGATTTTGGTGTGGAATGTGGCCGGGAATCAGAAATTACAATCTGACCCTGACTGGTATAGTTTTGTGGACACTTTTGATTCTTTTCCAGGAAACATGGAGCCTGGCCACCCCGTATAGGAAAGGTTATTCGGTGTTTGCAATTGATGGAAAAAGAAAAAAACAAGGTAGACCTTATGGAGCTCTGGCCATCTGGGTAAAAAACACATTGGGGTTTAAAGCTAGGCCCCTAAAAGTTGGTACACAGGATATCTTGGCACTTGAGTTGACCTTATTTTGTGGTTGGAAGGTTAGAATATTTAATGTTTATAACAGAGTAGATTGTGCAATAGAGGTAACAGGCACTATGCACAAGTTAGACGATGCCTTGACTAAATACTCAGACAACTACCCCACTATAGTTGCAGGCGACTTTAACTGTACTTTTGAACCTTTTATTTCTACGCCCCGAGATCTTACTGAGGATTAGGATTGTTTATGGTCTATTCCCCCTTTAGATTTACCAACAGTGAGGTGGTCGAAGAGAGGAGCACAGGTGCTTGCGCTAACTCTACAACATGAGCTTAGAGTTACAAATGGGAGGACAAAGTCTGGCCCAAAAGGGGAACATACCTTTAATAGGCCAGGTAAAACTAGTAGAATTGACTATTGTCTAATTACCCCAAACCTTTGGCCTCAATTATTTGGCATGATAGTTGTGAAAAGAACAGAAAGTTACCATCATGCTCTCGCTCTTACTCTCTCAATAGAGGGCCCTCTGCAGCCAACGCACAGGGTACACCCCAATGTGACTATACTTACCACTGCAAACAGCCAAATAGCTCTAAAGTGGACATGGGTGCAGAAACATCCAGAACCCTTAGAAGTAGTGAAGATTAAAGCAAGGCAGCTGATTAAGGATCCAAGCGTTCTTTGTCCAAAAGATGCCATTGCGATTTTAGGGTCTACCCATTACCTTTTCTTTAATGAGAAAAGAGGTATATTGAGCCACCCAGAAAAACCAAGAAGAAAAGAGGGACAAGTACTGGCTTAAAGCATGATAATAGGAGCTCCTGGTTTAACCAGGGCTGTACTAAGGCAGAGGGTGTGCTTATTGGTGCAATCAAACAAGGGGGTTCATGTAGAAATTTCTACTTGTAGAGCTGGATACAAAAAGGCTATCGATAAAGCAAAAAAGTAATGGGAGTATGGGTTTCTTTGCACACTGCCCTGTCAGATAGTGACCCCGAAGGGTTCTGGAGACAAGTGGCATGCTGGTTAAAAAGGGAAGGACCTACACTTGAATATACTGTACAACCGGAGGAATGGGTTGCGCATTTTGGTCCTCTCTATGGAGACGACACCGATACAGCTAGTGATGCATTGGTGGAAATGAAGTTCTCCAGGGGGTTTGAAGATGGAAATTTGGTTATCACACTAGAGGAAACATTAACAGCAATATCCTCCTTTTGTCAGCAGTTTTTAGGAAGGGTTCAAAATTGGATAAAGGAAGCAAAAATTCTGAATGACTTTCAGACGGGCTTTTGTTCCAAAATCAGCACGCTGGTCCGGGTGTTTCGGCTGATCTGTATTTATTGGAAAGAAGTAGTTGTAATGGGAGGGAAAGCTTTATGTGGCCTTTGTGGATCTGTGCATGGCATTTGATTTAGTTCCAAGCAAAAAACTATGGAGGGTGCTATTGGAGATGGGCGTTCCAAATAATATTTTAAAAATTTTAATTTGAAAATTCAGCACAGGTTAGATGGGGTGCCAACAGTCAAGTAACTGAAACTTTTCCAGTCAAGCGAGGAGTGATACAAGGATGCGTGTTGGCACCGACCCTTTTTACTCTTTTTATTAATGGGGTTGTTGAGTTTTAAGATAAAGATGGCTGTGACGCCCCAAAAATAGGGTTAGGAAGAGTACCGGCACAATTGTTTGCTGACGATACCCTTTTAGTTTCAAAATTTCCACAAGGGTTGCAGAAACTTTTAAATGATTTTTTAAAGTTGTGTAAAGAAAGAGGGCTTAGACTAAATGAAACAAAGACTAAATTCATGATTTTTGATAAGGGTAAAAGTGCTGCAAAGTTTAGGCCAATGTGGGCCGGCAGTATAAATTGGAGAAGGTCGAAGCCTTTGATTACTTGGGTATCCGACTCACTCCAACAATTAACTGGTGCCCACTGGTGGAAAAATCAAAACTCCAACTAATACAACAATGTGCACTCATAAGCAAAATTCATAGGAGGACTGTATCTAGGCAAATTGCCCCCGCCCTCCAAATTTACAACGCTAAGGTTTTGGGCGGGGGACTGTATGGTGCTGAGCTCTGGGGCTCTGGGGCTCTAGTACCCTAGTTTCTTTAACTACAGTTGAAAATCGGTTTCTTAAATCACTGGTTGACCTTCCTGTTAGTTGCCCTCTGATTCACTTTTACTTTGACATTGCTCACAAACAACTAATATGAACATGAAATGGATTACAATTAGTTGGATCTAGTATCCTGAAACTGCAGTGCGTCTGGGTGTGGAGCGTGATATTCACGCTCCCCACTTGTTCATATATGTTTATGGTGCATGAGGGCATGGCACAGCCCAGTTTGCACGCAATTGATACAGCTTGCAAAATGATGGACTTTAATTGACTATTCTGACAAATATTGGAGTGCACACCACCCCTTTCATTTTCACAAACAACTAAAGCATAAAGTAAATTATAAAATGTCATTATTTTGGTTTAGGCTGTGGACGATAGAGGAGTTGGATCCCTATTGTGATGCCCTGAAGGATCTTTTAAGATTCCCCGAGGCTGCATCAATAAGGTGGCTCTCCTGCTTGCGTGATTTATTGGGGAGACTGGGGATGGAAAGCCTCTAGTCTAGCCCAGAAACTATGAGCAGCATTTCGAGTTAGAAGTTGAAAAAATGTACTGGGAAAAAATATTTCAAATGGAATTGACAGAGCATTTCTCAGGTCTAACAAAAGATTTTCTATCCTTTAAAAGTCGCCCACGTTTTGAAACATCTATAGAGGAAATTACTCCTCCGCTGGCACACAAGCTTTTTCTACAGTTTAGATCTAAGACCCTACCGACTAACTTTTTCTGCTCTAGGTGGTCCATGTGTCCCCCAGTAGTTGATTTATGCCCTGCGTGTAAAGCTTCCACAGAATCTATTGTTCATTTACTCTTTTTTTGTTCTTATTATGCCCTACTGAGAAAGAGATGGATAATACCCTTATGTAGATCTGTTGGTCCGGGTCATTACCTGGAAATTTTGAAGTTATTGTCTACAGATACCCGCAGATGAATAGTTTTTGGTATTTCTCGCTTTTTCTATGCTCTTTGGACTAGGCGGGGAAAGTTAATGCATTGAACTTTTTAGATTTTTAGATATGTATGACTCTGTATTAATAGGAAAATTAATTGCTGTATCTTGTGTAGTGTAAAATCTTTATGAAATTGACTCTTTTTAAGGATTTTATATATTTCTTATGGAACCTGTGATGTGATGTACTTTTTTGAATCTCTGAGATTGTAATAAAGTTTAAAACAAACAAATGTCTTCCTTGTAATAAATGCAAAGACAACATGATGTCTCTTTAGAAATCTCCTCCAAGACGGTGAATTAAAACAAATTTGCAAATCTCTACGTCAGAAGTGCAGCACCTTTAATCTTGGTTATAATCCATTCAACCCTCCTAAATATGACTGAAATTTTAGGGCGCCATATGAACCAATAACCATCCATGCATGGGCTCTTTTAGCTAACACCTCTCTATCCATTAAAGATTAAATCTTTTGTCCTGGTCCATTTATAACTCTATTAAATGCAGTTTTAAAAAGGGTTAAAGTCCAAAGCTCCTGTGCCTTAAAATTAGATAGGGCCACATTAAGATATTCATGTACTGCAATGTTTCTAGGGACACTTATTGCCTCCCACACAATTGTACTGAGCGTAGTTCTTGGATCATTTTTTAACTTATGACAACATTTCAAATATGCTCCAATGCTACTTATGCAATGCCTCCTAAGGTCAAACTCCAGACGGATTTGGGCTGGTGAAGCCTGCCAAGATAAATTTAACATGCAACCATAAGTTCCTAACATGACGTTGTATATCATTTAATTAGCTTTTCTTCTCAATATCTGAATGCCGTATGTCAAAGAAGGCGCATGTTTAGCTGTCATTACTTGCAAGAGTGGCTGTAGAGACAGGCCTTTTAAAGACTTCCGCCGGGAAGAAAAAGCAACAGCTAATACGTTATTTCTTCTTAAAATTGCAACACTCTGATTCTTAAATGAGCCTCTGAAGTCAAAAATATCTATACTCCGATATAGATTCCAGGGCTTTTCCTTCTATATAAAATATTGGTGGTGAAGATCTTCCCCTTAAACTAGCATGGTTTAGGTTTTATTAAGATTTATCCACAGCATATTGAGCGGTTGTATTAATTAAACACTGAAGCCCCACCTTGGTAGAGCTAATCAACACAACATCATCAGCATACATCATATGGGAAAATTAAAACCAGCCATTGTCGCTGAATATGAATTAATACTATTTAAAGCAAATGTGGGCAGCTGCACTTATTTTTTTTTAAATATAAATTAAGCACTGGTTGGAGAGCATTCATTACTGGTCTCCTCTTCACCTGTGAGACGTATTCCTTCTTTCTTTCTTGTTCTACACCCTGTGCCTGTTGTTGCCTCTAGGGGTGACTCTAGAGATGCCTTACGTTGTCTCAGGTTTTCCACCCATTGGTTGCTCTCCTTCCTTCATAGTATGGATAGAGGTGAAGGAGGAACAGGCTTGTGGCGGTGCTGCCTTATCTTCTATGCTGCCCCCAAGTAATTTTATCACAAGACCGGAGGCTCCTATTATGCTGACTTGCTTTCATTTCAATAGCAGCAGTCAAGAAAAATAAAAACTACAAATCCCAAGAGGCTTAGCAACATGCTAGCCAATGGGAATAAAAATTGTAAAGTCAACAACAATCAATAGTATAACATCACAAAGTATAATTTCCTGCTTGACTGCGAACAGCCCTCTTTTCATGTGGCTCACAGTCAAGATAAGTACACTAATTTATGTATATTGTCTTTATTGCAATTTGGTGATAATGTTATTATTATTATATTACTAGTTTTATTGCCATCTTTAATTTGGCTTTCTGCCGTTGAGCGCCTCACGCTTGCCAATTCCTCCCTCTCTTTCTGACACCGCACGCGCAGGATTGTGTTCTTTTTCCTCACCCGAGTTTGTGCCCGCCATTTCGGAAACACTGCCGGCATTCAGTCTCTGGTTTGCGACCTGTCTTTCCGTTTCTGCCTCAAACTATAGCCTTTTCGCTTGTATTTCCCTCTCAGCTGTTTCCCCTGTGGTTCAAAGCTCCATAGTCTATGCAGTAGCTCCAGAGGGGTGCAGCTTGTTTCTCCGACTCCTCTCAGCTCACTGGCAGGTTTGAACAGAAATACACGCCCCACAGGGGTGTGTTCTCAGGGTAGTGCCTGCCGCCTCTCCATTTCATCAATTTGAGCTATATAGTTGCTGGTTTTCGTGAATACTTTTGCTACAATAGAAATAGATAGCTTCTCTTTAACAAACAATGACAACGCTATGGGGAAGCTTTCAAAAGTGATTTGAATGAATGTATTCATTCTTCAGTGGAACAAGCATTGCAGCTGCCATAGAATTTTTTTTTTTTAATATTGAAAATTCAATGATGAGCTGATGTCCAAGGCCTTACTGGCCCATTCTGCAGAGAAAAGCAGAAAACATAAATCCTTACGTTTATTTATAAAAAGTTATCTCCTCTTATGATGATTTTGCACCTTTGACATGTGAGGTTTTCTCATGCCAGACTGAGGACGTTGCTCCTCCCAGGCCTCATTTAAAGGAGGGGAATATCAAGTAACATGCTAAGTGCTAAGACAAACAATAGTCAAAATGTTCCTTAAGAAGTTATAATTTCTAATATTTTGGACACTGATGATGAGATGAGGATGCTGATGCCATTACTTATATGCCTGGGTTCGATGATCCTTCTTTTTCTCCTCCCCCTTCCAAAAAAAACTCAAATTGATTCTTTCGCATCCAAAAATGTCCTAGACTCTGAGGTTTCTCCTGTATTTGGTCCTACATCAATTCATCATCCAAAATCGACAGAGTGGTTTCCTGCTGCCCTTATAGGAGATCACATTTCTTCAAGGCTTTCCCTTCCCTTAGACATACAAACTAGAAGCAAACTAAGATCTGAATGTCCTCGATCATCTCTTTAATCCAACATTACCTCTACCCCGTCCATTGACCCATCTTTGCTCACCTTCTTTCCTAAATGTGACAAAGACCCTCACAAAGGCATTGACTACTGGATGTAGTGGGTCCTGTAGCTCGCATTTTTGACATGGCAGAAGCCACTAGATTGGATAAATTGGATATTTATCCCCACATTCTTTCCATGTGGACTCAAAAAGCACTCTGCTTTCATGAAACTGCCAACTCTGCAATATCTCACAAGCAAATAATAGGTCTCCCTTTAAAGTTGGATCCCAAATTGGCTAATCTAGCTTCCCTTGATCCAGGCATTACAGCTGATGGTCTCCTGCTTGGAGATTCCTTCAATAAGGACCTTAGTAGATATGTGACCAAGTTTTCTTCGATTTATAAAGCCCAGCAATCACTAAAAAAGGTATTCTCACAGCAGGTTTTTGCACAGGTCGGTAGAGGCAGGAGTCACTTTAATGGTCATCCCTACCACACCCAGGGATCCAGAGGCTCCTTTAATTCAGACTACTCCTAGCAAGAATGCAAGCCGCAGTTCTACCATCAAAGAGGTAGAGGCTACCGAGGTCGCAGACAAAAGAATTACAGAAACAACAATCAACAAAGAGAGTCTTCCTTTTGGCCATCCTCCTTTTGGGGCGTCTTAAGTTTTTCTTTCAAAATAGCAAACTATAACTGCAGATCCTTGGGTGCTAAACACAATTCAAGGTTATCTTATATAGTTTTACTCGCTACCTTTTCAAAGTTTTTTCCCTCCTCCTCGAAAGTTCTCATCAGACATGACCAAACTTATTTCTCTAGAAATAAAATCTCTTTTACAATAACAGGCCATTCAGATCTCTCTTCCAGACCCTTCAAGAATTCTCAGTTCCCTAGTCTTAGTTCAGAAGAAAAACAAAAAGATGCGTCCAGTGGTCAACCTCAGACTTTTCAATCAGTTTTTGGTGTACTGACATTTCAAAATGGAGACTATAATTAATATCAGGGACTCATTGTGTCAGCATGACTGGAGAGACTGGACATACAGGATGCCTACTTGACATTTCCTATCCATCATTCCAACGGAATATGTATTCAATAGCAGAGTCTCACTTACCAATTTTCATCTTTTCCCTTCGGCCTTTCTTCAGCACCTTGGTGTTTTACGATGGTAATGAAACCTGTGGTGGCTTATCTCAGACCTCTGGGCATCAGAGTAATAATTTACTTAGACGACATTCTGATCATGAGTCAAAATATTCAGTCCCTTCGTGTCCATCTTCATCTCACCTGTTCTTTTCTTTCAGAGCTGAGTTTTCCTTTAAACAAGGGTAAATCGGTTCTCATACCCACTCAATAAATAAAATTTCTAAGCTTTCTGGTAAACTCCTCAAGCACTACCTTACATCTTCCTCAACCAAAGGTAAGAGCAATTAGGCAAATATTCTTCATATTCTTTGCAGTTCCCAAATGTCTTCTTCCGTCCAGGAAGTTTTTCTGGGCCCTCCACATCACTGAGCCCTTCAACGCCTAAAGATTTACCACCTCCAAAAGGATCTGGCTTATTCAGATTCAATCCTGGAATGGTAGGACTATCTTTGTATCAGTCCCTGATCTTGTACTAGAATCAGATGCAGGCCTGGCACGATGGGGTGCCCGTTGTGGTCCATTCTCGACTGTAGGTATGTGGTCTTTCAAGGAGACCAAACTGTACATCAATTGTTTAGAGATGCTGGCAGGCTACTTTGCAATCAAAAGCCTGGAAAAAGACAGAATACAATTTTCCATCCTTCTTCGCATGGGCAATGTGTCTGGGGTCCAATTTCAGTGATTGGAAGCGTCACCGTTCTGTTTTCCACTCTCTGTCTCAAAAATGGGGCCCTTATCACATTGATCTTTTTGCTGCACACCTCAATGCCCTTCTGCCACATTTCTTCACCTGGCATACAGATCCTCATTCTTTAGCTACAGATGCTTTCTTACAGGACTGGTCTCTTAGACAACTACGATTTGCCTCCTCTCCTCGTGATAAACAGAGTGTTGGCTCAGGTCAGACGTCAACAATCTTCTCTGGTATTGGTGGTCCCATTCTGGCAATCACAGGTATGGTTTCCTCCCCTTCTGGAACTGACAATTGATTTCCCAGTCCTTCTTCCATCCTTCCCCGATCTTCTACGGGATCCTCTGGGCCACCCTCACAATCTGGTCCTCAACAACTCTCTCACTCCTTCTGCTTGGAGAATTGCAGGTCAGCTCAATCTTCCCATTTCATTTCACCAGAGACTTCAGAATTCATTAGCAAAGCCTAGGCTACAGGAACAACTAAAGCTTACAACTCCACACAAGCTTTCTGGGCAAGCTGGTGTTTGGGAAAACACCTCAATCAATATTTAGCCGATATAGTCTATATCATTAATTTTCTGGCAGCTGAAACTAGGGGATGTAAATCTAACAGGACCATAAACGTGCACAGATCTGCAATTTCATTAAAACAGTCGGAGCACACCAGATTATCTGTCGTCTTTTAAAGGGAGTAACATTTTCTAGACCTCCTCATCCAAAATATAACAAATTGTGGGATATTAATGTAGTTTTGACTTTGTTTATTTCATGTCCTGACAAAGCAGCTCTTTCCTTGAAGATGTTTTTTGTAAAACTTACTATGTTATTGTGTTTGATTTCTATTAAACGTTTATCAGATGTTATGTTATACTGTATTTGTATAGCTCACGTACACCAAAAAGGTTTCTTAGCGCTGAAGACGCAGTTGTCAAAACTTTAGACATTTCTTCTCATCAGTACACCCCCACAGGGGTTATGTTTACAATGAAAAATGCACAAAAAACAATTTAAATTCAGTTGTTTACCCTTATTTCTCAGATCAACCTAAACTGTGTGTCAGACAATGTCTCAAGGTGTACGAAGCAACAGACTGTTGATCTCAGAACGTCCTCCCATTCCCAACTTCTCATTTCCTTTTGTAAGCCCCATAATTCTGTTTCCTCTGCCACCCTGGCTCGTTGGTTCAGATGGGTTATGTCCTTAGCAAGTATTGACATTTCTGCTTTTGGAGCTCATTCTGCTAGCTACATGCTAGGAACTGTTCATGTTTATTATGGCTTTTTTTCAATTGTATTCTCCATTTATCATTTATTTTCTGATAATATCAAACTTTCCGCACAAGAAAAGCGGGCTCTTCGCTGGTAAGCGGGACATTATACTTTGTGATATTATACTTTTAGTTGTTGCAGTCATTGTGTTTTTTATTCCCATTGGCTAGCATGTTGTTAAGCCACTTGCGCTTTGGAGTTTTTATTTATCTTGACTGCTTATTGAAATGAGAGCAAGTTAAGATGGCATAACACTCACCTCCATGTCTTTTATAAAATTAAGACTTTCCTTCATAAATTACTAGGAGAGTCTACAATCTGATCAGGTGGCAGACTGTATGAACTTCAGTACCATATGTTGTATTTTTTGGTCATTGAAAACATACTAAAATATCTAAATAAATCCTTTTCATTTTAAATAATGGACTATTTTCAACCTTACAGTCTATGTCAATTACCCAGTGAATCTTTTGTGTTTTATTGGCACAGATCTGAGCACAAAAAGTAAAGCACATCTCTCAACCCATCAAGGGGTACATTTGAATAAATATATAAGCATAGCTGTTTTTTTGCAGAAACGTTGTGGTATGTGAGGAATGTGGCCTCTGTCTCCAGTAACAGTCAGCCATTTAACATTCTTTTGCAAGAAGATAAATATTTGTAGTTGTTATTTCCCTTAAAACAGCGGCATTAAAAATATTTCGACAAATGTAATTTTTGGGGGTTTAACGTTCTACAAAATAAAATGTAGCAAATTGAGCACTGTATCAGCTAGAACAAAACAAATATTAAGGCAGTCACATCCAATATACCTCAGGGCAATGCTGTGTGGTCTTGTGAAGTATTTTGAATTCGTATAAAATAGTAGTGCTAACCAAATACACTTCGTATTGGGAAAATCAGGTAATGCCAGAAACTTTACAAAAGAAAACAGACTGAAAAGTCATCTGAGAGGAAACATTTGGTTTTTACGATAGGCATCTGTTTTTCAAACAACAGAGTCTTCAAAATGGATAAAGGAATTACCCAACAAATTTATATTTCTCAGCATGTACAATAAACTTGTTAAAATGTTCAAAAGATTTCCTACATCCCTTTTAGTGTCATCATTTAACTCAGGTGACTGTCATCAGTTACAGCAAAAACATGTTGCTTCAACTTGTCATAAGACACTAATCTCTCCCCCAGCATTATCACATGCTCTAAACCTATACTCAAATGATTGCCGCCTTTCTTGACTAGGTGCCTGGTTTAGAGATTGGAGGATAGAGAAGTCCATCGCAAGCCTAGTGGAGAACCTTGTCCACCAAACTCACAGAATGGCTGCTCTATTTTGAGTCGGACAAACCATCATCTTTCCATAGCAGTGACCCCGCTGGCACTTCTGTTGGAAAGCTTACTCCAATGGGCTGACTCAGTAGGGTTGTAGGTGCAAGTGCATCGGAACATCTGCCCTATTTTTGTCACCCCAGGACAAATGTGCCGGTACCGGACAGAAGAAAAAGAAAAATAACTCACACACTGTGGGAATACGTTCCCACGGTGCGGGGGGGGTCATTAGTATTTTTTTTTTACTAATGTTTTGGGAGTTTGTTTGGAATATCAAAAACATTTGGTGTGTGGCCACCTGAGTCAGTGGCTGAACACCAAACTTGCTGCACCTTCAGAGGAACCACCAGTACCTATTCATGCAAAGAATCATAGTTGACCGCACCAAATCTGGAGGGCGGTAGTTCGTCAGGGTAGCAGAAGTAGTATCCCTTGATGGATGGTGGCCCATCAAACACTATACTTTAAACTAGGCCCAAAGTTATTTATTTCCTTCAACTGAACAGCCTATTTAACCGCCACTAATCACCTCTCTGTTTTTAATGTTCCACTGCCCTGTGCCATCCCATCTTGTATGCTTGTATCCACTTCCCCCGGATCACCATCTCTTACAGCGATCACTAAAGGCAAGGGCAAACAGGAGAGACCATATGACTGTTTATTGCTCCATCTATAGAATGCACTCTACCATATGGTGGTGTGCGTGCATCCTAGCAGCTAACCTCGACAATCCAGCTGAGTTTTGTATTGTCCTAGCTGGCTGCACCACCTTGAGTAAAGGCTTGTGGAACGAGTGCAAGATCACATCCACAGACCAAACACACGTCCTAAAGTAGTTAAAACTAACCCTGGGCATTGGACTACGGTACACTCGCGAAGCGTGCGTAGTTTGCGCAACTACGCGCTACGCGAATTGCACGTAGCACAGTGCACAAATGCGTAGTGGGCATTTTTTGCTTGCTCGCTGTCCTCAACGTCAAGTTGGCGACGGCGAGCGAGCAAAATAACATCCCGTCAAGACTTTTTCCTCATTCGCAATCAGCAACATCAAGTTGCTGATCGCAAGCGTGGAAAATAAACCTCCCGGCGAGATTCTTAACGCAGGGAGGTCAGGTTTCTCATTGCGAGTGGTCGCGTATACTCGGGACCGCTTGCGATGAGAAACTACCAGTCTGCGTTGAGAAAGCTGCCGCACGAGTACAATCTACTCGAGCCACAGAAAATGACCGCTTGCACTGTGCAAGATGCGGTTTTGCAATGATTGCACAGTGCGGACAAGCATCCGGCACTGTGCAATCAGTGCAAACAGCATTTTCTCTACTGCACTATGCAGTTTGCGTAGCTACGCGTAGTTTGCGTAGTGCGAAGTGCACTTTGCGTAGCTACACGTAGCGCTACTATGCGAACTACGCCCAGGGTTAGTCAAAACTCCATTCAGCAGCTGATGCTACTTCTCAATAACGGAGTAACGTAATTATTTTGAGAGTCAGTCAATAGAGAAGCAAAGGTCACTGCCTTCCCCCCTCTTACTTCCATGCATCATGACAACATCGCAGCTACTGCTTTGACACTGGGGTTTATGGTCTTCCTTTTGAAGTAATAGGGAGTCACGATCTTGGCCTCAAAAACCTTCTCCTTTTCCTTTCAAACACTGTCTTCTGTATACGTGCCCCTACCTTTCATTTTTATATCAACACTCTCAATGGCTCAGTCTTGTCTGTGATCTTATTTACCAACTTAGAGTAACACCCAATGAAGCCCAAAAAATAATTTAGCTGTTTCTTTTCTTGTGGTTTTGGCACCCCTTACTTGCTAGCAATAAATCTGCCTCTGGTCTCACTCCATTGGTCAAGGTGGTATATCCCAATTACTCCACCTCTTCCTCTAGGAATTTACACTCATCCTTGCGTATTAGCATACCAGTTTTACACAAATGGTCCAGGACCAGCTTCAAAGCCAAGATTTGTAATATTGGAAGATTACATAGAGCACTGAAAAGGAGGTCCTCGGCATCTAATTCTGAGTAGCATTGTACTTGCCGAGGAGCAAACTGTGCGTCTGTAAACTCCATTACCTGCAGGAACCACCTCACAAAGACTGTGCGATTATGAGTTAATCCACGCCAAACGGGAAATAAACCTGTGGCTCCAGAATTTCCAGTCCTAACTACGCACAGAATTCCCAATCCCTGTTTATTGATGATTCCATTGATCACCTGCTATTGATAGGTAGTAAATGGGAGCTGGAGGGTGGGTCGGCTGGTGCAGAGCAAAGAGTTGGGAGCATGTCAGTGGGCGCGCGAGGCTCGGGCCAGGTAGATCCACAGGAGGGAGTTAGGAGGGGGCTTGGCTGCTTTTGTGCCTGCTGCCCCTGGCTGACCACCTGCAATTCTACAGACCAAATTATCCAGTTGGGAAAAATGGTCCCAGAGTTACCGCACCCGGAAAATTTGTCTGCAGGCCTGTGATCTGCAGGATCAGTTTCTCACCTGGGAATATCCCTCTGCCTGACTAGGTGAGCCCTTATTGGGCAACCAGCTGCCTCTTCGGGGCTGATTAGTAACAAGTGGATGAGAATACAATAAACTCAAGCATTCTCTGAAAAGTTAATCAATGTATAGCTGTAGAACCTGTAGGACACCTTATGACTACTTGCAGGATGTACGTGAGAACCTCTACTCTAATTCCCTGTTTCTAAAGCATATATATATATATATATATATATATATATATATATATATATATATATATATATATATATATATATATATATATATATATGTATGTATGTATATATATATACATATATATATATACATATATATATATATATATATATATATTATAGATAGATAGATAGATAGATAGATAGATAGATAGATAGATAGATAGATAGATAGATAGATAGATAGATAGATAGATAGATAGATAGATAGATAGATAGATAGATAGATAGATAGATAGGTATTAATCTACCTTGGAATGGATTGACCTGCAAACAGGAGTGTAGTACTGAAAAAAAAAGAATTGTGGGTGTATTCAAAAGATTCTGCCCACACCTTGTTTATATAGGTTAACCACTGCACATCGATTTCTGTATCTTTGTTATGTTGACAAAAACAAGATTAAGAAACAGATTTTTAGGAGAATGCTGTATTGCTTTAACTGCCATCGGTGTTGTTATTGTTTAAAAGGACTGGTGGTTATGTACTACGGGCTGCATGGTAGCTCGCATTGCGCTGCGCAATTTTGCACCATTCTATTATAATAGTAATTCAGCTCAATCCTTTGTGTCGATTTCTGTCATTCGAGCACCCACTCAAAACCTTAGCAGAAAAAAACATAAGTGTCATGAGCTATGTAGTTCAAAATAATGATATTGTTGACGATGTACAGATCTGGTGGTAACACAACTTACCTAGTGCTATCAGTTTATGTTAATATCTAGTGCCTTCTGTACATTTCAATCTCCATTTTCTTGGTGGAACCATGTCTACTAGTAGACGGAAGCTACATTAATCTGTGGGGCCTTATGGTGCATTCATCCTTACTACCTGCAGGGAACAGGATTCTCCAGTCTGTGAAGCACATCACTAATTTCTTCATAGTCAGTTACTAGGAGTCTTTGTGGAAAACTGGGACATGACAGCAGAGCGCATGCCTTAAAAGGAGAGGTAGAAATATTCCCATTCCAAGAAACTCTAAGCACAACCCTTCTCCTACATGCCTCAGGGATAACAACATCTAATCTGCTATCTGAGGATAGTGTAAGGTCATCACACTTAACAAAGTGCAGCCAGCCCAGTACTATGCCATTAATGGCAAGGCATGTCCACAGCCTTGACATGCACATGACTTTCCAAGAATTGATTGCATTCCTGAGGAGATACAATCATTTAGGATTTGTGTAATCCCCTCCACATCAGCTCCTGACACTATTACAGCACACGGCTGTTCGGCAAATCTCTAGTGGGGCAGCAACGGTCGCACCGTCTTTTACCACTGAGTGGTCACATCATTAACACTAGATACTGACTCCTAAGAAGACATTTGAGAATTCAGAACTTCTGGCTAGAACACAAGCTGCTGTTGGGAATGCTTTTATTTAAAAAAATGTTTTTAAAAAAAGAATTGAACTACCCCAGGAGAATATATGCCTTCCAGAGACGATGGAAGCTTCAGCTGAACCGAATAGTGTACTCTGTAAATCTTTTCCCAAGTTAGGGTACACCCAACAGTATAGGGAGCATTTTTGGCGTTCAGCTATATTTGTACTCTAGGTTGGGCCAGTGGCGTAGGAAGGGAAGTGAGGTGGGTGCAGGCCGGCCTGGGTTTCATCACTGAGGGGGGTGTCACTGAAGGGGTTAATGGCAAAAATATGTGATTTAAACCCATATTTCTGCCATTTTGTCAAGGCGGGGTACAAGAAATGTTCCACACCGGGTACCACCTGACCCTGCTACGCCACTGGGATGGGCCTCTTCCCCTCGCCACCCACAGAGGCAAAAATCAATGTTGGCAGCACAGGTGCGATCACACGCACTTTGAGCCCCATCAGGGCGTTGCTAATGATTGTCTTACACTTGGTGTTAACATAACAGCAGTTGTAAGCCTCTGGCCTCACATAGTGTCGGTTTATCTACTGTGCTCCAAAGTTGACGAGCTCATGTGCAATGGCTTCTGCACCTCACCCACTGAGCAGTGGCAGTGCTCCTTGAAGCGAGGGTTCAACATCGGGGAGTTTATGGTGCTTGCCTAATGAGGGTACTTTGGCAACGCAGGCAGCGTTCAAAATCCCTGCTTGGAGTGTGCGTCTAAGTTCTCCTCGAACACAAATGTCTTCAGGGCCTTAGGATTACCTGATGGAATAAGTAAAAAGGCGCTTCTTATAAGTAAAGTAAAGTCCTCATTTGTAAAGCGCACAATCACCCGTAAGGGTCTCTAGGTGCTGGGGGCCGTCGGGAAGATTAAGCTATTGCCCAGAGTCACATGGTGCTGGGCTAACCTGCCGCCGGTGCTGGGGATGGAACCGTGGTCCCCAGATTCCAGCGTCAGTCGCCCTGGCCGCGGCGCCACACCTCTCTTAAGTAGAAACAACATTGCTGCAGAACTGACGTGTGAGCGCCGGTTACCACACATACTCCTGCAAAACCAAGGAAAGGCTCTGCTAACCACGTGAGCCACACGAGAGGCCTCAGGGTGGTAACATTCTTGTGCAGCACTTTCTTTTCAGCACAGTGAACGAACGGCCAGGCACGGACTTGCAGCACATGACGGATCACTCCTTCATTAAACCAAAGCTATGAACTTTAAGGTCAAAGGTCGGCGCTCCCTTTAAAAGTCATGGCCAGCAGCAAGTTTACAGGACAGCGAGGCCTGCAAATTATGGAGGAGCGTTATGACCAGCAGTGTCCTGGGGGCCAGAGGTCGAAGAGGTCAGCAGTCCCAGAGGCGCTCTGCGATTCTAACACACATTTCAAGGCTCGCAGGTGTCGAGGCACGTGCTGTGCACCGCAATAAGCATACCATGCCTCAAAGCCCGAGTTTACAAATAAAATGATGTAAAGGAAGAATGCTACATGCATTCTAGTATTTCCGACCACCAGTTGTGGATATTATCGTGATTTATTATATTTACAGTACCCCGCGGACAACGGAGTTACAATATTAACTCTTGAAGTTCCGGTTTAAAAAGATGCGGACCCTCCCTGAGCATACCTGCTGTCAATATTGCGCAGTTTCTGACACGACCATTAATCCTCACTGGAGCTGATGACGACACAGTACACAAAAGAGCCAACATTGATTGGACTACAAGAACAAATAGAACACCAGCATGCTTACATTTCTGTAGTATGAAGACTCCACTGACGTCGAGAAGAAGGAGGACTGGTACCAGGCAGTGAAGTAGAATTTGGCAGTGAAATATTATGCACTGCAAATTACCTTATCCAGGTTATTAGACATATAGTCAACACAGAGTACATGGGCTGTCCCAGCCTCTCCAGGAAAATACTCAGGAGACATTGTCTATTTGCTTTAATATTTAAGACACATCCTTGGACCGCTCATCAGTCACAAAGTTCCTCACTTTAGTTGTCCATAAAATAATTCTAAACCTACAACTAAAGATTCACTTCTATGCTCCACCTTTAGACAGGAACAGTCCAATGCACCATCTGTAAGGCAAACAATGTCTGTCTTCAAATTAACACATACATTCACTTTCAGAATCCAGGCATTATACCAAGAACCAAGGGCAGCAGATGTTGTCAATGGCTATTAAGGTAGTACCTTTACAATACAACGGAGCTGCTCTCTTCCAATCAAGGTAGTACCTTTAGAATATACCGAAGCTGGTCTCTTGCAACAAGATAGAACCTTTAAAATACCCTGGAGCTGTTCTCTTCCCATCAAGGTAGTACTTTTAGAATACACCGAAGCTGGTCTCTTGCAACAAGGTAGAACCGTTACAATACAACGGAGCTGCTCTCTTGCAATCAGGGTAGTATCATCAGAATACACCGAAGCTGGTCTCTTGCAACAAGGTAGAATCTTTACAATACAACAGAGTTGCCCTCTTTCAACCAAGGTAGTACTTTTAGAATACACCCAGGCCCGGACTGGCCGTTGTGGGCACCGGGCAATCCCCTGGTCGGCCGCAAGGGTGGGGGCCGGTTTTGGGCCCTGGGGGCCGTTTTTGTTGCAGAGCCGTTTTTGCAGCATAGCTGCAAAATCGGCCCTGTAACAAAATCGGCTGAAAAGCGGCCCTGGCAAAGCGCTCGCCCCCCTCCCGCCCGGGGGGCGGGGGGGCCGGCCGAGCACTTTGCCAGGGCCGGTTTTGGTTCCCAGTCCGGCCCTGAATACACCTAAGCTGGTCTCTAGCAACAAGGTGGAACCTTTACAATACAACGGAGCTGCTCTCTTCCAATCAAGGTAGTACCTTTAGAATATACCGAAGCTGGTCTCTTGCAACAAGATAGAACCTTTAAAATACCCTGGAGCTGTTCTCTTCCCATCAAGGTAGTACTTTTAGAATACACCGAAGCTGGTCTCTTGCAAGAAGGTAGAACCGTTACAATACAACGGAGCTGCTCTCTTGCAATCAAGGTAGTATCATCAGAATACACCGAAGCTGGTCTCTTGCAACAAGGTAGAATCTTTACAATACAACAGAGTTGCCCTCTTTCAATCAAGGTAGTACTTTTAGAATACACCCAGGCCCGGACTGGCCGTTGTGGGCACCGGGCAATCCCCTGGTCGGCCGCAAGGGTGGGGGCCGGTTTTGGGCCCTGGGGGCCGTTTTTGTTGCAGAGCCGTTTTTGCAGCATAGCTGCAAAATCGGCCCTGTAACAAAATCGGCTGAAAAGCGGCCCTGGCAAAGCGCTCGCCCCCCTCCCGCCCGGGGGGCGGGGGGGCCGGCCGAGCACTTTGCCAGGGCCGGTTTTGGTTCCCAGTCCGGCCCTGAATACACCTAAGCTGGTCTCTAGCAACAAGGTGGAACCTTTACAATACAACGGAGCTGCTCTCTTGCTATCAAGGTAGTACTTTTTGAATACTCCGATGCTGGTCTCTTGCAACAAGGTAGAACCTTTACAATAAAACTGAGTTGCTCTCTTGCAATCAAGGTAGAACCTTTAGAATACACCGAAGCTGGTCCCTTGCCACAAGGTAGAACATTTACAATACAATGGAACTGCTCTCTTGCAATCAAGGTAGTCCTTTTAGAATACACTGAAAATGGCCTCTTGCAATCAAAGTAGTACCTTTAGAATACACCGGAGTTGCCCTCTTGCAATCAAGGTAGTACCTTTAGAATCGACTGACTCTGCCCTCTTGCAGTCAAAGTCGTACCTTTAGAATACACAGACGCTGCCCTCTTGCAATCAAGGTAGTACTTTCTTAGAATACACCAGAGCTGCTCTCATGCAATCAAGGTAGTGGCTCTAGAATCCACAGACTCTGCCCTATTGCAATCTAAGTAGTACCTTTAGAATACACTGAAGCCAGCCTCTTGCAAAAAGGTAGATCCTTTACAATACAACAGAGCTGCCCTCTTGCAATCAAGGTAGTACCTTTAGAATACACCAAAGCTGGTCTCTTGCAACAAGGCAGAACCTTTACAATACAACAGAGCTGCCCTCTTGCAATCAAAGTAGTACTTTTAGAATACACCGAAGTTGGTCTCTTGCAACAAGGTAGAACCTTTACAATACAACGGAGCTGCCCTCTTGCAAGCAAGGTAGTACCTTTAGAATCGACCAACTCTGCCCTCTTGCAGTCAAAGTAGTACCTTTAGAATACACAGACGCTGCCCTCTTGAAATCAAGGTAGTACTTTCAGAATACACCAGAGCTGCCCTCTTGCAATCAAGATAGTACCTTTAGAATTTACCGAAGCTAGCCTCTTGCAACAAGGTAGAACCTGTACAATACAACAGAGCTGCCCTCTTGCAATCAAGGTAGTACCTTTAGAATACACTGAAGCTGCCCTCTTGCAATCAAGTAGGTACCTTTAGAATACACTGCGCTGCCCTCTTGCAACAAGGTAGAACCGTTAAAATACACTTGAGCTGACCTCTTCCAATCAAGGTAGTACCTTAAGAATACACTGAAGCTGGTCTTTGCAACAAGGTAGAACCTTTACAAGACAACGGAGCTGCCCTCTTGCAAGCAAGGTAGTACATTTAGAAAACACCTAAGCTGGTCTCTTGCAACAAGGTAGAACCTTCACAATACAATGGAGCTGCTCTCTTGCAATCAAGGTAGTACCTTTAGATTCGACCGACTCTGCCCTCTTGCAATCAAGGTAGTACTTTCAGAATACACCAGCGCTTCGCTCATGCAATGAAGGTAGTACCTTTAGAATCCACAGACTCTGCCCTATTGCAATCTAAGTAGTACCTTTAGAATACACAGGAGCTGCCCTCTTGCAATCAATGTAGTACCTTTAAAATACACAGGAGCTGCCCTCTTGCAATCAATGTAGTACCTTTAGAATACACTGATGCTGCCCTTTGCAACAAAGTAGAACCTTTAAAATACCCTGGAGCTACCTTCTTCCAATCAAGGTAGTACCTGTAAAATACACCGAAGATGGTTTCTTGCAACAAGGTAGAACCTTTACAATACAACAGAGCTGCTCTCTTGCAATCAAGGTAGTACCTTTAGAATTGACCGACTCTGCCATCTTGAAGTCAAAGTAGTACCTTTAGAAAACACAGACGCTGCCCTCTTGCAATCAAAGTAGTACTTTCAGAATACACCAGAGCTGCTCTCATGCAATCAAGGTAGTACCTTTAGAATCCACAGACTCTACCGTCTTGCAATCGAAGTAGTACCTTTAGAATACACCGATGCTGGTCTATGGCAACAAGGTAGAACCTTTACAATACAACAGAGCTGCTCTCATGCAATCAAGGTAGTACCTTTAGAATACACCAGAGCTGCTCTCTTGCAATCAAGGTAGTACCTTTAGAATCAACTGACTCTGCCCTCTTGCAATCAAGGTAGTACCTTTAGAAAACACCGAATCTGGTCTCTTGCAACAAGGTAAAACCTTTACAATACAACGGAGCTGCCCTCTTGCAATCACGGTAGTACCTTTAGAATACACCGACGCTGGTCTATTGCAACAAGGTAGAACCGTAACAATACAACGGAGCTGCTCTCTTGAAATCAAGGTAATACTTTTAGAATACATCGAAGCTGATCTCTTGCAACAAGGTAGAACCTTTACAATACAACGGAGCTGCCCTCTTGCAATCAAGGTAGTACCTTTAGAAAATACCGAAGCTGGTCTCTTGCAACAAGGTAGAACCTTCACAATACAACGGAGCTGCTCTCTTGCAATCAAGGTAGTACCTTTAGATTCGACCGACTCTGCCCTCTTGCAATCAAGGTAGTACTTTCAGAATACACCAGAGCTTCGCTCATGCAATGAAGGTAGTACCTTTAGAATCCACAGACTCTGCCCTATTGCAATCTAAGTAGTACCTTTAGAATACACAGGAGCTGCCCTCTTGCAATCAATGTAGTACCTTTAAAATACACAGGAGCTGCCCTCTTGCAATCAATGTAGTACCTTTAGAATACACTGATGCTGCCCTTTGCAACAAAGTAGAACCTTTAAAATACCCTGGAGCTACCTTCTTCCAATCAAGGTAGTACCTGTAAAATACACCGAAGATGGTTTCTTGCAACAAGGTAGAACCTTTACAATACAACAGAGCTGCTCTCTTGCAATCAAGGTAGTACTTTTGGACTACACAGAAGCTGGTCTCTTGCAACAAGGTAATACCTTTACAATACAACTGAGCTGTTCTCTTGCAATCAAGGTAATACTTTTAGAATACATCGAAGCTGGTCTCTTGCAACAAGGTAGAACCTATATAATACAACGGAGCTGCTCTCTTGCAATCAAGGTAGTACCTTTAGAAAACACCGAAGCTGGTCTCTTCCAACAAGGTAAAACCTTTACAATACAACGGAGCTGCTCTCTTGCAATCAAGGTAGTACCTTTAGAATACAACAAAGCTGGTCTCTTGCAACAACGTACAACCTTTACAATACAACAGAGCTGCTCTCATGCAATCAAGGTAGTACCTTTAGAATACACCAGAGCTGCTCTCTTGCAATCAAGGTAGTACCTTTAGAATCAACTGACTCTGCCCTCTTGCAATCAAGGTAGTACCTTTAGAGTACACCCAAGCTGGTCTCTTGCAACAAGGTAGAACCTTTACAATAGAACGGAGCTGCCCTCTTGCAATCAAGTAGTACCTTTAGAAAACACAGAATCTGGGCTCTTGCAACAAGGTAAAACCTTTACAATACAACGGAGCTGCCCTCTTGCAATCAAGGTAGTACCTTTAGAATACAACGAAGCTGGTCTCTTGCAACAACGTACAACCTTTACAATACAACAGAGCTGCTCTCATGCAATCAACGTAGTACCTTTTGAATACACCAGAGCTGCTCTCTTGCAATGAAGGTAGTACCTTTTGAATTAACTGACTCTGCCCCCTTGCAATCACGGTAGTACCTTTAGAATACACCGAAGCTGGTCTTTCAACAAGGTAAAACCTTTACAATACAACGGAGCTGCTCTCTTGCAATCAAGGGAGTACCTTTAGAATCGACCGACTCTGCCCTCTTGCATTTAATGTAGTACCTTTAGAATACACAGACGCTGCCCTCTTGCAATCAAGGTAGTACTTTCAGAATACACCAGAGCTGCTCTCATGCAATGAAGGTAGTACCTTTAGAATGCACAGACTCTGCCCTCTTGCAATCGAAGTAGTACCTTTAGAATACACCGAAGCTGGTCTCTTGCAACAAGGTAGAATATTTACAATACAACGGAGCTGCCCTCTTGCAATCAAAGTAGTACCTTTAGAATACTCTGAAGCTGCCCTCTTGCAATCAAAGTAGTACCTTTAGAATACACAGGCGCTGCCCTCTTGCAATCAATGTAGTACCTTTAGAATACACTGACGCTGCCCTCTTGCAACAAAGTAGAACCTTTAAAATACCCTGGAGCTGCCCTCTTCCAATCAAGGTAGTACCTGTAGAATACACCGAAGCTGGTCTCTTGCAACAAGGTGGAACCTTTACAATACAACAGAGCTGCTCTCTTGCAATCAAGGTAATACCTTTAGAATCAACCGACTCTGCCCTCTTTAAGTCAAAGTAGTACCTTTAGAATACACAGACGCTGCCCTCTTGCAATCAAGGTAGTACTTTCAGAATACACCAGAGCTGCTCTCATGCAATGAATGTAGTACCTTTATAATGCACAGACTCTGCCCTCTTGCAATCGAAGTAGTACCTTTAGAATACACTGAAGCTGGTCTCTTGCAACAAGGTAGAATATTTACAATACAACGGAGCTGCCCTCTTGCAATCAAGGTAGTACCTTTAGAATACTCTGAAGCTGCCCTCTTGCAATCAAAGTAGTACCTTTAGAATACACTGACGCTGCCCTTTTGCAACAAAGTAAAACCTTTAAAATACCCTGGAGCTGCCCTCTTCCAATGTTATCCGGATTTATTACGCACACAGATGCCCCAGCAAAGGGGCGTCCTGGCTCGCTTAAAACCGGACAGAGAAAGAGAAACACAACACATCACAGCAGAACTAAGGAGCTAAAGGAAAGAGGAAGGTTTTAACCGCCTTCCTAAAAGCGAAGAGCCCCTCGATGGCACGAATATGAGCAGGCAAGGAGTTCCATAACTTGGCAGCAAGGACTTGAAAAGAGCGTCCGCCAATCCTGGATCTCTTAAAACGAGGAACTGTGGCAAGATGGAGAGCAGAGGACCTCAGAGTGCGAGCTGGCACATAGGGAGAGATAAGATGCTGGAGAATCTGAGGGGAAGAAAGTTTAAGGATTTTGAAGGTCAAAATCAAAGATTTAAACTTTATTCTCTGTGCCACTGGGAGCCAATGGAGATTGTAAATGGTTTTCCTAGCTGAGCAAAATTTGGGCAAGCCAACCAGAGCCCTGGCGGCAGCGTTCTGGACGCGTTGAAGGCGAAAGAGCTCAGCCTGATTGACTCCAAGAAAAAGAGAGCTAGCATAATCCAGTTTGGACAGGATCATGGCTTGCAGGATGAGTTGACGAGTGGGAGCGTCAAAATATTTAAAGGTGGACCGAAGCTGACGCAAAATCCCAAAACAAGATTCAGCAGTCTTTTTAGTATGAGTGGAGAAGCTCAATAGGGAGTCAAACCACACCCCAAGATTTTTAACTTCAGTAACAGGGGTAGGAGTGGGGCCGAGCTCTCGAGGCCACCAGCTATTGCCCCACAGATGAATTTGTTTCCCCACAATGAGCACCTCGGTTTTCTTAGCGTTCAATTGCAGGAAATTGTCATTCATCCAGTGGGCCACAGATATAAGTCCCTCACGGAACTTAGCTGCCTCGAGATCGGAGGCCCCACTAATCGCAACCGCCAGCTGAGTGTCGTCTGCGTAGGACACGATGGAGAGGTTCCCACGCATGGCGACATCAGCTAGCGGCTGGACATAAAGATTAAATAGCCTGGGGCTTAAAGCCGATCCCTGTGGTACTCCCTGGGCAATCGCATGTGGTTTAGATTCGAAGGGGGGAGTGATGACCCTGAAGGAGCGATCAGATAGAAAAGATCTGAACCATTCAAGAGCCAACTTATCCACCCCAGCCTCAACCAGACGTTGGAGTAAAATGTCATGGGAGACAGGGTCAAAGGCGGCACTTAGATCGAGAAGCACAAGTGCCGCCGTGTGACCCGAATCCACCAACATGCGAAGGTGTTCAGCCATGTACAGGAGCGCAGTCTCGGTACTGTGACCGGGCCTAAAGCCATTCTGCGTAGGATCTAAAATATTCGCAGAATGGAGATGGTTTGCTAGAATGGTATTTACGTGAGCCTCAGTCAGCTTGGCAGCCCACGGGAGGAGAGAAATGGGACGGTAGCTTTCAGCTTTTTCGGGGTCTAAAGTAGGTTTCTTCAGAATAGGGATTACCTGTGCCTGTTTCCAGACACAAGGTACAGAACCCGAAGACAGAGACAGATTAATAAGCTCACAAAGCGGGGGAAGACAGAAAGAAGGAGATTCCCTGAATTGTGAGGGCCGCAGAGGGTCATTAGGCGAGCCTGATTTCACTCTGATAACAAGTTTATCAAACTCCTCCATAGAGAGCTCTGGGAAATAGGATAATGACATAGAGGTTTTAGCAGTAGCTGTAATACACTGCCGAGGGCCAGTAGGGTTGGAAAAAGCACGATAAATACCTTCCACTTTATTAATGAAAAAAGTAGCCAAATCCTCGCAATGGGAGGGAGAGCAAATCACAGTAGTAGAAGTTCTACAGGTGGCAAGATCTTTCAGTGCTTTGAAAATAAGTTTGCTAGGGTTGTTGCTAGCACTGAACTCACGAGAGAAATACGATGCCCGGGCCCTACAGATGGCTCTATGATATTTCTTGGTGGTAGCGCGGTACAAAACTTTGCTGACCGAATCATATGACTTACGCCACAGTCTTTCGGCTTGTTTACAAGATTTTTTTAGTAGTCGAAGAGCGTCATCATACCAGGGACTGGAATGGATGCGCTGTTGTTTGGTCAGAGTGAGGGGAATAAGTTTGTCCAACGCGTCAAGGTAGTACCTGTAGAATACACCGAAGCTGGTCTCTTGCAACAAGGTGGAACCTTTACAATACAACAAAGCTGCTCTCTTGCAATCAAGGTAGTACCTGTAGAATACACCGAAGTTGGTCTCTTGGAACAAGGTGGAACCTTTACAATACAACAGAGCTGCTCTCTTGCAATCAAGGTAGTACCTTTAGAATCGACCGACTCTGCCCTCTTTAAGTCAAAGTAGTACCTTTAGAATACACAGACGCTGCCCTCTTGCAATCAAAGTAGTACTTTCAGAATACACCAGAGCTGCTCTCATACAATCAAGGTAGTACCTTTAGAATGCACAGACTCTACCGTCTTGCAATCGAAGTAGTACCTATAGAATACACCGAAGCTGGTCTCTTGTAACAAGGTAGAACCTTTACAATACAACGGAGCTGCTCTCTTGAAATCAAGGTAATACTTTTAGAATACATCGAAGCTGGTCTCTTGCAACAAGGTAGTACCTTTACAATACAACGGAGCTGCTCTCTTGCAATCAAGGTAGTACTTTTAAAATACGCAGAAGCTGGTCTCTTGCAACAAGGTAATACCTTTACAATACAACGGAGCTGCTGTCTTGCAATCAAGGTAATACTTTTAGAAAACACCGAAGATGGTCCCTTGCAACAAGGTAATACCTTTACAATACAACGGAGCTGCTCTCTTGCAATCAAGGTAGTACCTTTAGAATACAACAAAGCTGGTCTCTTGCAACAACGTACAACCTTTACAATACAGCAGAGCTGCTCTCATGCAGTCAAGGTAGTACCTTGAGAATACACCAGAGCTGCTCTCTTGCAATCAAGGTAGTACCTTTAGAATCAACTGACTCTACCCTCTTGCAGTTAAAGTAGTACCTTTAAAATGCACAGACGCTGCCTTTTGCAATCAAGGTTGTACTTTCAGCATACACCAGAGCTGCTCTCCTGCAATCAAGGTAGTACCTTTAGAATCCACAGACTCTACCCTCTTGCAATCAAAGTAGTACCTTTAGAATATACCGAAGCTGGTCTTTTGCAACAAGGTATAACCTATACAATACAACGGAGCTGCTCTATTGCAATCAAGGTAGTACCTTTGGAATACAACTAAGCTGGTCTCTTGCAACAACGTAGAACTTTTACAATACAACAGAGCTGCTCTCATGCAATCAAGGTAGTACCTTTAGAATCCACAGACTCTACCCTCTTGCAATCAAGGTTGTACCTTTAGAATACACCGAAGCTGGTCTCTTGCAACAATTTAGACCCTTTACAATACAACGGAGCTGCTCTTTTGCAATCAAGGTAGTACCTTTAGAATCGACTGACTCTGCCCTCTTGCAGTCAAAGTAGTACCTTTAGTATACACAGACGCTGCCCTCTTGCAATCAAGGTAGTACTTTTAGAAAATACCAGAGCTGCTCTCATGCAATCAAGGTAGTACCTTTAGAATCCACAGACTCTACCCTCTTGCAATCGAAGTATTACCTTTAGAATACACCAAAGCTGGTCGATGCAACAAGGTAAAACCTATACAATACAACGGAGCTGCCCTCTTGCAATCAAGGTAGTACCTTTAGAAAACACCGAAGCTGGTCTCTTGCAACAAGGTAGAACCTTTACAATACAACGGAGCTGCTCTGTTGCAATCAAGGTAGTACCTTTGGAATACAACAAAGCTGTTCTTTTGCAACAACGTAGAACTTTTACAATACAACAGAGCTGCTCTCTTGCAATCAAGGTAGTTCCTTTAGAATACACAGACGCTGCCTTTTGCAATCAAGGTAGTACTTTCAGAATACACCAGAGCTGCTCTTATGCAATCAAGGTAGTACCTTTAGAATCCACCGACTCTACCCTCTTACAATCAAAATAGTACCTTTAGGATACACCAAAGCTGGTCTCTTACAACAAGGCAGAACCTTTACAATACCACGGAGCTGCCCTCTTGCAATCAAGGTAGTACCTTTAGAATACACTGAAGCTGCCCTCTTGCAATCAAAGAAGTAGCTTTAGAATACACCAGAGCTGCTCTCTTGCAATCAATATAGTACCTTTAAAATACACTGAGGCTGCCCTCTTGCAATCAATGCAGTACCTTTAAAATACACTGGACCTGCTCTCTTGCAATCAATGTAGTACATTTACAATACACCGGAGCTGCCCTCTTGCAACAAAGGTAGTTCCTTTAGAATACACCGGAGCTGCCCCTTTGCAATCAACATAGAACTTTTAGAATACACTGGAGCTGGTCTCTTGCAACAAAGATAGTACCTTTAGAATACACCGGAGCTGCCCTCTTGCAATCAAGGTAGAACCTTTAGAATACACCAGAGCTGCTCTCTTGCACCGAGGTTAGTACCTTTAGAATACACTGATGCTGCCCTCTTGCAATCAATGTAGTACATTTAGAATACACCGGAGATGCCCTCTTGTAATCAAGGTAGTACCTTTAGAATACACAGACGCTGCCCTCTTGTAACCAATGTAGTACATTTAGAATACACTGAAGTTACCGTCTTGTAATCAAGGTAGTACCTTTTAGAATACACAGATGCTGCCCTCTTGCACTCAAGGTAGAACCTTTAGAATACACAGACGCTGCCCTCTCGCAATCAAGGTAAAAGATTTAGAATACACAATCGCTGCCCTCTTGCAATCAAGGTAGTACCTTTAGAATACACCGGAGCTGTCCTCTTCCAATAAATGTAGTCCATTTAGAATACACCGTAGTTGCCGTCTTGTAATCAAGGTAGTACCTTTTAGACTACACAGATGCTTCCCTCTTGCAATCAAGGTAGAACCTTTAGGATACACAGACGCTGCCCTCTTGCAATAAAGGTAGTACCTTTAGAATACACCGGAGCTGCCCTCTGTCTCCATTATCATTTTCTCTATTTTAATGAGCTATTAGCAACTTCTTCAGGATCAAATCACAACAGAGATTGTTTCCCTTTGTCGAAACGTTAGACTTTTTGCCGATAGTCTGTGAATGCTGACAATTGGTCCATTGATATTTACAATTCTGAGGGGTAATCTGATTTTTTTGATAGCTTTTCTGGACACAAAATAACATATACAGGACAGAAATTATGTCATGGAATGTAGTGCTGGACATTATTACTGCAACAATAGACAGACTTTATGTCATGGAATCTAGTCCTGGATATTTCCACTGCCAAAATCACTGGTCATTTTTAATATTTCGGGTTTTGAGCACCAAAAACAACAGAGGATCTATCTTAAACGAATTATATCAGTAAATGGTAAAAATAAGTAAATACTTTATCAGTATGAAAAATAAACGTTCTTAGTTTACAGAATTTATTTTTGTAAAAGCTGTGAACCTGTCTGGATTGAGCTTCCTATTTGTATAACTTGTTACACATATTCATGATACCTTTTTCACAAGTTGGAATTGTAACCCAACTGATTTATAAGGCAAAATAAAACACAGAGGGTTTTCAGGAAGAAACTAACTCATAAACCCGAAGAGGCAAGTTTAACTTATCCTAGTTAGAACAAAGATATTGGATTGTGAGGTTCCATTCAATTTTCACTAGCACCATAGAGATATGATGTAAGCCAGTTTAGCTATCTTCCAGTACTCATTCGTCCAATACTCGTTTGTGAGAAGTTGTCCTGATAGGTGATGTTTCCAATTCTGGAACCACCGATTATCAGACCAAACAATCCCTTATGGTGTCTGGTTGTAAGTCAACCTTATTAGACAAGCTATCCTAGGGGTAGCATGGACTAAGCAGCCTAAAGGCTTAACTTAAGAGGTCGTGTTAAGCGAGCTGTTTTACCACATACAATCCTGTAATATCAAATGAAAGGACACCACACAAGTATATATTATAAAAATATATGTGTTTATTACTAAAAACAATCCCCAGTATTCTTTATGAATAAAGGGGCACAAGCGTTAAATCAAAAGCACGTTTAAACATACAAAGTTGCACAATTATGGATGAGGGCGGGTGGCCACTCAAACCATATACTAAACAAGTGGTATAAGAGATGCCACTCGAGCAGTGGTTAGGCCTAGGGCCTAGGGAATCGCTGGGAGCAGTCGGGACAAGCAATGCTGAAGTCGGGAACGGCCCACGGGATTCGGGAGCAGTGCGGAAAGCGCACGCATGCACCAATGTTAACCAATGGTGCGTAAAAGTTGTAAAGTTAGAGTTTAAGGACACTTCCGCTGAACCTAGAGGAACAAAACTTAAGACACAGACCCTAGAGATGTGTACCAGTGTGGGAACACCGGCGGAGCAAAGTTACCTCACCCACAGGAAGCGGGTGCACAGGGTCGAAGTTGAGTCGGGTTTCGTCACGCAGGCTCTTGGTGCTTGAAGCTGAAAGGGCTGCAGGCGGGGTGAAAGTGAAGTGTCCGGTGGAGTCCAAGGGTGGACTCAAGTCGAAGAGTACCTGAAAGCAGCGGGGACAGAGTCTGGGTTACTCAGCAGTGACCAGGGTGGAACCAGGACGGAACCAGGCAATGTCGGGCGCAATCAGGTGGTCGTTGAGGAGCTTCTCTCCGCTGTCACGTGGGCTCTGGGGCATCTGCGACGTCCAGGAGCAGGTCACGATCTGTCCCATGCTGGCTCTCGCCGTCGTCGCTGTCGGCTTCAAGATTGGAGCAAACAACACTTGGCAAAAGCAATCCGCGCGAAACCGGGAGATTGCTTCTCACTCAAACCAGGAAGGTCAGAGTGGGTGCTCCTTTTCAGGGGAGCTGGTGTAGATCTGGAGCAATCAGATTCAAAAGTCGTATTTGTAGTTTCGTCGGCACAGGGACCACTAGCCAGCTGGCAAATGACCGGGCCCACGCGTTGAGCCAAATGGAGCAGAAGGGCCCCACGCAGCACTCGTCGAGTGTGGAGGGCTGAACTTCGTTGCAAGAGTGGCTCAGGGTGGGGGCTTCTCAAACCCCGGTGCACAGCTTCGAGGGTCACTCGTGGGCTGCACGGTCAGCGTCTCGTGGTCAATTCAAGATGGCGTGCCCCACGCTTCCGGTCGCCTCCACGGGTCTCAGCTCTGCAGGGACTGTGGATCGGGCTGTTGGAAGGCAGGCAAGCTTGATCTCGTCAATCTCTGTCGCTCGAGTTCCGGCGGGAACTGCAACAAAGTAGACGTCGAGGGCTGGATGGTGCCTGTTTGCACAGGGTGGTCACTCCTTGACCACAAGGGAGATTCTTCGGGCTTCCACGTTGAGTAGGAGGTCCAAGGGTCCAGAGTTTTGTTTCTTATGTTTCGTTCAGGAAATCTAAAGTGCATTGGCACTGCTCCCACTCTTATTCGAATCTGGGGGGCGTGATTACCTGCTAGGTCCCCTCCTATGGGTGGGACCCAGGAAGGGGGTGGATACACCCCTTTCCTTTGATCCAGGCCGCCCTGGCACGAGGGCTGGAGTGCCCCAGAACCGGTTTGGCCGGATCATGCAAGGGGCAGCCTTGTGCGCCCCAAGCAGTGTCTGGTTTCTTTCAGACCTCCCTGCTACAATCCACTATCTCCTGTCTGGAGGGTGGTAAAACCCCCCTGCGACAGGAAACCCTTTGTCCAGGCCCCATTTGGCTGAGTTTCGGTCAGCTGCAGGGGTCCAGACCCGTGTCTGTGGCAGAGGCATCCATTTTGTGGATCTAAGGCCCTTTTAGAAATTAACCGCATTTAAGTAAAGTAACATGTCTCACCCCTCTAGAGGGGTGGAATGCTATCCCCGTCGCCAGAACTGGCGAGGGGATAGTATTCCAAATCGTATGACACCTTACACAACATGTTTTGATAAAGCCAAACCAAAGATGCTATATAACCGCGAGGATTATAAGGCACTTAAGAGTATATGGTATGGCGTTACCCTGAAACAGCTTAGGGAGTTGTTCCCGACAGCTGCAGACAGGCTCAGCTCATGCTAGAGCTCCATCTCACATGAAACCACGCACTCTGCCTCCAGGATTGATGAGGCCTTGCATAGGAGTGGCTCACAGGTTAATATGTGTCCAGATATAGGTTTAGATATACGTATACTATATCTAAGCAAGGGGTGATTACACCACCTTACCCCAGCTGAGTGATCAGCCAGTTGTGTCAATTTAAGAACCAGCCAGGGGTGGCAAAAGATATGCTGCAGCCCCTGGTAGGCCTTGGTGGCCCCTATGCCCTGGGCACCTATAGTGCATTATACAGGGGCTGACAAGGAGTCCATTTCCAATTGTGGTATGTGCCTATAGCACATGTATCAGTAATTTAGTGAGAGAACAGCAGGCTGGGGGTCTGATCAGCAGGCCCACAGCCTCAGTAGTCGAAAACCAGTGAAGCAAAAAGCAAAAATTTGGGGTGACCATAGGATAGCAGACCCTACTCTCCTACACAACCCCCCCCCCCCCCAAACGCAGGGACATTAAACTAACCTTGACCAGATAAGTCTTCATGTTCTAAGTGGAAGTACCTGGAGAGACCATCTGCATTACCATGGTCAGTCCCTGGGCGGTGCTCCACTGTAAAGTCCATCCCCTGAGCAGTTTGGGATTTTCACCCTTCATCTGATTAAGCCACAAGAGGGGCTTATGGTCTGTCTGAACTAGGAAGTGAGTTCCAAACAAGTAGGACCTCAACTTCTTCAGGGCCCAAACCACAGCAAAAGGCTGAACCTAGAGGAACAAAACTTAAGACACAGACCCTAGAGATGTGTACCAGTGTGGGAACACCGGCGGAGCAAAGTTACCTCACCCACAGGAAGCGGGTGCACAGGGTCGAAGTTGAGTCGGGTTTCGTCACGCAGGCTCTTGGTGCTTGAAGCTGAAAGGGCTGCAGGCGGGGTGAAAGTGAAGTGTCCGGTGGAGTCCAAGGGTGGACTCAAGTCGAAGAGTACCTGAAAGCAGAGGGGACAGAGTCTGGGTCACTCAGCAGTGACCAGGGTGGAACCAGGACGGAACCAGGCAATGTCGGGCGCAATCAGGTGGTCGTCGAGGAGCTTCTCTCCGCTGTCACGTGGGCTCTGGGGCATCTGCGACGTCCAGGAGCAGGTCACGATCTGTCCCACACTGGCTCTCGCCGTCGGCGCTGTCGGCTTCAAGATTGGAGCAAACAACACTTGGCAAAAGCAATCCACGCGGAACCGGGAGATTGCTTCTCACTCGAACCAGGAAGGTCAGAGTGGGTGCTCCTTTTCAGGGGAGCTGGTGTAGATCTGGTGCAACCAGATTCACGAGTCGTATTTGTAGTTTCGTCGGCACAGGGACCAATAGCCAGCTGGCAAGTGACCGGGCCAAAGCGTTGAGCCAAATGGAGCAGAAGGGCCCCACGCAGCACTCGTCGAGTGTGGAGGGCTGAACTTCGTTGCAAGAGTGGCTCAGGGTGGGGGCTTCTCAAACCCCAGTGCACAGTTCCGAGGGTCACTCGTGGGCTGCACGGTCAGCGTCTCGTGGTCAATTCAAGATGGCGTGCCCCACGCTTCCGGTCACCTCCACAGGTCTCAGCTCTGCAGGGACTGTGGATCGGGCTGTTGGAAGGCAGGCAAGCTTGATCTTGTCGAATCCCTGTCGCTCGAGTTCCGGCGGGAACTGCAACAAAGTAGACGTTGAGGGCTGGATGGTGCCTGTTTGCACAGGGTGGTCACTCCTTGACCACAAGGGAGATTCTTCGGGATTCCACGTTGAGTAGGAGGTCCAAGGGTCCAGAGTTTTGTTTCTTATGTTTCGTTCAGGAAATCTAAAGTGCATTGGCACTGCTCCCACTCTTATTCGAATCTGGGGGGCGTGATTACCTGCTAGGTCCCCTCCTATGGGTGGGACCCAGGAAGGGGGTGGATACACCCCTTTCCTTTGATCCAGGCCGCCCTGGCACGAGGGCTGGAGTGACCCAGAACCGGTTTGGCCGGATCATGCAAGGGGCAGCCTTGTGCGCCCCAAGCAGTGTCTGGTTTCTTTCAGACCTCCCTGCTACAATCCACTATCTCCTGTCTGGAGGGTGGTAAAACCCCCCTGTGACAGGAAACCCTTTGTCCAGGCCCCATTTGGCTGAGTTTCGGTCAGCTGCAGGGGTCCAGACCCGTGTCTGTGGCAGAGGCATCCATTTTGTGGATCTAAGGCCCTTTTAGAAATTAACCGCATTTAAGTAAAGTAACATGTCTCACCCCTCTAGAGGGGTGGAATGCTATCCCCGTCGCCAGAACTGGCGAGGGGATAGTATTCCAAATCGTATGACACCTTACACGACATGTTTTGATAAAGCCAAACCAAAGATGCTATATAACCGCGAGGATTATAAGGCACTTAAGAGTATATGGTATGGCGTTACCCTGAAACAGCTTAGGGAGTTGTTCCCGACAGCTGCAGACAGGCTCAGCTCATGCTAGAGCTCCATCTCACATGAAACCACGCACTCTGCCTCCAGGATTGATGAGGCCTTCCATAGGAGTGGCTCACAGGTTAATATGTGTCCAGATATAGGTTTAGATATAGGTATACTATATCTAAGCAAGGGGTGATTACACCACCTTACCCCAGCTGAGTGATCAGCCAGTTGTGTCAATTTAAGAACCAGCCAGGGGTGGCAAAAGATATGCTGCAGCCCCTGGTAGGCCTTGGTGGCCCCTATGCCCTGGGCACCTATAGTGCATTATACAGGGGCTGACAAGGAGTCCATTTCCAATTGTGGTATGTGCCTATGGCACATGTATCAGTAATTTAGTGAGAGAACAGCAGGCTGGGGGTCTGATCAGCAGGCCCACAGCCTCAGTAGTCGAAAACCAGTGAAGCAAAAAGCTAAAATTTGGGGTGACCATAGGATAGCAGACCCTACTCTCCTACATCGTTTAATTGTTATTTAAATAATTGAAACATCCCAAAGGTTTTCAGCAATGAAAATGTAAGATCATTCAGCACACAGCTGACATCTGACCCCAAAGTAAACAAGCATTTGCAAAGCCAATAGGTTGCGTCTTTCAAACCTATTGGCTTTGGTTATAGATTTAGCAATGTTTCCAAATACACATTGCATATTTTACATACGTAAAGACTTTGAATTTGTTAACATTTGTAAACACTGCTTGCTTTAATGGAATTTTGTAAGTGGAATTGCCTTTACTAAGTATTAGCAGAGCCTAAAGGTCTTGGCTCTGAAAGGCTGGCCTATTGAGTTTCATATGCTTGTACGGTACATGTGAGCTGAGGTTCATTTAGGTGTCTGGGTGAGGGCTGGCTGTGGGAGGCTGTTCATAACGGAGCACATTTGAGAACTTTGGAGTTGAAGCTGATGCAGTGTGAATCAGATTGTCATGATAGAGTTCAAGAACATGCTCATTCAATCCTTGGACTCTCTACAGTGGAAGAGGTGTGGCGCCGCGGCCAGGGCGACTGACGCTGGAATCTGGGGACCACGGTTCGATCCCCGGCTCCGGCGGCAGGTTAGCCCAGCACCATGTGACTCTGGGCAATAGCTCGCTTAATCTTCCCGACGGCCCCCAGCGCCTAGAGACCCTTACGGGTGATTGTGGACTTTACTTTACTTTACAGTGTGCACATAGTAATGGTCATATATTTACCATTTGCAATTACCACTGCTAATTATTTACAATAACATCATTGTTTTAATACCATTTGCATCAAACTGTTCACAAGCACACACAAAGCCAATAGGTGTGGCTTGTTTTAAGAGAATGTTTATCATTGTGTGATATGTCTGGATTCAATAGCATAAAACACACAAAGAGGAGCACTGCTGGTGTTACGTGCCAGAGGAGGTAGACGTACACTTCAGTGAAAGTTAGCCATTGGCCGGACTGTGACACCCTTGGCCATGATTATCTGTCCCAGGGATCTAGGCGCCAGCGCGCCCCTTTAGAAATAGAGAAGCAGTATTTGTTCTCTGGCACAGTTGATCCAAAAGTCAAACTCGTCATTTGCTTCCTGACAAAACAACGCCAAATATTCTTAGGTTCTCTGAGAGTAAAGCAGCAGGGATGTCAGACAGAATTAGTGCAAAGCTGGGGACTGACGTCTGGTTGTTGAGACTATAAAGTACATGCTCTGCCACCACACTACATGCTCTGCAGTAAATCCACTATCAAAGAACATCCATAAAGGAAAAACATAATGCAAGACTTTAGCAGGATGTGGATGGAAGAGGTTTTTCTCTAGGAAGTATTTGTGTGTGCTGCAGGCTAGGCTAGGCAAGCTTGGCTCACTATCACTCATAGGGAGAAGCAAGATAGCTGGCAGCGGAGAAGCGACATCAGGGTGAGAACAGGGGCAAAGGGAGGTACAGGGGCAGGGAATACAGCAGGAATGCATGAGTTAAAGCAACCCAGAGGGAAGAGCAGAAGCAATATAGGGTGTTGGGTGGGGGTAATAAGACACAGGGTGCAGAGAGGGAAGAAAAATAATGGGGAGAAAGAGCAATGTGGAGCGAATGGGGATGAAAAGTAAGCAGGCAAGAGAGCGACCTGGATCTGGGAGGGAGAAGAACATAAGGACAAGTGCATCATGAAGGGGGTGGGGGAGAAGCACATGGGCAGCGGAGATCAACATGGAGTGTGGCAGAGAGGGGAAAAGATCACATAGGAGACAACTGGAAAACATATGCACTCTTGACACGTGCTTAAACAATAAGAAAAAAGTAGCAGCTGAAAAATGAGCAATGGAAGGACACGAGTAATATGTCCATGCTCCAGGGGAGGAACAAACACAAGAATAGGAAGTAAAGCCCACATAAGATTATCAATGCGAAGTAAATAAATGAGAGTGATGATAAAGCCAACCAATGGTAAATAATGGGTGGGCTCTAAGCTCACTGTAAGCTAACAATAACCATACAACAGACAGCACATTCATGATCTAGTAGTTGAGGCTTAAAAATAACAAAGATTTCCAGAATGCACTTAATACACTTGAATACACTTAATACACTAAAAAGCACTACTTGGTTGACAATGCCTGCTCCTCACTTTTATTTTAAAGGCTGTGTTAAATGTTCGTGGCAGGTTTATGAATTTCTATTTAATACTATTTTTTTTAATTTAATTTTTTAAATATTTATATAGTGCAACATATACCCGAAGGCGTCAAGGCACTTGAGAAAACTGCATCAGGTGACCAATTAACTGAACAACAACTCAGACCACTCCAGGTTACCAACAGAAGAGCTATAATACTAAAATAATCTAATAACCAAATGACCCCTTGAGGATACTTGCGGTTAAGACAAGTTTTGCTGAACTTCTTATTTAGGAAATATTATTGCATTCTACTCATCATTTCTATCATTCTCTATATTTTTCTGAATATAAATACAAATCAGACTGTTTAACAATTGTGTGCTAAATTACATGTAGAAAATGTGAGATGGAAACTGAATTATCAGCACAGTGAGCATCAGAAAATAGTGTCTGTGACTACGATACTCCAGCTATATTGTTTACTAATAACGCTTTTACAAATTTCAGCTGTCATTGTCAACACTGCATGATTCAGACTTCCATTCATAAGAGATTCTAAGTAAATAAGAAACGTTTTATCACATTCGGTACACAAATGCCCTAGGTGCAAATATATGAATTTCCCCCTATTTTTTGAAAGTCTACGTTTTATTTCCTATGTTTGGGGAAACTGAAAAGGTATTTTGAAAGCTCAGGAACAAAGTTTGATTTGGGTTATGGTCTGGTCCTGCTTGGTTATAGCCAACTTTGTGATGCAGCGTGAAGCTAGGCAAAAACTATTTTTCATTTACTTACATTATTTTCAAAACTCTCAAACTATTCCTATCTGGGCCCATATCAACATACTAAGATACACCATAGATCCTCCAGTGGATCTTTTATTTGAGCTAACAGGGAAATAGATATTAAGAAAACATGTGGCAAATCCTCATAAAGACCTGGAATAAGAAGATGCCAAATTCATGCTGACAATAACAACTTTTCTGTAGACATTTAATTGATAAAACTTACGACAAGAAGTTTCACACCAAAAGTGACTCAATTACGATAAAATGTAGCCTCAATTTGAATGGTCAAGAAACACAAATCACATTTAAGCTTTTGTTTTATAGAAATCATTTAGTACAATTGGTCACACAATGCCATACAGATTCAGTAAATAGACATTTGCTGATCACCTAAGATATTAGAGAGAAAGAGACATAGGGAAAAGTCAAGTTTGGGTTATACAAACCAGAGTTAAAGCATAAGGAGTCACAGGAATAGGTCCATAAACTGTCCAGCCGAAGAGTTATACCTGCTCACTTTACCAGCGGGCAAAGTACAGGTTCAGTCCGTTTAGAAAGTTCAGTTCAAAATGGGTTTGGCCTAGAGAAATAAATCAAAGTTCAGTCCGACAGCATTCCAGGCAGGGAAATTGAGAATGATAACCAGCCCAACTCCTCCTTCTTGGGGCAAATATACTTCCAAAAGTTCTCAGTTTACGCCCACGTTATGGTTTCCATTGGTTGCCCACAGTGGGCTGCTCATGGTGTGATCAATACCTCACTAAGAAATCCGGAAGCATTAAATAATCCTTTTGCCAAATCACCAATTTCAACAACTTTATAATTTGTATCCTCTCCTCGGAAGTAAGAAAATTAATTTGTTCACTGTCTGTCTGTTCCCAGGCGCTCTCTTTGGATTTGCAATTGTATTGATACATTTCTGTCAAAAGTGTTGCTGAATCAGAAAAGGACCTATTGTTTATTAGCATTAAAAAGAAACTCTGCAAAACGTTCTCATGGCATCTGAAATGACTACTTCAGCTAGATTCTGCTTTTCTAAATGAGGAAAAAGAAGTATTTGGGGCCTACAGGAAAACTTGTTAGATCATTACAACGTTATGATTAATATAAACACACATTAATATGAATAATTCAGTTTTCTTAGTAAATTCACTCTTTATTTTTTCTCCAGAAGTTACATGTCAGTATTAGGTACAACTAAAAAGAACATTTCCCAATTCTTTTTTTCCAAACAGATTACTGTGCGTCACTATAGTTATCCACATATATTTTCACATATTACTAGAGTAAAACAGCAAATCTTGTACTGTCAAGCAACTATAACTAAACATTTTCATCATTTGTAAGCATTCTTTTCATTTGTCACGATAATTAATCAGCAGCACATTGTCTTGAGCTAACCATGTTTGATTTCTTAAACACATGTTCACATTGCATAAACAAATAACTGTTTTTCTCTCTTTTTTTTACATCTTTCACATTTTCAAGTTTTCAAAACACTTCTAAATGCTTTTAGGATGCAGTAAAAGATCTCAAGTTTTCGTCATAATTTGTTTTTGCACATTTTATTAAAATTAGTATCATAAATCTCTTTTAATAGTGAGAATTGATAGTGGCAATTGTCTTTAAACTTTTACTCTCCTTCAATTCCCCCTTTGATGGCGAATTAAGCCATCATACAATCTTAGTTTATCTTTGATCTTAATCTGATGTTACATCAGAATGCAGTTGTCTTCATTTGTTTTAGTCTCCTTTGTTCCAAGATTTTTAACTCATCATAAAAATTACTTCTTTTGTCTTCTAATTCAATTTCTGCTCTATTTTATTTTCATCATCTACTTTCTTTAGAGCTCCTCTTATTTCTACAATATCGATATATTAGTACTATTATTAGTAGGTCAATAGCAATTGTTATTAAGGGAGTTCGAATTTTCCCCACTAAACTTTTTCCCAGTGCTGCCGACCAATTTCCCACAGAAGAAAATCTTTTCCTAATTTTTCTCCCATGCACCATCTGATTTGAAATCTGTTATTTCTTTTAATAAATTAGTAATATTGCTTGTATATCCCTTCAAATCTTTACTTTCATCTGGGATATAAGTGCAACATTGTTGAACTTTCAGCATGTGACAGACACCACCTTCTTTTGCTAAGAGTACGTCTAAAGCAAGACTCTTTCATAAAACCATAGACCTAATAGCAACAATTTCCAATTTTCCATATCCACCATCCTCCAGCAGTATCTGATGATAATCGATCTACTACTGTTGATAGTTTTTTAATTTTATTTGAATTTAAATTTACCCCAGCTGAGGGTATTATAGTTCCAAAAATATCCTCAATAATTTCCGCATCAATGGATCCTCTTCTAAAGTGTGCAGGTTTTCTTTCATTGATTCCATTCTTTTCATCAACATGGTAGATTTTGGGACAAACTATTTTCATATAACAACAGCCATACCAATGATTGGGCAATTTGTAATAATTTTCCCACACACAAAATATGCTGGAACCAATGAATTTATTATTATGCTCTTTTTGGCGTGTTAATATGCAAAGCTTTCCCTTGAGTCATTGCAGCGTATGTATCTCATTTTGTATGAGCCCGTGGAGGTGTTTTAATTTGCTTTTCAGATTTGTTTTTTATTTCTTTCCTATGATCTTCTAATGAATGAATACATTATTTTCTACACTATGTAAAGCACACGTCAGATTGTGTTGATGTGCATATACAGTATCTTTGGTGATGAGGGATGAAAAAAAAATCCCTATCATCTCAGCATCTTGTGCATAAGGCACTATATTTAGATTTTTCTCAACTGGAACTTCTAATAAAATCAATTCATAGTCAGAGTAGTAATATTAAAATTGTCTTTTAGTATAAAACAAACTTTTTAGTACTTTGTAAGATATACCATATGTTAGAGGTAGATGGTGGTATGCCACTCCCTCAGACATAGATGTTGGTAATTGCATGCAAACATAACAATCTCTTGCATCCAAAGAACAATTTAGTAAACACATTTATGGAAAAATTGTTAATTGACCGATCATGATCTAAATCATCACTAGTTAAAACCTTAGTTTTTTCTAATATTTCTTTCAATTTAGTTATTTCAGTAGTTGTGGACACATGCAAATAAATATTTTTACTTAAATAAACATGATGCGGTAGATTTAGTATTATCAACAACAAGATAAGAATTTGGGCAAAAATAATTAAGAAACAAGCACAGATACACTTACGTTTTAGTGAAACTAGACTTTGGCTTTCCATCTCAAATTTAGAAGCATTAATTTTTTATATATACTTAATCTATAGCAATAGGCTTTGTGCAGTGGCTTTTGAACAGCGTCCGATCTCACCCTTATTCTTTGTTTCTTCTCTGGCGCCTTTTTGTTCTTTGTATCTCGTTTTTCACAACATTTCTTTCATGGCGATTTGTATGAGTCGCAACTTTTAGAACAAAATACGAAGAACTCTTTTTCCCAGTCACTTGCAGCAGCCAAATATGTCCATTCTGGAACTGCATATCTCTGACTTGGTGTCCGTGCTCATTTTGTTCTGCAGACTGTAGGCTCTTCTCTGTCTGTGTCACTTTGTTCAGCCTGACTAGATACTTCAATCACAGTGGAAGGTATTCTTCCTGCAGTCATTATGTGCCTCAGTCATTCAAAGGGCCGACGGTCTCCTTTACGCGTTCGTGGTATACTGTTCACATCATTTGAGTCAACATTTCTCTTAGTTGGATCCACTTCACTTTGTCTCTCAGGACCAACTGGGGTCAACTCTCTTTGACTCTCATTTACAACAGTGTCTCAAGACCCAGTAGCTGGCGTCCTTTCTACTTTGTGCTCAGTCTGTAGACGACACTTCCATTTCTCTGTTACCACTGGTTCGTCCACCACAGACCCTACACTTTTAAGAGGACATGGGGCTCAACGAGTGGGGGCTGCATGCACCCAATTAGGTAGACCACCACACTTAACAGCAGTTGTGGGTACACAAATCACTTGATAAGGCCCATGCTAATGAGGTTCCAAATAGGATTTTCGCACGTGCTTCTTAATGAATACCCAGTCACCTGGGCTAAAATTATAGCACTGCTCCTGTTAAATGGTATTTTTGACTTCTCCATCCTGGTGAGACACAGAACGTACCACATCAACCAATCCTTTATAATAATCAATTACCAAGTCATCAGAAATATTCACAAGCTGATTTGCTGGTACTGTAGGCTGCCTCATAGCCCGCTCCATAAGTATTTAGTGAGGGCTCAGTCCAGTTCTTTTGTCTGGGATACTTCGCAAACTCATTAACACCAAAGAAATCACATCCGGCCATTTCAGGGATGTGGATGCATACACCTTCGCTAGTCTGGACTTAATTGTTCCATTCATCTGCTGCACCACACCAAAAACCTCCAGGCAGTATGCACAATGTAGCCTTTGCTCAATTTGTAATGCAGCACAAAGCATTCATATTATTGAAGTGTGTTCCTCTATCCGATTCCAATGAGACTAGAAAACCATATCAATCCTCTAAGAAGCAGTTTAGCACAGTTAAGCTGTCATTGCGTCTGGCGGGGTAAGCCTCACCCAATGAGAAAACAAACACACGATCACAAGGACATATTTCAAACCATTACAAAGGAGCATCTCAATGAAGCCCAGCTGCATGCTGGTAAAGGGACCTCCTGATTTTCCAATGTGACTCGTACTGACCACTTTTTTCCTTCCTGCATTTTGTTGTTGACAGATTACGCATCTTTGACACAGACTCCCTGCAATGGCTCTAAACTTTGGATTGTACCAAGTTTGATGAAATAGACGTAATATAACATCTCTACCTACATGTGTAGGTCCATGGCAAATCCTTGCCATCGCTGACAGTAGGCTATCTGCTAACACTGGTCTCCCATCTGTGTAAACCTAAACCTCGTCTTCCTGTCTGCGGTTACACCCTATTTTAATCCAGCCTTCTCTTTTTGCATGTGGTACTGAATCTTGTAATTCTCTTATTTCTTCCCACGTCTAATCAACTTAAAACATCATTCTGCATTCTGTATCATCAGAGTTTTCCTTTAAAGATTCCCCATTAAATGTGTATGAATTTAGGGCTCAATAACTTGCAGTGTCATCAGCATATCCATTGCTAACAGTGACATAATCATGTCCAGTTTGATGAGCGAAACACTTTACCATTGCAATCTGGGCCGGAAGTTGTAGTGCCATCGATAGATTTTTTACACACTCTCCGTTTCAGATAGGTGAACCAGAAGAGTTCATAAACCCACGTTGAGACCACAACTTCATGACCTGGCAATGGCACCAAGGTAGCTGGATTCAAACTCGTACATCTCGTCACAGTCACATTCTCTGCACCCAAAGTCACCTGTTCATATTGTGTTAATCGGCTACTCGTGAGGTGCTGTGTTCGAGTTTATGTTAACAAAACCTCAACTGAATGTGAAACATACAGTTTCAGCAGATGTCCCATCACTATGTTCTAACACTGTTCCAAACTCGCACATGGAGTAACAACAGCTTTCAAACATCCAGGTAAATCAGCAGCAACAGGATCTAATGTAGCTGAAAAATATGCAACAGGTCAGCGTGCAGTTCCATGCATTTGTATTAGAGCTGATTGTGCACAACCTTCACACTCACTGTAAAACCAAGTAAAACTATTATTAAAGTCAGGCAGTCACAATTCTTGTGCTCGACACAAACTGTCTAGCAGTTCAAGGAAAGAATGCATGCATTCATCCCCATCCCATGGAACAGGATCTGACACATCTTTGTGTGTCATTTCATTTCATTTCATAAGGCTTTATTCGGAACAGGAAAATATGTCCATAAAAGCACACATAATGGTTAAAACAGATCACAGTTACAGTACAATTACATAAGCGATTAGACAATCAATGTTAAAAGGAAAACATAATATACAGGCAGGGACAGAATAAATATTTAAAAACTCATGCTTTTCCTGACACTAATTGCTTTAAGCAGGAAAGTAGCAGTAAAAAAACAAACATCAGGATGGTGCAAGTTAAAAAGCAATTTCATAGAGTCATGAACTGTCCTAACACCAAACTTGACGAAAATAGGTTTTAAAAAAGTTTTACGAAAATTCCCATACAATTGACACAGCAGAAGAAAGTGCATAGTGCTTTGTGCAGAGATATTGTCACACGGGCAGGTGCCAACAGGGTCCTTATTCAGGGAAGGGAAAGCAACCAGGTTATGCACAATCCCCATCCTTAACCTTGTTAAAACAAACTGATGGGAAACTCTGGTCACTTGGGTCAAATATGATTGATAGCCCGCTATTTCATTCATACTGCTGTAAAACACACAGGTAGATAACTTGCCTTCATTACAGGTCCGCCTCTCTGATTTACAGTTCAAAAAGATATTCTTCATTTCAGACTTAGAAAAGTCTGCAGCCCCATATCGATCAGTAATCATATTAAGGCCATAAAACTCCTGAAAGCTGTTGATGATATATTTAATCCAAGGAATCTTTAAATGGTAATCAACAGTGAGACAGTCATTAATGATAGCTCTAGTTAGAGATGTCTCTTCTTTCAGCCAGATGGAGCGCCACAACAATAGAGCTCTCAGAAGGATCAAATCGTTTAAATATTGGATTCCGAGTTCTCTATGAACTAAATCATTAGAGGCAGATTTAGGCAGACACAAAAGTCTTTTCAAAAAGACGTTCTCCTCCACCTGGAGGCTCCCAGCTGGGGCCTGACCCCAAACCCCTGCCCTATAAAGGGCAACGGAGAGACATCTAGACTGAAAAATCTTAAGCATGTCTTTTATCCGTTTGTCCCCTAATTTGGTGGCAAAAGTAAACACCCCGTTGGCGCTCCTCATCATCTTAGTCCTAACATTCTTATGCTCACTGGCCCAGCTACAACTCTTAGAAAAGGTAATGCCAAGGTAACAAATATATAATATAGACTGGGGCTTACTCAGCCCTGGCCCACACTCCATAACATAGGTTTTGGTTTTATTAATCACAAGTTTTCTGCTCTTGATAAATTGCAAAAACCCGTCCATCAAGCGTTGAAGGCCTATCGGAGTCCTAAACAGCAGCACGGCATCGTCCGCGTAGAGTAATACAGGGACATTAAAATCATTAACTCTCGGGGCATCTTCCGCTACTGTCAAGCAAGGGGGCTAAAACACACCCCTTCCTTATACCCCTCCTGATCTTAAATTTGGTCGTACACTTCCCATTTTTGCCATATCTAATGCTGGTACATAGTTTAACATAGAGTCGGGCCAAAAAGAAGACGATACCCTCGGGTGCCCCCATTTCAATCTATTTTGCCCAAAGAATAGCGTGGTCCACCATATCGAAAGCGCTACTCAAATCTGCGAAACAGAGATAGATAGAGCCCTTCTTGGCCTGGGTGTATTTCCCGATCAAAAGTTCGAGATTTAAGCATTGCTCAATTGTCCCACGCCCTTTTCTGAACCCAAACTGGCAGTTAGCTAAAATCCCGTTGGTTTCAGCCCATTCTTTGTGTGTCAATTTCCGAAGTGGCTTGACTATAAAGGAAAAGTGCTTGGTGGATTAATCTGCAATATAGCAGTGATTCGATCTTGTGACACTTTCCTGACTCCTTTTTCAATGTGATGTCCCAAACAGAGAACTGCAATTTTGCTGGTGACACCTTATGCCCACTTACTGCCAAATGATTCAGCAGGGCCACAGTATCTGCAACACATGCTTCTTTAGTTCCAGATGCCACTAACAAATCATCAGTGTACTGCACTAGCACAGAGTGATTCAGCATTTCCAGTGCCTCCAAATTTCTTTTCAAAATTTGTTTGAAAATTGTGGGGCTTTCCATATACCCTAGTGGAACTTGGCAATATGCCAAAAGACGGTTTCCGAAACTGAACACCAATACATTTTGGCTTTCTGGATGCAAGAGAATGAAGAAAAAATGCTTGACACAAGTCAATCACTGAATCTGATATAGAATTACGGCTGTATTTGGTACTATTGGACAACAAGGTATCACAATCTGATTAATTTTCAGCAAATCTGAACTATTCTATGTTTCCCATTCGGTTTTTGTATGCTCATGATAGGTGAATTACATCAAATCAAATCAAATCGAAACTTCTTTATTCGGTTTTCAGGATTAGAAGACCATAAAAGTACAGTTTCATGTTAAACTCGTTAAAAACAATCCATTATAAATATATAAAAACATTAAAAGACCAATATAATCAATGGAACTTCATGATACATTCTCCAGTTAATAAAGTGCAACAAAACATATCATTATGGACATTGAGTGTAGTTCTTGATATTTCAGAATTCCCTACTTAGAAATTATTCATAACAATTCATTACGCTAACATAAATTTGCCCTATGTTTAACACAAAACCTCAAAAACCTGGCAATATTTTACATCATGAATGTGGTCTCCAATAATTGCAAAGCAATATAGGCGAGACGACATCTTCTTAATCCCAGAAGTTTTACTAGTGGGATCAACCAGCGAGTCCTAGGCGCCTTGTAGAATTTACAAAAAAGGACAGTATGCATGGTAGATTGAATAGAAGTTTCGTCACATGGGCAAATAGTTGGATACTAAGCCCAAATGTTCGCCTCTGGAAAAGAGACCAAGTGGTGAAAAATATTCCACCTGAAACGGGTCAGCAAAAATCTTTCGTAAGCCTTATGCTCAAACGTTAGGTAAGGCTGAATGGCCACAGTAGTTTGTATTAAGAGTGCGTGTTGGACAGAGGGTTTACTTGCCTCGCTAGCGAACCTTAATTGCTCAAAATGGGTAAGGCACAGTTTCTTAAATTCTTTCCTGGGTATTTCAGTGATTGTTGGTGGTGAGTGGTAGTATTTTTCCAATCCTAGATCTTACAGGAATTTTTTAATGTACGTGAGCCATTTTATTTTACACCCTTTTTCAAGGGAAACACAGTCCTCTAAAAGCCCTCGGGTCAGAAGTGCAGTATCAGAAGACCAAATGCGGTACCACAAGAGCATCGGTTGGAGCTTAACTATATCAGACACGTATGTAAGACCAAGCTCTAGATGACAATTATAGGTTGAGGAACTTCGAGGGACTGCAAGTAAAAATCTTAGAAAACAGTTCTTGACTTTTTGTAGGGCTTCAATTTTTCCATTACCACACAAAGCCGTACCATAGGTTGCTACACTGATACATTTTGCTTTGTAGATTTGAATCAGTTCCATCAGAGGTCTGCCACCTAACCTCTGTGTAAAATTAACCAAGGCTGTTGTGGCCCTTATAAAGTGCAACTTTCTTATCTCAATGGCCTGTTTCCAAGAACATTTGTCGTCCATCAAAACACCAAGATAGGGGTAAGTTTTTGTCGTCTCAAGTTTTATATTTTTCGACAAAAATATCCCTAACTTTCTTACAACTCTTGCCTATGGACATGATAAATGTTTTTTTGATGTTTATTTTAAGGTCAAGGTCGGCCATAAAACGGTGGTATCTTATCACAGGACGTTGAAGTTCTCCAGGTGTGCGTGCTCGGCATACAGTAGGGCCGGTATTGGTCGTCCTTTAATTAAAGGTAGGTCCTGGCATCCCTTTAACATAGCACAGTCCAACCCATTCGTATAAAGGGTGAAAAAGAAGGGGGCCCGGACACAACCTTGTCTGACTCCCCTCTGTACTCCGAATGAGGCTGTGATTTCCCCCTTGTTACCAGCCCTGACCCTAGCAGTGGCGTTAGTGTATAGTTCCCGTAAAAAGTTTATTAAAGGGAGCTCAACCTCCATGTCCTCTAGAATAACCCAAAGCTTGGAGTGACTGACACAGTCAAAAGCTGCTGTCAGATCGACGTATGCCATATAAAGATCCCCACATTTGGCCATTACGTACTTGCCCACTAAGAGGGACAGATTAAGGACTTGTTCTATGGTGCCAAGTCCTTCTCTGAATCCGTATTGTATGTCAGAGAGTTTTCCGTTATCTGTAGGCCATGTCTGCAGTCGGTTAAGAATGACACGGCCTGCCACCTTCCCTAGGGAATCTAGTAGTGTTATCGGTCTGTAACAGGATGGGAGATACGATCACCCTTTTTGAAGATTGGCATCAGAATCGAATCTGACCATGAATCTGGGAGGCCCACAGCACAAGATGCCTCCAAGACTCTCGTCAGTATCGGGGTCCACAGTTCCATGTTATACTTATAAAGGTCCACTGGGACTCCGTCCGATCCTGGGGCCTTTCCGCCTTTACTTGCTAAAAGAGCTGCTTCCACTTCAGAGATGGATATTCCCAAGGAGATAGGGAAGACAGAGTTAGATGAAGGCAGAGCTACACTCTCTTTATTAACGGGAGATGACTGAGACTGAGAAAGGCCACATTTTCCCAGAAAATGGTGAACCCATGCCGACTCATCGATGGCTGTTTCTATAGTGTTGTTATTAGCGTTATCTGCTAGGAAGGGTGATCAAATAACCTTCCAAAACGCAGTATTATTTTTAAGAATACAGCTATTGTGCAGTTGGGTCCAAAGTTGTTTTTTAAGTTCCATTTTCCTAGTTTTTATGGCCTTATTGTATTCCCTTCTACAGTGGGCAATTTGCTGCTTGTCCCTCGGCACGTTATGTAGGGCCGTTTTTAGATTAGAATGGGCTTTTGTACAGTTGTTATTGAACCATTCTTTGCTCTTCGCTGGCCTTTTCTTTAGTTCCCTTTGAAGAGCTACCTTTACTGATGCTATTATAATGGAGAAGCTCTTTAAAATCTCCGCGTCAGTGTTGTTAAGGTCCAAACAATTGTTTATCGATTCTAGGGAATTTCTTACTACCTCAGTGGTTATTACAAGAGGGTCAATCTTTTCCCATTTAAGGGAATAACCGTTAGGTCTTTCCATACGTAATGTTCCTTGTCCATAGACATTCTCCGAATTCCGAATGTGTTGGTTAGTTGGGAATATTATTGTTACACTAATTGGGAAATGATCACTGGTGGAATTGTCATGAATACTAAAATTAACAATACGAGACGCTGCAATGACTGAAATAAGTATAAAATCTATAGTGCTAGATGCTCCTCTCCCGTGGTAGGTTTTATTTAGGGGGACTGAGGGGACCACCAAGTCATTTGCCAGTCCCAAATCCAGTCCACTTATTGCCTCATTTAATTGGTCTCCGGTGTTTGTGTGAGAGAAATGTGTTATTGGAGTACCATTTTCGTCTAAAAGGTCGCAATTACGGTTATTGCTTTGAGGGCATAAGGTAAGATTAAAATCTTCCCCCCAGATAATTATAACGTTATTATTGAACTTGTTTTTTAGATCCTGAAGGTGGGACATTATTTCTTGTAGAATGGTTATTCGGTCGGTCTGATGGAGATTATTTTAAACATTTACCAAGACATATGTATCTTGATTATTTAGATCTAATGTTAGTATTTGGAAATTTGGTTCAATTTTATAGGGTATCATTTTATTGATTAGCAAAAGATTTGAGATAAAAATTGTCCGACCGCCTTTCGCTCTCCCTGAAGCAGAGGGGAGGGCTCCAGAAAAAAAAAAGTTTTATAGCCCTCTATGTGTAGCGGATCCGTGGTCCAGGTCTCCTGGAGGAGGCAAAGAACGTTAAAGAGGCCTGCAAATTGTAGCCAAATGTCGTTCTTCAATTTTGAACGGAAACCGGCTACGTTCCAGAAAACTGTTTTTAGCTCTAAGACTGGGGTAGGCAAAGGTTGCTCAATGGTCTGCTTAGTGGGCCCTCTAGGCTGACCAATGTTTGTATTAAGTTTGAACCCTGCATTGTTCGTGATACTAGGGACTGGTGGAGCTACACTTGAAAGCCCAACAATGGGGGTATGGTGTAAGTTGTCGTTATTACCCTTATTCTTATCTGCCACATTCTGCTGTCTGGCCATGTTAATAGGAGAAGATTGATTAGAGTTGTTCTTCGTATACGGGACAATCCCAGGTTCCTGAGTGCCTGATTTTTTAAGATTATGTATTTCCAGTCAATCATTACATTCCAGCCCCGATAGCAAATTGAATCGATTGTAGGTCGGGATGCCATTGTGCCTATTTAGGGCTGGGGCGATGTATCAATTTGCTGGCCAGTTAGGATAGTTAGGACGTGGGGGGGTAGAAAAAACCTAGTGGGAGGATGTTAATCGAGCCTGGCACTAAGATGTTATGCCCGACCCCCCGAAGAATGTTCTTAAACAGCATTGGGGATCTGAATGTAAGTACTATGCAGTCCCCCGGCAGTGTTTTTACAGTACCTCCCACCCACTGGACCCTTCTTGCCATCTTAAATTCTGTAAAGAGTTGGGTTTCAGAACCAGTCTTCCTACCCAACCAATACAGAGCTTTGTTCCTTAATGATTCCCAAGATTCGCTTTCTGCAGGTCCCTTAGGTGGCACATTTGCTAACACAATTACGTAGGGTGTAGCACATGGAGGAAGGTCAAGTACTGAGTCTGGCCCTGAATGAACCCAGTTTTGAGCCAGTGTAGACTGTGGTAGTTGTTGTTGAACCCGCAACGAGGATGTGAGGGGGGTATGGCCTGTGTGATTTGAGTGGTAGGCTAGAACCAGGAGCCTGTCTTCAATGAGTGGGGTCGTTACAGAATTCTTGTGGGTCGTGATCAAGGCAGGATTTTTAATACCAGGTATTTACATAGATAGATCTTTTAGGAGGGGTTCACTATCCTTTGAATTAGAGTGAACTTTCCGCGAAAATCGGCCGCTACAAGTCTGGATGGATCTACCCTCGTTTTCCTCCCTTAAGGGATCAGCATAGTTTCTTTTATCTGGGGACACATGGTCCTCAAAATGCGTCAGTCTAGCCCGAACTTGGCCAGGCTCACTCTTAAATAGAGGTCCAATCGTTCCACCAGGGTGAATAATCTTTTTAAATCGCTAGTTAGTGCCTCTAACCTCTTTGAGGAGTCCTCTTTTCCTCTATTGGGACCTTTCCTTACTGTGGTCTTTTTTTCCCATGATGAACGGGTTTCGGGGTAGTAACTACAGATACATCTGGATGGTTCTTATCCTTCATCGATGGACCCCTTACAGTTGAAATATTCTCTGGGCAAGATGGTGTGTGAAAAATGTATACACAATTAAAAACAGCCCAGTCTGATCGATTAGGTTAGTCCACAGTCACTGAAAAGTTCAACAAAGTACCAGGGAAGACCATAGTAACAAATTGAAATCTTACTACTTATAGATGTTGGTTCTATATCAGCAACAAGGCCAAGAGATTAGGCCTAGCCCAGCCTCAGTCAGCCGCAGATGGGTGCGGACGGGCCCACCCTTGGCCCTTGGCGCTGCGTGGGGCCTTAGGTGTTTTTATGCGCCTCTGGGCGCTGGATCTTGACGTGTAATTCCCGCGCTGCTGGGGATTCTGGGTGTTGGAGTTCTCTCCGGCCGGCGCAGAGACCTCAGGACATCTGATGACGGGCCGCAACTGCAGGCAAGCAGCGACGGTCCCCGCGAGGCAACAGGAGGCAGAAGACACGAGAAAAAGCAGGATAGGCTACACCAGGAACTGTGATAATAATCCACATTTGTAGTAATAATAATAATAATAATAATAATAATAATAATAATAAGAATCCACATTTGTAGAGCGCACAATCACCCGTAAGGGTCTCTAGGCGCTGGGGGCCGTCGGGAAGATTAAGCGAGCTATTGCCCAGAGTCACATGGTGCTGGGCTAACCTGCCGCCGGAGCCGGGGATCGAACCCTGATCCCCAGATTCCAGCGTCAGTCGCCCTGGCCGCGGCGCCACACGTCTCCCCTGTGGCAGTGAGTCCGGCCAGAATGCGCGTCCTGCGCTACGTGGGGCCTTAGGTGTTTTTATGCACCTCCGGGCGCTGGATCTTGACGCGTAATCCCCGCGCCGCTGGGGATTCTGGGTGTTGGAGTTCCCTCCGGCCGGCGCAGAGACCTCAGGACAGCTGATGACGGGCCGCAACTGCAGGCAAGCAGCGACGGTCCCCGCGAGGCAACAGGAGGCAGAAGACCCGAGAAAAAGCAAGATAGGCTACACCAAGAACTGTGGCAGTGAGTCAGGCCAGAATTACATGGACTACACAAAATCTCTCTCCAAATTCCTTGTTTAATCAGAGTCTCGCTCAACTGGGTTATTCCAGCAATAGTTTAAGGACTAAGATTATATGCTGGAGTTCTCAGATATTCTGCATTTGTATTTACTGTATTTGAATTAGAGCTACTCCTCACATTAGTTCAATATCTTTACCTGAAAAATCCCACACTTCAAGCAGGGCTGTTTCTTTCAATACAGGTAGTAAATCATTTTCAGTAAGTAAGGGATACAAACTCTTCACTTCTGTCTTCTGTCCAGCCATTTAAAAAACTACATCCTCATCTTTGGTATGAAATTCTATTCCTTCAGGTGTACAATAAATGGATCAATTAATTTTGCACAATTAATCTCATCCCAACAGATTTACTGAACTAGTGTCACACACCAAAAACGTATGCATATCCTCAAAAGTTCCAATCTGTACTTGCACTGGTTCGGTCACTGGGCTTGGAATTAATTGATTTGATACTCCTACTACTACTACTTTGTTTCTCTCAAGAGGGGTAGGTTGGGAATTTCCATTGTTCTCAAAGTGGATCGGGTAGGACCAGTATCTACAAGGAATGAAATAGCTGTTCCATTTACCTTGTCATTCACTTAGGGACCATTCTGGTCTACCTCTCGGGAAGGGCCAAGCCTGCATTCCTCCTCCCCTCTCAAGCACCCTCATTGGGAAGTATCTGAGTCACTGTCATCCATCTGTAATGAATATTGTGAAGCCACTTGTACATTTGGATTTACTTCATCATTGGTTTGAAAGCCCATATTCACATTGTATTTTTGTACTTGTCCATTCAAATTTTGCAGAGGAGCTTGAGGCATATTCTGATTCTGACCCCTTACATTTAATGTTGACTGATTTAACATATCACTAGTCATTTGGGATTGAGTCAGTCCATCCACACTTGTCATAATTGCTTGTCCATTCACCTGATTAGCCAGATTCAACCTACATGTGCGCTTTCAATGCCTGAACTTGCCTGCAACTGTGACAAGGGAAAGTCTTTTTTCAATTACTCTATATTCGATCGACATGCCCTTCCATGAGGCATCAAATTTAGCAAAGGATTTACCATTACTCCTTTCCTTCCAGTGGTAGTCTAACCATTTCCCTGTATCATGCCTGTAAGACCTGAATCAAAACCGACATATCCTTTCTTGGCTGCCCTCATCTGTGTCAACATCAACTTCTCTTTCAGCTTCTTTTGTCGCATCTCCATGTCATCTCCGCAATGCTTTGCATAACGCAATATCTCATCTATTGATTTGCTCTGCCAACAAATCATATGCTGTTGAATCATAACACTAATCTCAGACTTCAAACCATAAACAAATCGATACAAAAAATATCCCATATCTTTCTCGGACACATTTTCAATTCCACTATACTATTTGACTGCCTGCAGAAGCCTTTCATAGTAAGCATGTACTGTTTCTATTAATTCCTGGGTAGTCCTATATATTTTTACCCAATCTGTTTCTTTCTTCTAAATTTTTCCTTTCAAATATACCTGATTATATTTTTTCATCACTTCTGCGGACAGTGCGCCTGTTTTTGGATCTCTAGCGTATTCTTTTTCTGGCCAATCGATTGCAATCTTACATTCCACCTACAAGTCCATAGGGACCACCATATCAAAATGTAGTGCTAGAGGCACTCTTATGGTCTGACACTCTGTGATGACCTTTGACCACCATCATTTTAATTGACTTTGGTGTGTTATTTTATCCTAGCCTGAATGTACAATGTCCTGCATATGCCTTGTTTCTCTTGAAGGTTTCGTTCTTGTAATCTTGCAGTCTTACAGTGGGAGCTGTCACAGTAGAGCAGCTTGCCAAGAATAGAACATATGGGATGTGCGTTTGAAAGCACGAGAGAGAGAGAGAGAGAGAGGTGTGGAATGTTCTTTTTGGTCTCGTAGTGCAGTGTTATGAGCAGTGGTGCACAAATCTGCACTGTGTTGTACATTGGGAAATGAAGTATGTGATGCCATAAGCAGTGGTGCACAAATGTGCATTATGTTGTTGTTAGAAATGGGATCTCTGGTTGGCTAAGGCTTGCGCCAAAGCCAGGCAGAGACTACCACTCTAGTCAGGGCAAGGGAGTTACACGCCAAGATAACCTCTGCTCCCCCCCTTGGTAGCTTGGCATGAGCAATCAGGCTTATCCCGGAGGCAATGTGTAAAGCGTTTGCGCAACACACACACACACAGCAGCAACACACTAGGCACACTGCAAAAAGGAACTCCACACAAGGTTATATATAAAAATAGCCTTTGTATTACCATAAACACATTAGATCATAACCACACATATACACTGTGCCAACTGGCACTGGGCAGTATTTACAGGGGATTATTTACACATGACTGGGCTACGTGAGCCACTGTAAGGATCAGCACTGAGTAGAAATAGTAGATGTAGAACATAGAATAACTGTAGTACAAAATAATAATGGTAGAACACAACCAGTAACCACTGGTAAAAGGTAGGAACCCACTACGCAATACTAATCACCCAAGGCATAGATCACGCAGGGAAACATAAACTTGCTAGCATAAACTATACTGGGCAAAACAACCTCCTATTCATAAGACATTGGTGGAGGTATCAGGCAGGATGCATAAATATATTACGCATAAATCACATGAGGCATCAGATAATTACCAACATAAACCTAAATCACCAATCACCTTGTGTAAGAGTCACCTTAGGTACTGACCCCAAGCCAACTGGCCTTCCGTGGGGCTCAAATGCCCTTTGTCCACCATAGTCAGGGCTGGCTGTGCACGCAGCCAAAAGCAAAAATGCCAAAGAACAGGCCTAAACGTGGCAGCTGCCCCTCTAAGTACTGGGCAGCTGTGGCAGGGAGCATGGGCACCTCTAGACACAACTTGGGGGCATTGGCACCTCGGTGCCTTCTGGGCCTCCACCGGGCCTTTCTAACAGATGTGGCCAAAAATGTTACAGCTGTCCCCTCCCTCGTGGGGCAGCTAGAAGCACCACCTAACAGACACTGGCACCAATGTGCCTCTCCGTCCCACTCCGGGACCCCAGAAATAAACTTGCCCCCAAACGTGGCAGCTGCCCGCTCTCTCTTGCAGTGCCGCTGTGGTGAATTTAGCCCGGGCACCACTGTGCCTTTGGAGCCCCACTCCGGGACTCCTAACTGTCAACAGGAAGATGCGGAAAAAATGCTCCCAAGGTGCTGCCGCTGCCCACTGTCCAGCGGGGCAGCGGGAAAGAGAAATGAGCACCAGGTCACGGGGCGGGCAACGAAAGTGTGCCCCGACACACCCCCCAACCACTTCACATGGAGTCCCACTCACCGGACTGTTGCGTGGACTCCCCTTCCGGCACTGCTCCTGGTGCCTGTGCTGCTCGTGGGAGCCCTCCTCAGTGGGACTTCTCTGGCGGCTGTAGGCGGTATGCAGGGCTCTCCTCACCACATGGGAGCCCGCTTTCATTCCCGCTCAGGGCTGCCTTTCTCCTCTCGGGGATGCGACCTCTGGCAGGGATTCCCTCTCTTCCATCCCGACAACTGTGGAGGGGAACTTCCTGCTTCCACTCCAAGGGGAACAGCCGTGAGAGTCCCGGTTGCTAGGCAACCCTCCAGCAAGTCGGCAACGCAGATCCTCCTAGCTCCCAGGCCCAGCCTTGGGCAGGCTGTTTCAAGGAGCGATGGGCGCCCCCACTCCCAGGCAGCACTCCTGGCAATCGGGGACCGGTGGGGAAGAAGTACCGGCCCTCAAGGTACTATTTTGATCTTGGGCCGACGGCGGTGATATCTTTCCCTCACCAGTGGGGGGTGGGCACCCGCTCACAGATATAACATAATGCGGGCAATGAGGCTCCCTCTGGAAAGTACCAATACAGAGCGGGGTTCGCACCCGCAAAATAAATAATAAAGCGGCAGTTATGCGGGGTGGGCACCCGCGCCGAAATCAGTCCGATGGCAGGGGAATCTCCACGCCGGGGATTCCCCCATGCAGATGATCGCAGCTCGGCGCTGCAGCCCATGATGACGTCGCTCCTTAGGACAAACAAAGCGCTTTTTTATGATGAGAAATAAAGCACTCCCAGGCGCTACAGCAAAATGTAAAGAAAGGCTGTCGGAATGAAGGGGGGCAAAGGCTGGGCTCCGGGGCCAGCTCAGAGGGCCCTCCAGCAGGGAGGCAGTCCCCAGTGGTGGTACCTCCTGGCGCCCAGCAGCAGCAGCAGGCCCCCCTCAATTTAGGAGCAAGAGAGAACAACATACATGGGGTCACAGCCCCTTCTTATACACACATTTCCTTTGTCCCCTAGCACAGGGTTTAGGGAAAACCAGATGCAACTGGTTTGGGAACACTTGAGCACTTTGTTTTGCTCAGCTCCTCTTCTTCTATTCACAGGATGGGCTAGGGACATCAGACGCACCACAGTGGCGGAGCCAGCATTGTGTACGGAAGGCACAGCCCTATTCAGGCCCCAGGTGTAACTCCTCCATCCCATCGACATGCAGATCTCCCTATTCACCACCGGGCAGACCCATCCAGGCTCCTGGAGCCAAGAACACCAGCCAGCCCCTGTCACTCACAAGCCAGACAGACAATTCACATGCACTGCACACAGAAATGCCAACTTCTAAAAGTGGCACTTCTCCACTAGACACAACACATCTGCGCACACCATTGCGCGGCATTTATTCTCACGAGTTCCCACATACCAAACTCGCCCTTGCACTCCTCTCACACCAGGAATTACCATGGACAAACATATCCCCCATGCATTCCTATGGGAGGGCAGGCCAATCTCACCACACGCACTCAGATTGCACACGCACTTTACACTGGCACACAGTGTTAAAGTGCGCAGAAGCCAAAAACAACTAACATCAGGTCACATTTTAAAAGCAAGAAGTTTAGTGGTGAACCTGCCAAAAATGCCAAGTCGAACAGTTGTACATTGAGAGATGAAGTATGTGATGCTATAGGCAGTGGTACACAAATGTGCATTGTGTTGTACATTGGCAAGTATGATGTAGTTCTTACTATTGGCTTTGACATGGCCTCATGTCATCCTGAATTCTGACTCTGCCTTGCTTGAGCTTTTCTTCGTGCACAGACATGCCCCCAGAGTGTTTGCAAGTTGCTTGGGTTAATCACGTTCAAGGTTTGTTTTGTGAGAGATTGTTTAATGTACACTGGAATGCTTTCGTAAGCTTCGTTAAGATAAAGGCTTGAACATGTGAGAATGTAGAGCAAACGTGGGAACTCCTTCTTGCCCTGAAATGCTTGCCTCGAAACTGGCCAGTTCCAGTAACTTTCCTTGGTGCAGAGAGGAAGACTCTTGAACTTTTTAGTGTGTTTTGAGATTATAAAGCTGAGGGTTGTTGACCAGGATTTTGGAATCAGAATCGGGACGGACGCGTCTAGCCCAGTACAGAGGAACCCTGGTGGCTGAGGCTTTTATCTTGGCTGTTAAATCCCCCAGTCTGTAGTGGGCTGAAATGCAGTGTTTGCACCAGGTGAAGTGTTGAGTTTTGATTATTGCCATTGTGATGTGTGGCATGTAGCTTTGATCATTTGAGGTGTTTTCTTTGTGATGTGTGAGTGAGTCAAGGTGCACATCCAAAGTAATCATTTGATGTATTTAGTGTACATATGTCTTTCTGATCTCTTGCAGGATGTCCAGTATTATTTCCTTGAGTTTTATCTCATATTATTTGCTGCTTGTATTTCATATTATCATCCATGCATGTAACTGTTGCATTTACCAAGTGTGTTGTTATTGCTTGCATATAAATATATATCTCTATATACATTTGAATGTTATTCATTTGACATCTGGGAAAGCCTTTCTGTCAGAGAGCATGGCATAAATAAAACTCTAAGCCTTATTCTAAAAAGAGAGTCTCTGCATTTTGTAAAGTAAAACCCCTTTCTAGGTGGTGCTGTGTTTTATGTCTCCTGTTTAGCCGTGTTTGAGCCACCCCGTGGGAGTGGAATTTGTGGAACTCTGTATTATCTGAAAGGCGAAGCAAGACACGAAGAAAGCATCCAAAACTTTCAACACGACTTTTAAAACTTTCACATATCTTTCCACTTGCTTATACCATTCAACTGGTTTTTCCCTCAACCTCTGAAAATCATATGTAAAGGACAATGTGTCTTGTCTACTTCTGGGAACATGTACATACCCTCCTTCTGGGACTTATCTCATAGATAAAGCCAAAGCATCTGCCTCGTTCTTTGCTTTTTCCATCATTGGATATAGAGGCAGTGCACTGTGGTATCTTCCTTCTTTTTATCGCATACGCCTTCCCATCTTTATATCTCTCCCCATCGCTTCAGGATTGTTATTAATTCTTTAATTAGAAATCTCTCTTCAGAGGAATTTAGGGGTATATTAGCAAGAACCTCGTTAAAACTATTGCCATTTTAGCGGCAGGAAACTGCCGCTAAAACAGCGATAATTTTAACTAGGCTCTTGCTAATATGCCCCATAGACTCTCCAAATCTTTTTCACTTAAATCCAATCAATATGTTTTCTGTAGAGCCTTGTACTTTTCTACATCCACCCCATATTTTTGTGCTACCTGAGCAAATTTCTTAGGAGTATTTCTCGCTTTCCAAGTTATATCTTTACACATGTATATTAATTCTTCATCGCTGTATTTTGTTAGCCTCTCTAGACTAATGGCTCCCAATATCATTTCTTCTAGTTCCACTTTTGCTTATATCTATATTTGTGCTTCGATTTGTATTAGTCAATGTATTTCCTGTAGCAACTAAAGTCTCTAATCCAGTCATCAAGTTCTTCTGGGGGATGGCCCTATGCAAGTACTCGTTTCTGATCTCTGTGATTCACTACTAATCTCTACTGGCTTCAGCAATACTCATGAATCTGTTTTTTGACTACCCATTTGCAAAACTATCCCTGTAATCATTCGCCGTCCTCTACTTGGTGTTTCAAGAGTTTTCTCAGAAATATTTATTACTGATTCTATTACCTCTTCCACAGTAGAATTTGTTCTAATACACTCTTCTGCACTATTCTCATGAGTCTCTACTCTTATTGGTGTACACATTGTTGCCTGATCCCTCACAATCTCTCTAGTTTTAGGTAAAGTATGTATTTTCCCTACATTTTCACTTGGGACCATTATAGCATAAATCTGTGCAACTCCTCCCCCTGTCTGATAAAGAGGAATGACCGAACCAATTGTTACAGGTACTGATAAAGCATCAGGGTTATCTGTCATGCCTAGTGTGGAAAATCCTGATCTCTCAGGTGTCTGATTTTCATAACAATAATATTCTTTTATAAGCCGGATTTAAATCAACAGATGGAGCTTCTGGCCTTAAACCCACAAAAGGATTGGTCTCTGAATTATTCTGCTCTTCATTATAAGGTGGGGGTCTATTCAGCAAAAGTTCATTTAACAACTCATCATCTATATCTTCTCAATTCTCATCTGCTCCAGTGAGTACTTAAACCTTTTGCTCCTCTATATGTTTCCTCTTTTCGTTGTATTTCTCTCCTTCCTTTTGTTCTGCTACCATTAATGGATACATTCGGACTCCCAAAGCAACATCTTGTCTCCATATCTTTTTCTGGGAATCCCATTTTGCCTGTTCATATTAATTTATTGTATTACTGTATCTTCCCTGACATTTCTCTTTTTCTCTCCGATGTGCTTCATGCTCCCACTCTGCAAGGGCTTCATACTGTATAAGCCTAGGTTTTAAATTATTCTCCTGTCTTCTCAAATTCTTTAAAATTCTAACATTAAATGTCCCATACTGTGGAAACACTAAGGGACCATCCGTCTCAGTGTATTTTACCCAGTTTTCTAACCAAATATAAGTATGATATCCTTTCTCTAATGACATATGCAAAGCCGGTGTACCTTCCGGAGTCACAGGCACTCCTTCTCTAAGGTCTTTAACAACTTGAAAAATGTCATGATTCCTTTCCTCGAACTCAATCTGTGGTTTAAAATCGCTACATTCTCTTCCGTATTATTATTTTCTACCACCAATCACTGTTCGTTCTTATCCACCAATACCAGCGTGGCTTTACACCAACCACCAATACCAGCTATGCACTTTATAACATCAGTCTAACTCTTCATTGCACTGACACTCCCTTCACAATCTGTTTGTCATCTTTTCTCTTGTCCTTTTTAAAAAAACTTCACAAAACAATACAACATAAAACAACTTTGTCTGCTCAACTAAAAGAATTATAGATACCCACTTATTCAGAAAATCTCATTCACTTCCTGTGAAAACCTCAAACAGCACTATTTCACTCTCATTAAATAAAAACTCTTAAGATCTCTCCCGGTGCGCTCCCAGGAGAAATCTCAACCATTCCACCTTGTCATGCATCAAGTTCCCTTTCTCAGAACCGGCAACGTTGTCTCATGCACAGTACTCACATAATAGCAGACAAACACAAGGAAGGTTCCGACCATCTGACTCACATCGTAATGTGCCAGTCAGATTCCTTTCTGACCACCTAATTAAGATGTAGGCGGTCAGTAAGGAATCAGATTGGTAATTCTGGCTGGCTTCTGATGGGCTCGGGGAGCCCACAGCCAGTCGGAATGAGGAGGACAGTAATCTCAAGGGCAGGCATTTCCGCCCTTGAGAACACAATGTCGGGTTTCAGCAGCCTTTCCGTGCTGGCCTTTCCAACACAGAAAGGCTGCCGGTACTCGACTTTGGGGGCCCTCAGCAGGGTCCCTTTGGTGCACGGCCTCCGATTGGAGGCCGAGGGGGTACCTATGGTGGCCCTCTGTTGATCCCTATTGATTACCTTGCGCTGCCTGCCACCGGCTGCAGGGATGAACTGCACCTCCCATTTTACAAGGGGAGTATGGATTCTGGCCGATTCACAGCCAAACACTGTTCGGTCGCAGCCTAATGGGCCTGTTGAAAATGCCGACCGGGTGACAGTCTGTCCCATGATGGAAGAGATTCCCTCCAACATCATTATCAGCACCTTTGTGTATGCCATACTAAGACTGCCCATAGGTTTATCCCAGGATCTTAGGCCTTGACGGTCCCGTACTCATTAAGGTCATGACAGACCACAACATAAACATACATAACTCTCAAACTATTTCCTCTCTGGGTCCATATTAACATACTAAAACAAACCATAGATCCTCCAGTGGATCTTTTATGTGAGCTAACAGGGACTCGGATATTAAGAGAACATGTGGCAAATACTTACGAGGATTCATGCTGACAATAACTACTTTTCTATAGACATTTAATCGATAAAACGTACGAAAAGAAGTTTCACACCAAGAATAACTCAATTATGATACAATTGCTCTTGTATAATGTTTATCTACCCCTCAATTGGAATGGTCAAGAAACACAAATCACATTTGAGCTTTTGTTTACAGAAATCATTTATTACAAATAGTCACACAATGCCATACAGATTTAGTAAATAGACATTTGCTGATCACCTAGGGGATAAGAGAGAGAGAAACATAGGGAAAAGTCAAGTTCAGCATTTGGGTTATACAAACCAAATATGCAGAGTTGAAGCATAGGGAGTCACAGGAATAGGTCCATAAACTGTCCAGCCGAAGAGTTTAGAAAGTTCAGTTCAAAATGGGTTTGGCATAGGGAAAGAAATCAAAAGTCAGTCCGACAGCATGCCAGGCAGGGATATTGAAAATGATAACCAGCCCCCGAATCCTCCTTCATGGGGCAATTATACTTCTGAAAGTTCACAGTTTACGCCCACAAAGTAACAGTTCCATCGTACGTATAGTTTCCATTGGTTGTCCACAGTGGGCTGCTCATGGTGCGATCAATATCGCACTAAGAAATCCAGAAGCATTAAATAATCCTTCTGCCAAATCATCAATTTCAACAACTCTATAATTTTCATCCTCTCCTTGGCTGTAAGAAAATTCATTTGTTCACTGTTTGTCCATTCCCAGACGCTCTCTTTGGGTTTGCAATTGTATTGATACATTTCTGTCAAAGTGTTGCTGAATCAGAAAAGGACCTATTATTTATAAGCATTAAAAATAAACTCTCCTAAAAGTTCTCATAGCATCTGAAATGACTACTTCAGCTAGATTCTGCTTTTCTAAACGAGGAAAAAGAAGCATTTGAGGCCTAGCATTTGAATCTTGTTAAATCATTACCATGTTATGATTAATATAAACACACATTAATATGAGTAAAACAGCACATCTTGTACTGTCAAGCATCTTTAACTAAACATTTTAATTATGTTTCAGGTATTTAATTATGTAAGCATTCTTTTCATTTGTCACATTAGGTAATCCGCAGCATATTTTCTTGAGTTAACCATGTTTGATTTCTAAAAACTCATGTTTACGTTGCATAAACAAATAACTGTTTTTCTCTCTCTTTCTTTACGTCTTTCACATTTTCAAGTTTTCAAAACACTTCTGCATGCTTTTAGATGCAGTAAAAGATCTGATGTGTTTTGTCATCATCTATTTAGCAAATTGTATTAAAATTAATATAGTAAATCTCATTTAATAGTGAGAATTGATATAGGCAATCGTCTTTAAACTTTTACGCTCCATCACTTGTAAGACCCTTGTTCTACTCTGTGTAGCCATTGCTGTTGCCACACTAATAATTGCTAAGCAATGGAGGGAACATGAATACCTGCTGTTTAATTTGTAAGTGGTACTAGGATAGTTGCCGTGGAATTAGCTGTGGCTAAGAAATGTTTGAAAAAAGAGACTTAGCTTTGGACTTCTATTCAACACTTGTCTGTTAGACTTGTCAGCCTGAGGGTGGACTTCCTCCCAAACCTTTTGCCTTATGCCTCCATTTTTTTCTGATCTTGTTTTTACGTTGGCCTTAGGAGTCTGTGTACATTACCCCTGTACCAGTACTGAAGTGCGTGGGTTCTCTCCATTAAACATGGTAACATTGACTTACACCCAATTGGCATATTAAATGTACTTGTACATCCCTTGTAAAGTGGTACCAAATGTCTCCAGGGTCTGTAAATTAAATGATACTAGTGGACCTGCAGCACTCATTGTACTACCTGCTTAAATAGGTCATTAAACATGTCTCAGGCCTGCCCTTGCAACCTGTGTGTGCAGTTTTAAACTGTCACTGTGACCTGGCAAAAAAAACTTTTGCCAGGCCCAAACCTTCTTTTTTAATATGTATATCAACCCTAAGGTAGGCCATAAAAAGCCCATAGGCGAGGGGGCAGTATATTTAAAACGTAGAAAATGTACTTTTAACTTTTACATGTCCTGAAAGTAAATAACTCTTTATATGGTTATTTGTTTTTTCACTACTGCAAAGCCTACCTTTTCCATAGGATAACATTGGGTTAACTTATTAAATTCAATAAGTCATAACTTTCAAATGAGAGCAAGTAGGAATGACAAGTCTGGTGTGTAAAGAATTGTAATTTAAAGTCCTCTTACATGGTAAAGTCAGATTTTGAATAACAGTTCTGAAAATGCCACTTTTAGAAAGTTGTCATTTTCTTGTCGTAACCTTTTGGTGCCTGTCGCCTGTATCCTGGGCCACATGACTAGGTGTAGCTGGCAGTTGGTCGTTGTGTATTGCTCTCAGACAGTGAGACAATGGACAATAGGTGTTGGCTGGATTTGCCATCTGTAACTTGATGAGGAGGAGCTGCATACAACACTTGCACATCACAAAGACCCTGCCTAGGCACATTCGCAAAGGGTTTGGCACTAGTCTTTTGTGACCGCACACAAGCTGGGGCCAGGCAAGGGAGGCAGGAAATCCAAAACACCTCTGGGGTTAAACCCTTCAGAACCTTCTCCTATTTCAAAGCTGGCACGAGCTATAAATAATAAACCTTCAACTCTTCAGTACACCTCTGAACCTGTGGAAAGCTCAAAAGGACTGCAGTGCTGCGCTGTCAGGAGTGCTAATCTGTTGCCCGCTACTCTGCTGCCTGAGTGAACCAGCATCTAGAACCAGGTACCACCAAAGAAGAAAAAAAAACAACTGGAGCACATAATTTTAATCGCCAGCTGGCCACATGGCTAGACCTGTTTCTTGTTATTTAAAACCGCACACCCACTTACAAGCACAACTACTGCCTCATTCCCTACCCACAGGGCTGCAGAGGAGGATAGGTCCACAGCAAGTATACAGAGAGATCCAAGTGAGTTAGTGTTCACATTTATCATATGCTCCTACTGATTCCTTGGCTTTCCTAAAAGGCCATGTTCATCTCTTACCGGTGAATACCTCGAGTACTATTTTTCTCCCCTGCAGTAAGACGCAATCTTCTGCCTCCCCTAAGGGGCATCACTCCTTCAAGTCTTGGGTAAGTTTACCTTTTGATGTTTATCCTTCTGTTTAGTGGTTTTAAATGTAATCATGTGAGTTCTGTGTAAACATTAAGGGGCAGATTATGAATTTTGGAGGTGCAGGAGCAGGTAGAACGTCATCGCCGCACCCCACACCTCCGAGACTCGCCACCGCCTGCCCGCTAAATTACGACTTTAAAGTGGTTTGGAGGGTGGGCAGCGTTGCAGTCCTGCAACGGTGCCTCCTTAAAAGGCAGTAGTGCCTTTCAAAGAGGCATTACTATGGGACCACACAACAAGGTTCCTCGAAAGTCCCTGCCGTGCAGGAACTGTTGTATTTGCACACAAGGGGGAACATGCTATGCCCCCCAGTGTTCATCCACATGCAGTGAAGGCACAGGGGGCCGTGTAGGGCTCCATTTTGTTTCGCCTCAGCCACGGTATACATGGAGGAGGAACCTCCATGACACAGCCGGCAGAGAGGAAATTCGTAATATGCATGACAGGAACGCAGAAGTCACGACAAGCATATTGCAGCCTCTGACCGCCGCAACATCGCTAGGGAATGGTGTATCACAGTACATTGACACTTATGATAGCTCCCCTGTTTTACAATTTGTCAAGGCAACCACCACCCCATTTAAATTCTTTGGGGTCCCTTGGACTCTTTTAACCACGTGCGCACCACCCTACATTCATATCACCTCACTTGCACACATGATATGGCTTTAAGATCAAAAGATCTCTGCCAAAGAGCCCGCACTGAGGGGCTTATTGGGCATTGTAGCACCAGTCCAACGAGGAACATCCTATTATGAAGCATGACACTCTACTGGGTGTGTGAGGGCACTTTGACTTGATGATTCAGATCCCCCTCCCAGGATCCTTTGGCTCAGACCTCCTGATTCACTTGCTAGGATTTCCCTCCTGTTTGAGGAACTGCACCCCACCTGATATTCTCCTGATCAGAGCCTCAGGGACAGAAAAGGCTCCAATCATCTTGATCCCAGGCCCTGGACTCTAATTGCTCTGAGTCTTGTCACTCAAGTTCTCCCACCCCAGTCCTGGACCCTTGGAAGTTGGCCTGAAGGTGCTCTGCCAGCCCAGCTGGCAGAGCAATGCATTTCCTCGCAGCTCCACTTCGGAATCTCTGCAGTGTGATGCATCCCCAATGCCAGACTTTTAAATGCAGCACGCAGCCTCCGCAGAACTGCAACTGCGTGACACCTCCTCGAGGGAGCCCTTCACATTGCAAGCCCCCGTTGAAGGTTTTGATGATGGCACAGGACTTCCATGGAACCGTCAGTGCTCAACGCATCTTTGATAATGAAACAAAACAGTTGCCAATGCTGAGGCTTACTAATACTAAATTTGTGAAACAATCTCATGAACAAAAACATGAAATCAAGCTTTACAGATTGCTATTTATTTATATGCAAACTTTTTTCAAATCCTCGTTTGTTTTTTCAGATAGAATTGTCGATAGTGCATTTAAATAGAAAATTGGACATACATACTACCAAGGGACTACAATATTTACAAATATAATACTTTTTCAACATAAATTACATACATTTGGCCAATAACACATTCCTAACACATTCTTACCACATCCATCCTACAAATCAAAAAAAGCAAAAGTTCCTTGCCACTTTCAAATTATATGTTAACACATTTGAAGCATCATAATCCTTTTGAATTTTCAATAAGTGAGAGATAAATTATTTTTCTTATATCAAAGGTCGGCTTCAAGAAGGCAAGGAAACAAGTCGGTCGACGCGTTTCGAACCACTCTTATTTTACGGGTTCTCCTCAGGACCAGAAAAAACTCTCTACAAACAAAACAACAGAACAACAGTTTTAGATTCCCTATACTACAAAAGACCTTTGGCCTAAGGTCTAGGACCCCTCCCTCCATATAGCGCTTCCCTACCTTCAGTGCTCCATATCAATTTGGAATCCTTGTCTCTCAAACTCATACGTCACAAATATCCAGTCACTGGAAAAGGAAAGAACAATACCATTCAAGAATAAACCAGACAAAATTTCCATACTCAACAATTTTTCGTGTCCTTCGCAACGTTTACCGTGTATAGGACAATTACCACTGGAGAAGGAATCACTCGTGGTATTGTCTCTTTCGGTCGGGTGCCCAAACAGACTCTAAGGGTGTACCCCACTTGCACCTAGAAGCAAAACGTGGGAAAAAATACCACGCGTTCAATAACCGGTTTGTTTGTTAATCTACTTGCTTACATCCACTTAAACGGAGGCTTACCCCGTGTTGATGAAGTCGGGTGTGTGGGTTGTGCCGCAGCATCCGCTGCTTCACTCGCGGGTCTTCCGTTTACCTATAAGATAGTCCCAACAATGCCAGGTGTTAATTGACAGTCCCGCTGAAAAGCTTATTCCAAAGATTCTAGCGCGTTATTGTGCCAATCGTCTCACCTATTAATGGGGAAGATTCTTCTTCCAAAAGTCACGGCGCATACATCCTTCTCATTCGAATTTTGGCGTTCGAGTGGTGTTGTTGTCTTGGAAGGGACTGATACTTCCTACTTGATCACGTGGTTGCCAATCGGAGTGCTGGGAGCTGTAGTCTTTTAGGTAGAAGTTGATCTACAAGTATCCTTACTCCGCGGGGGGCTCCAAATCCAATTAGAAACAAACTAGGGTTGCTTCTCATTCTAACTAATGCGTCCACACGCACGAAAAAATTAATAATTGAACAAACCAACGTCCACACCAGCAGACCCTAGGCACCCCAAGAAAGCAAAGGTTACAGATGCAGGGTGAGGGGACAGCTGAGATTTTAAAAAAAACCTTTACAAAGGTTTGAATATTTCGGAAAACTCATTTAAGCCATCCGTCGCAGTGTTGAATTTCATGATTAGTAGAGCCTCTCTTTGGCTCAGACGTGCCTCAAAATCTCCTCCACGAGGATCTTTTTTGATTTTAGATAGAACAGTCCATCTGAACTCATTATCTTTGTGTTTTTTGGTTATCCAGTGGTTCACCAGCGGTGCATTCTCAACCTGTCTTCGCAGCCGCGATTTGTTTTGTGCAATGTGCTGTCTGATCTCCTGAGTCGTTTTGCCGATATACAAACTCGGGCACGGGCATAAGACTCCATAAACTACATTTCTGCTTTTGCAATTAATGAACACCTCGTGTTTCCAATGTATCTCCTTGAATGTAAAAATGGAGTTTTCCAACGTTTGGTCGCAGCAAGTGCACGTTCTGCATTTATGGTGGCCAGTTACTGGAGCTAGGCCTGACATGGTCCTCAAGGTTGGAGTTTGTTCCGACGGGAGTGATGCCCGAACAATATGATTAGCCACACTCTTTTCTTTTCGAAAGGCAAACAATGGAGGTGTTTCCAAATCCTCATGTAAATCCTTAATCAGATGCCAATTGGATAAAATTAATTTCTTTAGTTGGTGTGCATTAGGACAAAAAGTAGTGACACACACAGATCTGTTGAGTTCAGGTTTAACTTTTTTCTGCAGCAAATTTTCCCGTGGTGTCCACCATTCTCTCTTTAAGGAGTGCTTAAGTAGTTTGTTTGGATAACCTCGTTTGAGGAGACGATCCTTCAATTGGTTGGCATGATAGAAGTAGTTTTCTTTATTGGAACAGTTTCTGCAGACCCGCAGAAACTGTCCAAATGCTAGGTTCTGTCTGAGGCTCCGAGGGTGATTACTGCTGAAGTGGAGTGCTTTATTTCTGTCAGTCTCCTTGCGAAACAGAGTTGTAGCAAGTTGCCCTTCTGATGCCACTACCTTAACATCCAAAAAGTTAATTGTTTTATTAGATGCGGCCAAGCTGAATTTGATGTCATTGGTTCTTAAGTTTAGCCACGTCACAAATTCGTTGAGGAGTTCATGGGTGCCTGTCCAAATTAAAAACATGTCGTCAATGTACCGCATGTAGTTTGAAATGTGTTCAATATAAGGGTTATTGTTGTAAATGAATTTCTCCTCATATAATCCCATAAAAAGAACTGCCAATTCAGGTGCGAATGGGCAGCCCATCGCTACTCCTCGAATTTGATTGAAAAATTCCGAGTCAAATGAGAAGTAGTTCCTTTGTAATGCAAATTTTGCAAGTTCAAGGATGAATTCAGTGGGAACTCTCATTGGTTGGTCTCTTGTGTCCAGGAAGACCGTCAGTGTTTCCAATGCCTGATCTTGGGGGATCTGCGTGTAAAGAGACACGACATCTAGTGTTACTAGGAGTTGTTTGGTTTCATCGAATTGGACTGAATTGATTCTATTGAGAAATGCCGTAGTGTCCTTCAGGTGGGCCGGGATTTCTTCAATAAACGGTTTTAGGAAGAAATCTATATATTTGGCAATTGGCTCAATCAATGACTCACACCCCGACACTATGGGGCGGCCTGGGGGATCAATTTCACTTTTGTGAAGTTTGGGTAGCACGTAGAAGACTGGTATCCTTGGATTTTTGTTCTGTAGGAACACTAATTCTTTAGATCCTACAAATCCCTGATCGAATCCTCTTTGGATAATACTAAAGAGAAGGTTTTGAAGTTCATTGGTGGGATTCTTGCCAATTCTTCTGTAACAGTTTGTATCATCCAATTGTCGCAGAACTTCCTTTTTATATTTGTTAACATCCCAAACCACCACTGCCCCACCCTTGTCCGCCTGTTTGATGACCAATGATTTATCATTTTTTAGCGTCAGTAGGGCATCTTTTTCCATTTTTGAAAGGTTGTAGTTTATGTATTTTTTCTTTGATTCCATAGCTTTGACCCCTGATAGGATGGTTCTTTCGAACGTCACCACTTCCTTTGGAACTTTATATCCTGCTGGGCAAAAAGAAGATTTATTCCTCAACCCAGTTACTTCTCCAGATAATACTTCCTGGGACTCCATAAAAAAGGTTTTAAGTCGGATTTTGCGGCAAAATTCGATAATTTCCAATTTCATTTTAATGAAGTTCGTTGGTCTAGATGGTACGAAGCTAAGTCCTTTCCGTAGAATCGATATTTCGGAATCAGTCAAAATTCTGTCTGATAGATTGAAAATTGGGGAAGATTCTAGCTCTTGTAGTATTGTCGACGAGTTGTCATCTCCCATGGCTGGGCAAAGCGTGTCCTGCCTCTGCCTCTCTGTTGGCCTCTGCCTAAAAAAGATGTCTGGTTCTGAGGCTGCTGTGGCTGTTGTTGGTTTTGTTGGTTGCCTTTTTTGTTGAAATTGACCCTTGAGTTAGTATCTGGCCCTCCTTCCGAGGATGACGAGGTATCCGAAAAAGTTAAGAACTTTTGTCGTGATCGACCCTGGTTTCCTTGAAGAAATCTCCTCGAGTCAGTCCGTGTATAAAAATCTTTGTTTAGATAGGGATATGTATTCTCCAATGAAAAATTCTTTTTGTCCAAGTCAAATTTGTTGCTTTTTTGCGTAACTGTGTAATCCTTAAACTCCAGGATCTCCTTTTCAACTTTATCCAACAATCCCTTTATATCGCTAATTAACTGATTGTTTTTGATTTCTGTCTCTAATTCCTCAATTTCCTCGAGTTGTTTTAGAGAGATCCTATGTGCAGTTTCCACAGTCAAGACCATTAAATCTCTACTACACTTGGTCTCAATGCAGCTATATCCTTTTTTATATTCAGGGTCATCTATAAACACAACCGGAATGTTGCGAATTTGGAGACCACTTGGAATTGTGCCCGCACGTAAATGTTGCAACAAAAAATGCCCATGGAGGTCTGTACGTATCTGTTTTTTACGCAATCTAATAAGTTTTTCAGATGCGTTTTGCGTTTTCGCTGTGGCACTGAGGGTGGCGGATGCGAAAATGGGGGGGTACTAATAAGGTTTCGTGTATGTTCTTCACTATAAGCTAGTGTATCTTTTTCAGCCATTACAACGCTTATACTAATGTTTCACACAGGACAACACTTAACGAAGTGAAACGAAACTGACAAAAGAAAACTCACAATTGTCACACCACATGCACACCTGATCCCCACCTATGCTGGGGGAGGGGAAACCTCGGGAAACCCCTAACTATTCTACTCAAGATTACTTTGGTGGCCTACTATATACCACAACACAACCTCGCGGGAACAGCGCCCGCTCAAATACCTAACAACAGGACTGGGTCCTGACTCACACTCAACAAGGCTGAGCCAATAAGATAATGAAACAAAACAGTTGCCAATGCTGAGGCTTACTAATACTAAATTTGTGAAACAATCTCATGAACAAAAACATGAAATCAAGCTTTACAGATTGCTATTTATTTATATGCAAACTTTTTTCAAATCCTCATTTGTTTTTTCAGATAGAATTGTCGATAGTGCATTTAAATAGAAAATTGGACATACATACTACCAAGGGACAACAATATTTACAAATATAATACTTTTCAACATAAATTACATACATTTGGCCAATAACACATTCCTAACACATTCATACCACATCCATCCTACAAATCAAAAAAGCAAAAGTTCCTTGCCACTTTCAAATTATATGTTAACACATTTGAAGCATCATAATCCTTTTGAATTTTCAATAAGTGAGAGATAAATTATTTTTCTTATATCAAAGGTCGGCTTCAAGAAGGCAAGGAAACAAGTCGGTCGACGTGTTTCGAACCACTCTTATTTTACGGGTTCTCCTCAGGACCAGAAAAAACTCTCTGCAAACAAAACAACAGAACAACAGTTTTAGATTCCCTATACTACAAAAGACCTTTGGCCTAAGGTCTGGGACCCCTCCCTCCATATAGCGCTTCCCTACCTTCAGTGCTCCATATCAATTTGGAATCCTTGTCTCTCAAACTCATACGTCACAAATATCCAGTCACTGGAAAAGGAAAGAACAATACCATTCAAGAATAAACCAGACACAATTTCCATACTCAACAATTTTTCGTGTCCTTCGCGACGCCTACCGTGTATAGGACAATTACCACTGGAGAAGGAATCACTCGTGGTATTGTCTCTTTCGGTCTGGTGCCCAAACAGACTCTAAGGGTGTACCCCACTTGCACCTAGAAGCAAAACGTGGGAAAAAATACCACGCGTTCAATAACCGGTTCGTTTGTTAATCTACTTCCTTACATCCACTTAAACGGAGGCTTACCCCGTGTTGATGTAGTCGGGTGTGTGGGTTTTGCCGCAGCATCCGCTGCTTCACTCGCGGGTCTTCCGTTTACCTATAAGATAGTCCCAACAATGCCAGGTGTTAATTGACAGTCCCGCTGAAAAGCTTATTCCAAAGATTCTAGCGCGTTATTGTGCCAATCGTCTCACCTATTAATGGGGAAGATTCTTCTTCCAAAAGTCACGGCGCATACATCCTTCTCATTCGAATTTTGGCGTTCGAGTGGTGTTGTTGTCTTGGAAGGGACTGATACTTCCTACTTGATCACGTGGTTGCCAATCGGAGTGCTGGGAGCTGTAGTCTTTTAGATAGAAGTTGATCTACAAGTATCCTTACTCCGCGGGGGGCTCCAAATCCAATTAGAAACAAACTACGGTTGCTTCTCATTCTAACTAATGCGTCCACACGCACGAAAAAATTAATAATTGAACAAACCAACGTCCACACCAGCAGACCCTAGGCACCCCAAGAAAGCAAAGGTTACAGATGCAGGGTGAGGGGACAGCTGAGATTTTTTTTAAAACCTTTACAAAGGTTTGAATATTTCGGAAAACTCATTTAAGCCATCCGTCGCAGTGTTGAATTTCATGATTAGTAGAGCCTCTCTTTGGCTCAGACGTGCCTCAAAATCTCCTCCACGAGGATCTTTTTCGATTTTAGATAGAACAGTCGATCTCAACTCATTATCTTTGTGTTTTATGGCTATCCAGTGGTTCACCAGCGGTGCATTCTCAACCTGTCTTCGCAGCCGCGATTTGGGCTGTGTAATGCGCTGTCTGATCTCCTGAGTCGTTTTGCCGATATACAAACTCGGGCACGGGCATAAGACTCCATAAACTACATTTCTGCTTTTGCAATTAGTGAACACCTCGTGTTTCCAATGTATCTCCTTGAATGTAAAAATTGAGTTTTTACATCTTTGACGCAGGACTTCACGTCGCAAGGTCTTCAGTGACAACATACTCGATAATACTGCAATACTCCATATCGCCGCTTCGCAGCTCCACGGACCAGCTACTGTGCAACACATCCTTAACACGGGATATTGCAATGCTCCGCAAACCAGGATATAAGGATCTTTGTTCAGCAGACCTAACTTGCTCTCTGTATCCAGCCCAGACTCCATCACGGACAGCCTGAAATTGTGACTTTGTCCCAGTCAGGCATGACCAGATTACCACAGTTGACACTTAGTGCTTCTAGGCACTTTTTTCACTTAAATCTTTAAAATGTCATATCTCCGGTTCTACAGATTTCATTTTTGTGGTTTTAGTGTCAAATCATTTGTAAAATTTGACTTCATTTTTCTAAATTGGTCATGGAATTTTTCTTGTGTTGTATTTTCACTGTATTACTGTTTGAACTGCTGCATACATACTTTACAGATTGCCTCTAAATTAAGCCTGACTGCATTGGTGCCAAGCTGCTAGTGGTTTAAGCAAATGTTAATTTGGGGTGTGCTTGTGTTTCACCTTGACAGACACTGTGGTTGCTGCTTCAGTGGGGTTTCTCCCCTGTCAACCAGTAACCCAATTTCCAACAGTTGTCTATTACAAAATAAATGTGTAAGACAAATATGCGACATAGACTGGGTCAGACTAACAGGATAGCCTGAAACTGATGTTATTTAATAGTATTGGCTGTCTAGTTTATAAGCCTGACTTTCATACATGTTCTATTTTGCTTTGCGTTGCACAAACATCTCTTTTATATGAAGGTATAAAGGGAATTGTTCAAGTTTGCTCTTGTTTTCACAAATGTACTGTTGCCAAATAAGCTTTAATAGAGCTTCATTGTGCACTAACCTTACGATCCAGTCACAGCATGAGTGATATGTACTTTTACTCTTCTGCATACCCACTGCCAACCATACACTGACAGTAAATTAGTTAGAAGTAGACCAGGAGAAAGGAGTATTGGATAAAATTGAGAAGCTGAGACACTGAATATCATTACTACCAGGAAGCACTGCTAAAAATGGGTTGCACTGCAGTGGCATTTATATCTAAAGACAAGGGGAAACCTTTAGTGATGCTTTTGTTTTCACTTCCACATCCAATTCCTCGTGTTGTATATGATACACCCATTAACAGTCTCTGTATTTCAAACTCTCCATTGTATGGTGAAACTCTGTGTCTTCCTAGAGCTGAAACACAACTGAAAGCTTTGTTACATATGCTAGAAGTATTCTGAACTATTAGGCATGTCTTACCTTCAGCATGCTACAAATATGTTCTGAGGTCTGAATTTCTTTCAACCTGACAGGTTTGTAAACCACAACAAAAAAAATGTACATTTGTACAATGTTCACCTCAAACAAACAACCATTTCTCCGCCTAATTTGATACCTAAACCATGCCTATCACTTTAAGAAAGTTGATCAAAGGGTGAGCAAAGATGAGGGTTATTTTTGTTCCTCTTTTGGAAACAGCAAATCAAATATAAGAGTTCATAATGCTCAAAGGATGACTCCTGAACATAGTGTTAAAATGTAAACTTAAATCCTTAAACAGGAGTGTATTGTACAATACCTCTCTGTATCCAGTTCAGTCTTTGGTTTACTTCCAAAAATCATACAATCTGCAAAGTTTCCAAAACTCTAACCACAATGTTCCCACTGCAGCTAGTATGTATCTCAATTGCCTATTAAGGATGCTCTAGATCACGAGGAAACTATACCCTACAAGGGCTATTTACAAAGGTAAGTTACACTTGTGAGTAATTTACAGTTGTAAATGTACTCTTACACGTTTAAGTAATGCAACTTCTTTTGGCTACTCACAAAATCTGAGGGTAAAATTACTGGAAAGTGTAACATTACACATTGCCATCCTCTAAAAAAGGGGGAGGGCAGCCTAACTTGCAAGTATAAGCTACTACAAAAAAATTGTATGTTGAGCACCTTATACGGCCAACCAATGGTACAGCAACACCCTCCCATACAAAATAACAGAGGCAGGGACTTCTGTGTGAACCTCAATAGACTTATGCGTAAACCCCAATAATGTTATTTTAAATTAAATTATTCAAAATAGTAAAAATATATTAATAATTTAATGTTAAACTAATAGGAAAAAATAAGACATATTTTAGAATTAATGTAACAACCATTATTAAAAGTAAATTAAATTAAGTGATTCTCTACGTTACTTTGAATATATATTTATGCAAAGTAAAAACATTCGATTTTTTATCATAGTTGGGAATTGTGTTACTTAATTTCAGCTTAAGAAAAACATTTTGAATGTAGTTTAATATATTTATATTGATTTTTGTAAAACATAGGTATCATTGCTCCAACATTTTCCCTTTAGTTCTTCAATTAAAATACATATATAATATTAATTTACATTAGTATTTACCATTAAAACATCTTAATAAACGTTTTCCAACATTAATAAACTTTTTTCTTTTCCCTATACTGTACAACGCAGAGCTCTCCACCCCAACCGTGGAGACCTCCCTGTGGTAGCGTGTAGGGAACTTTCCTCTATGCTTTATCAAGTTGAGATTTCTGCCATGACTACTGAGATCTCCCTAATGTACGGTATTGATTGCTTTTACCTATACTTTACCATACGGAGATCTCTGCCCCCAGCTGCTGAGTCTCCCAATGGTAAAGTTTAGGGAAAAAATTAAGTTTATTCAATTCAAAAATATTTTAGTAAAACAATTTCTCTGTTAAACATTAATTTAAATACATTTTACATATTTTAAATGTAGAACTAAAGAAAAAATGTGCCAGCACTATTAACTATGGAGAGAGGATGTGGTCTAACGGCTAGGACGGTCGACCTCAAATCTGGGGAACTGGGTTCGAGTCTTGGGAATGAAGCTCAACAACAACATCCGGTGATTCAGGACAAATTACTTAATCTTCCAGTGCCTAACAAAATGAATGTATCCTTGTGTAACACAACTGGCGCTAATGTAAAGCGCTCTGATACCCGATACATTTGGGTCAGTTTGTGCTATATAAAACAAACAAAAAAACTACATTTTGAATTAAAAGTTACTTTCATTTCAAATATATTAGATCATATTAACATTACATTTCTCATGTTTAAATTAAAAAACAATTCCCACTAACAGTAAAGCAAATGTTATGCATTATTAATTAATAAAAGTGATGCATAGAATAAATAAAAATAATGACATTTATTTATTTAATTTATTTATTTAGTGTTTTATAGAGTGTGAATGTGACCCATTAGGGTATCAGTGTTTAGAAACAAGGGTACACCAGAGTTGAGACCGGGGGTCGTTAAGACGGTGTAAGAGACAGAAGTCTGGTAGAGGCCAAGGAAGGTCCTCCGGTAGCCTAGGCTACTAGTAATTCAATTGTAGTGTTAGTCCCATAGGACTGTAAAACTTAAGATATGTTAGGACCCAAGGTTTTTCAATGACAACTCATTTATTGTAGTCATAAATAGAGTATCATATACGTAAGTGATAGATCCAGTGCTCACACATAATTGTGAAAGTGCGTGAAGTGGGGGGAGTGATAGTGAACAATTGAAAATAAATTGCATTGAAAAAATAACAGTAACAATCTTAAATCAATTGAGTACAAAAATTAGGTATTTTTTGAAGAGGTAGGCGGCGTTTTGATCTCAGATACTTAAGGTCATCATCAGGACATAGTAGTATGAGCAGCGTGAATTTAGGAGGCTACGTATGGCAATGTGCTTCACGGGGTGATGGTAGTAAGAACCGGCTGTGTCACGGTCTAAAACTTAATTCTTGACTGTGCTGGCTGTGGGGTGCACCGGCATGGTCCGCTGTACTCGAGGAATGAATCTCTACAATTGAATTACTAGTAGCCTAGGCTACCGTAGGACCTTCCTTGGCCCCTACCAGACCTCTGTCTCTTACACCGTTAGGGTATCATCACGCTTTACAGGTATAACACGTTGTATACAAGTATGAAAAAGTCAAAGAAAAGAAAAAACATAACTAGGAGTAGAAGGAAGTGAAACATTTGGAGAATAACAAGGTGTATACAATGTTTCAAATCAAAATGCAGAGATATCCAGCAAATACATTTGTGGGAGTACAAGTTCAGTACAAGATGGATAGCAGACAGTCCGTCCAAACTCTAGCGGCAACAAAAATAAGCAAAGCCACTGAGCGTTGTGTGCAATGCATAATTTATTGGAGAAACTTGCATCACTAAATGGAACAAATCTGGGAACCCTTTCACAATCTGAATCAGCAATTCCCTCCCTCACCCACTTATCATACGGTAAGGGTAACAGGACTTTTTTAGTATGGGTGGCATGCACCCAGTTCTTTTTACCAGCTACTCTAACAGCAGTTCTAGTAACCAAAAGGACTAAGTAAGGACCAGTCCATCTAGGTTCCAAATTCTTGGTACGCTGGAAGTTCTTGACCAAGATGTAGTGACCAGGTAGGATTGAATGTCCTGGATCTGTAGTAGCTGTCGGCAAACTGTCATGGACCTGTTGGTGGAGAACACGTAATTTAGCAGTCAAGTCATGTAAGTAATCCACCAACATAGGGTACTCAATACTGCTGTATTCTTTAGGACGAGGCACACCCCAAACATTGGCCGGACGACCAAACACAATTTCGTACGGACTAAGTCCCACTCGAGAATGCACAGTCGTCCTTGTTGACAAAAGAGCCAACGGCAAGGCATCCGACCATGTGAGACCAGTGCTCGCTTGTACCTTAGCTAATTTCAGCTTCAAGGTACCATTGTAACATTCAACAAGTCCAGCAGACTGGGGGTGATTCGCTGCATGGAACTTCTGATTTATTCCCAATCCAGCACACACTTTCTTCATGATTTGACCCACAAATTCACTCCCATTGTCCGACCATACAATTCTGGGCAAACCATACCTAGGGAAATATTCTTTGAGCAAAACCTTGGCTGTAGACAAGGCAGTATTATCCTTTAGGGGGTAAGCCTCTATCCACCTGGAAAAGGCACAAAGAACCACAAGGACATACTTCAAATTATTGCATCTCTCCATATGCATATAATCTAGCTGTATCACCTCAAACGGATACGTCGGAGGAGCAAAATGACCAGCTGGAGTTGGAGTTCCCTTACCAGGATTATACTTCAGACAAATCATACAATGTTTCACCACGTTCTCTGCACATTTCGGAATTCCAGCATTCTGCCAAACTGGAGCCAACAACTTGCATATTCCCTTCGAACTAATGTGAGCCATTCCATGAGCCATAGTAACCACTGGGAGCACATACGCATCTGGCAACAGCCATTGCTGGTGTTCTGACAACTCAACCCAACAACCTGTTGAATCCAACATACCCGTAGTCTCTCTCCCAACACTCACTTCTTTCTCAGTCGCTTCAGCCTGAATCATTTTCACACTTTCTATTGTGTCTTCACATATTCCACCAGCCATAACCCAATTAGCTGGGCCTGCAACATACATACGGCTCATCATGTCTTTCGCCGTTTCCTTCGCAACTTCATCCGTAAACGCATTCCCTAGACCAACATCGTCCACAACTTTCTTATGCGCACTACACTTCACAATTGCAATCTGCTTTGGGAGAGTGAGAGATTCCAAAAGTTCATTCACCAACTGCCCATGCTGTATTTTTGCCCCATGCGAAGTAAGGAACCCACGCTCTCTCCACAAACGCCCAAAACTATGGGCAACACCAAACGCATACTGGCTATCGGTGTAAACATTCACTCGCTTTCCTTCTGACAACACGCACGCTCTAGTCAGTGCAATCAACTCTGCTGCTTGCTCAGAATTCTGTGGTATGCGTGCTGTCTCAACAACTGTATGTAAAGTTGTAATAGCATACGCTGCAGTCGTTTCACCATTCGGAAGCTTAAAACACGAACCATCTACCCATAGGGTACCATCAACTTCCGTAAGGGGAGTATCCCTCAGGTCAACTCTAGCTTTCGTTTCTTCCTCTGTACGAAGAAAACAATCATGCTGTTCCTGAGGATTCGTCTCTGTAGAGATCGGTAACAACGTAGCTGGATTCAGCACATTACATCTTTTAATGTGAACATGACTAGCCAACAATGTCAACTCGTTACCTGACAGACGTGCACTAGTAAGGTGCTGTGTCTTAGTCCTGTTTAAAAAGGTATCTACTGCATGTAGGACCATCACAATCAACTTATTATCCAATACCAAACAAGCAGACTGTCGGATAGAAACAGCCGCTGCAGCTGTAGCTCTCAGACAACTCGGCAACGCCATAGCAACTGGGTCTAACGTTGCTGAAAAATACGCACATGGACGCTGCTTGTCCCCAAATGGTTGTGTCAACACTGACAACGCACAACCTTCTCTCTCGTGCACGTACAACGTGAAAGGCTTACTATAGTCTGGAGTACCCAACACAGGAGCCGAACACAATGCATCGCGTAGTTCAGAAAAACTTTTCTGACATTCGTCAGACCAAGGAAGAGGATGCGGAGTATCTTTCAGAGTCAATGCTAACAGAGGTTTCGCTAGCAAGGTAAAATTGGGAATCCACTGTCTACAATACGATCTAATACCTAAAAAGGCACGCACTTCCTTTGTGTGGATGGTACATTCATTTGCGCAATCGCTTGAATTCGTTCTGGGGTCAATCTCCTTCCCTCCTTCGACAAGAGATGACCTAAGTAGGTCACTTCTTGGCGACAATATTGCAACTTTGAAGGTGACACCTTATGATGAAGGTCAGACAAATACCGCAACAAAGAAAGAGTAGCCTCTTTACAAATCTTTTCATCATCAGCAGTAATCAACTAATCATCGACGTACTGAATAAGAGCAGCACCAACAGGTAACACAAAACCGTCAAGCTGAGTTTTCAACGCCTGACTATAGATGGAGGGACTTTCACAATAACCTTGGGGAGCTCTCTTAAACCGGAAGCTTCGGCCTCCTAATGAGAAGCCAAAAATATCCCTACTCTCCTCAGCAATAGGAATACTGAAGAAAGCATTCTTCAAATCGATGACAGAAAACCAAGCTGCCGAAGCAGGAATCAAAGTCAACAAAGCAGTAATATTAGGCACCACAGGAAACTGTGGCACAACAATCTTGTTGACCTCTCGAAGGTCGATCACAAACCGGTACACAGGTGGCTGAGAAGCATCAGTACGTTTAAGGACAGGCAAAACAGGACTGTTCACACATTACCTCTCGTTTCCTCAACTACACCCTTCTCAACCAAATCATAGACAATCGCTAAAAGAGCTCTCTCACCATCGCTCGAAATCTTGTATTGTGGAATACGAGGTAGCCTAGCATTCGACTTAAGGGTAACAACATACGGAGGAATCTGCAAAAGACCAACATCATTTGGACCTGTGGCCCAAAGTGTATCAGGAAGCGAACGCAATTCCAGTGGCAAACAATCCTTAGACAAATACATTGGAGAAATCACGTTCTTACCGAGGGTAAGTTGTACTCCTGAAGGAGAACAATGCAATGTCGCATACAATCTTTTCAGCAAGTCAAAACCCAACAGATTCTCACCACAACCAGTCGTTAAAATAAGTGGAGCTTCCAATTCACAAGGGCCAATGGTAAGGGACAAAGGACTAGAAACCGGATTACGAACTGGGGCGCCTGAAAATCCTACTGAAACATTGGTCAAGCCAGACAAAGGTGCGCCAGGAAGTTTAGAGTGCATAATAGAACTCTTCATCGCACCAGTATCCAAAAGAAAAGGTTCTACCACACCTGATGTAATCACTTCAACATAAGGTCCACTCTGATCTGCCGGAACTGACACTACTCCCTCACTTTGTCCTTGGCTGTCCTAGTTATCATTAGAACCAGAACTCTCACCTTCGACATAGTAATCCTCAACATAATACTGGGCGGACTGACCACTCTGAACATTCTGTCTGTCAAAATAATTCGCAGAATTCTGTAGGGAAGAGGAACGCTCATTCTGAGGGATCACACCACGTCCCCTACCCCTAGGAGCTTGCTGAAAACTACCACGACCTCTCTGACCAGATACACCATTCGCACGCTGTAACAAAGTCGGGAAACTATTCTTGTAATGACCTTCCTCTCTGCAATAAGCACACTGATTAGGGCCAGGAAAGAATCGCTGAACATAAGGCTCAGGCTTCTGTAACAATCTCTGAAATTGTGGAGGTTGCTGAAACTGAGGCTGATTCTGACGAGGCGGATAAGCTTGCTGCAAAAGAACTTTCGTCTTTAACTCTTTAGTTTTCTCCTCCACTTTATCCTTCTCATCTTTATCCCTATTCTCGTAATATTGTGCAGTAGCCAATATCTGGGCCGACGAAGAGACAGCCCATGAACTCTCAGAGTCCTTTAACTTATTAGAAAGTTCGGGAAGCAAATTAAAGACAAATTTATCCACAAACAACCTTTGACCACCCTCCGTACTCATATCCTGACCACTATGATCAATAAACGTCTCTTCAAACCTAGTGAAGAAATCAGATACACTCTCGTCTTTCTTCTGCTTGCAGGCTGCTAACTTATCCCAATTCACTCGTAAAGCGGGCATCATCGTTTTCATCAAATTAATAATCCTACCTGGTAATTCTGAAACTAGAGGTTCAGGTTTAGCACCTCCCTCCTGTCTACCATCTGCGGCAACAATATTCGCCCAGGTATCACCTAATTCAGCAGCATGATTCTCATGACGAATCTTCGCCCACAAAGGTTGAGGGACTACATTACCCATCAACATGTCGATGTCAGCTAAATTCATAATACACGCGTCAACTGTCTGGGACAATTCCTTGTAATAACCAGCAGGATTCTTACGAGGGTCAGGTAAGGTCTGCTTAAGAGCCAAGACCTCTGCTCTCTTCCAAGGGACATGTACCCATACTCGTTGAAAATGAGCCAGGCCGGCCTGAATACCCTGATTTACATTAGCCTGAACTGCTTCTTTCCATACAGGAGGAACTTCTCTCATAGGGTACTGTTTCACTTTCCTCCTAACAGAGGAATCAGGTTCATACAATGTCTGAGGCGGAAGTCTAGATCTGAATGCAAGTATCGTCTCTACGGCATCTGTAACATCAGATTCCACTATCATCCCTTTAGCAAAATCTGACTGAACATCGAGCACATCCTGCGGAATCGGACCCAACTCATTATCTTCCCATTCCTGACGCAGAAAAGTACACATTACATCAAAAACATACCTTTGCTTAGGCGGTTCCCACTGAAAGAAAACATCCATAACTGCTGGCAAATCATACCTCGGAGCATTTAAAATCCACCTACGAGCCAACAAATCCAACACTGTCCGTTCTTCAGAACTAGGAAGCTGACTACGACTCTGCTTACGTTCCGAAACAGGGGTCATATTCAGTGACCCAAACAATGGTGACAACAGATTAACAACAGTCTCGGTCATTCGTTTTCGAGCAGAAGGGGAAGAAGTAGACATAAGAACAGGAGAATAAGTATTCTGAGGCAAAGAAGGTGTAGGGACAAGAACAGTAGAAGTCGAAGATGCAGAAGCAGAAGGCAAAGGAGTTTGAGGCAAAGCTGGTAGCAAGGCTGGCGACCCTAGAATGGGTTGCGCAGGAGGAGGCAAAACCATCTGTGGAACACCGGGTGGCTGCACAACAGCAGGAGGTTGAACAACAAAGGGTGGAACAACCGGGGGTAATGGAGGTGCAGTAGCACCCTGTACATAGGGAGGTGGCAATCTCAGTAAATGAGAGATCAAAGGATCTTTTTCAAGGTCTTCAATCACTCTTGGAGGAGAAGACGGCAAGGCCGGATAACATTTATCTATGGCCCTGCAACGCTGCCTATCTGAGACTTCATTCACACGCTCTTCTCCATCTTCCTTAAATTGCCTAGCAGCTTGTAATACTGACATATTCTTATCTTTCCTATCTCTCTTTGCTTGTTTAATTTCTCTCTGTTTGGCTTCCTTACGCCAAAGGCGGAAAAGTCAAACATTGCCGGCCGGGCTTTCTTCCTAAATAGCTTAACTTCTAGATGGTATAAAATCTCTGTTTCAAAACTACCATGTGGGGGACATTGCAAAACACCATCTTTTTTTGTGTAGCGGACCCATACTTCATTATAAGTAATAGGACCCACTCCGTGTTTAGAATAGAGAAGTCGGAGTTCCAACCGGAGGTATCGGACATGAATCCTCCAATCGGGAATCCCTGTTACTACCACAAGCAAACCAATTACCAAATTTACCAAGACCAGGCATCTTGCTCACTAGTCTGGTTTCAGACTTCAAAGGGAATCAAAAAATGATACACTCGTAAATATACAAGCCCTTCGGCTTTGGGTACTGCAGCAACCAAATCAAAACCAAGCAACCAAACAAAGTCGTGGGAGCGACCCACTTATACTTAACCAAATATCTGTCACGCCACCAGAAGACCGTCTATCGTCTCGCTTTACAAACATCAATCGGAGGGTTCAAGATAAGGCGACAGTCAGGGCAGCAGTCCTTCGTAGCCGTTGGAAAGCGGGAAGCCTCACAGAAAAGACCTTCGGTCCACGTCGACATGCAGGGGTCGATGAAGTGGGGGCCCTCCTCCAGAGTTTCCTCATGTGGCTCCTCGCAATCTTCGGGCTTGGACCGGTACCACTGAAGTCGCCCAACTTTGGGCGCCAACTGAAGAACTGGGACTTCAAGTACCCAGCGGCGCCAGGGACACGCTCAAAGTCCTCTGGGTTCCCTTGCCTTGGTATACAGAGACACGGAATACTTCTAGGTGGCGTCAGAGATCAAATTTATTAGCTGCAGCTAGTAGCAGAAATCCCAGCAATACAACACGGTGTACAACTCAAAAAACTGCTCAATTTTCATAGAGCCAGACATCACCTTTTATACACAATATTCTCATTATAAATGTACACCCACTGCACCAAATTCTGACCAATAGGACACATTTTCTAACTGAGTATCACATTAACAAAAACCCAATTTACAGTAACCCAACCCAAAAGTTAATTATTAGGACTGTCCCAAATTCAATTTCCACAAGCTGGACAAACCCATAATTGAAAGCACTACCCATGTAATGAAAAGTCGTAAGGAAAGAAACAATTTCGATGCTGATTAGGATAAGATATGTGCAAGGAAACTAAAGGTTAACGAGGTCCTGAACAGTGATTGCCAATTTCAGACAGCGATCAGCTAGTGAAACTGGTTCTGCAAAAGGTCGGTTTCAGGTGAAAAGGGTCACTCTCTCTGCAGTTCATTCAGAGTCAGAAAAAGCCAAGTTAATATATGCACGAACTCAGAAGGGCAGGCCACTTGTTCGTTGGGCCTACTTCACAGGCCTACGTGAGGGCAGGACTAAAATGGAGTCAGGTTTGAGAATTACAGAACCACAGTGGTCTTGTATATTCAGGTTGCTGTCTAGGATTATTCCAAGAGATTTGGCAGAATCCACTATGGTCTGTGTGCAGTTTAGTGCTGTGATGGACTTGGTCCCTTCCCGGGATATCAGTGTTACTTTTAGGGGGGATGTTAGAAGCGGCTGTCTCTAGTTGGCAGAGGTATACACTTCTGACAAATAGGGACACACCTTTTCTAGTCAGGGCAAGGGGATCACACACTTAGATAACCCCTGCTCACCCCCTTGGTAGCTTGGCAAAGCAGACAGGCTTATCTCAGAGGCAGTGCGTTAAGCATTTAAGACCACATACAGTAATAAAGTGAATACACTACAAATGGACACAACACAGAGGTATTATAAAAATAAGGATGTTTATATAAGGCTTAGCACAAGACCAAATAACGACAAAAATATACCACAATCTTAATAAATACTCTTGGAAGGAAAAATAATAGTTCAAGTACGGTTTCTTCTTAGCACAAAGTTTTTAGTAACAATAGCAACTCTTCTTCTTTAAATCACAGTTCTTGGCAACAATGTAACCCCCACAGGAGTCACACAACGTTGAGGACACAACACAGAGGTATTATAAAAATAAGGATGTTTATATAAGGCTTAGCACAAGACCAAATAACGACAAAAATATACCACAATCTTAATAAATACTCTTGGAAGGAAAAATAATAGTTCAAGTACGGTTTCTTCTTAGCACAAAGTTTTTAGTAACAATAGCAACTCTTCTTCTTTAAATCACAGTTCTTGGCAACAATGTAACCCCCACAGGAGTCACACAACGTTGAGGCAAAGTTAATCCAAAGGTTCGGCGTCGACCGCGAGGAGCGCTACGTCGAGCCCGGAGTCGAACAGACCCCCACAACACAGTACCTTGGAAAAGTGAAGCACACGATGATCAGCGGCGTCGAGATGTCCGGCGTCGCGTCTTCGGCGTCGATCGGGCCTCGGAGTCGGGGCGATCTGCAGGTCGACAGATGTCAGGCAGGAGCAGCGTTCACAAGGCAAAGCAGGATACGGCGTCGTCGTCGATGTCGATGGTGATGTTGCAAGAGTGAGCAGCGCTCACGGCGTCGAGAGGGCTCGGTGTCCAGGCGGTCGGTAGCGGCTTCGCTACTGGCGTCGATCGGGCCCGGTGGCCGGCGTCGAAGGTGCGGGACACTGGAGCTGCACTCACGATGTCGATCTGGATTCGGCGGCGTACGTCGGCGTCGAGATTGCTGGATTCTTCAGAGGTGCTGGACTTTCAGGTTCCAGCAACAGGCACTTTTAGCAAATGATGAAGTCCTTTAACCCTGTGACTTCAACAGGAGGCTGGCACTCTTCCAGCCCTTGGAGATTTCCTAGGAAAAGCTTGAGAGTACACACTCAGTTCCTCTCTCCTGGTTCCTTGGCAAACATAAAGAAGTAACTGCAGGATTCCCCCCACCAAACAGCACACTGACAGAAGGGGTAGGCAAGTCCTTGGATCAGCAGGCTTCTTGTCCTTGGTTCAGGTTTCCTTGTCAGAAGTGATCTAAATTCTTTGGTTCAGGGGTCCTTTTCTTATACCCCTTTTCTGCTTTGATCCCTTTGTCTGTGTAGGGAGATTTCCCACATCCTGGGTTTGTTGTGGGTGTTGCCAGGCCGAGGCACCTGGCCTATTCACTTGGCAGGGCAGAGTCTTCAGCCTCCCAGCAGGAAGTGGAGCCAGCATTGTCACTGGCAGGGGCAGGGCCATCGTCGCCCGGTAGGAGGTGGGGCCAGGATCGTCCCTGGCAGGCACAGAGCCATCAGTCGCCTGGCAGGAGGTGGAGCCAGCATTGTGTCAGGCAGGGCAGCCTATCAGGAGCTACTCTTCCCCTACTCTCAATGCAAATGCCCCACTCACCCCACACTGACTCATTCAGACCTCTGGAGCCACCCAGCTCCTGTCACACGCACACCAAACCGGCAGAGACCAGTAGATAGTCAGACAAGAAAATAGCCACTTTCTAAAAGTGCTATTTTCAAACACAGAGTCCAAAAACCATCCACCCAAACGGATGCGTTATTAAACTCTGAGTTCAGGGATACCAAACTCGACATTGCACCATGCTCCCCGAGCCCGCTAGGATGATACCATTAATAATCCTGGCAGCCCATTCTAACTTATGGAGAGCAGGTAACCTTACAATAGTGAAAAACGAATATGGCTGTAATTCACTGTTAGGACATGCCAACCTCATCTGGCTTGTCCTACCTTATGCTTACAATGCACCCTGCCCTTGGGCCAACCATAGGGGTGACTAACATGAAGTTAAGGGAAGGTTTAGGGACTGGCAAGTAGGTGTACTTGCGCATCCCGCGTGACAGTACCAGACTGCACGTAGGTCTAGCAATGGCAGACCTTTAGACATACTTTTACTAGGCAGCTCTTGTGGGTGGCACAACACGTGCTGCAAGCCCACGAGCAGCATTTGTATTTACAAGCCATGGCACTCCGGGTGCACGCTCCTAGGGACTGACAGTAAACCAAATAAGCCAAACATGGAGTTCAATCAATACATCAATTTCACATAGGGAGCACTTGCACTGTGGCACTGATCAGCAGTGGCACAGTGCCCAAAGCAATATACCAGCAAAACATCGTAAACAGAGGCAAACAGAAAAAATGGAGGAGAGACTCATGCCAATGATGCCAGGTCTAACACGTGTCCCCTCCAGCTGAAATGTGGGGAGAACTACCCTTGCCCTAGGGAGTCCTCATCACTAAGGCGGAAAAATCTGGACAGACCATCAGCATTGGCGTGATCTGTACCAGGGCGGTGTTCCACCGTGAAGTCCATCCCCTGTAGGGAAATGGACCACCTCAACAGCTTTGGATTCTCACCCCTCATCTGCATCAACCATCTAAGGGGCCTGTGGTCTGTCTGAACCCCGAAGTGAGTCCCAAACAGGTAGGGTCTTAGCTTCTTCAGCGCCCAGACCACAGCAAATGCTTCTCGCTCTATCGCACTCCACCTCTGTTCCCTGGGAAGTAACCTCCTACTGATGAAGGCTACAGGTAAGTCTCGGCCCTCTTCATTCACCTGAGCTAGAACAGCCCCCACGCCATGCTTTGAAGCGTCCGTCTGGACAACAAATTCTTTAGAAAAGTCGGGTGCCTGGAGTATGGGTGCTGTGGACATTGCAGTTTTCAGGGTGTCAAAGGCCGTCTGACAGGCGTCAGTCCAGATCACAAATCTTGGCTGCTTCCTGGAAGTCAGCGAAGTCAAGGGGTGCACAATGTTGCCATATTCCTGGACAAACCTCCTGTAATAACCCGTGAGACCTAAGAAGGCTCTCACCTGAGTCTGGGTTTTGGGTGGTGCCCAAGCCAGGATGGTATCAATCTTGGGTTGCAGGGGGGCCACCTTGCCGCTCCCTACTTGGTGCCCCAAGTACACCACTGAACCCTGCCCAATCTGGCACTTACTGGCTTTGATTGTGAGGCCTGCTCTGCGCAGGGCCAACAACACTTCCTGGAGGTTGCGCAAGTGTTCCTCCCAGCTGGCGCTGAACACTGCTATGTCGTCCAGGTAGGCGGCACTGAAATCCTCCATTCCAGCCAATACCTGGTTGACCAACCTCTGGAAGGTGGCAGGGGCATTCTTTATCCCAAAGGGCATAACCCGGAACTGGTAGTGCCCATCTGGTGTGGAGAATGCGGACCTCTCTTTTGCCCCATCAGTCAAGGCGATCTGCCAGTACCCAGACATTAGATCAAACGTACTAAGGTACCGGGCAGCCCCTAACCGATCAATGAGCTCATCAGCTCTGGGGATGGGGTGCGCGTCAGTCTTTGTGACTGAATTGAGTCCTCGGTAATCCACACAGAACCAAAGTTCTGGTGAAGCACCAGGCGCTGCAGCCTTAGGGACAAAGCCCACTGGGCTGGCCCAAGGACTGCTAGAGGACTCAACCACCCCTAAGGCAAACATTTTGGAGACCTCCTCCTTGATGTATGCTCTGACCTTGTCAGTCACTCTATAGGCCTTGTGCTTCACAGGAGTGCTGTCCCCGGTGTCCACATCATGGACACACCACTGAGTGACACCAGGAATCAAGGAGAACAGATCAGGGAATTGTCCTAACAGTTGGCGACAATCTTGCTGCTGCTCAGGGGTCAGTGTGTCAGAGAGGACAACACCATCCACTGACCCATCTTGCTCTTTTGCATACAGGAGGTCAGGAAGAGGCTCACTCTCCTCCTCCATTCCAGCATCTGTAGCTAGGAGCATGCCCACTTCGGACCTTTCTAAGTGGGGCTTTAAACGGTTGACATGCAGGACCCGCAAGGGGTTCCTGGGAGACTTCAAGTCCACCATGTAGGTGACGTCGCTCTTTTTCTCCACAACCTCAAATGGCCCAGTCCACCTGTCCTTGAGCGCACAAGGTTCCACAGGGGACATGACCCAAACTTTCTGACCAGGCTGAAGCTCCACCAGAGTGGCCTTCTGGTCGTACCACCGCTTCATCTCTTCCTGGCTGGCCTCCAGATTTGCCTGAACAAGATCTCTGAAGCGCCGAGTCTGGTTCCTAAAGGCCAGCATGTAACGGTATTCATCCTGGGTAGGTTTCCTGGGAGATTGCTCCCAGCCTTCTTTGACCAGACTCAAAGGTCCTCTTACCGGGTGTCCATACAAAAGCTCAAAGGGGCTGAACCCTAGAGACTTCTGTGGCACCTCACGGTAAGCAAACAGCAGGCATGGCAAGAGGACGTCCCATTTACGCCTCATTGGCTCTTCAAGACCCATAATCATGCCTTTAAGGGTACGGTTGAATCTCTCAACCAACCCATTACCTTGAGGGTGGTAAGGAGTGGTGAACTTGTAGGTTACCCCACACTCCTTCCACAGAGACTTCATGTAATTGGAAATGAAGTTGGTGCCCCGGTCTGACACCTCCTCTCTGGGGAACCCCATTCAGGAGAAAACAGCCATCAGTGCCCGTCCCACCACGGGGGCCGTCACTGTTCTGAGAGGGATTGCTTCCGGGTACCGCGTGGCATGGTCCACCAAGACCACGATGAACCTGTTGCACAGGGCTGTCTTGGGGTCCAGGGGCCCAACAATGTCAATCCCCACCTGGTCAAAGGGGGTACTGACCACTGGAAAAGGTTGGAGGGGAGCCTTCTGCTGCCGCCCGCTTTTCCCACTTGCCTGGCTAGTTTGACAGGTTTTGCAATGGATATCTGTATCCCTTCTCATCTGAGGCCAATAAAAATGGGTGACAAGCCTGTCATAGGTCTTGTCCTGCCCCAGTTGACCTGCTAACGGAAAGTCATGAGCCAAACCCAGTAGGAAGGCACTGAAGCGCTGGGGTACCGCCAGCACACGGGCTGACCCAGGCTCAGCAGCCTTAGGCTCGCTATACAGGAGATCGTTCTCCCAGTAGACCAAATGTGACCCTGACTGATCACCTGTTGTCTGGGCTGAGGCCTGCCGCCTCATACCCACAAGAGAAGGGCACACATTTTGTTCAGCACAAAATTCTTCCCTGGAGGGACCACCATCCTGCTGCCAGTGGGTCAGCTCGGGCAGGTCTCCCAGTTCAGCAACTTGTTCCCCTGTGCGTTCCAGGGCATCCCCCTCAAGGTCTGCCTCCTCCTGGACCACGGGAACTATCCAGGAAGGATTCCCGTGCCCCCTGCCTCTTCTCGTCACAACTGGGTCCTGGGCCATACTTTCAGGCTCCGGGACCCCATCAACACCCTTACTTGCTGTCATCGATCGAGTGGTTGCACACACCCACTCTGGCACACCCAACATTTTCAAATGTGTCTCTCGCTCCACCTTAATCCAAGGGGAGTCCTCCAAATCATTGCCCAGGAGACAATCAACAGGCATGGCGGGCCTTGCAGCAACTTGAAGAGTACCTGAAACTCCCCCCATTCAAAGGGAACCTGAGCTACCTCACACTCTATCTGGGAGTTGTCAGCAGCTATAACGGGGTAGAATGAATGAGGGACACCTGCTTTCTGGACACCAAGTGACACTTGACAGCTGTCACACTTGCTCCAGTGTCTCTGAGAGCTTCCACCCTATGGCCATTAATGGTCACCCACTGCCTATATTTATTAGTGTTACTAGGCAGAGGGGGTGGAGGGACCATTTCCATGTCTCCTAAAGAGACCAGGGACATCTCTGCGGGGCCCTTCCCACCAGGGGCAACCATCTCCTCCCCTCCCAGGGCTACACTCGCCAACTGACGGGGGGTGCACGTGGTGGTGCATTAGAGTTCTTCATGGGACACTGGGGATCATAATAACGGTGTCCCACCTGCTTACAAACATAGCAGGTCATTGGGCCCCTATGAACTGGTTTACCTGTCGGGGCCTCTGACTTCTTCACTGGGGGAGGCTGGGAACCCTTCCCTTGGTTCCCTTGGGGATTACTTTGGGGCCCTTTCTGGAACTCCCTCTGTTTACCCTTGTCCCCCCACTCTTCTACTGGGGACCCTGCCCACCTTTGGCTGAGTCTCCCACTGGACCCTTGTGGACCCTGGTACTAACCCAGCGGTCCGCCTCTTCAGCAAGTTTTCTAGGGTTAGATATCTTGCTATCAATAAGGTGCTGGCGCAGCTCTGGAAAACAGTAATTAGACAAGTGCTCCCAGGCAAACAAATCATAAAGAGCTTCATAACTTTCCACTTTGCTGCCCTTTACCCAACCATCCATGGCTCTGCAAAAAAATGACACATATTCAACCCACGTCGTACCAGGCAATTTCTTACATTCTCTAAAGGCTTGTCTGTACTTTTCTGGGGTTAGGCCATACCTTAACATTAAAGCATCTTTCATATGAGTATAAGACATCCTATCCTCAACAGGCATCTCTAACAGGGTATCTCTCCCCTCATTCACAAAGCGACCCCACAACCCCGCTCCCCAATCCTTCTCAGGGATCCGGTGGGCCAACAATGCTAACTCATATGCTTTAAACCACTGGCCAATATCTTCATTCTTATGAAAATCTTTTATCACATCTTTGGGAAAATAAAACCTACTTTCTGCAGGCACAGATGGGATGCTGCCACCAGAGGGATTCAATTCTAAATTCTTAGCTTTGAGCTCCATTTTCTCACGCTCAAAAGCTAACTTTTCTCTTTCAAAATCTAACCTTTTGATCTCCATATCGGATTCTCTCCTGCTTCTTGCATTTTCTAACTCCAACTGCCCTTCTATCTTAAGTTTTGCCATTTCTAACTGGTATGCTCACTCATTCGCCCTGTCTTCCAATTCTTCAGGAGAAAGACCCTTGGAGGAAACACTGCTGCTGGGAGAGGACCCAGGCCCATTCACAGGCGCTGCCTCTTCCCCTTCCTCTGGCGGTACCACCACCACATCAGAGGGATCTCTGGCCTCTAACCAGGCCTCCAATGCTTTGAGAACTTCCTCTTTGTTTTTGCAGCCTGTGGTAGGAACTTTCAATTGCTCGCAAAAGTGGTCCAATTGCTTTCGGTTGTATTTCTTTATCTTCTTCCCATCAAACTCCTCCATAACAACAGTGGTAGTGACTCCGGCATCACTCATGGTCAAAACTGGCAGTGTTCAAAAATCAAGCTCCAGGAAAGCGGAGAACAAAAATAGAATATTCAACAAAAATAGATTGTGGCTGCGCTATGGTCTGCTTTCACTATGTAGCGCACACTAATCAGTGCACATGGGTCATAAATGCAAAGTTCAAATCCTCACCGCTGACCCACCAATGTTAGAAGCGGCTGTCTCTAGTTGGCAGAGGTATACACTTCTGACAAATAGGGACACACCTTTTCTAGTCAGGGCAAAGGGATCACACACTTAGATAACCCCTGCTCACCACCTTGGTAGCTTGGCAAAGCAGACAGGCTTATCTCAGAGGCAGTGCGTTAAGCATTTATGACCACATACAGTAATAAAGTGAATACACTACAAATGGACACGACACAGTAGTATTATAAAAATAAGGATGTTTATATAAGGCTTAGCACTAGACCAAATAACAACAAAAATATACCACAATCTTATTAAATACTCTTGGAAGGAAAAATAATAGTTCAAGTACGGTTTCTTCTTAGCACAAAGTCTTTAGTAACAAAAGCAACTCTTCTTCTTTAAATCACAGTTCTTGGCAACTATGTAACCCCCACAGGAGTCACACGACGTTAAGGCAAAGTTAATCCAAAGGTTCGGCGTCGACCACGAGGAGCGCTACGTCGAGCCCGGAGTCGAACAGACCCCCACAACACAGTACCTTGGAAAAGTGAAGCACAGGATGATCAGCGGCGTCGAGATGTCCGGCGTCACGTCTTCGCCGTCGATCGGGCCTCGGAGTCGGGACGATCTGCAGCGGCGTCGACAGATGTCAGGCAGGAGCAGCGCTCACGAGGCGAAGCAGGATACGGAGTCGTCGTCGATGTCGATGGTGATGTTGCAAGAATGAGCAGCGCTCACAGCGTCGAGAGGGCTCGGTGTCAAGGCGGTCAGTAGCGGCTTCACTACTGGCGTCGATCGGGCCCGGTGGCCAACGTCGAAGGTGCAGGACACTGGAGCTGCACTCACGATGTCGAGCTGGATTCGGCGGCGTCCGTCGGCGAGAGATTGCTGGATTCTTCAGAGGTGTTGGACTTTCAGGTTCCAGCAATAGGCACTTTTAGCAAATGATGAAGTCCTTTAACCCTGTGACTTCAACAGGAGGCTGGCACTCTTCCAGCCCTTGGAGATTTCCTAGGCAAAGCTTGAGAGTACACACTCAGTTCCTCTCTCCTGGTTCCTTGGCAAAAATAAAGAAGTAACTGCAGGATTACCCCCAACAAACAGCACACTGGCAGAAGGGGTAGGCAAGTCCTTGGATCAGCAAGCTTCTTGTCCTTGGTTCAGGTTTCCTTGTCAGAAGTGATCTAAATTCTTTGGTTCAGGGGTCCTTCTCTTATACCCCTTTTCTGCGTTGATCCCTTTGTCTGTGTAGGGAGATTTCCCACATCCTGGGTTTGTTGTGGGTGTTGCCAGGCCGAGGCACCTGGCCTATTCACTTGGCAGGGCAGAGTCTTCAGCCGCCCAGCATGAAGTGGAGCCAGCATTGTCACTGGCAGGGGCAGGGCCATCAGTCGCCCGGTAGGAGGTGGGGCCAGGATCGTCCCTGGCAGGCACAGAGCCATCAGTCGCCTGGCAGGAGGAGGAGCCAGCATTGTGTCAGGCAGGGCAGGCTATCAGGAGCTACTCTTCCCCTACTCTCAATGCAAATGCCCCACTCACCCCACACTGACTCATTCAGACCTCTGGAGCCACCCAGCTCCTGTCACACGCACACCAAACCGGCAGAGACCAGTAGATAGTCAGACAAGAAAATAGCCACTTTCTAAAAGTGCTATTTTCAAACACAGAGTCCAAAAACCATCCACCCAAACGGATGCGTTATTAAACTCTGAGTTCAGGGATACCAAACTCGACATTGCACCATGCTCCCGAGCCCGCTAGGATGATACCATTAATAATCCTGGCAGCCCATTCTAACTTATGGAGAGCAGGTAACCTTACAATAGTGAAAAACGAATATGGCTGTAATTCACTGTTAGGACATGCCAACCTCATCTGGCTTGTCCTACCTTATGCTTACAATGCACCCTGCCCTTGGGCCTACCATAGGGGTGACTACCATGAAGTTAAGGGAAGGTTTAGGGACTGGCAAGTAGGTGTACTTGCGCAGCCCGCGTGACAGTACCAGACTGCACGTAGGTCTAGCAATGGCAGACCTTTAGACATACTTTTACTAGGCAGCTCTTGTGGGTGGCACAACACGTGCTGCAAGCCCACAAGCAGCATTTGTATTTACAAGTAACCCAGAGCGCACAGCAGCTGACCAGGGTTTCGCACATCAACTTTGCCTGTTTCAAAATATTTAGTGGTGCTGCTACTCTCACCATCCGCTGCCAAGGATGTATATCTAAGCAATAGAAGAAAAGACTGGAGAGGCGCACTCCATGAAGTCAGTAACACCAAGAGTCCATTAAATATGTAGATCTTCTGTTGTTTTCTTAGATATATTCTTTATTTTCTTTCACATATAACGGCACAGCCAACGCGTTTCATTCCCAATTGTGCCTAGGGAATTTCATCAGGGCATATACTGAGCAATCAAGTTGATACGGTAGTCCTAGATGAAGTTGCTCTAGGGAAGCCGTTGTGAAGAATGATCGCAGTAGGTCATAGTGTATTCCTGGGAAATGCTTGCCGCTCAGGTCCGAGTGGAGGAGCGGCGGAGAACGGCCACCCTATCAGAGGTACCTTCCGCAATATCGCGAAGACAAGGAACTACCGACGCCGGTTATTTCCCGGAGTACGCTGAACGTCCTTCGCCTTGCAGTTCCCCTAAGGGGTCCAGGATTGACAGACACCTTGACCTTCCCAAGCTGCACTTTTTGGCTAACCCGGGGGACACGAACTACCTTTCCACTCGGACCTGAGCGGCAAGCATTTCCCAGGAATACACTATGACCTACTGCGATCATTCTTCACAACGGCTTCCCTAGAGCAACTTCATCTAGGACTACCGTATCAACTTGATTGCTCAGTATATGCCCTGATGAAATTCCCTAGGCACAATTGGGAATGAAACGCGTTGGCTGTGCCGTTATATGTGAAAGAAAATAAAGAATATATCTAAGAAAACAACAGAAGATCTACATATTTAATGGACTCTTGGTGTTACTGACTTCATGGAGTGCGCCTCTCCACTCTTTTCTTTCATTTGTATTTACAAGCCCTGGCACTCCGGGTGCACGCTACTAGGGACTAACAGTAAACTAAATAAGCCAAACATGGAGTTCAATCAATACATCAATTTCACATAGGGAGCACTTGCACTCTGGCACTGATCAGCAGTGTCACAGTGCCCAAAGCAATATACCAGCAAAAACATCGTAAACAGAGGAGGCAAACAGACAAAATGGAGGAGAGACTCATGCCAATGATGCCAGGTCTAACAGGGGAGATTAGAAGGAACTCTGTTTTTTGTGCATTTAGTTTGAGCTGGTTGCAGGTGAGCGATTGAACAGTCAGCCTTAGGGCCTCGTTTAAAGAGTAGACATCCTCTAGAGATTAGATTCTGATGTAGATCTGGGTATCATCGGCATACATGTCGAACGAGATGTTGGCGGTACGTAGTAATTCAGCTAACGGTTCGAGGTAGAGATTGAAGAGGATTGGGGAAAGAGTTGATCCTTGGGGGACTCCGATTGTTATCGGGGAAGGAACAGATAGACTACTGTTGAGTAAGAATCTCTGGGTGCGGTTCCGGAGGAAGGATCTAAACCATTCGAGAACGGCTCCCCATACTACCATCCTGACTTCGAGGCGTTCAAGTAGTTTCTCATGGTTGACTGTGTTGAATGTAGAGGATAAATCCAGTAGAATTATGAGACATGTTTTGCCTTGGTCAAGGGCTTGAAGAGCACAATATGAAGAATAGTAGTTTCCGTGATGTTCCCAGGCCTGAACCCGGATTGGAATTCGTCTAGCAGATTAATGTTGGTGATATGTTGGCTCAGTTGAAGTTGCACCCATTTCGCCAAAGCTTTTGCTATAAGTGGGATATTGGATATTGTCTGAAATTGTCTGGAGTAGCAGGATTCAAGGTGGGTTTTTTTAAGATGGGGATGACTTGACCGGCTTTTAGAGAGTCAGGTATGGATCGTTGTAGTGGGGAAGTGTTGCTTATTGTAGTCCAAATGGGAATGATAAATTGGGAGGTCGTGGCCAAGCAGCTGGAGAGGAGTGGGTCTTTAAGGTGGCTATTCGGATTTAAGGAGGATAGAATTTTCGAGATGGAATGGTCATCATTTAACTTGAAGTTGGACCAGTGCGCTTAGTTCTTGGGTGTTACCTGGGGGGAAAGAGAGGAGAGATGGGACCCGGCAGTAAGAGGTCAGATGTTGGTGGCGGAAGTAAGTCTTTTTCCTAGGGAGGAAATTTTGGCTGTAAAAAAGGAGAACTCCTCACATGTTATTAGGGATTTTGAGGTTTCTTTGGAAGTTTTAGCCAGTTTGTTAGATTGGTGTTTGACCATTTCAAAGAGCTTACGAGGGCTGTTCTTAGCGCTTTCCAGTTCCGATCTAAATAACTCTTTTTTTGATTTGAGGATGTTCCTGTTGTAAGCATTTATGGTCTGTCGGAAAAGTTTTAGTTGGGAGGCTGAGGTGTGCTGTCTCCAGGTTCTTTCTGTTAGCCGGAGGGTTCTCCTTTCATTGTTGAGGGATCAGTTGAACCAGGGGTTTTTGTCTTTAACTCTGGATCTTTTTAGCTTTAGCGGGGCAAGATCATCAATTATGTCAGACATAGTTGATTAGTAGTGTTCGGTAAGGTCATTGACCTTTGAGAGATTTGGGGGGGGAGTCATTCTCGCAACGTGCAGCCAGCTTCTCGAGATCAAGGCTCTTTGTTTCCCTGAGCCAGAGTTTCAGTTTCACAGGTTGCGCTGGCCTTGTCTTGTGGGTGCCAGGCAATAGGAAGGTAATAGTGTGGTGGTCAGACCAATTTCATGCATCTATCGACTTAAGCCTGACCGCTGTTTCCTTAGCAATGATCCAATCCAGTGTGGCGCCTTTCGTGTGAGTTGGTAATGTGCAGGTTTGAGTAAGTGATTGGTCAGCAAGGAAGTCTTTGAGGGTGTTAACCTGAGGGTCATTGCAGTAATTCCAGTGCAGATTAAAGTCTCCCTGGAAAATGTCATTGGAGTGGGGGAAAACTTAGCTGTAATGATTTCCATCAGGTGGTCGATGAAGGTGTCGTTCTTGCCGGGGGGGTGGTAGAAGGTGCGCAGTTTGCGCAACTGGGTAGCATTGTTACATATGGAGAGTGCAAGATATTCGCAGGAGTCCGTGGGGTCAGCCTCCCCCTTTTTTTAATTGCCTATCAAGCCATACTATCCTATAAATTGAAGAGACCAATAAATCTAGGTAAGGTGATGCTGATTCATTGAACCATGATTCGGTGAGGATTGCTACATCAGATTTTTGGCTCAGGAAGAGAGCGGCGATGTCGGAGGCATGCTTCAGCACCTTCAGAACGCGGCAGCCAGATTGGTTCTGAATATTCCCAAGTCCGAACCAGTAGCGATTCAAATGCGAGGTCTACAATGGCTTACGGTTGAAAAAAGAATTGAGTTTAAATCAGCTTGCCTAGCGTACAAGTCACTCCACGGCTCAGGCCCCTGTTTCCTAAAAACTAATCTAAAACCGTATGTACCTACCAGGACGTTAAGATCTAGCAGCGCTAAATTCCTGGTAATCCCCAGATTCAAATAGCTTAGGTGGGGGGGAAGAAGTTTCATAGGGAACACGGCAAAAATCTGGAACAAACTTCCGGCCGAGATGAAAAACAGCCCCTCCTTATGGTTGTTCTGCAAAAACTTGAATACGTGGCTGTTTTCATTTTAACAAGGAGTGGCGCTATTTTCGATGACCAGGCAGTTTTTGAACTCTTACAGTGCCAAGACGCCCTCGGGCATTCGTGCGCTCTATAAATCCCTTAATCAAATCAAATCAAATCAAATCGGCAGTTAATTAGGAGGCCGGAGAGAGGAGGGTCGGTGCATGTCTTGTGAGTTAGAGAGGATAAGGGTACTTGCGCTAAGTTGTTGCTGTTTACTCCTCTGTTACGGAAAGTTGATGGTCTATTAGAGTTGATTGCAACCATGTGAATTGAATCTTGTTTGTTACATTAGTTTTAAAATTAAAAAAAAGGTTATTAACCTATTTTATTATTAAGCTAAAAGTATGTAAGTATCTACCATGTTTATATACATATTTAACATTAGATTACATTTATTTATCTTTTTAACTATTGAAGATAATTGAATTTAAGCTAACATTATTTCCTAAAGTTTTATTTTATTTCTATGGGAGGGCATTTCAGTGCCAGTAGTTGACCATGTGTGGACCATGTGTGGTACTTGACCTACTTCAGCGCCAAGCTGGAATACTTTACTACCATTTTGAGTCCCTTGTAGGCTCTCAATGCATTTTGTGACCAGGAATGGGCTTACTCTTTTGTGGGTGGGTGCACATTCCTCCTTAAAAGGCTCCCTCACCCTCCCTTAAGCTCTATTTACTCCTCCCTTTTCCACTCCCCTTCAGTAGTAAGTATTTCTCATTTTCCAGGCACCTCACTCTGTCCCTCTCACATTTACTACTAAAAGGTACACCTACATGTGTGAAGACCACGCACTCAGAGCAGAGATCTCTGCACAGAAAATGAGAGGAGAGGTGGAGGCGTAAACTTCTCAAGTAGGTTTGTGCATACCATTTTGTAGTACGTTTTGTAGGATAAAAGATGTACTACTAAAGGTAATTTGTGAATAGGCCTCGAAGAGTTCAAATGGCTATCACCATTGCAATTCTTCTGAGAAGCTTTGACTCCATTGGACCTGTAGTCTTTCTAGGCTTTTCTCATTAGCCTAACACAGCTCATCCATCTGAGACACTAAGGGCCTCATTACGATATTGGGGGGACGAGAGGACCATTGCGGTCTTGGGACTGTCCGACCTCTAGTCAGCGGTCCCGACATCGCTATTACAATGCGACTGCACATGTTGCAGTTGCATACTCCCATTACACTATGGGAGCTTGTGCTGCGGTCGTAAACTGGCCACACAATCTCCCATAGAGAAATGGGAGTTTCTGTTAATCCCTGCACCACCATAGGTGCCCCCTCAGCCCCAACCGGAGGGCACAGGGAGAAAGGAGCCCTGCTAGGGGCCCCCAAAGTCACTTTCCGACAGGCTTTCCATGTCGGAAAGCCTGAAATGGAAAGCCTGTGGGAAACCGACATCGTAATCTCGACAGCAGAAACATGGGCACAACACTGAATAACTCATCACTATAGTGATGAGTTTGAATTTAATTAGTGACTGCTCTACGAGAAAGGGTGTCCAATTATTTCTCATTAATTAAGTCATTGTCCTAATATTAAGGCTCTCATATTTATTATATTTATGTTTTGGCAGTTCTCTCTGTATTCATCCATATTTATTTTTTGTTGATTTATTATAATTCCCTGAAATTTATTTTTTTGCTGGTGGCAAAATAAAGTTAGAGCTAGCATATTTCCATGTTTCCTTCACTTACAAAAACATGTACACTCACTTCATTGTCGGAACCGTTTTAGTGCACTAAGTGGTTACGCATAATAAAACAATACACTCACCTGAAAGCATTAGCTTTGCAGTGCCACAAATTGTACACATCTGAGGCTGTTATTGCTTTATTAGAAAGGTATCGTTCTTAACAGCCTATGCTGTCAATATACAAACTATTAGCTTGTTAGTCATAGACAACAGGGTGTTAGTTGGATTGTTATAACAGTGTTAAAACCTATAGACATGTTTTTGTCACATGGAATCAGATTAACACAAAATGCAAAAGTTACTTCCTCTGATAAACCCTAAAGGTAAAACGATTTGCAGTATATGACACCTACATATTTCCTCCTAAATATAATTTGACCAAATTATCATAGTTAAAATATTATTACTGTAAACAATATTACGGAACATAAAATTAATGTTGAGGATATCTTTTTTTTGCTGTTGTCACTTTTATCAAGGTTGAGACATAGTATACCAAAATATTGTGGAATTTTACATAGTCGATTTGTCTTTAGATTTCAAAATATTTTCACCTAGACTTTTATATTATTAAAAATGTTTGCTTTGTTAATGTTTGGGGTTGCTGGTTGTTTTCGGGTTGAAATGTATATGATTTTTGGTAGATATATTGAATTTTTGTGCTTTTGTTTGTTATTTACATATTTTTATGTTTATTTTATTGGTTTTACATAGCTCTAGCTATAACCGGGGGTATCAGAGCGCTTTACAGAATGAAGAGCAAGGCAATAATCAAAGGAACAGGTTACATATACAATGGCAAAGGAAGTGAAAGATCAACACAGATTTTGGCGCAAGGCTACGCTTGCAAATAAGGGAAATGTAAAAGAGATAGAGCACACATAAATCAGTTCAAAGAAAGATTTGTGGGGACATGAGGGATAAAGTTGCTGAAAATGAGGTCCAAACAATCAACAATTTAGGGGACATAAAGTGTTGGCTCGGCAAGAGCCAGCGGTAACAAAGCGATGAACAGAAAATGTACAGAAATGAGGTTAGAACAAAATTACATGGGGATTAGATTCAGGGACTCCAGTATTTATTGAGGAGATGGAGTTTCAGGTCTCTTTTGAAGCCTGGGTAGGAAGGGTTGCAGCAAAGGTCCCTCGGGAGGGCAATCCAGATGCTGGGAGAATTGCCTGAGAAAGAGCGAGTCTGGGTAGAGTTCTTGTTTAGTGACGGGGGTACAAGAAGAAGAGCATTGGAGCTTCAAATTGGTCTGGCACATCCTGCTCTTGTGAGTTTGTTAAGTAGTCCAGGGATTGAGAGTGAATTGCTTTGTGGGTGACGCAGGCAGTCTTGTAGATGCATCTACCTTCGATGGAGAGCCAGTTGAGAAACTTGAGGGAGGGCGTAATGTGTTCATACCGTTTGTAGTCAGTTATGAGATGGGCACCCATATTGAGTACTGATCTAAGGGGAGCAAGGTGAATTTCCGGGGTTTTTGATATGGTTCTTAAGAGGCAGCTTTGTCCAGGGTGAAATCTAGGGATTTAGCTGTGTTGGAAAGAGTGAGCAGACAATTGAGAGTTTTGAGGTCAGAGATCCAGCCTTGGATAGGGAGGTGGTTACTTTTGGGGGAGAATAGAATGATTTCCATTTTGTTAGGGTTACATTTTAGATGGTTGGAGTAAAACCAAGATTAAATCTTGCTCAATGTGATGTTAAAGATGAAGGATGTTGCTGGGAGATTTGGTTTTATAGTACAGTTGCTTGTCATCAGCATAAAGGTGATAATTGATCCCAGCTTGTTTCAAGATAATAGTAAGGGGTTTCATGAAGAGGTTGAAGAGAGAGGGGGAGGGGTTTGAGCCCTGTGGGACACCTAGAGAGACAGGAGTAGGATTTGAGAAGCAGAAATTGATTTTAATGTGGTGTGTTCCATTTAACCTCTTGCATGCTCATGACAAGGTGAGCTCGTCATGTATAATGGGATTATCAATCAATCAGCACAGGAGGGGGAAAGCCTTTAGCAGCCAAGTGGTTAAGGACTGTGCCATTGAGCCCAGAGTGGGACTTCAGAAATTCCAATAAGGATGAGTGGTTGACTGTATTGAAAGCCGCTGAGAGGTCCAATAGGATAAGAAGGCAGCCATCTCCTTTCTCTAAGGAATGATGTATGTTGTTGGCATTGTTAAGGATAGCGGTTTCGGTGCTGCAGCCTTTCCTGAAACCAGATTGGAAGGAGTCCAGGAGGTTGTATTTGCCTATGTGTCTGTCAAGTTGTTGTAAGACACATTTCTCCATGGTGTTGGCTAGGAGTGGGAGGTTAGAGCTGGGACGGAGGTTGTTGAGATCATTAGGTCAGCCTTGTGGTTTTTTAGTACGGGAGTGAGTTGCCCAAGTTGAAGGGAATCAGGTACACACCCAGAAATAAGGGAGGAGTTAATGATTTTTGTCCAAAATGGGGTGATGATGTGTTGTAAGTTGTGTACTAGTTATGTCGGGAGAGGGTCTTTGGTGTGTGAGGTTGGATTTAATTTTGCTATGATATTAAAGATTTCTAGCTCGGTCATGGGTTTGAAGTTCGTCCAATTGGCGTCATTTTTCGATTGGGTGTTGAAAAGGTTGTGTTCGGTTTCAATTTGAGTTGATTGGTTGAAGAAAGGATCGGGAGGGCGGGCTGTCATCGAAAGAGGGGAAAGGTTAAGAGAGATTTTACGAGTAGGTCAGGCCATGTCTTGAGGGAAGGATTGATCAATTTTAGCAATTTTGTCTGTGAAGAAGCTACCCATTTCCACAGATCCTTTTTAGGAGGTGGTTAGGTCAGGAGGGGCACATGAGGTTTGCCTTCTGACAAGGTAAAGAGTTCTCTGGGTCTATTTTTTGCACAGTCAAGTTGGATACAGAAGAAAAATGCTTTTTCTCTGAAAATGTGCTTCTTGTAAGCTAACCTAGCAGTTCTAAGGAAAACTAAATGTAATGACGAGGGGTTTTGTCTCCAAGTTATTTAAGCTAGTCTAAGTTGTTTTCTTTCATTGTTTAGGTCAAGGTTAAACCAAGATTTAGATTGGATTGCTCTTTGTTGTTTTAGTTTGAGCAGTACAACTTGGTCCAGAACTTCAGTAATCGCCTTGTTGAAGTGGTCAGTGAGTTCATTTGCGTTTTGAGAGTGCCGGAGACGTTGGAGTTGAGCATTAATTTTTGACTCAGGCTCAATTAAAGGGACTGTTTGAGGTTTCTGGTCCACATCTTTGGTTTGTTCATTAAGACTGGGGCAGGGTTGACGATAGTCAAGATGTTGAACAGAATGAGATAGTGGTCGGACCAGTCAATGGGAACCATGTCATTGAGGGAGACCAGTTCATTGCTTGTGAAGATGGCTCCCAGAGTAGTGCCTTTGATGTGGGTAGGTTTGTTTCAGAGCTGTTTAGGTCATTCATCTCAAGAAGATTTGCGAGGCGCCTGACTATGGAATCTTTTGCATTATTCCAATGAATGTTATAATTGCCTAAAAACACATTATTTAAGTCAGAAAGAATGAAATGAGTAAGGAGGTCAGAAAGCTCTTCAGCCAAGACAGGAAGCTCACTGGGAGGGTGGTATATGTTGTGCAATTTGATAGATGGAGAGCCTTTGATATTGAGTTCAACACCAAGGTATTCAAAGGTCGAGTATTCAGCATTCTTTAGAAGGTAGAGTTGGATTTCAGTTTTGCGGATTATGGCTAGACCTCCACCAGCTCTGTCGGGTCTGTCATGTCTAATGATGGAGTACCCGGGCGGTGTAAATAGGTCAAGAATAGCCATTTAGTGGTCATTGAGTCAGGTTTCTGTGAGGAAAACAATGTCAATATCCTCACTGAGGATGGTTTCAGCTATCTCCGTAGCATATAGTGCTGCGGATCTGCAGTTAACGAGCATGCAAGAAAGAGGGCAGGTATTGTGCTTAGCCGAATTGAGGGTGTGGATGATGGTGTATTGCGCCGGAGGTCTGGGTGAGTTGTGAGTTGCATGGGCTTGATTAACACCCACTATAACTGGGATGTTGGAGGAGGGGAAATGGTAAGTCACCTGGATCTTGGGAAGATAGAATTTGCAGAGGGCATTTAACTCCTGAGCACAGAGAGTGTAATGAGCACAGTAAGGCCCATGTGCCCACCTGCAAAGGGGAGTGGTAGGCCACGGGGAGCGTTGAGGGGAAATAGGAGAAATAGTAGGTGAAGTAACGTAGGTGTAGGGGCGGGCCTGAGCGTTCTGTTTAGAAAGAGCCAGTCTAAGATGTGTTAATTCCGTGGCCAGAGAGGTGAGATTCAGTTTCATTTGGTTCAGAATCTGTGCAAGAGAGTTCGTGGAGCAACCAGCTGTGAGGGAGGGGGGAGATGCAGGAAGGTCAGTGAAGAAGGGTGAGGGGATCAACACGTTGGGAGGTTGGTCAATGACATTTGGACTAAGGTTTAATATACTCTGGGTAAGATGCATGGGGTCCACCATCAGAAGGAGGTTTGTGTTGGAAGGGTGCTTGTTCGAAAGTGTTCTAAGGGAAAATGCCTCACCACACAGATTACCATGGACTTCCTTAGTTGCAGTGTGAGTGAGCGTAGGGGAGAGAGCAGGTGGAGACAATCTAGAAGGCAACTGTATAGGGTCAGTGTGAATCAAAGGTATTGGTTGTGTCCCATGAAGATTGAGCATTGGTAAGAGTAGGAGAGTGGGCAGTCAAACTACGTTTAGGGGGACAGGGAGCTCTAATCTATGAGGTGGGTCCATGACTGAGGTTCTGAGATTGTCCCACATCATCGAGAGTAAAGAGGGAGTACCGTTAAAAGGAAGGGCATCAGCTCTAGGGTCTGCTGAGGCAGATCTGCGAGGTGGGTCCACGACCCTGGGCCAGGCATGAGAATTATCAATGTCAATGTTAGAGAGGTTGCACGTTAGAGAGGGCAAAGAAGTCATTAAGGAAAGCAAGGATCGGCAGTGAGTTTTGGATGTGGCGACAGGGTTGATGGAGGAATTCAGGGGGGGCCTAGATAAGGATGGAGGATTTTCAGGAGAAAGAAGATGAGAGTGTTCGAGGAGATTGAGTTGTGACACAGAGTAAAGAGGCACTTGGGGTATTTGGCCCAGATGTGAGAGTAAAGTGGCCATAGTACTGAAATTTTGAGGTGAGGGTCAGATGCTTGTATAACTATATTCCCAGTCCTGTATATGGATTTATCAATTTGTCTATTGAAAGAAAGGGAGGGAGTAGTCGTCAGTTTTATTCCATACGGAATTTTGATTATTTTAGTGATAGGAAGGTGAAGGAGGAAAATGTTTTTCCATTTAGTCAGAAGTTTGGCACTAGATAGGCTGTGGTAGGTGTCCGCTATTAGAGTTTCGGGGTGAAGTTTCAATAATTTATGTTTGAGATTTTCTTAGCGTTTTTAGAGATATTTGTCAGATAAACAATGCTCTATGAGTTAGAGCCATGACTCATGAGAGCAAAGTTAGGGGTATTGTGAGGGGGTTTAGTTGGAGACATGATCATTGCAAGAAAAGAATAGTTGTATTCTTATGAATGAAGGGTTTCTGTTAGAATGCCACGCGGGAAGTGGAGAGCCACAACAAATGTGAAAGAGCTGGACAATAATTACAGAGCATTATGAGAATTCAATAATAAGCACTTCAGAGACTTATTCTGTATGGAGTGGTTCTGCAGAGGTGCAACACAGAGATGACTGTAGACCAAGGCATGAATAGGAGCCATCAGGGATTATTGCCGGGTGGTGGGAGAAGAGAGATTCAATTGATTACAGTTGTAATGCCAATTAGTTAAAAAGTAGGAGTTTTGTGAATGGAGGGTTGTGGAAAATGCCTAAAATTACTGTTCAAGAAAGGCCGACCACTTGGATTCAGTGGAATTCTTCCTTGTGTAGAGGGAAGGAAGTCTTTATTCTGTGTCTAGGATAAGATTTGCAAAGTCTTAATTCAGTTTTGATTAAAAAACAATTCCCCTTATTCATTGGGCAGCCAATCCCCATCTTGAGAAACCAAGCCTGAAAGGTAGAATATAGAGAGTCTTTCAAAATGGAGGGTAGGCTGGGGCCCAACACAAAGCACCTCCATTCAGAGGAGAACACAATGCTCCCAAGTGAAACAGAAGTAGAAACACTCATCCCCCTAGCGCGGTAAGAACCATGTGGACTCAGTCCAAAGACATCTCCTACCTCTATGTTTATGTTTATGTGTTTATGTTTATGTTTGTATGCTTATATAGCGCTCGATTGCCCCGACGTCTTGGCGATGGGGCATGTGGACAGGTGAGGTGTACTATAATTGGAGGCCTATGCGGCTGTAAACAGCCAGGTTTTCAGACTCTTCCTGAAAAGCTGAAGGCTGGGTTGAAGCTTCATAGGAAGTGGCAGTTTATTCCAAAGCTTAGCCGCACAGTGTGTTATTGCTATGCCCCCCCATCTCGCCCATCTTATCTTTATAGTTTTAATGAGACCTAGACTAGCCGATCTGAGAACGTGTGAGGGAACGTAAGGTGAAAATAGTTTTCGAATGTCCTCAGCACCGCCACCATGAATTGCCTTATGCACAAGGCTTAGGGATTTTGTTTCTATGCGCTGTTTAATGGGGAGCCAATGAAGAGATTTGATTCCAGCAGAGGTTGGCTGTCCTCTGGGTAGGCCCAGGAGAAGTCTCACTGCAGCATTTTGTAGGGATTGCAGTTTTTGCAATTGGAATTTGTCGATTCCCAGAAATAGAGCATTACGATAATCCAGTTTGGATAGAAAAAGAGCTACCATCACCGTCTTTTGTAGCTCTTGAGAAATGTATGGAAAGATTTTTCTCAGGGATTTTATGAGAAAAAACACAATGAGGTAAGGCTATTTACCTGGGAGCCAAAGTTCAATTTATCATCAAAGATGATCCCTAAATTTCTGACCTTCTCTACTGGGCGGGGACATTCTCCGGCTTCAATTGGCCACCAGGACCGGTTCCACAGGGGCTGGCCCGGCCCAAACTCCATCACCTCTGTCTTATCGGTATTTTTTTTTTCAGAAAACTCGGACTCATCCAAGCCATGATCTCTAGGCAGTCCAGTCGACCAGATGAGCTCCAAAAGTATGAGCCTGTCGGGCAGATCAGACAAACACCCCCTGTGCCGAGAAGAACCCGCCTCTATCCAACCTCCGGTACAAGCATGGGCACAGGAAGAGGCCGCAGTGAGACAGCCAGTACGCAACCAGGTGTGGTCACTTCTCCTCCGACACGGGCGGGGGTGATCCACGACCCTGCAGAGACCAAGGAGCGAGACAGCCGTGTCCGGATCAAGAGCATGTGTTGGCTTGGTAAATTGCACATTCATTTTATTGGCTATATTTTGAATTTTATTTTGTTTGATGGCTTGTGGGGTTTGGAAAGGGATTGGGTGAGTGCTGTTATTTTATTCAATGTAAAATGTTATTTTAAAAATAAAATTAAGCATTACATTTCTCTCAGACACACGCAGATGGTAATAATTTGTACGCCAGTTCATTCAGTTTACACTCTGTTTCTCCGTGTACCTTCATCAAGGTCTTTTACTCTGGCCCTTCCCCCATTCCGATCTCTAGTACAATAATGTGTCTGTTCCAAATGAACAACGCAAATGAACACCTGCAAGAAACGTTGATTTAGCAGAAAAATGAAATCAGCTTCATGCAGCATAGTGAAATACAGGCCTACTCATGACAAGTTTAAACTTTCATTTCAAAGGTGTATATTTAATTTGTATTTGCACATTTAAACAAAAATGAACATACGTTTCTACTGCATTAGGGTTCAAACTACATGTAATCTTCAATAAGGCATTATAATATTCAGCTGTAAGTATGACAGAAAACCACATTTAAATCAAATTATAGGAATGTTAATGCACACATCACATAATTCTTTTATAGTTTCTAGTAGGATTACTTTCTACATATATGAGGATGGTTTTAATCACAGTTTCGATTCATTCAAGGTTATTCACGAGAAGTATCACACATAGTAGGAAAGTCACATTTCATCTCCTTGGTGGGTACATTATCTACTAAATAATAATGGTTCTTTATTAGCATACTTAATTATGATAACAGACAGGTAAATGCTCTAACCCTACAGTGAAGGCATCCCTTAAGAATGTCAAGTGCAACACTTACATTCATTTGTTAAACCATATAGGAATCATGAGGTAAGTGATTTTCATACTGTGTGTTTCTTAAGTGTCTGTGATCTATAAATGGTGGGCACCAATAGCAAAGGCTGTTTTTCTGGCTCTTCCTTTACGGCACTTCTGGATGGCAAGACTCACTAGGGCTTGGCTTCAAATGGTGGGGTTCCAGGGCAAGTTTGACTGTATTAAAAGCAGTCACAAATCCGCAGAAAGTAATTAAACAAGCGATGTGACTTGTGGGTCCTCCCTTTACAGCATTATTTCATAGATGTCCCCTCAACCGACAAATTCTGAAATGTGGAGCACGACTGGTTGAAATGGATGTACGTTGCATGTATATCTGACACTGACATATGCGGAAGTGCACGCATGCTATTGAAGCCTGACAAAAACACCTCCAGAAGAGGGAAAACGTCCGCAAACGGGCAGCCACATCTGTCTTGCGATTTGTTTTGGCTCCTCCACAAACCCAGCAGTATATTTTGTCACAGATAACTTCACAAAATGAATAAATGGTTTTGACTCACTGGCTGCTTTGATGAAAAATGTCTTCTGTTTTGAAGTTTGGAGCTAAGTGTGTGTTTTGACTTCTGTCTATGGGAGAAATGAAGGAAATAATGTAGAATAATAATACTTTTACCAAGCCTTTTACTCCCTTGGCAAATAGTTGTTTGTCATATTATCACTCTACAGAAATCCTGTTTTACAAAATCACTTAGCCAAAATATTGACGACACAACATCTTGAAAGTAAGTATCTATAGATAAATATAGATTTACTATTCCTAACTCAAGGTCAGCTTACCTTGAAGATATATACATTGTCAAGGCACATACAGGTGGAGTTAACTATATTAAATCTGTGCTTACCCTTACATACTTACCTTCACAACATTGATGTCGTTTTTCACCTACTATATTTTTGAAGCACAACATTTCGGTTGCGATCTTCTGGTAGACTACCTTGGCAAAACTCATTGATGGCGCAAAATTGACACTTGTATTTAAAAAAAACTATGAATTTCTATTATTTCTGCAATTTTAAATATTTTCTAACACCCTAAATGTATTTTACGAATTGTGCGATTTGAATGTGTACTTTTATGATTTTAACTAATCGAATAAAGTGGTTTTGACTTGACTTGACATCCTTGAGCATTGGATCGAGCAACGATTTCATGCTTCATTAGTTACTACAACATTATGTATTTTGGCATGGGTACAGCAATATTATTGCAATATGATGGTCACTTCGACTATTTTGAGAAACAGGTTGTACACGCGTGCAACGCATGTATAGCTCTGCAAACATCTCCTTCCAACATCCCATTCAGTAAAACTTGCCAAATGACCCTAAAGCCTTTCCGTAGATGGTTAGCAAGAGGGATTCGGAACTCACAGGACTGGGCCTGTGACCAGACATTCTTGGAGGTGTTGAAGATTCTACAGCGTTTTTCTCTTCCTCCGAGATGAGTCAAGTAATAGTTTTGTTTGAAATGTCTGGAACGGTGACCCAGGGGTTAGAATTCCAGCATTTTTGTGTGAAAAGAAATGTAAAGAGGGTCACGAAGCCGTAACAATCCACTGTGTTTTGTGATGGTTAAGTGGTTGCATTAGCTAACCCGCGACCAGCCTTCTTTCACCCAGCACTGAGCTTTGTGCTCAAAGATAGCGTAAACATAAATAAAACGCACGTTATGGAGGTGCAAATTAACAAAACTCCATCAGCTGTCTCTCTGAAGGGAGAACTTACTTCAGCTTGGAGAAAGAAACAGAAACTGCCAATCTGCATTCTCCCTAACTGTCTCCCCATCCCACTGCCTGTGCTCACCCCCTTTTTAGGTCTCACCTGGGTGAGCTTGCATTTGCGCAAGAGCCTAGTTTATGAGACTCTTGTGTTTAGTAATGGACTAGGAACCCGCCCATTGTTTGCCATTGGTTGGTATCATTGTCGCTCTTATGTGCTGTCTTCTAATTAGGCAGCACTTGCAGGGTAATTATGCCTGATTAGTGTCCCTATGCTGGCCATCAGCTGCATTCGCTTTGACTCTGGTACTATTTTTTCTTCAAAGAAACAACACTATGACGATGTCAACGCTGGCCGCATGATAAGGCTTTTTAATTAACTTCAATTTACCCCGTCCGTCCCTGTTTCTTCTTCCCTCCCATTTGCCTGCCCAACGCCTGTTTTTTCTCCTCTGTTCCCATTCATAGCGCTTTTTTAATTATCCAATAATCTTTCCCCTCCTTTCCGGTTATAGCCACCAAATCACAGCCTCCCAAACAACTGCATGGGATATGGGGATTTTTTTTTTTATGTGTTTTTATTTCGGGCCAAATATAGCAGCAATATACAGTATGAACACATACAGAATACATATGGTGCTTAGATCAAGTTTCAGACACGGGACAAATACGTGCCGCGACATGGAATGCAACCGAGATAGGTGAGCAGGTAACAGTGATACAATGATCAATGAAAAACATAACCATTTAAAACTGGGCAGCAGTTTGCAGTGCAGTACTTCTCATATATCCTCTAACAACAGAGACCGGCGTAGTCCTACATCTAAATCCATCCCATTCCCCCCCCCTCTAAATGGATCAATTATGTACTCAATAACGAGGTATCAAGGCCTTGCCCCAATGCACTTTCCGTAGTAAGTGTGGTGAATGAGGTCACCGGGGCAGGGGTTACCCTAGGCCGCAGACTTGGGCCTTGCTATATTAAATAACGGACACACACGCTGGCTATGCTATTCTGGGCCAAAGACCCCGAGCGGTCTTGCACCCATTTATTTATTCCCTCGGGCGAGCCCGCCCTCTGGATGCGTGGATGCTGTAGTGCGCGGGGTCCGGGCCTCGCGCAGGATATAATTAATTAAATAACGGGACACACACACAGGTTGGAGGGTACGCCGGAAAGACCCCGAGCGGTCTACCGCGCTTTTAATATATACCTCGGGGCGTGCCCGTCCCGAGGGTGAAGGCGTGCGTGTGTGTGTGTGGATACAATGTTGTTGAGAGGCCGGGTGGCTCTCTACATCCCTCCTTCAATTTAGTTCATATCTAAACTGTCCATGCACATGGCTAAGGGGAAGTGCACACAAAGTCTCGGAGCCTTTGGCTAGGCCCAGGATTGGGCCGCAGGTGATATCTGTGGTTGTGCCGGACAGGAGATCCAACAGCCCCAGCCGGGGTTGTTTCGTCGTCTCGGGAGGAAGAGGTATACCCAGGTGCTTCACTTTGGGGCCCGACAAGTTGACGCCTGTCTTCTCTTGGCTGGTCATGGCTCTGGAGGGGCACTGAGTTTTGGGCCCCCGTTCTTACATCGTCCTGACCACCTGAGCCGGCATCGATGGTTTCATCAGCGTCCCTGGGAACGCCATCCGACATCCCTATTCTTTTGAAGCAGGACACATTTCGTGTGACGGTCTGTTGGCCGAGACGGGCAGTCACCATTGTTCCCCGAATTTTCTCCACGATCCATCTTTCCGGTTCAAACGGGGTTCTGAATTTCCACCCAGGGTGCCGATCTTGTACCACTACGGTGTCTCCCTCCTGCAACCCGGGGTGTCTTGCATGTCTCCTTTCACTTGCTTTCTGGTTCGTGACGATTCTCCGTGCCTGGATGGCGGCACCATCTCTCTCTTCCGGGGTCCACGTAGAGGACGCAGGGATGTTGCCCCTTGGTGCCCTTTTGAACAGGACATGTGCCGGTGCGCATTGGGTGGTGCTATGCGGAGTCTGTCGGTATGCACTCAGGAATTGGTCCAGCGCAGCTTCCGGATCTTTGCCATCGTTGACGGCGATGCGGAGCGCCCTGTTGAGAGTCCGCATGAGCCTCTCCACTTCGCCGTTTGCTTGCGGCCACAACGGTGTGATCTTGCGGTGTTTTACCCCCAGTCCGTCCAGGTATGCCTGGAATTCTCGCCCTTGAAAAGGGGGTCCGTTGTCCGATTTCACCTCCTCTGGGAGTCCCATTGTGGCAAAGATGTGGTCCAACGCTTTCTTGACTGGTCCGAATGCTGTGGAAGAGAGCAGTTCCACGACGGGGAATTTCGAAAAGGAATCCACAACTACCAGCGTGTGTCGGCCGTCTGGGAAGCTCCCTAAGTCTATGCTTAGCTGAGTCCAGGGTGTTGTCGCCGCTTCTTCGGTGATGACTGGGGCCGGAGCTGGATCTGACCCCGTGATGGTGCAGGCGTGACAGGAGCGCACCATCTCATCCACCATGCGATCCATGGCTGGGAACCATACTTTGTTGCGTAGCCGGGCCTTTGTCTTGGCTGTTCCCTGGTGGCCCGTGTGGGCGATCGCGAGTGTCTGTTGTTGGAGGCTTGCAGGTACCACAATGAGATGTCCTCGCAGTATAATGCCTTCATCACCGACGCTCAACTCATGGCGGATCTGCCATAGCTGTTGTCGGGCATGGCTTATTTCCGGTCGAAGTCCTTGTGCTTCATCCAGGAACCGAGTCCAGCTTCCTGTTTCCAGGGCTTTCTTGACGCGAGTCAGAGTCTCATCTTCAGCGGTGGCTTCTCCGATCTCCGGCAGGGTGAGGGTCTCCGGGCAAGCGGCCATGGACACCATGTGGACGAATTCCTCCACCACTTGACCATCCGCCAGCGGGGTTGCTTTTCGGGTTACATCGGGGTGCCTGGACAGATAGTCTGCTGGATTATGGGCGCCCGGCCGGAAGACCAGGGTGAAATTGTAGCCTTGTAGCTGGACGGCCCATCGTTCAATCCGCGGGGGGGCAAGCCTGGAGGATCCAGTGAACAGGGGTAGGAGTGGCTTGTGGTCGGTTACGATGGTGAAAGGTTGGCCACAGAGATATAAGTGAAAGTGGTGGCAGGCCCACTTGATGGCTAGCGCCTCCCGCTCGATTTGAGCATACCGTGTTTCGGTGTCCGTGAGGGCCTTGCTCGCATATGCGACGGGCTTCCATTCATTCTGGCCATACTCCTGCAGTAGAACTGCGCCGAGACCTACCGGGCTGGCGTCCACGACCAATTCGGTCTTTCTGCGCGGTTGGAAGTAGGCCATCGTGGCCTTGTCCAGAAGGCTTGCCTTGATTTCCTGGAAGGCTTGGTTCGCTGCGCACGTCCATTCCCATTCTTGGTCCTGTCTTGTGAGTGCGCGAAGGGGCTCGGCCAGGTCGGCCAGGTTGGGTATGAATCGGCCACAGTACGTGGCCATCCCAAGGAAGCTCCTCACTTCGGTGGGGTTCCTGGGCGTGCTGGCATTCTGGATGGCTTCCGCCTTCTTTGGGTCAACCCGGAGCCCTTCGCGCGTGAATCGGTAGCCGAAGAAGTCTACTGCTTCCTGGTAGAATGAGCACTTCTCTCTGTGGAGGGTTAGTCCGTGTTCCTGTAGTCTTTGTAGGGTGGCCCTAAGATGTGCATGGTGTTCCTCCAGTGTGTTTGAGTAGATGAGAATGTCGTCGCTCAAGTTGATGACCCCACTCAGCCCGGACAGAGCTTCCTTAATCGCGTTCTGAAACACCTCGGCCGCTGACGACACTCCGAAGCTGAGTCTTTTGTATCTCCGAAGTCCGACATGGGTGGAGAAAGTCGTGATATACCGGCTGCTTTGTTTAAGTTCTAACTGGTGGTACCCCGCGTTGAGGTCAAGTTTAGAGAACCACTTCGCCCCATTGAGGTCAGCGACAATGTCGTCCATGGTGGGCGTGATGTGGCGCTCTCTTTTCACTGCTGTGTTTGGCAATCTCATGTCGACGCACAGTCTGATGGCGCCAGGCTGCTTGGGTTTGGGGGCTACCACCAGTGGGGACACCCAGGGAGTCGGTCCCGACACCTTCTCGATAACGTCAAGGTCTTCGAGCTTCTTCAGCTCTTCTTCCACCTGAGGGCGGAGGTTCAATGGCACTCTTCGGTGTCGCAGGGCGACAGGACGGATGGAAGTGTCTATGTGCAGTTTGACTTTCTTGCCCTTGAGCTTTCCGAGGCCCCTGAAGAGCGCAGGGAACTCTTCAAGCATGTTATCGGCGTGTGATTGGTGGACTTGGTTGGCGAAGAAAACCAGTCCCAGATCTTCTGCTGTGTTGCAGCTGAGCAATGTGCCTTTCTTCCCTTCGGTTATGTGGAACCGGGCTTCTGTCGTGTACTCACCATTGCGAATGGTGGTGCTGATGACGCCGCGTAGCGGCATGGGTTCTGTGCCCCCATAGGTGTATATCCGGGCGTTCGACGGGTTAAGAGTGGGTTTAGGCGACATTTGGTCATACTGGTCAGAGTCCATGACGTTCACGGAGGCTCCCGTGTCAATAAGTGCTCTGATTTCGGAGCCTTCCACGGATATCGTGCACATGGGCGGCGGCCTCTTCCGGGTGGCAATCCTGCTGACATAGGATACTACATATACCTCATCGTCCTCCTCGTCTTCATAATACGGCTTCCGGCCCTGGGCTTGCGTGTCTGGAGGCGGGTGTTCTTGCTCTAGTGATAGTTGTCTCACTCTGGATGTCGCCGACCGAGACCCGTATCCGCCTCGCGACCTCTGTGCATTGGGCCTGTATCTTCCTCCTTGGCATACAGCGGCAAAATGATTGAGTCTGCCGCACTTCGAGCACGTCTTTCCTTTTGCGTTGCACACGGCGGTCGCTGCATGGTCTCCCCCACAGTAGGCACACTGAGCGTTCCGGGGTTGCCACTGTCGTGTTCTTCCGCTCGTCGGTCTTCTTTGTATTGCGTCAACGGTTTCCTCCTTGATGGGCGCCATTTTGGGCACGGCCTGCGGAGCTATGGGGGACCGTAGCGCCAGCTCCATTTCGTCTGCTCTGGAGTCCGACAGTTCGTGGGAGCGAGCGAGGACAAGAATGGCGTCCAAAGTGATTCCCGGTTGCCTGAGGATGAGCTTTCGTAGTAGTTTCGATTTGCAACCCACGATGATTTGGTCTCTAATTTCCTCACGCGGGTCGGCGAATGGGCAGCTGCTGGCCAGCCGGCGCAGCCTTGCATAATACATGTCCACGGATTCAGCCTCAGTCTGCCACGCCCGCTTGAACTTGAATTTCTCATAGTCGGTGTTCACCTGTGGGTCAAAGTGGGTATTTAGCGCGGCCACCGCCGCGTCATAGTCATCATCCTCACCAGTGTTCGGGAGAGACTCGAAGAGGTCGTATATTTCTGGGCCTCCATAGAGGATCAAGAGCGATCTCTTTACGGTGTCATCAGTTTCTCTGGTTCCCCTAAAGTATAGGTTTAGACGCCCCAGCCATGCCTTCCATCGCGGCGCCGCAGTTGCAGGGTCTGCAGTCTCGCTAAAAGGCGGGATGGGGGCCACTCCTGTATGGGCATGACTGACCACGTGGGAATCCGCGTCTCGACGTGCAGGAAGGCCAGCGGGTCCTGGTACTGCAGCAGTCGTGGTTGGCGCAGTGGGGGCAGTTGTGGCAGGCGCTGTGGACGTGCCACCCGTGGCGGGGTCGGACATCTTGGTGGCCTCTCAGTGTGGGCAGAAGGACGCTCACGGGCGTCGTCCGTTGGAAATGGCGTGGACAGTCGTCCTTCGGCCCCTTGCTATGGATATCCCTAGGCGAGACAGCAGTTGCACTTGCCAGTGCTTGTTTATTTTCCAGGGCGTTATCTGGTGGAAGCGGCGTGGACGGCAGTTGACCAGCCACCCTGCAGATGATTCCCCCAGGCGAGACAGCAGGAGCAGTTACCAATGCTTGTTTTCGTGTATTTTTTTCCTTTTCTACCGTGTACCGGCTGACACCTCGCGCAGATTGCAGTGCGGGAAGGCGGAGGGCCGGGCAGGCGTTGGAGGCTCCGCGTGGCCGGGTCTCGGGGCTGACGTGCAGCGTCTCCCCACTTCGCCCCTCCCTCGCCGGGGCAGCACGTCCAGGGACGCGCGTTTGCACCACGCGCCAACGGAGGGCGAGCCCCCCAGGCAGCAGCGCGCGTAGCGCGGGGGGGAGCCAGGCAGGGCCCGCGGGGGTGTTGACTCACCAGGCAGCTCCCGCCGGCTGAACACGCTCCGTCCCAGGAGGCGCGTGGGCGGGAGCTGAGGTCGAGCAGGGGTGACAGGCCGGCGGACGGGCTCCGCGGCCGGAGGTGACGCCAGGTAGGCGCAGCATGGTATGTGTATAAAGGGGTCCCCGCAAGGAGAAGGTGTTGAGTACACACACAACAACCGTAGTTGGTTAACACTTTTCACAAATTCAAAAATTCAAATAGATATGCGTATTGTCATTTATTTTACAATACCACTTTGGAAATATATCCACACAATTTCAAAAAGCCCCAAGGAAGGGAAGTGAAGGACAGGGTGTGCTCAAAGACGTGTGCAGTCAAGGAAAAATAGACATAATCATAAGAAATGAAAACAATCATATACAATAATGGCATATAACTCAGGCCAAATCTAACAAAAAGAAGCCTCTGTCTTCAAAAAGTCCATTGCAATGATTTTACAAAACCCTTTCAACGGTCACATTAGCAAACATTCAAGTTGACTAAGGGACATGTGCCGGAAGTATACAACAGGGAAGCCGTCGACGTTTCGACCCCTTGGCGTAGGCTAAATTAGATCCTTTTGTGGGGCCTTCATCAGGACAGGTGCAAAGTGAAGGGAGGGGCGAGGTGATCTGCGGATTTAAAAATACAGGGCAAAATCACTATCTATTATTATTAAACGTCACTAAATGAACATGGTTTAGTTGTATAAATAAAAGAATTTATTAGTTAACCATGGGCTTAGGGCCGAGAGGCCTCCTAGCGGAGGAAATTGCGTAAGACCACATACACATTATTGGTCAAACTCTACGATATCAACTACGTTATTTATACAGAGGAAAAGTGGGTCCTTAGACCCTGAAGCGGCTCAAAATAAAGCTGGAAAAGGGAACCACTCACATATAGTTTCAACCCGCGGGTTGATCAGTGGAACCTTAGTGGCGCGCTTACGAACACACACTCAGAATCAAAGGGTGCTGGAAGAAATGCATCAACTGTAATTAAACCATTAAAACAGGGGATTAGGATAAACAATGTTTATCAGGGACATTAATCAAGAAAGGTCATGCCTGTCCTTTACTTACGTAAAATGGCGTGTGCAGACGGATGTCACTTTTAGTATAAATCAAGGCTTCATCCAGCTTCTGCAGTAAAAGATAGCTGGTGGTACACAAAGGGTGTCTAAGTTTAGTTATGGATTCACCGATTTAAAAGATGGAAAAGCGGGGCAACCTAGCCACATGCATACCTCCGTAAAGGAGTCAATCTGGAAGCCGACCTTCTTCCGCTTGCGTGACAGTATCCGTCACCCGTATGTGACAACCATTCATCAATAATTGGAGCCCTATTTAAAGAAAATTATACATTGTGTAGATTTGTCAATTCTACAATGGACTTGTGCATTTAGGACTAATAATTGAAGCTGGCTTACTCGTAAATTTCGAGGAAACTTCAAAACAAATGCCACATCCACATGTTTACTCAGGCGGGTGGTCGGGCGGGGAACGTACACAGGTAACCTCCGTGCAGTGTAGCTGAAGATTCTGACAAAGAAACGAACAGCGGAAAGACCAGTCACTCGCCCGTCCTGCTGCGTGCACAAAGTCAGACTACATGAACCCGTTAAAAAATATACTCACAATCAATGCGGGGCAACAACACAGTGAAGACCTGCGCGCTGGAAACTTCGCAATACCGCTATGCGGAGTTGGGGGCGGGGTCGGCCTTCGTTGGCCTTGATAGACATAGAGAAAACATTCGGAAATTCTCAAAGAGATATAATTTCTATTTGTGACCACTTAAATTAGGGGTGGACAATATCCAATATATCGGTATATTGATACATGTTATGCGGGCTGGAAACCCTCTTCAATCTGAGGGTATGTAGAGACTAGGAAAATCCACTGCGCTGCTCCGCGGAGTTGGGGGAGGAGTCAACCCATACTTGCCAAGGTCAACAAGGTAAACAAGGGGGCGATTTACCTGGGACACCCGTTCCACATAGAAAAATAAGTGTATGTCAGTATTTATACAAAATTACTACATCCGCCAATCCCCACTTTCTTGAGCTCGTGCACCTCTCAAGCATGAGGGTGTAGACGAGTATCATCATGCAGCATTTGATAAAAACACCAATTGAAAAATTGAATGATTCAGTTCTGAATTTATATGTCACAAATATTTGTAGCTCGTGCACCTCTCAGGCATGAGGGTGTAGACGGGCAACAATGTTCCACGTTTGATGAACCTGAAGAGAAATTGAATAGTTATATTCATATATATACACACAACCATCCATGCACTTCTCAAACATGAGAGTGTAGATGAAAGTCATGCGGGCACTGGTCCAACTTGCCATCTGTAGATATCACTTTCCTTAACATTTGTAAAACATAGACAGTATCAGGACAATGTTAGGAAACCCACCCAAGGGGGTCTGTGATGACGTTATTGAGAATCTATTATTAGTGCCACTTAAATATTCAACCTAGAGCTGCCAACTGTGCCAGGCTACTGTCTTGCTCGTTCAGGCCGTTTTTAATTGAGTCTAGGAGGGACATCCATTTGGATTCTCGTGTGTTCAGGACTATCCGCAAGTTCCCGCCTCTTGTCCCGAGAGAGACTTTTTCGACAGCCCACCATCTTAGGTCAGCCACAGCGTGCCCTGCCTTCTGCCAGTGGTCAACTAATGGTGCGCCCAAAACCTTGCACCGTAGTCTACTGCAATGGGAGGAGATACGAGATTTAATCTTCTGTTGGGTCTGACCAACATAGAGCAGATTGCATGGGCATTGTACGATGTATATCACGCTACTGGAATTACAGTTTGTGTGAAACTTAAGGGTGTACGTACGACCACCATAGGTAAATGATTTGGTTGGAATAGTGGTTTCGCAGGCCGTGCAGTTCCCGCACCTAAAATGACCCACTAGTGGTGGTAAATTCCATAATGATGTGATGGTTGGTTGGCTGTCCGGCTCCAGGTAGGAATGCACCACCATGTCCCGTATGTTTTTTGCCCTTCTGAACGAATGAAGTGGGAGTTGAGGTTGGTTGATCTCACTTGCCACCAGATGCCAGTTTTTATTAATAATCTGCTTGACCTCGTTACTCCGGGTAGAGAAGGTTGTGACACAGATAGAGCGTTCAAGTTCCTTAGCATTAGAGGGTACAGGGTTCAACAAGCTTTCGCGTGGATTATACCACGCCCTTTTTCTGGCACGTCTCACCATTCTTATAGGATAATCTCGCGAAATCAAGCGGTCGTTTAATGTCTCAGATTCCTTGATGTAATTGGCTCGCGTGGAGCAATTTCTCCTGATCCTCAGGAATTGCCCCACGGGCAAGTTATCCTTCAGTCCTCTGGGATGGTGACTTCCATATTGTAAAAGGGAGTTACGCTCAGTCGCTTTTCTAAATAATGTCGTCTGTAGATGGTCCGTATCCACATAAATAGAGATGTCAAGGAACGATATAGATTCAGTGCTGGATTCCATGGTAAATTGGATGTTCGGGTTTCTCAGATTGAGCCAATCGTGGAATAAGGCTAGTTGTTGTTTATCACCCTCCCAGATACACAGCACATCGTCGATGTAACGGACCCAGAGGGACAGCTTAGTCTGAAAAGGGTTGGTGGCAGAAAAAATGTATTGATTTTCAAAATTGTCCATGTAAATAATCGCCAAATTTGGAGCAAATGTAGCCCCCATCGCTACACCTTTAGTCTGAACAAAAAACTCTTCCTGAAAAAAAAAAAATTTTTTGCATTGCAATGCTCAGCAGCTCGACTATGAAATCCGTGGGGACTTGAACCGGGGCAGGTCTTGTGTTGAGTGCCCTCTGAATAACTTCCAAGGCCTCCTGTTGAGGGATACTAGTATAAAGCGATATAATATCGCAGGTGACTAGAAGCTCCTTTTGCGGGTCAAATGGTCTTTCGTCTATCAAATTGATAGTTTGAGTAGTATCACGGAGGTATGCCCTGGTGTTCAAAGCAATAGGTTTTAGAAAAAAATCAATATATTTACATAGTGGCTCTAACATCGAACCACATCCCGACACGATAGGGCGTCCAGGGGGGATTGTCAAGGTTCTTGTGAACTTTAGGCAAAGTATAAATTGTGGCCAGTCTCGGGAATTTTTGATTTAAAAATTTAAATTCCTGCTCACTGAGGAAACCATCATCCAGACCTCTCTGTGTAGTTGCCAGGATGGAGAGAGCCAAATCCTTCGACGGGTCATTTTGTAACTTCCGGTAACTGATACCATCTGACAATTGTCTCTGGATCTCTTCCTGATATTTAGTCCGGTCTTGTACAACAATTGCCCCGCGGCAGGCAGCGAGCAGCAGGGCAGGAGCGGGCAGCTCCAGGGGCAGCCAGGCACGCGCGGGGGCGGAACCGGCCTCGTCGCCAGTGTAGTGCGCGGGGTCCGGGCCTCGCGCAGGATATAATTAATTAAATAACGGGACACACACACAGGTTGGAGGGTACGCCGGAAAGACCCCGAGCGGTCTACCGCGCTTTTAATATATACCTCGGGGCGTGCCCGTCCCGAGGGTGAAGGCGTGCGTGTGTGTGTGGATACAATGTTGTTGAGAGGCCTCTACAGATGCGTGCAGCGTGCATGAACGGGCCCGGTGGCTCCGTTATTACAGTAAGTAGCCGGGTGGTGTCCCAGGCCACAGAGGTGACAACCCAAAGTCAACATACAACTATAAACCCCGTCCGCCTCTGAGACCAGTCATGGGTCCCTTGATCGCTAGGAACTCCACCATTAGGACACTGCAGCATGTGCCTGAAAGTTTCTTATCCCAAGAAGGTGCCCGATATGCGAGAGAAAACTGGCCAAAAGGCACACCTCTGCCCGAGCGTCGGTGTGAACTGGCCCCCAGGACTCTCGGGCCCTCACCCAGAAGTCATCTTCACTGTAGACAGGAGGCCCCCACAGTGTCAATCTGTGAGCTGTGCAAGGGGCCTTCACCAGGGCCGATCCTAGGATATGTGGGGCCCCGGGCAGAATAGGAACATGTGAGGCCCCTAAGCAAATGCGACGCGGAATCGAATCGGTCCGGCTAAGAAAGTTATTTTTTTCCTTTAAATTAACATTTACCCCCACCCCCACAATTAACAGCTAAAAACCATTGCAAAACGCAGCTGCGGCCGACTCATGCCGGCCGCGACCGACTCATGCTGGCCGCGACTGGGTTTTGTCAATGGTTGCTGGCAATTTAAGCTAAATGAGTAACTACAATAAATGATTTTACTTTCACCTTGTTGTTTTGACCAATAAGTAGCTCCTTCACACACACTTGCATAGAGTCACAACTGCAATGCAGGACCATTGTTCTTGGTGCTCTGCAAAGAGGACATATTTTGAATGGTCATGTAATCTGAACATCCTTTTGACCCACAGATAGGCACAGTGTGAAAATTGTACTGCCTGCAGCCTCAGCTCCGAAGTGCTCAACTGTAACCTGTTGTAAACACCTGGAGGTGACTCAGTTTAAAGGGTGCATCATCCAAGAGTAATATGCTGTGAAATAAAATGCACAAACACACATGCTGGAAATAGCTAGCACTCTTGGGGAATGCAAGATTCAGTAAAGCATGGGAAATAAATATAAACAGGAACAAAATTACTGCCATGGATTACCCTAACAGCAGGACCACTGGAATTGTGTGGCAGGAGAGGGTTAAATTATGTGGCAAGGTGAGTAAATTATGTGGCAAGAAAAGGCAAATTATGTGGCATAATCTGGCACATTTTGAAATAGTATTACTTCATTTTTTTGCCATTTTTAGGGCTCGGGCCTCCGCCTCCACGAAGTGGGGAGGCGGAGCTTCCCGAGATCTTATGCGTTCAAAAGAAGAAGGAATTCAGAAAGGGCTCTTGCCAGGCACATTCCTTAGATTTTTATGGCATCTGCCTAGTGATTCGTCTTCGCTGTTCTGTTTTTTTGTAGCGTTGACCTGATAGGCTATAAGTAATTTACGCGTGGCCGATGTGGCATATTGTGTGCGCGAACGAGCACGGCTGAGTGATTAATCTTAATTAGGAGCTGTCAGAGTGGCCGTGTAATGCAATCCAGATGGTGCCGCGTTTAACATTTAAGTTCCCGTGTATGTTCGTTTCCCAGAGCCGCTCCTGACAGACACTGGACTGCGCGCGCCCTCACTACATTAGCATAAAAAAGCACAAGTGTTCCTTCAACAGCAGAACACACTAAGCAATCCAGCACATAGAAGAGAACGGATGTAAACATACAATTCAGGTCAGATTTATTCGCATGGAGTGATGTTTTCAGTATGACATACATGCAGTGCATAGAAGACCCTAAGATGCTGCAAAGACTAATCAATCGGGTGCCGTAGACCAGTGTTACATTTTCTCAAAGTCACATTTTAAAATCGATTTTCTAAGTTACATTGCAAGCCTGAATAGCAATATAAACGCCTTCAAGAGAGCACATAGATCATAAGGCATGCCCCGCGCTTTAAATCACACTTGATGGCACCAAGTGCCTCAACTACTTGGTCATCTGTCAATTGGAGATTCCATGGACAACTTTATGATCATATGCAGTATTACAGAAACCAATTTTACAGCCAAGATAATCGCTCTAATATTTTGTTTTGAATGCAACAGTGGAAACCAGGTACAAAAGGATTTGATGTGTGAGACGAGAATAGTAGGACCTTGCAGGAAACTGTCACATGTAAGCTGGCAATGGGGAAAAGTTTGCGCATTTCAAACTCCCACAGTACTGGTTTGAAAACAAAACAAAAACAACAACAAAAAAGAGCCAGAAGGGAAAAAAATTATAGATTTCTGACCAAAGGTGAAACAAGCAATATCCGATACCATCTAGTGCATAGTGGCGGTGCAGAGTGCAGAGTGGTGGTGCAGAGTGGTGGTGCAGAGTGGTGGTGCAGAGTGGTGGTGCAGAGTGGTGGTGCAGAGTGGCGGTGCAGAGTGGCGGTGCAGAGTGGCGGTGCAGAGTGGCGGTGCAGAGTGGCAGTGCGGTGGTGAAGAGTGGCAGTGCAGAGTGGCAGTGCGGTGGTGCAGAGTGGCAGTGCAGAGTGGCAGTGCGGTGGTGCAGAGTGGCAGTGCAGAGTGGCAGTGAGGCGGTGCAGAGTGGCAGTGCAGGGTGGCGGTGCAGAGTGCAGAGTGGCGGTGCATAGTGGCGGTGCAGAGTGGCAGTGCGGTGGTGCAGAGTGGCAGTGCAGAGTGGCGGTGTGGCGGTGCAGAGTGGCGGTGCAGAGTGGCGGTGCAGAGTGGCGGTGCAGAGTGGCAGTGCGGTGGTGCAGAGTGGCAGTGCAGAGTGGCAGTGAGGTGGTGCAGAGTGGCGGTGCAGAGTGCAGAGTGGCGGTGCAGAGTGGCGGTGCAGTGCAGAGTGGCGGTGCAGTGGTGCAGAGTGGCGGTGCAGAGTGGAGGTGCGGCGGTGCAGAGTGCAGAGTGGCGGTGCGGCGGTGCAGAGTGGCGGTGCAGAGTGGCGGTGCGGCGGTGCAGAGTGGCGGTGTGGCGGTGCAGAGTGGCGGTGCAGAGTGGCGGTGCAGAGTGGCGGTGCAGAGTGGCGGTGCAGAGTGGCGGTGCAGAGTGGCGGTGCAGTGCAGAGTGGCGGTGCAGAGTGGCGGTGCAGAGTGGCGGTGCAGAGTGGCGGTGCAGAGTGGCGGTGCAGAGTGGCGGTGCAGAGTGCAGAGTGGCGGTGCAGAGTGGCGGTGCAGAGTGCAGAGTGGCGGTGCATAGTGGCGGTGCAGAGTGCAGAGTGGCGGTGCAGAGTGGCGGTGCAGAGTGGCGGTGCAGAGTGGCGGTGCAGAGTGGCGGTGCAGAGTGGCGGTGCAGAGTGGCGGTGCATAGTGCAGAGTGGCGGCGCAGAGTGGCGGTGCAGAGTGGCGGCGCAGAGTGGCGGCGCAGAGTGGCGGCGCAGAGTGGCGGCGCAGAGTGGCGGCGCAGAGTGGCGGTGCGGTGGCGCAGAGTGGCGGCGCAGAGTGGCGGTGCAGAGTGGCGGTGCAGAGTGCAGAGTGGCGGTGCAGAGTGGCGGTGCAGAGTGGCGGTGCAGAGTGGCGGTGCAGAGTGGCGGTGCATAGTGCAGAGTGGCGGTGCAGAGTGGCGGTGCAGAGTGGCGGCGCAGAGTGGCGGCATAGAGTGGCGGCGCAGAGTGGCGGCGCAGAGTGGCGGTGCGGTGGCGCAGAGTGGCGGCGCAGAGTGGCGGTGCAGGGTGGCGGTGCAGAGTGGCGGTGCAGAGTGGCGGTGCATAGTGCAGAGTGGCGGTGCAGAGTGGCGGTGCAGAGTGGCGGTGCAGAGTGGCGGCGCAGAGTGGCGGCGCAGAGTGGCGGCGCAGAGTGGCGGCGCAGAGTGGCGGCGCAGAGTGGCGGTGCAGAGTGGCGGTGCAGAGTGGCGGTGCAGAGTGCAGAGTGGCGGTGCAGAGTGGCGGTGCAGAGTGCAGAGTGGCGGTGCAGAGTGCAGAGTGGCGGTGCAGAGTGGCGGTGCAGAGTGGCAGCGCAGAGTGCAGAGTGGCGGTGCAGAGTGGCGGCGCAGAGTGCAGAGTGGCGGTGCAGAGTGGCGGTGCAGAGTGGCGGTGCAGAGTGGCGGTGCAGAGTGCAGAGTGGCGGTGCAGAGTGGCGGTGCAGAGGTGCAGAATGGCGGTGCAGAGGTGCAGAATGGCGGTGCAGAGTGGCGGTGCAGAGTGGCGGTGTAGAGTGGCGGTGCAGAGTGGCGGTGCAGAGTGGCGGTGCAGAGTGGCGGTGCAGAGTGCAGAGTGGCGGTGCAGAGTGGCGGTGCAGAGTGGCAGTGCAGAGTGCAGAGTGGCAGTGCAGAGTGCAGAGTGGCGGTGCAGAGTGGCGGTGCAGTGGTGCAGAGTGGCGGTGCAGAGTGGCGGTGCAGAGTGGCGGTGCAGTGGTGCAGAGTGGCGGTGCAGAGTGGCGGTGCAGAGTGGCGGTGCAGAGTGGCGGTGCAGAGTGGCGGTGCAGAGTGCAGAGTGGCGGTGAAGAGTGGCGGTGCAGAGTGGCGGTGCAGAGTGGCAGTGCAGAGTGGCAGTGCGGTGGTGCAGAGTGGCAGTGCAGAGTGGCAGTGCGGTGGTGCAGAGTGGCAGTGCAGAGTGGCAGTGCGGTGGTGCAGAGTGGCAGTGCAGAGTGGCAGTGAGGCGGTGCAGAGTGGCAGTGCAGGGTGGCGGTGCAGAGTGCAGAGTGGCGGTGCAGAGTGGCGGTGCAGAGTGGCGGTGCAGAGTGGCGGTGCAGAGTGGCGGTGCAGAGTGGCGGCGCAGAGTGGCGGTGCAGAGTGGCGGTGCAGAGTGGCGGTGCAGAGTGGTGGCGCAGAGTGGCGGCGCAGAGTGGCAGAGTGGCGGTGCAGAGTGGCGGTGCAGAGTGGCGGCGCAGAGTGGCGGCGCAGAGTGGCGGCGCAGAGTGGCGGCGCAGAGTGGCAGCGCAGAGTGGCAGAGTGGCGGTGCAGAGTGGCGGTGCAGAGTGCAGAGTGGCGGTGCAGAGTGGCGGTGCACAGTGGCGGTGCAGAGTGGCGGTGCAGAGTGGCGGTGCAGAGTGGCGGTGCAGAGTGCAGAGTGGCGGTGTGGCGGTGCAGAGTGGCGGTGCAGAGTGGCGGTGCAGAGTGGCGGTGCAGAGTGGCGGTGCAGAGTGAAGAGTGGCGGTGCAGAGTGCAGAGTGGCGGTGCAGAGTGGCGGTGCAGAGTGGCGGTGCAGAGTGGCGGTGCAGAGTGGCGGCGCAGAGTGGCGGCGCAGAGTGGCGGCGCAGAGTGGCAGTGCGGTGTGGCAGTGCGGTGGTGCAGAGTGGCGGTGCAGAGTGGCGGTGCAGAGTGGCGGTGCAGAGTGGCGGTGCAGAGTGGCGGTGCAGAGTGGCGGTGCAGAGTGGCGGCGCAGAGTGGCGGCGCAGAGTGGCAGTGCGGTGGTGCAGAGTGGCGGTGCAGAGTGGCGGTGTGGCGGTGCAGAGTGGCGGTGCAGAGTGGCGGTGCAGAGTGGCGGTGCAGAGTGGCGGTGCAGAGTGCAGAGTGGCGGTGCAGAGTGGCGGTGCAGAGTGGCGGTGCAGAGTGCAGAGTGGCTTTGCAGATTGGCGGTGCAGAGTGGCGGTGCAGAGTGGCGGTGCAGAGTGGCGGTGCAGAGTGGCGGTGCAGAGTGGCAGTGCAGAGTGGCAGTGCAGAGTGGCAGTGAGGTGGTGCAGAGTGGCGGTGCAGGGTGGCGGTGCAGGGTGCAGAGTGGCGGTGCATAGTGGCGGTGCAGAGTGCAGAGTGGCGGTGCAGAGTGGCAGTGCGGTGGTGCAGAGTGGCAGTGCAGAGTGGCAGTGCGGTGGTGCAGAGTGGCGGTGCAGAGTGGCGGTGCAGAGTGCAGAGTGGCGGTGCAGAGTGGCGGTGCAGAGTGGCGGTGCAGAGTGGCGGTGCAGAGTGGCGGTGCAGAGTGGCGGTGCAGAGTGGCGGTGCAGAGTGGCGGCGCAGAGTGGCGGCGCAGAGTGGCGGCGCAGAGTGGCGGCGCAGAGTGGCGACGCAGAGTGGCGGCGCAGAGTGGCGGCGCAGAGTGGCGGCGCAGAGTGGCGGCGCAGAGTGCAGAGTGGCGGTGCAGAGTGCAGAATGGCGGTGCAGAGTGCAGAATGGCATTGCAGAGTGCAGAGTGGCGGTGCAGAGTGGCGGTGCAGAGTGGCGGTGCAGAGTGGCGGTGCAGAGTGCAGATGACGGTGCATATCTACAGGCTAGTGAAGCCAATGCATATCTAGAGGCTAGCGAGGACAGTGCATATCTAGAGGCTAGCGATGACAGTGCATATCTACAGGCTAGCGATGGCAGCGCATATCTACAGGCTAGCGATGACAGTGCATAACTACAGCCTAGTGAAGCCAATGCATATCTACAGGTTAGCGATGACAGTGCATATCTACAGGCTAGTGAAGCCAATGCATATCTACAGGCTAGTGAAGCCAGTGCATATCTACAGGCTAGTGATGACAGTGCATATCTACAGGCTAGCGATGACAGTGCATACACTCACAAGGAGACCACAGCCAGCTGAGGTGCAATCTTCACCCACTCACAAGAACGACATCACAGGCAGCAGCAGTGCAAGCTTCTTACACTCACAAGGAGACCACAGGCAGCAGAGGTGCAAGCTTCTCACACATAAGGACATCACAGGCAAGTGGTGCAATATTCGCACATTCACAAGGAGATCCCTAGCAGTACACACCACATGAACACACCCCATAACACATAGCAACAATACATTGGCATTTACAATGCCATTAGCTCAAACTCAAATAAATCCGAGCCCGATTGCATTTCTAATGCTTGTTAAACTTGGTAACACTGTTTGGGCAATGGTTGCACCACATTAGTACCAATTTAACACCCAGATTTAGCAGTGGGAAACAGAAAGTTGACTATTCCGGCCTCTGAACCAAAATAAAAGGGGGCTTGCTAGCTAAAAAAGTGTCCCATGTTTCCAAACTAGCGCAGTTTTTAACTTGTAAAGACCTGCTGTATAGGATTTTTGTAAGGTATGGAAGGACTGCACTGATTTGAGTTTGCTGCAGGCGATGTTTGCTTTATTATCATGAAAATCAACAGTAAAAACCGGCTCACTTGACCATAAAGCAGGTCAACAACTAGCCAAAATAAAACGGCCTACATACTGACAGTACAGCAGTCCAGCCCGAACTGCCAAAGCCATGTCTTCCCTAAACCGGAAACAAGCATCCTGGGACCGGGTTCTGGCATTTCAGCCGTCATCAGCCAGGCTAGCTTGAATCCAGTGGCACAGTGAGCAAGGGACTCACGTCTGAGCATACCCTGCCAACTTAGGGCGAACAAAGTGATACAAAAGGGGAGTTGAGTTGCAGTAGGTCAATAAGTGTATGTACGGACTAGCAGTTATTTCGACCCTCGTAGAACATAAGTAACAGGCCCCCACCTTTCTATGCAAAAATGAGTACAACAGGTAAGATAGCTCAGAAGTGGTGCCTGCCTGCCAGAGAAGTGTCAGGGACTCAGCTAAGCATTTCACCCTCACTGGGATAATAGAAAGAAGTACACTGAACTTTATATAATTATAACACCTGCTGTTGTTATTTCTAGGCATAGTTATTGTCAGAACTTTGAAGATGTTGTGCTTTGAGGCCATGCCACATATTACTCACTTGAAATCACTTACAAAGTCACCTTTTGAATGAAACATTAATAATTCTGCACTCCCCTACGCACACACAGGCGCATCTCTCGAAACAGAGTGCGCTTCTTTGTTCACATTGAGTGCCTTGAAGGGGCACTAGAATACAAAATGCTACCATCAGTAGGGTGATTGTAAGAAAGGCCACTGACTGACAGTGCTGAAAAGACTGTAAACTTTCCTGCAGCGCTTTATTTCAATCCGGTATGAAGAGCAACAAAGGCAAGACACAAAGCACTGATCATGCAGATCTATCGTTTCTTATTCGCTTGTGTCACGTAGAGGCAGGGCACGGGTTGGGGGTACACACGGGTGGACGTCGTCCACCCACTTTTTTCACAGGGTGAACGCCGTCCACCCTGCCAAGAATTTGGGCCCCACTGAATAATGTGCTGAACTCGTCCTAGTGTAATTTCCAAATGCCAGGACACTTTCAGCAGTGTCTGCACGTTGTTGTCTGCTTTCCATCTGCAACAACATGCAGGCGGGGACAGGGCTTTCTTGTTTCAGACTCCTGCTGGGCCCATAATGAAGTTGTACAAAAGGGGGTTGTGATGGACGGAGCATCTGAACCAATCAAACACTCACACCCAGTCAACAGATATGGGTTTAATCCATCACCGTTCTTTAGCCCACTCTGCCACCCCAGTTCAGACATGGCCATATGCAAATCAGTCTGACCCTTTGCTTCATGGGAGCAGTCCAGCCCGAACTGCCAAGCCATGCCTTCCCTGGACCGGAAACAAGCATTTTCCTTGATTGCACTGAGCCACATTCAAGGAAATTGCGCCTTATGTATATTAAGACCCCTGCTGAGAGCCTGTGGACCACTGCCCTCAGCTCCCAAATTAGTGGTCATCAAACCTGGTGCTAGGTGGACCTTGCTGGCCTCTGCTGCGCCTTGGTTTGGCCCATCTTGTCTCAGGCTCTGCCTCTTAGCCCCCCGGCAGCCTGATCAGATGATCCCCCTGAAAATGCTGGAGTTGGCCCCCACCAGAAACACTGCTGGGAGCTGCAACCACTGGTTGAAGTTGTTGCGGTCTGGACCCTGTGGGTGGGTCCAGGACAGCTGTGCGCCTTCCCCTGGGGTGCAAGGTTGAGCACCCAGAAACTGCAGCGGTGTACACGGATTTGAGCGGGCTCTCTTCTTGCTTGGCCCGTAGTGCTGCGCAGATTGGATCTGAAAAGAAGTGAGGTGGAGGTGCTAGTTTCATCGCAGGGACAACAGAAGGACCACACAACAGGAACTTTGAGTGAACCCACTCATTGAAACAGGTTAATGCGGCCATCTAACCAGCTTGTGAAATTGGCTCCTGGTTGGAATGAACTCTGAAATAATAGACACTGTCCAACGCATCATAAGTAAGGACAAAGAAGCCCACTCTTCAACCACTAACACTATCACTCAATACACCACGCCGTGACACCCCACCCAGCGGATAACAAGACAAACGGGGTCCAATGATGGTAATGTGGAGCCTTCCCGTGCAGACCTGATGGTAGTAATACAGGGCTCCAGAACAAAATTAGAGCGTCAAATAGAGACAGTGTCCATTTATGTAAATTTGCTGCATGCTGATCTGCAGAAAGTAGCAGATAATGTAACAACAGCGGAGGGAGACATTGTGGACTTAAGGGTAGAGGCGGCTACCCTCAAGCAGAAAATGGCCCAGATTGCCATGACCCCGAAAGACCTGGAGCAGCAAGCACAGGATGTGGAGGGCCGCCGTGCCCGACGCAACAATATTTGCGTCTTGGGATTCGCAGAACAGCTGGAGGAGGGGTCCTCAGAACAGTTCCTGGTGAATTGGATCTGCACTCAACTTTGCCTGCAGGGCCTATCTGATTTCTTTTTTGTAGAGAGGGCGCACAGGGCACTTGTGCCTCCGCCACCTCCGCCACCAGCCAAGGGCCATAATCGCTAAGATCCTTAACTACTGTGACAGGGACTGTATACTACGTGCAGCATGTGAGCGGCTGGCCTCTAGTTTGGGCAACAGCAAGATCACCATAGACCTGGACTTTACCAAGCAGGTGCAAGACATGTGTAATTCCTTCCTTGGGGTCACACAGATGTCATTACAACTCCAGTAAATGCTCCTGTATCCTGCTAGGCTGAAAGTCCAGGCGCAAGGGAAGGTACACTTTTTTGAGACCCACGAAGAATATAGGAATGGCTAGAGATCAGGCATGATGTACTGCCTCCTCACATGGCACGCAACCAGTGCCAAAACTGGGGCCCCTATGCTAGGAGGGGACTTGTCGCTATAGCCTGTTTAGAGATGACCGGAACAACGTCCCACTGGGAAAGCAGAGGGTTACAGTTAGTGAAGATGGCACCATGCCACTCGGAACAGTGGAGATGTAGGGAACTGTGCTAATCAATTGGGGGGGGAGAAGGAAAGTACTGATCCCTCAGTTTCCTTGGGTAATTACAATTAATCAAAAGGGAGGGATCACTTGTCCTGCGTGAACCAGGGTATGCAGGAGATCGAACAACGGTGTCTCCAAAATTAAACCCTCATGCACGTGTAGGGTAGCGTAGCGTGGTAAGCGGTATATCTTGATTCTCCGCTTTGCTGACACGTGTGTGCATAATCATCGGGTTTTTCGGTATGCAGCCTCCACCAGGAGGATCTTACCCTCGGTAAAAACAGTAGTGACCCAGTGATGTGGAGGGAGTGTAGGACAATAAAAATCCCCCGGAGACCCAGTAAATGGACTTTTATTAGATCTGGGTTCGGGTGGATCCCATTAGGGGAATGCTCCAATCATGTGCGCTCTATTGAAAAGATTAAGTTTTCAGGACGCACTAGCATTCAGAAATGATTTAAAATGGCCAACATGTTTCAGCCCTCTATGCCGTGAGTCGGACTTTAGGGCTTTCTTCAGGACCCGTGGTGAAAGGTGATAGTGATGCTAAACTATTAAATTTATAGCAAGCAGGTGTGTAGAAAAAGGGAAATTTTCAACCTGTTTCTTGGTTCTCGAGGTCGCGATGTACCTATAGTTCAAACATAATGATAAGAGACACACACAAACATACACAAATACATAAAAAAAGGGTAAGGGAGACACATAATGTAGTGAATTCACTACTAGTCAATGCAGATTGTTGCAACTTAAAATAGCGATACTTCATAACCCCCAGTAATTGGCAGTGTCAACTCTCTCTTTCTCCAGCAGGCTAATACATGCAAAAAGTGGTTCATAGATAGTAAAGCATACTCATATGCCAATTTTCTGGGTTAAGGAAACCCCACCACTTGGAGGACTATCGTGATAAGTCACAAGTGGTAATTGTTTGTCATGTGGCATGCAGTCAATACTCATTCACAAGTGCAATTTCCAATATCTTTAGTATGAAATGGAATGCCCCGCGTAGTGAAAATCTTTCATACCGCCGTGCTCTGTGCGTCAGATTCATACCTGGAATAAACAATAGTTACACCTCCTTCCATTGTAACCGGGGCATATATATACTCATATGTAAAATGCTATGCCAGTAAAATAGTACCTGTCCACTAGGACGATTTAGGTGATGGATCGTGATATGTGGCCATTGTATTTCAAACATCACATGCAGGATTCTTCATTCGTGAAAGAAATCTCTAATACATTACTATGTGGGGCTAATAATGGTTGCTTAACGTAGTGACGAAAACAATCATGCCGATGTGCTTTTGTGCGCCCTACGCGCCAAAAACATACCTGAGATATATATTAGTTATACCTCCTTCGGGTGTGGCAAGGGCTTCGAGGGGGCTAGACAGAAGGAATAACGCACTGTTAGCGTGAGGCCTGGCTCAGTATACTTGCGGTTTAGTTGCTGAAGGGTCTCGTGGAGATACCTAACGCTCCTGTCCTCGCGCTTCGCGTTGCGCTTCTGCTGCCTCTTGCGACCCGGAAGTAGCAGTGATGAGCTTCCGGGTCGTTATTATTGGTATTTTCATGAAAATAGAAAGCGGACTTAGTCGTCCTGCGTGTTTTCAATATTATGACTCTAGGAATCTTGTTCTTCATGCCGCTTTGTTTTAATACAAAATTACTAGTCCAAAAAAGGATTGTTGGACCTGGGCCTCTTGGCAGGGTCATCCCTAAACTTTTTGCCTTCCTCCAATACTCTCTCTGACCTGTTTTTGTTGGTTTAATGACTCTGGGCACTTTGCCACTGCTGACCAGTGCTAAAGTGCATATGCTCTCCCTGTTGTAAAGTGTACATGTGATTGATGTCCATGATTGGTTCATTGGATTTACTGTTAGTCCCTAGTAAAGTGCACCAGGAGTGCCAGGGCTTGTGAATGCCAATACTGCTAGTGGGCCTGCAGCGCTGGTTGCGCCACCCACAGAAGCAGCCTCAAAATGTGTCTAGGGTCTGCCATTGCAGAACCTGCGTGCAGTCTGGTACTGTCACCCTGGCTGGGCAAGTGCACACACTTGCCAGCCCCTAAACCTTCCCTTAAACTTCATATTAGTCACCCCTATGGTAGGCCTGAGGGCAGGGTGCATTGTAAGTATAAGGTAGAACATGCCCTGATGTGTGTGGCATGTTCTAATAGTGAATTACTGCCAAATTCGTTTTTCACTATTGTAAGGCTACCTGTTCCCTTCTAGGCCAGATGGGCTGCTGGAATTATTACACTCTATAATCCCAGCAGGCTCAGGGAACATGGTAGAAATTCATGTTTAGTATGCCTGAACTCAGAATAATAAAATACTTCTTTTAGTAAAGTTTATTTTAATATCCTGTGTTTGCAAATGCTACTTTTAGAAAGTTAGCATTTGCTTGCCTAGCCATTTCAGCCCGCCTCTGCTTGGATGTGGATCTGACTGTCTGGTGTGTGTGAGTGACAGGGCTGGGAGTTGACAGGTAGTGATTAGCAGGAGGACCCCTTAATGGGTGGTGGGAGTTTCCCCTGAATGATGCATCAGGCTGTGCCCCTGCCACCACAATGCTGGCTCCGCCCTCCTGGGGAGCGACTGATGACTCAGCCTGCACCTGGCCCAGGAAGGACCGAAGCTTGTCAACAAAGTGCTCAGGCCACTCCTGCCCTCTCAATGCCGGCTCCGCCCCCCTGGGGAGCGGCTGATGTGCCTGCCCTCACACTGAATACAGAAGCCAGAAGTACCCACAACAAGTACTCAGAGACTGGAGCAGTTATGCAGAGGCCCCCCTGGCTTGCTAGAACAAAAGAAACTGGGTATAAAAGAAGGAGCCCTGCTCCTTGTAAATTAGATCCAGTTTGCGCAAAGAAGAAGCTCTGCCTGAAGAGAAGGACCCTGGAAGCTGCAAGGAGAAGTACTGACTCTGACCCCAAGAGACTGGCCTGTGGTGGGTGCCTTGCTGCTGAAGGAGAGCAGGAGAAGAAAGACGGAAAGACTTTGCTTTTATTCAACTTGTGCCAAACTCTGCTGAAAGATCTCCAAGGGCTTGATTGAGCTTGCCCCCTGAACTGAACCCCAGGACCAGTGGGTTCTCCTGTGCTTTGGCTCGTCCCCTGCCTGAGGCCGAGTATTTCCTCCCGCCGGAGGTGAAGTCTGCCCCCTCTAGCCCCCTCCTAGGGCCGTGGTACTCGGGAGCCAGCCTGCCCTCTTGCCCTTGAGAGCCTCGCTCCACCCGGAGTCGCTCTCTGCCCCAGGGCTAAGGCCGGCTGCTCCTCTACCCCTGCCTGCTTCACGGAGCCCTTGAGGAGACTTCAGCCCCTCCCGCCGGAATCCCGGGGACTCGAGCAGCCTGTAGCCTGGACCCCGTGCATCTGATTGCACCCGGCTGCCCTGCCTTGCTCTGCCCCCCCAGGAGAGGCCGCACCCCGCACTGTGAAGGGTGCCTTGCCTCCCGGAGATCCTCCGCTGTCAGAAGGGACCCCTCTGCACTGACAATTCCTGAAAGAAAGCATTCCTGAAGGTGCCTTGGCCCCAGAGGCTCCTCTCACCCCTCCCTGCTCCTCACTGCAGCCGGGAGCCCCCACCTCTGGAAAAGGCCCGGGGCTCCTCTGATCGCCTGCTTGCTGCTCTGCTCCGAGCTCAGCCCCCACCTCTGGAAAAGGCCCAGGGTTTCTTCGAGGCCCTCTCTGGTGTCCATTCCAAGCCTGCCGCGAGATGCGTGAGAGTTGGTAGGGGCCGAGTCAGTTTCACCCTTGAAGGCAGGAGAGGCGCTGCAAGGCGCTCCGAAGGCCGGGGAGGGTCCCAAAGCCCCAGAACAGAGAGAGGCTTTCTCTTTGAAAGGAAAGAACACTGAAAGAACTGTTTGGGAATAACACTAAACAAAGATTGCTTATTACTGAGAAAGAACTGTGGCAACTTAACCTAAAGAGTAACTGGAACCTGCATTTGAAATAACCAAGACTGTATTTACAAGCCTGCTTGAAATTTATATAAAGAGAATATATTTTTACAAATACAGTTTGGTGTCATTGTGTGGTGGGTTGGTTGTGACGGTGTAATATTGCAAATGTTTAACCTTACATGCCCCAGAGATTAGCCTAAGACTGCTTAAGCCACACTACCTAGAGGGTAAGCAGAGGTTGTCTTGAAGGTAACCCTCAGCCCTGACGAGGAAGAGAGAGGCCCTGATTGTCGCCAGTATTGCACTGCGCCAACCAGAGACTCCCCCTTCCTACATTGGACGCAGCGGTGAGGATAGCGAATTTACATTTGCAGTGTTCATGCCTTAACTATTGACCATTGCACAGTGATGACAGTCCAGTAACTAAGCCACAGACTTTGTTTTTTTTGGATTTATGATTTGCGAGAAGAGATCTCCATGTGTTTTTGAAGTCATGCCTGTGTCAGTGAAAATGGAAAAGGCAGCATCCATTTCTTCTATTGACTGTGATTGGGAGAAACTAGAAAACTACACTGGGAAACAGCTCAGGAGCTTCTGCAAAAATTTGAACATTTCCATGACCGGACTCTCCAGAAGGGAGCAGTTCCAAAAGGCGCTGAGGGCCTGGGTCAAGGCAAGGAATGCCCCTGGAAAGGATTTTGAATTTGAGGATGCAGAACAGCAGCTGGAGGGACCCCTGACTCCAGAGTGTAGGGGTGCAACCTCCCCATTGGGTAGCAGTGTTTCTGGCCGAGGTCTGTCGCCAGAGGAGCTGGCGGACAGACAGGCAACCCGAGATCATGAATTGAAGTTGGCAGAGCTGGAAATAAATGGGCAACTGGAGCTAGAATCTAGGAGGTTAGCCCTGGAAGTAATGAAAATGGAGCTTGCGCATGACTTAAGAATGAGGAAACTTGACTTGGAGCTCGAGGCGCTTGAGGCCAGGAGGGCTTCAGCCCAGCAACAAGAAATGTGTGTAGCTCAGAGATTGAGCTTTGCTGAGTTGGAGGTGGAGTCCAGCTCAGATGGTGGCAGCAACATTCAGGTATCTAGTGCAGACAGCATAGCGCGCGCACCTAGAGATATGGCACCTGACTTGGAGGGGGTTAACATACACCAGGAGGTTCAAGGGCATGAGGTAGCTCCAGTAGTGCGCAGCGTCCCTGAAGGGAATAGGGTAGCTGGCGTAGGAGTTCATGGTCCTAGTGGTGGGAGGGATTCCCCCATGGTTGAGGTCCTGGTGGGTGAGTGTAAGGACCGCCCAGAAGAGTGTGGGTTGTGTGACAGAGACAGTTCGCTACTGTCTGGCCAGTCTCAGAAGAATGGTGTGGAGTATGTGTGTGAGGCGCTGGATGGTGAGGTGAAGGATAATTTGGTTAACCCTACTAGGGGGCTGTGTAATCCAATTGTGGGAGAGCATACTTTAAGTCCCAGTTTTCCAGAGCTATGCCAACACCTGTTTGAGAGTGAGTTCTCTGGCCCCAGGGAGCTCACATTGGAGGCAGACCTTGTGGTGGATTCCCTAGGGTCTGGAGAGGCATTGGGGTGTGATCCTGTGGGGAGTGTCTCAGGTATCTTCCAGCCCAGAGTGGTGGAAGTGGCGCAGAGTAGCCCAGCTAGGTCCTGTAGTAGTGAGATGGGTGTAGGGCCTCACGTCCTGTCCTTAAGGGGAAGGAGTGAGAATGGGTTTTGTCCCGGTAGTGCCCAACCTCAGTCTCAGAGCCTGGATGGTTCTTTAAGGGAACACCAGGTGGGGAGCCTAGGCTGTCCGGATGAGTCACCCGCTGAGGGGGATCCCCCAGTGGCTAGAGAACGTGGAGGCTCTGTAAACAGGGCTCCAGTAGTTCTGGTGACTGGCAGTACCACTCCAGTTGGGAGGGTGCAGAAGTCCAGAAAGAGGGGCGAGAGGGGGAAAGAGTCCCCAGTGGAAGAACCAGTGGGTCAGGGGCCAGCCAGCAGGGCTGCGTCCCCAGTGAATGACCAGGGGGACACCACTTCTGTCCTGGGGGATCTTCCCGCACTGTCAGAGGGACAGGGGTTGGGAGATCCGCGCCGGGCAGGCTGTTGCACGACACATGAGCTATGTGCCACCCTCAGGGGGGGCAGGCGTGCTCCCCGGAAAGTCCTGGTGCGCCAGGCAAGTGTTCAACTGCAGGGTTGGGTCCCTGAGTTGAGAAGCCAGGGTCAGGTGTTGTCTGACCTGGAGGGCAGGGCCACTGTAATCAGTGTCCTGGCCCATGTCACTTCTAGGGGTACCACTCCAGTTGGGAGTGGGCAGTACTGTGGAAGGGGGTGCAGAGGGAGGGAGTCCTCGCCTCTGACCCCGGTGCAGTTTGAGGGTTTAGACCCTAGGTTTAAGGGCCAGGTGCAGGGTGTCCCCCCTGACCTGGTGCCCCAGTTGCAGGATAGCACCCCTGAACTGGTGGGCGAATTGTGCAGGTCACCTGCCACAGGTGCCCTGACAATTCTGGAAGGGGGTACCACTCCAGGTGGGAGGGTACAGAGCCCCCAGGAGGAGGACCGGGTGTGGGAGAGGCCACCCCAGTCTTTAGTACAGCCGTCAGGTACAGACCTGAGGCTGGTGGGTCAGTGCCAGGATGGCATACCTGACCTGACAGGAGGGAGAGTGGACCAAGGGTGCCAAGCACCTGGGGCTAATGCCCCCCACTCTTTAAGGCCACAGAGGTTTGAGAGCCCTGAGAGGCGTAAGGCTTGGGTCTCATTCCTGACTACTGTCAGTGGCCACTGTGACATTTTTCTGTCTGCCTGTTGGGACACACCTGTGAGCGAATTAAGGTTCAAGGCTGCACAGGTGGTGTCCACAGGTGTAGAGAAGGGTTTCCCATGGATTGGCTTGGTGGACCCTGAGAGTATGAACAGAGGATTTGAAGGAGGTGCAGATTGGCGTAGAACTGGAATGTGCCCCTGCTGTTGCGGGCCAGGTCCAGGTTCTATCGCCCAAAGCAGGGAAGCCCATCACAGTGGTGATTGGTCTACCCTGCGTTTTGGCTGGAAGGGGGTTGTGTTGGACCTGGGCCTCTTGGCAGGGTCATCCCTAAACTTTTTGCCTTCCTCCAATACTCTCTCTGACCTGTTTTTGTTGGTTTAATGACTCTGGGCACTTTGCCACTGCTGACCAGTGCTAAAGTGCATATGCTCTCCCTGTTGTAAAGTGTACATGTGATTGATGTCCATGATTGGTTCATTGGATTTACTGTTAGTCCCTAGTAAAGTGCACCAGGAGTGCCAGGGCTTGTGAATGCCAATACTGCTAGTGGGCCTGCAGCGCTGGTTGCGCCACCCACAGAAGCAGCCTCAAAATGTGTCTAGGGTCTGCCATTGCAGAACCTGCGTGCAGTCTGGTACTGTCACCCTGGCTGGGCAAGTGCACACACTTGCCAGCCCCTAAACCTTCCCTTAAACTTCATATTAGTCACCCCTATGGTAGGCCTGAGGGCAGGGTGCATTGTAAGTATAAGGTAGAACATGCCCTGATGTGTGTGGCATGTTCTAATAGTGAATTACTGCCAAATTCGTTTTTCACTATTGTAAGGCTACCTGTTCCCTTCTAGGCCAGATGGGCTGCTGGAATTATTACACTTTATAATCCCAGCAGGCTCAGGGAACATGGTAGAAATTCATGTTTAGTATGCCTGAACTCAGAATAATAAAATACTTCTTTTAGTAAAGTTTATTTTAATATCCTGTGTTTGCAAATGCTACTTTTAGAAAGTTAGCATTTGCTTGCCTAGCCATTTCAGCCCGCCTCTGCTTGGATGTGGATCTGACTGTCTGGTGTGTGTGAGTGACAGGGCTGGGAGTTGACAGGTAGTGATTAGCAGGAGGACCCCTTAATGGGTGGTGGGAGTTTCCCCTGAATGATGCATCAGGCTGTGCCCCTGCCACCACAATGCTGGCTCCGCCCTCCTGGGGAGCGACTGATGACTCAGCCTGCACCTGGCCCAGGAAGGACCGAAGCTTGTCAACAAAGTGCTCAGGCCACTCCTGCCCTCTCAATGCCGGCTCCGCCCCCCTGGGGAGCGGCTGATGTGCCTGCCCTCACACTGAATACAGAAGCCAGAAGTACCCACAACAAGTACTCAGAGACTGGAGCAGTTATGCAGAGGCCCCCCTGGCTTGCTAGAACAAAAGAAACTGGGTATAAAAGAAGGAGCCCTGCTCCTTGTAAATTAGATCCAGTTTGCGCAAAGAAGAAGCTCTGCCTGAAGAGAAGGACCCTGGAAGCTGCAAGGAGAAGTACTGACTCTGACCCCAAGAGACTGGCCTGTGGTGGGTGCCTTGCTGCTGAAGGAGAGCAGGAGAAGAAAGACGGAAAGACTTTGCTTTTATTCAACTTGTGCCAAACTCTGCTGAAAGATCTCCAAGGGCTTGATTGAGCTTGCCCCCTGAACTGAACCCCAGGACCAGTGGGTTCTCCTGTGCTTTGGCTCGTCCCCTGCCTGAGGCCGAGTATTTCCTCCCGCCGGAGGTGAAGTCTGCCCCCTCTAGCCCCCTCCTAGGGCCGTGGTACTCGGGAGCCAGCCTGCCCTCTTGCCCTTGAGAGCCTCGCTCCACCCGGAGTCGCTCTCTGCCCCAGGGCTAAGGCCGGCTGCTCCTCTACCCCTGCCTGCTTCACGGAGCCCTTGAGGAGACTTCAGCCCCTCCCGCCGGAATCCCGGGGACTCGAGCAGCCTGTAGCCTGGACCCCGTGCATCTGATTGCACCCGGCTGCCCTGCCTTGCTCTGCCCCCCCAGGAGAGGCCGCACCCCGCACTGTGAAGGGTGCCTTGCCTCCCGGAGATCCTCCGCTGTCAGAAGGGACCCCTCTGCACTGACAATTCCTGAAAGAAAGCATTCCTGAAGGTGCCTTGGCCCCAGAGGCTCCTCTCACCCCTCCCTGCTCCTCACTGCAGCCGGGAGCCCCCACCTCTGGAAAAGGCCCGGGGCTCCTCTGATCGCCTGCTTGCTGCTCTGCTCCGAGCTCAGCCCCCACCTCTGGAAAAGGCCCAGGGTTTCTTCGAGGCCCTCTCTGGTGTCCATTCCAAGCCTGCCGCGAGATGCGTGAGAGTTGGTAGGGGCCGAGTCAGTTTCACCCTTGAAGGCAGGAGAGGCGCTGCAAGGCGCTCCGAAGGCCGGGGAGGGTCCCAAAGCCCCAGAACAGAGAGAGGCTTTCTCTTTGAAAGGAAAGAACACTGAAAGAACTGTTTGGGAATAACACTAAACAAAGATTGCTTATTACTGAGAAAGAACTGTGGCAACTTAACCTAAAGAGTAACTGGAACCTGCATTTGAAATAACCAAGACTGTATTTACAAGCCTGCTTGAAATTTATATAAAGAGAATATATTTTTACAAATACAGTTTGGTGTCATTGTGTGGTGGGTTGGTTGTGACGGTGTAATATTGCAAATGTTTAACCTTACATGCCCCAGAGATTAGCCTAAGACTGCTTAAGCCACACTACCTAGAGGGTAAGCAGAGGTTGTCTTGAAGGTAACCCTCAGCCCTGACGAGGAAGAGAGAGGCCCTGATTGTCGCCAGTATTGCACTGCGCCAACCAGAGACTCCCCCTTCCTACAAGGATATTGTGAAAAATCGATACATCCAAAGAATTTACAAAGGGGCTAAGTAATTATAAAAAAAAATTTAAAAAAATTATTATTATATCTTATCAAACGGGATAGTTAGTTTATTGGTAAAGTAGGTAATGAGGGGGCACAGAATTCGTCTAAGATGTTTACGTTATTCGTATTAGAGATGTAGTTGATATTGTTCTGAGAGGCGCTCTTCTTGGGGTTACGCTTCTCATTTCAAAACTTGGAGGATGAAAAGGTAATGATTGAAAAACTGCAAAATGGACCAATTTTGTAGTGATCAGTTGTACAGTTTTAAATTAGTGAATTCTTGTGGCCAGCAACTTATTAGCATAAAGTGCACTGATCATTTCTGGTATTTTTTACGCAGAGCAGGTTTTGGGTTGTCTCTCATTCCGAATGTGTTCACATTAGGTACATAGTTCATCCCTGATGTTTTGTCTTCACAGTACGGCATGGCGGTATCTTACATTATGAAGTAAGCTTCATGGTAGGCAGTCTTATTTCAGCACACTCAGCCACGGGATATTATCATTGAGCCCCCTGGTATCTGTCCCCAGACGGTGGACCCAACGTTGCTCTTTTTCAAAGAGGATTCTTTCTGCGTTGCTGTCCTTAGTATCCAGTGTCTCCAGAATGACCCAACTGAGGTCGTCCACTGTATGGTTTTTTTCCAAAAAGTGACTAGCCATCTTGGTTGTGGTTTTTTTGCATTTGACATTGCTTCTGTGCTCAACGATCCTTTGTTTGGCTTTTCTGCAAGTCATGCCAATATAATGCAGTTGGCAAGGGCAGGTGATCATGTAAATTACATGGCTCGTGTTGCAGTTTGTGTGTCTCTGCATTCTCCATTTAAGGTTTGGGAGTAGTTGTAACTCCTTTGTTGGTTGGGTCAATTTACACACTGAACAAGAACCGCAGGGATAATGTCCAACAACGGGGGGGTTTTCCCACAGGTTGGATTGTTGTCCTCGTTTTGTTACAGGTGGTCTCGTGTGTACCAGGATGTCTTTTAGGTTTCTACAACGCCTGTTGGCGAATCTCGGTTTTGGCCAAGAAAGAGCGCCAGAGGTGAGGATTCTCCAATTCTTATTCACAATTTTCTTGACTTTGTCAGTTACCGAGCTGTATGTCGTGACACAGGTAGTAAGATCTTCAGGTTCTGTTTTTGGAAAGGTCTCTAGGAGGCTTTCTCTGTTCTGATGTTGGGCTCTTTTTTTGCATTTATTTACCACTCGTCTTGGGTAGTCACGATGTTGGAGTTTGGTGCAAAGATCTTGTGCATGCGCCCGGTATTCAGTGTTCTTGCTGCAGTTCCTCCGCAATCTGAGGAACTGGCTGTAGGGAAGATTTTCCCTCAAAGGGCGCGGATGGAAGCTCTTAAAGGAGAGGAGACTATTCTTTGCTGTTTGTTTGAAAAAGGTGCGTGTTTGCAGATGCCCTTCTTCTGCATATATTGTGATGTCCAGGAAGTCAAGGCTTTTTTTATCTGCACTGTAAGTGAACTTCAGACAGTTGTCTTTTGTGTTCAGCCATTCGTGGAAGTCTTTTAGGTCCTCCTCACTGCCTGCCCAGATTAGCAGGATGTCGTCAATATACCGCTTCCAAAGCAGTATATGACGGATATAAGGGTTTGTTTCTGTGTGTATATGAATGCCCTCAAAGGTGCTTACATATAGCCCGGCCACGCTCGGGGCAAAGGTACTACCCATCGATGTCCCATGGCGTTGTAGGTATAGTGTCTCTTTGTATAGAAAGTGATTTTCTGTCAACGCCATGCGGCAACATTCCAAGACGAAGTGTCTAGGTGTTTTGTATGTCCAGTCGACGTTTGAGAAGGACTGGACATACAAAACACCTAGACACTTCGTCTTGGAATGTTGCCGCATGGCATTGACAGAAAATCACTTTCTATACAAAGAGACACTATACCTACAACGCCATGGGACATCGATGGGTAGTACCTTTGCCCCGAGCGTGGCCGGGCTATATGTAAGCACCTTTGAGGGCATTCATATACACACAGAAACAAACCCTTATATCCGTCATATACTGCTTTGGAAGCGGTATATTGACGACATCCTGCTAATCTGGGCAGGCAGTGAGGAGGACCTAAAAGACTTCCACGAATGGCTGAACACAAAAGACAACTGTCTGAAGTTCACTTACAGTGCAGATAAAAAAAGCCTTGACTTCCTGGACATCACAATATATGCAGAAGAAGGGCATCTGCAAACACGCACCTTTTTCAAACAAACAGCAAAGAATAGTCTCCTCTCCTTTAAGAGCTTCCATCCGCGCCCTTTGAGGGAAAATCTTCCCTACAGCCAGTTCCTCAGATTGCGGAGGAACTGCAGCAAGAACACTGAATACCGGGCGCAAGCACAAGATCTTTGCACCAAACTCCAACATCGTGACTACCCAAGACGAGTGGTAAATAAATGCAAAAAAAGAGCCCAACATCAGAACAGAGAAAGCCTCCTAGAGACCTTTCCAAAAACAGAACCTGAAGATCTTACTACCTGTGTCACGACATACAGCCCGGTAACTGACAAAGTCAAGAAAATTGTGAATAAGAATTGGAGAATCCTCACCTCTGGCGCTCTTTCTTGGCCAAAACCGAGATTCGCCAACAGGCGTTGTAGAAACCTAAAAGACATCCTGGTACACACGAGACCACCTGTAACAAAACGAGGACAACAATCCAACCTGTGGGAAAACCCCCCCGTTGTTGGACATTATCCCTGCGGTTCTTGTTCAGTGTGTAAATTGACCCAACCAACAAAGGAGTTACAACTACTCCCAAACCTTAAATGGAGAATGCAGAGACACACAAACTGCAACACGAGCCACGTAATTTACATGATCACCTGCCCTTGCCAACTGCATTATATTGGCATGACTTGCAGAAAAGCCAAACAAAGGATCGTTGAGCACAGAAGCAATGTCAAATGCAAAAAAACCACAACCAAGATGGCTAGTCACTTTTTGGAAAAAAAACATACAGTGGACGACCTCAGTTGGGTCATTCTGGAGACACTGGATACTAAGGACAGCAACGCAGAAAGAATCCTCTTTGAAAAAGAGCAACGTTGGGTCCACCGTCTGGGGACAGATACCAGGGGGCTCAATGATAATATCCCGTGGCTGAGTGTGCTGAAATAAGACTGCCTACCATGAAGCTTACTTCATAATGTAAGATACCGCCATGCCGTACTGTGAAGACAAAACATCAGGGATGAACTATGTACCTAATGTGAACACATTCGGAATGAGAGACAACCCAAAACCTGCTCTGCGTAAAAAATACCAGAAATGATCAGTGCACTTTATGCTAATAAGTTGCTGGCCACAAGAATTCACTAATTTAAAACTGTACAACTGATCACTACAAAATTGGTCCATTTTGCAGTTTTTCAATCATTACCTTTTCATCCTCCAAGTTTTGAAATGAGAAGCGTAACCCCAAGAAGAGCGCCTCTCAGAACAATATCAACTACATCTCTAATACGAATAACGTAAACATCTTAGACGAATTCTGTGCCCCCTCATTACCTACTTTACCAATAAACTAACTATCCCGTTTGATAAGATATAATAATAATTTTTTTTAAATTTTTTTTATAATTACTTAGCCCCTTTGTAAATTCTTTGGATGTATCGATTTTTCACAATATCCTTTTTTGGACTAGTAATTTTGTATTAAAACAAAGCGGCATGAAGAACAAGATTCCTAGAGTCATAATATTGAAAACACGCAGGACGACTAAGTCCGCTTTCTATTTTCATGAAAATACCAATAATAACGACCCGGAAGCTCATCACTGCTACTTCCGGGTCGCAAGAGGCAGCAGAAGCGCAACGCGAAGCGCGAGGACAGGAGCGTTAGGTATCTCCACGAGACCCTTCAGCAACTAAACCGCAAGTATACTGAGCCAGGCCTCACGCTAACAGTGCGTTATTCCTTCTGTCTAGCCCCCTCGAAGCCCTTGCCACACCCGAAGGAGGTATAACTAATATATATCTCAGGTATGTTTTTGGCGCGTAGGGCGCACAAAAGCACATCGGCATGATTGTTTTCGTCACTACGTTAAGCAACCATTATTAGCCCCACATAGTAATGTATTAGAGATTTCTTTCACGAATGAAGAATCCTGCATGTGATGTTTGAAATACAATGGCCACATATCACGATCCATCACCTAAATCGTCCTAGTGGACAGGTACTATTTTACTGGCATAGCATTTTACATATGAGTATATATATGCCCCGGTTACAATGGAAGGAGGTGTAACTATTGTTTATTCCAGGTATGAATCTGACGCACAGAGCACGGCGGTATGAAAGATTTTCACTACGCGGGGCATTCCATTTCATACTAAAGATATTGGAAATTGCACTTGTGAATGAGTATTGACTGCATGCCACATGACAAACAATTACCACTTGTGACTTATCACGATAGTCCTCCAAGTGGTGGGGTTTCCTTAACCCAGAAAATTGGCATATGAGTATGCTTTACTATCTATGAACCACTTTTTGCATGTATTAGCCTGCTGGAGAAAGAGAGAGTTGACACTGCCAATTACTGGGGGTTATGAAGTATCGCTATTTTAAGTTGCAACAATCTGCATTGACTAGTAGTGAATTCACTACATTATGTGTCTCCCTTACCCTTTTTTTATGTATTTGTGTATGTTTGTGTGTGTCTTATCATTATGTTTGAACTATAGGTACATCGCGACCTCGAGAACCAAGAAACAGGTTGAAAATTTCCCTTTTTCTACACACCTGCTTGCTATAAATTTAATAGTTTAGCATCACTATCACCTTTCACCACGGGTCCTGAAGAAAGCCCTAAAGTCCGACTCACGGCATAGAGGGCTGAAACATGTTGGCCATTTTAAATCATTTCTGAATGCTAGTGCGTCCTGAAAACTTAATCTTTTCAATAGAGCGCACATGATTGGAGCATTCCCCTAATGGGATCCACCCGAACCCAGATCTAATAAAAGTCCATTTACTGGGTCTCCGGGGGATTTTTATTGTCCTACACTCCCTCCACATCACTGGGTCACTACTGTTTTTACCGAGGGTAAGATCCTCCTGGTGGAGGCTGCATACCGAAAAACCCGATGATTATGCACACACGTGTCAGCAAAGCGGAGAATCAAGATATACCGCTTACCACGCTACGCTACCCTACACGTGCATGAGGGTTTAATTTTGGAGACACCGTTGTTCGATCTCCTGCATACCCTGGTTCACGCAGGACAAGTGATCCCTCCCTTTTGATTAATTGTTTTGATGTAGGGAACTGAACAGGATGCAGATCTACCACTGACAGGAACTGGAGAAGCTACAATGACTCTGAGCCCTACACTTGACTTTGTGTCGGACATCCTGGTTGCCCTGGCACCAGGGAACAATGATATGTGAGCATGAGAAAGTTGTAATGACTTTACTACATTTAAGATGGAGTGCCTGTATGCGGTCGGGGAGCTGAGTCTGTGAATGAAGACATATGAGGCTTCCTGGTGGATCATTGGGAGGGCTTCTCCTGCTGTGCAACTGGGGGGGGGGGGTTGAAAGACATGTACTTAATGTTTGTAGTGCCTGACTGTTTACTGTTTGATACCGCAATACTTGGCTAACAAATTTTACTGGCTTAAGTGAAGGATTGGGACTGGCTGGCAGATGGTTGGCAAAGTGAATTTTCTGGTCCCTGTTGGACTGATTGGAATGCTGTGCACATCTTGGCTCAAGCATGAGGTAGGCATTGATAGCCACGCAGTTGAACTATGTCTGTCTGTGGGTGGGGGGTTGGCGGGGATTGACTATGAGTCACATGTTTGGTTACATAGGTTGCAGCAGTCAGAAGTCACAGGTGCGGATCGGGGTATGAGCAACAACTAGTGCACACACTATATCATGATGGGGACTGACCTCAAACTCCTGACGTGTAACGTCAGTGGGTTAGGTACCTACACTAAGCGAAATAGAGTACTCACCTTCTTAAAGAGACACACATCTCCATAGCATGCCTTCAGGAAACACATTTGGATGATGCGGGTGCCACACGACCAGCTAACAAATGGCAGGGTCAGCTGTTTCATTCCTCCTACTCAACAAATGCTATAGGCACATTAATATGGGTGGCACCAGGGGTACCCTTCTCCCTTACATAGCTGGAGGCTGATGTGAGAGACCACTTTGTACTATTCAGGGGAACTCAGGATGGTCAGTATTTTACTATATTGAATACATATTCCCTAATACTAATGACCCCATGTTTTATCAAAACATACAGGACCTTTAATACAAGACAGGCATACCATTCCTGTGGTTGAGGGACTTTAATTGCCTATTGAATGCAGACTTGGATAGGTTACCAGCTAGGACGTGTACCAAACCGCTGATGACAAACAAACTCCGTGGTGTGATGCGACCTGGAAATACACGATGTATGGCGACTGAGCCACCCAGTGCAATGGGTATATATATATATATATGCTATTCTGCTACACGCAACACATGAGTAAACTGGACAGATTACTGGTGTCAGGGTTACCTAGAGTGGAAAATTGAATGTTCCTCAAACCAGGTGGTAATGAATCAATGCAGATAGAAAAGTGCTGTGTAAACTGTTGGCTATTCGCCTGGCACCTCATATGCCTCAGCTGGTGTCTAGTGTGGGTTAAGTCCTTGACTGAACACTAGCATGAATCTGCAGTGCCTAGCCCATTTACTCCATGAGGTGAAGCATCAGGATGAAGATTTAGCCCTGGTATAAATTGACCTGGAAAAGGCCTTTGAAACTGTGCATTGTCGCTACTTATTGGAGGTGTTGGAGGCCATAGGTATAGGTCCGCAGTTTCAGCTCTGAGTCCAACTTGTCTATATGAACCGTAATGCCCGGGTAAGTGTAGGCCGAAGTCGTTCAGGGAGGTGGATGTTGGGGCATGGAACATGGCAGGGTTGCCCGTTGTCATCGCTACTGTTCACCTTGGCAACTGAACAGCTGATGGTCTGGTGTGGCAGGTGCTGCCAAATTGGGGCATCTGCCTGGGTGGTACTATCCACGTGGCCTCGCTATACACCTATGTGACAATTTTTTATATAGCTCTCCCTCATGTAGCATTGCCCATACTGTTAAGACTCTCAGATGAGTTTGTTGATTTGGAGGGACTTCACCGTAACCTTGTCTAGTCCTTACTTTTCCCCTAGGGAAACTGGTTGCCACGCCTTTGGACCACCTCCTGTGTCTTGGCCTGCGCTGGGAACTGGCACACTTCAGCTAATTAGGCGAGCAAATGGCACAGGCTGACGCTCAGCTGCTGCACCTCATTATCGACCAGGTCATTGCTGCAGTATGGAAGTCTGTGGCCTTCTGGAATGCATTATCGCTCTCGTTGATGGGTAGACTGGCAGTGTCTCCAATTGTGGGGCTGCCCCGTTGCCTGTGTGTATTACTATACTCGCTCTGCCCTATTCCCTAGGTGGCCTTCAAATGGATGAGCTCAGCATTTATCTCCTTACTTTGGATGGGTTGCTGCAGCAGAGTGGCCCTACACACCCTGGCCCAGTGATACGAGAGGGGGGTTAGGAGGTACAGAGACTAGACCTGTATATTTATGCGGCACATTTGCAGCATGTGGTCCAGTGGCTCGATGAGGGGGACAACTTATGGGAACATTTGTTAGCAGGACTCGTAACAGCAGACCGATTGCCTTTGGCCTTGAAGGAGGGGGCTGAAGTCACAAAGGAACAACCTTACATAGTGGGTCACGCCGCACCCATGTGGCAAATGTACACGGAACAGGTCTTGAAGTGCCCCCCTTTCCACCAGGAACTCCCCATATGGATACTGGTGCAGCAAATGATGGACTAAGGGCCATATTATACATACAGCACATTTTCCTTTATTGCGCCGGGTGTACCTCTTAAAATGTGCACCTGGTGCAAAAATGCACACTATTAGGGTAAATATGCTGCCACGAACTCCTCATTCATGTAAAAAATGGAACAGCTGTTTTGAAGCCGCTCCGTGTTTTCACAGTGCAGGCGGCACCCGCATGCACTTTTAAAGGGGATTAGAGATCCTCTCGCAGGCGGGTGCATTGAGTGACTGCGGCCCTTTCTGTAACACCAAAGTGCTCCGGGGGCGTGCAACATGGGCGGAGATGCCCGTTGCCACCCATGGCCACTTCTATAATACGGCTCCATCTGTCCTTTCAGGTGTGGTGGGAATGTGGATGAGAGATATTGAGGGACCTGTATCCTGGTGAGACTTTCTTACATAAGGACAAGCTTGTGCTGACTTTGCGTTGGGACAGGGGCACTACAGACACTATGCTGGTTTGGCAGAAATAGCCACAGTAACTTGGCCTGAGTACCCTGCTGCCCCGCAGACCACACTACACTAGACATATTATTGTCCTGTGGTGCAGGACAACAGCTGATAACCCATAAATAAATAAATAAATAAATAAATAAATAAATAAATACAATAAAAAACGAATTTTGTTGTGCGCACGGAATCGCCAAATGCGATGCAGTGTGGGCAACGAAATTCGTTTTTTTTTTTTTTGTTTACTTACCTGTATTTGGCCATATACCATAGTTTACTACCCCCCACCCTGCCCCTCTCCCGCCCCACGTCACCGCCCGGCAGCACTCCCACCACGACCGCTACTGGTCAGCAGTTGTTGATGACTTTGGGTCTGTGGGTGGGTCCTTGACGAGTAGGGTGACTTCTGCATATTTCCAGGCGTACGGGAAAGTGGCTGTAGTGATGGAGGTGTTGATGCCAGTTGTGAGTGCTGTGCTTACTGTGGGCCTTCCTAGATTAAACAAGTGGTGGGTATATGGGTCGGTAGGGGGTCCTCGAGTGAATGGATGCCATTATAGCTGCTGTGTCTTCATTGGTCATCGGGGTCCACTCTGTTAATTAAATATGTTATAAGTTTACTTGGTGTGTCTGGAGATCTCGCTAATATGCTCAAATTTTACCTGTTTCACTTGTTTGGTGGATTTGTTTTGGTGTGAAAAGTAAGTATTGCATTGTGCTGTGAGGTTGATATCCAGCTGGGGCCATATCCTTATGGGCTTTGCCAGAGTACCCTCAGCCAAGAATCTGTTTTATGCATCTGCAGTGCATAAAGTGAATTAATTTCACTCAATATTTCTCTAAATTAGAGCTTTATTTTCAAATAGTACAATTGGAGAACAGTGAGCAAGTTTTGCCTCTTTCTGTTTCTGAGCTGTGCTGTCTAAAAATAAGGTAGTAACTGGTTAAAATAATTCAGATTTCGCTTGTTAGGTGCATAAAACAGGTGCTAGGCTCTGCGATGCATCAGCAAATGCCATAATATTATACCCCTCCTGACTTATTCAGACTGTGTTTTGCATAGGTTATGAGTTTTGTTTTGATGTGTATCTTTGTTTGACAGTGAGTGTTGATGGTATGGTTAAAGACTGTTGTAGGTGTACTATCAATAGATGGTCCTGATGGCTGTCTTCTTATACGTGAGAGCTTGACTCTGAGGAAAGGTGATTCCTTTATGCAGCCACTGTACCTGTGAAGAACACAATAATAAGTGTCCTGAGGAAGAAACCACTGCTAAGGAGAAAAGGGCCTCGGGCAAAAAACACACTGATGGAGTTAGCAGGGAAAAACACCAAACACTGGAGTAACACCAAGGGAGTCTTAGAAAACATGATACTAATCAGTGAAGGCTGGTGGAACAGGAAATAGTAACCCCAGAATAACTAGCTAGAGTGTTGTGAAGTGCATTGCCAAACACCAGCCCTGCATAAATTGAGAGGAATGCCCTGGATAATCCTGGCCCCTTGATATACCTCTGTAAAAAAATGTTGTTCAGAGATTTTCATTTTTAATTTGTATTTTTGTATCATTAGAGGAGTAATTTAGCTAGAGTGGACATTGCTGATTTGGTCCAACTTTTCTGGACGTCATTTTTCAAAATGGCGGATGTGTTGCAGTATTGATGTAATATTTCAGGAACAATGAGACCTATATACTTCATTTTGGTGTGAAAACATATTTTGGAAGTCAGGTTGTCTTATATAGACAGAAAATAACTCTTCAGAGCAACCCTTCTACCATTTTACAAAATGGTGGCTCTATAATAATGTGTTTTAGCCATCATATTGGTAATTTATTTTAATAGTTTTTGTTTCTGGTTTTCCTTTGATTCAAATTCGTAAACGTTAGCGAATCAGGTGGTAGCAGGGGATCTTTACCTTCTGACAGTGTAGCTAACTACAACATCTGAGGATTCCTTCAACAAAGAAATATTTTTCATATGGCAAACTAATCCGAAAGGAAAGCTAACATCATCTGTGGCTTGACAGAAGAGAGTTTGAGACTCTGCAGAAATATGGCAAGACGCAAGATTGAAACTGATGGGTGAAGAGGATCAAATATTTTATCATTGTAACAAGTGCTACAAGTTGTATACAACAGAAGAAAAGCCTAGAACAAATGTGTCAGAAAATAGTAGAAACCAGCGAATCACAACAAAAGTCAGAGTCTTCTGAGAAAGCGATGACAACCAAACCCAATGCCCATCCACTTAGAAAATCAATGGCTACTCCTCGTCCACTTCGAACAACTGATCAGAAAGCAGAGGATCTTCAATGTGTTATCTGTGGTTTAGCCAGAAAAAGGGCCAAAGGGATTAATGAAAGAGAAAAGTACAAAGTATTTTAGTGTCAAAGGGCAAACATGTTTTTATCTGAAGCTACATTCTTGCAAGATGAAGTTTTCAGCCAAGTAGCTGAACTAAACAGCGAGGTGAATGTATTTGCAGCAGATTTGTATGCCCACTCGAACTGCATGCGTGCATACATTCAAAAATATAAAATTGAAATGAGCTCCCGGCTGCAACATAACTGCTCGCTTTCAGTTAAGTTTGCACTTTTTGAAAAAGCAAAATAAGCCTTAAAGCCACTCTTGAGTGCTGGCTACCGGTTCACACTTAGTGAGATCAGAGAAATAATGATGGTCAATATTAATGAAACTGTATTGATCCATAATAATGAAATTAAGATTTTTCTGGTGAGAATGGACAATGACAGAATTTGTTTTCGTCAGTCTAACTAGAAGAATGAGCCACTTATGGTGTTCTCAGCTGATTTGACTCCTGAAGTTCTTGCTGCCAAAATAGGATCACAGGATGCAGTAAAATCAGCAGGAACCATTTTAAGAAACGTCCAGAAAGATTTCGTTTTTGAACTTAATGACAAATGTTGTGATGCCCGAGAGCTCCGCAAATCATGGGAGTCAACAAGAATGCCTGATGTTAGCTCAACATTTTTTACATCATTGGTTAATATCAACAAAGCAAAACTGTTACAAGCTAAAGTTCTTGAGTTCAGAACAGAAGGCGACAACATTGATGATGGCTATGAAGATATAAACAAAGAAGTGGAAAACAATCCCATGAACTGACAAACTTATGGTGAGCAAATGCACTGCCTTTTCTAAATCATGTTTTATTAATTAAATTACGGCAAAAAGAAAAATCCCCTACATATGATGACTGTCACCGCAATCTATGACAAGTGCAAACATAGGGAGCTAATCACTTCAATGAATAGCATTGGTGTATCAACACGTTCAAATTACATAGTATGGAGCAAGAACTTCTTAGTAGCTCATACTGTAAAATCTTGTGAATCAGACAGCACACTATGTCCAAGTCACTTTACCAAAAAAGGATTCACAATTGCAGCTCTTGATAATTTTGATTTTGAAGACAGCTCATCTTTGTCTGGAACATCCAGCATGCATGATATTTTTTTAAGACTGTACCAATAAAGTAGCTGCTTCAAAACAAGCTGTGTCAGCTATAGGCATAAACAAATGAAGCTACAAACTTATAACCCAACTGCCTTGCCAACGTGTGTAAAACCAGTACAAGTCATCGAAACGACCCAGTCTACCAGAAAGATTCAAAGTGGCTGAGGACATGGATCGTCTTCTACCTGATGCTGCGGTCCGCAAAGCTGATTTAACTGAATATATCATAACGCTTATTCTGTGCAGATTGAAGGATGAAGAAAAGCGAGAACCTCGGTGGGCTGGAATTAAAGCTCTGATCTCCTAGAATACTGTCCCACTGAAGAAGGTTGGGTTTTACCAGTAATACCAGCTCCAGTCACAAGCTACTCAACATTATACACAGCTCTTAAAAACTTCCAAAATGTGCATACTCAGCTTGAACGTCAGCCTATCCAGCCAATTTTCTGTGATGAAGGTGTTTGCGTATTGTAGCTGACATTTCTATGGGCAATCCAGTAGAATTTGATTATCTTTTTCCAATGATGGCCATGTTCAACATGACAAATGTTGTCTTGCAGTGTGCAGGAAGTTACCCCAGTGTAATTAAGTGGAACTCATTATGTTAGTTCATTACAAGGTATGCCAATCATATCTGAGGCTGTAGAAACATTGCATTGGAATACTTTCTGGAACAAGAATGACCAATTAGGTTTTGCATATCTTACATCAGAAGTGAACAAGGCACTGGTACACTTTATTCAAAAGACATAATGCAAAGCCAGGCAATGGTCAAAATCAGAAAACCTGAACACCAAGTTTGAAGAGATTATTATAGAATGCGAAGAAAAATCAGAACATTGCAAGTACTTGGAAATTATTTTACACATAATAACTGTAGTGAAAAACTTGGTACATGCTGATCAGGAAGGTGATTTGGGACCTGCACGTTAAGACTGTGGAGTCACTGATTACTGAGTTTTGCGAATTCAATTGCATAAACTCCCTGAGATATGGGCCCTGGTATTTGGAAAGAGTAAAGAAGCTAGAGGTGGAAAAAACATACTTCTACAGAAAACTCAACCAAATTCATCCAAAGGGGGTGAAAGTCAGAGAGCGAAGGTTCGAATGGTGCTAGGTGGCGCACGACCAAGATGGCCACAAACCAGTAAGGCTCTCGCCAGCTGGGCGGTAAAACATCCTCCAGACCCAACCTGTGTCGCCATCAGGGCTCTTACTTGAGCCGAACTGCTGCACAGACTCGATATGACCTGTGCCAGCACTGCGGGCAATACGGTACAGAGCTGATCATCCCAGTTCCGGAGACCACCCTCGCAGTCTGGAGCGGGGAGACAGACCCATGCGGCACACAGGACCGCGGCCTGAGGCGGAGACGTAGGCCAGGGCCCTGTCACTGCTGAAACGCTCAGCACTGTCGGCGGCGCTGAATCAACTTTGTGAAACACTTTGGACAGGACCTGCATTCCCGAGGTGAGGAGTCGCGAATGGGAAGATAAATAAAAAGCTTTGCTTGTTGCGTCAGATGGCGGAATCCCCAAACTATCATCACTGACCTTGTGAGCTCTAGCTGGAGTCCCTAGAAGCTCTGCCCCCGTGTCGCGCTCTCTGCGGATGGTGTGGGTTCAGCGGGAAATTATTGGCTGTTTGCGTGTCGGGGCTGCTCTGCAGTTCAGGCACTTAGAGACTGAGATTAACAAACGTGCATGACGACCTCTAAAATGGCGACGTAGGACCCAATCCAGCTAGAGCGAACGACGCTGCCAGTAGCGCTGCCCCGGAGAAAGGTGACGTCTTCGCCCGCTGCCACACCCCTGCTGTGGGGGACTGTGAGGAAGCCATCCATAGTGACCAGGGGGACCTGTTCACACTACCTGCCGACAGTGTACTCGTGCATAGTGCGAGGAGGGGACAGTTACCCCATAATCCACCCCTTCATTACCTAAATACAAGAACTGACCGTGCTGTGTGAGGACTATACCTCAGAGCAGAAACCCTGGTCAGGTGCTATACACGCCAAGGCAAGATTGCGAGGGGCAGAACAGCAGCGGCCATTGTGTGACAAAATTACTGAGCCCACACTGCTTCACTTCCCAAGAGTCAGAGATCCTCTATACGCCTGCTGTGGGGACCCACTGCACTACAGAGAAAGCAATGGGCAGAACCAACACAAAGCAAACGAAAATCCCCTTCCAAGCACGCAAACCATACAAGCCCGGCTCCGCGGATCATACTGAATCGGATGCGGTGGAAGGCCAAGATGAAGATTGGAAGGCGCTACTACTCAGTATGAAAAATAGCCTGGCATCCATTAACACGAAAATGGATACCATGAACGCGAGACTGGATTCGGTGGTGCATAAACTGGATCAGCATGACCACAGACTCAAAGAAGCGGAAACCAGGATCTCTGACCTGGAGGAAAGGAGCCACGGAGTGTAGAGAGTGGGTCTCCCAAATGGACAAACTCCTCAAGATCATCGCAGATAAAAATGATTATTTGGAGGCCCGCTCTAGGCAAAATAATGTTTGTATCTTAGGCCTTGCGGAGACGACCTATACGGGCCGAATGGAAGACTTAATTGAATGACTTCTAGTGGAGCTGTTTGGGAGAGAATCCTTCTCTGCACACCTGACAATAGAAAGAGCACATAGGTCCCTGAACGCGTGTCCACCTCCAGAAGTACCTCCACGGCAGGTGATAGTCTGATTCCTCAATTACCGGGACCGTGGCACAGTGCTACGTTTAGCCCGTGAGAAGAAAGAAGTCCACTACGAAAACACTACCCTTGCCTTCTACCCAGAATTCAGGCAACAGGTACAAGAGGCGAGGTGCAAATATGCTGCGGTCAAGAAGAAATTCCAAGCTCAGGATATCCTGTATGCGATGCTGTACCAAGCGAAACTCCCATCACTCACTGCAGAAAACAACACTTTTTCCAAAGCCCTCAACAAGCTGAAGATTACCTCAAAAGATGCCGTTGACTGTCCCCTTCAGAGAAGACCGCCCAATCACACTCCAGGTCCCAATCTCCATTGTCGGCTCCGGACTGAAGATGTACCTCTCACCCTGTTGAACTGAAACTTATTTTCACCTGGATCCCTAGTAGTATTCTTATTTGACCTTAACCAGTGACCTATTGCATTAAAAAAGACTCTAACCAATGGACCGCCCGATCACTCACCTTCCTCCCATAAATGCTGCTAGTCTGACGAAGACTTGGTGGCAAGTGGGTGGGACACAGGAAGGGAGTTGGCAAGCCGCGGGCCCCTAGTATCTGCCCTTTGTGGGTGGTCCCCTTTCTCTTGTTATCTGTTAAACTTTAATCTAGTTTGTAGTTGACCAGGGAGGGAAGCTATGCCCAACAAGTTGGGGAAGTCGGTGTGGGGAGGGAATGTCAAGCCCTTCAATGCCTGATTATAGTACGCAGCCTAGCCTTCAACGCAATTGTACAATGCTAATCTATTTAAAGGGGGGAAATGACTGAAACTCCAGAAATAAATAACAAGATGCACTTACTCGCCTGGAACGTCCGGGGTTTAAATAATCCACAAAAAAAGCGACAGGTCATAGGATACCTAGAGAGACACCAAATACACATAGCCCTTTTGCAAGAAACCCACCGAGACCCTGCGTCTGCACCTGAGTTTGCTGCTAGATGGGCCTCCCACCGCTGCTTCTCGTCTTATTCCATGTACTCCAGGGGGGTTGCAATCCTTATAAAACGTAATACAGCTTTTCTCCTGGGAGGGACTGACGTTGACCCTCAAGGCCAATATTGCCAGATTTGGGGACGACTAGCTTCACAAGACATCATGATAGCAAATTACTATGGCCCATTGCAGACGATTCCCAGACCCTCAATGTACTATGGAATAAGATTCAGATGCTTGGTTCTGCTTACCTGCTATGGGTGACGGGGGTGATTTTAACACAACCATGTTCCCAGAGTTGGATAGATCTCATGCTACCGCATTATATTATACGACCACTCAAAAACTGCTAGTGGACCTTGTGTCTTCCAACTATCTCCTTGACATATGGCGATACACGCATCCCACGCAAAAAGATGGTATGCACTACTCCGCTGTCCACTCTTCATGGTCTACACTAGATTATTTATTTGTATCAGTGGGCATGGCACACTGGGTAAACACGGTCACTCACCTGGCACGTACATATTTGGACCACCCGCCCTTTCACTTGGTACTAAAGCTCCCAAAGGACCAAGCCCCTTATGCCCATTGGCGTCTTAACCCTACACAACTCCTAGGTATGGCCTTCAGGACCGAACTCGAACAAGAAATCCAAGATATTTTTACACACAATGTGGCATCGGTCTCCAGCTTCACTACAGTCTGGGAGGCTTTTAAAGTCACAATCAGGGGACATTGTATCTATAAGGGTGGAGGATTCTTCAAGACATACGGAGGGTGCTTAGCCGGCTAGAAAAAGACATTAAAATATTGGAGCGGAACCTTTCTTCCGCAAAGGGGGAGGAGACCCGTGCCAAGCTGAGTGACAAGCTGACAGAGTATGCGAATACTGCAGACCGTGAATGCAAATTACGGGGTAAATATCATGTTGCATGAGTGTATGGAGAGGGGGATCGCCCAAGGGAAGGTTTTAGCAAATCTAGTCCGCCCACCCAAGTTCTCTAACTATATCGCTGAAATATGGGACTCGAACGGGGAAACCCACAGAAATCTCCCAGACCAACTGCATACATTTGTGTAGTTCTACTAAGCTTTATACACCTCTCAAAGAGGACAACCACTTGACCTCCCTCAATATTTTGAAGGCACTACCTTAGCGTGGCTCGGCGACACCCAACAGAAATTCTTGAGCGCCGAATTGGAATTGTACGAAATCACTCCGGCCATAATGCAAATGAGGTCAGCGCACGCACCAGAGTCGGACGGCCTTCCCATGGAATTTTACAAGACATACTTGACGCAACTGGCCCGCATACTAAAAGAGGTCTTTTATGAAGCCAGGGAGGAGGGTGCCTTCCGAAAATCATGAGGGAGGACCAGATAGTCTCACTACTTAAACCAGATAAGCCCCCAATACATTGCGCATCCTATTGCCCCCTTTCGCTATTAAACTGTCATACTAAAATACTGGCGAAGGTGCTCTCTAACCGGCTTACCCTCCTGATGGAACAACTGGTTCTGTCGGACCAATCGGGGTATCACCCCTAATCGCGCTACATCCCACAACCTTAGAACGCTCCTGGCAGTGCTACAAGACATAGATCCCAATAGTTCAGCAGTAGCGGTTTTCCTTGATGCCACTAAGGCATTCGATTTGGTGGGGTGGAAATATTTCCTTCGCACCCTGCGATATATGGGAATGCCCCCTGAGTTGGGTGGAGTTGTATACACAGCCGATTGCTACTGTGCTTCTAAATGGTGCCCAATCTACCAGGTTCGCCATCTCTAGGGGCACACAGTAGGGCTACCCCCTCTCCCCCATTTTGTTCACCTTAGCAATAGAACCCCTGGCTGTGAAAATTAAAGAACAACACAAAGAACGGGCACTGGTCTATCCCTCCAGGCAGCTTCTAGTCTCGCTATATGCGGATGATGTTACACAATACATCAAGAACCCACAGGACAATCTTAAACCTCTTTTGCGAGAAGTCACTAAATTTGTCTGGAAATGTGATGAAGTTAAATATCTGGGAATCCGAGTCACTAGGGACAAAGAGGAGCTGATGCGCAATAACTACGGAGTAATTGTGGACAAAGTAACAGACACCATCACCCGGTGGATATCCTTGCCCCTCTCAATGGCTGGGAGAATTTCATTAGTTAAAATAATTCTCTTACCCAAATTTCTAAAGCTTTTTACTAATATTCCGTACAATCCTTGGAGGTTTTTTTTAAGACGCCAAAAACGCAAGTCACTCAACTAATCTGGGGGGAAGACAAGTGAGACTAAGCTTAAACACGCTGATGCTGCCATACACACTAGGGGGGTTTGAAGTCCCCAATTTTGAATACTATTACTACTGTGCCCAGGCACATTTTGCACTCTACTGGTTTCACCCTCCCCCATTCATGCCGCATTTGGCGGTCGAAGATGGCCACATGGCCCCTACACCTCCTTCAGGTTACTGCTTCACCTCAGGAGGGGACTGAGAACAGGACCCGTCCACGGTCGACTGCATTAAAATGGAGGAAGCTAGCAGCCAAACTGAATGTCTCAATGATGTACTCACCTAAGATGCCCTTGGTATATCATCCATTCCTGCAGGTTACCTACGAGTGGCAATGTTGCCGGATGTTAGAGGCACTAAAGTAGGACCTCTTTATGTATATTAGACTCAGGCAGAGCATGAGAGCCGTCACACCGTCATACCCCTCAGACCCACCCACACTTCCACCGATGCACGCACTCCTACAAACGGACCCCGAGACATGTCACCTCGCTCATATACAAACATATACAAAAGGCCCCATTATCTTTCACCCCACTTGCCCGAGCTGAATGGGACAAAGACCTAGACATACCCTTAACAGATGAAAAGTGGGAATTCGGCTGTAAACAGATAGAAGCCCTTACTGTTAGTAGTCGATTGAGGCTCATTCATTATTAATTTTCACACAGACTATACTACACCCCGGTTAAACTCCACAAGTTCAAGGTACGGGAGGAGGATAGGTGTTCGAGATGTGGCGGGAAGGGGTGGATTTTTACCACTTGGCATGGCAATGCCCACAGATATATGACTATTGGCTACAGGTGTTCGAGAGCATATCACACAGCTTCTGCCGGACCCAATAGTAGCGCTGCTGGGATGCACACAAGGCATAGATACTGTGCACAGAAAGTTCCTTGCGCTGGGATTCCTCATAGCCAAGCGCAGAGCAGCTTGCAAATGGGGACGAGAATGAACTCTTTAATTCAAGGAATGGACACAGGACCTGACTACCTGGCAGGAACAATCGCTGTGTTATGCTGAGTTGCTTCCACTTATGTCACGTCCAAAAGACATTTGGAACCCACTAACCATATATCTCCTCTCTCAGGAGAAAACCACGGCAACGACCTAGGAGGTGGGGATGGCTGGTTCGTGAAAAACGACGGATAACTGTGGGTCTCCAAACAAAATCAAAGCTATGTGTGTGTAGAGCTGGCTATGTGTCTGCTTCAGAAGTTAATTAGAAGACAAACTATTGGACAATTACCCATTGTGAAAAAATGTCCATCAGTTACTCGTTCTCTGCCACCTAGTACATCATTTGGTCTACTTCACAGTAGGTAGTCCATTGTTTTATCTCCATGGATATGGAAAGTAGATAATTAATCAAGGATTGATGTCTGGTAGATGTTATTTACTTGTAACTGAAAGCAGTGCATTAGTGAAAAAAGTGAATGTGTTCAAAATAAGATTGGATGATGCATACAATATAACTTTATTCTGGAGTCATGCACCTCCAAAGCTAAAAACAATAGAGTGCAAAAAAGTCAGATGGTCCAAACAAATAACTTCTGACTGGGTAATCTGGTCGACATGTTTCTGCGGACTATTAAAGGTCAACACTTGTACCTGCCGCTTCCTCAGGACCCATTAACTTGATTGCTACTGCTTACGTGAAAAAGATAAATACAAAAGGACATACGTGAACAAAAATGCTAAATGTCACCTGTTCACTTCCACTTTCCCTCCTTTCTTGGGTCAGATGGTCCGATTGTGAAGTCGCCAGCATGTCCACACATAGACAAAGAATATGAAATATGAAATACGATAACACCATCATTAATAAGGGCTATCATTAGGCATTGCTAAATTGTAATTCATAGCATATCTTGGTCCAATGACCTCAGTATGCAATCCATTGTACAAATTATCAAGGGCTCACCTTAATTTGTAAGGGGAAACTGCCTCGCCTCACCTGGCAAACAGCTCAGGAAATTGAAGCACCGCTCTGTAGTGCAGAAAATGTTAAAAAAGTTGTGATGAAACGCATGACCACTTAACAACGTCAGACTCACTCCCTTTAGAATGTTTGCTTGCTCAATATACAAGCTAGAGGGGACTTTAAATTATCAGGTTATTTCAATGTAAACTTGCTCATTAACTAAAATACCTCTTATTCATTGTAGTTTTCAGACTTATCATTTTTTACTTATCACATTAGGTTCAGATGGATTACCTATCAATGAGTTTAACACCAATCCATTCGTGACCCGGTGTACTGTTGCAAAAATCACATTAGATGTACTGCGAACACCACGTTCCCATACACTAATTGCGACCTGAAATTTCGAGTTATGAAGTTCAGACCATGGTTCACTAATTACTCCATGTGTCACTATCGTTGAGGTTCCTCCCATCCCCTTCGAAGAAGTGAGGCCAGGCGCTTTGGGCAAACATGGAGTCAATGTCCGATCCATAAAATTAATGGCTCACTTATTCTGACACATCGCCGTTCATGATGCAAACGGCACGCATACACTATTGGGTTAATCTTGGTCTCTCGCCAATGCACCCATACCTCTCCGTTGGTACTCCTGTCAGCCTGCCGGGCTGTTTGGGGAGGTACCGCAGCTCGAGTAGGGTACTTCCTTATCGTTTTTTGCACGAGCGTGATTGGGCACACGCGTTCTGACTAGACTACCGCGACTCATGGGAAATGTAGTCTATCCTACGTCGTTCACTCTTACATGCAGATTCTTCTGATGAATATGCCTATATCGATGTGAACGCTGTTAGCGTGTTCATACACCACACATATTAGTTGCCGACTCGATCATAAATGGGTAAAGTGCTATCTTATTGATTTTCACGCAATCGTAATAGATCTGCAAGACTCCTAATTGCGTTACCATGATAAATGTTAAATTCTATAATCTCTAGCACGCGTAAAACGTAGACTTTGGGATCTCTAATCCACAGTGTTTTCTAAGAGGCATTATAGTGCATTTTGGGATATGTGGTTCGTAATTAGTTTCAAGCGAAATCATTACCATATTCGAGGGTCTCTCTACGTGCATACTTCAGTACACTATAATAGATGAACTACCAAAATCTTTACCATATTCGAGGGTCTCTCTACGTGCATACTTCAGTACACTATAATAGATGAACTACCACGTATTCATATATTGTTTAGATCGATAAATCGTCAGTATGCTAGCAGGTGGCCAAAGATTTCTCCACCAAATCAGTGCACATAGCACATTCTTTATAAACTGAAAGAATGATTTGTCTGTTATTTATTCATGAGATATTGAAGCGATCATTCATAACAATCAGGGCACATAGTGAGTTGGTGATTCTATAGTGTCATCCAAGGGATATCTTCATTTAACCCGGCTTTATCCCAGTTAAGTTTGTACACCCATTTTTGTTCCATTTTGAAGAGGTATTTGGACACATCGGTGATATGCGCTGGGATATTGGGTTGTTCAAGTACCGTCCATTCAAAATCTGTAGGTTTGTGGCCCACTTGGATGTAGTGGTTCGTCAGGCGGGTCGCTTGGTTTTTACACCTTATTGTGCTCTTATGCTCGGAAATCTTTGTTCTGATTTTCCGAGTAGTCATTCCGACATACCTAAGTAAGCATGGACAGGTGATGAGGTAGATCAAATTGCTACTATTGCAATTTGTAAATCGCTTTTGTTCCCAACAGCGGTTGGTACCTATGTCGATGGATGTCGTATGTTTAGTCTGCGGGCATGCAGCACAGTTTCCGCACGGATGGTGCCCTGTCACTGGTGGCATGTTCCATAGTGTGCTGACTTGGTGGACATCTCTTGGTGGAGGTCTGGTGTGTATCAACTTGTCTCTTAAGCTGGTTGCTCGTTTAAAAGCAAACAGTGGTTGTTCCAGAGAGTCTTTCCCAGTGTTCAGGATCTTCCAATGTTTTTGAACTATGCGTTGAATCGCATTCGACCTTGTGCTAAAGGTATTAACACATGTCAGTCTTTCAATCTTTTCTTTGGGGACAGGTGGTTCTAGTAAGGCTTCCCGATTATTATTCGCAGCACTCTTCTTTGAGCGCTTGATAAGTCTCTTCGGGTAACTCCTGTCACCAAGTTGTTGAGCTTGGTCTTCAGAGTGTTTCTCGAAGTCTTCTCTTGTTGAGCAGTTTCGTTGTACACGTAGAAACTGCCCATATGGTAAGTTGTCACGCAAGGACTTCGGGTGACAACTGGTATACTGTAGTAATGAGTTGCGGGCCATTGGCTTTCTATACAGTTCTGATTTGAGGCCCTGTGGTGTCGCTGTGATCAGTAGATCTAAAAATGACAAAGAATGTTGATTACTTTCCAGTGTGAAACGTAAGAACCTGCTACGGTTATTCAGCCAACTATGGAAAGACTGGAGAGAGATTTCATCCCCACGCCAAATCACCAGGATATCGTCAATGTATCTCCTCCATGTACGTATTGATGTTATGTATGGGTTGTCAATGTTAAGAACGTGATCCTGTTCGAATTTGTGCATGTATAAATTAGCCAGGCTCGGCGCAAAAACGCTGCTCATACTCGTCCCCGATGTTTGTAGGTAGCACTGGCCTTCAAATTCGAAAAAATTCTCTTTCATGGCTATTGTAGCCAGATTCATAATCATAGAGATAGGTGTTATTGAATCAAGATCTCGTTCGCCCAGCAAGGTTTCAATCGCTTCTAGTGTTTAGTTTTGAGGAATGGAGGTATACAATGACTCCACGTCAAAGGACACTAGAAGATCTGTCGCGGTGTTGAATTCAATTTCAGGCAGGAGTCTAAGTAGGTCCTTTGTGTCCTGAAGGTAAGTAGGCATCAGTTTGACCATTGGTCTCAAGAAAATATCAACAAACGTTGATAAAGGTTCCAGTATCGATCCGATCCCGGAGATTATCGGACGACCGGGTGGAGGTCTCTGCGCCTTATGAATCTTCGGCAGGACATAAAAGTATGGTCTGACGGGATGTGAGGTTGTCAAATAGGCTGCTTCCTTAGTTGTTATCCAACCCTCTACCAATGCTTCCTCTATAATGTGTCCAATAGTTGTTGCTAGTCTTGGCGTTGGGTCTTCTGTCAATGGTTGGTAGGAGCGTGTGTCTCCCAGTTGGCGTAAACACTCCTCTCTGTAGGTTGTTGTATCCATCAGTACTGTGGCCCCGCCCTTGTCGGCTGGTTTGATTGTAATTGAATGATCTTTCATTAGTTCTTTCAAGGCCTCTTGTTCGGATTTGGAGATGTTCACAAACGGTTTGTGTGTTTGTTTGAATAACTCCTGCACATCATGCTGTACAGCTTCTTCAAAAGTGAGAACCTTCGCAGGAACCATGCCTATTAGTAGGCTGAAGGTTGATGGTTTCTTCAGTCCAGTGTTCTGGAGGTTTGTGTCAACTTGATCATTTTTAGAGAAGAAGAAGTGGAGTCTCACCTTCCGGAAAAATTTGGACATTTCGATCTGTGTCTGAAACGGATCGCCCACATTCGTACTCACAAATCCAAGGCCTCTATTCAGTACCTTCTCTTCCAATGGTGTCAAAGTTCGCGAACTCAGGTTGACTACGAGGCTGGTCCCACGCTCGTCCCCGGCTGTTCTTGCGGGATCTGTTTGCCGCTCCGGAGCCCCATTCCTTGCTGTGGGGCATTCCATTGTACTTGTCCCGGTGTGGTCCGGCGTCTTCCGCGCGACCTCCCTCTGCCATACCCTAAAAAAGGCATGTTATGGCCTGGTAGGTACGGTCCAGGTCCAAAGGGTCCCATGTTTTGAGGGAACTGTGGTGGTTCTTGCATCCAAGGATTGGGTGGCCACCAAGGGTTGAATTGACCCTGATTGTAATTCTGTGCACCTATGTGTTTCCACTGACCTCTCCCTCTTTTGGTGATTGTTGAATTGTTCTGATTAGAGGAGTCAGAGTCGGTGGAATTATCTTCTGATGAAGATGTCCCATAGGTAGAGCCTCCTGTTCTTCCATTGCGATTAAATGGCGTTGGAACATAATTCGCACTTGTATAAGGGTAGATCTTTTCTTTAGAGAATTTTGCTAAATCTTTTTTGCATTTCTCTAGTTTTGTAAACAGGATGTTGTCTTTAAAATCCTTATTCGTTTTGTTATTCTCATCCTGTTGTTTGGTGAATAATTTCCCCGATATGGTGGCTTTTATTTGGCCTTCCAACATTTGGATCTCTATCATGATTTTATCTGCAGCTTTCTTTGCAGTTTTAATGATTTTGGATCTCTATCATGATTTTATCTGCAGCTTTCTTTGCAGTTTTAATGATTAAGACCAACCAGTCTCTCGTGCACTTCCAGGCGATGAGATACCAATCTCTTATAAAGTCTGGGTCATCCAGAAAAAGTCTAGGTGAATTAACGACAATTAATCCAGAGGGTGCACCGTTCCCTCTGAGATATTCTGCCATAGTAATTCCGTGAATGCACGTGCGAGAGTGACTTTTTTTTAGGGTCAAAATCTTTGGCCAACCATCCTGGCTAGTATCCTGAGGTTTTGGTAGGTTATCTAGCATGCTCGGATTATCATCTAGTATCGACTGTATTTCAGCCTCATCATAGGCTAGACCTAGGTTAGATGCCATCGTTATTAACAAAATGAGGATTAAAGTCTCGGTCTGTGATGTGCTATCATCCACTCAATAAACCGGATACTTATATTTCATAGTCCTGGAGTCCTAGACATTGACAAGCTATCAACAATAATCAACACAACTTTTTATCCACATCTATTCTCAGAGGTGGACAGTGATGTGATGGCTGGTTCGTACCTTGAGGGGTGAGGCAGGGAGGTCCGAAATTTGAGAGGCGGGCTGGGGGCCAGCTGGGGGGGAGAAATAGTTCTTGGGCCCTTCAGGCTGAACTAAGACATGACCTGTTCCCCAATGATTAGACGTTTCCTATCAGATATAGTTGTCATAATCCTCTAGATTATAGGCTTGGATGTGTTGTAATGTATGCTATTACAAGGCCGCACAGACTACAGGGGTTTGGGGGAGGGTTTTGTTTTTCACTTGTTCCCCTGGTAGGGGCTGTTTGATAAATGCTGCAATTGATTGTCCTTCATAATGATAATCTTGTGCTGTATACATTAAAAAATCAATAAAGACATTTATAAAATATAAGAGAGCGAAGGTTCAATGCTGTGGCTCTAGATATAAAACTGTAACAGACAATCTATAGATCACAGAAAAGCTCCAAGGGAATTGTTGTTCAGAAGTGTAAAAGTGAATATGTTGCTCAATTGTAGCTAGTTTACCTTGAAGCCCTTTCTATTTGCAATGGTTTCAGAAAGATGACACATTCTAAATTAATGGACCATTGTGAAACTGTTCCTCACCACAAACTTCTGAGAAAGAGAGGGTAATGTTTTAGTAAACATGCTGACAGCCTTCTTCATTTCATGCAACAGGGAAACACCTCTGAAAGGGCTGAGCCTGTGCGACCACGCAACTTCGTGACCAAACAATATGTGGATAATGATATAAAGATATGTCTACTAGATGTCCTGTAACATGTATTGAAACTATAGGCAGAACTGAAACAGGAGAGATTTGTACTGAAAGAGAAAAAGCTGTTTGACATAATCACTAAAGCTAAACTTCCACACTTTAATTGCTATAGTAAGAGTTATGTCCAATCAACCACTATAAAACAGGTTACATAAAAACAACTTTCGCAAGCAAATAGAGAGATAGATGTAGAAAAAGAAAGGTGTGAATTTATCAAGGACATTCTGTCGCATGACCTTCCTCCAAAAACACATTATTTGATGGAGACGCTTCAACCAAAACAGTGAAGCTCAAACAGAGCTCATAAAAACCTTTCACTTGAAGAATTTCAATTTGAAAAGGTGTCCACATTCAAACCTGCTGTTGTTGTGGACTTCATGTCACAATCGCGAATGGTCAAGATTTCATCCATGCAAAACTTCAGAGAGGTTGTTCAGACTGTTCTACAGATATCAAAGTCAGTGTGCACCTTGCAAGAACTGCACATTGTCTTTGACAGTCATCTTGAACTATGTGTCAAAGAATGTCAGAGAATCAGACAAATGTCTATACGTGGAACAATTGACCTTGACTGCATCAAAACTTTGCCACCTATACATGTGCAACTTGATAAATTCTGGTCATCAACATCGAACAAGATGAACTTGGATATGTTAACTCGCCCAAACATTGCTAATGTTTCAGTGAAACACTGAATTTCCAAATATTGCAAGTAGAATGATAGTCAATGAGGAATTGGTGCCTGCAGAGATATATTCAAAAGTTAAGGGCCATATTGTTCAAGAATTTAACAGCAAATTGGAGGAAGCTGACCTTCGTGTTATGCCACAGGTTGAGTCTGCCGTTCAAAATCGTTCTAATCGGGTCATTGTACTCTCAAATGACACAGGTGTTTTAATTGTGCTACTTAGATTTGATGCAATGTTCATATGTCAAGGATTGGCAGAGTTACCCCTTTGAGGGGTAGAGGAGTGACCGAGCGACCCTACCCCCACTGTTGTTTTCATATAGAGTTATATATACGTATGGAATAGGCGAGAAAAGAAATGTAATCTCCCTTCATATTGTGTATAAGAAACTAGACCAAGAGCTCCCCAGTGCTCTTATCAACAAAACACACAAAATGATGGACGGAATGTTGCACAATGGCAAAACATTCACCCCCAGTCACAGATCTGGGTTTAATCCATTGTTATTTTGCTCACCAAGCTACCCCAGTTCAGACATGGCCATATGCAAATCAGTCTTGACCCTGTGCCTCATGGGAACAGTCCAGCCCGAACTGCCAAGCCATGTCTTTCCTGGACCGGAATCAAGCATCCTCGGACCGGTTTATGGCTATCAGCCATCTTCAGCCAGGATAGCTTGACTCCAGTGGCTTAGTGAGCACGGGACCCACGTTTGGGCATACCCTTCCCACATAGGGTGAACAGCAAAACACACAAGATGATGGGTGGAATGTTGCACACTGGCAAAACATTCACCCCCAGTCACAGATCTAGGTTTAATCCATCGTTATTTTGCTCACCAAGCCACCCCAGTTCAGACATGGCCATATGCAAATCAGTCTTGACCCTATGCCTCATGGGAACAGTCCAGCCCGAACTGCCAAGCCATGTCTTTCCTGGACCGGAATAAAGCGTCCTAGGACCGGTTTCTGGCTATCAGCCATCTTCAGCAAGGATAGCTTGACTCCAGTGACTTAGTGAGCACGGGAGCCACGTCTGGGCATACCCTTCCCACATAGGGTGAACAGCAAGGCACACAAGATGATGGACGGAATGTTGCACAATGGCAAAACATTCACCCCCAGTCACAGATCTGGGTTTAATCCATCGTTATTTTTCTCACCAAGCCACCCCAGTTCAGACATGGCCATATGCAAATCAGTCTTGACCCTGTGCCTCATGGGAACAGTCCAGCCCGAACTGCCAAGCCATATCTTTCCTGGACCGGAATCAAGCATCCTAGGACCGGTTTCTGGCTATCAGCCGTCTTCAGCCAGGATAGCTTGACTCCAGTGGCATAGTGAGCACGGGACCTACGTCTGGGCATACCCTTCCCACATAGGGTGAACAGCTAAACACACAAGCTGATGGACGAAATGTTGCACAATGCCAAAACATTCACCCCCAGTCACAGATCTAGGTTTAATCCATCATTATTTTGCTCACCAAGACACCCCAGTTCAGACATGGCCATATGCAAATCAGTCTTGACCCTGTGCCTCATGGGAACAGTCCAGCTCGAACTGCCAAGCCATGTCTTTCCTGGACCGCAATCAAGCATCCTAGGACCGGTTTCTGGCTATCAGCCGTCTTCAGCCAGGATAGCTTGACTCCAGTGGCTTAGTGAGCACGGGACCCACGTCTGGGCATACCCTTCCCACATAGGATGAACAGCAAAACACACACGATGATGGACGGAATTTTGCACAATGGCAAAACATTCACCCCCAGTCACAGATCTGGGTTTAATCCATCGTTATTTTTCTCACCAAGCCATCCCAGTTCAGACATGGCCATATGCAAATCAGTCTTGACCCTGTGCCTCATGGGAACAGTCCAGCTCGAACTGCCAAGCCATGTCTTTCCTGGACCTGAATCAAGCATCCTAGGACCGGTTTCTGGCTTTCAGCCGTCTTCAGCCAGGATAGCTTGACTCCAGTGGCTTAGTGAGCACGGGACCCACGTCTGGGCATACCCTTCCCACATAGGATGAACAGCAAAACACACAAGATGATGGACGGAATTTTGCACAATGGCAAAACATTCACCCCCAGTCACAGATCTGGGTTTAATCCATTGTTATTTTGCTCACCAAGCTACCCCAGTTCAGACATGGCCATATGCAAATCAGTCTTGACCCTGTGCCTCATGGGAACAGTCCAGCCTGAACTGCCAAGCCATGTCTTTCCTGGACCGGAATAAAGCATCCTAGGACCGGTTTCTGGCTATCAGCCATCTTCAGCAGGGATAGCTTGACTCCAGTGACTTAGTGAGCACGGGACCTACGTCTGGGCATACCCTTCCCACATAGGGTGAACAGCAAAACACACAAGATGATGGACGGAATGTTGCACAATGCCAAAACATTCACCCCCAGTCACAGATCTAGGTTTAATCCATCGTTATTTTGCTCACCAAGCCACCCCAGTTCAGACATGGCCATATGCAAATCAGTCTTGACCCTGTGCCTCATGGGAACAGTCCAGCTCGAACTGCCAAGCCATGTCTTTCCTGGACCGGAATCAAGCATCCTAGGACCGGTTTCTGGCTATCAGCCGTCTTCAGCCAGGATAGCTTGACTCCAGTGGCTTAGTGAGCACGGGACCCACGTCTGGGCATACCCTTCCCACATAGGATGAACAGCAAAACACACAAGATGATGGACGGAATTTTGCACAATGGCAAAACATTCACCCCCAGTCACAGATCTGGGTTTAATCCATCGTTATTTTTCTCACCAAGCCACCCCAGTTCAGACATGGCCATATGCAAATCAGTCTTGACCCTGTGCCTCATGGGAACAGTCCAGCCCGAACTGCCAAGCCATGTCTTTCCTGGACCGGAATCAAGCATCCTAGGACCGGTTCCTGGCTATCAGCCGCCTTCAGCCAGGATAGATTCACTCCAGTGGCTTAGTGAGCACGGGACCCATGTCTGGGCATACCCTTCCCACATAGGGTGAACAGCAAAACACACAAGATGATGGGTGGAATGTTGCACACTGGCAAAACATTCACCCCCAGTCACAGATCTGGCTTTAATCCATCGTTATTTTGCTCACCAAGCCACCCCAGTTCAGACATGGCCATATGCAAATCAGTCTTGACCCTATGCCTCATGGGAACAGTCCAGCCCGAACTGCCAAGCCATGTCTTTCCTGGACCGGAATCAAGCATCCTAGGACCGGTTTCTGGCTCTCAGCCGTCTTCAGCCAGGATAGCTTGACTCCAGTGGCTTAGTGAGCACGGGACCCACGTCTGGGCATACCCTTCCCACATAGGGTGAACAGCAAAACACACAAGATGATGGACGGAATGTTGCACAATGCCAAAACATTCACCCCCAGTCACAGATCTAGGTTTAATCCATCGTTATTTTGCTCACCAAGCCACCCCAGTTCAGACATGGCCATATGCAAATCAGTCTTGACCCTGTGCCTCATGGGAACAGTCCAGCTCGAACTGCCAAGCCATGTCTTTCCTGGACCAGAATCAAGCATCCTAGGACCGGTTTCTGGCTATCAGCCGTCTTCAGCCAGGATAGCTTGACTCCAGTGGCTTAGTGAGCACGGGACCCACGTCTGGGCATACCCTTCCCACATAGGATGAACAGCAAAACACACAAGATGATGGACGGAATTTTGCACAATGGCAAAACCTTCACCCCCAGTCACAGATCTGGGTTTAATCCATCGTTATTTTTCTCACCAAGCCACCCCAGTTCAGACATGGCCATATGCAAACCAGTCTTGACCCTGTGCCTCATGGGAACAGTCCAGCCCGAACTGCCAAGCCATGTCTTTCCTGGACCGGAATCAAGCATCCTAGGACCGGTTTCTGGCTCTCAGCCGTCTTCAGCCAGGATAGCTTGACTCCAGTGGCTTAGTGAGCACGGGACCCACGTCTGGGCATACCCTTCCCACATAGGGTGAACAGCAAAACACACAAGATGATGGACGGAATGTTGCACAATGGCAAAACATTCACCCCCAGTCACAGATCTGGGTTTAATCCATCGTTATTTGGCTCACCGAGCCACCCCAGTTCAGACATGGCCATATGCAAATCAGTCTTGACCCTGTGCCTCATGGGAACAGTCCAGCCCGAACTGCCAAGTGCTCTTATCAAGGCATATATTCTTACGGGTGATGACACTATGAGCACAATTGGAGCTTTAACTGCTGAACCTGTGAAGTTTCAAAAAGGATTTGCTGGGACAGAAGATGAATGTGACTTTAAAGACGTAGATAAATACCTTGTGCGTGTGTGGAAAACGATATCTGACTGTCAAACAATTGATGATCTTCGATACAGTGAGTTCAAGAGATCAGTCCTTCTAAGTGACCTTCTACCGACATCATATTCTGTGCCTGGACATATTAAAAGAGTGTTCTTCTTGATCAGATGTGTAAATGTTTGGGATCATGCATATGTAGAGAAAGATCCATGTGAATTTGGTTGGAAAGATATTGATGGGGTACTAAAACCTACAAAATTTCTAAAGCCTCTAACGACAGAACTTACACGTACATGTACTTGTAAATCCTGTGCTACAAAAAGATATTCCCTTCGACATGCTGTTCTCAAATGTTCACAGGGACCAATGAAGGCTTGGGTCTGGTTGCTATCTGGCCTAGACCACACTAATTTATTAAATGAAAAAGATGGCCAGATAGATACATTTCATACTTTTATATATATACACCACACCTAGCCAATAATCCTAAGCAGGCAATGTCATCATTGTAGTACATTTTTACTTATTTACATATTTTTGAAATATTTACATATGACCAAAAACAAGGCACAAGTATTAAGACTTTTTCACCATAAATACAAAAACACATTTACACACAATCATAAATGAAAAACATTTATGTAGACACCTTAGACAAATTGGGGGCGGGATAGAGATGCCTCAATTGATTTCACTACTGGGGCACCAGTCCTAATGTAAAATACACAAAGAAGCGGCCTAAAAATAATTCATACAGGCTAGCTTGTTAATTATGCTGGAAAACACTTATAAAGGTCTGCTTGCAGGGGAAAATGTTTCCAACTACATTACTGTAGCACCCAATACAGCTCATATTCCAGCATAAGGTCAATGCGTTTCGAACCCTGATTCTGTTTTACGGGTTCTCCTCAGGACATGGACTGGAGGTGGCCTTCTCTGTATTATCTTGTTTTGCTCCAAAACTGATGTCTACAGTTCAATGGAGGGCGGGGACTCTTTGGCCATTCTTTTTTGTAAGTAATCACTTCTGCCTGGAGATGCAGTGTTGTATGTTACGAACACACTATGCTCGGAGCTTGAAAGAGCTGCGGCTCCGGCGTGGTCCTGGCGGTGGCACGGCTAATTCTGCCTCCGCACCATCGCGCGGTCAGCGGTCTTTGTCCTTTATCTTTTATAAGTTTTTCATCGAGTGTACCGCTCCCCGGCTGCAATCTCGTCCTTAGTCGTCCAAGTTGAAACGCAAACGCGAATCACGTGAACTGTAGACATCAGTTTTGGAGCAAAACACGATAATACAGAGAAGACCACCTCCAGTCCATGTCCTGAGGAGAACCCGTAAAACAGAATCAGGGTTCGAAACGCGTTGACCTTATGCTGGAATATGAACTGTATTGGGTGCTACAGTAATGTAGTTGGAAAAATGTTCCCCTGCAAGCAGACCGTTATAAGTGTTTTCCAGCATAATTAACAAGCTAGCCTGTATGAATTATTTTTAGGCCGCTTTTTTTTGTATTTTACATTAGGACTGGTGCCCCAGTAGTGAAATCAATTCAGGCATCTCTATCCCGCCCCCAATTTGTCTATGGTGTCTACATGAATGTTTTTCATTTATGATTGTGTGTAAATGTGTTTTTGTATTTATGGTGAAAAAGTCTTGATACTTGTGCCTTGTTTTTGGTCATATGTAAATATTTCAAAAATATGTAAATAAGTAAAAATTGACTACAATGATGACATTGCCCACGTAGGATTATTGGCTAGGTGTGGTGTATATATATAAAAGTATGAAATGTTCTCAAATGTTCAACATTTGGCAAATGTACCACGAGCGATTGTCAAAACAAAGTGAACAATGAAAATGTGTCTACAACAAGAGTGATAAACATTTTTTTTCCTATTCAGATCATAAACATTGTTTTGTGCATACATAAAAGGATTAAAAAACATTATTATTTGTTTCATTTCAATATATGTTTCTTCCTCTATTATAGCAGCGATTTTGGAAAATGGTGGAAGGGTTGCTCTGAGGAGGTATTTTCTGTCTCCATAAGACTGCTTGACCCCAAAAACCTGTTTTGACACAAAGTACATAGATCTCATGGTTCCTGAAATATTACATCCTCACATCAACACATTTGCCATTTAAAATCTGTCTTCTAGAAAAATTCAGCCCGGCAATGTCTACCCAAGCTACATTACTTCTCTAATGATCCAAAAACACTAATCAAAAATGAAAATCTGGACAACATTTTTTTCACAGAGGTATATCAAGGGGTTTGGATTAGAAAGTAGAAAGGAGGCAGAAAGCACTACTCCACCATGTAAAATGTGCATAGTCCTCTTGATTGAACTGCAATGTGAGATTTCATATTGTATTAGAGTATTATAAATAAATCTGAAACCCAGTGGGGAAAGGCAAACAAATCTCCAACATCCCGCATGTGGGAAACATCACCTGATTCAGCAACCAAGGTCACAGACTTACATGGACCTGCAGCAGGTAAGAGAAGTCTGACTGGAACCACAGGAGGTAGCTAGTATGCACGCTCGGGCACTGAGGGCCATACATTGCATGACACATACCAATATTCATCAAAAAGCCAACAATGCAGGTTAATAATGACTTGAACAATGAAATGAAAATGTGTACCACGCACTACTACCCGAAGGTGTCTAGGCGCCCAAGGTTCTGACTGAAAGGGAGGAAGGAAAAAACCCAGAAACTGAGAGTTAGTTATTAAACAATGAAAAGGAAACAGGAGTTTCCATAAAAATAGGTATTATGAGCCATGCAGTAATACAAAAACACAAGCTGTCTGGGCTAAGGAGTGGGTCCACGGATGGCTCCTGGATTGGGGAACCCACTGATGTAAGTTTTATGTGTGTGTCTCGATTATTATAAAAAAATTGTGATGACACTCACCAACCAACCTAGGGGGTAGGGTTCACATCAGGTAGTCACATCCGTCAGACAGTGTATTAGGTACATGGTTGGGAATCTACATGAAATATGGCAAATGTGCAGCATGTTTAATCTTCTGTTGGTATGGCAAGTTTCATGAGCAGCCATCAAGGAGGAGGCAAAGTTAAATGAGAGGGGAAGCAAAACAGTTTAATCTCCTAATACCTTTGGTACTCTGTAATGAATCTGCATGTAATTTGGCAGGCTCTTAGCATGTTATGCCCGGTACAGGAACCTCAGATTTCATGTAGATCTGAGAATGGGGCAAGGTAAATGGGGAGGGATTAAAGCAACATTTATTTGTTAATAACTTTGGTGCAGTTTTACGATATGAACAACACTTGGCAGACACCATGTTTAGCTTACTTGCGAAATTTTGAGTTTCATTCAAGCCTGTAAACAGGGGTGGGGGCTCACTTAAAGAGGTGGTGAAAAAAAACAGTATTTCCCATTTTAATTCCCATAAGGAATTTTGCTCTCTGCTCAAGAAAGAAAAAATGTAGGGAATTATAGCAAACTTGACATAAAACAAACATTTTACCTGGGAAAGTGCCGCTACTTGGTCTGGGCTAAATCCAATCAGTAGTTTTCTAGTTTTTTCAAGTTGTTTTTTAACATAAAGCAAGATGTCCATCACCGTGCGTGGGTGGGGGTTTGGATGCAGGACCTGGCTTTGCCTTGTCCATTGTGCTGCCTCCGCCCAAGGTTGCTGCCCCTGCCTCCCTTGCACTACATTGTCCAAGTTTTTGCCTCTACCCCTCGCTCCAGTCCTGTGTGACTGTTGTTCTATCACTGCCCTTTGCACCTGCCATGCACGGGCAGTCTGCTGCCTCTACCCACTTCCTTCCTGCCCTCTGTTGGCCTAGTCCATGCACCTGCCCCGTCCTTTCTGCCCTGAATGGTCCAATGTGCTGCTACTGCCTTCCTAGTTTAGCTTGTTGTCCCTGCCCACTCGTCCTGCTTCTATTGCCCAAGTCTATGCCCTTGTCACTGCCCTTCTGATTAGCCTCAATGGTTAGCTTGCTCCTCCTACACTGCTTTCTCCTGCCTTCCAAAGTCTGTGTCCATGCCTCTGCCTCCTACCTTTTACCCACCATGTTCCATTGACCAGCCACTGTCCCTCTTGTCTACTCTGAGTATTCTGTCACACTGCCACTGACTCTCCCACCTGCCCTGCATGGTTAGATTGCTGCACTTGTCCCTTCTCCCTTCCACGCTGCACTCAGTTGTCCATGTGCAGTGCACATAAATCTCCCTCCTGCCCTACATGACCCTCCTGATGCCACTGCCCCTCTTGCCTGCCCTATATGACCCTTATGCTGAGACTGCCCATCCCCCTGCCCTGTGTTCTCAGCTTGCTGTCTCTGTCCCTGTCCTCTGTAGTCCGAATCCATGCTCCTCACCCGCCCCCTACCTCCTACTCTCCATGCTTCTTTGTTTTGCCACTGCCCCTCCCTCCTTCCCTCCAGGGTCCACTGTGCTGCCTCTCCCTATCCCTCCTGCCCTGCATGGTCTGTTGTGCTGCCACTGCTCTTCCCGCCTGCCCCGCAGCGGGCGGGAGTCCTATCCCCTCCCTCATGCCTTCCATAATCTGTTGGCATGCCCCCACTCCCTCCCTCCTGCCCTCTATCTCTTGTGCTGCAACTGCCCCTCCGGCTTACCTTCTATGATCAGCTTGCTATTTTCATGTTTTGTTTTCATCCAATTGATCACTTTATTATTTGTTGAACTTAGGGTACATGATTGGTGTTACAGTCAAAGCTGTCAACGTTGCCACAGGGAAACCAGTGATTCTGGGCAAATCGCTTAATCTCCCCGTGCCTTAAACCAAATCGAATATGTCCTTGTATAATGTAACTGATGCTCATGTAGAGAGCTTTGAAACCTTTGCGGCACGCAGTGCTACATAAAACTGCAAAATGAAAAACAAATACACGTTTTGCACACTTCTGTCATTGGGCTATACTGGGCCTATGCTTCAGCGATAATTGGCATACCTTTAGGCTACATTTGAGCTTTTCTATGGTGGCCATCTTGGAAAACTTTTGTGCTATGAAGCTCCCTCATTTACTGCAGTAGCCATAGTAGAAAATACTTTCTATTTTACACTTCAATGCCCTCAAAATGGAGTTCAGATGTGCCACATTTTTGTCATAAATTCAGAAAGTTAGCATTCTAGCTTTCATGCCAATTTGGCTGTCTCTGGCCTGAAATTGATTCTACTTCAATATATGTCTGTGGCAGGAATACAAAATAAATTCTCCCGATTATTTCTTTAAAATCTCCCATTTTCCTCTTTTTTAATGTTGGCATGTATGCTCTAGTTGCTCATTGGAACACTGTGATAACGCTGCAGTTGATGAGGGAGTTTACTGGCAGCCTGTTGCTGGTGTTGAAAATAGATATTTCAGTTTGGCTGTCAGAATGTTTTAATGAATAGATGAGGAAGATATCCGCAGTAGAAAATGCTTTTTCACTTCGATGGGCTACCCCCCACCTTCTACTCTCCACGGTCCACTGTGCTGCCACTACCCATCCCGGCTGCCCTGCATTGTCTTTTGTGCTGCCAGTGCACCTCATGCTTGCCTTGCATGATTAGCTTATTGCCCCTGCCGCCTCCTGCTCCCCGTTGTCTCAGTCTGTGCCCCTATCTTGTCCCTCCTTCCTTCCTAGTTTGTTGGGATGCCCTGTCCGCTCCTTCCTGCCCTCCATGGCTCATTGTACTGCAACTGCCCCTCCTGCCTTTCCTATATAGTCAGTTTGTTGCCCTTGCCTCCCCCCCCCACCCTCAGTTATCCAGGTGCATGGCCCTTTGCCCTTCCTATTGCTTTTCAGTGCCGGTTGTGCTGCACTGCCCTCCAGCTTGCTCTGTGTAATGTATTGTGCTTCCGCTACCTCTGGTGCCTGCCCTGTAAGGTCAGTTTGGTGCCCCTGCCACCTCCCGCCTGCCCTCTACTGTCCGATTCCATGTCCCTACCCCATTCCTCCTGCCCTCTGTGGTCTGTTGTACCACACATGCTAACATTGTGAACTTGGTTAGAGGAAGCTTTTGAAAAAATCTGGGGAATTGATTTTCTCTATTGACTTACGTTGAAAAATTATGACATTTAAGGTGCTAAAATAAAGCCCCTCAGGTCTTAAAAAATTGGGAGACTACCATCTGAATCAGGTCTGTTGGCATGTTTGGTTCTATGCCACTGCCTCTCTCTCCTGTCCTCAATGGTCCATTGTATTGCTACAGCCTCTCTAGTCTGCTCTGCATGGTTGGTTTGCTGCCCCTGCCCTGTGCCCTGCCCTGCATGGACTGTTGTTCTTAAACTACCCCTCCCGCCTGCCCCGTGTGGTCCATTGAGCTGCCACTGCCCTCCCCACCTGCCCAGCATGGTCAACTTGCTGCTTCTGCCCCTTCTTCCTGGCCCTCAATTGTCCTAATCCTTGCCCCTGCCTTCCCACAGTGGTCTAATGGACAACTAGTTCACTAACATTGTGTATTTATTACAAAAGTGTGGTAACTGATTCTCATGTAAACCGTTCCAATACCTTTGGGTCACGTCCGTGCAATATAAAACTGCAAAAAGAAAAGAAACTAAGTATTTTGCACAATTCTGTCATTGGGCTATACTTGGGCTATGCTTGGGTGATATGTGGCCTATATTTGGGCTCTTTCTTCTATGTGGCCATCTTGGGAGATTGTTTTCATATGAAGCTCCCTCATTTCCTCATTTACTGCTGTAGCGACAGTAGAAACTGCATTCAGTTTTCTACTACAATGCCATCAAAATGAGATGGCGTTCAGATGTTTCACACTGATCATAAATTCAGAAAGTTAGCACTCTAGCTGCCCATTAGAACACTGTAGTATAGTTGGAGTTGATTACAAGAGAGTTAACTAGCAGTCTGCTGCTGGTGTTGAAAGTAAATGTTGCAGTCTGCATATCAGAATGTTTTAATGAAATAGATGAGGAAGATATTTGAGAACTCATTTAAAATGTACCCTATTTTTGCTTTCTACAGCACTAATCATAATTTCTATGACAAAATTAACCCCCTCGTTTTGTTCCTTTTTAAAGGAAATGTTTTAAGTTTTACTGGTTTGATTCAATCAAGATGGATTCAGGACTGCCACACTCACACATGCCAACATTTTAGAAGATGATAGTGGGAGCTTTTTTTAAAAAAATCAGGAGAATGTATTTCTCCCATTTACTTCTATTGAAGCCTCAATTGGGTCTATTGACTTATACTAAGACTAAATGAAAATATAGTTTTTTTCCATACCTGTCAAGAGCACAGAGAAAGCGCTACAGCATGCACAGACAATGTGGCAAAAAGTTTGTAAACTGGCCTGCAGGAGCTGGTTACTGGCGGTGCATACTCCGATTCCCTGTCTGCAGAAGCCTGCTGAGGAATCAGGTTTTAAAAGGGGGTGGTGATGGAAGGAGCATCTGAATCAATCAAACACTCACACCCATTCAAAAGATCTGGGTTTAATCCATCACCGTTCTTTAGCCCACTCTGCCACCCTAGTTCAGACATGGCTATATGCAAATCAGTCTGACCCTGTGCCTCATGGGAACAGTCCAGCCCGAACTACCAAGCCATGTCTTCCCTGGACCGGAAACAAGCTTCCGAGGACCGGTTTCTGGCATTCCAGCCGTCTTCAGCCCGGCTTGCTTGAATCCAGTGGCAAAGTGAGCAAGGGACTCATGTCTGAGCATACCCTGCCACACTTATGGCGGCCAAAAGCGGTACAAAAGGGGGTGGTGATGGACGGAGCATCTGAATCAATCAAACACTCACACCCAGTCAAAAGATCTGGGTTTAATCCATCACCGTTCTTTAGCCCACTCTGCCACCCCAGTTCAGACATGGCTATACGCAAATCAGTTTGACCCTGTGCCTCATGGGAACAGTCCAGCCCGAACTGCCAAGCCATGTCTTCCCTGGACCGGAAACAAGCTTTCGAGGACCGGTTTCTGGCATTCCAGCCGTCTTCAGCCCGGCTTGCTTAAATCCAGAGGCAAAGTGAGCAAGGGACTCACGTCTGAGCATATCCTGCCACACTTATAGCGGCCAAAAGCGGTACAAAAGGGGGTGGTGATGGACGGAGCATCTGAATCAATCAAACACTCACACCCAATCAAGAGATCTGGGTTTAATCCATCACCATTCTTTAGCCCACTCTGCCACCCCAGTTCAGACATGGCTATATGCAAATCAGTCTGACCCTGTGCCTCATGGGAACAGTACAGCCCGAACTGCCAAGCCATGCCTTCCCTGGACCGGAAACAAGCTTCCGAGGACCGGTTTCTGGCATTCCAGCCGTCTTCAGCCCGGCTTGCTTGAATCCAGTGGCAAAGTGAGCAAGGGACCCACGTCTGAGCATACCCTGCCACACTTATGGCGGCCAAAAGCGGTACAAAAGGGGGTGGTGATGGACGGAGCATCTGAGTCAATCAAACACTCACACCCAGTCAAAAGATCTGGGTTTAATCCATCACCGTTCTTTAGCCCACTCTGCCACCCCAGTTCAGACATGGCTATATGCAAATCAGTCTGACCCTGTGCCTCATGGTAACAGTCCAGCCCGAACTGCTTACCCATGTCTTCCCTGGACCGGAAACAAGCTTCCGAGGACCGGTCTCTGGCATTACAGCCGTCTTCAGCCCGGCTTGCTTGAATCCAGTGGCAAAGTGAGCAAGGGACTCACGTCTGAGCATACCCTGCCACACTTATGGCGGCCAAAAGCGGTACAAAAGGGGGTGGTGATGGACGGAGCATCTGAATCAATCAAACACTCACACCCAGTCAAAAGATCTGGGTTTAATTCATCACCGTTCTTTAGCCCACTCTGCCACCCCAGTTCAGACATGGCTATATGCAAATCAGTCTGACCCTGTGCCTCATGGGAACAGTCCAGCCCGAACTGCCAAGCCATGTCTTCCCTGGACCGGAAACAAGCTTCTGAGGACCGGTTTCTGGCATTCCAGCCGTCTTCAGCCCGGCTTGCTTGAATCCAGTGGCAAAGTGAGCAAGGGACTCACGTCTGAGCATACCCTGCCACACCTGGCTTCAAGGAGCCTGAGGGGATTCCAATCCCCTCACGCTCCCATAAGGCTTTGTTCTTTTTTGTTAGAACATTCTGCCCTCTAGTGGCAGAATGTTCTAATAACCTTATAGCCCTTTGTTGCTGGGCTATACTGGCTAATAAAGTCCCTTCCCTTTGTTAAAGGCCCGCGCCTTTGGCTTGGGCCTTTAACGCTGGAGAAGGCCTTTAATAGCCGGTATAGACCTTTACGGCGGGCTATAAGGCTATATTATGCTCATCATAATAACATGGTGCTCGAAATTATCCGGTTATGCCTTACCCAGAATATATTCCTATTTGGGGAAGAACTATATCGACAAGTCAAAGGAAAGGCAATGGGTTTTTCCTTTAGCCCAAGCTACGCAGTGGTGGGAACAACATTTGGCCTGGAACTCGAACAATGACAAATATGTCAACAAGACGATAATGTGGTTGCGATACATCGACAATCTCTTTATCATCTGGGATGTTTCAGAGAAGGATTTTTCTGAATATTTCAGGGTCTTGAACAAAGCCCATGCAAAAATGACATTCACATATATGATTAGTCAGTCACAGGTTATTTTTTGGGATACAGAGATCGACATCCAAGATAATCAAATCTATACCGCACTGTATAGAAAACAAACAGCTACTAATGCAACTCTACATGCTGGGAGCATTCACCAACCCACCCTGATTATTAACATCCCCTATGGGGAGTATTTAAGGATCCACAGGATATGTTCGCCAGAAGACAAGTGGCAAAAACATAGTAAGCAGACCTACCACAGATTCAAACGAAGAACATATAATCACAAGACAATTACAACATGTCTAAAGAAAACCTCAACAAGATGAAGAGTTGAACTAATTAAGGATAAAGAAAAAGATCCAAACAAATCAGTGGACACAATCAGCCTCATTACCATATACTCCACGAAAGCTAAGCAAATCAATTAAATTGGAGCATCTTACATCTAGACTCCACAGTATCCCAAATTGTAGGTAAAAACCCGAGCATTATGTTTCGGAGAGCAAGAAAAATCAAGGATCAGTTAGTCCACAGCCATTTTCGGAATAAAAATAAACTAGATGGGTGGCTAAGACAAAAAGACTTTTTCAAGTGTAACAACTGTAAAGTTTGTCAAATTGCTAAGTGCACAAAAGAGATCGGAATGGCTAACAATAAAATCTGGAGAATGAACCAACTGATAACTTGTAAAAGCCAATTTGTTGTGTACATAATCTAATGTCCATGTGCTCTAAAATATGTTGGGAGTGCTATATGCAAACAAAACCAACGCATTTTAGAACATGTGAGAGCGACAGTCAACACAGAACACAGTAACACAGTGGCCAAACACATGGAACAATACTATGAATGGGCCTGAATAAAGCGGAGTTTTTATGCTATTGAATCTGTCGAACGCCACGAGAGAGGTGGTGTCAGGGAACGTAAACTAAGGCAAAGAGAATCGCAACATATCCTTGGTTTGCGTACCTTGACTCCAAATGGATTGAATCAGGAAGAAGAACTTTACTCTTTGTAAATGGCCTTCCCCCTCCCCTCCTTTTCCTGTTCTGCCTTCCGTATTTGCCCAGAATACATTCATTAATACAGCACGTTTCATTTGCATTGTTGAGCACTTAGATATATAGGCAAAGGGTTGATAGCCCGGATCCATTTATTGTGATGAAATCTTTTATCAAAAGAGGTCACAATTTGATGAAAATTGACAATGTGTGGCTGGGTAGTTGAGATAGAACAACAACAAAAAAATGATTGGACCCACTAGAGGGTCACAAGACTCTATACTTGGAACTGCTCCAAGAATAATATGTGTGATTGTATCTTATGAATTGGCGCCATTTGATTAATTATTTTGGATTGCATTAATATCCATTAGGGGTCAAAAATATATAAGTACGATTGGGCATAGCATGCCGCCTAATTAGTAAATGTATGTTGTTCGCTGTTATCCACATATTAATTATCACAAAAATGTATTTAACATATTCTAGTTGCCCTACTGATTCTGAAGCAAAAGGACTATATGTGGTCAGAACAGCAGGTTTACATTTGAATGATTTATGTAGTTGATGTGGTATAACTATCTAAAATAGGATCAACATAATCGATTTAGTGAAATGTTATTTTTAGCACCTAACGATAAATGTTCTCAATTATGGGCATCTATTGAAATAAGTTTGAGAACTGCTGCGTTTGTTGCCCGTGAACAAGGTCTTTGTAAGACCGAAACGCTTTGGGGCTATTGTTGGTCCTGGCTTACATGGTATTTGAAAAATAAAAACAAGAAATATGAGCGACCGGTGAGTGGTGACTGAACTTTTCTTTTGAAGAGACATGGTAAATATATATATATATATCAATCACCTTCTCCACCGTATCCTTGAACTCCCCTTCCGCGGGAGGGAACGGAATGCGAACCACCATTCAGTGCTCAATAGGTTTTTATTTTCTTGCCATCAAAAATGTCTTTAACATATTCTAGTTTCCCTAATGAAGCAAAAGGACTATATGTGGTCAGAACAGCAGGTTTATAATTTGAATGAACATTTTCAATTGGAATGGCCACTAAATTTGTGCATTCAGTTTTACTGACAAGAATATACAGCACACAATAATGTGTGGAAACCAGTTTTCAGTGAATAATTATCATTTGCGCATCACCATGTAAAAGTGTCTTGATATGTTTTGATTCTATTAAAATGTTTGTTTCAGTCACACTTCAGAATAACAAACAAAATGTGCATCATGTTTACTTACTTCACTGCTGATATATTCTGAAATATGTGTACACTTCATTTATAGGTATTTGAATGGGGTTGTGTGACAACAAAATTACATCCTACAACCTTTTCTTGCACATTCCCCGTACCTCAGTAAGGTTGTTACATAATTCTCTTGAAAAAGTGTCTTGCTTTGCAGTCAGAGAAAGAGAATAACTGCCAATCCCCATGTTAAAATATAAGCAGTTATTTTTCAAAAGGCATAGCCTGACATTTGACCTCTGTCTTTGAAGCACAGGAAATGTGGCTAAATAAATAAAAAAAATGTGAAGGAAACTTTATTTATTGCTCTTTCGTGACCCACAGTTTGGGAAACTGGCTACCCAGCATTTTCAACTTTTTGTAACCTGTTCCCAACAAACTTTGAATCAGGAAATCTAGTACACAAGAAACTCGCTTTACCTAATGTCAATATGAATTCTTTACAGTCCAGCTCTAGCCATTCCTAGTGTCCCTGTCTGATTCCTGTATTTAGTTGGGGCAGTGGAAGAAGGATACTAGCATTGCTGAAAGTATTAGAATGTTTTCACTGCATCATTGGACTGCAGATGCCCTCTAGTACTTTCTGAAACCAATGTAAAAAAATCCTTCCTTGGCAACCAGTTGGAGTATATTTAGGCTTCTCCAACGAGTAGCTCATGAGCTGCTGGTACCTCACCGACTACCAGCAAGTAGCTCCCCTGTGTGTATCACAGCTTACTAAATTTGAACTTTTTCACATGGTTAAATTGGTATATGCATGCCAAAATTGTCTATTTAGGACAAGCATGTGTGTATTTACAGAATTGATAAGCTGATGCTTGGTGAAATATGGCTGAATTTCCAAAATATATTTAAAACTGATTTTTGAGCGATAAATCATGTTTTAAGACTTATTACTAATATTTTTACTTTTGTGCCATGATCACAGCATTGTGGCTGGAATGTATAGCCTACATAGAGGCACCCAAAACAGAAAAAGCTTTTTTTACTTTACTACCAGGGCCGGACTGGCCATAGCAGGCACCGGGCGTTTCCCCGGTGGGCTGCCAGGGAGGGGGCCAGTTTTATGCCCCTGAGGGGCATTTTTGTTACAAGGGGTCGGCAATATTGGCCCCCTGTAACAAAATCGGCTGAAACCGGCCCCAACAAACAGCTTGAGGTGGCCCGACCAAGCAGTTTTCCAGGGCCATTTCTGTTCCCAGTCCGGCCGTTCTTACTACTAGCAACTTTGCCTGATGCAGTGAGGTGGTCACTGAAGGCAAAATTGCATATGGTGCCAAATAATGTTATCTTGTCTGATGTGGTCATTGTTAAAACACTACTAATAATAGTAGCTTGTGATGATTTTAATTGAACATAAGTTGCTCTTATTACACAAAAAGGTGGAGATCCCTGTATCTAAACCAATTCCACGTCATGAAAACATTGATGCATGCAGCTAATGTTCATGACAAGTACCATTCACTAGAGAGCATGGAAATGAAAACTTAATAATGATAAAAATATTGACATAAATGTCTAAAAAGTGGAATAATACCGCCCCTAACTTTGGCGTGAGATTGGGAGGCTTTTTTTGTGACAGACACACATAATTCCTTTGTACAATAAGGCAGAAAATTAAATAAAGAACAGGCATTAAGAGCCACACTTACGTAGCTTTTTTCATGTCGCAAATGGCCCTGTTAGCAGAATTGCGCCGTTTGCAACCAGAAGAAAATAACTTTTCTATGTACAAAGCCCATTTTGCCATTCAGTAACCTATTACCAAATCGCAAAATGGGTTAGCGATTCGTCAATAGGAAGGGGCATGTTATGGGTGTTTCTTCCTAATAGCGACTTGAAGTGGTATGCACGAATGTTGAGCAACCGAAAAGTGGTTGCAAACATTTGTCTTTTCCCATTCGCAAATAGGACAGGTTCCCAGGGGACCCCTTTCCCTTTGTGAATGGTTTCAAAAATGTTTTTTAAGAGCAGGCAGTGGTCCAGTGGACCACTACCTAAAAAAAATGAAAAACAAACTTTTCATCTTTGTGTTTGAAACGCATCCCTTTATTCATTGAGGTAAATGTCCTGCATTTAAAAAAAATGTTGCTTTATTTAAAAACCAACACAGACATGGCGGTCTTTCACCCCGGGAGACCACCATTCCTGTGTTTTTGGTGAATTCCAATGGGTCGCAAATGGCTACCTACCTTATGACTATTAGGGCCACATGTACGTAGGTTTCATTTTGTGATTATCTAATATCGAATTTTTGAGATTCAGTGTTAGGTATTCCCAAACACCTATGTACTAATGTGTCTTTGACAGATTTAGCGAATCCTAATGGGGTCGCAAATGACTTCATTAATAGTCATGAGATAGGTAGCAATTTGTGTCCCATTGGGAATCGCTAAAAACTCATGTATGGTGGCCTGTCTGTGTTTGCTTGTAAATAAAGCAACTTTTTTTTTTATAAATGCAGTGTTTTCCTTCAAGTCAAATGGGATGCGTTTCAAAAACAAAAATGAAAAGTTTTCTATTAATTCTTTAAGAGTAGGCAGTGGACCGTGGCACATCTACCTGCTCTTAAAAAAAGTTTTTGCATACACTTCCTGTGTGCGAATTGGTAACCCCCATCTTTAAGTTGGTGGTAAAATGCGAATGTTTTGTAACAGCATTTCAGTTGCAAAATATTCTTACATACCATTGCGAGTCGCTACTAGGAAGGGACGTCCTTATCTTGTCCCTTCCTAATACCGAATCACCAACCCATTTAGCAATTTGGTAATAGCTTCCGAATCGTAAACTGGGCCTTTTCACATAGAAAAGTAGAAAAATGCCTTTTCCAGTCGCAAACGGCTCAATTTGCAACATGAAAAAAGCTACGTGCATGTGGCCCTATATGAGGTAGGTCAATTGCGACCCCATTGAGAATCACTAAATGTGTCAAAGACACATTAGCACATAGATATTTGCGATTTCCTATTCACAAAAAATCGCTATTAGATAATCGCAAAATTAAACCGACGTGCATGTGGCCCTGAATGCAGTGTCTAAATCCACCTATAGTTTTCTCTGTTTGACTTGGACTCTGTGCTGAATTTAAAGGTATGTACCTCGTTTCTAATTTGACTGTTCTATCTGATGCTCTGTCACCTTGAGCACAGATGCTGAAATGTGAGCGCCTCATCCCTACAGAACAGTACAAGTCTGGAAACGCACTGTGCGGTGTGAGGCACGTCGCATACCTGGAATTCTGGTCAGCGCTGCCGTGCTTCACACACACTCAGCTATAAAAACTGCCGAGGCACGGCTAAGTTCACTAGACAGAGCTACACCTGGAAAAAAATATTCTGTCTGGAGGGCAAACTCCCCTGACACTGAAGAAAGGGCCTGAAGTGAACATTTCCCGCCGAGCAGACATTACATAAATGAGAAGCACTCTGAGGTTTGCAGTGCAATGTGTAAACGCTTTACAATGTAATATTATTTTATTAAGTGCAGACAGATGATGCAAAAGTGGAGATTATTAGCTATTGCCGTCCTTTTAACTCTACAATTGCTAAACTCAACGTGGAATATCAATGTTGACTTGGAAAGCTGTACCCTAAAATACATATCGTGGTGGGGTCCTATAAAGACCCCACCATGATATGTGCGGGGAAGTTTATGAGCGGGGAAAATTCCTTATATGCACGGGCTTAGCCAGAAAAGTGAAATACCCCCCACTTGAAACATACCCCAAATGGCACTGCTTGTCTCAGTGAGGCAAGTTAGCGCGACCCTCTTTTGATTCCTTCCACATGGGAATTCTGGAAGTAATTGTGTCTTTTAAGTCTTCATTCTTAATTAATTCGCCCATCCTACCTTACTTCCTTCTCTATATACATCCTTCCTTGTCGTCATCCACCTCTCTCTCAATCAGTCCGTCCATTCTTATTTGTCCTTTCTTTCATCCATCCATCCATCTTCCTACTCTCCTTCCATCTTTCTCTCAATCATCTTTACTTTTTTCCTACAGAACATTTCTCCTTCCTTCTATCAATCGATCTATCCTTCACTTCATCTATTTCTCCATTCACCCATCCATTAGTCTCTCTGTCCATCCACCCATCTCTCCATCCATCCTTCCTTCTCTCTTTCCTCCTCCATATCCCTCCTTCCCTCTGTCCCTTCCCTTTTCCCTTCCATCTTTCATACACTCTTGCTGCCTGTCTTGCCCTACTTCAGAGCTCCATCATGCTATTCCCTTGCAGTGGTTTCCACAAGCTTTTCTCTGGAGATCAGTGTCTCTGGTCAAAGGAGCAATGAACACCTTTTTAATGGTCGTATGCTGCACTCACTGCCAGTGGCCCCCACTCAAGCTGTTAAAGTGTGGGTGAGGTTTCCTGATACCCCTGCTTATATGTATGTCTACTCTCCCGTTATCAGATATAACATTCGGCAAGATTGATGCTTTTATCTCACATTTCATATGGTCATCTAAAAATCCCAGGTTCACTCATAAACAAGACAACCGAAAAAAATAGGTGGTTTAAATCGCGCAGACTATCGCAAATGGCAAATAGCCTTTCTTGCAAAACAAAGAATACATGGCTAGAAATAGAATAACAACTTATCATTTGACTCTTACTGTACTGCTCTCCTCACAATGAAGAAATTCAATTTAGACCATCCAAGATCAATTCTCACTGGGATACTATAAGCCATCCACTATCTAGATAACAAACTTGCACATAAAATGAAACACTCTACATTAGCCTCATTATGGCACCATCAAGTAAAAAAGATGGCGGCGCATTCTTCTACCAAGAATGGGCACATAAATTAATTCATCTTATTAAAGGAGGCTTAAGAATGATTCCAGTTCCATTCTCTGCAACCTCACAAAGCTAGACTTCTTTACATTTATTTAAATTAAGAGCACCATGTCTAAATTAGATCACTCACGACCCTGATCTGCCTCTTATATTTACAAAATGTATAAATGAGACCACTGCGCATCTAAAATATATACACTACTCACCCCTAATAACTCCAGACAGATAAAATACTCTGTACCAAATGTTCAGTGTGCATGGGTCTGTGGATTGAGAAGCAGCAATTGCTGCCCATCTACATCTTCAGAGCATCTTGTCCCCTAAGTCAGTGCTTCTGCTCGCTGCTGATAGTGGGCATATTACGGGCTACTCACCCCTGACATTCTATCCTCCTGGCCGCCCCATCCACTGGCCCTTCCTTTCTCCCCCCACAACGGGCCCTATACAAATGGTTGGTCTTCACTGCGTAGCTTTATTCCTTCTCACATAATGTCACCGTTGTTGTTGATGCACTATCAACATTAGACCAACTTTATTCATTTTATTACATCAAACCAATACACATAGGTAAACCTAGGGTTGTACAGTATGCATTTTGACCACAGGTTATAATTGTATTTACAATTCGGTACCTCCAGCACCGCATCGGATGTGTGTAGTGCCAGCAGGCAGCAACACCCATCTCCACTACCATTCTGTACCTCCACCACACCTGATGCGGGTTGTACCAGCAGGCAGCAACACCCATCTGAACTGTTTCCATTCAGAGGTGACCCACCGTCTACCTGCTAGTCTCAGCCACTAGGGCACTGCCTTGGCCTTGCTTACGCACCAGCTCTTACACCAATTGCTTCCTCCAAGCACCGGCATCGCGTGTAGGGCCAGAGAGTCCAGGACCACCAGCAGGTTGGCCCCCTCTCCCGCCCGCCCCGAGCCCTATTGATTGTCCTCCCTGCTCAAGGATCTGACAGTCCCAGCTACTAAGGAGTCCCCTACCATTCTTCTTGGCCAGGACCCCGCCCCTTATGTACCCCTAAAATAAGGGATGGGTGGGTGGGACACTCGATTCAGGCTGCGTCCCGCCGGGCGCCCGGGGCGAGAGAACAAAGAGGGCTTCCTGCTCATGTCCAGGCCTTCTATCCCCTCCCTCGAAGGTCCGCCCGTGCACCTCAGGGATGCCCCTAGATGTCTGCCCCTTGCATCTGGCATTTCCTGGCGACCCCTCCCAGCCTTCTCCTGTTACCGTGGCACGATGGCTCACGCCCGAAAGGGCCACTAAAGGCGCCCCGCCCCTAGGCGCAGGGTGGCGCCTTCTATTCCAGCTTTGGTCAGGCTCCAAGGCAGCAGCACACAACCCTTCTGACAATCGGGTCATGAGTAGGAGCACCGATGTGTCATAGTTCATTATTGCTTCTTCCATGAAGTCCTGTTTGGACGCAAAAACTTGCTCAGAGGACCCAACTTGGAATTGTTTACAAAAGAACAATACAACTAAAATAAAAAAACTGCCCAAAACTACAGATAATACAAGTATCAGTAAAACTGTCAGTCACAATACTTTTCTTTGGTGAACAACTAGTACATTTGAAGTTCAGTGGTTGCAAGAAACCTTTTATTTTATACATTTGAGGTCATGCGGCTGACCTTGGTCAAAAGTAATATTAGTAAAATCTTTTGCAGCTAACGTGTTTCTGTTGTCTAACTACTTGTTAGGCATTCTACTATACAATATAGAAGAAAACATATATAGATTGTATTGAACAGTAGCTCGCTTCGCAACCTTCCCAAGTTTAAGAAGTTTCTCCTGTAATTTCAGATATTTTCTTCAGAAGACGCATGCCCAATATCTGTATCTTTTTCCTGCCACTCGGAAGTTGTGTTCCTTTGTAAAGCAGAGTTAATGTTGATGAAACCTGGGATTATTAAAAGGTGCTGCTGCAGAGGAGTTTTGGCTCTGACAAAGTGATTAAGAGATAAAGGCAGCAATGTTCTAAAACAGTGGTTCCCAAACTTTTGACTCCTGAGGACCCCCATTGAGTCACTACTGGAAGCCGGGGACCCCCAAGCAATTTGAGTTAAATTTCAAATATTAAAACAGTAATTCGAAAAAAATACACACGGGTGCACACAAAACAACTACTCAAAGTACTTAGGGGCAGATTTACAATAAGTGACGCATCCATGCATATCAGCAGGGATGCGCCACTTATTGTGCGCCATGCCTCTGCCACCATTGATGCGCCGCATTTACAATGCTGCGCCTCATGGGGCAAAAAAGCACAGATGCATGACGCATCTGTGCCGTAAAGGTGGCGCATTGCTGGAGTTGCGTCGCAAGCGCCACACAGCTCCAGCAATGCTCTGGGGGGCCGAATCTTGTTAATGCTGCGTCAATCCTTATGCCTGCTTCAAGCAGGCGCAGGGTTTTGACGCAGCATGGGCCCCAAAGTGACTGAGTGAAATCTTGTAGATTTAACTCAGCCACTTTTAGGAGGCGTTCCTGCGCCGGAACACCTCCTTCTGGCTTTACAACGTGGCTTTACAACGTGGCGCATCTCCCAGATGCGCCACGTTGTAAATACCCTGCACCATGGCGCATCTTTTGCGTCGCCACTGCATCACGTAAGTGACGCAACGGCGGCGTAAAAGAGGCGCAAGGGGCTTGTAAATCTGCCCCATAGGAGTTTGGGGCCAGATGTACGACCATTTCATTTAGCGCCTCGCAATTGGCGACACATTGCGAGTGGCAAATTGCGAGTCGCTAAATGAAATGTACAACAGTGTGTTTAACACTGTTTCGGATTCCCAATGGGGTCGCAAATTGCGAGGTTCATTAATATTAATGAGCCTCTCGCAATTTGCGAGCCTATCAGGAATGCCAGCCCTCCTAGGTATGGTGCCTGCTGGGCTCTGCAGGCCACCATGTCTGGGACTGCTTTTAAATAAAGCAGTTAAAAAAAATGCAGCCCATTTACCATGCATTTTTGAAAAAAAGAAAATGAAACATTTTCGTTTCATTTTCTAAGGGCATGCAGAGGTCCCTGGGACCACTGCCTGACCTTAAAAAATAATTCTGGGACCCCTTCCCATTTGCAAATGCATTACCATCTACTTGAAGTAAGTGGTAATTGCGAGTGTTTTGCGACGCAAAACATTTGTACATGGTTTTAAGACTCGCTATTTGGAAGGGAATGCCCCTTCCAAATAGCAAGTTGCAAAACCTATTTAGCAAGTCGCAAACAAATTGGGACTCGCGAAATAGGCAATGTACATGGCCAAATACGTTTTTGCATGTGAAACCGGGTTCACGAACCCGTTCACACATATAAAAACGGATCGTACATCTGGCCCTTAGTATTTTATATTGAAGTAATAGCCCCTCTGTCACATGTATTTCATTTGTTTTATAGCACCTCTCATACCATTGTAGGATTTCAGAGCACTTTACATCACACACATAGAGACATTGAATCGTACATGTAAATCAGTGTGTATATAAAATGTTTAAAGAGTGCTTGGTCTGGAAAAGCACAAACTCAGGATTCAGAACATAACACAGTGGCTAGCACTGACTTTAACTTTAAAAATGTATTTCCACCCAAATAAATATTTTTAGCAGCATCAGGGTAATGAATAACTGGGAAAAAACAAAAGTTACTAACTGGTACCATGCAGTTTGCAAGCAGCTCTTTGAAGACAGTTTTAGGTCCCTCTGCTACATTACGATTGTCACTTATGAAGTGCACAGTAACAAAAGAATCTGTGACAAAAGCAGTAACCACAAACATATGCACATAAAATGCTGCTTTTTAAAATGCATGTTACACGTTCTTTGCAGTATGCACATTAACCCTCTGTGCTACATTAGTTAAGTCAAAGCTGCCACTAAACAAAACTCTCCTCGCTCCAGCAGGTACATTAATCACTGGCTTTATCTTGACACTTTTATTGCTGCTGGAAAGCTGCTAATTATACAAGAAACTTTTTTGTGCTTTTAAAACTGTTGCCTGCGGACCCCCTGGGAATGTGTCACGGACCCCTGGGGGTCCGCGGACCACAGTTTGGGAAACACTGTTCTAAAAGATTAAGAAGGCAACGAAAGGTAGATCTCTATGTTTAATTTTCTATTCTATTTTTCCAATCATATATAGTAGGGGAATCTCACATGCCCACTAAGCACTCAACCTTTGAGAAGAAAGACAAGTGGCTCACAGATTTCAGATAGAGGCCTCTAGATCAGTAAGAAAGGTTACTCACAGTGTTTGTGAGGGGAACGTGAAGATCAGTATGAGAAAAAGAACATGACCTAATGCAGAAAATTAAACCTGGCGTCCTTATGGTCCAAAGCCAATAGGCACTCTCCCTTTCAACAGCCTCAGCTGCAGATCTGGTGTGGCTCTCAAGGGTGTGCTTTTTGTTCTTTTATTTAATATTAGTATCAAGCCCTATTGCTAGTGTTCCATATCTTTGCAGATGCCATGCGGTTCAGGGATAGACTCCACGGCCCACATGGATTTATCCAGGTGTCTTTTCCAGCTGAGAAAGAGACATTCTCAGATGGAATCCCTGCCAAACTGAGGTTAAAATATAAGACCCAAAGGTGATGATGGACGGAGCGTTGACAATACAAACACTCACCCCCAGTCAACTGATCTGGGTTTAATCCATCACCGTTCTTTAGCTCACTCCGCCACCCCAGTTCAGACATGGCCATATGCAAATCAGTCTGACCCTGTGCCTCATGGGAACAGTCTAGGCCGGACTGCCAAGCCATGCCTTCAATGGACCGGAAACAAGCTTTCTAGGACCGGTTTCTGGCATTTCAGCCGTCTTCAGCCAGGATAGCTTGACTCCAGTGGCCATGTTTGAAATGGGGTGGCATGGTGAGCAAAATAACAATGGATTAAACCCAGATCTGTGACTGGGGGTGAATGTTTTGCCATTGTGCAACATTCCATCCATCATCTTGTGTATTTTAAAATATAAGACCCTACAGTGATATTTGACGTCAGAAATTTAAGCTAACCTCCCTGGATCAATGTCTAAACGTTCCACCTCAGTAAGCAATTTGGGAGCGGTTCCACATTATAGCAGAGATCCTGAGCTGTTGGCCTCGTATGAGGCCAATTTGTTATATCTTTAAATACCTTGACTTTCATTATTGGGTACAATCCTCTCTGGCATTGGTGCAACCCTGTTTTAACTACACCTATGGTATTCATCTTTGTCTTCCCAAAAATGCTCTATTTAAGATGCAGTGTGTTCAGAGATATGAGGACCCAGTTACTGATAGATTGATAATGTAATTACTTTTACTCTTTTCCATTGGAGTCTGTATTCAATTGACACTGGTTGCCCACCTGCGACTGAACTGTGGTTTGTGTCATTCACCCGACTTCTACTGGGAATGATCTCTTCTAGGTGTCATCTCTGTTTTCCTTCAGTTTATTGCAGTTTTCCTACTTCCACTCATCTCACAGTCGTGACCATTCTTTGCCAAACAGTGGAAACCCCCTATCACTATCAGTTCAAAATAGTCAATACCACCTGTGTTATAAAGTCACTTCTGGTCACCTCCTTTAACTGATGTTCTCTCTCATTGAGCGTTCCCTAGTGCCAAGATTCCTTTCTGGGCACATTTTGTGCTTAACAAGACATCCATCGCAGCCCACATACCCAAAGATAGTGAAAAGTATACCTTGATAGATTCGTAAAGCCTAAGTTATCCTTGAATATACTTATGTTGCTGTTGACCAGGATTCATGAAATCTGCAGATCTCAAACGCTATACACCACCTGCAGATGCTGACAAACCAGCCACAAAGACTCAGGAACCTGCTCTAAAAACAGAAAATACAACATGATGCGGTGAAGAGCTGTCTTTACATGAGGTGTGTCTGAAAGACATATTGAAGGGCAAAGGGACTTTGCAAACAAAGAGGAAGGTTGCGATGAGCTGCTCCCTCAGACCTAATGAGGAAAAAGGATGCAGAATCGAGCAAAATCCAATAATACAGGTCATGGGGAGGGGGATACTTTCTTGTATTGTATTAAACTTGAAGAAAACAGATTTATATTTTTTTTCTAAAAACAGAACAGCACTGTAGTGCAACTACTGGGCGGAGCATCCTGAAGAGACAGGATCAATAAAGACACATTCTTTGGTTCTGATTGAAGATGCAACATTTTAGGTTGCCCCAGGGTGTTGGTGTATTAGCTTTTGAGCAAAGCCTGTCCATTAGAACAGACATAGAGATGCGTGTTTGGGGAAGCTGGGCAGAAGTAGTAAAGTCCAGGCCAAAGGGATGGTAAAGCTAGAATGATGTATTTGGACACAGGATTAAAAGAAAGGACATTCTAAAAAACACTGATATTCAAAAAACAGATGTCAAAAAAGTGCCATTGCTTAGTGCCTGAAGTGATCCATAAGCAGCTAAGGTTTGAGAAACGTAGCAAAAAGATTTGGGAAGCCAGGTTGGAGATCGAGTATCGGAATTCCTTGATGACCCATGTATCACTACATTTTCTTTTTGGGAGTAGATAGTTTAAAAATCCCATTGTAGAATTCTAGTTGTATCGCTACTTGAAGCTCCACAGCAGCATTTCCGACGCTGATCACTTACACCGGGCGGTAAGGCAACCCTCTCTGTCTTTTTTCCTTAGTCCTTTTTGGGTAAGTTAATTTTGGTAATTGCAAAACCCTGATTGGAGCAGTCACAGAAATTACAAAAATTGTGTGTTGGCCGCCACTAATTTTTCTGCTCTGTGGATATTGCTAGAGAGGGCGTAAAACACAAAAATGACCATTTTCTTCCTCATTCATCTAGTGGTTTAGGGTAAGTAGGAGTGAGTTCAGCTCTGTTAACTGGCTAGTGTGTGCTATGGTTCAGGTAGGGGGAAGTTGGCTTACCTTGCAATTAGAGCTCGTGCGTAGTATGTGTAGTATCTGGCAGTTAATGAGGTCGCAGTCATTGTAAAACAGTCGGTGTTGTGGTATCAGTGAGGTCTAACAGGTGCCTCATCTTAAGTGGCCACATGGTAAGGCCCTGGGGTGGCTTCCTAGGTGGGGTGTCTGGGAGAGTCATACCAGCCTGCAGTAGTAGGTTTACCACAGCAAATGGAGTTTGCTTCCAAATAGATTGAGATTTGGGTCTTGGGGCTGCCAATCCTAGATACACTTTGCGGTCATAGCCATTTTGGTGACCGATGTTGCAAACGGAAGTCGATTTTTCCAAATCTGTTTGACCCTTTCTCTTTAAAAGATTTTGTACTGATACAAAGTTGGTGAGTCCGTTAGGCTCCGATCGGACATTGTTTCCTCTCTACAGTTCAGGGTGTGTAATTAATCTTAATATGGCACCAGGCAACAGGGCATCCGTCCAAGCCAGTGATCTACCCCACCTGTTCCATTACATCAGGGTTTCTATTTGGCAAAACTGTTACAGTTCTAGAATAATTGTGACTTTTACATTGCAGCAGTGCCCAAAAGATATATATATTTTTAAACATTGCTGGTAGCACTTCCAGGGTTGTAACTTTAATAACAAAAATGGCATTTTCATTGTCCTTGGTTTTACAAACATATCCTGTTCTTGCATCTTAGTTCTGAAGAAGGACTCAGGACCACATATACGACCGGTTTTAGGGGTCGCAAACAGAGAATCTGACTGTTTTCGACCACTAAAGAGCCTTTTCACATGTACTAACCCTATATTGAGAGTCGGTAACATATTACCAACTCACAAAATAGGGTTTACGAGTCAGTATTAGGAAGGGGTTGTGCTGAGGGCGTACCTTCCTATTAGCGAGTATGGGATGTATGAATGTTTTGTGACCAGAATGAGGTTGCAAAACATTCAGATTTTACCACCTTCTTAAGAAGGTGGTAACCCAATCACAAACGGGAAGGAGTCCCCAAGAGACCCGTTCCCTTTTGTGAATGTGGGTGCCAACATTTTTTAATAGTAGGCAGTCGTTCCACAGACCACTGCCTGCTCTTAAAAAATGAAAAGGAAACTTTTCATTTTCTTTTTTAAAAGCATCTCAGTGCATGTGGCCCTCAGTTACTTTGATCAACATCCACAAGCGAATTTGCGACAAATGTACTTATTAAGTGGCTCACATCAGTAGCCGTCTCCGCGACTGCACTCCGTGTTTGTTCATTAAGTAGAGCGATTGAGTGTATCTCCCCCGACCTTCAACTCTTCTCGAATAGGGCACCATACACATCCCTAGACTCCACGAAGAGCTCCGAGATTCCCACGCTCAGCAGCCAGTTCCCCTGGAGATCTTCTTTTCATGACCAGCCAATGATGCAGTTGGAGCCAAAACTGTGGCTTGATGGCAAAACAATGAGGGAGGTGATGAATGCAACACTGTCCCAAAACTCAAGAGAGTTGCTTTTATTTATTTTTCAGCCCTCCTCGAGGACTTTTAAACGTGGTAACAGAAACTCTTTTGTATCAGGCGCTGCAGTGTTTAAAATACACCAGGCATACATATGGAAACAAGTGCTTAAGTGCACTTCATTAAAAATAATATATGCATACAGAAGATTCTTTTCCTTCTGAAGGAATTACATTACAAAGGTAGAGGCAGGAGCTCTCTGTCACACTCTTTCAGTTGCACGAATCATTGGCAAAGCCAATGGGTCTGACTTGTGTAAGCTTTCATTTTTTTCCCCAAACATATACGGGAAACAGCGTTTACAACGCAACTTTTACCACGCACTACCTTTACCACGCAACTTTTACAACGCAAATCGTTACAATGACTTGCGCTGGGGGGCACTCTAGGATAGGTAATAGTTTAATTTACTATCCAAAACCTTCCCTACTATCCACGGGGACTGGAGTTGGAATAGTAAATTAAACTATTCACTATCCAGCGCCCCCCAACGCAAGTCTTTGTAACAACTTGCGTTGTAAAAGTTGCGTGGTAAAGGCATGCTTTGAAAAAGTATGCGTGGTAACGACATATTTATTTATTTATTTATTTATGGGTTTATAACGCGCCGGAATCACACCCGGAGGTGTATCTCCGCGCAGTGCTGTCGGAGAGGGTGCTAGGAGAGGGGGGCGCTAGTACTGAAACAGCGTGGTCTTAAGACTCTTCCTGAAAATTGAGTGGCTGGTACACTGCCTAAGGGAAAGGGGGAGGTTGTTCCACAGTCGTGGGCCCATCACAGAAAGGGCGCGTCCTCCCTGTCTGGTCTTGCTGATTCGGGGAACCTGCAGTAACAGCTGGTTACTGGAGCGCAGGTTCCGTGTGGGGCGATGATGGACAAATTTGTCAGCTAGGTAGGATGGCCCTAGATTGTGCAGACTTTTGTGCACCACGCAGCAGATCTTAAATTCCACACGTTTCCGGATGGGCAACCAGTGGAGCAGTTTGAGAAGGGGCCGGGATGGAGTTCTGGGTGGGGCATTTGTCACCAGGCATGCTGCGGTGTTCTGTACTACCTGGAGTTTGTTTAAAACACCCTCATTGGCCGCTAGGAGAAGACCATTACAATAGTCCAAGCGACTCAGCACGAGAGCCTGAACCAAGGTCTTCCTCGAGCTGTCGGGGAGGAGAGGGAACACCTTCCGAAGGAGACTGATGACATGAAAACAAGACCCCACCGTGATGTTAGCGTGATGTACAAGTGTGAGGTCTTGGTCAAGGCGGACCCCCAGATTTTTCACCACCTGTTTAGGGGAAGGGGCCGCTCCCAAGCTGGTAGGCCACCAGTCAGGGGCCCACAAGATTTTAGCTTCCCCGAACAACATGACTTCTGACTTTCCCACGTTACATTGGAGAAAGTTGTTGGCCATCCAACTGGCGACCGCCGTCATGCCACTCGAGAAGGCTTGCCTTACCACAGGGGTGAAGGTTTTAAAGGTAAACAACAACTGAGTGTCGTCGGCGTATGATATGGGTACAAACCCGTAAGACCTCATAATACTGGCCAGAGAGGCAACACAAACATTAAACAGCGTAGGGCTGAGACAGGAGCCCTGCGGGACTCCTCTAGTGATTTTGGAAGGAGTGGAACTGAAAGTGCCCATATTCACCTGCTGGGTACGGTCTGTGAGGAAGCTGGTGAACCACGCAAGGGCAGATTTTTCCAAGCCAATCTCCTCTAGTCTTCTTAGAAGAATGACATGGGATATGGTGTCGAATGCTGCGGACAAGTCCAACAGCACCAACACCACGGACAGACCCCTGTCCAGAGACATACATATAGTATCCGTGACCGAAAGGAGAGCAGTCTCGGTACTATACTTTGGCCTGAACCCTGATTGAGAATGGTCCAGGCATCCGGCCTGCTCAATGAAACTGGAGAAATGAAGGTTGACATGTTTCTCCATCAGTTTGCCGGCAAACGGCAAAAGGGAGATGGGCCTCAAATTGGACATATCAGACCAAGGGACAGAGGTGTTTTTCCTAATGGGCTTGACAAGGGCATTTTTCCACTCAAGTGGAACTGAACCTTTAGATAACGAGCGGTTAATCAGGGTCTGAATAGTTGGACTAAGAGTGTCTCCTATGAGATGCATCACTCGGGCAGGAACGAGGTCCGCCGGGCAACCCGATTTAATGGTGCCGATCAGGGAATTAACATCGTCCAAACTGATCTCAGGAATGCAGGACAGTTTAGTGGGGCCAGATTCAACAGTCTCGTGCTGAGGGCTTTGGAAGGAATCACTAGTATCGACCAAAATACTAGATTGGGCAATTTTTTGGTAGATAGAGTCGATCTTATTCAAGAGGAACCCAGCAGTGTCATCACACAGTTGTTGGGACACAGTCTCTGGACTTTCACAAGCTACAGGCTTAGTGAAGGTTTGGAGGACCTGATAAAGTATTTTCGGGTCATTGCCTGCCTCAGTCAGTTGGGAAATAATATGGTTTTTACGAGCAGCTCTGATGTTTCTATGGTAAGATCTCATGGCAGAGTGGTAGCGGAATTTATCTGCTACAGTATGGGAGTTTCTCCAGGTCTTCTCCAACTTCCTGCATACTTTCTTTTCTGCACGCAGTAGATCAGAATACCATAATTCCTGACGGCGGTTAGACCGCTGATTACAGACTCTTAAAGGGGCGATAAGATTAACAGCAGTGTTCAGGGCTGCATTGTATTTGGAAAGAGCCATGTCCGGGGTATCCGAGGTGGAAATGTCCGGGGGTACAAAGATGTCTCTAAAGGCCTCCGCGGACACCTTGTGCCACTGCCTGCACCATAGAGAAAGAGGGGCAGGTTGGGGGCGATCTTCTGTCAGTGTGGGAAGGGAGAAATCTATCACGAAGTGGTCAGTCCACTCCACCTGTATAGGAGGATGACAGGTCAACATGTGAGAGGGCCCTCATTGCACTGTTTGAAGCCTAAAGTTGCTAGATCTGCCAGTAAGGTTTGGGCTTCTACGTTGTCCACCAGTTCGCTATGGACATTAAAGTCCCCAAGGAGTAGGAAGTTGGTGCCCATGCTAATATGGGGAGCCAGAGTCGCCATAAGGATTGTAGAGGCGTCTGTGCAAGGGCCCGGGGGACGATACACCAATGCCCCCTTCCAGCTGGTCTTCAAATGAGAGCTGATTTTGAAGACCAGGATTTCAATATCACTGGTACTGCATTGGTCCAGGATGGTGACGGTGGAGGTATCCTTATAGATAATTGCTACCCCCCCGCCGGTCTTGACAGGACGGTCCAGTCTAACTATTTTATATCCCAGAGGGGTCCCCAGAGTAATCGCTGGGACCAAATGAGGTTTAAGCCAGGTCTCAGTACAGAAACAGTAGTCAGGGAGAGCAGAATGGATCAGGTCCCAAACCTCTGAGTAGTGTTTCGGCAGAGATCTTATATTGCAGAGGATACTGTTGCCTATAAGGGACCTGGTACTATGGCTCTCTGGTAACACCCTGTCCAGTTTGTATTTACTAGGGAAAGACTGGTATTTGCAATTTTTGCACGAGAACGGGCCATCAGGAAGTGGCCATGAGTCCTCTACACAACTAGTGTGGAGTGTGGGTCGCATATTACATAGTTCGTGAGGGGTGTACCTTATTCTCTCTGCTAAGTTACGGTTTAGCGCAGCTGATGTAGGGGCCATGGCCCCTGGCCCCGTTCGGTCACGGACGGGCACAGACGGGCTCCTCTCTGGTCCGAAGCGAGAGACGTCCACTTATAGTGGGTGAATTATGGTCGAGTGCTGGGGATGTCCTCACAGATGAGGAGCAGATAATTGAAGAATTCAGACAGTACTATTCCACTCTCTACGACTCAAAGTTGTCGGGCATGGAGGGAGCGATCGACGATTATTTAAGTTATATTAAAATGCCGCAACTATCCAACGGACAAAGGGAATTCCTCATGATGCCCATCCAGAAGGAAGAAATAGTGGAAGCTCTAGATAGCATGAGATCTAGTAGCGCACCAGGGGCAGACGGGCTAACTGTAGGCTTCTACAAGGCCTTTAAAGATCAACTGCTGCCCTTCCTATCAGCATTGTTCGACGACATATGCTTGGAAGGCAGCATGCCTCCGTCCATGCGGGAGGCGCTCATTGTTACTCTTCTTAAGCCAGGGAAGCCTCCTACTGAATGTGGGTCGTATAGACCCCTGTCATTGATCAACGTCGACACGAAACTGTATGCTAAAGTGCTGGCGACACGTCTTGCACTACTTGCCCCGGAACTCGTAGCCCCAGAACAGGCCGGTTTTATTCCCTCTAGGAACCTCACGTACAACATACGCACGGTACTGGGGACTATGCAGCATGTGAAGCCGGAGAATAAGGCGTTAGCAGTATTTCTTGACATGGAGAAAGCATTCGATTCTGTGGAATGGCCCTTCATGTCGAGAGTACTTAGGAAGCTGGGTTTGGGTGAACCTTTTTTACAAATGATAGGGGCATTGTACTATAAACCATCGGCCAGGCTGCGTTTAGGTAACAGAGTCACTGAAAAGTTTCCAATTGGTAGAGGCACTAGACAGGGCTGCCCTCTCTCTCCACTACTCTACGCTCTGGTGGCGGAGCCGCTGGCGTGTGCCCTCAGAGAATACCATAGCCATGAGGGTATCAATTTCCCACCATATAAGATATGCATTTCCACGTACGCAGACGACACGCTTTTGTACGTCAGGGACCCGGAACTTAACCTATCCTCTGTACTCAGGGAAGTGGTGCAGTTCGGAGCACTGTCTGGACTGAAAGTGAATTGGAACAAATCGGTAGCGTTCCTGCTGACCCCAGTAACTGAGGAGTTTGTGATGGACTACCCTCTACAGTGGTCGAGCGAACCGGTGCGATACTTAGGTGTCCACCTGCACCCTGATCCGGATATTTTAGTCAGAGAAAATTATGGTGTAGCATATACTAGATTGACTGAGGATGTAGATAGATGGTGCACATTACCGCTGTCCCTGGCGGGCCGTATCGCGCTGATGAAAATGATAGTCCTCCCGAGGTTCCTGTTTCTTTTTAACAATATCCCGGTGGTCCTCTCGAAGGCTTTCTTCAAGACAATGACTCAGACCCTCACGCGGTTGGCATGGGGGGGAAAACAACCGAGGGTACAGTGGCAGGTCTTAACTCTTCCATATGAACAAGGAGGTCTAGGGGCTCCGGACTTGGAAAGTTACTACAGGGTTGCCCAAGCGGCACATTTACACACCTGGATACACGGGGATCGTAAAATCCCACATGTGATCCTGGAGACGCTGTTCACTCACCCCCTTCCTCCCCCGGCTACTGTGTTCGAGCAGCCCACGCGCAGGACGGGTACCTTGGACTCCATCACGGCAACGAACCACGCCTGGCACTCCCTAGCCAAGAGACGGGCGCACACGGTACTGTACTCCCCGTTTGCACCGATAGAATGGGCAGTTTGGCTTGCACCACTAAGGGAGAAGGGAGTTACGCGAGCACTACAACAATTAGGAATATCTACACTGGGTGACTTATTCAAGGATGGGAGGGTGATTTCCTGGGAATTACTTACACCTCCCCAAAGCTCGACAACACTGCTGCACCGTTTCCACTTCCATAGAGTCCGGGCAGCGCTGCAAGCGCTTCTAGGTGCACCTTTGATTGAGCCTCCTGAACTGCCGGAGCTAACATACGTTATTAAAACACAATCCTCAAGTCATTTGATTTCGCGGCTATACAAGGCAGGGCAGCTTTGCGGGGAGCAGCCACCCTCGAAAGCACGATTGGCATGGCAGCGGGACCTGCAGGTAGAGATCAGTGATTCAATGTGGAAGTATTGCTGTTGCAATACTAAAAGAGTGTCGCTTAATGCTAGACATAGACTCATTCATTTTAAATTTTTGCAAAGAGTATATTATACTCCGGAACGCTTGTACAGATACGGTCTTCGACAAACGTCGGAATGCGAACGCTGTCATGCACCGGTGGCGGACTTCCTGCATCTAGCGTGGACTTGCCCAGGCATTAACAACTTCTGGGCCGACGTGTTTCTGGAACTGGGCCAAATACTTGGAACTGAGCTCCCAGTAGATCCGGCATTGGCGCTGTTGGGTCATTCCAGGATTCTCCCCCCAGCGATACGTCGTCTGGCAGACATGCGGCTACTTATGGCTCGACGAGCGGTGGCACAGTGTTGGATGCGGGGCCCTCTCCCGACCAAGGCCAGATGGGCTAGGGACATGCTGTACGGCTGCACCCAGTCACAACTATACAGCGAACTGCTACCCCCTGTTAGTAGACCGAAAAAAATTTGGGACCTGTATCTCACCTACGTTGACAATAGGGAAGCAGTGATTCCGGATCAGGAGGAGACAGAGCAGTGTAGTGCAGGAAAGGAGGGTCCGGAGGACTAGAGGCATAGCGTTTGGAGATCTGGGTGGGGTAGGAGGCAGGACCCCTGGGTCTTGGAAGGAGATGGTGGGACACCAGATAGCTGGGAACACATCCTTAGGGCGCCGCGCACTACAGGGAGGCTTGAAGTGTTAGAAAATCCACCGAATGGGGGGGGTTCAGATAGGGTGGGACCTGGGCGAGGGGGCGGAGGCATCGTGGCAATCGGTTAGTGGTGGTAGCAGGCACATGCGCAGACAGGGGGGGTGGGGTGGGGTTGGACGGGATTGTTGTTTTGGAAAGTTCTGGTACAGGTGTTAGTTGACCGACAGGCACACTCACTAACAACTTGATGCGTAGCACATAAAATAAACACGATTCCCGAGGCTAGAGGGGACAGGGTGGGGGGAGACAGCGCACACGGGAAATCCACAAAGTACTAATAGATAGCTCCCGCGCCTCCTGAACCTTGGGTTGCTGGGGAACTGGGTTTACAACCTACAATTTTGTTGTACAATGTCCTTTGGTGATCCTACATTGCTGCCGGCCCCAGGGTTGTAGGCAAAAAGCTGTGTGTGTGTACTGGCGATGAATAAAAGTTTATAACCAAAAAAAAACAACAACAAAAATACGGACTATCTTTCATGCACACTTATACATTAAAAATGGAAACACACACATCCAAAATATGATGAATCCATTACAATATTTTTTTTAAGTTCAGCCTTACTGCTTCAAGCATAATTCTTGTTTTTTTTTTTAAACTATTCTTTATTGGGGTGTTTTCAGTTTTTATCCAACTCGTCCATCCTCACCCCCCCCATACAGTCATTTCGAAACAATACATACATACAAACAAACAAAGCCAGGTGTGAACATGATAGCATATACGTTCTGCATTAAATCAATTGTATTTATACAGGTATACTCAAAAAAAATGTTTACTAGCTTCTTTCTATCCATAGAGTAAGGGGATCCCATATTTCTAATCCTTTCTTTTTCTTGATCCTTCCCTTACTCTTATAAATGGCTCTCTCTAAACTATATGTTGCTAGCAATCGTTCTTAGTTTTGTTTTCAGTGTTTTTACAATATCCTCGTTACTAAAATTACAAGAAAATAGATGGCCATTTTTAATCAATTTTCCAATTTCGTGCTTTTTCTTTAAAAACTTTGATAAGTTATTGCTAATAGCAGAATGCAATGAAAAACACAAAAGGGTGCAAATGAAGTCCACAGGAGGATATCAAAAACCACTTGGGGCCTTAATGCTACCCTACCCATCAAGGTACAAAGGCTTCTTAAGACAAAGTGTTGATGAGCTGGGAAATCAAACGAAAGGATGGAGTCCTGCTATTTCTATGGCTCCTCCACATCAGCATTTTTTTTACTTGTTTTTTATTCATCAGGCACGCAGTATACAATATAGCTGGATGGCATGCATCTTGGCAACATATAAGTCATAACAATACACTTCAGTGCAGCCGTCTGCAAGAAGGGAACATGAATTACTATAAAATCAAGATTTAAGGACAAGGCCCTTTGCATCGAGTAAACCAGGAAGAATTCCAAACCATACATATCAGAGCTACAACATGTGAATTTGCGCACAAGTTATGGTATGCAAGTTATGGTACACAAGTAAGTCAATGGAGCAGAATTAACACCTTAACCATGATAAACTCCATAACAAATCAATAGCTAACAGTAGGGTCAGCAGCTAACCAGCACACATTCCGTCCACCTTAGGACATCTGTCCATGAAAGAGGGGGTGGAGGAGAGAGCGGGGACGAGTCTCCCACATGTGAGGGGGGCAAGCGGCGGAAATCAGATGGTCCAGGGACATTACGATCCCAACCCCATGAGATCCTCTTGCCTCCTTTTGCTCTTGGAGGCGACAGCAGTTGTGGGAATATACTCACCCCATTCATTCACTGCTCGTGGGCATACACACAGCCACACACATTAATTCCCTCGCACATGCACCCGCTCTCACATCTACCCACCCAAGCAGTCACACCCGCCACCATCGTGGCATTTGCAACTGTTAAGAGAGGGTCACGAACTGTAACCACCTGTCCAACTGATATTCATGGGATTGGCCAGTACAAATATAAATTTCATGATGCAACGGAATAATATGAGGGTCAGTTTAAAAAGTTGGTTAAATGTTTTATTTGATTGTTTGCTCCCCTTATGTTCTAACAGCGCTATTTCATTTACTGTTCTGCGACACTAGATTTTCAGCATGCAATGTTTCATCAACAATACAAAATTAATGCAATAGCAGGTATAGATTATCTCAGGTGGGGCCTTCATTGGATTAGGACCTGCATGATTTTTTTGTAATTCTCATGAAATTCCCACATTTTTTCTTAAAGCAGCATTAGAGTAATTTTATTAATTTTGTCAGTTAAAGGCTGGTTCTAACAGAAAATGCCCCACAGAAGCCATTATTTTCTTCAAACCAATCTCACGCCAGTTTCTCACATGACTTTTGAACATGTTCATGTTCATTTTCTCAATTTAGATACCGGAAAGTTGATTCTCCATTATTTTTTTAAATGTTCTGTACAATTGGTCCTATTTTGCCCACCACTAATTGAATGGCAGTTATAATAAAAGTATTGAGTGTGATATGTCTGCCATGAGTGCCTTTTAGGATCACAAACTGACTCATTTTCCAACTCCTTGTTTCATGGAACAGCTTACATCTGTTTACCTCTACTAATACCCATCTTCTATATTCTCTCAGGAAGATGAGCAGATTCAGTGGAGAAACTTTCCAGAAGGAATTTGGAGTTGTTTGTGGGAATCAGAAATATTTCTCAAAAATGTGAAGATTTTGTGGATATAAATCTGAAGCATCACTAAATGTAATCCGGTGTCCTTTTTTATTACTGAGAGGAAATATTAATAGAAACCCAAGAGATAATTGGCATTCCAGCACGGAACTACTTGCAGTTTAGTGGGAGGAGTTACATTTCTTTAAATGTATTGATTAAGCAAAGAAAATTATTGAGGATTTTTAACAATGCCTTGTAGAGACGTTCACATTTTTTTTACCCAACTTTTAGTTTCTGTATCTGGAAGTTGGTTGCCCTTACAGTTAAATTTTATATAAAATTGTATTTAATTATAATGCTCATTTAACCATAAACATTCCCATTGTCATATTATTTTAGCCCAAGACGTCTTCTCATTATGTGTTTGTTTTTGCTTGCCAGCTGTGTCACCACCACCAAACGTCCCTCCTGACAAAAAGGACAGACCTCTTGGTTAGGCCAATGCTTGTTTGCAGACTACTGTTGGCGCAGACGTAATATTGCAAAACCCTGCGGGCTCGGCTGAGGTTTCACCTGAAGAATAAACTGAAAGTTCGACTGTGCTCAAACATAGACTACTGGACCATCGGACATTCCTCTGAATGGAATGCTTCTTTACTCCTTCCTTACCTAAAAAATCTTAAGCATGAACTCATTGCCCTTCGGGACATCAACTGTCATGAATCAGGCAAAGCAGATGACCCAACAGAAGGAGGTCTGACGCCCTTTCCCTTTAAAGAAAATTCCAGCACTATAATATTAGACTATTAGGTTGTTCACAGTTGTTTTTGATTTTACAAGGCATTAATAACTGTCAGCTTAACTATAGGTGGGAAACAGCAGTTTTTGCATCTGGGTGTAGTCATGCTGCCATACATCATTCAGGTTGAGCTACACATAGAAATTAAAAGGAGGATTTACTCATTTATAGAGCAGCAGAGTGCTGGAGCCCTTCTAGAACAAGATACTGTGCTGAGACATGTTTTGCGGTTCCCACATTGTATGTGTGCACTGCAATGCGGCACTCATGGAATGTATGAAAAGTTATGAGAAATAAAAACATTTCTCCACGTTCAGTGTATGCCTCGAGGTTGAATTATTTTTTGATGCTAAGTCCTGTCTACCCTTGCCATAAAAAGAAGGAGATCATTGAGTCTAATTTTCGGAAGAAGAAGGTGTATAAAACACAGAGAGCAGCTGAAAAGTGAAAATTGAATATTGGCAAGGTGATAATTTATTTTATCAAAGCTGCCCGTTTAAGAATCGTAATTGGGGGAGGTTTCCTTTTAGATTGGATAATTCTGATCTTTACTAATAATGGTTTATCATGTGGATCATTTAAGTCTTCCCAAATATAGTTTAGGGTGTTAATTTACACAACTTTGTAAATCTTGCTACACATAATCTGGGTCACTATTACACCTAGGTATCTCCGTTGTGAATGTAATCATTGTATATCCCCCATAACATTTGAAATAGTGAAAACAGTTCATCAACCCTATTCTGACAATCTTTATCTAGCTACAAATAACACAATGTCCTCTGCATATAGCTTGATTTTAACGATTTGAGGTATGGGAGGGTGAATTTTAGTGCCAATCCAGATTTCAATAGCTAGAGGTTCTATGAATAAGGCAAATAAACTTGGAGCGAGGGGGAATCCCTATGTAGTCCTTCTGCATACTTCAAAGCATCCGGCCTCTGAAGAGTTAATAATCAATGTTGCCATTGCCCCTTCATACAACTGAATAAGAGCTTTTATAATTGGACAGGAGAATCCAAATTTGCCTAAATTAATAAAAAGGGTTTCCAATGTCCCTAAATCAAAAGCTTTTTCAGCATCAAGCAAAAATATCACTGCCGGTATCTTTTTTTGTGTTAAAAGTGTCTAATGCATCAATGAGGTAGTTTGTGTTTATTTTTAGCTGACAACCGGGAATAAACTCATTTTGGTCTTTATGTATGTGTTTAATGATTACTATATAAAATCTGATCGCAAATAATTTCATAAAGATGTTATAATCAGTGTTTTCCAGAGTAATGAGCCAATATGAATGAGGTACCACAAGGTTGTTTCTTTTTCTCAAAAAACAAAAGTAACAACAACACCCTCATTAGATTAATAATCAAAGATGTGGGCTTAGTTCCTTATTAAAGATTTTTTTTAAATCTGCAAGGTATCCATCAGGGCCCACGCCTTCCCAATAGCTAATCAATTAATCATGTCAATTAATTCTGGTAGGGTGAACAGTCTAACGTTTCAATTTTTGTCATCCTATAAAAGGATTGCAACCACTAACGGATCTAGAAATGTATATAAATCACTCAGCTCTATCTTTTGTGAGCGGATATATATATATATATATATATATATATATATATATATATATATATATATATATATATACACATATATATACATATATATATATATATATATATATATATATATATATACACATATATATATATATTCAACATGCTCTAAGAACATGCTATTGATCTTGTCAGATGACGATTAGCAATTTCTGATACTAGAACATCTCACGGTATAAATAGTATTCTTGGCTGTTTGTCCCCATGGCTGCCAAGCAATGTGAACAAACCTCCCTGCATAATTACTTTGGGCCATATGTATCAAGCAAATTCGCATTCGCAAAGGCCGAAATTCGCAGAATTTCGGCCTTTGCGAATGTGAATTTGCTAAATGGTATGTATGAATGCAAAATGATTGGTAATCAAGGAATCGGTAAAAATGCAAATCCCTATTTTGCGAAATTGGCCAATCTGCGATTATTCTGCGATTCCCTACATTCGCGAGTTCTCAGTTTGCGAAGTTCGCAAACGGAAAATCGCAAATGTAGGAAATCGCAGAAATATCGCAGCATGGCCATAATCGCAAAATAAGGAATCGCAATGGTATGTATGAAAAAATCGCAATTAGAATCGCAATTACCACCAAGTAGGAGCAGGTGGTAACCAGGTGCAACCTATTTAAGCAGCAACAGAATTCCACAAACTGTTTACCACGATGGCGGGGCTTTACCTGATAGCTAGGAGGATGCGTCTGAGAGCTGCTGCACAGAGGAGGATACGCCATCAGAGGATATTCGGTTTGCGCGTCAGCATCTCCCAGCGCCTTGAGGAGGAGCTCTACACCCATTACAGGCTGGAGGAAGACAGCATTAATGATTTAATTGCAGAACTCAGACCCTACCTTGAACACCCCACACGCAGGACAAATGCCATCTCCACTGAAATACAGGTCCTTACACCTGTTGGCCTCTGGAAGTTTTCAGGGGGTGATTGCTTCAGCAGGAGGGGTGTCACAAAGTGCCCTTTCGCGATTCTTCCATGCCTTTCTAGATGCCATGGTTCAGAGGATGCAACATCACATTTACTTTCCTAGCACCCCACAGGCACTAGCCCAGACAAAGCAGGACTTTTATCAAATCTCGCAATTACCACACGTGATAGGATGCATGGATGGCACACATATTGCTATATCCCCCCCCCCCCTCAAGCAATGAATACATCTTTAGGAACCGGAAATGCTACCACTCACTGAACATTCAGGTGGTGTGTGATGCCAAACACATCATAACTGACATTGTAGCAAAGTATCCTGGCAGCATACATGACGCATTCATCTTCCGTCACAGTGGGATATACCGTAGACTCTCAAGAGGGGAGTTTGGCGAGGGATACCTACTTGGTAAATACCTTCAGACATAGGAATCATTTGTACTAACTACCATGTGGATTTCACAGACTAACCATTTAATTTCAAACCCACAGGTGACAGTGCATATGCAGTGCGGGATTTCATCTTGACTCCCTACCTCAATCCCACCAATGCAAGTGAACGCAGGAACAACAGGGCACACATTGCAACCAGAGGCACCATCAAACGGACCTTTGGGATCCTGAAAAGCAGATTTCGGTGCCTCCATAAAAGTGGAGGTGCACTCCAATACAGCCCCAATACGTGTTGCAAAATAGTGGTAGCATGTGCCATGCTGCATAATATTGCCACAAGAAAAGGCACACCAGTGGAGCTGAGTGACTCAGGATCCTCTGACGTTGAGGTGCCCGGACCAGGACGTATGGTAGCTGATAGAGCTGTTGCAGCACTTGGGCGCCAGAGGCGTGATGAGATTACGCGCAACTATTTTTAGGTAAGAAAAAATGACACAATGCCAAATCTTGTAAGTGTGAATGTGGTATTTTAATCCTTACTTGCAGGAAAAATAATAAGACAAAATGTTCAAGCACAGTACTCATACTACATATGTGTGGCACATGTTTCAGTCACAGTGCTAAAAAGAAAAAAGTAGTGACTTTAAAGTGAGATGTTGCACAGCCTGTTGCTAATTTGAAGGTGTAGGCCTATTGGTCCTGCCACTACGGCGCCTCTCCAAGGTGGGTGGTGGGGTGGTGCTGCTCCGACCTGACTGCATGTCCTCTTCACTTGGAGTTAGTACTCCAGGCCCTGTTGTGCGTATTTGCCGCAGCTCATCCACAGCAGTTGTTACTTGCAAAAGTGCATTTGCAATATCCTGTGCAGCATGTGTGAACTGACGCTGCATCTCAATGCTGCCCCTGGCCTGGATGCTTGTTGTAGCCGCCAAGCAGTTGATGGCCCGGGTATACCGAACTTGGCGCTGCAAAGCTCTGCGCCTAGCAGCACCCTCTGTGCGCAATTCCTCGCATACCGCCTGTAGGCCATCCCTCAGTTCATTCCTCAGTCCCCTGAAGCCTTCCCTCACCTCCCTTTGTAACAGTTTAATGTTTAGGCCGGCAAACACAGAATCCTCGTCTCGCCCTTCAACATTGTTGGTCGTGCGCCGTCTGCGCCTGGCTGCACTTTGTGGGACATGATGGTCTGGTGCAGGGCCCTCTTGCTGTCGCTGTGTGTCATCATTGGTAATATTTTCACCACTAGCATCTGCATCATCCTGTATTGGCGCAAGTGGTCTCACAATGTGTCTCCTCTTTTGCCTGTGAGTGGTCACGGGGCTGTCCTCCCCATCAGTGTTCACATCATGGCCGGCATCTCCTGAGTCCAAACCTTCACCGACTGTCCCACTGCCTGTGGGCTGTGTTGAAGATGGTGCTGTGGACAGAACAGCACACATTAATTGACTGTACTAACTTGCACTGTATAAATACATTTTTTCACACCTATTCGATTTACACTGGTGTATTGTTTCCCTGTCATGACCTGCAGATTCTATGTTTGACCATTTTAGCAGCAAATTTTGCACTTTGATTTACATGTGACTACATCTCCCATGATGCATTGCTATGTCTGCCTGTGTGCCTGCTCTGGAGTACCTATCTTTTTTCCTGACCCTTGGTCACTGCTGGGGGGTGTTGGGGGGTGTAAGGGGTGTGAGGGCATGCTTCTTCCCTTTTCCAGATGCTGGTTGGTCAGAGCTGTCAAGATCAGCCACTCTTCCCACACTCTCCGGTTACAGGGTCCCGTCCACCAGTTCCTCAAGGGGTGTGGAGTCCGAAACAGATGAGGTCCCACCACCGGTTAGCCTGGACTGCTCCAGCCTGGCAGCTAGCTTCTCTTTTGAGCGCAGGCGCAGGTCATACCAGCGCTTTCTGAGGTCCTCCACACACTTCGTGGTGTCACCCCCACAGCATTAACCTTATGCTGGATGTCTTTCCAAATTCTCCTTTTACGGCTCTCTGGCACCATCAGGGATTTTTTACCAAATAATAATTCATGGTTTGACACCATTTCTTGAATCAAAGCCTCCAGTTCTGCCCCAGAAAATGTTTGCTTTCTTTTTCTGGAACTTTCACTCTCCTGCTGCTGGGATTCCTGCCTGGGCGTGTCTCCACTTTCTGCCATGTTTCTCCAGGAACACAGTTCACTCTCCCAAACACACTTTCACTCTGCCTCTGAATCAGGAACTCAGGTGCAGCATGGGTAGTCATTCATTTCCTGGTTGTGATGTCATCATGCTGCACCAGAGTCCCTGATTGGCTTAGTTGCGAAATTCGCATAATTGCGATTTTTTCCGGTACAGAATCGCAAAAATTGCGATTTTCCTGTGCGATTTCGCACATTTTGCGATTCCTTAAGGTTAAGGAATCGCACTAGGGTAAATCGCAAATAAATAGCGATTTATAAGGAATCGCTTTTTATTTGCGATTTATTTCATACATACCGATTTGCGATTCTGAATGTGCGATTCGGTAAAAATCGCAAAAAAAGAATCGCAAATCGGTACTTTCATACATATGGCCCTAGATTTTTAAACTTTCTGTGATATAGGTCGAATTCCTTGAGAAATGCTTGGAGTAATGAAATTCCCAGAGTGATTTTTTATCCTTCTCAAATCTGACTCTACCCTCCTAGGTGTTATATAGGATCAAGGAATCTTTCGCCTTTCTAATTTTCTTTTCAAGACTGAACCTTTCTGCTATATATATATATGTTCATAGTAATATTTTTTTAGATTAAAACTGATCGAAATGCAGATTTAAAAGTGGCCCAGATCCTATCATATAAAGCAGAGTTCTAACGTATCTAAAAAAACTTTAGGATTTTTTCTTGCATTTCCTTTACCCATATTTGGGATTCTGGATGAAATGTATTAAAAAGCCATCACCTAGGTTTGCTAGGTTTACAGAACCCCTGAATTGATAGCCACATGATCTGAAACCCCATTGGGTAGAAACAACATAGAATTGAATATAATAGAATCAGTGGTCAAAAATATATATATATGCGAGTAGCAGGTCTAAACCTGTTGAGAAACACATATTACTGGGAAATTGCTCTCTCCACAAATCAATAAGCATGAAATATTTCTTGTATTGCATTACGATTTTTACAGACTGAGGTTTAACTTGCTCCTTATGCAGCATGGTGGTATCTATTATAGGATTTTGTAAGAAATTAAAACCCCCTCCCATTAATACATTTCCTTGGACTTCTATTAGAGATTAAAGAAGATGGGATAGCTGCTGAGGAGTATTCTCTATGGAATATAATAACGAAACAAAGTAATCATATACAGGTGATAGAATAATTAACCCAGCACCAGTGTCCAGCTTTACAGTCATATTCATGAATCTGAGGTGAAAAATGAATCGCAATAAAAATAACACTATGTGCAACTTTCCAAGTATGAAAAGCAGTTAAAGCTGTCCCAGGCTTTAAACATGTGGAATTTATAAAGTTTTGCAGCTGGGAGATAGGTCTCTTGGATAAGAGCTACTGAAGGATTGAGTAACGTAATCTAATGCTCAATAGCTCTGGCTTTTTGCTATTATGTAGCCCATTCGCTTTGTAAGACAAGATTTTCAGTTTATCAGTCATTTATGTTGGAGGAGATAAAATTCTACCATTGACATTATCTCCTCAAACATCCAGCCTTCTCCCTAAACCTGCCTATTAAAACTTCTCAAAGATTTAATAAAAGCCCTTGATCTCCAATTCTCATGAAGTGCATTGTCTTATGTAAAAGTAAACATGTGCAAAAAACTGCTAGTTTAATAATTGCCTGTTAGACTGGGCTTTTTCAGTGGGTTTAACCCCAGACCTTTTCCTTCTAGGCCTCCTGTTTTTGACCCTGTTTTGTTGGTTTTAGGACTCTTGGCACTTTACCACTGCTATTCAGTGCTAAGGTGCAGATGCCCTCTATGGAAATTTTGTTTATGGATTGGCGTTTTCATGATCGGCTTATTTGGTTTACAACTAAGTCCCTAGTACAGTGCACTCTGTGTGCCCAAAGTCTGTAAATCAAAGTCTGCTAGTGGGCCTGCAGCACTGGCTGTGCCACCCACACAAGCAGCCCTTCAAAGGGTTCTCAGACATGCCACTGCAGGGTCTGCGCGTAGTTTTACAGTGCCATGTCAACCTGGCAAGTACACCCACTTGTCAGGCCCTTATCTTCCCTTTTCTCACATATAAGACACCTATAAGTTAGGCCCAAGTTACTCCTGTGGGCAGGGTGCAGTGTAGGTGAAAGTTAGGACATGTAGGGATGTGTGTGACATGCCCTAATAGTGAAATCCAGAGAAATTCATTTTTCACTATTGAAAGGCTATCTTCCCCATGGAGTAGCATGGGAGATACTTTGTAACAACTTACTAGTATAACTTACCATGGGGACAATATGGGAAGATGGAGTTTAGCCTCTTTAAATTCAGAATTCAATAACACATCTTTTAGTAAAGATGGTTTTTAATTTGTGCGTTTGGAAAATGCTAATTTTAGAAAGTGGGCATTTTCTTGCTTAGCCATCCTCTGTGCCTCAGTTGGGTTGTGTATTAACTTTCTGATTTTGGAGTGAAAAGAACTGGGGATGTGCATTCACTGCAGACACCCACTGGGGGGGTTGAGGTGTGTCCTGCCTTCCCTGGATGACTCAGAGCTGAGTTGAATAGACCTGGGCTGTATTTAGAGTAGTCAGAGGAGATTTCCTTGCACCTGAATTGGCCCTGTCTTCTGTGCACAATGCTATCTCTACCTCCTGTCAAGAAGCTGGACTGGAGAGGACAGAACTGGTTTGGACTGAACTAAGAGACTCTCTGCCACAAGAGAACAAAGGAAAATGTGGCATAAATATTGGGGCCCAGACCCCAGAACTTTAGATTACTTCTGGGCTCAAGAGGAACCTCTGCCAGGGAGAAAAGCTGGGAAAGCTGGGAAAGCTGGAGAACAAGTACTGCCCATGTACTGCGTGCTGAGTGGGAGGGGGGTTGGCCTGCAGTGGCTGTTTCGACCAAGGAGAGGACAGAGATTTTGCTCGGTGCTGTGTGCTGTGTATCCTGCTTGAAGAAGATCTCCAAAGGCTTGAAGTAGAGCTTGCCTCCTTTTCTGAAGTCTCAGGGACACAAAGTTGACACCACCAGCTCCCCTGAACGTCCTTGCCGGGAGTTCTGACCTGCCCAGAGGTGCCATTTACTGTGTTGGGCCTTTGGAGACTGTTCCTGTTGTGGGAGCTGGAAAAGAGATGCAACTGAGAGAAGCTTGACGCATCCGCACCCACTTCTGATGGATTGCCGCTGTGCAGGAACAATTTCCATACATCGTCATCGTGATGCTGAAGAAACCGATGCAGCGCCTGCCCGCGGCTGGAGAAATCACAGCACACCAAATCCCATGCACCAATCTCCGAAGTCTGACATCACTGCACTGATTCCGAAGCAGGCCCAGCTGTGTGGCTGCAAGAACCGATGCATTGTGGGACCGCGGCTGGAGAGACCAACGCAGCGCTGCTGCATCGAGAACCGACACATACCTGATTCCCACGCACTGCACCTAGCGCCAAGTCTACATCAGTGCCGGGACCTCCCTTTCAGTAAGAAACCGGCGCATCACCTCCCCGTTCAGTAAGGAACTGACGCATCACCTCCTCTGCGTGGCAGTAAGGAACCGACATATCACATCCCCTGGAGTAAGGAACCGAGAAAAATCAAAGGGGATGATGGCAATACAAACACTCACCCCCAGTCAACTGATCTGGGTTTAATCCATCAACGTTCTTTAGCTCACTCCGCCACCTCAGTTCAGACATGGCCATATGCAAATCAGTCTGACCCTGTGCCTCATGGGAACAGTCCAGCCCGAACTGCCAAGCCATGTCTTCCCTGGACCGGAATCAAGCTTCCCAGGACCGGTTTCTGGCATTACAGCCGTCTTCAGCCGGGCTTGCTTGAATCCAGTGGCAAAGTGAGCAAGGGACTCACGTCTGAGCATACCCTGCCAACTTAGGGCGAACAAAGAAAAACCAAAGGGGGTGATGGACGGATCACCTTACCTGCGGCTGTTTTTGTTTATGATTTTGACGCACCCAAGGTACTTTATGTTGAAAGTTTTGTATCTATAGTTTGCTATGGACAGAACTATTTTTACCTACTAAGAAGTACATTTTGATTACTGTATTATGGATTTTTGTTGTTTTGGTCTTGTTTGGTTTAGATAAAGATTACTTATTTTTCTAAACTAGGGTGGTGTCCATTTATAATGTTTTCAGTTTATACTGTATGCGTGCACGAATGATTCACACACTGCCTCTGAGATAAGCCTGTCTGCTCATGCCAAGCTACCAAGGGGCTGAGCAGGGGATATTTTAGAAGTGTATCCCCCTTACCCTGACTAGGAAGACGGTTCTCTACTTGGACAAAGGTGCATACCATTGCCAAATAGAGACCCCCATTTCTAACACCCACCTTGTCTAATGAATGGAGTTACAGTGGTAATTCACCGTGACGCCTTCATCATGTCCAGGCCTCCTGGGGGTTGTGGACAGATTTGGGCCTGGTGTGCCTAATCATCCTGAGGGCCAGTATGGTAAGTAGCAACATAACCCAAAGATACTACAACCACAACCCTCCTGTACTGTGTATCACTTGTGAGAAACCTGGGAGTTTGGGCATGGTGGCCCTTTCAACATTTGCTGCACAAATGGAGTTGTGTGATGTTTGGAGCCTTTCTGACAAATGTATGTGCATAGTTCACACTATTATCTCAAAAAAGAGGGGTGACCAGGAGCGCTTAAAGGTCCAGCATACGTGCTATACATATATCTAGAACATAAGAACAAGAATATGCAGTTCCTGTACAGGTTCATAGCTCACATTACACATGCCTAAATTATGAGAGAATGGGTGGACCCATGAGTATTTCTTGACAACTTTAAGTTTTACTTGTTGCGAGTGAGACTAACATATTTGCAGTTTGAGATGATCTCTCATTCATGGACTAAATGTCAAAGCTGGGGGAAGGGGCTAAGACCAACAACCCTAATGTAATTCTCTAAAGAGGTTTGCAGTGAGTAAAGCAGCTCCGGAGATCTCTAACGGTGTCAAAAAGCAATATAACCACAGGTGAAGTCCTCCCGTGGACCCTTTCAGTTAATATGAGAAGCTGCTTTGGGCACATATGAGTATTGGTCCACTACTTGTTTAATTCATAAGTCTATGTTAAAAAGGCTTCCTGTTATTTTAAGAAACTTTATATTTATTTTTATTTTAGTCTTTAGCATTTCACTCGTCATTTCTCATGTTATCCTTGATGTCAAATATGTGACATCATTTGTTTCAATGACATCAAATATGCTATTACATTTTTACTCATAAGAAGTCTGAAAGCTTAAGAGCTTGGTTGCTCTGCATCTTAAAGTAGAAATCGGAGAACAGATTTTATAATTTACATACCGTAAGAATACAATGGGCCACTTTCTTTTCTACTAGTAAATCACACTTTTCTCAAAAATGGGGAATTTTACATTGTCAAACGCAAGAAATCCATTTTGGATTTGTTTATGCAACTTTTTACTTGAAAGAGGAAATCTTCCCCAAAAAGGAAATGTATGCATGTATATTGTAATTCGATAGTGCAAACCTATCCCAGCAGGCAGTAGAGGCCAGCCGCACTCGGCAGTAGGAGTTCCTGCAGGGTGGTGACTGAGTTTAACAGGTAAGTAAACATAAATAAATAAAACTAATTTCATTGCGTGCACTGCATCGCATTTGGTGATGCAGTGCGCGCAAAGAAATTTGTTTTATTTATTTATATGTTAACTTACCTGTTAAAATCCGTAATCCACTCATTACTACCCCCCACCCTGCCCCTCCCCCTCCCCACATCACCGCCCTGCAGGAACTCCTACTGCCGACCGCAGCTGGTAGAGACCTGTGCAGGGTCAAAGACAAGCATTAAGTCAATGAGTGATGTGAGAGGTATCAGGGTTGTGTATTGCATTGTGATGTGGTGTTCTCTAAAGAGGTGAGTCGTCCTCCCTTTCCTATAAGGTAGCATTGTTGCAGCAGTCCTGATGGATACAGGGATGTTGTTCAGATCCTGAGTGGTTAAGTGGAAAAGCCCTGCTATCTTGAGTGTTTTTTATTTTTACACTTCTTAGTCTGCATCCTAAAGGTGTCCTGGCTATTTGTGTGTCCAGAAACACCAGAGATGGTGTCTTGTTATCAGTGCAGGAAAAATCCAACTGGATTTAAGACTGGTGCACTTTGCTTCTAAGAACTACATACATTTGTAATTAGTGTGCATCCAGTTTCCACCAGAAAAAAAATATACAGACTGTCAGCAATTATGCTTGCGACCACCTGCTACACAGTAAATTAGTGCATTAATAGAGCGCTGTATACAAAAATAAATATTTGTAGGTATTGCAACAGCAGTTTATATTATCTGACACTATGGTGTTATTTTTTCATAAATTTCAGAAGGAGAAAATACTGAGGGGACGTGATAGGATTTAAACTCATAATCTTTAAATCACTATTAAACCCAGAGCGGTCTCAATGGCTGAAAGGAGCAGCCAATGGTCATTTAGAAAAAGGTATGACAAACCTTGTTGCTTTTTTTCCGTTCTTTTGGTTCTCTCTCATCATCGCTAATTCAGTAATAAACAGGCATAGGTCTTTTCGGATGATATTTGATTAAGGATAGAAAGTTGGAAATACAAGGGGAATGTCTTGTACATGGTTTTCTAAGGCAATGGGCTCCTCCGTCACAAAAGTGCTGGATAGCCTGTCTGCCGTGCCATAGGATATAATGCACTTGTAATGTGACGGACATGATATCTCACATTTGTAGCAAAGTATCCCGTCTGCCAAATTCTGAACCAGGCCCTTAGTCATTATGGTTGATAATACCATGCAGAGTGCCACTGGTACACTTAATGGAATACTTCACGTTGGTTTATCCATGCACTAAGTTCATTTGGATCTGACTGATTTAAAATCCGCTTTATCACTCTTCTCCAAATACACCTTAGTGTCTCCTTAGTATATTTTATTATTTTATTTTCAGGTATTTGTTTTGTATACATTCAAACAATTCAAAAGCGGTCATATAATTGTATACACATTCTAAACCAGAATTACAGCAAGGCTCATCAGTAATGTGATAAATGGTAATAGCAAAAGGGAAGATGTGTAAAGTAAATGTGAAATCGAAGAATAAAACTCCAGATTGAACCATTTCTTCAATTCGGCAAATTTATATTCAGTCCTGTTTTTCCACTTCTATATTATATCTTTTAACCTCTCATACAGTCCTCCCAAAACCAAGTACTTGGGACTTTATTGAAGAAAATCATCATTAGGTTGACCTGAAAATTATGATTACAAACCATATTAATTCTGGCAATGATGCAACTTTTTAAGCGTTTTGCAAAAAGATGCAGTACATCCACTTGTAGTATTCAACATCTCTAGCAAGCAGCAGGCTAATAATATCTCCAAAGAAAGATTTGTTTGCTGAATCAAACTCAGTTTAAAGTTGCCTCAATTTTTCCTGCAATCCCAATCCCTAACTACCACATGATGACGCTGACTCCCCCTCACCACTCTCCTTACCAGTCTCCTTCACATATCTCCTCACTACAATCGTTTACTTTTCATTTCTGTATTTCAAGCAATAGCTTTTAACCTGGATCATCCAACAGTTGACTGGATGTAACAGAAGTTTTAGAAGTGATCCTTTCCCAGCTTGCCAAGGGTGTTTATATTTTATTACAAGACTGGAGCTTCAATAGGTGTTTTATTAAGGGCTCCTCACGTATAAATGTATGGTTTTTTTTTAATTTATTTGCATATATTTCTTTACAAGACTACCTAGAAAATACAAATTAAGAACTTGAGTGATAACTATTAAACACATTTCAAATGTGAAAATAGTACTTAGCTGGTGCTATAGCAGCAAAGAAGAGAAAGTGTCTAGTGTCTCTGGGCTATTTGTATTGGAGTACTCATTCAATAGTCTAAGAAGATTTTAATATAAATTTAGATTTCTAATTTAGAATGTTTATTCAAATAAATATGTAAGCAGAAATAGTGAAGTGTGCAGTATATAGCATTTTTGGATGGATTCATTAAATTGTAAATGTAATTTTACAACCTAGAAGAAATACCAAAATTGTCGGAATCATTGTAAATGAAGTTTTATTCCAAGGCGATTCATAAATAAAGATTTCATTTTGGAGTACTTAATCGGAAAGGAAATTTCAGTGATTGGATGTACACGCTTACATTTTGTTTACTGAATGGCAGATCTAGTTAGTTAGATTCTCTCATGTGTATGATTTTCTGTTGAGTGTATTGACAGCAAGCTCATGGAGAAGAGCGCCAACAAATTAAATAGTGGAATACTAAGGCAATATATGTTATAACCATTGCGGCCCATCTGTAAATTGGGTAGGTCGAAATGATTACCTACAAAAATATAGAATCCACAGTATCAACTACCATTATATGTTCAAGGTCAATAGATATGGAGTTAAGAAAAGTGAATCTATGCTTATATATATATACTAGCGGCCCACCCCGACGTTGTCCGGGGATGAAATAGATTGTCTGCAATGGTTGTAATAGGCAAGGCAAATTTATTTCAAAACTTGCCTGGGCGTCCGCTCAGAAGCCATCGTTCGGTACCGCTGAAGGTGAGCATGTGCTCTTCTGTTTGTTGTCCTTGCCGCAATATGCAAACGCGTGTGTCCGCTCCAGCCGACACCCCGATCGCCGCAGAATGCGCACACTCCCCAAACACGGCGCGGTGCACTTCGCGTCAACTGCAAACGCCACAACTCCTGCTTCTGAATGCTTCCGGCGTCTCCGATGGCACACGCCCACAACAACGTCGAAGGGCACGCCCACTCGTGTTAGAACGCTAGTCCCACACAGAAAGCTTATCGCAAGCTGTATAATACCGCAGGCTTTTGCCGAATGCACACGCCCATCGTTGTATGCACACGCCCATCGCTTTACAGCAAAACGCACACGCCCACAACTGACTACTTTTTCCCAAACATCCTTTTTCCCTTCTAATGTATATGTTGGGCTTGTGTATAGCCTATGTCCATCTGCTGATACTCTCCTTTCCAACGCTGTATTAGGTGTTGGCACTGTGGTTCCGGAGCTTACCCACCTCAATGGTTTGAGCTCTCTCTTTATAATATTAGTATGGATATATATATAAATATATATTAAATTCTCAATGCCCTGATGTACTCAAATTTATATACAAAGTACAAACAGTTTTCATTTCCATTATTTTCATGTGAATCTCTGCAAATTTACAATAATCTAAAGGGAACATTCTCTCAAACCAAACCTTTGAAATGTTTTTTCTATGTTTATGGGAAACAGGAACACTGTACCTTTAAAAATGTAAATCCACTTGTAAAAGGTTACCCGTGATCAAGGAGTGAAGCAACTCCGAAACGCGTTGGGCACCCATTGAAAATAAACATCTTTCTTAAATACGAGGCCACTGCACCAGTGAGTTTCTTTTCTCGTGTACTGGAGTTCGAGCGAATATTGAAGGAGTGGCATCCTTGCCGAGTTGCCCGTCGTCATGCTGAGGCTCGATATGCTGAAATTTACGTTGGAACTTTGACAAAAGGAATCGAGCCCACCCCCTGGAGCAGTACTGAAAGTTGCGGCGAAGAAGGACTGCGTTTGCCGGAGACACCAGAATCTGTGGAGGTGAGCCGAGGGAAGCCGGAGGGCTTTTCGATTCACCAAGTGATTTGCAGGCCAACGGCGAGCAGCAGTGTCTAGGCATCTCGTACTAAGCAACAGAGGGGGGAAGACGATGTTCAGCAAAAACCATTAGTAGGTATTTTGCTGACTTAGAAAACAGACGGAACGGCTGAACATTACAAGCAGGAAGGAGCACCTTGTCACCATGGCAACGGAGAGGAGCAACAAACGGAGAGAGGCAGCAAACAAGGTCTTTGTGAGAACGGCGGTTCCAGCAAAGAGTTCCTTGACGGGACAATCCTCGAATCAATCGCCTGATGAAAAACTGAAGCTCTGGGATTTGCTTTGGAAAGCAATGAAGAAGGAACAGTCGAAGGGCTGGGAAGCTTTATCACTTCAGCAATATGTGGATGTTGGAAGGATACAGCGTAGTCTACGAATCTATACAATTCCTACCTTCCAAAACCCTGACCCTGACATGATCAATGAGTGGATGAGTAACAACGAAGGGTGCTCAGTAAATATGTTGAGAATACTCATTAAATATGCAGAAAAAGATTGTGTGAAACTGAATGAAGAAATAGAAATAATAAGTGATACATTGAAAGATCTATTGAGCAGTGATGAATTTGACCAAGAAATGTTGAAAATCAACAAAAGATTAGAAAAAATTGAAGAAGAAATCAAGAACAAAAAAGTGACAAAATTTGAAAGAGATGAAGCAGATTATAATAAAGGGCAAATCCTCACGTTCAGCAAAAAAATCAACCACCTGCACAAAGAAAATGCGGAAGCAGCAACAGCTGCAGCAGGGCAGGCTTTAAACAAGGCATCCATCTCCAGCACTATAACTGTGGTGGACGACGAAGAAGAAGGTGCCACTGCTGAAGCTAATACTGTTGATCACAATACTCCCTCAGATACAGTAGGAGTAAAAGACAGATTTTTAAAGGAAATATCCCTGATGGCCAAAGGAAGGGCCCAAAGCCTACAAGGCAACGACAACACCAGCAGCCCGGGAAGAGGTAGTGGGCGAGGAGGCAGAGGCGGAAAAGTGAAAAACTTTGCCGGAAAGAGCACAGGAGAAACCCCAGTGGGAATGCTGACAAGGGGGAAACGAGCCAAGAAATGAAGAATCAGAAAACTGTGGTAAATCTTTCAAATTACTCTTTTTCTAATACAGAAATGGAAATGGTATCGATGGGATTATCGTTTTGTCCTTCTGCATGTTTTAACTATACGGAAACAAGAATTGACCTTTTCCATTTTGTTAGGAAACTAAAATTTAAAAAATGGTATGCAAATAGGAGGCAGACAACCAATCCAAATGTCTCTGAGATCCCCACAGGCATAACAGTAAATGAAATTGACACATTACATACAATTCAAGAACTGGAAAACCCTGAGACTTTCATTGATGAACCTTTTCTTAATTAATAAACACAGATATCGATTTTGGCATGAGTAGTGGGAGCAAATTCAAACCAAAATCCATTTTTACTCCTGTGATTAATAATGACACTATCAATTGTTTTGAAAAGGGGATGATCAAGGAACTTAAAAACATTGAACGAAAAACATTCAATGGTAAACAAAATATCACGAAAGTACAAAGGGATGCAATAAAAAGCCTTGAGGATCGCAGAGACATTGTTATCAAACAAGCGGACAAAGGGGGGAACGTGGTGATCTGGCCGCTGACCATGTATTTAGATGAAGGCTTGAGACAGCTATCGGATCAAAGAAAGTATTGTGTGGTGTCTCGATCTTGTTATGAAAATGCTAACATAGCTGTGGGAAAGAAATTGGTGGAATGGCGGGACCAGGAAATTCTGGAACACAATGAATATTTATTCCTACGCTGCAGGGACCCCATAATTCCTATTCTCTACCTTTTACCCAAGATTCATAAGAATGCCACTAGACCACAGGGAAGACCTATTGTATCCTTTCGTGTGAGTTCCCTAGAAAATGTTTCCAAGTATGTTGACCATTTTTTACAGCAATTTGTGCAAGTCAAGTCAAGTCAGAATTTATATAGCGCACTACATACCCATAGGGTCTCAAGGCGCTTGAGGATGGGGGGGGGAGGTTTACTTATCGAATATCCATGTTTTAAGTTGTTTTCTGAAGGCTAGGTGGTTTTGAGTAAGACAGAGGTGGATGGGGAGGGAATTCCAGGTCTTGGCCGCTAAGTAGGAGAAGGATCTTCCTCCCATGGTGGCTTTGTGGATGCGCGGAACAGCGGCGAGGGCTTGGTTGGACGAACGCAGCTGGCGGGTGGGGGTGTAAAAGGAAAGGCGCGTGTTGAGACAATCAGGTCCAAGTTCGTATAGGGCTTTGTGTGCGTGGGTGAGGAGACGGAACGTTATTCTCTTGTTGACGGGGAGCCAGTGAAGGTCTTTCAGGTGAGCGGAGATGTGGTCTGTGCGGGGGATGTCTAGTATGAGTCTGGCTGAAGCATTTTGGATGCGTTGGAGTTTTTTCTGTAGTTTCGCGGTGGAACCGGCGTAAAGGATGTTTCCGTAGTCCAGACGGCTTGTAACCAGTGCGTGGGTGACCGTTTTTCTTGTTTCGGTGGGGATCCAGTGAAATGTTTTTTTGAGCATGCGTAGGATGTTGAAGCATGAAGATGAGACGGCGTTGACTTGTCTGGTCATCGAGAGTGAGGAGTCCAGGATGATGCCCAGGTTCCGTGCATGGTCCGTCGGTATGGGGGCTTTTCCTAGGGCCGTTGGCCACCAAGAGTCGTCCCAGGCGGAAGGGGATGAGCCTAAGATGAGGACTTCCGTTTTGTCTGAGTTCAGTTTCAGACGGCTGTGCTTCATCCACTCGGCTACTTCTTTCATCCCTTCGTGTAGGTTGGTTTTGGCGGTGGTTGGGTCTTTGGTGAGTGAGAGGATCAGCTGAGTGTCATCAGCGTAGGAGATGATGTTGAGGTTGTGTTGACGTGCAATGATTGCGAGGGGGCTAATGTAGACGTTGAAGAGGGTGGGGCTGAGGGATGATCCTTGCGGGACGCCGCAGATGACTTCGGTGGCCTCTGACTTAAAAGGGGGGAGGCGGACTCTCTGAGTTCTTCCAGCGAGGAACGAAATGATCCAGTCCAATGCTTTTCCTTGAATTCCGATGTTTCTGAGGCGTTGTATCAGGGTGCTATGGCAGACTGTGTCGAAGGCTGCGGAGAGGTCAAGGAGGATAAGGGCGACTGTGTCTCCGTTGTCCAGTAGTGTTCGAATGTCGTCTGTTTCTGCGATGAGGGCGGTCTCGGTGCTGTGTTTGGCTCGGAAGCCAGACTGTGAGGAGTCGAGTGATTTGTTGGTTTCGAGGAAGGTGGCGAGCTGATTGTTAATGGCTTTCTCAATGACTTTGGCAGGGAATGGGAGGAGCGAGATGGGACGGTAGTTTTTGAGTTCGGTGGGGTCAGCCGAGGGTTTCTTCAGAAGGGCGCTGAGTTCGGCGTGTTTCCAGCTTTCTGGGAATGTGGTGGAGTTAAGGGAGTAGTTGATGACATCTCGGAGATGGGGTGCGATAATGGAGTCTGCTTTGTTGAAGATGTGATGGGGACATGGGTCTGTAGGGGATCCTGAGTGGATGGAGTTCATCAGGCGAATGGTCTCTTCTGTGGTGATTGGGTTCCATTCGAAAAGGATATTCGGAGGAGGTAACGGTTCGGAGGTGAGTGGGGTGGACTGGTTTACAGGTTGGTTGTCAAAGCTGTTATGGATGTCGGCGATTTTGTCATGAAAGAATGAGGCAAGGGAGTCGCAGAGGACTTGAGAGGGGGTGATGTCGTTAGAGCTGGCGGTGGGGTTGGTGAATTCTTTGATGATGTTGAAAAGTTCCTTGCTGTTGTGGGCATTGTTGTCCAGTCGGTCTTTGAGTGCTGATTTCTTGGCTGTCCGGATTAGTTGGTGGTGTTTGCGGGTGGCGTTTTTGAAGGCGGCTTGGGTGATAGTGTTTGGGTCTGTTTTCCAAGTTTTCTCAAGGGAACGACAGAGCTTCTTGGATTTCTTAAGGTCATCGTTGAACCAGGGGGCGTTCTTGCTTCCTTGCTTGATTTGATGTTTTTGCAAGGGTTACCCGCGTACATAAAAGATACCAGGGACTTCCTAATGAAAATCAAAGCCATTGAATGGAAGAGAGGTTACACACTAATGACTATGGATGTATGCAGCCTCTATACAAGCATTCCACAAAATGAAGGTATAGATGCGTGCAGGCATTTCTTGAAAGGAAGGTCTGTGCTTAGTGCCCCTTAGGGCGAAAATACTATTTGGTGCCCTGCTGCTGTGAGCGCTGGTCGCGCGCCTGCTCTACTGGCTACTTTTAAAATTTCCCGTTTTTTCTCCTTTTTTTGTTAATTTTAGTGCCTTCTCCCCTGCTTTTAAGCGCGCTTTCTGGCCCCTACCTTGCACCTTAAACAGGAATCACCACCGCTGTTTGGCGGGTCCGGGCTTCCGGGAGGCGGAGGGTTTGAGCGCCATTTTGCGTTGGGAGGAAGCGCGAGCGCCATCTTTGAGCGTCCAGGTCACCTGGGACGCCGAGACGACGCTATTTAGGGCGAGCTGACCGGAAGGTGAGCCTGCTTAGTGCCCCTTAGGGCGAAAATACTATTTGGTGCCCTGCTGCTGTGAGCGCTGGTCGCGCGCCTGCTCTACTGGCTACTTTTAAAATTTCCCGTTTTTTCTCCTTTTTTTGTTAATTTTAGTGCCTTCTCCCCTGCTTTCAAGCGCGCTTTCTGGCCCCTACCTTGCACCTTAAACAGGAATCACCACCGCTGTTTGGCGGGTCCGGGCTTCCGGGAGGCGGAGGGTTTGAGCGCCATTTTGCGTTGGGAGGAAGCGCGAGCGCCATCTTTGAGCGTCCAGGTCACCTGGGACGCCGAGACGACGCTATTTAGGGCGAGCTGACCGGAAGGTGAGCCTGCTTAGTGCCCCTTAGGGCGAAAATACTATTTGGTGCCCTGCTGCTGTGAGCGCTGGTCGCGCGCCTGCTCTACTGGCTACTTTTAAAATTTCCCGTTTTTTTCTCCTTTTTTTGTTAATTTTAGTGCCTTCTCCCCTGCTTTCAAGCGCGCTTTCTGGCCCCTACCTTGCACCTTAAACAGGAATCACCACCGCTGTTTGGCGGGTCCGGGCTTCCGGGAGGCGGAGGGTTTGAGCGCCATTTTGCGTTGGGAGGAAGCGCGAGCGCCATCTTTGAGCGTCCAGGTCACCTGGGACGCCGAGACGACGCTATTTAGGGCGAGCTGACCGGAAGGTGAGCCTGCTTAGTGCCCCTTAGGGCGAAAATACTATTTGGTGCCCTGCTGCTGTGAGCGCTGGTCGCGCGCCTGCTCTACTGGCTACTTTTAAAATTTCCCGTTTTTTCTCCTTTTTTTGTTAATTTTAGTGCCTTCTCCCCTGCTTTCAAGCGCGCTTTCTGGCCCCTACCTTGCACCTTAAACAGGAATCACCACCGCTGTTTGGCGGGTCCGGGCTTCCGGGAGGCGGAGGGTTTGAGCGCCATTTTGCGTTGGGAGGAAGCGCGAGCGCCATCTTTGAGCGTCCAGGTCACCTGGGACGCCGAGACGACGCTATTTAGGGCGAGCTGACCGGAAGGTGAGCCTGCTTAGTGCCCCTTAGGGCGAAAATACTATTTGGTGCCCTGCTGCTGTGAGCGCTGGTCGCGCGCCTGCTCTACTGGCTACTTTTAAAATTTCCCGTTTTTTCTCCTTTTTTTGTTAATTTTAGTGCCTTCTCCCCTGCTTTCAAGCGCGCTTTCTGGCCCCTACCTTGCACCTTAAACAGGAATCACCACCGCTGTTTGGCGGGTCCGGGCTTCCGGGAGGCGGAGGGTTTGAGCGCCATTTTGCGTTGGGAGGAAGCGCGAGCGCCATCTTTGAGCGTCCAGGTCACCTGGGACGCCGAGACGACGCTATTTAATGCTCGCTGGTAGCGCGCAGCGGTAACGCGCAGCGGAGCGCCTTCCCTGCGCCTGAGTCGTGCCAGAGTCCTGCCCGTCTGCGCTCGTCCGCGTCTCGGAGGCGGACGGGGCTGGACTCTGGCTGTCGGCGCTTGTAGCGTGCTTGTCTACAGGTTGCCTTCTCGTAGCTTGAGGATGTTGGTGTACAGCGCTGCCACCCTGTATGCCTTGCGCCCCTCCTACTCGACCTGTCCTGCTCTTTTTCCTGGTGGCCGCCGCTTAGGCAAAGGCTGCCCCGTGTGCAATTGGCACTCAACAGGATCATCTACCTGTGCTCCTCCTACCCCTCCCCAATATTGTCACTGCGCGTTGCTTAACACCAGGTCCCTTCCTCGTCACACCTTAGATATTTGGGATCATCTCACGCAGTCCAAGATCTCCTGCCTATTTTTAACTGAGACTTGGTTGGGAGTGGGTTCGGAACCCGACATTGCCTGTGCCGTTCCGCCCAACTATTCCATTTTAAGAAGGGATAGAACGGAGGGAAGAGGCGGCGGGGTGGCCCTGATAGTGGACAAGGCTTTTGGTTGCTCCTCCTTTGCGGTCGACAACATCGCCGGCTGTGAAGCCTTAGGTTTTACGCTCCACATATCGGCGTCCCAGACCTGTACTGGCATTCTCCTCTACAGACCTCCTGGTCCTATTGGGTCCTTTTTTGAGGATTTGCAGTCGGCCCTCTCTGTACCATGCATGCGCTCGGCGCATTGCATGCTACTAGGCGACCTAAACTTTCATATGGATTGTCTCACTGACGCCGATGCCGACAAACTTCGCGATATTACGGCGATGTTAGGGCTGGCCCCTTTTGTTCCCAGCCCCACTCATGTGAAAGGCCACACGTTGGATGTTATATTTTCCTCTAGGCCCATTGAGGCGTCCCTTCCACTCCCGGTCTTGTGGTCCGATCATTATCTGCTAAACTTTGCCTTAATTTTCGATTCTAAAGCTAGCCAAAGGGCTTTTAAGGTAGGGTCTCGGCAGTCCAGAGCCTTCCATCTTGTGACAGCTGAAATGCTCTCCGACGCTCTTGGCCAATACCCGTGCCTACTGACCGGGGACTTGGAAGCCGACTTAATCCTGGTCCAGAATTGGATGCAGGCAAGATTCGAGGAGCTGGCCCCTTTGAGGGCTGCCAAAACTGCCCCTGATTTGAACTCAGCCCCTTGGTTTTCCTCCACTCTCCGCATAATGCGTCAAGATTGTAAGAAGCTGGAAAGGCGCTGGCGGCGTAATTATGAGTCGGTGGAGAAAACGAAATACAGAAACGCGACAAAAGCGTACTATAAACAGATTGCCTCAGAAAAAAAGAGTTATCTTGAACAGAGAATCGACAAGGCTGATAATGTCAGCCGAGAACTCTTTAGAGTTGTGAAGGAGTTTGTGAACCCAGTGGTAGCCTCTCCTGTTCACTCTCATACGGAGGAATGGATTAAACAGTTGGCCGACTTTTTTGTGACCAAAATCCTAAAGATTCAGGCCACCTTTCCATCGGTGGACTCCCGTATGATAGACGCCTCTCCAGACCTCTGTAGGGATGACTCTGGGCCTATATTATCTGTTTTCCCTCAGTTGTCCTGTGAAACGTCGCTGGAGTTGCTATCACGACTGAAATCTGGCTCGCCACTGGACGCCTGTCCGGCGCAATGTCTGGGCAGGGTGGCCCCAGCGTTGAACAGCTTGCTGAACCCCCTGCTGAATCTTTCATTGAGCTCGGGGGTTGTCCCACGACAGTGGAAACACGCACTTATCCTGCCGTTGATTAAGAGGCCTCTGTTAGACCCCCTGCAATGGGCTAACTATCGTCCGATCTCCCTCCTCCCTGCTCTGGCAAAGGTGTTGGAAAAACATGTTCAGCTCACTCTCTCCACCTTTATTGAAAGTAACAACTTGTTGCATGACTCCCAGTCCGGTTTTCGTGCAAACTATAGCACGGAGACCGCTCTGGTAGAGGTCACGGACACCATCAGGGAGACACTCGATCAGGGGGGACGGGCGATGTTGGTCATGCTGGACCTTTCGGCGGCGTTCGACACCGTCCCACACGCAGGCCTTCTCTCAAGACTCAGGGAGATTGGTCTGCGAGGGACGGTGTTGGACTGGTTTCAATCCTTTCTTGCCGACCGCCGACAGGTGATCTGGGCTCCGCCGTTCTCGGCGGAAATGCCTGCGCTAGAGGTGGGGGTGCCTCAAGGATCTATCTTGAGCCCCACCATTTTCAACATTTACATGGCCCCTCTGGCGGAGGTAGCGGAGGCGTTCGGGGCCCGGGTCATCTCTTACGCTGATGACACCCAGCTTCTGTTCACTTGCAGGAAGGGTGAGGTCTTCAACGGCGGCAGAATTAAGGACTGTTTGAGCGCAGTCTTTGCGTGGTTCCAGCGGCACAGCCTAAAGTGCAACTCAGACAAGTCTGAGCTGCTCTTCTTTGGCTGTGCCCCAGACGCAGACTGGAAGTCGTGGTGGCCCCAGGACATGTTCCCCCCTGAGGCTCCTTCAGCTCAGGTAAAAAATCTTGGAGTGGTGCTTGACGTTGATCTATCTTTTCGTCCCCACATCCTGGGACTTGTAGGGAAATGCTTCAGCATCCTCAAGATGCTTAGAAAATTTCTGCCCCTGCTCTCTCTGCAGTACCGCAGGAATATAGTTCAGGCGTTGGTGGGTTCTCGCCTGGACTATGCAAATGCGCTCTTCGCGGGCCTACCTAAATATTTGATATCTAGGTTGCAGGTCACACAGAATTCGGCGGCCAGAGCCATCTATGGCCTGCCGAGGAGAGCAAGAGCCTCAGTGCTCCTAGCCAGGCTTCACTGGCTACCAATCGCGGAGAGAATTAAATTTAAACTCCTCACATTGGCGTTTAAAGCTCTCCATGCGACCGGCCCTTTCTACCTTAGGAAGCGCACTGCTTTCTATGTGCCACGAAGGTCTCTGCGGTCGGCGGACCTGGCCAAAATGGAGGTGCCTGTGGTCAAACGTGTGCGGATGGGAGGTCGCTCTTTCCAACACGTAACAGCTTGCCTGTGGAATGCACTCCCTCTTTCCCTCCGGAAAGCAAATAATCTCTTGGCCTTCAGGAAGGAGCTGAAGACTCTGTTCTTCACCGAGTAACCCGCGTTTCTGCAGTCTGCATACCTTTTGGTTTTTCTGTTTTTAGGGGCATCTTTGCTAAAGCGCCGGGACACCCTTTGGGGTAGCCGTGCGCTCTAAAAGTGTGCCTAACATTAACATTAACATTTGTCGTTCCTATTAAATTCAGAAATGATCATAGAAATGATATCCATCTGCCTGAAAAACAACTATTTCCTGTTTAATAAAGTTTTGTACAGACAGACCGAGGGGACGGCGATGGGGACCTGCTTCGACGCCCAACTTTGCAGGTTTATACCTCGGCTGGTGGGAGGAGCAGGTCGTCCGGAAGACCACCCAATATCAAGATCACGTCGTCCTCTGGGTCAGGTACATTGATGACATCTTCTGTATCTGGGATGGTGACTAAAAGTCAGGCAGTCAAATTCGTACAGAAGCTCAATGATAACGTTCTCAACTTACAATTCACTTGTGAGATGAGCACTAATGAAATTCAATTTCTAGATCTAAATTTGAGAATAGCAGGAAACACAATTGAGAGTAAACTACATAGGAAGTCAACAGCTGGAAATAGCTTGTTACTAGCCCAGAGTTGCCACCCCAGGAATCTGATTAACAGTACCCCGTATGGCGAACTTTTAAGGGCCAAATGGAATTGTAACACAGAGAGGGATTATGAAGAAGAAAAGAAGGCAATGCTACAAAGATGTGGCGAAAGGGGATACAGTACAGCTAACATTAACTCAGCTGTTGAGAAGGTATCCAAAGTACAAAGAGAAGATCTTTTTAATAATAAACCCCCTGAAGAATCAAACAGTCAGATCAGGTTCATAACTACGTACAACACACAATCATGGGAAGTACAGAGGAGCCTGATCAAATTTTGGGAAATCTGAAAATTAGATGATGATTTAAAAGAGAGTATTGGCAATTTTCCTTCATTAACCTTCAGGAAAAATAGATCTCTTAAGGATACCTTAATGACCAGTACGATCAAAGATACTAAAAAAGCCAATCCGATACAAGGCTTCTATACCTGTACCAAATGTAAGTCATGCAGATTCAGCACCAACTGTAAATCAGTGAAACTCTGCTTAGACAAACCTACCTTTAAGATTATGAGACACTTCATTTGTGAAACAGAGTATGCAGCATATGCATTAAAATGTCCATGCAACCTGTTTTATATCGGTAGCACTATCAAAAAAAAAATGTTAAATTACGTATCCTTGAACATCTAAGAGCCATTGCCAACAACGACAAGCAGTACCCAGTTGCTCGCCATTTCAGTATAACACACAAACAAAATCAAAATCTGTTAAAATTTTGTGTGTTAGACTCTGTCCCTCTGAGGGCAAACTGGAATCCAGAATGATAATTAAATATAATACTATGAACCCTTTTGGGCTAAATCAGGACGAGGAAATGGCAATACACCTAAGATAAGGAATGAATCAACCTGAACTGTACCTCTCTGCTGTTGCTCTTTGTTTTTAATGTTTTTATCAAGTTTCCTTTTCACCTTTTTTTTGTTACACACAGTAGTTCCTACTTTTAAAATTTTTAAATATTCTGGTTTTGTTACAGATGAGAAGATTGGTTAACAATCATTGCAGTTGACTTGATGGAAATGGAGTTCAACCAATAGTTGATGGGAACATATTGAAATTAGGATTTACAGCCTTTTTTTTTTCAAGACACTGAATTATGAGGTTGGGCATGATTGATTTGAAAGAGACAATAGGGATTTGTCCATTTTTGAAATTATGCAACCCCACTTGGGGATAATAAATTCTCAATGCCCTGATGTACTCAAATGTGTATACAAAGTACAAACAGTTTTCATTTCCATTATTTTTATGTGAATCTCTGCAAATTTACAATAATCTAAAGTGAACATTCTGTCAAACCAAACCTTTGAAATGTTTTTTTCTATTTTTATGGGAAACAGGAACACTGTACCTTTAAAAATGTAAATCCACTTATAAAACGTTACCCGTGATCAAGGAGTGAAGCAACTCCGAAACGCGTTGGGCACCTGTTGAAAATAAACATCTTTCTGAAATACGAGGCCACTGCACCAGTTTGTTTCTTTTCTCGTGTACTGGAGCTCGAGCGAATATATATATATAAATATATATATACTTATGTTGACTATAAAGTAGTAGTTGATATAGCGGATTTAAAATTTCTGTAGGTCAATATAAATGATTTTGATAGCATAACCACAAGCACTGAAATTTCATTTGAAACCTATGTCTAACAAGCATTAGAAATGCAATAGGGGTCGGATTTATTTGAGTTAGAGCTAATAGCATTGTAAATGGCAATGTCTTTTAGCCATGTTTTATGGAGTGTATGCATGTGGTGTGTAGTGGAATTATGTGGGTTGGATTGGAATTGTAGCAATGGTGGCATGCTGCGCTTTAGATGAATATGTTTAAAAGTAAAGTGCACCATACTGCGATTGCTACAATAGTTAATTGTGGATGTGTTAACAATTGATGTGTGCACTGATGGCTGGTGGAGTGTGTGCCTGTAGAAATTGTGCACTGATGGCTGGTGGTGTGTGTGCTTGGTGGAAGCTTGCACTGCCGGCTGGAGGTGTGTGTGCTTGGTGGAAGTGTGCACTGATGGCTGGTGGTCTGTGTGCCTGGTAAAAGCGTGCACAGACGGCTGGATGTGTGTGTGCCTGGTGAAAGCGTGCACTGATGTCTGGTGTTGTGTGACTGGTGGAAGCCTGCACTGACAGCTGATGGTGTTTGTGCCCGGTGAAAGCGTGCACTGACGGCTGGTGGTGTTTGTGCCCGGTGAAAGTGTGCAGTGACGGCTGGTGGCGTGTGTGTGTGTGTGTGGTTGTGTGTGTGGTTGCGTGTGTGGTGGTGAGTGTGTGGTGGTGAGTGTGTGGTGGTGTGTGTGGTGGTGAGAGTGGTGTGTGTGTGTGGTCTTATGTGTGTGGTCTTATGTGCGTAGTCTTATGTGTGTGGTCTTATGTGTGTGGTCTTATGTATGTGGTTTTATGTGTGTGGTCTTATGTGTGTGGTCTTATGTGTGTGGTATTATGTGTGTGGTCTTATCCTGCGCACTCACTCTCACTCTGCAGTCATTCTGCACTCAGTCTGCACTCACTCTGCAGTTATTCTGCACTCACTCTCACTCACTCTCACTCTGCACTCATTCTGCATTCACTCTGCACTCACTCTCACTCTGCACTCACTATGCACTCTGCACTCACTCTGCACTCTCACTCTGCACTCACTCTCACTCTGCACTCATTCTGCACTCACTCTGAATCTGCACTCTGATTCTGCACTCTGATTCTGCACTCTGAATCTGCACTCTGAATCTGCACTCTGCACTCTGCACTCTGAATCTGCACTCTGCACTCTGAATCTGCACTCTGCACTCTGAATCTGCACTCTGCACTCTGAAACTGCACTCCGAATCTGCACTCTGAAATGTGCACTCTGAATCTGCACTCTGCACTCTTCACTCTGAATCTACACTCTGCACTCTGAATCTGCACTCTGCACGTTGAATCTGCACTCTGCACTCTGAATCTGCACTCTCACACTCTGCACTCTCACACTCTGCACTCTCACACACACTCTGCTCTCTCTCACACTCTGCACTCCCTCACACTCTGCACTCTCTCACACTCTGCACTCACACTCTGCACTCACTCACACACTGTACTCACTCACACTCTGCACTCACTCACACGCTGCACTCACTCACACGCTGCACTCACTCACATGCTGCACTCACACTCTGCACTCATACTCTGCACTCACACTCTGCACTCACACACACTCTGCACTCACACACACTCTGCACTCACAAAGTCATCTTGCAGCTTCCTACGGTAACAGACGTGTAGGCCCTTCAGGTCGGCACTCAAATTGCCTGCGGTCCCTCCTAGAGTGTAGAGCGACAGGCAGCATGAGATGTGTATGCGGCCCAAAGTTGATGATTACTCAAAACAGTCTGGAATGAGTCCACGGGACATCGTGTAGCACAATCAAGCGCTGCTCCATCATGGTCGGCGACAGGCCGGCCCTCCATTTCCCCATGACGGCGAGGCATCACGGGATGAAGACGGAGCAGCTCTGCAGCTAATTAGACAAGGAAACTTACAAGGAACTACATGCATGGCTAAATAGTCTGGAGTGCAGGGAGTGTCGGCGCGATCCATCTCTTTCCCCGTCCCATACACCTATGACTGTAGCGGGTTGAACATTAACTCACTGGGTTGGCACTTTTCTCGCCCGTATCCTGGCACATGCAGAGAGGCGACTGAGGAGGAACTGGGATTTTTCAAACGCAGTTCCTCGCTGCATTATCCACTAGGGCATCAATCTTCAGCTCAATTGTTGCGAAGAACAGCACAAGATGTTTTAAGCATTTAGATGAGAAAACGTACTGTGCGTGCGCTTTCCATATCTATGCAGCCATTTCCTCTCTCGCGGCTGTATTTGTTTTCAAAGGGGAGGACTGGGAAGGCGTTTTTAAAGGACGCGAAGGTAATGGTCATAGAATTGCAGTAGAATGGTGGATTCCTCGTCAGGAAATGTGCTTTGAGCTGCAGTCTGATAGAAACGTGCCCGATAAACAGATTCCGTGCGTGCTCTTTGGACGCCGTAGCGCTGAGGGCACTATCGATGTGCCTCACAACGTTTAGTAACATATATACAGCATGGCTGGGTCTAGGAGGAATGAAATAATGACCCGAGACACATATTTGGAAAACTTTCAGGGTCGGACGGTTGTTTAAACAAGCAGAACATAGACGATACCGCGGCCGTCACACTGACACATGAAAGGAAGCAGAAACCAGTCCTTCTGAAACGAGCAGTGGTGCGCGCCCGTAGCCCCGAGCCCTAAAATCTCGAGACTGGTGCACACGCGCCCAGCATCTGTCTTCAATTACCGCAGGCCCTGACAGCCACGATAATTGAAGAAATATGCCCTTCTGCTGCACGTGTCCGCACAGAATATGCAATAGGTGGAGCTACTCTATGGCCTATTGCGTGCTCTCTTCCGAAAACACACGCACGAGAAGGCCAATCGGAATGCAGCTGGCAAAAAAAAGAACGAAAAATCACGAGCAGCCAGGAATTTGTTAGGTAGCTTTTCGGAGACGCTAACTAAAGGACTCTTGGGCTCCGCCCACACTGCTACGCAGTGTGACGTAGGCCAGAGCCCAAAAAATGGGTCATAGCGAACTCTTTAGACCAATGCTTGCCCACTGGTGAAGGAGGGATGGTTCCCGGGGCACACAACTGAAGCAGCAATTTCAGTGGTTAGCAGAACATTCCTTGGTATACTAAAGAGCCATCTGATCAATGATATCACAATAAGTCTCAAAATCAAAGCTGACTACATCAAACAAAGGGACATTCAGGAATGCCTAGTGTTCGTGAATGTTACCCATGCAGGACAGGGTAAAGAGATTTTCTTCTTCCACACTGGAAGGCACCTTTATGTCTAAGCCTTCAGGGTTTTTATTTCAAGGCTGACACTGTCTCTTCATGTTGGGAACTCTGCAGTTTTCTACAGATAATGTGATGGCATAATCACTCCCCTGGTGCTTCTTATGTTAAGTTCAAAAGCCCCACTATTTTTAAATACATAACATTTTTTATCAAAGAGGTCAGCTTTTTTGGTTATCATTTCTTGGCATGTGTGAATTATTGCTTCTTTCAAATCTTATTTTGCAGTGAGGGGCAAACATATGTTTTTAGAGCGCCCTAATAACTGTAAAATTGTAACTGAATCCGAAACTACGCTATAATTAAACGAATCTCAATATGCTATTGTTGTATATCTATTTTTGAAAAGATATGAATTGGATGTATTTCATAAATATTTTAATGTACATTTGCATGTGATAATATAATCTGAATACATGTACAATCAACCAATAAATAAAGAGTGCGTACTTAGGTATTATGTTTTACTGGAAGTGATTTTTTATTTACTGTAACTCCCCAATGAGAAGCACATACTACTTTAAATGCTTAAGTTGCTGTGCGCACAAGGCAGAAAGTGAAAGCTATGGGGTAGATACTGCGGTAAGAGGTAGTGAACATACATATATATATATATATATATATATATATATATATATATATATATATATATATATATATATATATATATACAGGTAATGATTAATACCTGTTGAGTCCTTAATAAGACAGACTGAAAAGGATATTTCTGCGTGTTACCCAGACCAGGGACAGCTTTGTCCTAGGTTTTACTTTCCATAGTGCTGCTTTTTTTTCTGTTTTGAAACCTCGGGGCAGAAACAATTTATAAAAAGAAGCTGTCACAGTGGAATGCATATCTGAAAGGTGTAACTGCAAGAATCCGAGCTTCTAATTTCATTGTCTGTCTCTTTTAAAAGAGTCTGAAAAGCTAGTTAACCCTTAAGGGTACACTTGCTAAGATTGTGTTTGACTTGCTAAGGTTATGTTTGCCTTCCTATGGTTATTTTTGAAGCATCCTGGGAAAGGTCCAGGGCATCTGACATAGTTGTGAAATATACAGGGTTTCTCGGAAGATAATCCCACATGTATTTATGCAGTTCTATTGTGAGAACTGTTCATGTTTTTTCGAATATGATGTATATAAAAAAAATGTTTTTATTGATTTTTTATATTTGAAACTTACATTCAAAGAAATCATTAATACACAATGTGAGCTGAGTAATGAGCAGCAGTATATAATACCAGGCAGAAGGCCATGTCTGAACTGGGGTGGTGGAGTGAGCTAATAAATGATGATGGATTAAACCCAGATCAGTTAACTGGGATGGGTGTTTGATTTGCTCAAACGCTCTGTCCATCATCCCCTTTGGTAACAGTACGTCATACATCACAATCATCAAGGTCCGGTCTCCAATCTGCCCTGGGAGAAGTCCATTCCTTCCTCTTCCATCTCTAAATCTAGGCCATAGTATTATATCCATGGCGCTCAAATTTTCCAGAATTCACGGGGCACCCTCTTGCCTTGTAAGTCACCCTCTTTGCCATCATATAAAGATCCATACTTGACCTCCACTCATTGAGCGTAGTGAGTCTTGGAGCCCCCCAGCATTTGGCTATATCTCTTTTAGCTACCACTAGGCCTAAGGTGGCCAGCATAAGCTTGTGGCACGGCAGGTCTAAATCTGTAGGGATACCCAATATGAGGAATTTAGCATCTATCCCAATTTGGGTGACAAGTATATCATTTAGTTCATTCGCTATCCTGTCCCAGTAATTTTTAATCCGTCTGCACTCCCAAAGGGTGTGTATGTATGTACAGCGTTCTGTGTGGCATCTAAGGCAATCTGGGTTATCTACCCTCCCCATAGGGTGTAGGTGCACCCTATCAAAATGAATTCTGTGTAAGATCTTACACTGTATGAGCCGGAGCCGCAGTCTAATTGCTATTTCACGTGGGTGCATGAAGGCTGCCTCCCAGTCAATGTCCTCTAGTGGGCCAGTGGCAAGTTCCCATTTGGCTCGAAGCGGGCCAAGTTTGTCAGGCATGTTATTTATTTGCGTTTTATATGTCAATGATATGGCTTAGGTCAGAATCTCCTCTTGTAGGAGCCTACCATCCAGGGGGCATACTCCGGCAGTGTCCCTGTGTCCAACCCCTACGCATGGCAGACATGTTTGAGTCTGAGATAGGCATACGCTTGGGAGTCTCAAAGCTGATATGTTGCTTCGAGAACGGCGCCAAGGAGCCCACCTCCAGTACATCATCTATCTTGGAGATCCCCATTAAATCCCACTTCTTGAAGGCCTTCAGTTTTTTTTTTTTTTTTTGCAAAAACCTTTATTGCACCTTCAATTTACACAGCGAAATGCCTACATCCCAGTGGGCTGGCCGCTATAGCAGTTTGTATGAAACATGATATTCGATCACAGTTAATATAGCATTCGTGAACCTTCCTTCATCATGTCCGCTGCTAAAAAGAAATGGTGTATTATAAGCGAAATTATACTCGTGAGTTTTGTTTTTTGATTTTCATGTTTCCGCCCCCTCCCCCCCGTAAACAACAAAAACTTAAAAGAACAGTCAGGAATAATAACGTAGTCATATAAGTGTTATCACTGAATTATCGTGGCCCCCACAACCATGTGTCTTTAAGTAGTTCTCTTACTAGTCCTCCCACCTTCCCCGACTACAATACATGTGTTGGAGTATGTATCCTTTCTCAGCCTTGTTTCGTAGATCCCCTCTGAAGGCCTTCAGTTTTTAATCTCGGGCAATTTAGAACCCTCCCAGAGCGGGGTCTCCCATGTAGGCTTCGCGTCCTACTTCATTTGCTTTTCAGCCCTTTTCCATGCCTCCAGCACTTATTGGGTCGCAGGTAGGAGATGCGCACTACCTGCTCCCCCATATATATAGTGTAGTTGAGAGTGGTTCTGAAATTGTAACTTTTACAGTCTATAAGTAGGGTGTTCTCCAGGCACATGGTTCCATTCGTTGATGACTATGAGATGGGCAGCTCTATAGTAGGCTCTAATGTCCTGTAATGGCCAAACCCCCATTGTACGGATTCCTCTATAACTTTTGCAGCATTATTCGTGGATGGGCTCCATCCCATAGGAGTAAATGTAGTTCACTGTTAATAGTGGTGAATACAGTTTCTGGTAGTTTGTAATAGGAATTTTGCAAAATATAAAGAAGCTGGGGGAGCGTTATCATCTTATACATAGCAGCCCTTCCCATAATGGTCAGTGGGAGTTTCCTCCACCTCCTGACATCCTCCTGAAAATTTAAAAGAACCTGTTTGATATTATGCTCTACTCAAGCTACTGGATTGGTAATGATATAAAGTCCCAGATAGGTATACCCCTCCGTGGAAAGTCGTAAACAGCTCGGGCAGGTGTGGGGCTCCACCACTCCGCTCAGTGGATATAGGGTGGAATTACTCCAGTTAATCTTATAGCCAGCGTGACTGCCATGTTCTTCAAAGATCTGCAGTATTAGTGGGAGTGTCTCAACTGGGCATGTGACATAAAGCAAAATATAATCCGCATATAACGATATGCGTTCTTCCTCCAAGAAGCGGGACTCGTCCACGAAGCCACCTAGGCCATGGCGGGTTCTAACCACGCAGGCCAAAGGTTCCAAAATAAGAGCAAGCAATAGGGGAGATTGGGGACAATCCCCCTGCTGGATCGGCCAGCTCGTGGAAACGACCCCATGACCCGAACTTTAGCCTCGGGGCATTGTATAACAGTGCCAGCCAGTCTCGGAACAATGGGCCAAAGCCCATCTTTTACAGGGTGTATTTCATAAAGGGCCAGTGAATCTTATCAAACGCCTTGTCAGCGTCAAGCGAGAGGTACAGATGGGGCTATCTCGGCTCTGTACCGTGTCCATCCAGTTAGCCAGACGGCGTAGGTTGAAACGTGTGGCACGCTTTGGCATAGTCAAGTCAAGTCAAGTCATAAAATTTATATAGCGCACTACATACCCAGAGGGTTTCAAGGCGCTTAGGAAGGGGAGGAGGATTATTTGTCAAATATCCACGTTTTAAGCTGCTTTCTGAACGCTAGGTGATTCTGGGTGAGGCGAAGGTAAGCGGGGAGTGAGTTCCATGTTTTGGCAGCCAGGTATGAGAAGGATCTGCCTCCCATGGTGGTCTTGTTGATGCGAGGTACAGTGGCGAAGGCTAGGCTGGAAGAGCGAAGTTGGCGGGAGGGGGTGTAGAAGGACAGTCGAGAGTTGAGGCAATCTGGTCCGATGTCGTAGAGTGATTTGTGTGCGTGGGTAAGCAGACGGAAAGTAATCCTCTTATTGACGGGTAGCCAGTGGAGGTCTTTAAGGTGACCAGAGATGTGTTCGTTGCGTGGGATGTCTAATATGAGCCTGGCTGAGGCGTTTTGGATTCGTTGTAGTTTCTTCTGGAGTTTAGCGGTGGTACCTGCGTAGAGGGTGTTTCCGTAGTCCAGTCGGCTCGTGACTAGAGCGTGGGTGACTGTTTTCCTTGTTTCGGAGGGGATCCAGCGAAATGTTTTTCTGAGCATGCGAAGAATGTTAAAGCAGGAAGAGGATACGGCGCTGACTTGTCTGTTCATTGAGAGTGAAGAATCCAGGATGACGCCAAGGTTCCGTGCGTGGTCTGTCGGGATGGGTGCATTTCCGAGGGCTTCCGGCCACCAGGAGTCGTCCCATGCAGAGGGGGATTTACCTAAGATGAGGACTTCTGTTTTGTCTGAGTTCAGTTTCAGACGGCTTTGTTTCATCCATTCGGCGACTTCTTTCATTCCTTCGTGTAGGTTAGTTTTGGCGGTGCTGGGGTCCTTGGTGAGAGATAGGATCAGTTGGGTGTCATCCGCGTAAGAGATGATGTTGAGGTTGTGTTGGCGGGCGATGGCCGCGAGGGGGCTCATGTATACGTTGAAGAGGGTGGGACTGAGTGAGGATCCTTGTGGTACGCCGCAGATGATTTCAGAGGCCTCGGACTTGAATGGTGGGAGGCGGACTCTCTGGGTCCTTCCGGTGAGGAACGAGGTGATCCATTCCAGTGCCTTTCCTTGGATTCCGATGTTTCTGAGGCGTTGTAAAAGGGTGCTGTGGCAGACTGTGTCGAAGGCTGCAGAGAGGTCGAGGAGGATGAGGGCGACTGTGTCTCCATTGTCCAGTAGAGTTCGAATGTCGTCTGTTGCTGCGATGAGGGCGGTCTCAGTGCTGTGTTTGGCTCGGAAGCCAGATTGTGAGGGGTCGAGTGATTTGTTGGCTTCGAGGAAGGCGGCGAGCTGGTTGTTGACAGCTTTCTCGATGACTTTGGCCGGGAATGGAAGAAGCGAGATGGGGCGGTAGTTTTTGAGTTCGGTGGGGTCTGCTGTTGGTTTTTTCAGAAGGGCGGTGAGTTCAGCGTGTTTCCAGTCTTCTGGGAAGGTAGCGGAGTTGAAGGAGCAGTTGATGACGTCTCGGAGGTGCGGAGCTATGATGGAGTCTGCTTTGTTGAAGATGTGGTGAGGGCATGGGTCTGTGGGGGATCCAGAGTGGATGGAATTCATCAGGCGTATGGTGTCCTCCGTGGAGATTGGGTTCCAGGCGTTAAGGGTGTTAACGAGGGGAAGATGGTCAGCTGATGGTAGGGTGGGTTGGCTTCCGGGTTGTTTGTCAAAGCTGTTGTGGATGTCAGCAATCTTGTTGTGGAAAAAAGAGGCTAGGGAGTCGCAGAGGGTTTGAGAGGGGGTGATGTCGTTGGAGTTGGCCGAGGGGTTGGAAAATTCCTTGACGATGTTGAAAAGTTCCTTGCTGTTGTGGGCGTTGTTGTCAAGTCGATCCTTGAATGCTGTTTTCTTGGCTTTTCGGATTAGTTGGTGGTGAGTACGGATGGCGCTTTTGAAGGCGTCCTTGGTGCTGGTGGATGGGTCTTTTTTCCAGGCCTTTTCAAGGGAGCGGCACAGTTTCTTGGACTTCTTGAGGTCATCGTTGAACCATGAGGCCTTCTTGATGCCAAGTTTGTGTTGACGTTTTTTCAGTGGTGCTAAGGTGTCGGCGGTGTTGGATAACCAAAGGGTGAGGTTGGAGGCGGCTTCGTTGGCGTTAGAAGAGAGGGCTGGGGAGGTTTGAAGGAGCGATGTGGAGATCTGCTCCGTGGTGATTTTGTTCCAGTTTCTTTGTAGAGTTGGTTGGAGGTGGATGATGGGTTTCGGCTTGTTGTAGGTGAAGTGAACGCAGCTGTGGTCAGTCCAGAGGAGATTCGTAGTGTGGCTGAAGGAGACATGGTTGCTGGAGGTGAAGATGGGGTCAAGTGTGTGACCTGCGATGTGGGTGGGGGAAGTGACCAGTTGTTTAAGTCCGAGGTTGGCGAGGTTGTCCAAGAGGGTGGCGGTGTTGCGGTCGTTGATCTTTTCAAGGTGGAAGTTGAGGTCTCCCAGAAGGATGTAGTCTTTGGAGGGGAGCGCGTGTGGGGTGATGAAGTCCGTGATGTCTTCACTGAATTTTGCGCGGGGTCCTGGTGGTCTGTAGAGGAGGGTGCCTCGGAGTGTGGTTTTGGGGTCGATGTGGATCTGGAAGTGAAGGTGTTCGGAGTTAGCGAGGTTAGCGTCAGAGCTGGTTGAGATGCGGATTGATTTTTTATGGACGATAGCGATTCCTCCTCCTGTATGGTCGGTGCGGTCCTTGCGTGTGATCTTATAGTCATCAGGGATAGCGATGGCGATGTCAGGGGCGGAGGAAGCGTTCATCCATGTTTCCGTTAGGAAGGCGACGTCAGGAGAGATGGTGTCTAGTAGGTTCCAAAGGTCAATGGCGTGCCTGTGGACCGAGCGGGTGTTGAGAAGGATGCATTCTAGGTGGTTGGGGTCGGGAATCTGTGTTGTGGTCGCAGCGGAGATGTTGTCGGTGCCGCTAAATTTGCAGGAGAGGCAGGAGAACGGTCCATGGGTGCGTCCAGGAGCGGCTTGGACGCAGGTGGGGGCGCGACCGGGGTTAAGGGCTAGGAGGGTGGCGGCATCGTAGGTAACGCGGGGGGGCTGGGCAGCGCGAGGGGCAGGGGGACTGGCGCTGGGCGCGGTCCGGGCGCGGACGGGCGTAGACGGGCTTACCTTTGGCGCACCTTCGGCGCGGCCGTAGCGCGTGGACGCTGCGCGTGGGGGCATTGGCCATAAATGGAAGGTGGGGGGGGGGAGGGGCGAGGGCGCTCCAGCTGGGAGGCGGGGCGGGCAAAGGAGGACGACAACAACAACAAAATGGAGATGGAGGGGTCAGGGCGGCAGGAGCGCTAGGGGGGAAACGCAAATATTACAATAGTGTCACGCTACGGAGCAAAATGCTAATGAGATAAAGCGGCGAGATGAAAACACAATATGCAACAGAGTCACGCTAGCAATATCGCACTGTAAATGGGCAAATCGGTAAATTCAGCAATTAAATGGGCAAAGCGGCAGTTCCAGCACGCAGCGGTAATGAGGGCACACAGCAGGCAGTAATTATAATCGCAGACCAGGTTAGAGCGTAAGCGCTGCACAAACGATACCTCAGCAGCAGGGGAGCGACCACTCAGCTTGGAAGCAGAGAGTGAGTCACGGCGCTTCCTGGTGTGGGAGCGCTGTTTGTTGTCTGTGGGAGGGCGCTTCAGCTGGGAGGCGGGGCGGGCAAAGGAGGACGACAACAACAACAAAATGGAGGTGGAGGGGTCAGGGCGGCAGGAGCGCTAGGGGGGAAACGCAAATATTACAATAGTGTCACGCTACGGAGCAAAATGCTAATGAGATAAAGCGGCGAGATGAAAACACAATATGCAACAGAGTCACGCTAGCAATATCGCACTGTAAATGGGCAAATCGGTAAATTCAGCAATTAAATGGGCAAAGCGGCAGTTCCAGCACGCAGCGGTAATGAGGGCACACAGCAGGCAGTAATTATAATCGCAGACCAGGTTAGAGCGTAAGCGCTGCACAAACGATACCTCAGCAGCAGGGGAGCAACCACTCAGCTTGGAAGCAGAGAGTGAGTCACCATAAAGCCCGATTGATCTCTATGTATCAAAGGGGTGATAACAGTCAGGAGGCGCGCCGCAAGTATCGTAGCCAGAATCCTTGTCTCAATATTAAGTAGGGATATTGGGCAATAAGACCCACAGTCTTCCGGGGGCTTCCCTGTCTTATGGATGACCACCACCGTGGCCATTCGGAGATCCTGTGGCAGAATCCCTTGGTCTTTTGACGTCTTGAACACATTAAGCAAGTGTGGTACCAACAGTTTGTTATTTAGTTTTAAAAATTCACCCGGATGACCATTAGGGCCGGGATTTTTCCTGCTTTTTGGCGGCCGATGACCTTGGTCACCTCTTCCAAAGTGAAGTCCCCCTCCAATCTGTCTCTCTCTTCCTGTGAAAGTGAGGGTAGCTCAATCGCTTCTAAGTACTGGTGTATTTGTGTCTCCTCTGTCTGAGGTTTAGCTGCATAAAATTCAGCCTAGTATCTGTCAAATGCCTCTGCTATGGCTTCAGGTGTGATATGCATGGTATTGCGCTACTTAATGGGCATCACCCATCTCATCTCCAATTCTTTCCTTCGTAGCCACGTGAGCAACTTCCGTGCTCGGTCCCCTGTCTCATAAAGCCGATGTTGCGTTGCCAGTTGTTGAGCCCTCACCCTGTTGGTTGCCAACGCCAAATAGTCTTTCTTTGTTATTGCGATTTGATGGAGGGTATGTTCAGTCAATGTAGCAGGGTCTCGGCCTTCGAGGCTTAGTAACTTGCATTCTAATTCCTCCATCTCCTGGGTCTCCCTTTTTTTTGTGGGCAATTACATTTTGTGCTCTATCGCGGAGCACCATCTTAAATGCCTCCCACAAGGTGACAGCCGATTGTACAGAACCTTTGTTTTGTTGAAAATAAAGTTCTGAGTCCACCCTAAGCTCCCTGGCAACTCTCTTATCTTGTAGTGCCCAAGGGTTCAATCTCCACTGCGCTACCTGGTGACCACCCCTCCCACCCACTGTCATTAGGAGGGGCGAATGATCGGAGATGCCCCTAGCTAAATATTCCATGCTTTCCACCGGTCTGACCTTCCCCGCCAGGGCGTGAAGGTAGTCCAGCCTCAAAAACACCTGTGAGCCTTCGAGAAGTAGCAATATGCATGTGTATAAGGATGGTGTCTGCGCCACAGGTCGGTCAGCCCCAGAGTCTTTTGGAATCGAGCCAACATTGTGCGACCATGGGACCCAGGTCCCATGTGGGTACGGTCGAGGGAGGAATCACTAACATCATTAAAGTCTCCCCCTATTATGTGTATGGCAGGGACGGAGTGTAGTAGGAGCTCAGTAAGTCTATCCAGTGTACGCTGTTGCAATCGCGGGGGCGCATGTACACTAATAAGCAAAAACCTCCTGCGGTTCCAAATTCCCTGCACTGCAACACATGTCCCATCAGTATCCACCCACTGTCGAGTGACATGAAAGGGAGGAGACTTTTTAATGAGGATTGCCACTCCCTTCGAACCCTTGGTGAAACCCGCATGCGCCAGTGCAGTGTAGTATCCTGTTCCCAAGAAAGAACAGCTCGTGCCTATAAGGTGTGTTTCTTGTAAGAATATGATGTCAGGTTTAAGTCTCTTAAGATGACGAGATACCAAACCCTGTTTAATTTTATTTCCTAGGCCATTGACATTCCATGTCATTACCGTAAATTTGTCTTCTGTCATTGTGAAACAACTCTTGGTTTAACACCTTCCCGGTTCTCCACCGGAAGCCCGCCCATCTTGCCCCCTCTTACTTCAACCCAAATGTGCATTCGAACAAATTGAACAGAACCATTCCCCTCCCTCTGTAACAATCCCCACACACAACGTGCGACAGAATCTAAATTACCCCCACCCCATGCTCTTCAGGTACCCACACCATCCCCCAATTCGTCAACATGACAACTCAGGCACGGGTAATCCACTAAGAGGTCTGTAGCCCACCCTTCCCCCAATCAATGACCTACACAGTAAGAATACAATGACACACAATATATTTCCCTTGTATGGGGCTAGAACCTGTAACGCCTTCGAAGCTCAAGGGTAGTCCTACTGTCTGTTGGCGGCCACCTGGCCCCTTATCTCAGTCCTCCTTGCCATTGCTGGGTAGTTGCTGCAGCTGTGCACCAGCATCGAGCAGGGTCAGCTCTGTTGCTTCCAGTCATTGAATACTTTCAAGGAATGGTGTCTGTGTCTGCCGAGTCCTCCCTCTCCGACAGCTCAGTGTGGACAGTGTCGTCCGATCTAGCCAGGGTTCGCGGAGGGCGGACCTGCACCTCCTCATTTTCAGACTGCGACAGGTGTTCCTTATTATCGTTAGATCTCAACAGCCGCCCCGGAGGGCTCCCGGCTGAATTCCGGATTCTCAACGTTTGCCTCCGTCATGTTTCTTTGGGCCGTTCTTGGCTTGAACCCACTCGCTGTTCCAGTAATTGGCACGAAGCACTGGGTGTCCTATGTCGCAGCTGGGGCCGTTCCTCAATCCAGGACCATGCCTGTTCTGGAGTTTGGAAAAACAGCGTAGAGACTTGAAAAATGAACTTAAATTTAGATGAGTATAGTAACATATATTGAAGCCCATGTGCCCGCAGTTTCGCCTTGATCGGGTCAAAAGTCCGTCTCTGCTTCTGCACATCACACGAGTAGTCTGGGAAACCCATCACTCAGGTGTTTTCGTATTGGACCTCTGCCTTCTTTTGCAGCTCACGCAATATCAAGTCTCTATCTTGAAAGTTCAGAAAGCGAGGTATTAGGGGTCGCAGGGGGGCCCCTGGTGGAGGGGGGACATTAGACATCCTATGTGCTCATTCTATGACAAAATATCAGGAGAAACTGACCCAGGTCTGCCCTCTCCGCTTTTTCTGGAAAACCAATAAATCTCAGGTTGTTTCTTAGGGCCCTGTTTCCGGCATCATCTATCCTCCAGGTCGCCTCCTTCATAGAAGCCAAAAGTCCCGTCACATCTTTCTGTGTGGAGTGAAAGGCGTCTTCGAGTTCCGAGATGCAGTGTTCTGCCTCGGTCACTTGTTCAGAGACTTTGCAGAGATCGTGGCAAAGCAACATCACCTCTGAGCAAATCTCTGCCATTTTCCCCTCCAAGCTGTCCCTGGTCGCATGTATGGCTTGTAGAATAGTCGCATTGTCCGGAACAGGAGCAGAGCCTCCCTCTGCACCCGTCGACACTGGGAGCGGTGTAGCGGTCCAGTTTTTCCTGTCTGGACGATTTGGGCTCTTTGTCTTTTGCCATCGTGGGCAACCTGGCGTTAGTTTGTATCCCAATCCATCCACTCACTGTCTCAGCCACCATCACAGCCTCAGGGACTCCACCGCCCCCTGTTCCCAGAGCATCTCGGCACTTCCAGGACAGCCGCAGCAGCCCTGGACAGGCCGTGTAAGGCGATGCAAGAATCTCTTGGGTGCACCCGCACCGATGGATTTCTAAGGAGGGAGTCACTATTCACAGTTGCCGTCTTCAGCACAATAGTGATGGACAGAATGAGGCCCCCACTGGGCCACTTGGGCCACTTGGCGCGCTCCTTTCAGTGCCCCCCGTGTGTAAAAAGACAATGGTGCAGGCCCCTGGTTGTAGTCCACACAGCGTTAGCGCCCCTCTGGGGCTGTGACCTGCCATGATGATTGGCTGATCATGAAGTGTATGCGTGGTTGGTTACAAGAGGTGAGTGAGTCTTATCCAAGTGTCACATTAAGCGCACCAGGGCCCAGCGTGCGCCTCAGAACAAAGAAGTACTTCCCTGATTTGGAGATTGTAGCCTACTTAACTCCTTGTATGTGGGGCGGATTCCCCTGCTGTGCTGGGGGGCGGGGGGGGCGCGCACAGCGCCCCGGTGCTCATGACGAGCTCAGCTCGTCATGAGCCACGGTGCTTGTGTGCTCATGACGAGCTGAGCTCGTCATGACCACACCTGTTTGTTTAGAACGTTCGCACAGCAGGGGAATTTCCCCACTGTGTGAGCGTTCTAACGGTCATGGCGATCTCAGCTCGTCATGAGCACACGAGCACCGTGGCTCATGACGAGACGTTCAAGGGGTTAACCCCTCCTGTGATCGCTGAGTCTGCGGAGTGGGGGGCCCGACGGGGAAGAGGCAACTCGTCCGTGGCCCCACCTAACCTCACTCCCCGACTCTTCCATGGCTCCAACCTCAAAGAGTGGAATCAGTGAAAACAGAAGCAGGAGGGGCCACCACTCACCCAGCAGCGTGAGTCTTAGGGTAGGAGGCCGGGACACAATCAGGCCTAAACTGCAGCAGCGGTGGGCGCAAAAACTCTTCTCATCCGGGATGGGGCCCCCCCTGCGATCGCCTCCGTGCTGAAACTCCAGCACCACTTCACAAACAGTGGGGTCCTTCAGGGCAGTCACAGATCTCCGGGTACGTCCCCAAGGTAGAGGGTAGAGGCGGTCTGTGCTGCCTATCTCACCCGCTGCACTCAAGTCGGCATGCACTTTATGGAAAAGTGTCAGTCCCCTTCGCGTTGTTCTCCCTCCTAGCAGGATTCACCGGGAGCCAAGTGTCTCTCAGCGGAGGCTCCGCTGCCTCCCAGCGAGAATCAGAAAGCAGTAACAACGGTCACAGCAGCCGCATAGCTAGCCTTTCCTTCAACTTCCTCCTCCCAGTCCGCTCACTGTGCTGGTATTGGGGTAGTCGTGGCAGGGGATCAGGGCGACTCGGGGTGTCAGCCGCAGTCACCGCAACCCGCACTCGCTCGGGTTCACCATGCTCCAACCTGCCGCCTTTGTTAGTCCGCCTCATCCACCCTCTTGAAAACTCGCGCGCCGAGTGGGTCTCGATTTCAGCCCGAAACTCGCTCCTGGGCACTTCATCGGGCGCACCACAACTTGTACGTTCCTTCCAACCTCAGGCACGATGTTCATAAGCGAGGAGAATCAGGATAATAGCAGGATTTAATAAGGGGCCAGCGGAGCTTGCGGACAACGCAGCTACCCGGCCATGTTGCTGGCCACACCATGAATATGATGTATTTTTGAGCATATTGCCCTAACTAAATCCTACTGTACATTAAGTGTTTCCTGCTACATGGAGTCCAAGCATCCTTAACCATAGGTGCATGCCTGTAAATAAGTAAAGAAAAGCAACATATTTTAAAATATATTGTCAGAATATTATAAGCCGTGTACAAGCCTGATTTTCGTATTGGAAATACCGGAGAATGCATAAAAATGACGGCCATTGTGTCTTCTCCTCTGTCATCAAAGCAGCAATAGCGCAAAGGATGGTTACTGCACAGATTAATTAACCAACCCTTCCCAGAGTACATTAACCAAGCCTTTGCGGATGATATTCTGAATCAAAAGCACTCACTTCCTAGAGACCACCAAAAATCTAATTTTCACCCTGCAAATCCTTCTGCAAATGAAGAGCAGATTTACTGTGCTTTCACTCAACACAGCACAGCAACCAAAGCTGCTACAGGTATTGCTTGAAAGGGAGAGAGCAAACCAACTACTAAGATATGGCGCTGTTTCCCTCTCTCCCTGTATTGGCACAGATTAGGTTGCCAAGCACCAACACACACACCTGTGCTCCATAATACAAGGGCATGTGTTTTTTTCTAGCATAAGTTTTGTACTGTAAGGGGGTCATGGAAGAAACCCACCTGTTCCGTCCCATCTAAACATGGTGGGGGAACCAAGGGTTTGACATCACAGTAGGAGCTGCACCAATTTATGGCGCTGCTCCGACTCCACCGGTGGATAGTGTGTTGTGGTAACTAGTATATTCCTAGAAGATAAGTTAGTGATCCCTAAGGGTTGTAGACATCATTTCCAGGAGGTAGGCTGGGCTACCCAACCTTGTTGGTAAAGGTGGTACTATTCATCTGCTGGGATACATCTGTGCATAAGGTAGAGTTAGTCCTATTTCCGGTAAAGTCCAGAGAGGAAAAGAGTTCCTCATGGACAGGTTTCTGGCTATAGCAGATGCTGACAGAGAGGCACAGATAGGTTCAGAGGGGCATAGAACAGACAAGTGCCACGGCAGAGGTGGCAACTTGTTGCTGATCTATAACTTGGACAGTGTAGTCCATCAAGGGACTGATTAGTCTACCTTAGCTATTGGTTTGGGGAGGCCTTTGTAGAAAATATGCTTTTTCTGTGCTCTCACCCCAGACTCATCACAGCCTTTTCACCTTTTTCTGGACCGATTCATTGCTGGCTTTATAACTATGTGCACTTAACCCCTGTTAATCAATAGTACAGTGCCCCCTTTAATCATGGTTAATTGAGCTTATTCCTGATTGCTACCTTAAACTTGCCTATAAGTCCCAAGTATACGGTTTAAAAAGTGGGCAAAAAGCCAGGAAGTTGAATGCCAATTATTGGCTACAGCACCTATTGTGCAATCCACTGCAGTGGCAGTGCAAACATGTAGGCCTACCCAGTGTATCTTGACTACTGCAGTGTAAAACATGCATTGTGACCTGCCACAATAACCCTTTTTTGACCAGTAAAAATCTTGCTTTTTCATATTACTAAGTATTGAAATGAACCTTTCTAGGGTGCTTTCCCCAACTTTTTGCTTTTCTCCTTCCCAGTTTTCCAATGCTCTGGATGCTATCCTTAAGACTTGGGCGTGTTTGGCACGGCATGCAGGACTTTAAGAAGCTTTAAAAGCGCTTGTGGCGACTGGACTTGGACTAGACTTTACTGCTGGATTGTACCTGATATTCTGTAAGTCTCAATGTGTCCTCCCCTGAGCTCCTGTGAGCCTTAGAAGTGTACTTCTGTGGTTGGTTGGCACTTAAGAGACTAATGGCCTGAATTAGAGTTTGGCGTACGGGTTACTCCTCCATAAAAGTGATGGATAGACTGTCTATTGTATTAGAAGTTCAGTAGGATATAATACGGCAGACGGGATATCCATCACCAAACTCTAAATCAGGCCTTAAGTCAGAAGGTCACATCTTTGACCAGGAGGTGTATACAACCTGTGCCCCATCATGGTCAGCCTCAAATTGCTCCTAGGTCACAGTCTACCATAACCATTGACTATCATTGGCGCTTTGTGCTATTTAGCTCAATTTTTACACACAAATTAATATATTTGTATATCCGGCCCCCCATATTACTTATTAGATTGTTGTCATTTTGGTTTCATTGTGTTTAGTAAATTGGGCTCTACTTTCCTCATATCAATTGGGATTTTAGTGGTTTGGTATTTTTACTTTATTACTGTTTTGGTACTGCATAAATTCTTTACACATTGATCTAAGTTAAGCCTGTTTGCTCTGTGTCTTAGCTACCGGGGATTAAACTCAGTTTAATTTAGTGACTTCTTGGGCCCACCCCAAGTAATAATACAACTTCTTACATCAGAGTTCAATCCTCAAGAATCATGATTTTCCAGGACTACATAACTCCAATCCAATAGCAGCACAAGTCCTTCACCGAAGTTAAGCAAACACTTAGTGCAATGCAACTGGACAGCATGTTAATGTACTAAAAATAAAGGTCCTTCATCAGGGAAAAATATTTTTCCAGATACTCCTGAACGTGCTTGGGACTGGGTCGAGGAGAGGAAATCTCTAAGAATCAGATCTGAGACACTAATGACCCAGATCATGGATCAATGCCCTAGGAATATGTCCCTTTCAAAAGAATGATTGACAACAAAGGACCATTGTGTATGGTCACAGAAAAGATCACAGCAATGAGCCATCTATGTATGTTGGTAACAGACAAGATTCCACAACATGAACACGGAAGGTAATACAATAAATGCATAATTCCAAGTGATAACAACAGTATCCTTCACTTATTGCGATGTTATTTATAAATAACTAGCAGCCCGCCCCAGCGTTGCCTGGGGCAGAAAGGGGCTGGGGGCAGTACACCCGCTCCCGCCCCGACCCCCTGCCGTCCCGACTCCCTCCCGCCCCGACTCCCTCCCGCCCCCACTCCTCCCACCTGTCCCTCTGTGCACACCCACTCCTGCCTCCCGCCTCCCGCCGCCGACCCCCTCCCGTCCCGACTCCCTCCCGCCCCCACCTCCCGCCTGTCCCTCTGTGCACACCTGCTCCCGCCGCCCGCCTGCCCGCCTCCCGCCTCTATTTCAATAAATTACCTGAGCTGCGATCTTCACTTCACTGCCGCTCCTCTTCCCCATGACGTGCCCGCGCTTCTCACTTCACACCGCAGCTCCATGTCTCTCCTCCTCGTCATCACGCACGTCCTCATCACGCACGTCGCGGCCAGCGCTACGTCACGGCCAGAGCAGCGTCGCGGCCGGCACTACTTCCAGGGCACTACTTTGTTTTGAAACTTAATTTTTTTAATTTACTTTTTTTTAAATTTATATAGCCTATGTCCATCTACACACCCTGACATTTTCATAGATGTATCGGGTGTGTAGTTTGGCGCTGTGGTTCCCGAGTTTACCTGGCCAAAAGGTGCAAGTTCTCTCTTTAAAATAGTAGTACAGATATAGATATGAGCTGGGGCTCCTCTCCTGCCTCTGTTCCCCACAGTTGTGCTTTTAATTCGTTTACAACTGAAGTATATATGGGTGAAAGATACAACAGTGTTTGAAGAGTTGCATTCACGGGGAGCCGGGGTGAGGGTGTTGATTTTATTTCAACAGCTAATAAGTCCATTGCATCGCCCAGTGGATGCCTATGATAAGCATTGCATAGCTACACTACTTCGACTGTGATACAACATGAGGACTGGGAATACTAATTACTCTGGTCTAATTTACAGAAATGTCTAGGTTTGCTAGGATTCCCTGAGTTGCAGCTGAGCCTAGACCCAAAATCCACATCTACCCACTTTGTAAAAAAAAAAGCCAGTTTTGAGGGGACAATTTTGATCTGTCCATATTGCATTTGGGAATGCTGGGTGGTAGGAAATGTTAGATACCTGCATAATCCAGAACCTTCTCTGACAGAGATGTTAGGAAAAGGTGTGTTTTTTGCCAAAGTTGGATGCTTGAAGGGCATTGTGGGTAAGACAATTTTCTAGGGTCCACACCACCTTAGGCTACGCTGGGCATCTAGTTTTCATAAATGTCTGGGTTTGATAGATTTTCCTTGATGGTGGCGGAGCTTGGGCCCAAATTCTGCTGGTACCTCATTGGAAAAAAGCATTGATATTGCTAGGTCAAATGTGATATCTCCAAGACGCTTTTTATGTTGTGGGTGCTAAGCTCAGCCACCTAAGTGGGGAACCCTTTTTATTGGAAGAACATAGAAACATTGAATAGTAAAAATGTGTTATTACCAACTGGATTTCTCAGTATATTTAGCTTCTGTAAGATAGTGTGCAAAAAAAAGACATTTTGCAAAAAGCCCTCTGAATCATGGGATAGTATGGGTACCCGCAAATTCAGAGTTGTATAAATAACCAATGTTAGTGAACTCAGTGTCTTTTGCACATTTTAGAAATATATACGTTTCTTTAGTAACCATGTTTCATTCATTATGTTTTACCATATTAACTGTATACTCTGTATACAATGAAAAATCATTATATGCAGCAGATCAGTTATTGACTTTGGTTATAATATTTTTGGGGAAAATCTACAGACCCTATATATCCCAGTGACCAGAAAGGTCTACTGAACATAAAGATATATTCATTTTGTAAATCAGTAACTGTGACAAAAAATTACAGTTGAAAATTGTTAAGAGCTCCACACAATAGCCCCTGAATTCAGAGTTTTGTCTGTCTACTTTTAGAAATACATACCTGCCCAGTATCACTCCTGCTTTTCACATCTGGTTCCACCACAAACTGCAGGTACATTAAAATAACAACAATTAGGAAAAATAGACTATCCATAGAAAAATGCAAAGAATGTGGTAACAAATGTTTTCGATACAACTCTGCTTGTTCCTCAAATCTGAGAAGATGGTGAGGGTAGCAAACCAAACTATTCATTGATGACATTTTTAGAAAAGAACGTACACTTTATTGCAGATCACATTTTTTTTAAATAAATCTTAACTGTATCTAATTGTGTCTAGTTTCTCAGCTCCCTCCAGTCGAATCTACTAACCCTGGGTATACATTTAAAGTGCTCAGAATGTTTAACAAAAGAATGTAAATCTGGTGTGGAATGCTTTTGTTGAAAAAAGTTATTAAGTTTTAAGCATAAATTACCCACACCCTTGCATCTTTTGTGTTTATAATTTCACTTTATTTGGTGGAACCACGTTAGTGGGATTGTAGTATATATTATTGGTTTGATTGGGTACAGTTTTTTAATTTAAGGTTTTGGGTTCCTCATATCAATTGTTGGATTTTAGGTTTTTTATTGGGGCGGTAGCTGATGATACAGCATTAGGTAGGTGGTGTGTTTTCATATAAATAATATTGAGTATTATTTATAGTTTTTAGATTTGGCAATTTGTGGGATTTTTTTGGCCAACTCTCACAGAATTTTATGTATATAATTGTAATATGCATATTTTCAGATATTGTCTGGATGCAACTTACTTATATGGTTTTGATTTGTTATAAATTAAATTTACTTTCTCATACAATTTCTATTAAACTATCTTTTCATAATATTTGCTAAAGTGAGCATGCTTATTTTTTTATTTTTTTATTTTAAAGGTTTTATATAGCGCTGGCTAGACCCGGAGGTATCAGAGCGCTTTACATAAGTATCAGATCATAGTTACAGGTTACATCGTTACACAGGTTACACAGTTATTAGAGCATGGCAACATAGTTACTTGCAAGGTCGAGATAAACAATAACCACAAATATGTATGGGGAAAGGCAGGCAAGGGGAGAAATATAGGGGAGGGCGGGTAAGAGCAGGGGAAGTAGACAGATAATGAAGGCAGGAAAGAGAGGGGAGCGTGAGAGACACAGCATGAAAAGAGGAGGGGAAGGGCGACGGGGACACAAACCGGAAGACACGTCAAAGCAACGTCCCAAGTCCAGTTAGCTGTGATCCCAGGGGAAGTGGTATCACTTCCCTATCTCTGTTGCGAGAGGCTTCCGTTACGCAGTGGACTCCCTCAGAGGGGTCTCTGAGACTCCAAGGCCTACATACTGGATCCTTCCCCAAAAAGGGGAGAGGGAGTGCTTTGGAAAGGGGTGCCATACCATACCTCAGCTGTGAGTGGCTCCCTTGGCGCAGTGGACTCTCTCAGCAGGTTCGCTGAGACTCCAGAGTATAAATATTGGATCTATACCCAACAAGAGGAGAAGGAGTGCTTAGTCAAAGGGTACAAAGGACAGGGGGCTAGGCAGAGTAGCAGGCAAGTGGAGAGATTCAGGGGAGAAGGGTTAGGAGCTAGGGATGTAGACAAAGAGAGAAAGAGTACTAAATGGTAGCATATTTAATTAATGAGTTTTATATAGCGCTGGCTAGACCTGAAGGAATCAGAGGGCTTTACATGAGGAATAATAATGTTGTAATTTACATCAGTTAAAAGTTACATAAGTATCAAGAAAAGCATTTAAAGAACATAGGGGACAAGGTGGATGGAGCAAGGAAGGGTAAGGGGAACATAGGGGACAAGGTGGATGGAGCAAGGAAGAGTAAGGGGCAGATTTGAAGACATCGAGAGAAGCGCTGATGTCGGCTTTAATGTTGTCGCGCAGCTCTATTTTAAAGTCCCTGAGTGTGGCCAGGAGATCATCGCGGGTCAGCCCCATATTCTCCTTTGGCTGTTTATGCCCTAGTTCTTGTCCGTCTCCCATGTTAGAGTTTCCAAAGTAGCTTCAGACCTTGTTGGCTTGTGATTTTTTTGGGAGGCATATGGCCAATTCCCGGCGCAATTCCTGTCGCGGAGGGCCTCTGGGCAGCGTCCTGCGAGTGGCCGTGGCTTATTGTATACCCACGGGTGCCTTAAGAGCTTGAGATATAAGGGATTGAGCTGCCATCTTGAGGTCAGGCAGGCCTTTTCTGGGGGCTTGTTCCTTCGCTGCGGTATCCTTGCCTTAAGCCCCGTTGCTAGTGGTTCCACTCAAGCTAGCGCACCACAGATCGGGAGGCGGGAGTCACTTGACAGCTAAGTGGGGGCCCCAGGGCCTTCAGGGGTATCGCTCTTGCTCTCACCTCTCGTTGTAGCTGTAGAAGTTTTCACAGTCAAGGTCGCCACAGAGGAACTCGTGATGGTGTAATTGAAAGGTAGCCTGTGCCCTGGTCACGATTGTCTCTCCGTGACTTCCTCAGCCGCATCAGTAGGCTCTGCTGCATGGGGCCTTCACTCGGGTCCTTCACTCCAAGCCAGCTGTCATTTCATGTTCGGCGTCACATTTCCTGCATAAATAACATTGCCGCCGCTTTTGCACCCTCTCATGTGGCAATCCGTCTCACCAGCGCCTTGGCACTAGGGGAGGTCACAGCGCCGAAATCCGCTCCGGTGCCGAGGATCGTGCTCCAGCCCCCAGCAGCATCTTAACAGCGGGGCCCGGCCGCCATGTTCTCCTCGCGGCCGAGTTCCACCCAGTCCGCAACGTCGGGACCAAAGCACCCCCCGGGCTCTTTATAACTTGAAAATGTTCCCCATGCTTTCCCTGTGTGTTGCTTTCATCGGTCCTTCGTTTTCACGGCTAAAAGTCTCAATGGCAGCATTAAGGCGGACTCCGGTGCGTGAGCCGAACTGGATCACATCCTTGCGGCCATGATGGCTTGTGTTATGTTTGTTTGATTTGTTGCAGTCTTGGTAAATTACAAATGAGAGGGACAAAATAAATGTCAACAGCAACAGTTTGGTTTTCAACTGGTCATTGTATTCATGTAAATATCTACATTTAATGTGAGGAATCTGTTAGTAAGTGGAAAAGATTTATGAACTCAGAGGGTAGGATGAATGAAAGGACAATTAGCTTGTTTAATTCAAACCCACATTTAGTGTTCATAGAATAATTTACTGATGAGAATGTTTTTATTTTTCTCCTTACTACTTTAGTCAAATGAATGGAAATAACAACTGTTAATGTGTGTGTGTGAAAGTGTTCTATAAATAAGCGAGAAACTCTTGCTGAAAATCAATGATTATTGTTTTGTGGAATGTATTTATTGCTTTTGATTTAGATGATTGAAACTAATAGCTTCATGTGGGTCTTTGCTTGTGTTGGGAAGGGAATGCCCTCTGCATGATACAGAGGTGTGTGCCCCTGCCCTGAGTGACCCAGCTGTGAACAAAAATGGTATAATTTTTCATTACTGTAGCTAATATGATAATCTAGTATGTGTGCTGGGGCCTAGTCCTGTCCTTTGTAATGGCTAGGGCCAGTACGGGTTCTGTCCCTTGAAGGGCCACACCAAACATTCCCTCTTTTGTCACTGGGTTGTGTTAATGAGTAGTTGAATTGAGGCAGTGATGGCAGCATACTGACTTTTGTGAACTAATAGACTAGACACACCTTTTTCTGAGCCACAGAGAGACATGGCCTGCCATCTCTACTTGCTTAAAAGTTCCACTCTACTATTGCAACTAGGTCCCTGCGATGACATCCCCTATGTATATTGAGTCCATGTGTGCAATATGCTTGTGTGGCTCATAAATGGCAACAAGACTCTGAGTGTAGTGTGAATATGTTTACTTGGGCCAGTGAGACCCATATCGGTTTCCCATGATTTAGCATGTCACAAGATGGAGAATGGACACAGCTTCCCCAGACACTGGAAGGGTATTGCTTGCATTATTGTGGCTGGAAGGTGGAGAGGCAGGCATTGAAGTGAGGGAGGATGGAAGCAAGCCTTAGTCCAGGAATTCTATGGAATCCTTTTAGCAAGAGTTTGCTGGTTAGGTTTTTCTGAGCAGTGCTATTCAGTGGATGGTAGGGTAGAAGAGATGAATCAGAAGATTCTGTTGTTAAAGATGTGGAAAATTCTAAGCAGACCTTCCCTTTAGTCAGTCCCCAGTTGCTACTTCAGTAAGGCTGATCAAAATAATCACACTTCTTTGTGCCCATGTTTTGGATACTTCTGCTTGAAGCTAGCCTCACTATCTGCTCTGAAGGCATCACCTTGCACAAAGACTGCATCTACAATAGAGACAGAAAATTATATATGATCTGGAACCACCACAAACTGGTTCAAGGAACTTAGTCTGTGAATTTACATCTGTTGTCTGGAAAATGAGTATAAAAGTGGGATTCAAACCATTCAAGTTATTCCAGTACCAATTTCTTCTTGATCAAGCAAGTGGGTATTCCTCAAAATGTTGGACTGCTGGGGTTAGCAGACGACCATGTCTGGGACTGCATTTAAATAAAGCAGTTTTTTTAAATGCAGCCCGTTTTCCTTAAAGGAAAACGTGATGCATCTAAAAAATGAAAATTAAACTTTTAAGTTTCATTTTTTAAGGGCTGGTAGTGGTCCCTGGGACCACTGCCTGCCCTTAAAAAATATTTTGAGAGCCACTCACAAAGGGGGGAGCCCTTCCTGTTTGCAAGTGGTTTACCACCCTTCTGTGAAGGATGGTAAACTGCAACTGCGGTCGCAAAGCTGTCATACATAGCTTCAGGAGTCGCTGTTACGAAGGGACGCCCTTGGAATGCCCCTTCCTAATAGCGAGTCGCTAATCCTATTTTGCGAGTCGCAAATTGATTTGCGACTCACATAATATGATTAGTTCATAGACTACACTTTTTTGCAGTTGCAAACAGGTCTAAAACCCATTTGCGCCCGCAAAAAACGATAGTACATCTGGCCCTAAATGTTTTAAGTACATGCATATATTTTGTATTGCAAAGGGTTCCGCCCATCTTGTTCGCCCACATTTGTTGCTTTTTTTTATCACCCGGTTTTGGACTTTTTACTGTGAGTGAGTATCCTTACATGTGTCTAACCCACAGTATCCACACGGCAAATGGATTGCGCCACTGCTACACAACTAGGGTGATGAGCACTTGGCTAGTTACACATCTATGCATGTGCACACGTGAGCGTGCTGTGCGTGAGACTACCGTTGTGCGCAGTCCAGCAATTGTGCACCAGCAGCCTGGCGCAGACAGGACTCTGCAATGTTAAATGTTGACCTGACCATACGTAGAGTCAGTGGGATTCACTATTTTATCTGAAATGACATTGTGTTGTACACATAGGGGGAAATCAGCCTTAAAGTGCAGTTTTGCTTCCCTTAGGCCTACAAAGTCATATTAGGTCTGAAACTGGGATGAAACATGTATGGCCTGTTTGAATCCACAGGTTCAGGAACCTAAATGCAAAGCTTATGGGTCATCAGAAATTCCATGTTTCTCTGGATTAGATTCCAGGCATTGTGTAGCCCTGCTGAGCCAAGTTAATTACTCTTCTCCTCAACAGAGGGAACAAAAGCCTTGCCATACAAAAGGAGTAATTAACAGTGCTTTACTCAGCTCCTGAGGATGATGGGGTGGGAAAGAATATCTGCATCTTTTAATTAGCTGTCACACTGTACCAGGCAAAGGACAGCCCAGGCCTGCTGGACACAGAAGGAAGCCCAGACCTCTGGAGGGGGCTCCACTTTGACGTTTTGCTGGGAAAGTCCCTGTCAGTGATTTCAGTTAAGTCCACACTGAGGCCCCCTGAGGAAATGTTGACAAAGAACACCTGATTGGGCCATCATGAATTGTCCCAGCATGCTGTGCAGAAAGGATATGATAAGAGTGGAGAAGTGATATAGTATTAACAAGGGTTGCCCTGCTTCTAGAACTTTCAACCCCCATTTTTTACACAAGAGAGAGAAAGAGAGTTGGACTGTGGACCTGGACTGTGACAGGGACAACACCATAGATAGCCAGAAGGACACGCCCCAGGCGCTCTAATGGGCTAAGGACTCTGCCTACAGCTGACCCCAGAACCAGTGGGTCTCTCCAGGACCAGTGAGGCTGGTTCGCTTATACGCCCTAAGGAGCAGTTGGAGGAAGAACTGGACTCCTGCGCCCCAGTAGGAGGGGAGGAGCACCAGAGACATAGCACAGGAGAAAACCTGGTGCAGGGAACCAGTGGAACCAGCTCTTTGCAAAGTGCACCCTTTTTAAACCAGAAAGTGTACTGAAATGCTCCTAGCGGCTAAAGCTCACCACCAGGAGAGACATGAGCCCAATATGGTTGAACTTGTCCCATCGGGGCCCAAGTTATGGCCACCTAAGTAGTATGACCTTTGACCCATTGCCAACGATGAAAATCCAGCTAGGGGTTGGTTCTGTGGTTCTATTTTATGTGGCCTGAAGGCGTATAAAAAGACTTACAGACATGTTAGGTTGATTTGAAATGTATTTACATTATATGACTGATTGTGATTCATGACAATGATTGCAACACTATATTGGTATTAATGACTGCATTTCAACATGGCTAATGATTATAGCAACCCAATAAACCTGTTATTGAACTGATACCCCACTATATTGTGATGTTCTATTTGGTTTAGGAGGGGTGTGCTGTTATTTTGGGGGTCATGCCCTTTAGGGGGTCAAATGTGATTTCAGAGTGTCACCAAAATATTCACAAGGCTTCACATGAGAATCACTTGCATCAACTAATGAAATGTGGTGTGCTGTACCTGGCCTGAGAACCATCCATGGTTCCCTCTGAACTCCCCACTCCAAAATGTTGTAACACATCTTGGCTACGTAAACCTTGGTGAAAATCTCTCTGTCTTTGTATTTACCAGCCGCATGAAAATAACCCAACACACCTGTTGTAAAACCTCCAAACGCTACAGTGTGAATATCAGGAGGGTATAAATCAGTATGACTTCATTACTTATAGCACTATTCATCCATTATAATGTCGCTGGAGATCCTGAATCTTCTGCAACCTCCACTTGAACATCACCAGCATCTATGGTGCATATCAGATCACCTCTTCTACCAACTTTGTGAGATGAAATCATCTTATTGGATTAAACTATCTTACTTGGATCACAAATGGCATTGTCATCTTGCACATCTGAAGTTGAAATAAGTTCATTTATCAGTACTACCTTTTGAGAAGCCTTGCATACCCTTGCGAAATGACCAACCTTTTTACATTTCAAGCAGCTCTTCTCCAAGGCCGGACAAGTTTGGCATTGGCTAGATGTGACTTAGATCCACATATAAAATACAGATTATTGATACTAGCAGCACGTTTATCAATTTTATTTTAACCTAGAAATTACGTTACTTCAGATTTGTTTTTGAATAATGAAGCATTCATTATTTCTACCTCAGTACCATGTGTAAATTTTCTCAACTTTTTTGACGCCATGACAAACCTTTTGATCTCCCTGGCAATTTCAAGAGTTTAAAAAAGACAAGGATTTCTGAAGCATAGTAACTTTTCATGAACTCTCCTGTCGAAGCAGTTGACTACCAACTAGTCACATAAATACATGTCTAGATTACCATCAAAATCACAGGTGGAGTCTAAAATCCTAAATTCCGCTGGAAGTCTGTCAATAAATTCATGCTCTAGTTGATGGCTTGGGAAAAACCTGTGACGTTCCACAATAATGCTTGTGTCATCTTTAAAATAATGTTGAAGTCTATTTACCGCTTCCAAATACACATCCATCATTCCTTCTCCTTGAGAAGAACTCATTGGCAGGTGATCAAAAATCATTTGTCCCTCTTCACCCAAGCAATTATATACAATGGCTTGTTTATGAATGGGGTTGAATTTATTTGCATCCGTTGCAGTTAGATAACTTTCAAATGTTTTAAACCGTTGTTTCCGTTTTAATTTCTGTATTCCTGGTTCTGGAAGAAAAGAAACTTATAGAGTTGCAGTCTGCATATTGTGTTAATTTAAAGCAATTTTGATAAAATCTGTAAGCAATTTAATGGCTAATGGTAGCTGTAACTTGTCCAACAAATGAGAGTGCTTGAAATATTAACCAATAGTAAAGCAGGTATAACTTTCTGGCCTCTAAGCAATGTGCAGCAACAAAGTGTATTTGGGAGGAGGAGCTTAGCGCGCACCCAAGATGGTCGCGTGAGCTCAGAGCTCCCGGACCTTCACCACCTCCACCGGTCATCCTGCACCTTATCCTGATTCAGACGACGGGCTTTTGTGGTCGAGACCTTGCTGATCATTTATCCGTTTCCTGACTGCGATTTGGCCCCCGGGAACCGAAGATATGGACTTTTGAACATTTTTGGCCTGCTCCATGGTACTGCCCCGGGCTTGCTTTCTCTGCCAGCCGGGTGGTAATTGAATAACAACGGCCCAGACGAGTCTCCCTTGCCCGGTCTTCTACTTTCAGTTTCGATTCTTATGGTCTGGCCTCATTGACTTTGTCTTGGTCGCCCTGGTCACTTGCTTCCTTCTACTACCGCGTCATCGTTTGGAGATCCGGACTTTCACGGCTCTTTGATTTGCGGCTGGCCCTCAACCTATTCTCCGACTTGCTGCGGGCGCATCGAGAGTAGCCATTTTTACTAGGTCTCAGAATACCCTCCGGGGCGCACGACCTGAAATGGCCACCAAGCCCGAGGTGGAGAGACGCAAGACCAGACCTGCGACTCGGGGAGGTCCTGTGCAGTCCAACGTCATGGATCGATATACCCTCACTAAGGGCTCTCCGAGTGGCATGACTAAACCCCCGGCCAACTTTGGGGATGAATCCCTGTTGGGTGAAGAACCGTCGTTGACAGACGTCATGGGCGCCATTGAAGGCCGCACTGGGACAACAGTATGAGGCCCTGACCCACAAGCTGGACACGGTTGCTATAGATGTTACCCTGATCAGGGCGGACCTCGCCAAGACTAACGAGAAGGTCAAATCCCTTGACCTGAAGACATCTAGTCTTGTTACCGATGTTTCTGAATTGCAGATGGAGGTCGGTAATTTGAGATCCGCCCGTGACTACCTCTCTCGACGCTTGGACGATTTTGAAGGCCGCGCACGACGGAACAACGTCCGGTTGGTCGGTGTCCCGGAGAAGCCGGACTCGTCAGCGGTAGACCTACTGGTGGAGGACCTAGTCCTGAACCATTTAGCGCCCAAGGGCCTGAGCACGTTTTTTGCAGTGGAACGGGCCCACCGAATCCCGCCCAAGCTGGGAGCTTCTCCGCGCCCCATCATTGCGCGGATCTTTAACTTTCGCGATAGGGATGCGATCCTGCAGGCCTCCCGCACATCGGGCCCTACGGAATATGAGAACGCCGCGGTCAGCTTCTACCCGGACTTCACCCAACAGGTTCAGAAGCAGCGACTGGGATTTCAGGGGGTGAAGAAGAGACTGAGGGACAGAGACATGAAATATGCCATGCTTTTCCCGGCTCGATTGCGTGTGGTCCACAATGATAGAACATTTTTCTTTGACCATCCTGGAGCGGCTAGTGACTGGTTGGACTCGTTGCCCCCGGGACGAGGGCAATTTGACTATTCGGAACACTCCGGTGGAGCGGAGGGCGGCGCGACGGAGCAGGAATAGGGAGTGAATCGGCTCCTGGACCAACGTATTGACTTTCGGCAGTGGTTTGATGCTGTGCTACTATTGTTCGCTACTGTGTTGTCTTAATGGGGTGTGGGTGGGGATCGGGTGAGTCTTCCTCCTCTGGGGTTCTTTTCGTAGATTAGTTGTATGTTAGGGCGACAGGCACACTGCAAGTTGGGGTGGCTTCTGAGTCTTACGCAGGGGTGCGGGGTGGGGGGTATGATGTTGCTTTGGGGGGTTAGGGTTGTTTAGGTTTGTGTTTTTTTGTTTCATTCAAGGCATAGTGCTGATGGTCTTCTGTGTTGCAGTGTCGTGGCTGGTGTGGGAGGGGACCTGGGGTGGATTCTGGGATGGGGGATAGGGGACTACGCATACTGTGTTGGAACGTAAATGGGTTGGGAGACAGAATTAAACGGGGGGTAGTTTTACAGCTGCTACGACGCTTGTCTCCTGATGTGGTTTTGCTTCAAGAAACGCACTTGCTTGGTAACACGTGCCACGCCATGAATAGGCGTGGCTACCGTCTCATGGCACACTCAGGTTTCACTTCTGGCTCCAGAGGGGTGGGCATTCTAGTTCGGACTTCCCTCCCTCTTGCCATTGACGACATTGTACTTGATGATAGGGGGCGTTATGCCGCCATTGTAGGGCGCTGGGAGGGGAGGGTGATTACTTTGCTCTCGGTTTACATACCCCCAGGCCTTCAAACTACGACCTATGCTGATCTGGGAAAGGTGATCCTGGGAGTCCCCGAGGGTTTGCTTGTAGTAGGGGGGGATTTCAACTCTGTAGTGTCTGGGACGTATGATCGTTACCCTCCCCGTGTGCTCGTTAAGTCTCAATCCTGGCTGGGGGACTTTCTGGAGGCGCTGGGGCTGACCGATTGCTGGCGCTTGCATCATCCTGGGCAACAACAGTATACTTTTCACTCGGGGGCCCATGGCAGCCTTTCGAGATTGGATTATGTTTTGATGCCCTCCTCCCAGGCTTCCCTCATAGGGGAGGTGAAACATCTTGCCAGGGGTATTTCGGATCACTCCCCACTATGGTTAGTTGTGAACGCACGTATGGGATCGGAAGGTCGGGTTGCCCCGATAAATCCATGGTACCTCCGTGATCCTAAGATTAGAGTGGACCTACTCAAGGCAGTCGATCATTATTTTGCTGAAAATGTGGGTTCAGTGTCCTCTTCTGTCTCCTTGTGGGAGGCGTATAAAACTGTCATTCGGGGACAAGCCCTCTCATCGATTGGTAATGTTAAGAGATGTAGGCGGGAGGAGGTTGTCCGTCTTGAGACTGAACTTACCATCCTTGAGGGGGAGTTGGAATCTGGAGCCTCCCCTGAGAAGCTGCACTTGTTGGACCTAAAACAGCATGAATATAGAGCACTAGTGACTGACGCAGCGAAGGAGATGGGTCGTGAACAGCAGGGGCGTCAGTATGATGTGGGAGATAAGGCTGGTAAATTGCTTGCTTGGTTGGATAGGAGAGAATGCGCGAGTCGAGTTGCCCCCGTCATAATTGATGTGCATGGTGAAAGTATCACTGACCCTGCTGGGATCGTTGCGCGGTTCGCCGACTATTTTTGGGTAGTGTACTCCCCTGTGTCCGATAGACCTGAACAAGACTCCCACTTGCTTCTACGCGATATCTCGCTGCCATGCTTGTCTGACCCAGAGCGGGCCCTGCTGGAAGCTCCGCCCACGGTTCATGAAATTGCGACCGCTATCCTTTCGATTCGCTCCGGGAAGGCCTCGGGACCTAATGGACTCCCCATCGAGCTTTACAAGCTCCGTCCGGACACACTGGCGCCGTATCTGCGATCGATGTACTTGGAATCACTGGAGAAGGGGTCTCTTCCTCCTGATCAGAGATTGGCCTCCATAGTGGTTATCCATAAGGAGGGAAAGCCGCGTGACCGCTGTGAATCCTTCAGACCCATTTCCCTGATCAATGCTGAACCCAAGATTCTGTCCAAAGTTCTCGCTACTCGTTTGGTGTCTGTTATAGGCGATCTTGTTCACCCGGACCAGTCCGGCTTTATACCACATCGCAATACGGCACTTAATCTTCGGCGCCTGCATGGAGTCCTTGCGCGAGCCGGGACTCTGCGGGAGTCGGCCATTTTGGTATCTCTAGACGCCACCATGGCGTTTGATACGCTTGAATGGCCTTATCTTTGGGCGGTCCTCTCTAAATTAGATTTTGGGCCCACCTTTGTCCGTTGGGTGCAGCTGCTTTATGCTGACCCGTTAGCCCAGGTAGTGGTGAATGGGCGTGTTTCGACCTCCTTTGCGCTTGGTAGGGGTACGCGCCAGGGCTGTCCTCTGTCCCCACTTTTGTTTGCCCTTGCTTTAGAGCCGCTGGCGGCTTGGTTGAGATGGGAACCATCCTTGAAAAGTATTAGATGGTCTCCGGAATTTGAAGACCGTATATCTCTGTATGCAGATGATATACTCTTGTACCTTACGTCGCCTCGGAAGTCGTTGGTCGTCCTTTTCGACGTTTTGACTTCTTTCCGTAAAAATTCCGGTCTAGTCATCAACTGTTCAAAGTCTTGCGTTTATATTTTCTCCGGCGATGTTCCCCTACTGCCACGTGGATGTCCTATTTCGGTGGTGCTTGAGGGTTTCAAATATCTGGGAATCTTTATTACCCTGGACCCCACACTTCGTTACGAGCGCAATTTGCTGCCCCCCCTCCGACGCCTTCGGGCAGATATGGAGACGTGGAGCAGACTCCCTCTCTCTCCCCTGGGACGAGCGGCGTTGTTTAAGATGATGTCGCTCCCCCGATTTCTTTATACGCTTCAAAACACGCTTGACGTAGTACCAGCCGGTTATTTCCGGGAGATTGAAAGTCTACAGCGACAATTGATATGGGGGGGCCGTTCTCGTATTGCCCTTTCGAAGCTTACGCTCCCTTGGTACGATGGCGGCATCGCACTCCCGGACATCCGTCGCTATTATTGGGCCTCTCAATTGGGGGCCATCAATCACGGCATCTATGATCATTCACTGAACCCGGCCTTCGCGATGGATAAATGGTTGCTACCCGGTGGCGATTACAATAGGGCTTTATACGCGAAGTCGGCTGGCGGATCTCTTACAGGCCCCACTAAAACAGCGGTGCAGGTGTGGCATCGGGCTACGGCGGCCACGGGATGGACTGACAGGCCGACCCGGGCTACTCCTCTCTATGCCTCGGATAAACTTGGCTCCCTTTGGCAGTCGAAGGGATTTGATCGGTGGGACATGATTGGAATCAGCAGGGTCGATGATGTGTGGATCAAGGGTAGAGTCAAGACGTTTGAAGAACTGAAAGTTGAGTATGGGCTGAATGATAGGGAATCCTTTCGGTATGCACAAGTCCGGCACGCAATCTTGTCTGTTTTTCCCCTAGGCTCGGACGTGCCGGAAGCATCCCCGCTTGAAGATCGGATACTGGATGGGCATGTCCCTGATAGCACGATCTCGCTCATCTATAAAAAGTTGATTAATACCAGGATTGATCTATTGGATGGCCTCCGGGGGTTGTGGACCAGTGATGGTCTGGAGCTCGACGATGAAGACTGGCAGGCCGCGATCTCTTCCCCTAAAGAGGTGGCTATCCCGGCACGCCTTCGGTTTGTCCAACTCAAAATTCTGCATAGGGTGTATGTGACTGGTCCGCGTCTGGTGCGAATGGGGTTCTCGGCGGATGGATTGTGCAGGCGTGGCTGCGGTATGGTGGCCACATTTCTCCATATTATTTGGGAATGTCCTGCCGTGCTGCGCTATTGGAATCGTGTGCATGCTGTAATGAGTGAGGTCACGGGGGTGCGGCTAATGCCTGAAGCGCGGAGATGCTTGTTGAATGTCTGGGAGCCGAATGACTACAACCTGGCGCAGCTTCGATGGGCGACCTTGGGTAACATGATTGCTAAGCGTGACATTGCCCAGCTATGGGGCGCCCAGAGGCCTCCGACAGTTCTGGTATGGAAACAAAACATGGATTGGTGCATGTTTCGAGAAAAAACGGTTTATGTTTCCCGTGGCAAGCCTGGCAAATGGGGGAAAATTTGGTCTCAGTGGAACACGTACCGTGGAGATATATGTGCTCCCCCCATGTTGGAATGTGATACTGACTTGTCTTCCTCCCACCCTGATGTTTCCTCCGCAGGAATATAGATGTTTTTGTGTACTTCTGGTCTCCTCTCCCCCCCTTCCCCCCCGACTTATTGTTTGCTATGATATCTGATTTACTTCTGTACCCCCCCATGGGCCACATGATGACACATTTCTATCGTAATGCCTTGTTTTGTTTTGTTTCTCTGTTTCTTGTTTTTAAATTTCAATAAAAAGTTTTCAAAAAAACAAACAAAGTGTATTTGACTGGAATCCTTTGCCGATTGTCCGAGCGACAAAAATTAAATGCAGGGTGGATCAGCCAAACCTGATTACACTCCAAAATGGTAAGAAACCAGAGATAGAAGTGCTACAGAGGAATTTCCTCACTGCAAGCCTGACTCTCGTACAGACATCACTTCTTTGCTAATACTAGGGAATGTGGCATGCGCTCTTTGAACATGAAACTTGTCGGTGCGCTACTGCTCTGAAATCGTGTGCAAGGTATAATGCCTCAGAGTCAGACGATACCATGGCAAAATTGTGACAAAGAAAAGCAGTTGCCCAACCCCAAACAGCAACTCACAGTTAATACCTGTCTTGTAATGACAGTAGATGAGAAGGTAAGTCCCCTCAGTCATAGGCACGATGTCACTTCCACTGTAGCATCAGGTCAATGGAGGTACTGTTAACACGAAAGAGATCGGTTCTTTCTTGTCGCCAATCCATGTGGTGTTCAAACACACATGAAAGACACTACAGCTGGTTTCAAGTGTTTAATTCCCCAGGAGAAAACAGCACCTCACATAACAGGCAAACATCCTAGAGGCCAGTCTCCAACTGAACTGGAATCTAGATTCCTCAGCCAGCTCTGCCAGGGCAAAGATTCCACATACGTTATTTGGACATCTCCGAATTTGTGGGTACCCGTACTAGCATGTGAGTTAGAGGGCATTTTTCAAAATGACTTCTTTTTTGCACACTGTCTTACATTTGGAAGGTAGAAATGCATAGAAAGTCAATTGATATTAACACTTGTTCTACTATTCTGTGTTCCCCTATACCTCTTGGTAAAAATGGTGCCTCACTTGTGTGGGGAGGCCTAGTGCCCAAACTGCAACGTGGACACATCACATTTTTTCCCAGTGAAAACTGACCCCTTTTAGTAATGTGCCTAGCTGTGGATTTTGGATACCCAGGGGAATCCAGGATGGGGTGACTTGTGTGGCTCTCACCAGGTTCTACTACCCAGAATCCCTTCCAAATCTAAAACTTTGTAAAAAAAAATACACTTTTCCCTCACATTTCTGTAATGGACAGTTCCACCCACCCACCATTTCTCCATGTCTCCCGATAAAAATGGTACTTCACTTGTGTGGGTAGGCCTAGTGCCTGCGACAGGAAACAGTCCAAGATGCAACGCGGTCACATCACATTTTTGCAGTGCCTATCTGTAAATTTTGGACCCTAGCTCAGCTGGCAACTAAGGAAATCTAGCAAACCTGTAAATTTTTTAAAACTAGACACACAGGGAAATCCAGGATGGGGTGACTTGTGTGGCTCTCACCAAGTTCTGCTACCCTGAATCCCTTGCAAACTTCAAACTTTGTAAAAACAAATGTAAAAAACATTTTCCTCACATTTCTGTGAAGGTGAGTTCTGGAATCTGTGGGTAGCCACAAACGTCCAACCACCCAACATTTTCCCAAGTCTCCCGATAAAAATAGTACCTCACTTGTGTGGGTAGGCCTAGTGCCTGTGACAGGAGACGGCCCAAAACGCAACGTGGACACATCACATTTTTTCAGTGAAAAATGACCCTTTCATTGAAATGTGCCTAGATGTGGATTTTGGACCCTAACACAGGTAAATCCAGCATTGGGTATCTTGTGGTTCTCACCAGGTTCTCTTACACAGAATCCCCTGCAAACCTCAAATTTAGCTTAAAAAATCACATTGTTTATCACATTTCTGTGTGGGAAAGTTGTGAGATCACCAGTCCAATGCAAATCTCCAACCACCCAACATTCCCCAAGGTCACGCAATAAAAATGCTACTTCACTTGTGTGGGTGGGCCAAGTACCCGCAACAGGGAAGGGTGGAGACAACAAAATGATCTATCACATCACAACCTGGTTTTGCAAGGGGGTCACCTACGTTTTTGGTCCCGGGCCCTGTGGCCATCTAGGGAAGTCTACCAATCCCAGACATTTCTGAAGACTAGACACTCAGGGGAGTCCAGGGAGAAGTGGCTTGCATGGATACCCCATCACTTTCCTACTAGGAATCCCTTGCAAACCTTACGTTTAGCTAAAAAAAAAAATCACATTTACCCAATGTTATTGAAAAAGGGTACAGGACACACTATCTTGTACAATGATTGTTTTCACATCTTATACTAAAGACATGAAAACAATCATCATGCAAGATATTGTGTTCTGTAACCCTTTTCAATAACATGGTTATGATGAAGTTACTAATTGAGTTTGCACACTTTCAAAGCAATTATAAATGTTGGTGAATAAGTCCCATTGGACATTTGTTTGACTTATTACGCTTACTCTTGTTCTCGATGGCAATGAGGGTGGTCCTTGTGTAGTATACATAAGTTCCCTATCAAGCACTTCAAACTCCAGTCAAGGCTTTAACATTTTGCGAAACAGGGTACTCTGTGACAACGTGGCATATGTTCCGTTCACCAGTATGTGCAGTGTGGGGACTACAGTGCACTTGTCAATTGGCAAATAGAATACTTACCACATTCTGCGCTCAGATAAAGGTGTCAAAAATTCCATGAAGTAGAGGAACTAAAACTCTGCTGCTGCTTGCCTAGCAAAATAGTGGTCCATAGACAGTAGGTATCTATTCACAGCAATTGAAAGGTTTACCTAACAGCAGCTCCACCCCAGTCAATTTACCAGGACGTTGCTTCAGTATGATGCAACATAATGCAAATAGGAAAAGACAAGGCTGGCTGAGATGGGCACTGGGGCCAGCAAACAGGACTCTCCTGCCTCTTTCTCTGCTTTGATCACACTTTACAACGACAATATAGTCGCTCCTTTTAGGTTGTTGCTGGAATTTTATCAGCAAAGTGTTGCTCCTGCAGCCTTGCCACATCCTCCAGAACATATGAAGAGGAGGCTGCTGCTTCTGTAGCAGTTGGATTTTCAATGACAGACAACTGAAAGTCAAGGAAAGGTAGGAGTCTTTCTGTGGTTTTCTGATGATAAACAATATACACATTGTATGTTCCCTTCTGGATCAGGTGGGTAAACAGTTTCTTACACTAAGTGCGAGTTTAATGACTCGCATTGTGTGGCTGATGAACCTGGTCATTCTTGTCCACTTCACCCATGTTCTTGTTGTAATCAAGTATTCAGGTGGGCTTGTGGACTTTGGTCATCTGACCCCAAACCGTGACGGGGAAAGTGCTCTCCACAAATTGTAGTAAGCACAAACAGATCACACCTATCTGAGAGCTTGACTGCGAGCAGTTCATTGGAACACAATGCAGTACTCTGGGATTTCTGGAACTGTCTGTAAACAAGCTACTGTGGCAATCCTTTGCGGCAACAACAAATTGTACCGAAGGCCACAGTTCCAGCTTTGTAAAGCTCACTGAACAGCTCTGCTCCTGTATAGAAGTTGTCCACAAAAAGGTTATAAACTTTGTGAAGTAGTGGCTGGACAACCTCCCATACAATCTTTCCTGTGGCCCCTAGTGTGGGAGGGTAACCTACAGAGTTTAGAGTGGAGTCCTTCCCTCTATACACTCTCAAGCTGTAGACATTGCCAGCGGATCTCTCACACAGCATGTACAGGTTGATTCCATAGCAAACTCTTTTGCTCTCAATGTACTGCCTGAACAGCAGCCACCCTTTATACAGGAGCATGGACTAATTGATGGCTAAATTCTTTCCAGGAGTATAAACCTCTGGAAACCTGGTACACAAGTTTTCCACGACAGGCTGAATTTTGAACAACCTGTCATGGTCTGGATGGTCCTTGGGCAACGCAGCAGAATTGTCATTGAAATGCAGCATGCGCTGCAATAGCAAAAAACGATCTCTGCTCATATATGGTGCGAGGATGGGGGTTACCCAAACTGTGTAAGTAGACCAGTAGGGCAGCAAGGTTGGTTTATGCACTACCCCAATTTTGAGCATAAGGCCCAAAAATATCTTCAACTCCCCAAATGAAGTGGGAGTCCACTTGTATGCTGTAGAATGAGGCCCAAGAATTCCTCCATGCTCCCTTTCATCAAGGAAGTCAACATGCAAAAAGAGATGGACGTAGTCAATTTTGCAAATAATTTGCCATATCGACTTTACATCCAGCCTCGCCAGTGAAAGGCGGAATTTGGGTCTGAACTAAATTGGGAGTCTGCCAAGAGAGCACTCAGTCTGTGCTTGCCACTGCAAGTGCTTGCTCCCTGGGTTGGTGTAACCTGCTACTGACCATGTCATGAGTGATGTAGTATGTGAGGCCATAAGCAGTCCACTGCGGGGGCGTAAGTTATACTTAGCTGAGCTAACTATAACTGCTAAATTTCAATGGTTTTGTACGAGTGAAATCTGAGCCTAACTATAACATCCCTGTAACATTTGGTTTTTCAGTGAATTGCTAAGGTTTTTTTAAATTCTATTTCCTAACTATACTGTCCCTGTAACCTTTGTATTTTATGGGAGAATTTCAAAGCTTTTTGAAATTTTATTTCCTAATTGTATCTTGTAACCTTTCAGATTGAGTGTGTGAGTGGCTATATAAGTCGGTGAGTGGTTGTGTAAGTGGCTTTATGGGTCTGTGACTGGGTGTGTGAGTGGTTATGTGGGTGTTTGAGTGGGTGTGTGAGTAGCTGTGTGGATGTGTGTGAGGGCTTGTGAGTGACTGTGGGTCTGTGAGCGGATGTGTGAGTGACTGTATGGGTCTGTACAGTGGGTGGTGAAAGGGGGCAAGGCCTCCAACAAGCCTCTCAGCAATCCTGCTGTGTGAGACTTACTGGTGGTAACAGGAGGGGTTCCTGGACCCCAATGGTTCTCAGAATTCAATAGAACTTTATCCCCCAACAAGTAGTGCACCAGAAGGCATGTTTGCTGGGTGATTGTGAAAGTGGGCAGGGCTTCCGACAAGCTCTCAGCATCCCGCTGTATCAGACTAACTGGTTATACCAAGATGGGTTCTTGGACCCTAAGGGCCCTGAGGATCCAGGAGGACTTCATCCCCCAACGAGTAGTGCGCCAGGAGGAGCGTTTGCAGAGTGGTGGACAAAGTAGGCATGGCCTCTGACGAGCTCTCAGCAATTTCTAAGGTTGGGACTTACTGGTGGTAACTGAAGTGGTTTTTGTCTCCCAAGGACCCACAGCTTCCAAGGGGGCTTCATTTCCGTCACAAGGTGTGTTTGCAGGATGTGGACAAAGGGGGAAAGGCCTTTGACAAGCTCTCAGAAATCCCACAATGTGAGACTTAGTGGTGGTATAAGGATGGGTTCTTGGCCCCTAGGAACCCTCAGCATCCAAAGGAATTCATCCCCCAATGAGTAGTGCATCAGGAGATGCATTTGCAGTAGGTAAGAAAGGGGCAGGGCCTCCGACGAGCTCTCAGCAATTCCACTGTGTGGCACTTACAGGTGGTGGTAACAGGACGTGTTCTTTGCCCCCAAAGACACTTAGCATCTAAGGGGATTTCATACCTCAAGGAGTAGTGCACCAGGATGTGCATGTGTGGAGTGGTGGATAAAGGGGGTGGATCTCTGAGAAGCTCGCAGCAATCCCGCAGTGTAGGACTTACTGGTTGTAAAAGGAGGAGTTCTTAGCCCCCAACAACCCACAGCATCCAAGGAGAATTCATCCCCCAATGAACAGCATGCCAGGAGGCGCGTTTCCAGAGTGGTTGAGAAAGGGGGCGTGCCGCTGATGAGCTGGGGCAGGATTCGTGGTTCCACATGGGAACCACACTGATTCGTACTGAGCACCACGGGAATCTGTAGATTACAACACGCTGAGAAAATACTTTACAAGGCAATGTTTGCCCTTTATGGGTCCCTCTGGGACCCCTCTAACGCACCCATGGGGTCAGGGTACCTCTACCCTGACCCCTTTATTAACTTTGTACAGAAATCTTCAGGGGACTGTTTCCCAAGATATAAAAAGGCAACCATAACTTTTCTGTGAAGGTGCGGCCTCCCAATCAGAATCCAGCTTTGGTGTGTGGACCTGCCGAGTCACCGCGGGTGGTAGATCGACAGAGGATCTGGTCCCTAGATATACAAATGGTTTTTAGTTGAAATCTCCAAAACTACTGAACAGATTTACACCAAATTGCCAAAAGCACCATTTCTGGACCTTGAGCTAGCTTTCTGACAAATTTGATGTAATTCCGCCCAGTGGTTCGGACTGTAGTTGTGTTGAAAATCCGAAATTGAAATTGCATTGGTAAAACGCGTTTTGGGACCCACCCTTTTTCTCAAGCTCTTCTTCAGGGATCACTCCAAAACTTTCAACACAGCCCCTGAACTGAGCGTAATACTAATTCTGACAATTTTATGAAGATTGGTCAAATGGCGCCAACGTTATTGGCAAAACAAAAAACACTTTTCCGATGGAAACTAGGTCCTAACTATAACTACTTACTGGCGACGGCCATTAGGATAGATATTGTCATGACCAAAGGCTTCTGTATTAATCCTTGTATCATTTGTGCTGCAGCAGGTGGTGGCCTCAATCACGTCCACACTTTTTGGGACCTTGGGCGCCAGTGTTAAGGGAACACTTATGTTCACCATTCTGTGTTCTTATCATCCCAATTAATGTTTGTAACTCTGTGGGCTGTTTGAAAACTCCTGTTAGCTTTAATATTTGACTTTAGTTTGTAACCTTTCTTGTTTTCTATCTGATACTTCCCTTATTTGTATGTAGCAAGTGCTTGACAACGTGAGTTTCTTCTAATTATACTTGAGCGCTGAAACCACTATGGTAATTAAGACCGTTAAGACCTTGTGACAACTGCTTTCAATTACATGGAACATATCCCCAAACACGTGATTCTTGTGTGTCATGTTTTCAAGCATGTGCACCTATTTGCATCAACGCAAGCATGTGCATCTATTCGCACCATCCCAGGCACGTAAACTGACAACCTTAAAAAGACGCTGCTGAGTCAAGCCAGTGCTTGGCTTTCCTTCACCCCAGCAGAAGCATAAGTTCTGCTAGCCTCCCCTGCGAACTCGCTCTCATGTTGGTCTATGGCCCCACGTAGTAGGCTTCTCGAAGATGTACCTCTTCAGGAACTTTCCTCTGCAGTCCTGCAGCCAGCAATCTCTCGCCTAACCTCCGAAAACTTTCTTCTTGAAGAGCAATCCTGTTCTTGCCGAAGGCCACTTACCTGATCTACGTTACTGATGATTTCCTTCACCCACTCTAGCTGGTGTTTAACCCTGAAAAGGAAACAAAAAACAGAAGAACAACGTTACTTGGGTGTTTAGAGGCTAGAAATAAAAGAGAGCAAACCACAAGGTTAGTGCACTTTTATTTAGAAGAAACAAAAACTGTATATTGTTTTAAAAGCCTTCATTCTTAGTTCAAAAACTATGTTCTGTTTGACATAAAAAGTGGGAAAACCTTTTTGTTTTCTTGAGACTGATCATTATGGACAGTATTATAAAAGGAATGAGACCTGGACCCTTATTACTATTGTTTCTTGAACTAATGTTATTCTTTTGTGCTTATACCTATTGAGGTAATCGCAATTACAACAGATATTATTAGTCGCTGGAGAATTTGGACTCCGTTTTTTGGGTGAAGTACATTAACCATATACAAAAAGGAGCTACAGGGGTAGAGAACAGGTCATCCCCCACTCAAAAGTCATTCACGACACAGGACCTGTTCACGTATCTCAAACAATCTGTTGGGCCAGCGGATTAGTCATATGCCATCTGCGCTAATAGGATGTGGATCACCATTTTTTTAAAAAATATTTAAAATTGTATCTGATGCGTTAGTTTTAACCAATATCTCCCACAGTCTCACCCATCCCCTCATGTGATACGATCACGCTACAAGTGCTCAAATCTACCGTAAGAGTAAAGAAAACGGAAGTAACCCCATGGGAGTGAGCAGGAAGGTACTCGTCTGCTTCCTCAGGTTCTCATCATTAGCAACCTCCAACCCGAAAAAAAAACTGTGTTAAAGTTAGTGAAAAAAAAGACACAGTGCTAGGGTGTAATATCAAATACTGCCTATGCACCAAACAGTTAGTTATGGTCAACCCAGAGATAGGGACTGCGGGGTCCAGACTATGCCTCCGCCCGTCCCAATTAAAACCGAGCTAGATCACACTGGCAGTTCAATTTTATTCAGTGCTGTGTGTCTGCTCATTAAAAGCCGACATGTTTCATTGCCAGGGGGATAGAACTCACAGCAATTTCTTCAGGGCGTGGGTCAATCACTCCACCCTGCACCAATATGTGTCTATTTTAGTGTTCCGGGATATAACCCCACATGGGCATACCAATACCCCTATGCACATGTGAGGCGTAAAATCGCCATGAGAACAGGTCCTGTGTTGTGAATGAAGTACATTAACGTCAATCCTCAAGAGAAGAATTCATAGTGAGTGGTGTAGGTAATACAGGGGAATTCTGAATTCATGTATGTAAGTATATATATAGGTAACTGCATCGCAGGACTCTGCAAACGCGAATCACATTTTATCCTCCTGGCAGGTACCAAATTTCCATATGGCAAGAACGAAGATGAGGAACTGTACAGTCACTTGTAATTTAAAAAATATACTATGTCTCTGAAAATCGACTTTGCCTCGCTGACACACTCATCTCCCTCTCCTCCTTTTAACCTCCCCACACACCCCCCAACCCTCCTCCTCCTCCACCACAAATTCACTTCCTGATCCCCTTTTAAATGCCAAGTACTGCTAATCTAGATGCTACTTAACAGACCGCTTAGGTGACAGATATTATCGCACGCATAATACCTCATACTATGTACTTTCTCTACGTACTATGTTTACGGAGACTGGTTTTATGCATTAATTGTCTTATTTTCCTCTTACAGGAGAGTGTTGCACAGTATATTCCGCAATTCACGCCCACGATAGAGATATACGCACTGGAGTCCATGGCGGCTGCCCAAAATCCAAGCCACTTCGGATTTATGAGCACACTCGGGCACTAGACCTGCACTTTAAGGATTTAAATAAGACATACTAGCAATTTCACACTTGAAAAACTGACCAAGGGAACTTTATTATAATGCATTTTCCATTCTATGTACACTGAATTATCCCTGTGTATTATCATTATTATTAATATTTTTTCTGTCCATAAGTAATTATTTGTCACTAATGTACTCAAAACACTTTATACCTCGGCTGTAATACTGTAAATAATTGATTGCAGTAGCTAAACCCTTTTTTCACACACTTGTTAATAATTAATTTTTAATTTTGCATTTAAATGTGATGTTAACATGCTTTAGGAAACTTTACTTTCTTCTATGTCAATGCTAGACAATTTGAAATTGTACCTTTAAATGGTTGCACTGTGGAGGCGTGGGTCATGTGACCAAGACCACGGACGTGGTCGAAACGCGTAGTCTTTGTTGCCAGGAATAAACCTCACCTGCTGCATCTATCTTGTGGGCTCCCTTGATTTCCTTTCTCTCACTGGATCTCTGTTCTGCAATATATATATATTTATATATATATATTACCTATTGGCGGTTGCCAGTAGGTAGTTATAGTTAGGACCTATTTTCCATAGGATATCGGCAACATTCTATTTGGAATAACTTAGGCGCCAGTGGACGAATGTTCGCGTAATGTTCAAAACTGGTGCGGCGCTCCGGTCCGCTCCTATCCTGAAAGTCTCGCGGTGATTCGTGAAGCGGGGCCAATAAAAAAGGGGGGTCCCAAAATGTTTTTCCCATAGGAACCGTTCATCGCGGCTACAGCCCGAACTGCTGAACGGAATTACACCAAATTTGGCAAAAAGGTAGTCCTTGGTTCAGACTCGTGCCTTTAAATGGTGTAAATCCATTCAGTAGCTCCTGAGAAAATTACAATTGAAAATACATATATCTATGGCCTAGGTGGATCCCCGCACCCTAAGCGCACCGTCCCGATCACGCGCTGAATGCTACTTGGCTGTCAAGTGGTTGTCAACATTTGAAACCAGGAAGTGTTGGCAGCCATTTTGTGCCTTGGTAGAAGCGAGGATCTACAAATTAGTGGAACAAATGTTCAAAACGTACAAAGGGGAGAGGTAAGAAATATTTTGACCCTCTAGACCTGCTTAGGTGTCCCAAAAATATATATATATATTTTTTAAAACGGAGAAACGTGCGCTGGGTGCATGAATCCGTCGTAAAAAAATTAAAAACGAAGCGCGGGCTCCTGTGCTTGTTTAAAAATTAGCTACTTGAGAGGGCCAAATCCCGGTGTCTAAAATATTACTTTTGATGGGGGTTCAGAGGGGCCCTGTAGCCCTGGGACCGCCATTCCTCAGTGCTACAAAATAAATAGGTGAGGGAGCTCAAAGGTCCGTCTAAGCCCCGGGGATTACCACCCTCTGGCTCTTTTTATATTTTGGGAGGGGGGCCGCGTGGTCTCCATTCTGGAGCAGTCGAAAGCCTTGGGGAACAACCACTCCACAGGAGTGGCTCCTGATGTGTCTTGGGGTGCCTACCCCCGGGACACTCTGTCATAGCAAACTTGAGGGCATATTAACAAGTGCCATTTTGCCGCAATTTTTAAAAAAAAAGCTAAAAATGCGGTGAAAATTATATTGCCCTATTTACTAGGCTACGCTAAGATGCATTAACGCATGTTAGCACCCGGTTTGCTAACGGCTCGCCTTGTATCTCCAATCAGTTGCAATGTTGGCGTACCCAGTGGCAAGGTAGGTGTTCCTATGACAAAATAACACGGGAGAGGGAGGTATGACAATAGCGTTGTACTTACAATGAGGGCCTGGATTTGAGGACCGATAGCAAAACTCTTGGTAATTGCGGTTTATGTCGGATCCTATCATCTGTTCTGAAGTAGACTTAAGCATGTTTAATATGCGAGGTGGATTGATATGTTAAGTCCACAGTCTTATATTAACAAGCTTTTCACTTGCGAACATGAATTATCGCTGTATTTCTTGCGATATTGGGGGCATATTTACAAGGACAGCGTTAAAATTATTGTTGCTTTAGCGTTAGGAATGTGCCTTTAAAGCGGCCATAGTGGGCTTAATAATAGGCTTTTGAGAATTTGTGAGAATTCCAATAGAAGCCCAGGTTTACACCAGAACATTTTAACGCTGTCCTTGTAAATATGGGCATTACAGACTCCTAATTTTACCGTAATAAAAAATTTCACCTACTACTAATTTTTATTCTTCCTCGGGATCCCATCCCATGGGCGTATATTCAACGTTAGGGACTGAGGGTAGAGCCCCAATGTTCCTACGGTGCCAGTCAGCTCCCTGCGTCCTTTGAAAGCCACCATTACTTTTCCACACGGGGACCTGCTAATATGCAGCTCCCCATCGGGAAAAGCATTTTGCTTTGCATTTTAAAAGAGAGGGTAGGTTTTCGTGTTTTTCCGGTAAGACAACAAAGGATTTTGAGGTCCATTATCGCCGTTTTCGCTGTAGTTTGCTGTCGTTAAAGCGGCAATAATTTTAACGCCGTCCTTGTAAATATGCCCCTAAAATTTGGAATGTCGACAATCCCGTCTCCCATTTAAATAGGCACGAAGTATTTAGTGAAGTGCACACTGTGAATCGTGAAGCAACAATGTCTGATTGTGATCGATAAATAATTGCCCATTGTTCAGTACAGAGTAGGCAAAGTGTACATGGGGTTTTGTAACATCAGTGGCTATTCCTCGAGCCCTCTCTTGAGGTTAATTCGAAGAGCAGTGTACTTCTTTTGCTCGTAATGTACATAGTATTCTGGCATCTCAGTTTGCTTTCCCCTCTGTCATGTGGAGCATCCTGAGTAAATATAATGGCTTCTGTACAGTCAGTACCTTTGAACCCTACCCCCAAACTGCTTACTGCCTGTTACCATAGTAACAGTTCATGGAACACTTAACTGAGCACACAGGTCACAAGTTCACCACACAATGTTGCTAATCCAAACAGCAAGTGTGCTGGAAAATTTCCATAGGAACCGTTAATCACAGCTACAGACTCTGGTAAAGAGCCGGTAAAGAGTTAGCCTCAAAATTATCCTTCTAGTTATAAACATCATTTCTACTTTTGATTTTTAAATCTTCTCTAAGCATCAGATTGTCACACTAAATAATAGTAAAATGTTGTCAGAAAAAGAAGTTGTATATACTCCGTTTTTTAAAATTAACTTTTATTAAAACAAAAATAAATAAATTGAAACGCAACTTTAACATAACAGTATAATGAACAAAATGTGAGATGGACTCCGATGGTAGGAGCGTAGGTAACCTGGAAAACAAAAATGAAAATAAGTCTTTAAAATTAGATCGATGTGATTGAATGAGGTGAGATTACATCTTTACGAAAGGCAAGATAGTTTTTTCTCACATGCACACTCAGGGAAGTGCACCCTACCCCTCCCACAGAATCACCCGAGTCTGTAGGGAAGGCTGCTTGTAGGCTTAGGCCTATCTTATGGTATAGATGATATTTAAAATGAGACAGAGATGTGACTGAATGAGGTTAAAGAACACAAATTAACATAACACTTGGCAATATTGCTTATTCGCACGTGTGCAGTGTACCTGATACATCCCACCTCACTCATAGGCCCGCGCTGAAGAGGTGTCTGTAGGGAAGTGCCTGCTGGGTCAGATCTACAGTACGGTCCAGCAGGTCTTTAAAATGATTCAGAGATGAGACAGAATTAGGTGAGAGATCACTTCATTATGCAGGACAATATCGTTTATTTGCAGCACGTTTAATTGGAGGCATTGAGTATCTAGGCCGCTCTGCTTACCTTTTGGAAACACTGTTTCAGCAGAGCTCACAACTTGAAGTCTGCTTTGGTTCTATACTGCAGACTATATTGAATTCAGCCTTGATTTATTTATGTGCAGAGTGGACAGCAGTGTCCATAACTTGAAAAGAGAAAGAGAAACAATGTGAGAGAGAGGGAGAGAGAGAAAGAGAGAAAAAACAACATTGAAAGTGTGAGAGAGAGAAAATAATAGATGGATCAGGAGAGGTAGTGTTGATACTGGAGAAAATCTTCGTAGCTCACCTTTTTGCCTCTGATGTGTGTCCAAGCACGTGCCGGTTCATAGTACACCCTCAAGTTTAGTGTTTTAAAAGGTAGTATAGAGTTAGTAATAGCAGAGCACATACAACTGCACACGTATATTTCTGCGTTATGCCTTTGGACACTCAGGATATTGTATTACATCAACTTCCATGGCAAGGAGGTGTCTGTGCGCTCTTTTTCTCCCAGAGTACTATACCCATGCACTACCACTGCATAGCGGTGAGTTCTCATTACTGCATACCCAGACTGTTCCTTCCCATTGAGTCCCAGTGTCCGGAGGTGAGTGCCGTTTCTTGCGCACCCAGACTGTTGCAACCTATCCACTCCCACTGCCCGAAGGTAATTGTACATTCGTACGCAATCAAGTTGGTGCACGCTTTCCACTCTCTCCGCCCACAGGTGACTTCTCGTTGCTTCGGAAACAAGCTTCTTTGCTCACCTTGTGCCATTGGCGTGATTCAAAGAGGGTCCACCATGTGTTGAAGCAGCCTTCTTATGCGTTTTTACGATGGCCACGCATCATCGCAGAATCCTCAAACGTTGAGCTTTAGAGGCGTTGGGGCGGACGCCAATTTGTGAAACACAACCTGTTAGATAAAAAGGAAGATAAGATTGTGCATCATTTGTTTATCAAAGGAGAGAGGAAGTGAGAGAGTGACTGAAAAGAATATTAGCAGCTCACCTTTCTTTCACCGGTGTGTCTTCCACCACGTGCCAGGACATAGTGCACCCTGAAGCTCTACATCTAAAAGATAGTAAAAGAAATATGTTATGATTGGTAATTGTTACTATCTTGATGTGGAGTAGAATAACATCACCCTTTCACACACCTTCCCTTCCGCATTAAAATACAACTATTTGTACAGTTCCAACTTGTTTAACGGGCTTCAATTTATGAAGAATTAGTAGAGTAATAATGTTTTCCATAAGGTTATAGAAAACAAGTGGTGCACAGTGATACACGTAGTTTAAATCATCATGAGCGATGGACTTTTGACCAACTATAAAAACTTTCCTGCTATAGGAAAAAAAATACAAATGCAAAAAGATACGGTCTATAGGTCTGCGTACGCCTAAATCGCTGCGTCGCCTTTTTGTATCCAGTCTGCTGCACCCAATCTACTCCCTCCGCTGCGTACCCAGGCCTCACTGCTCACCTTTTCGCCAACAGGGTACGATCTACATCATGCAGTCCTACTCTGCCACCAAGAAGTCTCACATTTGGTGCTGAGCCTTGATATCCCTATGGCAAAGAACATTCTTGTGCACCTATCTTCATTGCAGGTTCCTCACCTGCTCAGTCCTTCCTGTACCACTAACTCAGTGACCAAAGAGGCCACTTACGTGGTGGTGGGCCCCCTGTTCGGTAGTTCGGGCCTACATGCGGCGTCCGAACCACCAGGACGGGCCATCACAGCGCTTGCGATGGGAGCAACTCTAAAATGGCATAGAGCACGTGCACCCCGTCTTTTCTATTGTTAGGGTCACGTGTGTTGTGACGCATGTACTGGATGGGTGTGGTGTGGGTGTATACCAGCCATGAGGGAGTGTGTCTGTGCCGTTCTGACAACTAGACCTGGAACTAAGAAATCACTACAACAGAAATCTGGGCCATGTAGCGTTGTTGTGTTTCCTGGAAGTGTAAGTGGAGTGGGCTGGATTGACGTATGGCAGTGCTGCGTGAGGCTGTGAACGATGACTCCGGAGCTATGGGCATGGTTCCGTCGTGAGCTATATGAGAAATCAACTGATTCGGGTGTCTGTGTTGTAGTGCTGCCGTCACCCGGGTCTAACACATAAATGTGTCATTATGTCTGTAAAGTCCCACAACATGGCCAACATGGAAGGTACGGGGAATCACTGATCCTACATTCATCCATAGTTGCGCACATAAAAGATGGTCGACATGACGCATTTCAACGAATATGAATGTTTGTTGTACATTCAGTGGAGTGTTGTAGCTGTAGTAATACAGGGCTCTGAAAGCTTTAGGTTGCAGTTTATGGCACATGAAGGGCAGCTCATATAGATACGTATGTGGTCATTCGGGTATACTGTCGAACTTGGTGCTGGAAATCAGTGTTCGAGGCTTGGACCCACATCCATGACGTAATCTACGCGTGCCTGATAATGTACTGCAAATACGGTGCTCATTGTAAATTGCTGATATAGTTTTGGGTCGACTGCGCGCTATATAAATATGCTAAAAAAAATAAAAAATGTAGCAATAGCACACACTTATAAATTTACTATGCACTTTGTTTGCAGTATTGTAATGATCCAGTTTGTACGTTCGTATTTGTAGAATGGGCGAGAGAAAGTTATATAATCGAAGTTTTTGTTACTGGCAGAGGTAAGATGGTAGCATACACTATTTACAGCACAATATAATGTGGTAGGGCGCAGGAGCAGCATTTTACAAACATAATAAAAACACAGACACAGATAGATAGTTGAAGTGGGTACGGGCACATGTGCTCGACTCAATTTTATTACGTCGCTGTTGGTAACAAGTAGAATCGTAATCATGATATCATACACAGATATTCAATCGTAAACGGTTTATGACTTCTGCCGTACAAAGGTAGGAGCACTATATGTGAAATAATACAAAGAAGATTCTATCGTAAAGGGTTCATGAGTTGTGGTGCACTGAGGTAGGGGCAGTTTGTGTGGAGCCTGCGATGATGCGTGGTTCAGGCAGACCGCACTGCTAAGAATGTCTTTTGACTATTGGATTTTGCCTTAATAAGGCCACGTGGCAGTTATTTATGGTGTACTGAGTTAGTGGTACATCTGGTGTTTAGCGTGTGTTCACCCTGCGATGATACATGGTCTGAACGGGCTGCACTCAAAGCATGGACTGCATGAACTTTGAGGGGAAAAAAAACTACCATCGATGGTTATCAATTGCCCTGCAAACTAGGTCTACTGATTGCTCCCCATAACAAATTAAATGATTGCACTTCACGCAGGAATTATCATTTAAAAAACCTTTAAAATTCACTGAAAAAACCGTAGGTTTCAGGCAGGTTATAGTTAGGAATTATCATTGAAAAAACCTTTGAAATTCACTGAACACACCATAGGTTTCAGGCAGGTTATAGTTAGGAATTATCAGTTAAAAAACCTTCAAAAATTCACTGAAAAAACATAGGTTTCAGGGGTGTTATAGTTAGCTGGACATTTCACTCATACAAAACCATTGAAATTCCTCCGTTATAGTTAGTTGCACAACGGTAATAGGTGCTAAGGTTACCAGAAGACCATTGATATGTTATAGACATGCAAGGTCTATGCGAGACTGCCTTGTCAGAAGTGAGGTCAGCTACACAAAAATGCCAGAGACATGGCTGAAGCCCAATAATGTAGACAGGGAGAGAATCTCACTGAATATAATACATCGTGTAGAAATAGATTTGCTAGTAGCCAAAGAATAATTTGCAAAACTAGTTTTCTAATTGCATGCTTACATGCCCTTGCTGAAAGAAATACATAGGAAGCACTACTCTCCCACTTCATAAGAGAAAATTACAACGTATGAGGGCATTACATAATGCAGATGTTACTTACTCAGTGCCCAAACATTTTGTGAAAGAGTATCAGAGGAATGAAACCAAATTGAAATACAGTGGGATTGTCCATTTTCCCCAAACAGCAAAGGGTAGGTAATAGAGAACAACATTAAAAGGGATTGGAAGCTAAACTAATTTTCGAGATGGACAGTAAAGAACCTAAGGGTTTGAATGTTGATGAAGAGCTTTACATTCTTCTGCAAATAATCAACTGCTGTGTGAAATCCTCATGCACTTGATGTTTTTTGAAATATAACATTTTGAGGTGTTTATAATTGTAATTGGAATGAAATCTTTTGATGGTATACTAGAAAGAACGGAAACAATTTCCATTCAAATGTACGAGAGGGAAAATTCTTCCCTGAAGGCACTGAGACAACAATGTCTGAGAGAGGCTTTAATTTAATATGTTTTTATGAGTTTTATTTTCTTTTTCTTTTAGTGATGTATTGTACATCGGTGGGATGTTAAGGGCATGTTAGAGATATACTTGTATGGGGTTGATGACCCACTTGGGTTGCTAAATAAGAAAAACAGGGTTATAAGACAATTGCATATATCTACATGGACTGAGGGTATATGGAAAATTTCGATTTGTATTTAACATGAATTGATGATACAAATTATAATATGGTCACATGCATGATTTACGTTGTATATCCTTTTTGTTTAGCCTCTCTCTGCGTTTGTAAATACATAATTTTGGTTCCATTAGTGGTGCTATACTATTAAGCATAAACCCAAAGATGGCTGAATGATTTGCCATGGAAATCGAAGGCAGCCCTATAGCATTAGTGACCCACCTGGGTTTTCAAAATGATAAACTGAAAAAACTTTATGAATTGTAACTATAAATTAACTTAGTTTGTTTTTTATATTTAAGTTAAAAAATAAATGATGTGATACAAATGTGCCTCTCTCAATGAATGTAATCATGGTATTTTGGTTTTCCTAAATGACAATATGCTAATAAGCTAATAAGCACACACTCTAAGCTGGTGAAATGTGCTGCCTTAGAGTTTGAGTCCTTCATCTATGCCTACAACTGAATGGTGCAAAATAGTTTAAATGGTGTTGAAAAAAATGGCATCTATATAGTGTGCACGACTTTTGTAGAAACATGTAGATATTAAAATGCTGATTGTGTACAACTACTACTGGAGTATCGTTCTCTTAATTGATTTGGAAGAGGTGTTTCTGGAAGTTATTCTGCGCTAGCGGGCACATTGTATGAGCCCGGCCGATGGCTAGGAGCACACCGGTATACCGCTAAAGTGCACAATGGATATTTATATATACATATGTATTCACTGAAACAAACAAAGGCTACAGGGATGTTTTAGTTAGGAAATAGAATTTAAAAAACCTTTATTTTCAAATTAAGCCTTGGGGTGCTCCCTGCTCTCTGGTGGGGGGTTGTTCACATGCCCTGTGCCTTACTAAAAAAAACTAAAGCTCCATGGAGGTAACGACATCTTGGGTAGCTGGGGGGGTCCGCATACCCCCCCCGCATTCTCAAATATTAAGCCCCAGGGAGATGTCAGTCCCTCGGGCAGGGTTCTAAGAGGCCCCCTATTAATAAATAAATAAGCCCCAGTGAGGTGGTGGTCTGACACATCACATAAAAATGAATACGTTTTTGAATAAAGACTAAAGCTGCTTATTGAAAATGCATCTCCCGTAACAAAGTGTTTTTGATGGAATTGTACTAGAGTGTGATACATACGACGGGTAGGTACAAGAAGGATGGTGTCTTCTGCAAAGACATTTATATGCTGAAAAAGTGATGGTTTCTTGCACAGATTCAAGTCCATTTTGGCCTTCTTGTCTTTGGAAAAGTCCTGGGATTTGTACCTTACCTGAGTTCTGCAATAAACATGCAAGCCTGAGATCTGCCTGAAAATAAAGAAAGGGTCAAAAGCAGCTTGGGAGCTCAGCTACCAGAACTGTACAGAGAAATGCTTAAATTGCCCAGGATGACTGAGCTCTATGGTTTTCAATACACATTCCAGAAGTCATCTCAAATTTAGCCGTGACTTTTACCTCTGTGTTGTGCTGAAAGCTTACTGGAAATAGAAGAGATGTCACTCAGACAGTCTGGGATGTCTCTCTAACAATTCAAATTATTTTGCCAGTTTGGTTCCTTTCCCCGCTCTTTTGTAGAACTGCGGAGAAGCCCAGTAAAAACAATGAAGCCTTCTTCCTTAATCCTGCATAGTAAAGGAGAATTGAATCTTTAAGTACATTCCCAAAAAGGTACCAGTAGCAGAAAAGGAAATGTATTTTCTTTACAATGAGATCATAATTTGATGTCTGGAAGTCAAAGAGGTCTCCCAGATAAACAGTTGCAGTAAGCGCTTCGCCTGCTCCCTCCTCCTTGCTTGGGGTTTCAGACCGCCCTCGGCCGAGTATTGACGCCGAGGGCTGGGATCTGATTTCGGCCGCCATCTTGGGGGTAGGACTCTCCGCCCTCGCGCTCTAGTAGCGCTATATAAAGCTCCTCCCTCTCTCCGTGCAGCGGACGCGTATTGCGGACGCGCCGGAGTCGCGCCGGAGTCCTGCCCGTCTGCGCCCGTCAGCGTCCCGGAGGCGTTTGGCGTGGCAGGTTCTCTTGGTCGACACTTCCTACTCCCTTGCAGTATTATGCTGTCATATACATCCAAGGAGCTCCACTCCCTACGCTCTGGCAATAGGTCCTGTCATTCAGTTTTTCCTGGTCGCTACAGGGGCAAACTCAAATGCCCAGTTTGTAATTGGCATTTTACCAGCGTTCTCCCTCACAATAACCACACGAAGGGCTGTAGCATTAAACATCTTTGCTTACTCCTTAATACCAGGTCACTGCACAGACATACTCAGGAGATTTTTGATTTGCTCTCTACGAATAACCCCACTTGTCTTATACTCACAGAGACAAGGCTGAATGAGTCCTCCCATCCGGACATAGTGGCAGCTATTCCCTCTGAGTATAACATCTATAGACAAGATAGAATTAAGGGAAGGGGGGGAGGAGTCGCCCTTGTTGTGAAAAAATCTTTCACGTGCGCAGTGGTGTGCACGGAAACCATCACGGGTGCTGAATCCCTTGCCTTTACCCTGTCCTTATCACCTCAACAAACGGTGAAGGGTCTCGTAGTATATAGACCTTATGGCCCTGTGGGTTCCTTTTTTGAGGATCTCCAGCAGGTCCTGTCGATACTAGTTCTGAGATGGGAGCAGTGCATATTGGTGGGAGATTTTAACTTCCACATGGAAGATCAGATGGACCAGGATGCCAATAAGCTGTTCGATATCACGTCTGCTTTGGGATTGCTCCCTTACCTTTCTGGCCCGACACATGACAAAGGCCACACATTAGATCAGGTTTTCTCTACCTCCCCAATTGCGGTTACTGCACTCCTGCCGGTACTGTGGTCTGATCATCATCTTGCCCATTTCCAAATATCTAGTACTGAGAAACCATCTGCCAGGGCCTCGAGACAGCTGGGTAGTAGCTATAGGGCGTATCATCGGGTGACTCCTGACCGGTTAGCTCAGGCCCTGGTGAATCACCCTCCCTCTTATACGGGTGATCTGGAGCATGATCTGGACACCCTGCAGTCCTGGCTCTCAGTTAGATTGAACGAGCTGGCCCCTCTACAGCCGCCTAGATCTGATACTAAACGCTCTACGGCCCCCTGGTTCTCGGCAGAGTTGGCCCTCTCCCGGAGACAATGCAAAGTAGCCGAACGGGCCTGGAGAGCCCAATATGATGATGAGGCAAAACGGACCTACAAAGCCATGATGAAATCTTATCATGGTCTAATCCTGCAGAGTAAGAAGGACTACTTTGCTAAAAAAATTGAGGAAGCAGCCAACTCCTGTAAGGAGATATTTTCGATTGTGCGAGAATTTACGACCCCGCGTTCGACCATAGATCAGGAGATTTCGGATGAGACCTGGGCTGACACTATTGCTAATTTTTTAACGACTAAAATTAGACAGATTCAGGACTCTTTTCTTCCGAGACCGACAGCTGCTCCTGGTATATTGCCGAATGAGATAGCCCACCAGCCGATCCCTGGTCCGGTTTTGTTGAACTTTCCGCCTCTCACGATCTCCTCATCTTTAGCTTTGATGAGGAATCTTAAATCTGGTTCGCCATGTGATCCCTGCCCGGCAAAATATTTAGCTAGAATGGCTGATGTTGTTAATCCCCTAGTTAATCCTATTCTCAACCTTTCCTTGAGTAAGGGGATCCTGTCTCAATCCTGGAAACAGGCCATGGTGATCCCTCTCCTTAAAAAGCCCAATCTTGCCCCGGAAGCCCCGTCCAACTATCGACCAATTTCGCTCCTCCCTGCACTTACTAAAATCCTCGAGAAGCACGTCCATAGCGTGCTTTCTAACTTCCTGGAGTCGAATGAGCTGCTCCATGCGTCGCAATCGGGCTTTCGATCTAACCTAAGCACCGAGACGGCGCTCTTGGAAGTCTCAGAGATTGTGAAGGAGGTGCTGGATGATGGAGGCAGGGTGATGTTAGTCATGTTAGACTTGTCGGCGGCGTTCAACACCGTCCCCCATGAGGATCTCCTCATTAGACTACATGACATTGGTCTAGGGGGGACGGTGCTCAACTGGTTTCGTTCCTTCTTAGCCAACCGCCGTCAAACGGCCTGGGCCTCGTCTGGATCTGACGAAATGCCACCATTGGGAGTCGGAGTTCCTCAGGGCTCAGTTTTGAGCCCTACCCTATTTAACATCCTCATGACCCCTCTGGCGGATCTGGTGGAGTCCTACGGGGCCCGGATAGTCTCATACGCTGACGACACCCAGCTTCTTTTCACCTGCTGCAAGAGCGAAGAATTCGATGGGGAAAGTATCCGTGAGTGCCTTGGGGCTGTTTTCAATTGGTTCCATCTGAACAGCCTCAAGTGCAACTCGGATAAATCCGAGATACTTTTCTTTGGATGCCCCGTGGATCCGGACTGGCATGATTGGTGGCCTGCTGACAAGTTCCCTCCAGCCCAGTCTTCTAAATGGGCCAAGAACCTGGGAATTAAAATTGACAACGGGCTCACGCTCAAATCCCAGGTGGCAACCTTGACTGGGACCTGTTTCGGGATCCTCAGGATGCTCCGAAAGTTTTTCCCTCTGCTGTCTGAGGAGCATCGGAGAATAACAGTTCAGGCCCTCATTGGATCCAGATTGGATTATGCTAATATTCTGTATCTGGGTCTCCCAGAATACTTTTTACAGCGCATGCAGGTGACCCAGAATGCTGCAGCACGAGCGATTTTCGGTCTGCACCGTCGAGCCAGAGCCTCTAACCTGCTGCAATCCCTCCATTGGCTTCCTATACGGAAGAGGATAATGTTCAAGGCCTTGACATTAGCCCACAAAGCACTGCATGCCACGGGTGCAAAATACCTACAGAAGAGGCTGAACTTTTATCAGCCGACACGATCCTTATGATCGGAGTCTTTAGCACTTGCTGTAGTTCCTCGTATAAAGAGGGCACGTCTGGGTGGGCGATCTTTTAGATTTCTGGCCCCTCAGTTATGGAACTCTTTACCATTGGTCTTACGATCCACATCCAATCTGTTAGCTTTTAGGAAGGGTCTCAAGACTTGGTTATTCGCTGGGTAGAGCTTTGTTCCCCCCTTTCTTCTGTTGTTCTGTTTACTGTTATGTTCTTTTTTAGTCTCTTTTCTGGGTCTGGAGCACAAAGCGCCGGGACACTCCTTTGGAGTAGCCGTTGCGCTATACAAGACCCATTAATAACATAACATAACATAACAGAGGAAGTTTCACCATTGTGGAGGGGAGTGTAGGAGGTGGTACAGTGAGAAGCAGCTGGGGTGGAGAGGAGGGAGATTGATTACAATTTATCAGCTGTGGCCTGTTCTGGTAAGGGTGGTGTAGCTGGGTGGGAGCGGATTTCATCAGACACTGACGAGGGAAAATGTATTATTTATGTCATTTTCCTTTGTGGTCGTCTGTCGAATCCCCCCCCAACCCGTCCCAACCGCCTCACTGCTCTTACCTGCACAGGCCACGACTGCACTATATGCAGGGTGGAAGCGTGCAGAAGGTCAGTAGACAAGGTGCAGGGAAAGTAGTGAAAGAAGAGAGGTGGAAGAGCGTGGAACAAAGTTCCAATATTAAATGAATGCTGAAGTAAGAAACAAAGGAAAGCGAAATTTACCAACAAATGTATGTATTAAAGGAACACATGATAACACCGATATTTATCACCAAAATGTTTCAGCACATTTGTTTTTTAAACACCGACATATGGCGAAATTTCAGATTTTTGCTATTCATGAAGACAGTGAAGTTTCACAGTTTATCAGCAGCAGCTCCCACTGCCAGCAGCCTCAAAACTCCCAAAAATAAGTGATAATAAAACTGGTTTATTATAATTTTATTTTTATTTCCTGAGCCAAGCCTAATCGGTGACAGGCTGCAGGAGGAGTGGTGCGCATGTCGATTTCGCCGGCCGTCTTAGGACGGCCAAACTGACATGCACACTGACATGTCTCCAACTCGAGCTGTGTTGCCGGGTTGGAGACAGCAGGCACAAGCTCACAGTTTCTCCAGGGTGCTCAGGCTAATCCTGATCAGTGCTTAATTTGAGACGGTGGTTTTCGGTGCTTAGCACCGGCACTTAATTATCAACACCAGAGCATTTTCTTGTGCACCAGTTAAGGACACATTCATTTATGGTAGGCACAGGGAGAGTAAGTGATTGGTCCAGAATTACAAGATGTTGAGCCGAGGCCGAGACTCGAACATGGTTCACCAGCTCCAAAGTCTGCAGTTCAGGCCATTACGCCACATCCTTCCCCCACTTAAGTAAGTAGTTGGCGCTGTTTTAGGCGGCACTAAGAAGAGAAATGGGCTGGTGCACACTACTTCCTGATGAGAGCACTTATTTTTTTACAATTTAACCTCTGATCCTGACACTACTCTCATGCTGCCAGCATCATGAGAGTGGCATCTGGATTGGCCACTGGTGAGTCTGGGAGGGTGTTCCTGCAGTGGACTGGAGACAGAGAGGAGAAAAAGAGCGGTGGATGGCAGGTAGTTCTTTTTTTGCTTTTTGTTTGTATTTTGCTGTTGTCCCTCCCCCCTGCTGCACCACTCTGCTCTGACACAAGCCTCTACTGCAGTTTATGTTACCTCGTGCTTGATTTTCTCCACGTAGTGTGATAATTTAGGTGAAGCCAGTCAAGCTGTAAAATGCATCCAAGTTTACCTTTTGCTGAGCTTTTCTATGCACAGTGTCCCACTCCTACAGACGAGAGGAACACCAAGGGCCTTGACCACAAAGGCAAATTGGTTTGTAAAAGTAAGTTTATGACCAAACTTATCTCTTTTAAACCAGGCAGTAATCCATAGGGGAACTCCCAGCAGGGGGAAATACATTTACTACAGTGATTTTCTATGTTACGTGTATGGAGAAACCCACAGTAGAAAATCCCATGCAAGGGGTGAGAAGTAGAAATTCAATGCTGTTGTTCAAATTTCCAAACTCCTTTCCTGCATCTCCCCTCCCTGGAAATAATCAGAGATTTACTCTAGCTAAGGCTGGAGTATCTTTGGGAAGGGGAACTAATTACTCCCACTGATTTCATTGGGGTATAGGGAAAGGGTTGTCTTCATCTTGAAAAATGTTTTCTTTGTGGAAAACAACATATACATTTGTAGAGGAGGCTCCATTGAGGGCCATAGCTTATACCTTGGTGCAGCAGGTGCAGTGGTACCACAGTCCAGAGGTCTGAGGGGTCCACTGAACACTGATTATTATTGCACTTCATACTTCAAATAGCAGCTATAGGGCCCATTCCCTTCCTTTCACTAGGGCTCAAGATGATTGGCTATGCTACTGGCTCCATTCCCCCGTCAGAGTTTCCCACTATGGAGAGCTCAACACAGGGGGAATAACAGCCTTTGTGAAATGCTACATGGCATGCACCTGGTTCAGCTTTTCCATTGTACCACTGAGAACTTTGTTTAATAGAAGAAAAAGCAAAAGGTACACTCAGTTGGAGATTTACATTCCTGTCCGTTCTTTTTGATGAATAGAGTCTTGATAACTGTGAAGTATACCTTATGAAGAACTACTCCAGTGTTAAATAAGAATATATGATACAAATTGGAGCAAAAATGCAAGATTTTTATGCAGCTGTGGAAAAACAGAAAAATTCACAAACCTTGTCAAGGTAGCAAATTTTCCATAGTGCTTCACGAAGATTGATAAAAAACTTTGCACATCAATAGTAATAATGAACCGCATTATCACATGGAACCGCCCCTGGGGCAAAATTGAAGATCAATTTCATATATAAACTGATCAAACAGGAGGTGAGAACTAAGCAAAGAGGAGCAAGAGTAAGGAGGGTCGTGTAAAACCTGCTATGCCACAATTATTTGTGGTGCTACATTTCTCTGGTAAATATCTGTGGCAGATTTTTGTAGCAATGCTTGGTTTCACAGTACTGGATGCAATATTGTGTTCTTGATGAATGTTGTTCTCTGAGAGGACTGTATAATCCAATAATAGTTGGGTTCTTTGTAAATAACTCCCAGCCTACTTATCCAAGTGTTTCTTGGTAAGCAGCAAGAACCCAGTGAGACCAACCATGAAATCAATTATACATCAGTTCTTCAAAATACTTGTTCCTGCTTTCTTTGCTTTTACAATAAATCTATGTTTCATTAAACAACACAAATGACACACGTCCCGCTTACCAAGCCATGTCCCATTCTCATTCTACAGTTAATGCATCCAATGTCCAAGCTCAGGCCACCACATTTAAAATGCTAGTCATCATTGTGATGATGCATTTTTATGGTCTGACGTGACAGTGCAGCTGTCATCGGGCAATTAAGTGAGCATCATTAGAGAGGGGCTTTGCCTCTGCCATTTTGGGAGCCCGGAGTACATGTTTTGATTGGGCACAAGTTGTGTGCTCCAAAAATGTGCTTGCCCTCCACATAGCTGTGATCATTTTGTTTATGTATCCAGCTGCATGAGCTTGAACTTTCAGGGTACAAGCATGAAATTGTAATGATATGAAATTATAAGGGAACTAGATACTTCATGGTGCTTTGCTTCCCACCTACAACACAGATGGGAGGAGAGCAGTCATTAACCTAAATGGATGTTTAGATCTGACTTGACAGTGTAACTGTCATCTGACCTTTTAACCTTAACCAATATTATTCCACACTTTTTTGCTTCCGCACAAATATGTATCCATTCTCATGCACATTTACTGGTCCTGCTTCACATACAACATTCCTTTAAAGCCAGACCTTTTAGCATTGCCAATACTTATTAGGTCTGGTTTGAAGTCACTGGTGTCTTTAAAATCTGTTGGTACCAATTGTTTATAATTTACATACAGCGGGGTGGGGTGCCACCAAGAGATGTGCTTCTTTTTCTCCTCCTGCTATTGGCTGCTGATGAATCATTTTACCTCCTATGGAGGGCTTGCTTTGCAACACACAAGGGACTATTTTACAACTGAAAAGTAATGCAATCCATCACACATTAAATTATTTATCACTCGGATGCCCAATAGGCAGAAAGCAAACTTTTTTGTTCTTTTTTCACTTCAACTGGTTTATATTGTTTTAGTCAAAACTCAGATTCATGCCAGACCTCCTGGCTTTGCTAATGTTTGTTCATCTTGAGAATTCTAGTTGCTTCAGAGGATCATGAACATGCAGAAGCTCCAATGGCGATAATTAAATCCTCTTCAGGTAGCTGTCAGAATAAGATATATTTGAAACTTCGAGAAGGCAGATGAGTCAGATAAAGAAACACAAAAGTCCAGAGGGGATTTGGATGTTATCTCTCCATCACATTAGCGGCTAGACTGCTTCTGTGAGGTGAAATTGGAGTATGAAGGAAATAAGTGAAAAATATTTTTCCTGATAATTTTGAAGGCTCACCATTTAACAAATGTATTTTTTCTGGCCACATCCTGACACAAAAAAATGAGATTTCCCCCAGCACTGATGGACAGAAAATCTGAATTTTATTAAAGACACAGAGGCTAATATTATTGCAATATCCTTTATTGCCAATACTCAGCAGCCCCTTTAAAGAACATAGAACACTAACAAAAAGTTCTACCACAATAAAAGGCCAGAACTCCCAGCCATCTTCCATCTTCCTTCTTATTAGCTTACTGCAACATAGCATATATCATGTATATATTAAATACATTCTCCTGAACATATCACAAAGTCTGTAAATAAACAAGTCCATAGTCCAGCTCCCAGAGAAATTCAATTCTTTAAATATTCCAAATATACCCCAAGTCATTTGTTGATTTTGATAACTCATCTGCTTCCTTTATTGCTGTGCATGGGCTATAAAATAAATGCAATAAAATTCAATGCAGGGTTGGGTACACAGGAGGGATAATATTAGCCGCTGTGTCTTCAATAAAATCCATATTTTCTGTCCATCAGAGCTGTGAGGAAATAATCCACATTTAATGGCAAGACTGGAGGGTATCATTATTGTAAGTTAAAAACTTCCTTAACAAACAACAAGCCGCATTCAGGTTTGAAATAAAATCTATGGAAATTTGCATCATTTGACCAATCTGCATACCTCAAAATGTCCTGCAATTCACCCCCTGCAAAAAAGCTTTTTAAGCAGACACACCCCTCACAGATTGAGCTCCAAGCAAGTTAACATCTACACCAGAAATTTTCATCACCTCTTTCACCCATCTGGCAAGGGGTGGAGAAGATACAGCTATATGTGGCTATCTAAATAAAATAAGCAACTGAATCACATTTCCTGATCTTATCTGGATTGTTCTCCTCTCATACTCTTTGATACAATGTACCACACGCAGATTTTCATGCTCATCAAAATATTGAAATTGAATTAGTTTTTCCCTTTAGTTTAAATAAAAGCACACCCTCTCTGGTGAAGGAATCCTACTTGAAACATCAAGGGCACAAACATCAGATACCCTCCTAAATGAAATTAGACATAATAAAATAGTTGACTTCTGAGATAACACCTTCAAGCTCAAAACTTCATTAGCACCTAATCCCTACAAATAATTCAGCACTTTAGTAACATCCCAAACAAAATTATACATAGAAACTGGCGGTTTTGAAATCCTTGTGCTCCTCATTAATCTCTTCACCAAAACATCCTGTTCTACTGTAATGCTGTTAAACAAAACATGCCCTGCGGCAATTGCTGATTTATGTAGATTAATTGTTCTGTATGATAATCCCCTCTCAATTTCAGGTAAATAATTCACCACTTCTACAACATCCACTGAAATGGGATCAAAATTTCTCCTCACACACCAGAAAACCTGTTTTCGTCATGCCAATCTATACATCTTCCTAGCACCTAGCAAGATCAGTGCTCCTCGTGAAAGCCCTTGCAACTCCCAGACACGCCTGAAATATTCCATGCCACCAGCCCCAGCTGTCCTGTAACTACCATATCGTGCATTTCTCCTGTTTGACACACTAGAATTTCCTGACATATTGGCAGCAGAATTGGAAAATCCATCAACATTTCTAAGAGTATAAGATTTCAAACCTGAGACTTCCAAAGAGCTATTATTAACACCACTGTTTCCTTTCACTTGTGGGCCATCAACAACACTCGAGTAATCATTGAAAATGGATGAAAAGCATAAGGACTGATGCCCCTCCAATTCTGTTGGAATGCATTTATCCCCGCAGACTCTGGGTCTCGACACCAGCTGAAAAATGTCCCTATCTGGGTATTTAACCAGTTTGCAAGCAGATCCATCTGACATGGACCACAAAACTCTATTGACGTCAAGAAAACTGATCTGTATAGAGTCCATTCATTCGAATCCTTGTAGTTCCTTGAAAACCAATCTGCCTCCACATTACTCAATTCCGGTATGTGTTTTGCTTGCATTAAAATATTCTGTCTCAAGCAAGACTCCCAGAATACCTTTCCCAGTAGTTCCAACAGTTTATCTGCAGCCTGATTTCCTCCTCTGACCATATTTTACCTGTTTATACTGCAACACAATGTGCTCCCCAAGCTGCTAAATTTGCATCTGATTCTATAGTTATTTTTGGATTCTCCACAAAAATAGCATTTCCATTCCATGACTCCATATTCGTTAACCACCAACCAAGTTCCTCCTTTGCTTTCTCTGTAAGCACAATTTCTTCTGAATACTTCAATCCCTCTCTTAAATTCTTTGCTTCAATCACTGAAGTGCTTGATACTTCAAAGGACTTGGGAAAATAGCCTGAACTGTTGAAGACAAAAGACCTACCACTCTTGCCATAAAACTCAATGAAATTCTTTCTAAAGTCAGTACCTACCTTCTTTCTTTCTTTATCTACTTCAAGTTTTACCTTGCTGATTTTAAACCTTCTACTGTGTTTACCATAAACCCTAAAAACAGAATTTCCTGAAATGGAACTGGACACAAACTCTGCCTGTTCACAACAAACTCTAGATCCTCCAGCAAGGACACTGTCATGTTTGTATATTCTTCTACCTTCATTCACTCTCTCGTGATCCATTAATTAATTTATTGTTAGATGTATACCACATTCCTTAAAAAAGCTGCTACCAGCCGAAGTACCTTTGTGAAACACCACAGGGCAGAAGACAGACTGAATGGTAGACATACAAATATCCACATTCTCCCAGCCCACCTGAACTGTAGAAATCTCTGATGGAGTTCCCGAATCAGAATAGTCAAATCAGCATTTTTCAACTCGAACCGGGTCAACCAATCCCCTATCTGCAGTACATCTCTCAACGAGTGCATGCCTTCCATCTTGAAATGATGGTACTCCACTGAATCATTCAGGGTTCTCCTGTCATTTTCTCTACCAGAAATATAATGCTTACAAAACCTTCTAGCTCTTTTCTTACTTCCACAATTGCTTCCTCTGCTGCCAATTCCTGAACCTCCTTGCTTACCATTTCTGATAGTTCTATATTGGACCTTATCATTCCTGGGAGATGGTATTGATCAGTTTCTTTTTTAAAGTCAATATGAAAACCTTACACCATCTCTAGTACCCAAGGAGCACCTGTTACACAAGTCGAGTTGAAAATTGAGCAAGTCTGCCGCCCAATTTTAATGGGGTAACAGACAGGTCTCCAGTTCGCCTGGCCCACCGAAAAACATGTCTATCAAAGATTTTTTTGATCTCACGTTACCTTCATATTTGACATTTCCTTTATAAAATCATCTCTACGCAATAATCCATTTGCAGTCTGCCCTGCATCATTATTGGCTAATTCCATCAATTCAGCTCAATTTTTAATAAAATATTTTTCCTATGCCACAGGGCAGAAGGCGGTATTTCCTTTTTCTTGCAGACAAACTGCTCTCTGAAGCCATTCTTTTAATTCCTCAACATCCAATGTTTTCTTACCAATGTAAGCATCCTCAGCCATATCAAAATATTTTGTTATAGGCCCTGTCAGATCCAACAGCCTGTCCTGACACATCGTTAGTCCTTTGTCCAGTTCTCTCATGGGATCTCATCCCCCTTTGCCTATAAATGCTACAGTTTTAGCATCAAGATCCGATGTCATCATCACCTTCTTTGCCATTCTAGGCCCTGGACATTCCAATTTCAGCCACAACCTTACATCCTCAGGAATTTGCTTCCTTAGCCAAGTTTGAAAATAATCAGTGACATGTGCTGCCAGGGACCACTAAGGTGAAAGCGGGTGCTTCAGTAACATGGGGTCAGGCCTAAAGTCTCCAAATGGATCTGTGGAGACATGTTTCCCCACTCCTTATGCCCTCTAAAGGCTCAGATCAGACTTTTCTCATCTTCCAACTCAAATTCAGAAGAACAACTCAACTCTACTTCTGCACTGACATAAGAGTCTTCACAGAGAAACAGCAGAATGTTTTCGGATCTTTTCAGACTTCTTATTTATTTTTTCGGAACACTTTTGTTGGTCCCTATTCGTGTCCTCGACACATCCATGTTTTTTGCACGTACAAAATCCAACATCTGCCTCTACAGATTTAATTTTCTATGATTGTGTCAGGTGTACTTCAAGATGCTTTCTTTTCCTTCTGACTTTACCATCTTTCTTTCCTTGTGACCCTTCACCAGCTGACAAAATCTCTCCACTTGAGGTGTCAAACCTTTTTCCTGAAACATATTCTCCAATTTATGTCTCTATCTTATAGTTTAAATCCACTGAAAGTGTTTTGTTCAGCATATTGTTAATTCTTTCCTCTAAAGAAATCTCCATTTCTTTCTGAGAACTAGACTCTGTCATTTCTAAACACCACTCTCCACAACTACTATATTTCAAATCGTGCAGAGCAGGAAAATCGATGTAGAAATATCAAGGTACATAAATATTGCCGCACAAATATTGTGGAGAAGAAATATCGACAGCAAAAATATAGTTGACAAGAATATCGACTGACAGGTGAGTAATATCGATTTAAAACATATCGACATCTTAAATATTGTTTACAAAAATATAGTTGACAAAAATATCGAATTATTAATAATGTTATGTATTTTAGTGTTTTTAATGAGAATTGTTTGTCATCTTATTATATGTTTTAAAATTTCACTAGTTATTAATTTGTTTTAAGTTTAGTTTTGTGTTTTTAGTTCCGTAGCGGGTTTTGGGCCTATAGGGAAATTGGGTGAGCAGTAATCGAATTATATAGATTTAAATAATTATTTATAGTAGTTAATATTTTTTTTTTAATTGAATGTTGTGTTTTTAGTTCTGTAGCGGATTTTGGGTTTATAGGGGAATAGGGTGGGAAGTAATTTAATTATATAAAATGTAGTGAATAATTAATGTGTTAATTGATTAATTAATAATTGTTTGATAATTAGATGTTACTTAATTTCAATTAATCAATTAATAATTAATGATGTTACTTGTTTAATTAATTTTAGGTGTGTGTTGTAGTGTTTATTTGTGTAAATGGTGTGAAGGGTGGTAAGTAATCAATTTTGTACTGATTAATTATTAAATATTTGTAAACTAATTTCCATTAATGAATTAGTCATTATTAATTGTGTAATTAATTTTAGGTGTGTGCTGTGGATATTGTATTGTTAATGAATGTGTAATTAATGATGTTTTATTATCTTTATTAATAATAATATATTTAAAATTTTATATTAATTATGTTAATATTGGAAATTAAATTTAATAAAAATGTTGATGTTTTTGTTTTTTATTGTTTTGAGATCCAGCACTTTCCCTACTGTTGCACTCACTGGACTGGGAATAGCAATTTTTACCCCTCCGCTATCCAGCGCTTTCCCTACTGTTGCACTCACTGGAGTGGGAATAGTAATTTTTACCCCTCCGCTTTCCAGCGCTTTCCCTACTGTTCCACTCCTGGAGTGGGATTAGTAATTTTTATCCCTCCGCTATCCAGCGCTTTCCCTACTGTTGCACTCACTGGTGTGGGCATGGTAATTTTTACCCCTCCGCTATCCAACGCTTTCCCTACTGTTGAACTCACTGGAGTGGGAATAGTAATTTTTATTCCTCCGCTATCCAGTGCTTTCCCTACTGTTGCAATTACTGGAGAGGGAATAGTAATTTTTAACCCCTCGCTATACAACTTTTTCACTACTATTGTGTTTATTTTGTTATTAAATGTATGTTTTATTCTTTTTTCAATAGTTTTTCCGGTTTTAATTAAATGTACAATATTATATTTAATTTTAAATTATTTATATATGTGTATATTTTATTTTTATATAATTTAAAAAGTTAATAAATTAAATAAATATAAAAGTTAATAAAATATATTGAAATAAATATATGTATACGTACACGTTTTTTGTGTTTATATGTATTAAATTAAGTTTATTTGTTATTATTAGTTAAAATATATATTAAATTAAATTAATTCTGTTAATAATATTAATATTATTTGATAAATGTTATTTAAATTATGTAATTTTTTTTAAGTCGATATTTTTTACTTCCATATTTTTTACATCGATATTTTTGTGTCGATATTGTTGTATTTACCTGTTTATGTATAGGGAGTCGATATTTTTGTCATCAATATTCTTAACATGGATATTTTAATATGGATTCATTTAAAATATATATATATATATATTCGGCCAAACAAAAAGGACACTGAAAAGACACCACTGAGTCCTATGTTATTATTGGCAGGAGACGCTCCTTCTTTCGAAGATATTTGGGAGCTACAAAATGAACAGTGTGGGACGGCTATTGTTACTTTGCCCGATGCCATGACTGGGTCAAGCACGGCCCGGACACCGTTCAAGCCCAAATCCACCTTCAACCCCATCTCTGTTCATGACAACTTGGATATCTATCAGGATCTAATGGTGGAAGACCTTAAGAAATTATATATCAATACTAACAAAAGGAGCCAAGCCATTGCAAGACAGAACCAGTGCTACAATCTCCTGATTAAAAAACTAAGATCGGGGGGGGCGTGGCTAGCAGCCGACGATGGCGGCAGCCTAGAAGGAGAGCTCCGTGTTTGAAGCGGCTCCCAGTCAAATCCGTGCATTTATCCGCTGACAAAAATTCCCAGGCGGGAAGGCAGCGGACCCCAGGACCAGGCGGCGACAGATCGGATTAACGGGACCTCAGTCCGAGGTCACAAAGTACAGTTATTGACAGCGCTCCGAGCGGGCCTGTACGCGACATTCAGACCGGGGGACACAGTGTGCGGCGTACTGGCAGGAAGTGGCCCGTGTCGGGCAGCGATCTACCGGAAATACCCGGTCACGGAGTGAGACGGGGGCGACGGAGACCGAGACTTCCGGCCTCCACCACCGGACCTCGGGGGGCCGATCTGCCTGACGGGGTACCCGTCGGAGGTGAGGGGGACTCGAACCCAGGCGCCCGGCGAGGACGGAATCCGGCGCCCAGGGTGACGGCGTAGAGTCCTGGGACCGCCATCTTGAGCAGCGGCGGCCAGAGCGCAGAGACAGGCGGCGAAGGAACCACGCGGCCTAATTGACTGCACTCCCCCCGCCGACCGGGGAGCCTGAAAGGCGACAAGGACCCGGAGACACCCCCGCCCGGACTGGGCCCAGAGACCAGCTGAGCATCCACGCAGGGATATCATCCTAACTGCGGTGAGACCTGTCTGGCCACATCTCGGGCCCCCCATCGCCATCAGGGGACCCAAGCACATAGCTCCAGCAGCCACAAGTCAGGGGCGGTACACGCGGTGCCAGAGGGGGACAGAGGACTTCCCTCAGGGCGGCACTAATCGGTTGCTCGCCCCACGAAATAGTCCGTGACTCGACCGGCAGATTCCGGCCACCGACCAACTGAGTCCAGTTCTTATCTGCACGCATTATTGGCCGCAGGAACCAGTACACCTCGCAGGGGCCAGGCTTGCCCCTGACCACAACGTGGGCCCAGGGACGACCCCCGGTAGCCGTCTGAAGGAAATAGCTCGGCCCAGGCGACACCAAGATGGCCGGCAAGGGGCCTAAAAGCGGGGCAGCACAATCGCGATTGGACCGATTTGCGTATGATAAGCCCGGCTCTCCCTCTCCCTCGCAGGAAGCCAGACCACAATCGAGCAAGACAGCCGAAGTGACCATTGGCAAGAAAGCGACCATTGATGACGTCATGCGGGCCCTCACGCAAGTACAAGCCACGGTGGGGTCGATCTCAGCCGAGATCACACTTATAAGGGCGGACTTTCATAAAATGACAGAAAAGGTGAACAATATGGAGGTCGTGACCAAATCCTTGGTTGAGGACGTCTCTGAACTCCAGATCAGCATGGAACGCATCTCAAAGGAGAATAAAGAACTGCGCGACAAGCTCGATGACCAGGAAGGGCGCTCGAGGCGGAACAACATCCGTATAATTGGTGTGCCGGAGTCGGAAGGCACGAGGGCGATGGACCTATATGTGGAGAGCTTAATCAAAGACACCCTAAAGCCCAAAGGACTCTCCGCCTTCTTCACAGTGGAAAGGGCGCACCGGGTGCCGGGGGGACGCCACAAGACAGGAGCTAACCCCAGACCGATCATAGCGAGGCTCTTCAATTTTAGGGATCGAGACGCCATCCTACAAGCGGCAAGGAACTCGCCCCCCATCAAGATCCAGAACGCGACGCTGGCATTCTTTCCTGACTACACGGCCGAGGTGGCACGGAGGAGACGAACCTTTTTTGAGGTCAAAAAGGAACTCAGAGCCAGAGAAATCCCATACTCAATGCTCTTCCCGGCAAAGCTTCGGGTCGTAGCTGACAACAAAACTTGGTTTTTTGACTCCCCGGAGATGGCGCAGGATTGGCTGGAGGGATGGAGGACGGCGGGTCTCCCTCGTCGCTCCAATAGACAGAACAAACACCGTACAGCTGGCTCCCGACAGGGCTCACAAACCAACGACGAAGTTGCAGAGCTGCATTCCCCTTTATCCGACCGTCATGAGGACAGTGCAGACGGGGAGCAATAAGTCACTGCTACAGTCTGGCTGAACGGAAGGAGATAATAGCAGGCAACGCCGCCTTGGACACTGGGCGGAAGGGCCTCCGCAGCTGAAGAGGGGGCCGCTGACCACGGAGAAACCTTCACCCCAGCGAGCAAGTAGTATGTTATGGGTTGGGTTCAGGCACTCTGCTGAGTTGGGGGGGCGGGCAGTTCTGAGTCCGTTGAGCAGGGGGGCAGGGAGGGGGGGAGTTGGGGGTAGGATGGGGTTTTGGTTTTTAGTTTCTACACAGGGGCAGGGAAGCTACGATGGGACACATAAACTTAGAATGGTGATGTCACAATGCAACACACAGGGTCGCTACACAGACCTCCTGGTCATCCACGAGCGCAATTTCACAGTCCACACACCCAGACAGAATGGGGGAGGACACTAATGTAGGGCAGACGTCCCGTCTACGCCTCATGTCCTGGAATGTAAGGGGCCTAGGTGACAAAATTAAACGAGGGCTGGTCCTGCAAAGCATAAAGAGGCAGAACCCCGCCCTGGTCCTGCTACAAGAAACACACCTCACCGGTACAGCTACGAAGGCCCTAGACAGGAAAGGGTACAGTATGGTGGTTCACTCTGGATTTACGAAGGGGTCCCGGGGCACCGGGATATTAATTCACCGCTCGTCCAGGTTCATAACCCAATCAATTGCAGTAGACACACAGGGGCGCTTTGCAGCGATACATGGCCAGTGGGAGGGGAAGCCGCTCAATGTGGTCTCAGTGTACATCCCGCCAGCACTACACACCATAGCTTTCCCGGAACTGGGAAAATTCTTGTTAGACCTTCCAGAAGGGGATCTAGTCGTGGGTGGTGATTTTAATGCAGTGGCACAAGACTCCCTAGATCGCCACCCAATGCGCACACGAACACCGGGGCCCTCCAAATTGCATGCCTTCCTGGAGGCGCAGGGCTTAGTGGATGTGTGGAGGCGGCTACACCCAGATGTCCGGCAATACACATACCACTCGGCAGTTCACGATAGTCTATCGCGGATAGACTATTTCCTGACGTTGAGTGGGGGTCTCCTCACTTTGACTGATTCCCAAATTGGACCAAGAGGGGTCTCCGATCACTCCCCGCTTACACTGACTCTGTCCAGTCCGGGACGGACCCGCAGACGAGTTTGCCCTATTTACCCGGGCTACCTCAGGGAGCCGGGCGTAGCCACAGCCTTGAAGAAAAGTACACATTCCTACCTTGCAGAGAACGTGGGTTCGGTGGACTCGCCTACAACACTGTGGGAGGCCTACAAGACAGTTCTCCGCGGGCAGGCGATTTCGGTGATCGCACAGCACAAACACACACAGCGTCGGGAGCTGACAGTTCTTGAGGAACACCTTGATAAGGCAACACAAGAACACGAAGGGAACCCGACTGAAGACACCCAGCACGCGCTCCGACTGGCCCAGCAGCGTCACACCGACTTTCTGCGCCGCAGAGTGCGGGACAATATGTCCGCAACGGCGAGCAGGGTGTACGACCTAGGCGATAAGGCAGGGAAGCTCCTGGCATGGTTGGAGAGGGCGCGGGGAGGCCAGAGGGCTATATTGCAACTGAAGGACCCTAAGGGTGAGATACAGACCAGTCCGGCACACATAGTGGAACTCCTGGCAGACCATTTCCACTCCGTATACTCCCCTGAATATGAGGTCACACGGGAAATGGCAGAAGGGTCCCTTGTAGGAGTGCCGACCCGCGCTCTCTCCCCAGACCAACGGGACGAGCTCGACTCCGTTCTGACGGTGGAAGAAATACAGATAGCCATAGCAGCACTACACCCTGGGAAAGCGCTGGGCCCCAATGGTGTACCAATAGAATGGTACAAACTCATGTCCGAGACATTGTCCGCGCCATTGCTCGATATGTTTCAAGAGTGTCGGGAACAGGGGCGACTGCCTCCTGATCAGCGCACGGCCACAATCGTCACGATACCTAAGCCCGGCAAACCCCCTGAGGAGTGCGGATCTTACCGTCCGATTTCCCTCCTTAACGCTGAGAGTAAAATTTTGGCAAAACTGTTGGCCACCAGGCTACTGCCCCATCTGGCGCACCTCATACACCCGGACCAATCGGGCTTTATGCCACACCGGAGTACGGCGCTGAACTTGCGACGGCTACACGGGGTATTGGCCCGAGCCCCGCAGTTGGAGGACCCGGCAGCGGTATTGTCACTTGATGCTAAAATGGCATTTGATATGGTGGAGTGGCGCTATCTCTTTGCGGTCCTGGAGCACTTCGGTATTGGCCCAACGTTCATATCGTGGGTCAGACTACTGTACACCGAGCCCGTGGCAAGAGTAACCGCAAACGGACACATATCAAGGGAGTTTCCGTTGGCAAGGGGCACGAGACAAGGATGCCCACTCTCGCCACTACTGTTCGCCTTAGTGCATGAACCCCTGGCCACGATTATCAGAACCACCCAGCTGCTGAAAGGTATACAATGGGGTGGTGGTTGGGAAGATAGGGTATCCCTTTATGCCGACGACATGCTCGTCTACCTAATGGACCTCTCGAACAGTGTCCCGGTCTTACTGGCACTATGTGAAAGCCACGGTACGGCTTCGGGCTATAAACTCAATTGGTCCAAGTCCGTTATCTATATGGTAAAGGGCGACCTTCCAGCCTTGCCTGAGGATTGCCAATTACTCGTAGAACGCGTTGCCTTTAAATACCTAGGGATATGGATCACGAGGGACCACTCGACCTTCCTTGACCTGAATCTTAGGCCCCAGCTGGACAAATTGAAGAATGACGTGCGCCTTTGGAAAAATCTCCCCTTAACACTGCTAGGTAGGGCGGCGCTCTTTAAGATGTTGGCGCTCCCTCGCTTCCTTTATGTTCTGGAGAGCGCGCCGGCGATGGTCCCCGTCTCATTCTTCCGCCACGTATCGGCGCAACTGTCCAGCCTTCTGTGGGGAGACAAACCGGCCCGGGTTGCACAGTTGAAACTAACTAGAGACTGGTATAGTGGGGGGATAGCCCTCCCCAACCTTGAACTATACTACTGGGCCGCTCACCTTAAGGTGATTAACCAGTGGATCCACGCAGCACAGGACGACCCGGCATACAGGGCAGATAGACACCAACTGGGCACATCCACCCTGCTAGCCCCACTCTATAACAAAGGGATGGTGAGAAAGTTGGAGGGGCCTACCAAACACACTGTAGCCATATGGCACAAAGCTCAGCGACGGTTGGCGTGGGAGGGTGTGATCACCGGACTCACGCCTTTATGGGACACCAAGGCCCTCGGTAACCTGCGCAGTTCCAAAGGGTTCGATCAATGGGATAACATTGGGATCTCCACGGTGGGCGACCTATGGTCCAGTGGGGGCGTGCTCTCCTTTGCTACCTTGAGGGAGCGTTACGGCCTTGAGGAGACCGAAATATATAGATACATACAAATCAGACACGCACTCCTGTCGGTGTTGGAGACTGGTGTGACGCTTCCGGAGTCGGCTCCGTTAGAGGACCGATTGCTTACGGACTACATGGAGTCCGGTGCGACCTCCCTCACTTACCGCAAACTCATGAATAATCTACCAGATCCCCTGGGGAAGCTAAAGGAGTACTGGGAGGACGAGTTGGGGGACCTAGATGTAGCAGACTGGAACGCAGCCCTGGCATCGCCCAGGGAGGCAGGTATTTCCACTCGATTCAGGCTGGTCCAATTCAAAGTACTACATAGGGTCTACTACACCCGCACAACACTGTATAAAATACATAGAGCAGAACACTCACACTGCCTGAGGAATTGCGGGGAGGAGGGTACACTGTACCACACTATATGGACATGTCCACATATACAGGACTACTGGAGGCGTGTCACACGCACGATCGGTCAGACCCTCCAGAACCCGTTCGCACCTGACCCTAGGGTTTGTCTCCTGAATGTGTGGGGCCCAACAGACTTATCACTACATGCGAAAAGATGGGTGGTCATTGGTGTAATGCTGGCAAAACGAGATATCGCGAAAAACTGGGGGGCACAGGAGACACCGACACTGGCGCAATGGTGCAGAAATATGGATGTGCTCATGGTGACTGAGCGGGCAGTATATCAACAGAGACACAACCCTCGAAAATGGAATGGGATTTGGACACCCTGGAACAGCTATAGAGGAGACATTTGTGAGCCTCTGCCTGAAGAGGAGGGTGGGGACAGCTCCGGGGATGACGAAGATCTGGAGTAATAGGAGGGGGGGAGGAGTGGAACGCGGAGGCTGTACATGTCACGAGGCCCTAGGACCCTACATATAGGTGAAAATGCTGAAATGTGTATCTGATTCAAAGACTGCTCGTTGCATCTGGCCACATCTATGTTGGTATAAACTCATGGTATGGATCGTAGCTCTCAACCCTTAAAAGTAGCAAGTTGAAGTTGGGGGGGTAAAACATAAAAGTTGCTCTACTGATTATAAGCAGCTGAATGTTGACGCTGCACTGAAGGCCGATTGTTCGTTACTGTGTACCATGTGATAGCAACAACAAAAATAAAATATTGAAAAGAATAGATTAGAGACCAAATTACACAGAAAGACAACCTCTGGTAACACCTTGTTACATGCCTCTAGTAACCACCCTCGCCACCTTATTTGCAGCATCCCCTACAGTGAGATGCTGCGAATAAAGCGTATCTGTAGCACAGAAAATGAATGTAAGCAAGCTCAGAACCTATGTAAAGCACGCTTTCTGGAAAGAGGATATAGCCTTAAAATGATAGATGATGCCATAAGAAAAACGTGTAAACTGACACGAGAACAACTATTGGGAAGTTGTCCTGACAATGTTATTACATCTGAAACTGCAGCTGAAACCAATGAGAAAATACAGTGCAGGGCAATTGTCACATACAGTCAACAACATGCTGAAATTCGCAGAATTTCTTCTAGAAACTGGAACCTTGTACAAGGGGATCCAGTGATCGGTGACCTAGTAAAGAACAGACCAGAGATCACCTTCAGGAAGTCACCTTCGTTAGGCAGTGCGATTGTCAGCAATACCTTGGACGTTCCCAAGAAATGGTGGGAACGTATTACAGGATTTAAGAAATGTCAGATCTGTAAGGCCTGTAAGCACGCCATTAACAAAACCCATTATGTAAGTCCCTTTCAAGATAAACCGATTGCCATTAAACAAAAGCTGGGGTGTAAAACTGAATTTGTGGTGTATATATTACTGTGCCCTTGTGGCTTACAGTATGTTGGGAGTACTCGTCTTCCTGCCCACAAGCGCATCCTGCAGCATTTGCCTGCAATCTCAGGGAAGGATCAGTCCTATCCAGTAGCGAGACATTTTGAGAAATGCCACCAGAGTAATCCAGACTTGCTGCAATATTATCTGGTGGACTCTGTTCTACCATTGAGCAGGGGAGGAGATAGAGATGGCAAATTACGTCTCTTGGAAACACGGTATATCCTCGAACTCAATAGCAAGCAGCCTGGAGGACTTAATTGCAGTGAAGATCTTTACACATGCTTATGAGTCTGTGTGGAGATATACAATGTACCTTGCTGGCGTAAATGTACTCGATGAGCTGTGGGTTTTCTTTGTATAAACTCATTTGATAGCCTGCACATCAATGAAAATTTTTTATAATTAATAATTAAATTTTTATTGCACGGTCACTTTAAATTGTGTTTCTATTGACGACCCCCAAGGAAGTAACAAGTAATAAATATACAGGATACAGATCTGTCTATTGATAGTGAATATTGCCATTACCCACTGGGGTATGATTTGCATTAAATTGTTACATATATGAAATTTCCAATTACTGCACTAATAGTTATGAATAGTAGAAATCCTAGTTTTAAGAAAAACTAAAATGTATGCAAAGTTAATTCTGGGATTCAACAGGCTTGCTCTATTGTTTTTTACTAATGAAATTTATTGTAAATAACATCTAATTATTTATTTATTGTAAATATATGAATTAAGGACTTTTTTCTTAAAAAACTACTTTTTTTAGAATTATTCCGAGATTGTATATACACGCTTGTTTAGATATTTTCTTGAACATAACATTATAACAACGGCAGTGAATATATGTACATAGCTTGTTGATACGATATGATTCGAGCGGACAGCTCGGGATGTGAACAGTGCAATAGCAGGGCATTGTGCCCTTTATTATACATTGGTGAATATCACTTTAACTCAAAAAGGATGTATGACTGATCATGTGATCATCTATACTATTTATGTCACTTCCTTTCTTCTCTACATGACATGTGATCAAGCCTCGGCTGAGGCGAAACGCGTCATGGCGACTGGTGGGCTGTTATTCTTCACGAATAAAGAGCACTGAAACGAGAGCACGGAGTTTGTGGCTTTACTCAATTTTCGTTTTCAGCGTGAGCGCAAGCTGGGTTGATTTCGGACTTTTGGAATATATATATATATATATATATATATATATATATATATTCACTGAAAAAAACATATGTTATAGACCATATATAGTTAGGAATTAGCATTTAAAAAACCTTATTTTACTCACACAAAACCATTGAAATTCCATATATAGTTAGTTGTACTAACTATATATCGCGCACCCGCAATCCACTGCTGATGATGTCACATATTACATCATTCATGACATGGTCCGTGACATCACTGATGACATCTCAAATGACATCACTGATGACATCTCAAATGACATCACTGATGACATCACTGATGACTACATTCAGTGACTGTATAAATGTGTAAAGTTAAAATATGTCTTACATATTGAAGAATGAGTGGATGTATAAGTGTCTTGATGAAGGATTTAGTAGGGGCATGACTGACTGTATGAGTGACTGATTAAATGTGTCTCACTGAGTGCATGGGTTAGTGACTAAACTGTCTTAATTTGTGCATCATTATGTCTGTTGTTCTGTAAACTGCTGCATGTGTTGATCAGTAGCTATATGATTAACTGTATGGGTTATTGATTGGCTGCCCAAGCATTTGTATGGGAGACTGAGTGTGTGTGTGGGTGGCTGGGAGGTGTATGACTCTGTGCATAGATGTGTGAGCAGTTGATTGACTAGATGTATGGGTTCAAAAGTGCATGTGTAAACAGCTGTATGGGCGGTTGACTGTGTGCATGAGTGTATTGGTGAGTGAATGGATATCTCAGTGCTACATGTTAAAGTAAGTACATATGTAAAATACAGTACATGTGAGAGTTGACATATAGAAATAACTGTGCATAAGAGCCAGTGAATGTGTGAGTGGCTGTATGGATCATTGTGAACTTGTATCCAGGATTGTATAAGTGAGTAAATATGTTTTAGTATATGTTTGAATAAGTAAGGTGTGTATAACTGTATAGTTGAGGAAATGGAGGTGTGATTGATTCTTTGCATGACTGACTAAGTGTCTGAGTAACTCCATGGATGAGTGACAGTCTATGAGTGTCTGTTTACACTGAGTGTATCTAAGGTTATATTAGAGTCTGAAGAGGTTCATCGTATTATCACATGAATGATGTCATCAGTGATGTGATCAGTAATGTCAAATGAGATGTCATCAGTGATGTCATTTGAGATGTCATCAGTGATGTCATTTGAGATGTCATCAGTGATGTCACTGACCATGTCATGAATGATGTAATATGTGACATCATCAGCAGTGGATTGCGGGTGCGCGATATATAGTTAGTACAACTAACTATATATGGAATTTCAATGGTTTTGTGTGAGTAAAATAAGGTTTTTTAAATGCTAATTCCTAACTATATATGGTCTATAACCTATGGTTTTTTCAGTGAATTTTCAAGGTTTTGTAAATGCTAATTCCTAACTATATATGGTCTATAACCTATGGTTTTTTCAGTGAATTTCATTGGTTTTTTAAAAGCTAATATCTGTAGCTGTAAAATGTATTCTTCTTTAAATCCCAAAATATATTTTATATGTTTATTAATAATTTTTTTTTTAATACTTTTTTTTTGTTCGCTCCCGGTTCGCGAACCGGGAAGCTTTCCGTTAGCTCATCTTGATGCCGCGACCCAGTCCGCGAACCGGTAAACGTTCCGTTAGCGCAACTGCCGCGTTAGAAATCAACATCGTGACGCGTCGCGGAAGCGCGACGTATCACGTTGTCGCGTAATTCGTCTTATGACGCGCTGCGTTAGCGCACCCGGAAGTGCTCCGGTACGCGAACTGAGACGCGAAGCGCAGCTCCCCGGAAGCGATCCGCGGCGCTTCGCGAAAGCGCGACGTATCACATTGCCGCGTAATGCGTCTTATGACGCGCCGCGTTAGCGCACCCGGAAGATTAGTTTTTAATTGTGTGCAATAGTGTTTTTTAACCAGTCTGTGTCAAAAACGGTACTTCGTCTGAAAATTTATCTTTGGGGGCTTTTAATCACAGATTTTAATTGGGAATTATTCAGGCACTCTGACACCTTGACACGCTCTCTACTGCTTCCCTACCTCTGTTGGTGGCGACTTGATCTCGCATCTGGCAGCGGTGGGCGCCATCTTGGGGGTAGCGGGGTCAGCGCTCTAGTTGCGCAGGACTCCCGCCCTCCCAGTGTACTTAAGTTAGGCTCCCGGAGGCCGCGCTGCCTAAGAAGCTCTCCCCGGTGATAGCGACTGGGGCTGCGAGCTATTCGCGTTTGACCAGTGACAGAAAACGAAGATTAGTTTTTAATTGTGTGCAATAGTGTTTTTTAACCAGTCTGTGTCAAAAACGGTACTTCGTCTGAAAATTTATCTTTGGGGGCTTTTAATCACAGATTTTAATTGGGAATTATTCAGGCACTCTGACACCTTGACACGCTCTCTACTACTTCCCTACCTCTGTTGGTGGCGACTTGATCTCGCATCTGGCAGCGGTGGGCGCCATCTTGGGGGTAGCGGGGTCAGCGCTCTAGTTGCGCAGGACTCACGCCCTCCTCAATCGGCTATAAAATGTGTGTTATCTCCAGACGGCGCAGCGGGCTGGCGCAGCGGGCTGGCGCAGCGGGCGCGGCTGGCGCAGCGGGCGCGCCGGGCGCGCGCCGAAGCCACGCCTAAGCCAAGCCCGTCTGCGCCCGTCCGAGCCTGGACCGAGCCCAGGGCCACCCCCCTTACATGTCTATCTTCTAAAAGGTTAGTTTACACCGCTAATGAACTTCGTGATCTCAATAACACCTTACAGACAGATCACGAGCCTTCTATATGCATATTAGCGGACCCTATTGGGGGGCCTTTTTTATGCACTAAGTGCATTAATAAGAGCCCGGTCATCCCAACCCTCATCCCTCAAACCTCCCGGAAATGTATACATGCGGCACTTGTCAATGCCCGCTCGCTCCCTTGTCACAAAATTGACATATTGGAGCTGCTTAACACCCATGATATCGATCTTCTATTTGTGACTGAGACTTGGGGAGACAATGCATCAGGACCGGACTTTAAGGCCGCTATGCCAGAAGACTACTGTGTTCATAGGCAGGATCGTATTGCTGCCCATAAAGGCGGGGGGATTGCAATCATATACCGCAATTGCCTCCGTGTTAAGACCATCGACCTCAAACATACAAGCAGTGAGGCTCTGGCCTTTACGATTATTCTCACCACCAACCAATCACTCACAGGTATTCTTCTTTATCGACCTCCAGGCTCTCGCCCAAACTTCCTTTCGCAACTCCATCACTTGAGCGAGTTAGCTGCAGATCATAAATATTTCACCCTCTTAGGAGATTTTAACTTTCATCTTGATTTAGTATCAGACAAAGACACTGATCAGCTTCTCCACGATCTTTCTGCTGTAGGTCTAGAACAGCTGATTACAGAACCCACACACGAAGCAGGCCACACGCTTGACGGTATATTTACTAATAACCCCTATATCGTCAAAAACAAAGTACTTCCCTTAACGTGGTCCGACCATTTTGCTATTTTATTCGATATTAAAAGTGAAACCATAGCTTCTAACACTACATTTGCAAACTTTCATGTAATCTCTAGAGACTGGAAACATCTAGACTTTAACCAACTTGCAGAGACTCTTACTGACGCTTTTGCAAGTTTGGATAAAATAACCAACCCTAACATCGCAGCCACCACTTATACTCTTATTTTAGAGGAAGCTTTCAACATTTTAGCTCCTTCTAAAATATACAAACGTAACAGGAAGACCCCTTCGGCCCCATGGTTCACCGAAAATCTTAGACTCCAGCGACAACATTGTCGCAACATGGAACGTCACTGGCGTAAAAACTACAACTCAGCAGACAAAATCATCTATAAAGCTGCACTTCTTGGCTATAAGCAGAGCATAGTACGTGAGAAAAACATCTACTACACCACCCAAATCGACCAAGCTTCTTGCAGCATGAAGAAACTGTTTGAAGTTGTCAACCACCTTGCCGAACCGTCAAATCCCCCTACTGAAACATCTCAAAATTTCTGCAATGCACTGGCCGATTTCTTTTCTGAAAAGGTCACATCCATATTTAAGGATTTCAATCTAAAGGTGAAAACTTCTCAGATACATGAGCCCCCGACAGCTTTTACTGAATTTACCAGGACGAACACACACGACATTCTTAAACTAATTCAGTCAATTAAATCTGGATCCCCTCTTGATCCTTGTCATCCATCCATACTCATCAACATTCCGGATATTGTTTCCATACCACTGACAAATATTTGTAACAGCATGTTTTCCACAGGTTCTTACCCTACCATCTGGAAAAACACTATTATCAGGCCGCTTCTCAAGAAACCTTCCCTGGACCCTTTAATATCCTCCAGTTATCGTCCCATTGCCTCCCTGCCGTTTCCAGCCAAGATTTTTGAATCGGTCATGAACAAACAACTTTCTGACTATATTCAAATCAATGATCTGCTGGACGAAACTCAGTTTGGTTTCCGCCAAGGTCACGGAACTGAGACTGCCCTAATTAAGGCGACAGATGAAATTAGGGCCACAATGGACAAGGGTGGTCAGGCTGTCCTGATTTTGTTGGACCTGTCGGCGGCTTTCGACACGGTCGATCATGTAACTTTGATCGGCCGTGTCAAGGCCATTGGTATTAAACATAGAGCCAGGGACCTTATTACATCTTTCTTAACCGATCGCAGACAAGCAGTTAAGTTGGGCACTTTCACCTCACCCACTTTCAGCCTTCCCTGTTGAGTCCCTCAAGGTTCCTCGCTAAGTCCGACCCTTTTCAATATCTATGTTTCGGACTTAGCGAGGGTAATAAAAGAATATAACATCAACCTGACAACGTATGCCGACGACACCCAGTTGGTGTTATCCATACATAAGGACGGACCCACTGTGGCAGCAAACTTCAAGAATGGAATGAGGGCTATTAGCAGTTGGATGGCCTCCAACTGCTTAAAACTCAATTCATCCAAGACGGAAGTTATGCTTTTTGGAAAGATTCAACCTTTGTGGTCTCCCTCATGGTGGCCTGAGGAACTGGGAACTCCACCACAACCTGTTAGCAAAGTCAAAAATCTGGGAGTGATATTTGACAACAAGCTCCTTTTTCATCATCATGCGAATGCGGTAGTTTCATCTTCCTTTAACATCCTAAGGAAAATAAAGAAAATACTACCGTACCTTCCCATAGCCACTGGAAAAACACTAATATCAACACTGGTGTTTTCGCGCACTGACTATTGCAACGCCCTCTTCCTCAATGCCCAAAAAAAGGTTATTTCTAAACTGCAATTAATACAAAATGCCTCTGCCAGAGTTCTTCTGGGGATTCCCAAATATAGCTCGGTTTCCAGACATTTAGACCAATTGCATTGGCTTCCAGTCAGAAGCCGCACGAAGTTTAAGACCCTCTGTATTGTCTATAAGGCAATAAAAGACACGGGACCTAAATTCTTGAGAAGTTCTTTTAAACCTTTGGCAACCCCTAGAATGTTGCGCTCTAACACAGCTCACATGCTTCAAATTCCTAGAACAAGGACAGTTAACTGGGGAGATAGGTGTTTCACCACAGCAGCAGCAAAACTGTGGAACTCCCTTCCCCTCAACATAAAGACCAGTCCATCTTTAATAGTTTTTAGAAAGCAGCTAAAGACTTGGCTGTTTTCTCATCGAAACGATACTTAGATCCTTTTACTATTGTCCCTTCGATCTAATCACTGGTTTATTTAGATTTAGCTTCAGCGCCGAGACACCTATGGGTAATTGTAGCGCTTTAAAAATTGCAAAAATAAATAAATAAATAAATAAGAGGAGACCGAAGGACCACAGTTCTTACAGGAGGTGCCCCGGGTTTCCCGTCAGAAAGCCAGCTTTATTTGGCAGTTTTTTTCACTCCCTCGAGGGCAAAAAAAAGTAAATGCTAGGTATGTCACCTGCCTGATTTGCAAAGACCAGTTATCTAGAGGCACTGATAAAAAATATAGCTACGGAAACTATACAATGCATCGTCACATTAACAGGTGGCATCCATTGAACTACAGCCGGGCGGAGATACGTGACATGGAAGATAACCCAACAACAACTCCTGTGGCCAGGTCAACATCACTAATATCGTTGACAGGAGCAGAGGCACGGGAAACCGTGCCAAACATCCAGGAGAATTTTGCGCATATGAAATATACTTGTATGTACTGCGGTGCATTGGTATCATGTGGTAACATGAGCATTACGTTAATCAACGTAGCTTATGTAAATCACAATTGCCCTAACCGCCCCAGACAGTAATTTTTTTTTTGCTCCTGTTGAGCCCTTTTCAATGCCTGTTTTTTGTTGTTTCCCCTCCATCAAAAACAAAAAAAACATAAAACTGTTCAAAAAATACAAAAAAAACAAAAAATGTTCAAAAAATAAAAAAATATATATAAAACAACAAAAACATTAAAAAAAAGTTCTTTTCAGAACTACCTCTCCTTTCAAAAAAAAATTGCTAGAATGTTTAGCACTCTGGCAACCTCTATTTCTTTTAGTTCGCTTCCCCGTTCGCTTCCAGGTTCGCGAACCGGGAGCGAACCCAAAAAAAAAAAAAAAAAAAAAAAAAGAAGAGTAAGTATAAGGAAAGTAAACAGAGAGTAATGTTAAAAGAAAGATAACTATAGGGAGTAAACCAGAGATACTGTTTAATAGATCTATTTACCGAAGAAAAGATGGAAGAGGGTATAATTGTGAAAAACAAAATAGATAAGGAAGTGAAAGAAAAAAAAGAGAGTAGAACAATAACAAAGAAGAGTTTCTTGGAGAATGTGAGTGAATGTTCAAAATCAGAGTACAACATGTGGAATAACAGAGAGAAAAAACAGAAAACAAAAATGAAAAAATAACAGAAAAAGATTAATTGAAACAGCAAAGAAATGTAAATAACATAGAGCCATATCATCAACATAGGCAATAAAAGTTTTGCAGCTTTTATCGGCAGAAATGTGTCGCTAAAGCTGCTTTTGCGGCGGAAAACTGCCGCTGAAACCACTTTTGCAACACTTTTCTGCCAATAAAAACAGCAATAATTTTATTGGCTATGTTCATAATATGCCCCTTAGTGTGCTTCAACTACACAGAAGAAGCATAAAGAACAAGTAGTGAACGAGTGATCAGTCAAAGACACTAAGAGTAATAGAGACGGAGTGAGTGAACAAGAGTGAGGAACTATGAGAAGAGAGGGACTGAGAAAAGGAGTGGAAGGAGTAGAGTAAGTAGGTAATAGAGAAAGGAATGAGGGAAGTAGCAAAGGCAGGAAACTGAGGGTTAAAGAAATGAAGCTGTCAAACTACTAGTAGGTGAATGTGATAGAAATTTAACGAAAAGAGTACAAAACATTTACCTTATAATTGTCATTAACTTACTCACTTTTTGTTTTTATACTTTCAATCTGTGAAAGAGAGAACAAACATTTGAAAAATATTAAAACATGTATTTAAAAATTAGAAAAGACAAGGGAAAAGATTGAAGGACAAACAGTTTTTCAACAACTTTGACACTTACAGAAGCTTCTGCTTCTCCAGGCCCCCTACACAGTCCTAAAGATATACATTTTAAACTAACAGTATCTTGATGCAGATGAAGTGAGGCCTATCTTAAAAAATGGTGCATCTTTTGCACTGCTGTTGTTTCACAAAAGTGTCGCAAGACACTAACATTTTAAATGTTTGTTTCAGGATGCCAATAAGATGTGTCCTATCCAGAGGTTTGTTTGAGGTGAGGCCTACTCAGGGTTCCAAATGAAATTTCGAGTTGTTGAAGAGAACAGAGGACATAATACATGTGAAGGCCTACCAATGAAGTAAGTCATGTCCACTTCACTCTTGAACAAAGGCCAGACCTCTTCTGTGTCCGTGGACAGACCTAAACTTCATCTGCACAATGTCATTCGTAAACTTAGGAAACACAGGTGATGTAATTGAAAAATGTGGAGTTTCTTTTCCTCATTTCACAATCACATCACCTGTGTTGCCTTTGGTTAGGTATCTCATAGTGCAGATGAAGTCTAGCATATCAAACAGTACATAGAAGTTGAGCAGTATATACATAAATTTTGACATTTACAGAAGACTTAGCTTCTTATCTTGTTGGAGATGAAGTCAGGCCTGTCTTGCAACATGGTGCATCGTTTGCATCACTGCTGCATCGGTTTCATGTGGCACGGGTTTTTTACAGCATGACACATCCGCCTAGTTGCATCAATTTGTAATTTTGTCGCCTCATAGCAAATCTTTTGCACCACCGCTGCATCAGAAAAGTGACGCACAGTGGTGCAAAAGAGGCATACACCTATCATAAATCTGTCCCTAACATTTGAAATGATTGATTCAGGATGACGATAAGGTGTGGCCTCTCTAGAGGTTTGTTTAAGGTGAGGCCTACTCAGGATTGCATATCAAATTTATGCTTGTTGAAGAATACAGAGGAGATAATACATGTGAAGGCCTACCAATGAAGTAAGTCATGTCCACTTCACTCTTGAACAAAGGCCAGACCTCTTCTGTGTCCGTGGACAGACCTAAACTTCATCTGCACAATGTCATTCGTAAACTTAGGAAACACAGGTGATGTAATTGAAAAATGTGGAGTTTCTTTTCCTCATTTCACAATCACATCACCTGTGTTGCCTAGGCTTAGGTATCTCATAGTGCAGATGTAGTGCAGCATATTAAACAGTAACCAGAAGGGCAGAACTGCATGCAACAACTTTGACACTTACAAAAGCTTCAGCTTCTGCATGCTCCCTACACAGTGCTAATTATATAAATTTTAAACTGATGGTATCTTGCTGGAGATGAACTGAAACCTATCTTGCAACATGGTGCATCTTTTACACAAAAGTGACCCACAATACAGCAAAAGAGGCGCACGGCCACCATAAATCTGACCCTAACATTTTAAATGATTGTTTCAAGATGCCAATAAGGTGTAACCTATGCACAGATTTGTTTCAGGTAAGTCCTACTCAGGGTTGCAGATGGAATTTAGGTTTGTTGAAGAATACAGAGGAGATAATACATGTGGAGGCCTACCAACGAAGTGAGTCATGTCCACTGCACTCTTGAACAAATGTCAGACTTCCTCTGTCTCCAGGAACAGGCCTAAACCTCATCTACACAATGTGATGTGTAATGTTAGGAAACACAGGTAATATAATTGAAAAACGTGCAATTTATTTTGCTCATTCCACAATCATATCACCTGTGTTTCCTTTGCTTAGGTATCTCATTGTGGAAATGTAGTCTATCATATGAAAGACTACGTAGAATATGAGCACTGTATGCAACAACTTTGACACTTACAGAAGCCTCTCCTTCTCCATGCCTCCTACACAGTTCTAAATGTACATCATAAATGCAAACAGTACAGAATTAATTATACATGTTAAATGGTTTATTTTTGCTGTTCTCAGAATGTATCAAATTTCACTAAAAACAGTGACTTGAAGGTATTCATCATATAACAGCGGGGAAAAAAAAACGCAATCAAAATGATTGTGTTTAAAAAACCCATACAACATAACAAATCAGAATTCAGAACTCCTTAAAGTTAACTTACTTTCCATGACGTCGAAGGATGTCCTATGAACAGCTTACACTCTTTTGTGCTGTTATTACTTTCAGACCGCCACTTTCTGAAAGAAAACCTCCATCCTTTTGAAAAACATGTTACATACAATAAATGACTTCTTGCTCTCTACCACACGTTTCCACAAGGCCAAATCATGTCTGAGCCATTTATAACTCTTAGAATTCTTGTAAGCCAATCCCGTCATGTTGTATTTCCGCAACTTTCACAATTAAAATGTTGAAGATCATTTTCACAATCCTGGACTAGTAATATCTTCCCCTTCTTGCTCAGTCATGTTCTACATTTCCTATGACACTGATACTGCTTACTATGAAGCAGACTTACACTACCTCTATGACTACTACAATTATTTAATTCTCTACATCACTTTTAATCACAAAGCAATGTAAAACAGTAGACAGCATTGCAGACTTACATTCCCTCTACTCCATGTTTTGATTGGCTGCTTCAATTAGCTTATAAAAAGAAACAGTTTTTCTGAACTCATTCAAAGTGCACTTATTTCTCCATGACGTCCAGTGTTATGGTAAGAAGTTATGTCTCTGTACTACACTTATCCTCAAGGCCAAATCGTGTAGGAGCCATTAGAACTTCTTGAAATTCCTCAGAGCACATCCCGAGATTCTTTCCCTACAATTTTGGTTTTAAAAACACCAGGTAAGAGTTTTTAAGGTCATACGGCAATTTTTTTGTGAAAATTAAAACAGAATCATTGCAGAATGACCAGCCATTTCTAGACTTTAAATAAGCTGTGTAATGTCCTGATGTTATTGAAGGACCGTCATGATATATAATTGTTGCAGTTACAAAAGTCCTTCCTGATATTGACAACTGTGAAGCCACAAAATTTTTAATTAAAGTTGTCAATTTTGTTCCATCAGGCCTACATCGTTGGAACATTAAAATAACATACTGGCCATATGTTCGTATAAATAATGTGGACATCATTTCAGATTTACATTGGCTACACTCCATGTTGTGATCAGCTGCTTTTACTAGTTTATTAAAAGAGACTGATTTACTGTCTGGCAAAGTTAAATATATAAATCTTTCTGAGTCTACACTAGTAGTACTTGATACCCTACAGTTCTCGCAGTCATGCTGCCATTGATAAGAAAGCCCAAACAGGTGATCTACATCTACACCTTCAGCATGCAATACATCAAGCATATACATTAAAAACTCCTGACAATCTTGCTGAATATTTTGAGAGAATTGTGTTTGGCCTGAACATCTGTCTAACAGATTTCGAATTTCAGACACACTTTCTATTTTTGTTCTATCAGTGCTACATTTCTCTAACACAGAATTTAACAAACTGCAAAATCTTTGATCAGAATTGACCACAATCTCTTCTTTTACATTTTCTAGAGAAAACAAAACATTAACCACTACATTAGCATAGCAGTTGACACCAGAACTGTTTTCAAATTGAAAACCAACAACATCTTCAACAGAATTCTTTTTGTTTCTGCTTATAATTTCAGGTTCATCGACTTTTCATCTTTTTGCTACAACCTCCCCAGTATTGGTCACATTTCTTCGTTTCCGGCCTACCACACGTTTCTCAAACAAAGGATATTGAGGCAAATGTGGCGCATACTCTCTTCTTAACCTATTGTATTCCTTAACACAATCTAGATCCGCACAAATGTTTGTGACATCACACTCAATCAAGTACAATCCCGATAAAGTTCTAACTCGTGACAATGCCACATATGCCATACCCTCCTTGAACACAGAACTGCCAATATTCACCAATGCACTGTCTACACTGAAACCTTGCGATTTATGGATTGTCACCGCATATGCCAAGCAAACAGGAAACTGCTTACGGCGAGCATATAAGTCTTTTACAAGCAAAAATCTAGCAGAACAACGACCAATTAGCTGTACTTCCTCAATGCCATCAAATTTAATTTTTAAAAATTCAATTCCATCTCTATTTCTGTATTTTACAAAATCAACAACATTACCCATTGATCCATTTACCAGACCTCTTTCAACATGTAAATTCCTTCTTAAAATTATACGGCAGTTCAAGCACACATTCAGAGTCTTTTCAAAACCTGCAGTTTTAGATATAGTCTTCTCTAATGAATCCAATTTTGTTTTCAAATTCTCAGACAAAATAATTGTTGATCCCATATGCTCTACTCTAGCAATAGCTTCCAGTTTCACAATCTCTTGCTTTTCTAAATGCAACATTTTGTGGTTGAATTTGGCACATTCTGCAAGAGTTGGCATCAAACATATTCCAGATTTCTTCTCAGTAATTTTCTGAAAAATATTCTCAGGCACAACATCTTGTTCTGGATATAAATTTGTCAGTAATCGTGCATGTAAAGCTTCTTTCCCATGCTCGGTCACTTTTCCAATTCTAACATCTTGTAGAATAGTCTTGTAAACTTCATCCTTCGCCTGACGCATATTTTCATGCAGTTCAGCATAATTGAAGTTTAACCATATATTGACATTGCCAATGCTCCCTAGGCACTTCCTGGTATCTTCATGCGTGAGCATTTTGAACACAGGTTGCCCTTTCACTGGTGTCAGCTGCAGAAGATCTCCGAAAACAATGATGTGCTTGCCACCAAATAACACATCATACTCTGTTTTGAGAACTTCTTGCATTCTCAAATGCACAAAGGCAAGCATGACATTGGAAACCATGCTTACTTCGTCAATGATAAGAAGTTTCATTTTCCTCAAGATTCTTGAAACTTCACAACAAGCATCTCCAGATAGCTTGTGATATTGTAATTTGTTGTCATGCTCCACTGGCAGCATCAGTAAACGATGTAAAGTAATCCCTTTAATGTTATGTGCTGCCAGTCCAGTTGGAGCGGTGACAACACAAGACAGCGATGACTCTGTCCTTTCCTGCAAATAACATGAAATTGCTTTAATAAGGAAACTTTTTCCAGTTCCCGCTTCTCCACTCACGTACAGTCGGACAGGCTTCAACGACGTACATGAGCACTCTTTCTTGTCATGACTTAATCCATGATCAATTTGCATGGTAACTTCGTCATATATTTTCCTCTGCTCAACGTTGAGTTGTCTTTCCAACTCTTCTAAGTTAACCACATCCTCCTGAGCATGTGCCATGGCTCTTTCCACTTCATTCATAGCAGTGGCAGGTTCATTTTCGATAACAGGTCCTCCTAGTGGATCCTGACTCAATGAAGCAGAACTCTGACTGTCCTGAGAACTGTCTCTGGCAATCTCGGCTGCAATCGTTGCTTCCTGCTCAATTTCCGCATTCAACATTTCTACATATTTGGGAAAAACAGGACATTCTATGGTCTCCTTGGCAGCATTGAAAGAGTCTTCATAACAGAGGAAATCTCCAAGCAGTTCCTCTTCTGCACGCCAAGGCTTGAAAAGTTGCAAAAGTGCTAAATAGAAAAACTCCTTTTTTTCAGGAGATTCGCCACTCAATTTTCGATGGTTTACCAAGTGGCATTTTCTTTGCTTGACCAGACATCCCTCACTTCCTATTACAGCATACACTCCTTTCTCAGTATCTTCTTTGATGTTCCTCTTGAATATGTAATTTTGAAGAACCTCATACAGACAAACATTCTCGAGGTGACTGCTTCGATTTGGATAATATGTATCCAACATGTTTGTCTTCAAAATGTCGGTACTGTTTGGCTCCTTTTCCGCCAAATACTCAATTTCCCGCACAGGTTTGAGAACTCGATTACGCGTTGCAGCAAGACCAAGACTCGCCCAAACGATACTCCTGGACTTGGCATAGAGACTTGCTGAAGACAACCGGTCAGAACATTCGTAAGCTCCGATTTCTCGATGCGACAACATCTTCAGACTGAAACTGTACAACTTCTTGCTGAGGCTCTTTTCATGGGAAATGTCTTCCCACATATCCTTCAATTCTGTCTTCTCTTTTTTGGTGATATAAGATGTCACATACCGAGCCACAGCCATACAGTTATCAGCCACAAACTGTATATCCATGTTAGCATTCCACATGGACAAAATCACCGGGTTGTAGTCGTTGATGTACTTAGACTCTTCGTTCCTCTTCGAATTGTATGTGTTTTTAGGTGATTTCTTCATCACATTATGTCGCAGCGAAGACATCAAACTGTTCACTCTTCCTTTAGAAATCACCGGTCGTGGAAAGCCGAAACGACATTTGGTGTAGAACTTGTCCTTGTTTCGGAATTTACGACGACAGTACTTTCCACATCGATGGCTTTGGAAACGTAGAACTTTTTCTCTTAGGCTTTTCTTCTCCTTTGCTTTTGGAACAGCACACGTAGAATACTGTTGTATGAAACTCATCACTGAGTCTTCTGGATCCGTTCCAAATTTAGGTGCATCCTTGATCCACAGCAACATATGTATATGAGGAGCACCTCTTGCTTGGTACTCCTTTCTCCAGAAGAAATCCAACACCTCTCCAAGAGGTGGATTCTTCTTATTCATGATGAAAGACATCATAGCTTCAAATCTATGATTGAAGTACCTACATACATTGACTGGATCCAGAGAGCACAGTTCTCCGGGTGTCTTGAATTCGATGTTTTCTATGTTAGCATTTGCCTCTCGTAGAAATTCAAGTAAGTCTTCCCAGCCATACTCGGCACAGCTCAGAGTGAGGAACCATGTGGGAGTTCCTAAGTTCCTCAGCATACATTTTAAATCACCATGACGACGGTACCAGTACTCATTAGTACCACGCTGACACGCCATGAGATTAATCAGGTGAGAATCCAAAATACTGTCTTGGACATTGACTTTATCCATAAAGTCACTTGCCGAGATGTTTTGCATGTGTATACCACTTTTCAAGATGTGGTTCACTGCATATGACAGTCCAGACAGATCGCTTTCAAACAGGAGATGAAACAAATAGGAAATGCATTGTCGAAACCTAGCATCTCCTGCATACAATCGCAAAGTCCGGTATTCAGAAGCAGGAATTTGATGAGGTCGCTCATCATATCTTCCTCCCTGACCTGTTGGAAAAAGCTGTGGGAAACACCGAGCTTCCAAACTTTCCTCCCAAACACTAATGGGACTCCCTTTGGCTTGTTTCATTTGAAACAACTCAATAGCATTCCCCATGACTTCCTTGGAATGCAAAGGATGAACACTATAATGTTCATATATTTCTTCACTAGTAGAGGGTTCTACTTTCTCAATTTGACCAGCACACAAATCACTATCCTCTTCCTCACTTACTTCCTCTTCTGCAACATATACATTCTTATAGTATTTATTATTTTTTTTCAAATACAATGTTGCCTTTTTAACTTTCCTAACATCCACTAAATCTTGCCATATTTTCTTATTCTTTGTCGGAACCCCATTAACTAAGATAACCAGAGGTTCCTCTTCCACTTTTTCTACTCCAATTGTGTTAATGTTTTTCTTCAAATCTAGAGGCAAATAAAAAACTCTTCCCTTTAATCCTCTCTGTAAATCTGATGGAAGCAATTTCCCTGTCTTTGGCTCCATTCTTACAATAGCCTGAAAGGGATGGATACTTTGAATCAAAATAGATTCATAAGTATTTAAATCCTTCAATTCAGAAGGAATCTCAACCAATTCCAGATTATTATGAACTGCTCTAGCAGGCATCTGGTTTTGATTTAATTTGTTACAACAATAAGTACACACACGTTGATCCAATCCCAAATCAAAACAATTTTCTACCATCAAGTATGTTGTGAAATCCTTCCATTCACTATTATTTTCCCTTTCACTTTTTGCATATAAATCCACTAACTTAGTCTGATTCTTATAATAAGTGCGTCGACAACACACACAAGTGAAATTTGGCCTCTCACTTGATTTGACCTGAAACGTCGCAATTTCTCTCTGGAAATTATCTGTACTGGAAACCTGTACACTATCTTCCACATTACCCGCTTCTTCTTGGTCAATTTCAACATTCTTTTCTTTACTTCCAAAGTAACAAAACTCAATTTCTTCACATATATTCTTCACATCTATTTCAGAACCATGCAAAAGAGCAGCGCATAATTGTTTAAGCATAATTGCTGGACTCTTAGCATAATACAACATTCTAACTAATTTCCTCACTTTATTATGATGCACTGCTAGCATCCTGAAATGATGAAAAACACTCTGGCATACTCTCCTGGAAAGACAAGCCAGTGAATGACCATGCAAACCTGTCACTTCTCTCACTCTGCAAGGATCTAATTCTTGCAACAACTTCATTTTCTGCTTCAAAGTTTTCTTATTAAATGACCGTACAAAATCACAAAGCAAATTGATGGAATCCTGTCGCACACTGCAAATACTACTACACTTCCAGGTGTACACAGGACCCTTAGGACGTCTTCCTAAAACCTCATTACCTAACACCTCTTCTGCCTCTGTTGTCACAAGTTTTTCTTTTTCAACTGGACAACCATCTTTCACTTCATAAGCTCGACCACTGGTGTCAACTGCATGCACCAAATCATTATCCTGGAAATAACTCTCCTCATTAAAAAATGCCTCACAGCTTGAACTATGCATCCATTCTCCAGAAAAAACTTCCCAAAAATTACTACGATTAACTATTCTCTTCCATCTACTATTTCTTTTGAAATCATAAATTGCCTTGTTTAGCTTCCTAATTCTATTGATTATCAAAATAAATAACTTACGTTTAATTTCAAATGCCTGATCAATAACTTTCTCAACTTTTTTTTTTCTCTTATAAAAAAACACTTTCTGTTGACCTTTCTTAATATTTTTTAACAAATTGCCAATTATCCTGTTGCGGAACATTCGTTTACGAATGTCCCTAAACTGTTGTTTCCTTCTACTATCATGCACAGAGTTATCTCTTGCTCTAGCAGTAACATTTTTCATTGGCCTTTTCTTTCCGTTTGAATTGCTTCTCTTTTTCTGGACTGAAACATTTTCTGTAGTAATATTTTTTTTACTACAGATATTTCTTATGAATGTTTTTGTACTCTTACCCGGTGCTTTCTTGGTGACTTGACAAATCTTTTTGTTAGAGGACTGCTGCTTTTTTTCATTGACCTGCTGTCTTTGACGTTTTGCAGCCTTTCTCAGTCTTTCTTTGGTTGGCATGGTGAAATCTTGAAATGATCTGCAGTTGAATCTGTGGTAAAATATATAAAAAAAATTTATTAACCACTATTACCCAACAGTAAATCAATAACAGTAATCAAAAACTTAAAACACTACTTGACATTTTTACATAGAAGATTTTTTAGTGCTTGGCAAATTTAGAATACAGAAATAGCAGAAAAGAAATGGAATTTATATTCATTTTACCTGTGCTATTTTATATGTGAATCTGATCTAATTTTATGAGCATATTTTAATATTTTATTGAAGACACTACACATAACCTGTTTTTGAAGGTGTCTTTATTTTTAAATTAAACGGTTTACATTTTTACTTTTTATTTATTATAAATTTTTAAAATAAATGTTTATAGTTCCATAGGCTCAAGCACGTCAGCTTCCCATCCTATGTCATATAATTCTGACAAATCTGCATCCTCATCACGTTCTTCTTCATCCTCAGGATTTAAATCATCCAAGGGATCAACATCCACTGATGTTTCAATTACGAGTTCAATGATGAGGTCGAAATCAACTGATTGCTGATTGTCGCTCATGTTGATGTTGTCTTTATCTTTAAAGAAAGATAACAACAATGAGATGTTGCAGAGTAAGAGCCAAATCTCAGAGATTATAATAGTAAAATTGTTTAACAAGAGTAACATTTTGCAGCTATTATTTAGCCATGTCCAGCGATGCTGAGAAGGTGAAGCCTATGTCTAATTTTTCAGTGAACAGGACTCATCTCTTCTTAACCTTGGATAAGCCTCACCGACTCTGTGTCCCCTGCACATACTTAAATGTAAAGGGGCAGATTTATGTTAACTGGCACATCCCCAGGCATGCACCAGTTAACGTGCACCGCTGCTCTCCACCCATGGTGTGCCGCATTTACAATCAGATAGGACAAAGCTGCGTCAAAACCCTGCGCCTGCTTGAAGCAGGCATAGGTCTTGACGCAACATTGTGGAGATGGGGCACCCCTGAGCCTTGCTGGAGCTGCATCGCACTTGCGATACAACTCCAGCAATGCGCCACCTTTACGGCACAGATGCGTCACGCATCTGTGCCATTTTTGCCCCATGCTGCGCCGCATTGTAAATGCAGCACACCATGGGTGGCGGAACAGCGGCGCAGGATGACTGGCACATCCCTGGTGATGCGCCAGTCATCATAAATCTATCCCTAAGCTTCTTATCTTGTTAGAGATAAACTGCCATATGTATCATCAAAATATTTGCGAATTTTAAGGAATAAATAGCGATTCTTTACCATTCCTAATTTGCGATGAGCAAATTGCTAATTGCAAATTACCCATTCATTTCCATGGGCCAGGAGGCCCATTGGAATGAAGGTGCAATTTGCGATTAGCAATTAGCTCATCGCAAATTAGGAATTTTTCCAAGGGTGCAGGGGTGTCTCAAGAACACCCTGCTGCACCCCTCAAAAAGAAATTTGGGGGCATATGGCGCACATGCATGCCCTAAGGGCATGTATGGGCATCATATGGCACCTTTTGTTTTTTGGAAAAAAAGCTTTTTGAAAAGAATTCGCAAATTACCACCAACTAGAAGTTGGTGGTAATTTGCAAATCCTTAATGGCATTTTTTGCATATTTTTTGTTTGATACATTGCATTTAAGGAATCGCAAAATTTGCAAATCCTTAAGTGCAATCGCAAAATAAGGAATAGCAAATTTTGCTATTCCTTATTTTGCATCAAACTTGTTTGATACATACCATTTGTCTAATTAGCATTCGCAAATGCCGAAATTCGCAGAATTTTGGCCTTTGCGAATGCTAATTAGCTTGATACATATGGCCCCAAGTGAGGCCTGTCTTGCAACATGGTGCATCTTTTGCATCACTGCTGCATCGGTTTCATGTGGCACGGTTTTTTTACACCATGACACATCTGCCTAAATGCATCAATTTGTCATTTTGTCGCCTCATAGCAAATCTTTTACACCGCCGCTGCATCAGAAAAGTGACGCACAGTGGCGCAAAAGAGGCATACACCTATCATAAATCTGTCCCTAGCATTTTAAATGATTAATTCAGGATGACGATAAGGTGTGGCCTATCCAGAGGTTTGTTTAAGGTGAGACCTACTCAGGATTGCAGATTAAAGTTACGCTTGGTGAAGAATACAGAGGAGATAATACATGTAAAGGCCTACCAATGAAGTAGGTGATGTCCACTTCATTGCGCCAGTCATCATAAATCTATCCCTAAGCTTTTTATCTTGTTAGAGATGAACCGCCATATGTATCATCAAACTATTTTGCATTTCCTAAATAGCGAATTTTAAGGAATAAATAGCGATTATTTACCATTCCTAATTTGCGATGAGCAAATTGCTAATTGCAAATTACCCATTCATTTCCATGGGCCAGGAGGCCCATAGGAATGAAGGTGCAATTTGCGATTAGCAATTAGCTCATCGCAAATTAGGAATTTTTCCAAGGGTGCAGGGGTGTCTCAAGAACACCCTGCTGCACCCCTGAAAAAGAAATTTGGGGGCATATGGCGCACATACATGCCCTAAGGGCATGTATGGGCGTCATATGGCACCTTTTGTTTTTTGGAAAAAAAGCTTTTTGAAAAGAATTCGCAAATTACCACCAACTAGAAGTTGGTGGTAATTTGCAAATCCTTAATGGCATTTTTTGCATATTTTTTGTTTGATACATTGCATTTAAGGAATCGCAAAATTTGCAAATCCTTCAGTGCAATCGCAAAATAAGGAATAGCAAATTTTGCTATTCCTTATTTTGCATCAAACTTGTTTGATACATACCATTTGTCTAATTAGCATTCGCAAAGGCCGAACTTCGCAGAATTTTGGCCTTTGCGAATGCTAATTAGCTTGATACATATGGCCCCAAGTGAGGCCTGTCTTGCAACATGGTGCATCTTTTGCATCACTGCTGCATCGGTTTCATGTGGCACGGTTTTTTTACACCATGACACATCTGCCTAAATGCATCAATTTGTAATTTTGTCGCCTCATAGCAAATCTTTTACACCGCCGCTGCATCAGAAAAGTGACGCACAGTGGCGCAAAAGAGGCATACACCTATCATAAATCTGTCCCTAGCATTTTAAATGATTAATTCAGGATGACGATAAGGTGTGGCCTATCCAGAGGTTTGTTTAAGGTGAGGCCTACTCAGGATTGCAGATCAAAGTTACGCTTGATGAAGAATACAGAGGAGATAATACATGTAAAGGCCTACCAATGAAGTAAGTTATGTCCACTTCATTGTGCCAGTCATCATAAATCTATCCCTATGCTTCTTATCTTGTTAGAGATGAACTGCCATATGTATCATCAAACTATTTTGCATTTCCTAAATAGCGAATTTTAAGGAATAAATAGCGATTCTTTACCATTCCTAATTTGCGATGAGCAAATTGCTAATTGCAAATTACTCATTCATTTCCATGGGCCAGGAGGCCCTAAGGAATGAAGGTGCAATTTGCGATTAGCAATTAGCTCATCGCAAATTAGGAATTTTTCCAAGGGTGCAGGGGTGTCTCAAGAACACCCTGCTGCACCCCTGAAAAAGAAATTTGGGGGCATATGGCGCACATACATGCCCTAAGGGCATGTATGGGCGTCATATGGCACCTTTTGTTTTTTGGAAAAAAAGCTTTTTGAAAAGAATTCGCAAATTACCACCAACTAGAAGTTGGTGGTAATTTGCAAATCCTTAATGGCACTTTTTGCATATTTTTTGTTTGATACATTGCATTTACGAAATCACAAAATTTGCAAATCCTTCAGTGCAATCGCAAAATAAGGAATAGCAAATTTTGCTATTCCTTATTTTGCATCAAACTTGTTTGATACATACCATTTGTCTAATTAGCATTCGCAAAGGCCGAAATTCACAGAATTTCGGCCTTTGCAAATGCTAATTAGCTTGATACATATGGCCCCAAGTGAGGCCTGTCTTGCAACATGGTGCATCTTTTGCATCACTGCTGCATCGGTTTCATGTGGCACGGTGTTTTTTACACCATGACACATCTGCCTAAATGCATCAATTTGTAATTTTGTCGCCTCATAGCAAATCTTTTGCACCGCCGCTGCATCACAAAAGTGACGCACAGTGGCGCAAAAGAGGCATACACCTATCATAAATCTGTCCCTAGCATTTTAAATGATTAATTCAGGATGACGATAAGGTGTGGCCTATCCAGAGGTTTGTTTAAGGTGAGGCCTACTCAGGATTGCAGATGAAAGTTACGCTTGATGAAGAATACAGAGGAGATAATACATGTAAAGGTCTACCAATGAAGTAAGTGATGTCCACTTCATTGCGCCAGTCATCATAAATCTATCCCTAAGCTTCTTATCTTGTTAGAGATGAACCGCCATATGTATCATCAAACTATTTTGCATTTCCTAAATAGCGAATTTTAAGGAATAAATAGCGATTCTTTACCATTCGTAATTTGCGATGAGCAAATTGCTAATTGCAAATTACCCATTCATTTCCATGGGCCAGGAGGCCCATAGGAATGAAGGTGCAATTTGCGATTAGCAATTAGCTCATCGCAAATTAGGAATTTTTCCAAAGGTGCAGGGGTGTCTCAAGAACACCCTGCTGCACCCCTGAAAAAGAAATTTGGGGGCATATGGCGCACATAAATTTTAACAACATTCCTTTACCTCAAAAACGATTTTCAAGTCTTAATTTGAAAACACTGCCCACGGGGAAATGACTTAAAATGTCCTTAAGACACATGAAAGTGTTTTTTAAAGCCTTTGCAACTTTTTTGGGTCACTTTTAACATGGCTATGTAACTCAAACAGTCAAAATCTAAATTTACCATGCACAGGTGGGACCATATTTACAAGGAATGTGCTCCACGGGGAAAGGTCTTTTAATGTAATATGGGAAAAATGACATCAGAGACACTGAAATGCCTTATAAAGAAGCATACACCATTATGTCCTTGTCATAAATTTAAAAACCAGTCCTTTTCCCCAAAAACGATTTTCAAATCATAATTTGAAAACACTGCACATGGGGAAATGACTTAAAATGTCCTTAAGACACATGAAAGCGTTTTTTGATTGCCTTTGCAGCATGTTTGGGTCACTTTTAACATGGCTATGTAACGCAAACATTCAAAATCTAAATTTGCCATGCACAGGTGGGAGCATATTTACAGGGAATTTGCTCCACAGGGAAAGGTCTTACATTAAAATGGGAAAAATAACATCAGAGACACTCAATTGCCTTATAAAGAAGCATACACCATTATGTCCTTGTCATAAATATTAAAACCATTCCTTTTCCTCAAAAACGATTTTCAAGTCATAATTTGAAAACACTCCACAGCTCCTATGCACAAAAAAACCCTGTCAGTACTAATACTTCACATTTTCTCCAATTACAATTTCTCAAAGAAACAAAATCTATTTGTAAAACACTTGAGACAAAGCAACATTTGAAAAACACAACTTTCTTCATAATTTTCTCCTTAAAGCACACTATTCTATATCTAAATTAAAGAAATCTTTTCTCACCTTAGCAAATACTTTGAGTTTCAGAAACACACCAATTTGTCTTCAGCAGAGCAAAAGGTATGCACTCCAGAGTCTGCAGCTATCAAAAGCACAGAAATGCTGTAATTCTTCACACATATCTCTCATGTCACCCAATCAAAACTCTTCCCTCACTTTTTTTCAAATCAAAACCCTTCCCCCCTCTGCCCTCTCTGCCTTTTTTTGCATAGCAACCACCTCTTGGAAGACCTCTGGTGTTTGCAAGTTCACACAACAATGTTGCAATTGAACTCTGAACTCTTAGTGCACCTCATATCCAGTGCATTCTTTCATTTAATGATTTTCTCTTGACCACTCAAAATACATCTTTCAAAGAACTCATCCATGCACCCTAACTTTCTGTTTTCAGCAATCAAAATCCACCATTCACTGTTACTGCTTCATTAACACAGAAACTCCACAGTTTTTTTCATTTTAAACTCTTATTTTTTCAACTGCCATTTCATTGCCACACTTCATCTGACTGCAGGAGAACCTTCTCTCACCATGTTTTCTGTCTGGATTGTTGGACATAGTTACATCTATTGGGCTCAGAGGTATGCTGAGAACAGGAATTTACCTAACCTCAATTTACAAGATGTGGAAATTAAGTGGTTTGGCCACAGAGGATTAAAATGTCACCAATTGATACCATTGGTGAAAACCTTTATGCATTTGCCAAAACCTGACCTGTTAATTGTGCACTGTGGAGGTAATGATTTGGGCACTTTGACTGGGGTAGGTCTGGAAATGCTTTTAAAGGACACCTTTGAGCAATTAATGGCACTTTTTCCTCAGACTGCCTTGGTATATTCAAATATATGCCAAAGACAGAAATGGAGGTGGTCAAACCAATTTTGTCCACAAATTGAGAAGTCGAGGAAGCATGTAAACAAATCTGTTTCAGCTTACATGAGAGACCATGGAATGGGCTCCGTGTACAACAATAACTTGCGTTACTACATGCAAGATATCTACAGAGGAGATGGAGTTCACTTCTCAGATGAGGGCAACAGAATTTTCATTCTGAATTTAAGACTGTGCATTGGTACCTACTTATAAGTACCTAAATGTACCATAAACCCAAAAGCTCTTCTCAGAGCTACCCTACATCTGATCACTCGCAATTATTATTTTACTCTAACTTTTTTCACTAATTTTCAACAAAGTACGCTCCCCGGGGCGCTACCCGGTACGCGAACCGGAAGCTAACCTGGCAAATTTTAAAAAAAAAATGTTTTTTTTTCGCACATATAAGCCTCCCCAGCCACCCTCAGAAAACCTAGGGGGTCAAGATAAGTCTACCGTGCCCCCTTCTACCCATTCTGAACATTATTTGCCCTCCATCTTGTATCTTAAGTTGACCGAAACACAAAATGGTGGACTCCCGTAACGCTTAAGGTTCGCGTACCGGGGCGCTCGCCAGTTCGCGCACGGGGGCGCTCCCCGAGAAGCGCACCATCAAAAAAGGTGGGAAAGTAATTTACAGAAAAACGACTGGAGACACTCTCACCAAATATAGATTAGCTCATACTACATACCAATCCCTACCATTTTCACAAATTTGGTTGGAATTCCATTTAGCCATTTAGCCTGTAGACCTCTCTAAATACCCTGAGGTAAATTACTTCACAAAACACATCTGAAGTGTTGGAATTGACAACCAATTAAAATGTTACTTTCATTTTCTACTTTTTTTACCTGACATTTGATTGGTTATGTACCTGAATATATATAAAAAAAGAGAGAGAAACACAGCCATTTTGACTACTACTTCCTGAAGTACATTGCAAGTGCATTTTCACTGACAACTTAAACTTGTTTTTAAAAGGTAAGATGTTATTTTATAAATTTGAAAGGAGAACTATGTTATGCACTTTAAATTAATTTGGGAAAACATTTTCAGATAGTTATATACTGTCCCTCTGTAAGAGTTAGACATTGAGAAAGGCTTGTTTATTATAATTATGGATTGATTAGGTTTCTGTGCTATAATTATGAATTTACTTAGACTTCTTCACAGGCACTTTTTAATAGTACTACTTCACGCCTGAAACCATACAGTGCCCATAGATAACTTCTCTGTTATAAACACACAAGTACCTGTCTGAACTTAAACCCAACAGTGCCCTATCTCTACTGATATATTTATTTTTTATGCAAATTACAGCAAGAAAATGGAAGGAGAGCAGATTATTTCCTTCAAAATTGTTCTGGAGAACAACACAGAAGAAGTTATTGAGGACAATGATGACTCAGATTTCATGGATGAATCACGGGACCATGAATTAGTTCAATGTGTAGATGCAGTAGATTCGCTGATTGAAAATGAGGACATTTCCGACAATTTGTTGTTAAATGTTCTGTTAAATTTCGAAAAAGAATCACAAAAATAAAATTATTTAATAATCAAAAATTGTTCGAGACTTTAATTATTTTTATGTGTAATTCATAAACTAGTACCTAATTGATTATAATGTAAAGTCAGACTTATAGTATACTGTGCAACTTTTTTATGTTACATAGTAATTTTGCTCATAGTTACTTCCTTTCTCCAACTATATTATCTCCAATGTGTATTTAACAACTCTTTTTCATCTCCTGCCTCCATGTTCTTTCTGCTTTCCTGACAGACTATGATATGGATTCCATATTCCACAATAACTTCTGAAACAACATGCAAGATATCTACAAAGGAGACGGTGTATATTAATTTTTTGACTCTGCATTGCTACCTACATATTGCTACTTAAATAAAAAACAAAAAAAAAACAACAAAACGAACAATCAATAAACATACAATATTTTAAAAGTCTATCATTTTTTATTCCTCATAGTACGCTCCCCAGTACGCTTCCCGGTTCGCGAACCGGGCGCTCCCCACGCAAAAAACAATTTTTTTTTTTTTTTTGCCCTGCGGGGCCCTTTTAAAGCCTCCACATCAAACCTAGGGGGTCAGGGAGGATCTACTATGCCCCCTTATGGTCATTTCCCCCTTTGTTTTGGCCTCCTCTTGTCTCTCGATCCTACCGAGAGACAAGATGGCGGCCGCTCCGGACTGTTTAGAATGTTGACAGACACCGGAGAGCCAATCAGCTTCGCTTCGCGAAGTTCCGTTACGCGTAAAGTACGCGAACCGGAGCGCTGCCCAGAGCGCGCTTACAGATATATATCTTTTTTTGAACGTTAATTTCTCAAAATCCACTGTAGCACATATATTGAGACCTAGCAAAGGCACATCGGGCTAACAGTCCCTACAATTTTGCCAAGTTTCGTGCAAATCCATTCAGCCGTTCGGGCTAAAAGTGAGGCCAACCGCCCTATGGAAATTAACATTGGAAAAACACGTTTTGGGACCCCCCTTTTTTCTCGGCCCCCCCTTGACGAACCCCCCCCAAATTTTCAGGGGCTGCTCAGAAACAAAATGTTCCATTTTCCTGAACATTTCAGCCAATTCCGTCCACAAACGCCAAAGTTATTAGACATAGAATTTTCAAAAATCCCATAGGGAAAAAATCCTAACTGTAGGTCGCCAGTAGGTAATATATATATATATATATATATATATATATATATATATATATATATATATATATATATATATATATATATATATATTTTTTTTTGGCACGCAGGTTCCACCATCCGCCGCTCCACTCGACCACGGGTGCCTCTCTCGCACGGTGGATGCGTTCGTATTTCCCAACGATGAAACCCACAATTCTGGGTTTTTCTCCAATGAGAGCACTCCAAGTCAGTACAGCGTAGGTTCGTCACGTTCTTTTATTCAACAGAAAACCTCCACAAATCAATCCACAAACGCGTTTCGGCGTTGCCGCCTTCGTCAGTGTAGATTGACACTGTTATTTTAGATTGTATTTAAAACATCGACCATTGACGATTCAGGTCACATGTTCTCAGCAAAAATCAACATAAACATAGAGGACGGTACATCAGGTAATTAATTCATTACTTTCACGGCGGCCATCTTAACACGGTAATTAACTCATTTGAATATGTACAATTATTACTGCCATATGTACATTCTCTTTACAATCAGGCACCAATTCATTACAAAGATGATACCCATGCCGTTTGTACCTGGTATATGGTTTTCACAACCCACTCTTGGTGAAAATCATGACGGTGTTCACAATCAAATGGGTCACCAAACATTCGAACCGCAGTTCATTAAAGTGTTGACAATCTAGCCCTGAATGGGCATAACGATACACTTGCAATCATAAAAAATCCTTATTGCAATTATCACTGTGGTTCAATACCAAAATAAGACATGCTCAATAATAATAAAAACTACTCTTCTGGTGACTACAGTTTAGACTTCTCTGTCTATATCAAGGAAACTATGTACAGATCTATTATTCCAGGTTGTTCAGCAAGAAATGTTTTTTTGAGCATGCGTAGAATGTTGAAGCATGAAGAAGAGACGGCGTTAACTTGTCTGGTCATCGAGAGTGAGGAGTCCAGGATGATGCCTAAGTTCCGTGCGTGGTCCGTCGGTATGGGGGCTTTTCCTAGGGCCGTTGGCCACCAAGAGTCGTCCCAGGCGGAAGGGGATGAGCCTAGGATGAGGACTTCCGTTTTGTCCGAGTTCAGTTTTAGACGGCTGTGTTTCATCCACTCGGCTACTTCTTTCATCCCTTCGTGTAGGTTGTTTTTGGCGATGGTTGGGTCTTTGGTGAGTGAAAGGATCAGCTGAGTGTCATCAGCGTAGGAGATGATGTTGAGGTTGTGTTGACGTGCGATGGTTGCGAGGGGGCTCATGTAGACGTTGAAGAGGGTGGGGCTGAGTGATGATCCTTGCGGGACGCCGCAGATGACTTCGGTGGCCTCTGACTTAAAAGGGGGGAGGCGGACTCTCTGAGTTCTTCCAGCGAGGAATGAAATGATCCAGTCCAATGCTTTTCCTTGAATTCCGATGTTTCTGAGGCGTTGTATAAGGGTGCTATGGCAGACTGTGTCGAAGGCCGCGGAGAGGTCAAGGAGGATAAGGGCGACTGTGTCTCCGTTGTCCAGTAGTGTTCGAATGTCATCTGTTGCTGCGATGAGGGCGGTCTCGGTGCTGTGCTTGGCTCGGAAGCCAGACTGTGAGGAGTCGAGTGATTTGTTAGTTTCGAGGAAGGTGGTGAGCTGATTGTTAATGGCTTTCTCAATGACTTTGGCAGGGAATGGGAGGAGCGAGATGGGGCGGTAGTTTTTGAGTTCGTTGGGGTCAGCTGTGGGTTTCTTCAGAAGGGCGCTGAGTTCGGCGTGTTTCCAGCTATCTGGGAATGTGGTGGAGTTTAGGGAGTAGTTGATGACATCTCGGAGATGGGGCGCGATAATGGAGTCTGCTTTGTTGAAGATGTGATGGGGACATGGGTCTGTAGGGGATCCTGAGTGGATGGAATTCATCAGGCGAATGGTCTCTTCTGTGGTGATTGGGTTCCATTCGAGAAGGATATTCGGAGGGGGTGACGGTTCGGAGGTGAGTGGGGTGGATTGGTTTACAGGTGTGTTATCAAAGCTGTTATGGATGTCAGTGATTTTGTTATGAAAGAATGAGGCAAGGGAGTCGCAGAGGGCTTGAGAGGGGGTGATGTCGTTAGAGCTGGCGGTGGGGTTGGTGAATTCTTTGATGATGTTGAAAAGTTCCTTGCTGTTGTGGGCGTTGTTGTCTAGTCGGTCTTTGAGTGCTGATTTCTTGGCTGTCCGTATTAGTTGGTGGTGTTTGCGGGTGGCGTTTTTGAAGGCGGCTTGGGTGATAGCGTTTGGGTCTGTTTTCCAAGTTTTCTCAAGGGAGCGACAGAGCTTCTTGGATTTCTTAAGTTCGTCGTTGAACCAGGGGGCGTTCTTGCTACCTTGCTTGGTTTGATGTTTTTTCAAGGGTGCTAATTTGTCGGCGGTTTGGGTTAACCATTGTGTGAGGTTGATGGCGGCTTGGTTAGGGTTCGTTGAATAGGCAGGGGGTTTTTGAAGAAGCGATGTGGAGATCTGGTCGATGGTGATTTTGTTCCAATTTCTTCGCAGAGTTGGTTGAGGGTGGTTGTGGGTCGAGGTCTTATTGTAGATAAAGTGGATACAGCTGTGGTCCGTCCAGTGGAGGGGTGTGGTATGAGTGAAGGAGATATGCTTGCTGGAAGTGAAGATAGGGTCGAGTGTGTGTCCTGCATAGTGTGTGGGGGTGTTAACAAGTTGTTTGAGTCCGAGATTGGCGAGATTAGAGCGCTAACTAGATAGAAACTAGAGCGCTAACAGTCTTACTTATGACAAAAAATATGGCACACCAGAAGCCATCTTGATTGGAATGAAGTGGTAAGTCTGAAAACATGTAATTTAAAAAGGAACGAAATGAGGGGGTTCATTTTGCCATAGAAAGTATGATTAGTGCTTCAGAAAGAAAAATAAAGGGCACATTTTGAGTGACTTCTCAAATCCTCTTCTATTTCATTAAAAAAATTCTGACATACAGACTGAAACATGCACTTTGAATACCAGCAGCAGACTTCCCTGGTGAGCAGTAGCTTTACTACAGTGATCTAATGAGCAACTAGAGTGCTAACATTCAGAATTTATGGCAAATGTGTGACACATCTGAATGCCTTCTTGATGGAACCAAAGTAAACAAGCATTGAAAATGCAATAGATCTTGCCCTCGTTTAAGTTAAAGCAATTCTGTTTGTAATGAGGTGGCTTTTTAGCTTTGCTTTTATTAGTGTTTTTCAAACTTTCATGTAAATAACATGCATATGTATGCATATATGTATATGTATGCCTGCATTGATATTTGTATTTATATAGATATGCAGATTATATATGTTTATATATGTATGTATATATATATACACATACATATATATAAATGCATATGCATATATATGCATATATATATGTGTATATGTGTGCATGTAGAGAGAGGTAGAGAGGTGGAGGTAGAGAGGTAGAGGTAGAGAGGTAGAGGTAGAGAGGTAGAGACTAGTAGAGAGAGGTAGAGAGGTAGAGAGTAGAGAGTGAGTAATAGAGAGTAGAGAGTGAGTAGTAGAGAGTAGTAGAGAGCAGTAGAGAGAGTAGCAGAGAGTGAGTAGTAGAGAGTAGTAGAGTGAGTAGTAGAGAGTGAGTAGTAGAGAGTAGTAGAGAGTAAGTAGTAGAGTGAGTTGTAGAGAGCAGTTGGAGTGAGTAGTAGAGAGTAGTAGAGAGTGAGTAGTAGAGAGTAGTAGAGAGTGAGTAGTAGAGAGTGAGTAGCAGAGAGAGAGAATAGTAGAGTGAGTAGTAGAGAGTAGTAGAGCGAGAGTAGTAGAAAGTGAGTAGTAAAGTGAGTAGTAGAGAGTGAGTAGTAGAGAGAGAGTAGTAGAGAGTGAGTAGTAGAGAGAGAGAGTAGTAGAGAGTGAGTTGTAGAGAGTAGAGAGTAGTAGAGAGTGAGTAGTAGAGAGTAGTAGATAGTGAGTAGTAGGGAGTGAGTAGTAGAGAGAGTAGTAGAGAGTAGTAGATTAGTAGAGAATGAGTAGTAGAGAGTGAGTATTAGAGAGTAGTGGAGTAGTAGAGAGTAGTGGAGAATATTCCAAAGTGTGGCACAGCACCACTTGCACAACAAGTCCAATCAAATCATATTACTTAGAGTCCTTATTGAAGCGCTGAATCTTGGTGTATATTCAAATGCTTTTTTTTTCCTTAAGTTTATGTACCACAGCCAGCCGACACGTTTCGTTCTGTACAACAGAACTTCTTCAGGGCGTTCTTATTTCCTTCAAGTTATGTCGGTATCCTGTTGTCATATAACTAGATATTTCTTCCAAATGTTAGACGAGACATAAGTACATTCTTATTCAAAGTGACTAGGTATCAATTTTACCCACACAGTTCGGGCAGACTTGAGTAATTTATAGCATCCTCAAAGTCAGTCTTTCAAAAATTCCAAAGTATAGGACCTGATAATCCAAATGTTTCTCATGAAAAGTAATTTTCAATCATTCGGAATATCGCGATTTAAAACAAATGTGGGGCCTGGGGGTCCTTGTGGGACCCCCTGAGCAGGCCTAGGCGGCCAGGGTGCTTCTACCCTGCTCCCTTTGCATGTTTTGCACCTTTGTTTCACTGCTTTCTTGTGCCTTCATTCTACCGAGGCACAAGATGGCTGCCAACACTTCCTGGTTTGGAGTGTTGACAGACAGTGGCAGCCAATCAGCATACCTTCCCGAGAAAGCTGCATGCTCATTGGCTGTCAACACTTCTAACCAGGAAGTGTTGGCATCCATCTTGTGCTCGACAGACAAAGGCAAAAGAAAGCAAAAAAACAAACGTGAAGAACACAAAAAGGGGGCAGGGTAGATACACCCTGACACCCTAGGCCTGCCCAGGTGGTCCCACAAGGACAAAAAAGGACCAATTTTTTTTTTTTTAAAACCTGGTCTGTTTTTACACAATTACCCCACGGGGGACCAAATCGCGGGGGCATAGTGATAAAGAAGTGTGGGGGTCCACAATCCCCCCCACACTTCCCCGGGGACTGCCGCCCCCGGGGCAAAGCAACGCATCCCCTTGGCGCATACTGGAGGCTCCTGGTGGGCTAGTTCGCCCCCAGGGACCCCCAGTATGCAAGGGGAATTAGTTCCCCCTCTGTAAACACGCCCGGGGCCTGCGTTGCAGAGAGATGTAAAAAAGGGTGTGGCCTCATTACACCTCTCTGCAATGCAGCCCCCTAACTTATACTGAAGGCTCCTGGTGGGCTAGTTGGCCCCCAAGGACCCCCAGTATGCAAGGGGAATTAGTTCCTCCTCTGCAAATGCGCCAGGGGTTGCGCTGCAGAGTGTTGTAAAAAGGGGGCGTGCCCTCTGAACACTTGCCTGCAAAAATGTAGTAAATCAGTATAAAAAAAACACAAATTAATACATTTAAAAATTGTCATTTAAAAAAACGTTGAAATGCAATGAAAAAACCATAGGTTTCAGGCCTTATATAGTTAGGAATTAGCATTTAAAAAACGTTGCATATTCAATTAAAAAACCATAGGTTTCAGGCCTTATATAGTTAGGAATTAGCATTTAAAAAACCTTGCAAATTCACTGAAAAAACCATAGGTTTCAGGCATTATATAGTTAGGAATTAGCATTTAAAAAACCTTGCAAATTCACTGAAAAAACCAAAGGTTTCAGGCCTTATATAGTTAGGAATTAGCATTTAAAAAACCTTGCAAATTCACTGAAAAAACCATAGGTTTAAGGCCTTATATAGTTAGGAATTAGCTTTTAAAAAACCTTTGAAATTCACTAAAAAAACTATAAGTTTTAGGGGTGTTATAGTTAGCTGGACATTTCACTCATACAAAACCATTGAAATTGCTCCTATATAGTTAGTTGTACTAACTATATTTCGCGCACCCGCAATCCACTGCTGATGATGTCACATATTACATCATTCATGACATGGTCAGTGACATCACTGATGACATCTCAAATGACATTCAGTGAATATATAGATATATACACATACACATATATATATATTGATATATATATGTATATATATATATATCCACAAACAAAGCGCTCCTTCCGGGAAGGCGGACCCTTGGGAGGTGGTGTGTAACGCTGGCGCAGAAACCAGCAATCAATACAGATTACGTAAGCAAATATTCACGCACTCAGGAAACCAAGTAGATCGATACTAACTTGATTTATTCCTTCATAAATCGATACGTGACTCGTTTCGGCAGTCCTGCTATCTTTATCACACCATGGTATCGATCTGCTTGGTTTCCTGAGTGCGTGAATATTTGCTTACGTAGTCTGGATATATATATATATATATATTTCAACAGAATTCCCCACCTCGAGGGAAACAATGGAGTCGCAATTCAAACAGAGTCCAGAAATCCACTACGGTTGTGTTTCTTTAGATGGTTTATTCATCCATGGGGTCAAAGCAAAATAACCAACGCGTTTCGACAGCGTCCGCTGTCTTGATCACGGTCAGTTTGTGTGGGTGTGCTCACATACTTTAAAGTATTCAAACATTTCCTGAAACCTGGGTCACGCCCCTTAATGGGTGTGTTTAAACAGTCATCATCGATTTCAATATATGAAACAGATTGGCATTATGGGACATGTAGTTGCTTGTAACCAACCACAATTTTAACAATTAAAGCAATTGTTTGTATGACCGATTCCCATAATATTGTGATGTGTGTTTTGCGGAAATACATGAATTTGATGAATTAGAGTGTCATAATTCTGCAAACAAATACCGCCCTCCAGTGGGCCAATTTGTATCAATGTGGCAAATGTGATACATGTGAGCATAAAATGTCCAAAGTGAGGGAATGTGAAGTGAATGGAAATTAATTAATGAAAAATAATAATGTTAAAAATTGAGTGTTATAATAATGTGACATGATAAGAGGAGTATTAAGCAGGAACACACTATTTACACTTAAGTTATACTTTAAAGTTCTTTAGAGATGTATGTACAATTCTTCCGATTGATTAAGACCAAGTGGAGTCATTGTTCTGAATGCCAGTATGTGTCTGGACTCTTTACGTCGTAACAGTTTTTCATTATGGCCCCCCTGTCAGATAAGGCCATGGTTTCCAGTCCCCAAAACCGTAGTTGTTTCCAGTCTCCATCATGGTGGGCCTCCATGTGTTTTGCCACCGCGTTGTTCCTGTACTTGTGAACGGTTGCGCGCACATGTTCTAGAATGCGTTTTTTTAACTCACAAATGGTGCTGCCGATGTATCGCAGTTTGCATGGGCATTCGATCATGTATATGGTGTATTTACTGTTGCAAGTTATGCATTCTCTGACTTTCCAAATCTTTTTGTTTGGCATGGTTAATTCCGTCGTTGGTTTTGCAATGTAACATACTTTGCAGTTATAACATTTGACGAAGCCCCTAGTTTGTAGCCATTGTTTCTTTTTAGTGTTTTTTTTAAAGTGACTATCGACCAGTTGATCCTGTAGATTTTTGGCCCTTCTGTATGTAATTGTCGGATGTTTGCCCATTTTTTGGCCCATGGTTTGATCAAGTTGTAGGATTTTCCAGTTCTTTCTCAGTATTTGATTTATTTGTTTAGATTCCAGACTATAGTCCAAAATTAATCTGATCGGCTCCTCCTCTGTGGTGGTTTTGTCCTGTTTCTTTTTCAGGCATTCTAGTCTTCTTGTCTGATTTGCCCTCTCTCAACAGTGTTGGGAGAGGGCAAATCAGACAACAAGACTAGAATGCCTGAAAAAGAAACAGGACAAAACCACCACAGAGGAGGAGCCGATCAGATTAATTTTGGACTATAGTCTGGAATCTAAACAAATAAATCAAATACTGAGAAAGAACTGGAAAATCCTACAACTTGATCAAACCATGGGCCAAAAAATGGGCAAACATCCGACAATTACTAACAGAAAGTTCCAGAACAATAAAACACTTGTGTTGGGAGAGGGCAAATCAGACAACAAGACTAGAATGCCTGAAAAAGAAACAGGACAAAACCACCACAGAGGAGGAGCCGATCAGATTAATTTTGGACTATAGTCTGGAATCTAAACAAATAAATCAAATACTGAGAAAGAACTGGAAAATCCTACAAATTGATCAAACCATGGGCCAAAAAATGGGCAAACATCCGACAATTACATACAGAAGGGCCAAAAATCTACAGGATCAACGGGTCCATAGTCACTTTCAAAAAAACACTAAAAAGAAACAATGGCTACAAACTAGGGGCTTCGTCAAATGTTATAACTGCAAAGTATGTGACATTGCAAAACCAACGACGGAATTAACCATGCCAAACAAAAAGATTTGGAAAATCAGAGAATGCATAACTTGCAACAGTAAATACACCATATACATGATCGAATGCCCATGCAAACTGCGATACATCGGCAGCACCATTTGTGAGTTAAAAAAACGCATTCTAGAACATGTGCGCGCAACCGTTCACAAGGACAGGAACAACGCGGTGGCAAAACACATGGAGGCCCACCATGATGGAGACTGGAAACAACTACGGTTTTGGGGACTGGAAACCATGGCCTTATCTGACAGGGGGGGGCCATAATGAAAAACTGTTACGACGTAAAGAGTCCAGACACATACTGGCATTCAGAACAATGACTCCACTTGGCCTTAATCAATCGGTAGAATTGTACATACATCTCTAAAGAACTTTAACGTATAACTTAAGTGTAAATAGTGTGTTCCTGCTTATTACTCCTCTTATCATGTCACATTAATATCACTCAATTTTTAACATTATTATTTTTCATTAATTAATTTCCATTCACTTCACATTCCCTCACTTTGGACATTTTATGCTCACATGTATCACATCTGCCACATTGATACAAATTGGCCCACTGGAGGGCGGTATTTGTTTGCAGAATTATGACACTCAAATTCATCAAATTCATGTATTTCCGCAAAACACACATCACGATATTATGGGAATCGGTCATACAAACAATTGCTTTAATTGTTAAAATTGTGGTTGGTTACAAGCAACTACATGTCCCATAATGCCAATCTGTTTCATATATTGAAATCGATGATGACTGTTTAAACACACCCATTAAGGGGCGTGACCCAGGTTTCAGGAAATGTTTGAATACTTTAAAATATGTGAGCACACCCACACAAACTGACCGTGATCAAGACAGCGGACGCTGTCGAAACGCGTTGGTTATTTTGCTTTGACCCCATGGATGAATAAACCATCTAAAGAAACACAACCGTAGTGGATTTCTGGACTCTGTTTGAATTGCGACTCCATTGTTTCCCTCGAGGTGGGGAATTCTGTTGAAATATATAGCAGTTGGGCTCAACTGCAGGAGCGACGCGACCACACACAGCAGCGCCCACACGGGAAAGGAGAGAGCCATATGGTAGAGGATATATATATATTTATATATATGTATATATGTACCCTTATTACTTGCCACAGGCAAATAAATACCAAAGCAACACAATCTAAATAGACAAAATCTACCATTTTTCAAATACACTCAGTCACCGAATGAAAAATAACCTACAATCTGCTTCAGCTGATAATAAGAAACAACCATATTATGTGTCAACCATAGCCCAATCAGTCATTTGTATGTCTCTAACCAAATCTATTAGTCTGTCCTGAATACCTAAAATGGCCGCCCATGCATCACGTGATGCATGAAGCAGGCGTGCCCTACAAGAATTTAGCCCTTAATTTATATCTGTACTATTTAATAATGTGCCTAATACTTCCTGTCCAGTGAACCCAAACTCAGTGGGATCCAACATGCGGCAGTGGAAAGCTTCGGGCCCCTTGGCAGAAGCTCGGGACCTCGGTGTTACCCGAGCATTAGCTGTGCGACTCTGCGATAGCCTACATTTGTCGGGCTGCCCGCGACAATTTGGCAAGGTGCTCCGGTCCTCAGACCTCGCCTGGCCCCAGCCGTGCACATGCTATCCTACTCTGCAACAGGCACATGTGCCTCCTAACGCAGCCCCCAACAGGAGACCAACGGCCTGAATGCCGCTACAGATTCTGCTACAATCAATGGTGATTACTTCACAACCTTATAAACAGTCTATAACCAAATAAATATAATTTAACCACACTTGATGTTTTTATCAAACTGTAACTAACATTTATTACTGAAAACTTCCTATTTATATTCATACACTCCAAATACAATTTATTAAATATAATAATTATTACATGTTCTCAAACCTTATTCAAAAAGAATTTCATCTTTTCTAGTCAAAAAGTTGGTACAATCAACCAATTACCATACATCAGATTACATTGCAAACATATACTTATCTGCATGTAGCGTAGCAAAAAAAGAAGGAAGATGGCTGGGAGTTCAATTGTTTTATTGTTCTGGAACTTTCTGTTAGTGTTATAGGTTTTTTAAAGGGGCTGCTGAGTGCTGGCCACAATGTTAGCCTCCGGTCTTGCCATAAAATCAAACTTTCAGGACCAATTCTATTGCTTCATCAGGCTGCATCATATAGTGGCTCAATACACAAGTAAGTACATCATGCATGAGGCATACCTTGGAGACCCTGAGGTAAACGTCAAAGCGCAGATGCGCCATATTTCTTCATCTGCAATCATTGTTAAAAAACTGTATTTTGTATCTGCCATTTACGTGATAAGTGATGCTCTGTCTGACTAAAACTGAAGCATGTCATCAGCAGAACTACATTTCAGAAATCTAGCAGGACTGATAACTTACATTTCTGCAAACTAATGACTGGAAAATAGCTTTAGGGTCATATTTTCCATTTAACATTTTTTGATGCCTCCTGAATATGCTGAGATGATTGACTACAAACTGGAATAGGAGAAATGAAAGGATTCTATAGATGGAAACAACTTCAGAGTGCCTGCGGTGAGGTGAGATTGGGTGACAGTATGGCAGACTAGGGTCATACATACATCGTCTGAGAGCAAACAAGGGGGGAAATTCGCCACAGCATTTATGAGTACGGAAACTTGTACTACAGGATTTCTCTTGTAGATACTCTTGTATGCCTTTGTGAATTGACTCCAAAGCATACAACTCCCTATTAGTCAAAGTGCAGAGGGCCCAGTCCTTACTGTTTGTACTGACTGTATATGATCATAACCCGAATCTTCCCATTTTATTTCCATTTAAGAGACTTTAGGCCAATTCACAAAGGCATGAAAGTGTACATAAAAAAACGTAAATTACTACAGGGTCCATATTATACATTGTGCCCCGGGGGTGCAACAGGCTTATGCGTCTGCTTTGAGCACCCTTGGGCACAATATTAAAGAAGAGGCCGTTGGCATTTGTGCGTCCCCTTCTGTAATACAGATAGTGCTGGCGCACATGTTGGGTCAACACTTTCATCAGAGGGCGTTCCCTCATTTGCATCGGGGCGTGGCCTAATGCAAATGAAGCAATCACTTTGCTTCTGTGCCCGCGCCATATTACCGACATGGGTGCAGAGTGAACCATGCCTTTAACAGGTGTACTGAAAGTGTGCCATAAAAAGGTGGCACACTTTCAGTGTGCCTCCTGAAGGCAACCCTCTAGGGGGGAGAAACGTGGTCCCATGGAACCCTCAGCCATCCCCCTGCAGGCGGGTACAGTCACCAACTGCACCCGCCTTCAAAGGGATATCTAATCCCCTTTAAAAATGCAGGCAGGTTGCCACCTGCACAGTGAAACACGGGGCAGCTTTTAAACAGCTGCTTCGTATTTCTGTTTAATGCGCTGTCCTGGGGGCAATGAATGTAGCGCATTCATTCTAATAAGGCACACTTCCTTTGTTTGTGCAAGACGCACCTTTTGAAAGGTGTACTGTGGGGCAACCAAGAAAAGTGTGTTGTGTTTGTAATACAGCCCCAGGAGTACTGTTAAGTACTCAACAAGGTCTTTATGGATATCAAAGTAGTCTTTTGACCGGTGAAACCGAATTTGAACAGCCAGGAAGATAAAGACAGTTGGCAGGTACAAAACTGATGCGCAAAATATTATCAGTAAAAGTAAAAATACAATTTTTCCATCTGTGGTGTAATCTTCTTTGATACAGGTACTCGCAGTTTATTTAAATAATGTAATATTAAGTCTAATGATTCATAATAACTATTATTATTAATATTTAGCAGCTATTACCTGGCACATGCTGGCAGACACCAGACACAGTCGATCAATCTATAGATGATTAGAGCTTGGCGTCTTCCATGTTGCCTGGACAGATCTACTGCATTCCACCTACAATCTATTCATCTGAATTGTCTGATGCACACATTGTGATCCATGACACTACAGAGCATAGGAGTGACAATGTCTGGCCGTGTACTATATGAGTGTATAAATGATGGCTGGATCGTTACAGGCCCAGGCAGATCACTGCCTTCAAATTTTCTGTAATTGATCAATGATAAACAAAGACTGGAACTGACTGATTAATTAATGTTGACAATCTGGTGTTCATTGCTCAGCACCTCTCACAATACACAAAATTATGGCCCTGATTAGATGTTCAGAGGTAAATTCAGAGCCCTATACTGACAAGTGTTTGCACAGGGATCTGAATTATGAGATGTGAAATAAGGGTATTTACCGGGTGTGGTGGCTACCGCAACCTACTTCACGCAGCTCGTAATCAGGGCCACGGTGGTAGACATGTGGCCAGTAACCACTGGGCAAACCCATGCTGCAGCACATAACTGAGTTATACAGTGAAATCTGATGGTATGTGTGGCTCTTATTCTCAAACGTTCATGGTGAACATTGGATCACTTCTAAAGGCGCAATGGCTTAATGAACATTTATCAATAAACTTGATTTTAAATGTATTAGTAAATAAGAACACAGAACTATCTCAGGAATATTTCTGAATTTGATGAATATGATTAGACGTATCAACTATTCAATGGCAAAATCAATTGGTCGTCCCTATATCATTTCGTAAACAGTGGAAGTGATAAACAATGCTGGCTTTGAGTTACACACAAGAGTGCTTCTTTTGCTTGATAAGCTTGTGTGAGCTTATCCTGGAAGCTTTATTATTGTACTTATAGGTTTGTTGGCTTAGAACTATGTTTATTGTGTTCAGTCTGGTGAGTTCTGACGTGTTAGTCTTTCTTGGTGCAGGTGCATGTATGTTTTAAGGCTAGTAGTTATTTCTACAGGTTCCCACAACTATATACTCAGCCAAGTATTATTGAATGAATACATCAATTAATAACATTTCTAAAGCACATTGCTACCCCAGAAAGAGGATCATGCCTCTGAGGATGAGCCTAAACATTTAGGGCCAGATGTATCAAGACAATGTGCATTCGCAAACGGTGCGAGTCGGTAGATTTGACCAGTTGTGAATGCAAAATAGGCTTTCCACATGCATGAAATGCATTTACAGTTCAATTTTAGGGATTCACAATTTTTGTGATTCCCTAAAAATTGCAACTCCATATAGGGAATCGCAGGTAGCAATTCGCAAATAGGTAAACGCTAAATCTATGTAAGAAGCATTTGCAAATTGCAAATAATCACACAATGGAGATGTTGCATGTGAAATTAAACACCAACTGATATCAGGTGTAATCAGGTATAACCTATATAAACAGGCCCAGGGTGCATCTATATTTCCCACAATGGCCGCTCTCTATGTTATGACGAGGAGGATGAAGATCCTGGCAGGTTTGCAAAGAAGGAGGAGACAGGAGTGCATTTTTAGAATGTGCATTATCATGTTTGATCAAAACAGAAACTCTTTGATCAATACAGACTAAATACTGCCCTATTTTAGATTTAATTTCTGAACTTTTTATTTATTTTATTTTATTTTATTAAATGCAATTTTATATAGCGCGAACTTTACCCGAAGGTGCCAGAGCGCTTTATATAAGAACCAGTTTCAAAATATAAGGACTTAGGATTATGTGCGTTACATAAAAGATACAGACAGAAAAAATTGCAAATGTACAAGTTGTAAAGTCATACAAGGAAGAGAGTCACTCAAGGAAGCGATACAAATGGATAAACTCTAAGCGTCACATAGGAATGGTAGAGAGTACAGTGGTCTACAGCATGTTCTAGTGATTAGAGTTATCTCTATATACATATACATACAAAAAGTAGATTTTGATGTGAGTAGGGAGGGTGGGAGGGATACAGGGGTATGGAGAAAAGGCAAATCAGAAACATTTGAGGATCGTCAAGGGGGAAACGAGGGAAAAGGGTACAGGCCAAGGAAACAGACAAGATGGCGGGCCCGGGTCAGGAGAAAAAAGCGGCCGAGAGCAGCAGCAAATTGGCGGCCAGGACAAAAGAAAAAAGTAAAGAAGTCCATGAGAGTAACCCAGTGAGCATGACCCAAAGTGCCAGGAGAAGTCCGGGGGGTACATAGTTGAAGCAAATCAAAGTCAGGAAGGGAGAGGAGGTGTGTGGGCTTGGGTCCACTGGATCAACGCCGAAGACCATCAGACGGTCGTGGCTCCAGCATCCCCATACCTGGGAGAAGTTCACTGGGGTCCCCAAAGTCGATGAAGAGGCGAGGCAAAATCCAGGAAGATAGCCTGCATGGGGAGGCATCGGGCTGGCAGGCAGCCAGTGAGGGCACATCAACAAAGACGTCTTGCTGTCCCGGGAGGAGGGGAGAACACGCCTCACAGTCGCCCCACATCATCTGGAGACATATGGAGGAGCCGGAGCAACACCGAAGCTGGATGGGCACAGGAGGAGGGCAAGCTCTTCAGACGATGCTTTGGCAGCAGCTGATCGCGGGCTTGTAAGTCTGTCCAGGGAGTCGTTGGCGCCAAGGTCCCCAAGGCGCTGCCATTTCGGAGTCAGGCAAGCGAGCCGCGGGGCAGAGCAGACTGGAGCGCATCTCTGAGGAGAGCAGCGAGGGCGCACCCGTTCGTCACCGTGGGACCCGGCTCACCTCTAGTGCTGATATAAAATGGGAGGCCAGGCCAAGGTCTTCAGGTGGCATCCTCCGCTTGCACCAAAGGATCCAGTGATCAAGGCCGCCCGGCAGCCACCATTTTGCCTCACGGGTACGGGATCCTTCCGAGGTCGCGCCCGAGACGATCCCGCATCTAATGGAGCAGGGAGGCGCTCTCCAGCGGTGCAGTACACCTTCTGCTGCAGAAAGGGGCTGGATTCAGCCCCCGCGACTATGGGCAACCGTCAAATTAAGCTGCTACTCAGCGCATGAACCAGGAGCCAAGACAGATTACGACCGCTCGGCTCCCGTGCCACACCCACTTCACCCACAACTGCACGCCACACTTGCAGGATCAATGCAATTCCAACCCATGTGCAGGTGTTATGTTCCCGGCACCTCTTAGTCTCAGGAAGCTATCAGGGTGGGATAGCTGCAGCAGGATGGTTTTCCCAAAGTGCACTTTCAACCTTTTTCCATGAATCTATGAATGCAATGCTCACGAAAATCAATGATTAGATCGAATTTCCAAACATAGCATAGGAATTGCAGCTTACTAAATTAAATTTTTACCAGTTAGCACAATTCCCACGACATTGGCTGCATTGATGGGACACATGTTACAATATGTCCATCTGCAAATTAATGCAGCATCAGAAATCATAAAAGTACCCAGTCATTGAACATTCAAGTGATAGCAATGCATCATACATGATAACTGATAAAGTGGCAGATTTCCTGGTAGTACACATGATTTCTTCATATTTCGCCGTAGTGGAATTTACACATGACTTCTTGTGGTGAGTTTGGAGAAGGATATCTACTAGGTAAATCTTCTTATTACTGTTCAGTATATAGTTGAGTTGTATTCCTATTTGTCAGTAAATCATTATTTGAAATTGTCATTGTAGGAGAAATTAATGGGGGAAAAGCATACCGTATATATACCATATTATGCAGATTTCAGAGCGTTAAACACCAAAATGTGCATGTTATTCCCCAGTAACTCATAATAGATGTAATTTATCGCACCCAATAAATAACGCACCCGTGGTATTGTTAGTTAGCAGGGGCCCGATGTAGGTCACCAAATACCGGTCGGTAACGGCCGAATTCGGCCGTTACCAACCGGTATTTGGTGATTGAGATGTAGGAGGCAATATTTTGCACAATCTGTAAATTTACCGAATCGGTAAATTTACCGAATCTGTAAAATACCGAATCGGTAATTTTACTGATTCGGTAAATTCCAGTTGTAGGTAGCACTGTTTACAGTGCTACAGGCCTTCAGAATTCGGTATTTTACCACCCAATCCTATTGGGTGATAAAATACCGAATACAGGTGTACATGCACATCTGTGCATGTACACCTGTGCCATGTGACAGACAGACATGCCCTTAGAGCATGTCTGTGTGCCACATGGCACACATGCCTGTATTTGGGGTGCTAGAGGGTGTCAAAGTGACACCCCTGCACCCTTGCTGCAATCGGTATTTACCGAATCGGTAAATACCGATTCGGTAATGCCCATTGATTCCTATGGGCTTCAATGCCCATAGGAATCAATGGGCATTACCGAATCTGTATTTACAGAATCGGTAAATACCGAATCTCAACGATTCGGTATTTACCGATTCTGAAATACCTACATCCCCCCCTCCATTTTACCACTTCGTAAATACCGAATCGGTATGATTCAGTATTTAAGAAGTGGTAAAATTCAATTACCTACATCGGGCCCCAGATGTGATAAATAGCACCTAAACTTGTGATCAGGCTCTTAGAGTTACATTACGCTAAAGTTTGTTAAATCTTTTCACACGATTAATGGCAATAGTTTCACTGCTAAAATTTAGCTAAATTGGTAGACATATTTTGTCAAGCTTTTGTACATTAGGTCCATTTAAATATCTTTGGGTCTGTGAGGTGCTGCTCTACATTGATTTCTTAGGTCTGGCGTTAGCCAAGGCCTTTTGATTTTACTACTATTTACTTATTTCTTACGGTTTTAGGCCCTCCCTCTTTATTCTTTGCTCTATTGCTGTTGCATTCACCCACTACAGCATACAGCAAAAAGCAGTGAGCTAGCCCACTCCAGCCATTGGCTGACTTCACTGTGAGTGCCAGCATTGTACCCTTTCACAAGGGGCACATCCTCACACAAAGTACATCCAATAAGTGCCAAGAACTTCAGTAACAACATGTGCTTTTCAACACCAAAAATCATTTGTGCTTTCAGCCAATATATTTTTTTAGATTAACAAGGGCCCGTCAGCTTCATGCACAAAGCAGTTTGGCCAAACCCATGACAAATCGAAATATGCATTGACAAAGTCAAAGCATGGTGGCCAATGGCACATATACTGGCTTTGCCATTGCCTGTTTTACTTGAACCAGTGGAGGTCACTAAACCATTGAAGACAAATTCTTAAACCCAAATAGTTTGAGGAACGATGGAGGGCATTTCATCTGGTACAAGCATATGTCTACTAAACACATAGCATGTGCATATTGGCCCCCACAGACCATCAGCCCAGGCAAGTTATTGGCTACCCTGCCAGATAGATGTATGTAATAGGCTAGAATGGCCCTTAATTATCATTAATATTCTGGTCGAAGAGTATCCAGACTCTCAATTTAGGAACAAGAGCACAGGGGAGTGATGAAGGTAAATGAACAGAAGTTCTGGGGTGATCACATGTTTTTGGAAACACCTTACTTGATGATGACAATATTAGCAGTGCTAAATATTGCATTTCCAATGGTACTTTTCTGGGGACCTTGCAGTGACCTAGAGCGGTTTTTGTCCTACATTTTATTTTCGTGTTTTCAACTGCAATCTTTTTTATGTTAAGCACCAATAGCCTTATCAGGTCCTATGCCATCCGAGCTTTCCGAAAAGATCTGCATGTTGCCTTCATAAGAAAGACTGTATCCTGGTCTCACAAAGCAGAAGTTGGGCTAAAGTGGTGGTGTCAGTCTCATTTCATTTCCCCCTCTTTCTTAACACTTTCCAAGTCTCTGACTTGGTGATGCCACAAACTGCGTGCCCTGAATCACAGCTCCCAACCCCTCTACAAAGCCTCCATCTGAATCACTTCTATTTCTACACTTTCTAATGCACCCACAAAGCACTGTAATTGGATTCTTCTTGGAAAAACAAGTGCACTTTCCGCGTAGTAACTCTAAAAGATCTTTGAAGTCGGAGGAGTGTTGGCACACTGCTATTTGAGCAGTGCAAAACAGAGAAAGATAATTATAATAACAGGATATTAGTATTATTTTATTTTTCTATGCGGGATTCCGGGCGGGACTGGACTCTGTGACACCGGAGCAGTGGAGGAGTGTTGTGCACTCCTCTTAAGTGCACATTGGGGATTTGGGGGGCAGCCGACCAGCGGGAGGCTTGCCCCCACTTGGTTTTTGGGGCTGGTAGGAGGGGAGGGGGACCCAGGACCAGGACGGACAAGAAGGGCTGTTGGGCTGTTTTTGGGCTGGGGGTGGGCAGTTGGGCTATGTTTGGGCTGGGGGGTGGTTATAGCAGGAAGACGTGACAGTGACCCAGCAGCCGGAGGAAAGCGTTGGGGCATGTGTTTTTGCCTTGTTTTGGGCCGGGCTCCGTGGTTTGGGTCTCGGTGGCGTCGCGGTAGTTAGCGGTGGCTAGTGTCAGGATTGTTGTGGAGGACGTGGATAAAATGGCAGGTTTGAGCGATCCCCGGGTCCGGGAGGCAATGAGGCTGCTAGGGGAGGCGAACCGCATGGATCTGGTGTGGCCCGACCTCCAGGTAAGGACGTCGCGGCGCGCTGCCAACGGCACCGCGGCAGTGGTATTCGCCTGTGGGCCTCCGCGGTCACGACCGCGGAGGGCCCCGGGAAGTGGGAGGGGCGGGCGGGAGGGGGAGGACGGCGAGGCAAGGCCGCGAGGCGCGGGTCGGCACTGAAGAGTGCAAAGGGGGCTGGAGTACTCCAGGGACGCCCTACCTTGGACTTTGTGGGCGGAGCAGGGGGCGGGGGGGCTGGGGGAGACGGCGGTGCAGTCCAGGACAGGGGTCAGGGGTTCATGAGGTGCGCGGGGGGAGGCGCCAGGAGTGGGGGGTGAAGGCCAGGGAGCAGGCACAGGGAGGGCTTGGGGAGGGGTGCAGGGGTGTTACAGGAGCAGGAGGGTGGGGGGGGGGCAGGTCAGCAGGCAGGGGGTGGGGTCACCCCTATTGATAGAAGAGTTGGACATGGAAGAGGTGGGGGGTGGGGAAGGGAGGGAGGAGGGTGTGGACAGGGGGGAGGGGGGCAAGGGGGTGCGGAGAGTGAGCTGGACTGGGGGTCCTCGTCCGGGGAGGGGTCGAGCGGGGTGGGCCCAAGCATGTCTCCGGGGAGGGGGAGGGGTGGTGGGGAGCAGGAGGGGCCAGGCGCCGAGGGGAGGGGCGGGGGTGCGGAGGTGGCGGGGGGCACTCGGTTGGCGGGTGGGGACGGGGAGGCGACGGGGAGTGGGGGGATGGTTTGGGGGGTAGGGACAGGTTGAGGGTCTGGGGGGTGGGTGGGTGGCACGGGACCGCAGTGGCTGGAATGGGGGAGGGGTGGGGCAGGGGGCCAGGGGGGTGGGGCGGAGCTGGGGGCGCCTTGCGCGGAATGGGGATTATCTGCGCGGTGGGGCCGAGGGGCGCTGCGGGGTTGGGACGGGGCAGCGCGTGGGGAGGGGCAGGAAGGGCCTTTTTTCCCCGGCATGCTAGACTCCACCTTTTTTCATTGGCAGGACATGTTGTCGAGGGGCTCGGGTGAGCAGCATGCGGCTCCGTTCCACCAAGGGGATGGGCCGGCTCTGCCTTGTACAGGCGGTCGCGCTCCAACATGGGACATGGCATGGGACGACGTCGGGCGGCGACAGGAGGAGTCAACGCCAGCCCCCCGAAGGGTCACATCGGCCGCCGGGGGCAGGGGGGTGCATGCAGCTCCTGTTAATTTGTCTGTTGGTTCGAGTGCAGTAGGGGGCGAGTGCGTGGATCTGGTGGATCTGATGCAGGTGTGCAGGGAGGAGGCGGGGTTGAGCCGACTGGAGTCCAGTGGGGACGGCCGGGGGCTACAGGATGTGGGGGATGGTGAGTCTGAAGAGGAGGGGGAGATACGGGAGGGGGGATCTAGTAATGTTGTTGGCAGTGTGTTGCAGGTCCGGCCACAGCAGGACGCGCCCAGGGTGACAGCCACCTCAGCTCCACTGGTTAGGCGGCGGGATCCAGCTCGGATGCCGACCATGACGCCAGGTAAGGTTGGAGACGGAGTGGGGAGTGGTGCGGGCAAGAGGCGCTGTGTGCAGGTGTTGGTGGGGATGGATACTTGGGGGGATGTTGAGGGACGGCTGGTGAAAGGTCGGTATGTGAAAGACACGGGAGTGAGAACGGGTGGCGCAGCACCGGCAAGCGCCGGCAAGTCGTGCGTTTGCGGGACGGAGTCGGGTGGAGCGGTGGCGGGGGCGGCCGTGGCGGGGGGTAAGGAGAGTTGCGTGGTGGCGATGCGGAAGCTTCCATACATGGGGGTAATAAAGCCGCTGGGGGCGCACTTGTCGCTGGCGACGAGGGAGAAGATCTGGAAAGGGGAGTACATTGACATTCTGAAGATGTTGCATAGGGAACTTACTTCGAAGGAGGGGTCCAAGGAGAAAGAGCAGGAGTTGGTGCGGCGCCCCAAGGTCCCATTGACAATCGACAATTGGTCGGCGGCTTTTCTAATATACGCCAGCGTATATTGTGAAAAATTCCCGGATCGGTCCATCGTGCTATTCAAGTACATGGATGTGGTGCGGAGGGCGCAGGTGACATATGGGGGTACGCCTGGTCCCACTATGACGAGGAGTTCCAGGCGCAAATGGCGGCCGACCCGGAGGCAAAGTGGGGGGAGCTGGATTCGGACCTGTATAAGCAGACGATGGGTGGCGCCAAGTTTGGTCGCACCGTCTATACGGCCAGCGGTTTGCCGCTCGCGCCAGCCCCCTTTTCGGCCCACCCCACCCGTGGGGGGTGGGTCAGGGGGAGCCCATAGGTCAGAGCACGATCGGGGCCTGCTGGGACTTCAATAAGGGGGCGTGTGGCCAGCAGGCGGAGACACCTGGTGGTACGCTGCTGGGGTGTCACGGGGCCGCCAGGACAGCAGCCCGCACAAGGCGGAGTGCAGGGCGGGGGGGGCACAGAGCGGGGGAGGGGAGGTGGCCGGGGGGGTCTGGGGCTTTGGAAAAAGGCGTGTACGCCGGTTAGAGTGGTGCAGATGGAGCCATGGCTGGTGGAGTACCCGCGGGCGGACGACGCAGCCGTGTTGCAAAGCGGTTTTCACGATGGTTTTTGCCTGGGCTATGAGGGCCCGCGGATTGCGCGCTGGGCGGACAATCTGAAATTGGTACAGGCTCACATGGCTGGCATTGTGAAGGAGAAGCTGTTCAAGGAGGTCAAGGAGGGCCGTATGGTGGGTCCATTTACGGAGCCGCCGCTGCCGGGGTTGATTATTTCCCCGATAGGGGTGGTGCCCAAAAAGGAGCCGGGGTAATTCCGACTGATTCAACACTTGTCATGGGTGGCGGGTGGGTCAGTCAACGATTTTATCGCGTCGGATTTGGCGTCGGTGTCCTACTCCTCTGTGGATGTGGCACGGAAGCTCATGTCAAGGGTGGGGCGGGACGCGATGATGGCAAAGTGTGACATTAAGTCGGCGTTCCGCTTGCTCCAGGTACACCCGGAGGACCACCAGTTACTGGGGATCCAGTTTGATGGTGGCTTTTTTGTGGACAAGGCGCTGCCGATGGGGTGTTCCATCTCCTGCGTGCTTTTTGAGCGCTTCAGTTCCTTTTTGCAGTGGGCTTTTTCCAGGCGCACAGGCTCTGAGATGGTGACGCACTACCTGGATGACTTCTTCCTGGTGGGGCGACCCGGTGCGACGAACTGCCAGCAGTTGCTGGACAGTATGGTGGGGATGATGGAGGAATTTAGGGTTCCCCTAGCGCCGGCGAAGACACACGGTCCCAGTACGGTGTTGTCCTTTCTCGGTATAGAGCTCGACTCAGCGGCCATGGAAGCACGCCTGCCGGAGGACAAGCGGTCGGTGATGTTGGCGTTGGTGGGCGACATGTTAGGAAAACAGAAGGTGTTGGTTCGGGAGGTGCCACTTCTCCTGGGACATCTTAACTTTGCATGTCGCGTAGTGCGTGCGGGTTGTACCTTCTGTCGGCTGCTCGGGTTGGCGCTGTCGGGCTTGAGGCTGCCCCATCACCACGGAACGGTTCAATGGTGTCCCGATGGCGCCGTCGGAGCATTGGGAGTGGGACGTGACGCTGTACTCCGATGCGGCGGGTGTCGGCGGTTTTGGGACGGGAGATGGTGCGCGGAGCAATGGCCGACACATTGCAGGCAGGGGGGCGGAGCATTGCGTTCCGTTGTTGGTGGCGGTCTCGGTGTGGGCGGCTGAGTTGGCGCACAAGCAGGTGTTGTTCCGGGTGGACAACATGTCGGTGGTACATGTGGTGAACAGGCAGTCGGCTCGGGACCCCCAGGTGTTGAAGCTGATGAGAGTTTTTGTACTGCGCTGTATGGAGAATGACATTATGTTTCATGCGGGCCACGTGCCGGGAGTGGACAATGACATTGCGGATGCCTTGTCTCGTTCACAGTGGCAGAGGTTCCATGGGCTAGCCGCCGGCGGCGGAGACGGCCAAGACGCCGGTCCTGGGGGTGCTCTGGTCAGTGGGAGACACCGGGTCGTTCAGCTGGTGAGTGCATCGGTGGCGGCGTCCACGTGAAAGGCGTATGCACAGGCGTGGGAGAAGTTTCGGTGCTCTGGTGCGGTAAGGCGGGGGATCACTGGGGGCGGGAGGAGCAGGTGGTGCGATTCATGTTGAGCTTGATGGACAGATGATTGTCGCGGGTCACGATCGCAGGCAAGCTGGCGGCGGTGGCGTTCATGGGGAAGTTGTGGTGGGGGTATCCACCGTCGGCGGTGAGTTGGGGACCTGTTTACTGGAAGGGTGGGCGAGGTAGAGGGGAGTGGGCGTGGCTCAGCGTCGGCCGATCACTGGAGGTTTGTTGGTGGATTTGATTGCTGCGATCCCGTCGGTGTGTCGCAACGGAGAGGAGACGGTTTTGTTTTCCACGCTCATGTCCTGGCTGTTTTATGGTGCTTTTCGGGTGTCCGAGCTGGTGGGTGTGAAAGGAGTTGAGGTCTACGGTGGGAGGACGTGGAGATGCGGGCCCGTGAAGTGGCGGTGCGCTTGCGATGCTCGAAGACGGATCAAAGGGGGGTGGGGACGTGGGTGGTGTTGGGACCGGGGGGTCGGGAGGAGGTGTGTCCGGCGATGTGGGGTCGCAGACTGGCAGCGGGTCGACGTGCGACGGATGGTGAGGTCTTCAGTTGGAAAGAAGGCGGTAGGGTGATGGTGGCCCAGGCTTTGTGGGTTCTGCGGCACGCCCTACGGCATATGGGTGAGGACCCGAAGGCACTTGGGACGCATTCCTTTCGGATCGGGGAGGCGACGGAGGCAGCGCGATGTGGGTGGGGGACGGAGGAGATCAAGCAGCTGGGGCGATGGAAGTCCGACTATTACAGGCGTTATGTCAGAATGCGGGGGTAGCAGGGACGGTCTAAAATCTATGTTTCGCCCTCTTACATGTGTGTCTTTGCAGGTGCTGTTGCGGTGCCGGAGGTGGCGCTTCTGAACATTTACATTGTGGGATAAACATTTGTCAAGCGGGCTGAGAGGGCTGAATGGGACAACCAACGGACGCTCAACTTGGAATTGGATGACAGATTGTTTAGGTGTCATTGGCGGGGAAAGGGAGGAATGCGTTGGCATGAGTTGATGCCCTTGCTGAATACTGTGGTCAGGGGGGGTGTGCCCGGATGTGGTAGTTATACATCTGGGTGAAAATGGCCTAGTGCAATGTAAAGGTTTGGCACTGGTTAAACAGATGAAACAGGATTTGTTAGAGATTAAGAGACAATGGTCAGGTTGTCATCTGATTTGGTCGGATTTTATCCCCAGAAGGTGTTGGAGGGGAGCTGAGCGCCCGGGAGCTATTGACAGGACAAGGAGAAAGATCAACAGGGAGATGAAGGATTTCTGTGCCAGGGAGGGGATAGGCAGGATGGAGCATCCTGAACTTTGGTACGGGCGGTGTATTTCTTTCGGGAGGATGGGGTTCATCTCTCACGGTATGGGATGGAGCTATACATAGTGCAGTTGAAGGAGGCACTGGAATGGGCGTTGGGGGTGAGCAGGTACCAGAGGAGGCTGGAGTCCTAGGGGGGTCGAAAGACGCTAATGTGGCTTTCGAGTGGTGCTCCTACTAAAAAGGGGGTAGTTGGGGGTATTGGAAGAGGCCTGGGTTGGTTTTGGTAGGCGGTGGGGGACACTGAGGGTTTTTTCAGTTGTAGGCAGGGGGGTAGGTTGCAGACGGGATGTCATATTGATGTGTATGAGTTTGGAAATGTTGGGGATCCATTTAGGGGTGGTGGGGGGGTTGTTAGGCATTCACTTATTTAGTGAGACATAGTTTTGTGCGGCGCAGGCCAAGGTTGGGGTTAGGCAGGGTGCACCTGATTCCAATAAAGCGGCCTTTATCACATCATTTCTGTGTCTGTGGTCAGTGCCCCCCCTCCTACTGGTGGGCCCCAATCGGGATTTGGGGGGCAGCCGACCAGCGGGAGGCTTGCCCCCACGGGGTATTTGGGGCCGGTAGGAGGGGAGGGGGACCCATACCAGGACGGACAGGAAGGGCTGTTGGGCTGTTTTTGGGCGGGGGGTGGGCAGTTGGGCTATGTTTGGGCTGTCTTTGGGCTGGGGGGTGGTTATAGCAGGAAGACGTATGTCACTGTCCAGCATTTTGTGGGACAGTGACCCAGCAGCTGCAGGAAAGCATTGGGGCACGTGTTTTTGCCCGCCCACCCGCACAGTAAAAAGTGGGGTTTTCAATGGGAGGGGGGTTCACCGGAGGGATTGTAATCTTGGTGGATGTTTTCTTGGATGATGGTGCACAGGTGGTTGAGGGAGTAGGGAACAGCTGTGTTGTCGCTGGATCAGGTGCTGGTGTTCTGCCTTTTTTCATTGGCGCTTCTCCTACTAAAAAGGGGGTAGGTGGGGGTATTGGAAGAGGCCTGGGTTGGTTTTGGTAGGCGGTGGGGGACACTGAGGTTTTTTGCAGTTGTAGGCAGGGGGGTAGGTTGCAGACGGGATGTCATATTGATGTGTATGAATTTGGAAATGTTGGGGATCCATTTAGGGGTGGTGGGGGGGTTGTTAGGCATTCACTTATTTAGTGAGACATAGTTTTGTGTGGCGCAGGCCAAGGTTGGGGTTAGGCAGGGTGCACCTGATTCCAATAAAGCGGTCTTTATCACATAATTCCTGTGTCTGTGGTCAGTGCCCCCCCCTCCTACTGGTGGGCCCCAAGACGATTTGGGCGGCCCTCTAGGGGCGGGAGATGCGTGCGGCGATGCAGCAGAAAAGGTACGTTTATTCATTTATTTAATCCACCCTCCCACCCACCTCCCCCATTCCGAGGCAGCCGCCACTGTTGAAGTACTTGCTCATTGGCTGTCCATCATCCCAGCATTGAGGTGATGTTTGATTTGTCTTTCACTGTCTAGGTTTGGGTGAGGGAATGATGGTGTCCACACCTCTCAGCATCCAGCACCGCTGCCAATAGTCACTCTTTGATTGTATCTGTGGGCCTAATTTAGAGTTTTCTGAACAGGGACATCCACCGCAAACATCACTGAGTGCACTGTGTGGCAAAGCCTTGGTCCACCTGCTTGCTTTTGAGTCAAGAAGACCTTCAGTTTTCTGACTGCAGTACCCCGGCTGGCTCCTCTGTCAGAAATCTTACTCCAACGGCCCTATAGATTAGGGGTTACCGGAGTAAGGGCATGAAACTGACCTCCCTACTTAGAGTGGACGATCTGATGTCCTTTTTTCTGTCCATCACCACCAGGTAAAAACTGTCTGTCTCAAACAGAAAAACAATGACCCTCAAACCCAGGGTGAATGCACCAGGGTGTGGGGCCATTCGTTTTTTCAGAAACAACCGTCTGCTTTGGGCCTAAAAGACAGTACCTTCACAGGAGCCACCAGCCGGTGGTGAACTCAGGATGTGGCAGTCTTCCCGCCCATCAGGTAGGCAGACGTATTGTCTTCAACACTTTACAGCACTCCTCAGGCTTTCCGCTGGGCTCGCGCTATGCAAATGCTACATACATGTAGCACATGCTGCCCCTTGTCTCCCCAGCTCTAACTATTTGCCCAAAAAATGAAATATCCCAAGCGTTCACTCTGCATCTTTATTTTTGTACTTGAGATTTTGTTTGCACAACTCTTCCCACTGTCTACATTTCATCATAGGCAGACTGATAGACTGTTGGAGCCTAGCAGGATTCGAAACTCTACACTTCAGGCTACACAGAAACATACACGTGCAGTAGTCCACTGAGCTACCCTGACAGATGTACAGAAACACGTGGTGCAGGAATCACCCCTGCTACAAATCATGAACGTCCAGGCTTGACTGATGCTCGCATATTTCATTTACCTTTGATGTAGACATCTGAGAGCTATACTTACTATTTTCACACATAACGACCATTATAATCTGCTTGGAGCCTGTAGTCTGGCTTTATCAGGCCTTGACAATACTGCCATAAAAGCTTCCCTGCGGTGAAGCTGGGGAGATAGTATTCATTTGTGAACGCTTCAGGATTCGATGCAGTTCCTGGTGAAAGTTTTACAAAAGTACTTGTACATCCACCTCCGGTGTCCTCCCGGATTAAGCAGATAAGATTTCGGATTCTTTGTTTATCATTTCAGTTCTACAGGTAGAGGTGCCCCAGGGTCGAGGGTGATTATAGCATGTAGACATCTGGGAACATGCAGTGCAGTGAAAATAACTGTGGAAGGCAATTTACCACACTGGCTTGTATTTGTGGCTAAACGCATCATGAATCCCTCTCATTCAAAAAACATTCCTCGTTGTCTGGTTATTATTGGTGTTTTTCTTTTATTTGTAATTGTGGGAGTAATCAATGTATGCAGACTTTCATTGAATAAAATATATGTAGATTAAAAATGTCTCGCATAATATATCTAGAAGTCCCATTGCACGACCACTTCATAATAAATTAGATTGTCTTAGAAATATATAGCCTTCTGTGTATCCTTACTGAATACGACTATCAAATTGATCTCATGTTCTGGTAAGCTTTTTCTGAGTGGCCATGATCTGAATAGCATTTTAATGTTCACACTAACGTATTTTATGCATCTTGACTAGACAGCGTGAGTACTGTATAAATGATAGAGGACTTTCAAAGACTAAAAATAATGTCCTGCGCCCTCATTTTCGAAAAGGGATAATTGGCATTTCTATAAAAAAGGAAAAAAAAAAAAAAGGCAGAAACTTTTCGGAGGGAGCAGGACACAGTAAATATACTTGAGAAGCACATAACTTGCACACATAATTGCAATTCCTCACAGATTGGATTAAAAGGGCTTTAAGTGGGATGAAGAACTGGGGAGGGGGGGTCGCTGAAAGAGGTGGGCCTCTATAATTAACTGTGTGGCTTAAACGTATATAATAAAATTAATGTAGCTGCCACCCTACCCACACATTTGCATAGAATCACAACTGCAACCGGAATAAGTAACCATTATTCTGTGTGCGTTGCAGAGAGGCCAAGGATTGCATGACCACATATTATGAACACCTTTTTGCCCAAGAGACACTGAGAGAAAGACACTGCCTTCAACCACAGCTCAATTGTGCCCGTTATAAACACCTGGATGCAACTCGATTCAAATTATGCACTAGACAAGAGTAATATGCTGTCTGAAAAAAATAACACAACATCCTGGCAAAAAGATTATGTAAAGCATGTGAAATATAAGCAGAAACGACATGGATTTCTTTATCGTTTTTTTACACTCTAAAATCAAAAATCGGTCAGTGTTCTTGCATGAAAGTTAGGGACATGAATATAGGGCACGAAAGGGGGCAGTTTCAATAACGTTTTAAATTACTACCGGGTCTGAGACCCTGAAGGACCTGTCCCACTTAAAGCCCTGATTGTAGGGACTAATATAATGAAGTAAATTCTTTATTGGTGGAACTTTGTATGAAAGATCCATTCTGGTAATCTAGTTTAACTCACAATGAATCAAGACTCCTCTGTCTTTGCAAATCTATTCAGTAATACAAGCATGAACGGACTTGCTAATACCAAATCTACTTGAAAAGTTTTCTATAAAAGATGCATGTACATTGGTGTCAAAATGTACTAAAGCTCGAAGAAATTCAGCTGTGATCTGCTGAACCTCAATATACTTTGCTTTTGTATCCCTCCGTTTTGAATTCAGCCAATACTTTAGCCTTCTTTAGTATTCCAGAACTCAATTTCCCAATTCACAAAGCATTTTAGGTCGAGCCTGGGCAGTGCATGCTATGCTTTGCGAGCCCTGCTGTATTGGAGTATGTACTGAAAGCCCTGCCCACGTTCCTATTTGTCATTGGCTTGTGTCATTGTCCTGCGTAAATGCTGGCTTCTGATTCGTTAATAGGCCTGTTAGACCCTCCTTAGTACCACATTGTCTTAATTTGTAACCTCCCATGAGGAGTGGCCCTTTTACTTCGGTTGTTACACGGTGGTCTTCTTTAGTCTGTAAACACTATTTTCTTTAATGAGTTTCTCTTAATGCAGGAGGGTCTCTCATGCGCAGTTCTGACTATCGGCTTGTTTAACTCGTAGCAAACAGAAAACTCTTCAGGGGCCATGGGAGACAGAAGGGGGCAACTCAGCGATGCATTTAGGGAGGTCAAAGGTGCGTGATGTAAATTTCGCAAGATCAGGCATGTTTGTTTTCTGAAAGAACATCTATGTTGAATATGAAAGCAATAGTTGTTGCATTTGCGAGAGAGGTTAAGCTATTGGCATTGTAAATGACAATGCCTTTTATTTATGTTTTAAAAACCAAATCATATCTAAAAGGCATAGTCAGTTACAATGGCAATAGTTCAAAGTCATGAGTACTTGTGACTTATGTTCGAAAAAGATTAAAACTCTTCGTACAAAAGTTTGACCTAACTCAGACAATGAGGATTTTCATGGCACTGTATGCAGAGATGTCACTTGTGAGTGTGATGTCTCAGGAAAATTCCATATGTCACTCTTGGATTGAATCATATACTTTTCAAGTAGTTAACTTCTGAATCTTGCTATGTTATTTTTTCTCAAAACAATTCGGGAAATCAGATGTACATTTTGGATTCTAATTTTTTATTATTTAGGGAGCATATCCTAGCACATTCCCCTAACTAAACATGTTTTCGATTTAATTTCTATTTGATTTTAATGTTTCATTTTTGTTCATAAACATGTTAATTAATGGAAGATTCTGGTAATCCCATACCCTTTAAATTACCCTTTCCTGCTCTCTTTCAAACTTTACCCTTCAATAATGTTGTATTCTACCCTCATTTAAACTTTAACCTTAAAATGTAATCCGATCCTATCTCCTGTCCTTATTTTTATTTCCAATATTTTTTCTCCCGGCAGCATTACCCTAAACATTTTGTATTACAGTTATAATACAGACATAAACGCGTCACCAAAAAGTATGCAGATGTGTCCACATTCCTAAGGTATTCCTACAAGGTCATTGCAGTGAGGTTATCTTCCAAACAATGTTACTTTTTCGGCTGATCATAAACATTTGTTATGCCTTCCTATTATTATCTGTTTGAACAAAGCATAGTAGTTCAGAAGGTATGCAAATATTCATGTACCTGTATTATTTTTCCAGGTTGGGTGCCGGAGGGGGGCCTTTACATAAAAAAAATGTTTTCTGTGTAAAATCAAATATTATTTTAAATATAAATATAATAAATAAGCAGAAACCACAAAAGGTTTACATATTGTAATTTTCTCTCATATACTTCTGGGAATCAGGTAAGCCTAATCGGATTTGCAACTTTTTAATAACCAGTTTGTATTGTTCTTACCTGTGGCTAATTAATCACAACACCACAAAGCAATAAATCCAGGACCTATATAAGTTCCATGGCAAGTTCCGCTAACTCCCACCATGAGTCGATCCTGTCCTCCACCAGCTAGGTTACCCCCTTCGACAATACTTATATAGGTACTGAAGCAGTGTGAGATGGGATTTGCACTGCGCAAATTGTTGGTGCAAATTCAAGTACAGGCTGCACTGAAGTGGATAGGCCTTTGTCTCAAACTGAGGCTTAACATCGACTCATCAAGAGTACATCAATGACACTGAAGCTCATTTTTGGACCCACAGGGACAACAGAGTTTAGTAGATTTGCAAACCATGAAGGTTTATTAGCAGATTAGCAAAGTTACAAACCGTAATCTTTGAAATTACTCGTAAATAAATAATCCCCTTATGAAAGCATTATTTAGTATAATTCAAAGTGAGTCAAATTAGTAAAAACAAAGGTAAGTTATTTAAAGATTGTTATATGCAAAATGAATAAGATTCGGTTTCTCCTTAAGGTAAATTCCCTAATGCTAAACTGAGGATTCAATAGAGTTTAGGGAAAATTAAGCAGCAGGTGTCAGCAAGTAAAGTCTCTAAAGACAGAACTAAACGAACAGTCAATTGGGGAAAATGGGAAGGGATTTGCTCAAAAGTTTAACTCTGTGAGCAAGGACAAAGGCAAGTAACAAGTCTCTAGAGCATGAAAAGAGGCATTTGCTTACAAGCACAAGAAAGTGGGAATGCATATCTGAACCTAGCAAGCTCAGCAATTCGCAATCAAAACATACAACTTCTCAGCAAACGGTAACACTACCCATGATTCCCAGGAAAAGGCGTCCAATCAGGCTTGAATGTTCTTCGATAAGGAAACTTCGCTTGCCTACTCAGCCACAACACAAAGAAGCTTACAGCTGCATAACCTTCAGGAGATATCTGGCAAAGGATGATACTTTGCAGTCAGCCTGTCCCCAGCACAGGTGTAGCATACTCGTTATTCAACTTTCAGTGAAACTCACAAGGGTAAACAATTCTTACAGAAAGTAAAACAAATCCAATAATTTACTAAATTTGAGCTACTGCAGCTCAGTTCCTGGAATGAGAGAATCACAACAACCAAAATTCACTTTAAATGTTAACATGAGTTGTTTAACCTGAGACCTACATTAACTGTGACTAACTTAACATGAAATCACTTCATCTATAGTTAACTGTAACATGGAAATCACATTTTGCATATATGCATATATAATGTGCATTAGTACATGTGTTAAGCAAAACAAAAACTAGGGACAGAGCATCATCAATTCCTCCCTCAAATGGTTTAGAGAGCCATCCCACAAAATAGTAATTCAAATGCCAGTTCTTGACTTCTGCTGCTCACGTCCTCCTCTAAGTCTTTTAGCTCATCATAGATATGATACTTCAGCTCCACAAGCTGTACTTCTCTCTTTCATTTTCTCTCGTTTACCTGCCGGTTCTCCTCCCTCACAAGTTAATCCCCTTCTTCCAGTTATCATTCTAATCCACACTATACAAAGAACAAGGCATATAGGCAAGATTGCAATAATTAATATGGGGACAAAAAAGTCCCCAGTAAGCCACTGCCAATGCCACCAAGCCATCTACCATTTGCAGAAAAAAAAATCGAATTACCTCCCAGGCACCTGTTGCTTCCAACTCTGTCAATTCTTTTGAAACTCCAGTACCTTTATTTACAAACGTATTAATTGCTTGCTCTAATCAGGCACATACATGCAGCACTGCTGAACAAGTGACATGAGACGACTCCGCCCTCCTTTGTGAGTAAGATATCTAAAGCAAGCCTATTCTAAAGAACTGTTACTCCCAGGGCCACTAATTCTTTATTGATAGCGGTCAATGCACCAACTGTGTTGCTGGTGAAATGGTCAACCAAAGTAGAGAGCTTTCAAAACGTTACTACTACAGATGGATTCATGGTGCCAAAGACGTCACCTACTATTTGTAAAGCACTGCACTTAGCACTCCGATAAGGCATAACTCCCTTATCATCTATATTATCTACATGATACACCTTAGGAAACACTAAAGGTAGATAGCAGCTGCCTACCCAATTTGCCCAATTTGCAGGGGGCTTAAAGTAAGCATTTTTCCCACACACATAATATTCTACCAAACCTTCAAATCTCTATAAGCATTCACTCCAACCCATCATCTGAGGATTTCCAATCTATTCCTTTCCACTCATAAAACAATGTTTCGTCTCGTTGTTGCCAATCTAAACTTAATTTGGGATGTATCTCAGCCTCCCTTCATTTATCTTCTTCCTTTTCCCACTCACTTTAAGGTTCACACTTTCTATAGTATTCAGCTTCCATCCTCCTATGATGAAACTATTCAATACAATTCTTCTCAGATGTATTCATCTTACATGTTGTCCCTTCTTTCTGAGCAAAGGAAATATCAATCTTTGTGGGAGAGCTCAGGAAATGCCATATCGTAGCTTTTAGACCTGACATCCTTGGTGTGGTATTCCCTGAAACGTTTTGCTTTCACTCCACCAGTTAGCAGAATTCGTATTTGTTGGTTTTAAGACTTTGTGAACATTACCACTGATAACCAGTGCTAAAGTGCTTGCGCTCCCTACAACATGGTAAAACTGGACTATTCCTAATTGGCACATTGAATGTACTTGTAAGGCCTTACTAAAGTGGTACCACATGTACCCAGGGCCTGCAAATTAAATTACCAAAGGGCCTGGGGCACTCATTTTGCCACCCACCAAAGCAGACTTTTAAAGCATGTCTCTGGCCTGCTACTGCAGCCTGTAATGCAGGTTTAAGCTACCATTTTAACCTGCCAATATAAACCTTTTGCCAAGTCTAAACCTTCCTTTTTAATACATGTAAGCCACTCATATAATAGGCCCTAAAGGTTGATAGGTCAGGGTGCCTTGTGTTTAAAAAGTAGGGCAAGTGCACTGAGGTTTTACAAGTCTTTTTAGTGAAAAACTGCTAAAATTGTTTTATACTACTTTAGGGTCTATTTCTCCCATTGAGTAACACTGGGTTACCTTATTATATTTAAAACATGATACTTTTTTATTAGGAGCAGACAGGAATATGGCGTTTACACTCAAATAAACTGTCATTTAAAATCCTCTGTAAAGGTAAAGTCGGATTTTATTATATCAAAATTCTGAAAATGTAAATTTTAGAAAGTTGCAATTTTCTTGTTCAAGTATTTTGTGCCTTCTATCAGTGTCCTGGGTCACATTAATGTAAATGGCTCCCCTATTATGATTTTTGCATTCCTCCAAGACAATGACACAAAAAGGGGATAGGTGTGGGTAGGATGGGCTTCCTGCCAGGATGTCTGAGGGTAGAGGTATACTGTAGTGTAGTTCCTATATTCCCAATAGGCTCTGCGCATTGGAATAATATATCCTATAGATTAGACGTAGCACTGAGGTTGACTAGGTCTCTATCGAATATACTAAACTTAATAGTGAGTGCCAGCTAGTCCAGAGGTCACTAGAAACGTTCTCGAATTCACAAGAAGGGATTCGTTTCTGACAACCGCATAAACATGACAACTTTGTTTCCCAAGAATAAGAAATATATCTCTAGCATCGCGGAAATAATAGATAAGTATTTCACGCATGCTTCGTTTCAACAGAGTTGCAGAGAAATAGAGAGATGGGTGTTTTCAATAAAAAGGTTTATTGAACATGCAAGAGAAGTGAACTGCTACAATCGTTAAGCAGACTGCAAAGTATAGTGCATACAGCGAGAATAGTATTATAAAATAATACTGTAAAAGCATTGTATGGTTTCTAAGCCATATAAAAATACATACATAAATAACATTGACTAAAATACTAAACTGGTGCTTCTAAATGCGCCTACCCCAATGTACCTAACCTAAGTCTAGTACGCGGGAAGAAGTAAGTATTGTGTAGCATAGGTTTAGTTGTTTTTGCCAAGAATCTACCAAAGGTTTCTCTAGGTTCGAATCAGCTCCATACCTTGGTTTAGAATGAAGGGTGTCTGGTATCTCTGTCTCAGGACTCGATTTCCCAACACCCCCCGCAAGGAGAGCCCGGAAACACTGGAGCTGGATTCTCGGCAAGAGAAGGGCAGTCTCTTGATCAGTGCGTCAGCTGGAGGGTCGGCTTCCTTCGGCACTTGCTGTAGCGAGCTGCGTCGGGCAAGTAGATAGTCGAACTGCTCCGCACCACCGTAGTTTGCCATAGCAAGTGAATGTATATTTATACCTTGAAGGTGTTTAGGAATGCCATAGATTGACGTAAAGTCGGGCATAATAACGTCAGGAAAGAACCCCTAAGGAATAAGTGTTCTTTGTAAAGTACATGAGTTCTTGGACAAATCAATATTCAAGCAAGGGGAAGTTCCTTAACTGCTTAAGCCTATTTTCCAAGAAATCAGTGTGACGTTTGGTACGGGTGGAAGTAGCCATGCCTTTATTTAGTCTGCATGGGCTATGTCTAAATAGGGGATTGATTTCTATGACTATATAAGGGTAACGTGAATTGTACCTATATAAGGTCATGAATCTGGAGAATTCACTCGGAGCCTAAAACGCCACACAACACCCACACCACTTTATTATGTACAACATTACTAAGTTTTAAACACATTAAACATATCTAAACGATGTGTTAAAACCCACCCAAAATACATAAAGATGCATTGGTACTGTTTGTACACGAAAAGCATTTATGCTGTATGCATTTAAAGCATTGTTTCATTCAAAGCATTAAGATGACATTTGAAAATGCTATCCAAATGAATCATGAAAATACATTTATGAAATGGCTCTTAAATACAGAAGAAAAAGTCGAGACCATTCCATGGCAGATTAAATAAACTGTTTGAACAAGGACAAGGTCAGATATTGTCTCTTGGAAGTTTTTCAAAGAATTCTAGTTCTCTATGAATAGTTCTACTATGAGCAGATTACCTTGTGCCAAAAAATGAAAAAATACAAGTTTGGAAAAACAAAAGCTTGATCATAGAAAAAAAGGAGTTCCAAAGTTAGAAACTTGTTTTGAAAAATGAAGGTCGAATTCAGAGTCTCTCAGAACACTGTGTGCCAATTCAAAAGTCAGTGTTATTGTTTGGAGAAAACATCAAATCTTCTAAGTCTGAAAAGAATTTGTCTACCATTGTAGGTGAAAGTTGGATTACCTCGTTAAGAAGACTAATTGCACAAAGATGCGAAGCATCGCCGTCAGCGTTGGTCACGTTAGCAATGTTCGAATTGGATGGTACCTGTGTGCCGCTTTCCTCTCGTACCTCACCGTCAGCATTTTGCATCTGTGAGATCTCAATGAATGCCGTCATCAGAATTGATAGCCGCTGGGGACACCACTGCGCATGGGCCTTTACCGGGTCCAGCAAAGCATCAACATCCGTTGGCATGACTGATTGGAGTGTGAGACAGATGTTTAAAATGTATTCTTCTCCACATAGCAGGCATCGTAGAACAGGTAAGATGCAATCTTGCCAGATTGGTCTGAATGACATAAACCATGTGGTATGTAATTCTCTTAAACGAGTTAATCCCAAAATGTGGACTATGCGCTCACGACACTTCATCGCCAGAAGAGTGTTCTCCTAGGTGAACTGGGTATCGCTTGTGATTTGGCTTGCCATATCGAAGCAAAAGGAGCAAAAATAGTATCCCCGCTGCAAGTCCCAAGAGGCAGTCCGCCAAACACAGAGTGCACGAAGTTTTGGAAAAATTCCAGGGACTGCTTCAAAAGGTGCTAACAGTCCCGAAAAAATCGTCTTAAATACATGTACAATACCACTTGTATCAGATATGTTTAAGATACGACCTAACATTTCTGAGAAATGTGCAGGTCAGTTTGTAGTTAATAGGGTGTACATCTCTGCAGAAGTCCTTGTGACTTGCAGATCATAGGTTTCTTTGGCCGAGGTCAATGCCACAGTTTTTTGTAAAAGAATGGCTTTCATTCTGCTCAAAGTATCAATTCGTATAGAAGAAATGTTCAGTGAAGGCCATAACGGCGACTCCTGGTCTGCCTTAGTTTTTGGAAACAATACTTGCATACAGCAAGTGACCCTGGCTAACACATTTACGAGATATGCTAAACCTGGCAACATGCCACAGCAGCTGGGATCATTCAACATGATGTAACTTCCATTAGAAAGTTTCCTAAAAATTCGATCAATCACTGCAGCTGGTGAACCTTGCAGGTGGCAGGATAAATTGTTAGAGGAACCATCGCAGGCCCCGTGTAAGTTTATACCCTGACATAGGAGAGAAACGCTTAGTGCGTTTTCACAATTATTGCCACTAAGAAACACTTATTTCCCCCCACTCCAACATCTGTGTGTGTAAGGTAATTCCCAGGATGTCTTGATGTATGTTTTACCCAACCTTTCATATAGGCCTGTTGGTATATGTTTTAAGCAATACTGAAAATGGAAAATTGTAACAGGCAGAGTGATTGTACCGTGTATTATCCATTCAATGGCTGGTTTTTCAGCGACTGTAAATAGCAATCTTTCCAGTTTTTCAATGCTCAGCACCGTATAGTCTGCTCCCCTCTGTGCCAATTTGATTTGTTTATCTGTGAGATTAAATTCAGAAAACAGTGACGTTGTGTTGATTAAACACTAAGGCACATAGCCTGAACAAAGGTTTTGTAACGTCCAGCCTAATAGCATGATAGATCGTAATTGCGGCTGACCATGTTGCAACATGACCAAGTCCTGTTCCATTATGTCTATGGCAGAGGATACTATGCTGTCCAAACAATATATCCTGGATGACAGAATCGTTAACCAATTGTCAACTTCAGAGAGAGATTTCTCTAAATTAATACGATCAATTTCTCGTATTCGTTCTGCAGTCTCTGCTTGCGTAATCTTCCATGCTTCATTATACATGGCATAGATACCGGCATATATAAAACGTTTATGACGCGTTTTTTTAGGTCCTTCTAAGAAGTCCCTCAGGTCAGCACCATCTTTAAATGAAGATAAGTGTTGTTTTACATCCTTCAGTGTAGACTTGTGTAGCCACTCAAGGCACAGTTTCCCTACACTGTATGATGTTACTATCCCTGGATGCTGTCCTTGAACATATCTTGGATCTGACCGAGTGTATGTGAACCCTGGTGTCTTATTCAGGAATCTATCTTGACAGTTGTTTGTGTCTGTGGGCCAGATTAACCATTTTTTCCAATCAGGATTTGTTCTGTTGTGAAGCAAAATAGTATGTATGTCGACCTCCCCCTCTGAAGTGTTACTGCTATCAGGTGTAGGTGTAGGTATGGACGGTTTGTTTAAATCTTTTATCTTGGCTAACCCAAGACAAAATGTCTGCTGAACAGTGTCATTCAAAAACATTATTTGCTCTGGGATGATGCAGGCTCTAAATAAAGCTTCTAATCCCTGCACTTGCCAGTCTTTTTTGCTCCAGACAGTTTTTGTCTCAATGGTGTCTTTCCAAAAGTCAAAACCTAATGTAGACAGCTGAGCATAAAAGGCCGCAGAATAAATTTGCTTTGTATTTGTCAACATACTTCTCATTCCTGTCCTATTAACATTTTTAAAGTAAAATGATTCTGGATTTGAAACAATATACCCTGAAAAGTATGGAAATTTGTCATAAAATGTTTTTGAGCTACCCTTTGGTGACGTTGGACAATGTTCCCATTGGTTATAAGTAAATACATTTCTAGGACTTGCAGATTTGTGCAAGAAATGATGACCATAGTGATTATAACAATACATTTGTTCATAATTTGATGAACCTTCTAAGTATTCATGATTTGTAAACTTTGCAGACATTTCTAAGTCTGACATCATATTATTAACAGTCTCAAAGTCCCAATCATCAGAAAAAGTACTAGATGAAACAAAGTCACTCAAGGAAATCTTGACTTGGTGCGGAATCTTCAACAGCTCTGCTGGACCAAGAATGTCATATTCAGTTCTGTCCCAAGCTATACGACCTGGTATAGGAACGGCTGTGATGTTCACTGATGACAAGTCTCTTTGTTCACAATGAGATGATTTGTGTAGCTTGAGGAGTAAGTTGATGTTCTTACTTGCTCTGTCCTTTTTAACATATCTTCCATTTATCAGCATTCCCAAAGTAAATACAAGAGTCAACCAAAGTAAAAAGTACACCCAACACAATCCAAAGTTCAATCCATGGTGAAACCAGAGAAGTCTTTTCCAGTTGATGAAAAAGTTCTATTGCTTGTTCCCTGAAAGTTCTTTTTACTGTTGTTGTTTCAGGTTCGCTGGGATCCTCGGAAAACGTATCAAAGTTAATGAAATAGCCAGAGGCAGTTCGGTCAATTGTTGGGATTGCATCAGGATTTGGTGAAATTGCTGGAAGCACTTGATCACTTGTTACATTTGTATAGTCAGTTGCTATTTCATTGTAGACATGCGTTTCTTGACTAACTGTTATTTGGGTCTCAAGAGGTACAAGGTCCATGGCTTTGTTGCATAGTCCTTCTTTTCGCACTGCAGACTATTCAAAGGTGATGAGGCTCTCAGTTTGAACCTCTTGGATAGTAGCCAGATTCGGGCGTCTGCTACATTTTTGGAGTCCACTTGGCCTACTACTTATGATCAGCCACATGATGTGGTTTGACCAGGTCGATGAACCCGTACCTGTTCTCCTTTTTACCAGCAAGGGCCAGCAGTAATACGGTTCTTGATCCGTGGATGGCTAGGACAGGTACTGGTTGTCTGTAAGAAGGCCCAAATTCCTTCTTGTCTGCCATCTTTTCTCTGACTAGATCCCCAATCTTTGGAATCCAGACAGGTCTTGCTGGGATGGATGGTTTCTCTTCAGGGGTTGTTGGCTTCAGGAGTACGTTACTTTCTCTGAATCTTATTTCATTGAAGTCCTGCAAAATAGCCAAACGATCTTTGATATCAAAGGGTTTTTGTTCTACCACTGAAGTGTGACAATCGAGGTCCTGCACAATCATTCTAGTTCCAAAGAGGATTTCCAATGGAGTGATATCCCCTAGAGAACTTCTTGGCAGATTGCTAAGACTACATTAGACACTTATTAGATGTTTGACCCACCCGTCACTCGAGCCTAGTTCCCTAGCTGTTATAGATTGCTTTATGTCCCGGTGTTTTCTCTCCACTACCGAATTTCCCTCAGGATGGAATGGACTAGAATACCGCAATGCAACGCCCATATTGGCCATGGCCTCCTTGTAAGCTCGAGAGCTAAACGCAGGACCCTGGTCAGAATGTAGCGTGCCGACTGCGTATGTGCCGAAAAAGACCTTGCAAATCTTTTATAACAGTTCAAGCGTCAGCCGAGCGCTGAGGCCACATCCAAATGAACCTTGAGCATGAATCCACTGTGACCATTATATATTTGTAGTTACCATCCCTCTGTAAGGGACCGCAGTGATCCAGGTAAACGCATGCTAATGGTTTATCTGAAATTAACAAGAGCATCTGCACAGGACGTTTCACAGTAGAGACTTTCATTTTTTGGAAGATTTCACATTCCAAAACATAGTTTCTGGTCTGTTTCCTCATGCGCGGCCACCAGTATCTTTGTTTTAATAATGACACTGTGGCGGAAACACCTGCGTGTGCAGAGGCAAGCCCTTCATGCGCTGTTAAGATAAGTCCTAATCTATGTTCCATGTTTGGAATTACTCTATCCCCCACTCCAGGGATTCAAGCAAAAGGAACATTATTTGCATCAGTTATGTATGAGTATTTGAGTGGAAAGCCTTTTGGTAATGTTTTACCTCTGTCTTTGCTTGAAGCATTGACGGCTTGCATTATTTCGCCATCTATTTTCGTTTTTGAACGAGTGATTGCAGCTACGGAAGCCGTTTTCACAGCTGCCTTCGCGGCTTCATCAGCCAATGAATTCCCTGCAACTATGCGTTGATGACTCAGTGTATGTATCACGTGAGCCTTTTTTAGTTCTTGTCGTAACTGAACTACTTGTTCCCAAAGCAACTTATGCTTGATTGTGCCACCTTTTGCATCTTTGAAAACGTTTTCAACCCAGTTCTGCAAGTATTCATTGTAAGATTGAACACAGTAATACGAATTGCACACTATGAGTGTGGGGAATTCGCGATCAGTATTTTCAAGAACCATCTTGAATGCTTTTAGTTCAGCTGGCTGAGCTGTACAATCTCCTAGAGATTGAGTTTTAGTGAACATTGGTCGGAATTTGCCATTTCGCCAACGACCTTGAATGATCGTGCACGCAGCACTACAAGCTTGTTTACCCCCAATAGCGGGCTGTGCTGATCCGTCTGTATAAATTATACATTCATACAGTTCTAGAAGCAGAATCTCAGTAGGTAGACGACCAGAGGACATTCTTGTTCATATTGTAGAAATTCTTGTGTTTTCAAATAAGGGTCGAAAACTTATTCAACGTCTATTGCAGCAAGAGAATTAACACATTGTATCCATCTCGGATGTAAAGCTTTTGCATTCGGAATGCTCGCTTTTGTCACTGCCTCTAAGGCAGGTACAGGAGTAACAACCATTATGCGCTTACGCTGTGCGAGGGCTCTGTCTTTTGCTACTGCAGTTTGAACAGCTGTCAGAATTTTTTCTGTAGAAGTGAATTTCATTTTAGCCTGTGTGTACAAATGTGATTTGTAAGCTATTGGTACTTTTTCTCCTTCATTAAAGGTTAAGTAAGTGAATCCGCATATTCCTGGGATGATTCGGATCACTAAGTTGCGTACGTTTAAGCGTGTTTGCAAATGTTTTGTTGCCAACATGTCCGTTTGGACTGAACGTAACATTTCTGTGTGTTTTGGGTCCAATTAACTGTTTTGAAATCTGGTTTGATTAATTCGTAGAGAAGTTTAACCCTTTCTGCGTAATTTAGAATTTAAGTTCTTCCGAAATTTAGGAAACCTAGAATCAACTGTACGTTTTTAAGCGTTTTTGGACGTTGGAGCAGCGCACATTTCTCTAGAAAGTTTGCTGCCAGGCTTTTGCCTTCACTTGATAACTCATATTCTAGGAAAAGGATGTTTAAATGGGCAATTCTCCCTTTCTTGAAATGGAATGTATAACCTTTAGAGGCAAATCCCAAAATAATGGTGTTCACTCTGTTCAAGGGCCTATCCAAGTCATCGTCTGTTAGATAAATGTCATCGACATATGATAATGCCTCATCATCATAGATTTGTAGTAACTCTGTTACTCTGGCTGAAAATAACCTTGGACTATTCTTAAATCCCTGGGGGAGATGACAGAATTGACGCTGTGTCCCCATGATTGAGAAAGCGGTCAAATACCTACTTTCATGTGCAATGTTTTGACAGAAGAAACCGTTAGAAATATCTAATGTGGTTTTATATTTTTTACGCACAATGTTATTCATTAGTGCTGCACTGTGTGCATTTTGTACTGCAAAAGTTTGGCAACAAGAGTTTAAATGTCTGTAATCCAAAACTAGACGATATGTATTGTCTGGTTTGGAAACAGGAAACAAAGGATTGTTCATGGACGAGGTGCATGTTTCAATCACCCCTTGGTATTCAAGTTGATCTAATATCTCCTTGACCTGTTTTTTAGCTTCTTGCTTAACTGGTTACTGCCTTTGTGCAGTTGGTTGAGTTTTTAACTGGATTTTATGTTGAGGAGAATCCTCATCCCATCCTACATGATTTTTATATAATGCAGGAGCCTGGGCAACTGCCCATTTCCCGGCATAGGTATTTTTTTAATGAATTGGAATATGGTTGGAGAAAGCTGGCATAATTATGTTTTCGCCATGTGGGCACTCCCTGACAAATTCAGGTGGCCAGTCTTGTTCAGCTAAAAGAATGTCATAACCCTGAGAGAGCTTCTCCCAAAAGAGTGCTCTTATTTTTCAAGATATGTCCCCCTCCATCCAGAGTGTTACTTCATATAACTTATGTGGGACACTAACCCTGGTATCTGCAGTTTCAGTTTGGATGTACTCATTCAAGTCCACTGCCTCCAGATGATCCTTCAAGTTCTTGCGAACTATGGTGACTTCTGCTACACTGTCCAACATCGTTTGAGCCCATTCCCCGTTCTTGAGTTGTGTCCTCAAGATCCTCGGCATGTCTGATTTTTAGACCTGCTAACTTCCTTTTGGTGAATTGAGTTTTCTTATTTTTTGGAACGTGCTGGTCGTCTTTGGACTTCACGCGTTCTTCCTTTTGTTCTGATCGTCCTCTTCTTTCGGATTTCTGTGAGGAAGTCTGAAAGGTACGAGAGGAACGTGTATCAGTATCTTGATATCTATCAGGTTTTCTCAAATTATCCCTATTCCTGAGGTGATACCTCCTTTCAGAGGGCTTCTTTTGAGGAGATCTACCTCGGGATTGAGAACGCTTCTCTTTAGAAGTTTGTTTAGTGTTCTCACTCTTCTTTTTGGGAGGAGTAGGAGTGTTTTTAATAAAGACCTTTTCAGGACTTTCAGTCAGTTGGGGTTTCACTGGTTTGCCACCCAAACTGTCTCTTCCTAGTTCTTCATAGGATTTTTCAATTATTCTGCCCAGTTCATATGGTTGCTCAGTTTCACCAAATTCTCTTACCTTTTGGCGGATCACCACGGATACCGCTTCATCTTTAATATTAGCTAATAATATTGTTGAGACCTGTTTGAAATCTTTCAGTAGTTCCATACCTAGATTTAAAGCAGGCTCTGCCCCGTATTCATTTTGAATCTGTTTCAGGACATCAGGTATTACCGCCATAGATGGAACACCATGTGTTTTGGTGTAGATTGCAGCAAAGACTGGACCCCAAGTGTCGCAGTCCTCCAGGTGTGGTGCGATCCCCATTGGTAAACAGATTGTTAGAATCCTGTGTTTCTCATGAGGGGTAGTATCAGGAAATACTGCATTGATTTGAGTAATTTTTTTAGCTATCCAGAATGGAATTTGTTCCAGTTTTTCGGGTAATTTACCAATGACTGATTGTATAGTCTGTGGTGTAATTGTAATTGTATTGCCCTGGTAAGGGGTGTGTTGCGGAATCCTTATTGCTGTTTCGGTTGTGAGAGTCCGGTTGACATATTGGACCAATTGTCTGTGAATTTTAATGAGCTCTTTTAGTTGAACTAATAGTTCTATATCTCTCATATGTTCGATAGCAGGATGAGCTGTATGGCTGGCTAATACCAGCCATGTTGCTCCTGGTCTACCTAGTGGACCGAGCCTGGTAATGTGATGTGTATGTTTTAGGGCGCCTTTAAACCAGTGGTATGTTAGTGGAATTTCAATATTCTCTAAACGAATGTATTCCTCTGGGGCTTCATCTTCTTTGTAGAAGTGAAACACTTTTGTTCTTGGATTTGCTTCAGGGAAGACTATCCATGAATAGAATACCTCTGTCTGATGATATTCATGTGCCTCTATCACAAAAACTACCCTACCACCTCTTCATGATAGGCCATTTCTTAAAAGTTTCATAGTGATGGCTTTCCTTAAAGTTTCTGAAAGGCTTATAGCATCCGCGTCGGTCTCTTGGAGACCTGTAAAGTTTAAAGCTTGTACGGCATTGCTGCCTGTCGCTTCACCGTTCTCAGTGTCGCTATCCGGCATTTTTGTTTAATGAAAGTTTGCAAAGCAAGTTTCAAGGAAACAAAGATAAGGTGCACAATATTTTGGAACACTGTATCCTTAAACGTTGAAATAAACCAAAAACGAATACATAGGATTTTCGTCCTACTCAGCTATGGCGGATATTTATCCCTTTACCCACTCCAGACGTCTATTGGAGTATTTTACGGGAAAAGGGGTCTCTGAGAAAAGCACGACTGAGTTACTTCTAGCGTTAAATTAGTGCCTTACCAAACATTGGGCGCCATGTAGTGCAGTTCCTATATTCCAATAGGCTCTGCGCATTGGAATAATATATCCTATAGATTAGACGTAGTACTGAGGTCAACCAGGTCTCTATCGAATATACTAAACTTAATAGTGAGTGCAAGCAAGCTCAGAGGTCACTAGAAACTTTCTCGAATTCACAAGAAGGGATTTGTTTCTGACAACCGCATAAACATGTCAACTTTGTTTCCCAAGAATAAGAAATATATCACTAGAGTTGCGTAAACAATGGATAAGTATTTCACTTAGTCAATCGTGCATGCTTAGTTTCAACAGAGTTGCAGGGAAATAGAGAGACGGGCGTTTTTAATAAAAAGGTTTATTGAACAGTCTTCTTTCTCATGCAAGAGAAGTGAACTGCTACAATCGGTAAGCAAACTGCAAAGTATAATGCGTACAGCGAGAATAGTATTATAAAATAATACTGTAAAAGCATTGTATGGTTTCTAAGCCATATAAAAATACATACATAAATAACATTTGACTAAAGTACTCAACTGGTGCTTCTAAATACGCCTACCCCAATGTACCTAACCTAAGTCTAGTACGTGGGAAGAAGTAAGTATTGTGTAGCATAGGTTTAGTTGTTTTTGCCAAGAATCTACCAAAGGTTTCTCGATTTCCCAACAACCCGCAAGGGGAGCTTGGAAACACTGGTGCTGGATTCTCGGCGAGAGAAAGGCAGTCTCTTGATTAGTGCGTCAGCTGGAGGGTAGGCTTCCTTCCGCACTTGCTGTTGCGAGCTGCGTCAGGCAAGTAGATAGTAGAACTGCTCCGCACCACGGTAGTTTGCCATAGCAAGTGGATCTGGGTTCGAGTCTCGGTAACGACGCCAAAACTTCCTGTGATTCTGGGCAAATCACTTAATCTCCCCGTGCCTAAAATTAATGTGTGTCCGTCCCGTAACTGGTGCTCTGTAAAGAGCTCTGATACCTGATTCGGTTCGGGTCTAGCTAGCGCTATATAAAACTCTGCAAAAAAAAAAGGTGTTTAGGAATGCCATAGATTGACGTAAAGTCGGGCATAATAACATCAGGAAAGAACCCCTTGGGAATAGTTGTTCTTTGCAAAGTACACAAGTTCTTGGACAAATCAATATTCAAGCAAGTTTAAGTTCCCTAACTGCTTAAGCCGATTTTCCAAGAAATCATTGTGACGTTTGGTACGGGTGGAAGTAGCCATGCCTGTATTTGGTCTGCATGGGTTATGTCTAAATAAGGGATTGAGTTCTATGCCTATATAAGGGCAATGTGAATTGTACCTTTATAAGGGCATGAATCGGTAGAATTCACTCGGAGCCTAAAACGGCACACAACAATACCTTGCCCCACTTACACTTCAAATGGCTTTCTTTCAGAACACACAAAGGAACCTGACAGTACTCTTTTGTCATCACAGACTTCTTGAAGCTTGACAGGGGAAGGAAATAACATTCCAGAACTAGATGTGGGGGTAATATAGGGAGGTGCTTAACTTTAAAGGCTGGCTCCAGGTTTAAATATCGGACCTCTACAGCCTCTCTTCACTATACTCTTGGAACTGTGGACATTCTAGAAGAAAGACCCAAGGAGGACTACTCGCTCCTGGAGGACCATCCTACTGCTTGAGAACTGCCTTGCTCTCTGAGAAGGAGGATTGGACCTCCCCTTTTTCTCACAGGCTAACCTGAGTGACTTCAAGGGTCAGTTGGCTGACCTCCTGTCTGAGCTACAGGGCACAACATCTCCGGAGGCCCCCTGCAACTGCCCAGCTAACCTGCTGCACTGGACCTGCCTGGACCTGCAACTAGACCTGCCTAAGCCCTACTGGCCTCTGCTGGAGTGAGTTCCTGATCCCAAGAGGTGCCTACCCAGGTCCATAGTTGAGCTTGCCCTAAGATGAAAGGGGAAATCCTGAAGTTTTGGGCTCTTTGCGATCGGGAACGGGTCCATTTGCACTCAGACTCTGCCGCCTGCAACAACAGTCAACACAAAGCTCTAGTAAACCTGACTGCACTACAGAAACCAGCAACAATGACCGGCAATGTGAGATTTGCACTTTGCACTACCTTGACAGCCTGAGGTGACTGCCAACACAATGCTCTAACAATCACCGCCTGTGAGGGCCAACCAGATCTTTGCATTACAGCGACCACAGTCCAGAACGATAGGCCAGCTCTCTGTGCCACTGTGATTACCATCCACGATGCTCTGTCTGCTCCTCGTGGCCTCCTCCACCGCTAACAGAATTTTTCGTGCCAGACTTTGAGATGATAACTTTTTCAGAGGGACTAACATGATTCCTGTATCCAGTCCTCGCTACATCGCAAACGGCCTAAACTTGTGAAGTTCCACCGGTTTAGCATGACCAGAGGACTACGAATGCCGCTTTGTGCTTTTAGGGGCTAATTCTACCTAAAACTTTACAATTGAATATCTCCGGTTCTACTTTTTGGATTTTTGTTGTTCTTGTATCATTTGATTTATCAAAATATACTTTATGTTTCTAAATTGGTTTGTGATTTTTCTTGTGGTGTGTTTATTTCTGTTTGTGTAATATATACATACTTTACATTTTGCCTCTAAGTTAAGCCTGACTATTTTTTGCCAAGGCTCCAAAGAGCTAAGTACCTGCTAATTTAGTGACTTTGGTGGTTCACCCTGACAAAGATTGTGGCTGTGTCCTAAGTAGGGCTTCTACCCCCTCATCCAATAACTCAATTTCTTACAGTGTCCATATACCAAGAATTATAATGGGGATTCAGATGTTTTCACAAAGTCACCTGCTAAAGGGCGGAATAAAAATTCGAAAAAGTAATACTCAAAGCAACCCTGATGATAAAGTAGATTAAGGATTATACTACAAGACAAAGGGTATATGAGGGGTAAGCAACGGTAGGTCACTCCGTCTGCAGTATATGCAGGCTAGTAAATGCAGATATAACAATCTTGTGCATGATTGACATTGGAGTATTCATGCAATAGGTTTAATGCACCATTATTGGTATACTTCCCTTGGTAATATCTCCATATAAAATCTTCATATTAATTCCATACTGATCATCTAAGTGAGTTGCATTAGTCTTAGCTATGGCAGAAGCATGCTAAATAGGAGAATTTAAGCCAACCAATATAGCAATGATGAAATTAACCAAGAAACCTGCCATGATGGTTATTATCACTCTACATTTGCTTAATGAATTCAACACTGTGGTTTCTCTAGACTCAAGATTCAAGGAAAACAAAAATAGAAAAGCAAATCAAATTCTATTTATCGTCTCCTACTTGTGCCAATTGGCAAAATGTTGATTAGTTCAAAGATTGAATATATGTTTGATTATCTTCAGAAGTTATCCCTAATCCTGCACCATTTTCTTCGAAAATGACTACTCTTCTATTGGAGCCTGGGCCCTAAGAAGTTTCACAAGTTTTCAGAAAAGTTCAGTTGGTTTATAACCCTTTACTTGGATTGAATAAAGAAATCCAGCCCTATTTATGGAGGCTTTTCAAGTACTTTTGTTGGTCTCATGTGTTCTCGAGTCAAGCCCACTCTCAGCAAAGCATATCTGTTCAGGAGCAGAGTACTTTCGACCAAGCACTTGTGTTTTGTTTGATCTCCTGATTTCTGGCTGTTCATCCTTACTGTCACTTTGCTCACTTTTCTCTGGTTGTTTATTGATGGTCTCTGGGATGCCCTCCGCTGTCAGAACAGCTTTCTTTTTCTCACCCTTCTTTAACCACCTTTCATTTCTTCGCCCCCTTCTAGCTGCACTGCATGGCCCTTCTTTGGACTGAAAGGTATCATTCACAGTCTCTTCAGCTTGGTTCACTGTGGCCACTTTAGGCTCATTCACCACAGGCTTAGCAATTGCTTGCACACTTTGGCTCTGGGACACTTGGGCACACCCCCCCCTCTGATCATTCAGGTTGCTCCTGGAGTTTGACTCTGCAAATCATTGGTTGTGGTCACCACTTCTTTGACAGCTTGTCTGACTTTTAAGGTGTGAGAAGCACCTACCCAGTTCGGAAGACCACTACACTTCACAGTGTTTTTTCATCGGGATGACTTGAAAAGGGGCACAGCAGTGGGGCACCAGACATGGCTAACTGACATGTTTCTTCACCAGGACCTGTCTAAAGGACTAAAGTCATAGCACTGTTCTTTGCTCGGAAGGTGGGCCACGGCTTCAAACACAACTGAGACTGAACACACTAAATCAGCCAGTCTCTTGCAGTAGTCTAAAACCATATAATTTGTAATATTCTCATTCACAGCTGCAGGCACAGCAGGAATTTTCATGGCTTTCCTCATAAGAACTTAGGGGCATATTACCAAGCATAAGCGATAATTATCGCTAAGCTTGGTTAGAGGCAATAATTTTATCGCCGTGCTTCGCCTATTTTTATCGCTTAGAAACCTTGCAATTATCAAGGTTTATCTCCTAAGCAATAAAAATCGGCCGAAATGCATGAATATTGCTGTACCGAGCTAATGCTCTTAGCCATGTTATCCACCTACCATTGGATAACATGGCTAAGAACTGCTCAGGGCAGGCGTTAGCTTTTGGAGATAATCGCGCTTAGCGCGATTATTTCCAAAAGTAGGTAATAGGAGATAGCGATGTTAGCGACTGTTTCCAGTCGCTGACATCTTGGCACGCCCACTTTGCATGTTACTAGCGATAAATATCGCTAACATGCAAAGTGGGCCCCAAGATTATCGCTATCACCTACTAGCTGTCGCTAACTGGTGTTAGCGACAGCTAGGTAATGGGGCGATAAAATTATCGCCGCTTTAGCGGGAAAAATTCCCGCTAAAACGGCGATAAGGCCCTTGGTAATATGCTCCTTAATGTGAGAAAAGTCCTTTCCTCAGATCGGAAGAGCTTCAAAGACTCATCAGCACAAATGGAAGGGCATCCAGCCACTTAAGGGATGTAAACGCAAACACTTTGGCAAATTGGGACTTCAACATTGCATTAATCTGCTCAACAATACCTGATACTTCGGGCCGCTCTCTACAATAAAGTCTCTGATTCAATCACAGGGCTATACACAGCATGTGTATAATCTTGTTGTTAAATGATTCCCATGATCTGACTCCAAAGAAACCCAGAAGGCTGTACCTATGGACCAACTCCCTCAACAGTTCGGCCACAGTGAGGCTGTCATTTCTCCTATTTGTGCACACTTGTGACGGCGCGTCTGCTATACCCAACCTCACGCTTCCAGACGACTACTTTATGTCGACCCTTAATAGAGATGCGAGAGGTGGAGGCATCGCTGTAATTTACAAAAAGCAATTCTCTTGCTCATTCACCACGGAAGAACTTCCCGGCTGTGAATGTGCCCGCTTCAAAATAACAAACAGCCCTCACTTTGCCCTGTCAGGCCTTTACATCTATCGTCCACCTGGACCCGCCCCGAAATTTATTGAAGCTCTTCTTGAGGAAGCAAACTCCTTAGTGACTAAATCTGCCAATTTTACAATACTAGGTGACCTCAATCTTCATTTCGATCTGCCCAATGACTCCACTATCAAAAATCTTCTTGCTGACTTCTCTGCCTTACAACTTAACTCCCTAATCCAAGCTCCAACGCACTCAGCTGGGCACACTCTTGATCCGGTTTTTACAAACATCCAGGAGGTTAAGACAGGGGTGCCCATCCCGATGGGATGGACAGACCACTATCTCATTAAACTGACTATACATATAGCGTACAAAACCGAACCAACTCGCCGTCTAAAAAGACCATGGCACAAATTATCCACCAGTGACCTTCACGTCACCCTTGGTGAATTCCATTGCGAGGCCAACCAGGACATTAATATGACCTATGGCGCTTTCCGAGACTGGATTACTGGAGGACTCGACGCTCTCATCCCAGCCAAATGGACCAAAGGGCGCAGCTCACCTTCTAATCCATGGTACAACACCACCCTTAAAACCATGCGTAAAGACTGTAAAAAAGCCGAACGTCTCTGGAGAAGGGAATACAACAATGGAGATAAAATCATCTATCTATCCAAACAAAAACGTTATCATAAAGCCATCTGCGCCGCACGCGCCACCTTCTACGCAGACAAAATCATCTCGAGCCCTAACCCTGCCAAAACTGTCTTCAAACTGGTTCAAGAACTGCAGAGCAGCAGATCTCCTTCCCCCAGCGTCTCCTCCGCACAACAGTGTGAGGACCTCGCTACTTTTTTTGTGGAGAAAGTCCAAAATATCTACAGATCCTTCCCTCAGTTCCCCCTCAATTCTATCAGTCTCACTGATTCCATCTCTAATTGTTCCATTTTGACTCACATCCCAGAAATCTCTTATAACAATCTCACCAAACTTTGCAGGAAAGTTAAATCCGGCTCCCCTGCAGACCCCATGAGTCCTACTCAGTTTTTAGACTCACTCAACTTTTTCCTGCCTTCCCTGGCCTCCATACTGAATCTTTCCTTTTCCTCAGCTTGTGTCCCGACAGCCTGGAAACAAGTATGGGTGTCACCTATCATCAAGAAACCCACCCTAGATCCATCGAAACCGGAAAATTTCCGACCCATCTCACTGCTTCCATGGCTGTCCAAACTTGCAGAGGCCCACGCTAACAACGTCCTATCCCAACACATGGAACAAAATAACATCCTGGACCCTTCTCAAAATGGGTTCAGAGCAGGTCATAGCACGGAGTCTGCTCTCCTGGCTACAAACGAACACCTTCGGACGATTTTAGATTCCGGTCAGAGCGCTGCGCTGATTCTTCTCGACCTCAGCGCAGCCTTTGATACGGTATCCCACAACATCCTTCTCAATCGTCTCGAGACAGTAGGGGTCTCCGGCCTCGCTCTAAAAATTTTTGTTCCTTCCTTAAGGACAGATCCTTCCGGGTGTCTGCCTCCCCATTCCTATCTAAACCCCATCCCATTGCACAAGGAGTTCCGCAGGGCTCTGCACTGAGCCCATCCCTTTTTAATCTGTACGTACAGCCACTTGCAGCAGTGGCCAGAGAGTGGGACCTGATGCTGGTGTCATATGCTGACGACACACAGCTGGCCATCACTCTCACGGAAGGCCCTTTCATCTCGGTCTCAAAATTCCGAGACGGTCTTGCTGCTGTTGCACAATGGATGATGGACAACTGCCTGCAGCTTAACGCGGGAAAAACGGAAGTGCTGCTCCTTGGTAAAAACACCAGCCACTGGAATGAGCACTGGTGGCCTTCGTCTCTAGGGACTATTCCACCTCCCAAATCCCTAGTCAAAAATCTAGGAGTCTGGATGGATGCCTCACTCAGCTATCTGACCCACACCAAAAAAGTGGCTGCCACCTGTGTTGGCTTGCTGAGGAGCCTTGGCCCCATACTTGGCTTTTTTGATGCTAAGGTCCGCCAAATCATTATCCAAGCGACAATCCTCTCTCGCTTGGACTACGCAAATGTTTTCCTCCTGGGCGCCAATAAAGGAGAGATAGCACGATTGCAATGCGTGCAAAATTCTGCGGCAAGAGCCGTAGTCGGCCTTCCCCGCAGATGCTCGGCTAGAGCTACTATTCGCAAACTGCACTGGCTACCCGTCGACTCCAGAATTCAGTTCAAAGCCCTCATTATGACCTTCAAAATCCTTAAACTCGGAAGCCCAACTCTGTTACGACCCCTCCTCTCTCCTTACGTACCACGACGTAACTTGCGATCCTCAAACCAACACCTACTGAGCGTTCCCCGCACAAAGCTCTGCCGCATTGGCGGTCGTTCCTTTAGGGTTCTGGGAGCCAAGCTTTGGAACGCCCTGCCCCAAAATATCCGTTCCTTAGAAAGCCTACCCACCTTCCGAAAGGCCATTAAGACTCACCTGTTCCCCCCTCTCTAGGTTTTCCTTTTCTCCCCTTCTTCTTATTCTTAGGCTAGGGTCTGTGGTTTTTTCTCCCGCGCCGGGACGCCTCTTCGCTGGGGCAGCTGTTTTGCGCTTTACCAAAACCTATAACATAACATAACATAACTTCCACCTACTGTGAGAAAATATACATCACTACTAAGGTGTAGAGAAGCTCATTGCACACAGGCATCCCAACCAAATCTAGTTGGTGCTATTGATGGGACCACCTGATCCCCCTATATGACTCATTGTTACTACGGTCCTTCTGTCCACAGTTAACTGGTGACACATTGGTGACATAGGTTCTCAGACATTATATGGAAAAAGGTATTAAACCAGTGCATCCTAAACAAGCTCAAAATTGCATCTCTCCCTATATGAGTTGGGCCATAAAAATGTGTGGCTACATGGGACATAATAGCATCCAGCAAGACTGGTCTCCCATCTGTTGAAACCCAAATCTCATCCTGATTCGTCACACCCCCTGCTCTGCCCCACCCATTCTGTTCACTTTCTAGGACTTCATCCTGTAGACATTTGAACTTTTCCCATGCATCAGCAAGTCAACAAGATGCTCCTATAAACATCATTTTGTGATTCATTAGAACAGTTTCCATTCAGTGTGCAAGACCCACAAGTGCAATATATGGCGTCAAGTGTTACAAATTCACATCTACTCTTGCGTGCAGCACATTTTACTACAGCTATTGCAAAGAATCAAAAAGATCCATAACATTATTTCCATTTTTAGTAGTGAAGCCTGAGGAAGTCATGAGACCCATCTGGGATCACAACTGTCAGAAATCACGGAGTACACCAAACCTGTATTGACTACGAGTGTAAATGGTGACTCTCAAATGGTTCGAGACACAACCGGCTCGAGTAGGAGCAATCAGTTCAGCCACATTTGCTGAAAGTACATGGCCCAAATAGGAGGCTTCCTCTACACCTTCTATGGTGCAGACGGCATAGGCAGCTATCAGAACTCCTCGTCTATCTCTTAAACAAGGGCATACAGAAACATCGCACAGTCAGGCTCTTTTGGAGGGACGTCTTAGATAGTGGATCTTGACTTGGTACTCAATTCTGTAGCATCCAGACAGTCATGGTCAATCCTACTGTCATACTCATCATTCACAGGTAAAGGAAACAGTGAGATAAAGTTGAGGCATGCTGTCCAGGTAGATTATATCCACTCAAATTAAATGAGTTGTTAATTAATCTATGAAATAACATTTTAAATAAGACCCACAGACACATTGTTCTTCTTGCACAGAGTTGAGACAGGAGCACGCACGCAGAGTGATGTTGTCCACAGTGAGAATAACCTGCTTGTTGTATGTAAACCTACTATTTGTCATGTGTTGAATTTGAGTGCATGTGAGCAAGATCTCAATAGCATGGGGAACCATAACTGTAAGAGGGTAGCCCATAACTATAAACCCACAATGCTGAATGCTGACACCAACTGCGGTCACCATCTTTAGTCAACTGGGCAATTCTGTGGTTACTGAGCCAGAAGTGGCAGAAAAATAAGTGACTGGGTGTTTAGAATTGTCAAGGGTCTGTGTAAGCACCGATTGGGAGTGCCCATGCTTAGAGTTATAAATAAAGCCCTTTGCATAGTCAGATATTCCTAGAGCCAGTGTGCAGCATAGACTTTCTCTCAGCTCGAGGACTCGTTCATTGTTTGTCCCCTGGTAGTGGATCAGACACATCTTTGCGTGTCAGACTCTGTATTGACTTTGCCTCTGAGGAAAAGTTGTGATTCCACTGGTGACAGTAGTCCACCATTCCCAGATATAGTGACGTCTCTTTGCATTGTGAGAAGATTCATTTTCAGTATGATAGAGATTTTCTCAAGACACCTTTCTAGCTACTTTTGGAATATGGTATCCTATATACAGGGCTTCCTTCTGACAATATTACAATTTGGTGGTGGAAACTTTATGTCCATCCTCAGCTAAATGATTCAACAGGCCAGTGGTGTCTTATGTGCAAGCATCTTTTATTTTCAACTCCACCAGTAGGTGGTCGATGTACTAAACCAGGATTTAGTTCCACTGCAACTGTCAGGTCTTCAGATTCTTTTTTAGTATTTGATTGAAGTACGAGTGGCTTTTGGTATACCCTTGTGGAATTGGCTGTCCTTAAGAAACAGAAAGTGATCAGGTCAATGATCATGAATCACTTAGATCGCAGGTTATTTCAAAAAGTATCACAGCAGGATTTGGTACCACAGGACAACATGGGATTGCAATATTATTGACCTTTCGGAGGTCCTGCACTATTCTCCATCTTTTATTTGGTTTCTGAAAACCCATTATTAGAGAATTACAGGGGCTCCCTGGTATCCCCTTTAAGATACCTTGCTCTAGCATAGACTCAATTACGGCAGTAAGTCCAGCCATCACCTCTGGTGAGAGGTTTTATTGGGACATTTGAGGGTACTCTGTATTCTGTTTAATTGTTATTCTCAGAGGTTCAAGCATTTTATAGAAGATTTTTCTATGGAATTTTAGCATCATATCAATATATTTAATTGCTCTATTTTTATCTGTAGTGTATTGCAATTTTGTATTTAAAATGCCTTTTTATGCTATATCAGTATAGTAAAATAAAGAATATTGATTGATTGATTTTTATTGTCAAAGGTTCAACATCATTGACCAGGCCAATATCTTTGCCAGTATAATCCCTGACTTCCCCCTTCTCTGATTCCTTCAAGTCAGGGGGTAGATTTTTTCTTTTGTCAAAACCCGTAATATTCCAATGGCTGACTTTTGTGTGCTCAGTTTAAAGACTATATCTTCAGTGTGTGTCTGATGCTTAACACCATCCATTATACACTAGATCACACAAGTTAATTTGCAGAGAAGATTCCATGCCCAATGGATTAATTGCAGTACAAAAGGGGGTGGTGATGGACGAAGTATCTGAATCAATCAAACACTCACACCCAGTCAAAATATCTGGGTTTAATCCATCACCGTTCTTTAGCCCACTCTGCCACCCCAGTTCAGACACGGCTATATGCAATTCAGTCTGACCCTGTGCCTCATGGGAACAGACCAGCCCGAACTGCCAAGCCATGTCTTCCCTGGACCGGAAACAAGCTTCCGAGGACCGGTTTCTGGCTTTCCAGCCGTCTTCAGCCCGGCTTGCTTGAATCCAGTGGCAAAGTGAGCAAGGGACTCACGTCTGAGCATACCCTGCCACACATATGGCGGCCAAAAGCAGTACAAAAGGGGGTGGTGATGGACGGAGTATCTGAATCAATCAAACACTCACACCCAGTCAAAATATCTGGGTTTAATCCATCACCGTTCTTTAGCCCACTCTGCCACCCCAGTTCAGACACGGCTATATGCAAATCAGTCTGACCCTGTGCCTCATGGGAACAGTCCAGCCCGAACTGCCAAGCCATGTCTTCCCTGGACCGGAAACAAGCTTCCGAGGACCGGTTTCTGGCATTCCAGCCGTCTTCAGCCAGTGGATTAATTGGGCTCGAATTACATACTACACACTGATGGTTCTTTTCAAGGAGACCTATCTTCTGAGAGACTTTAGCTGAAACAGGATTCAAAATGTTCTTGTTTGAAATGCCTACAACTTGGACTTGTTTTCCTGAAATGGGTAGGTTTGGGACCATTGCTGTTCCCACAGTAGAGTAGGTAGCACTGGTGTCAATCAAAAACAACATGGGGTGGCCATTGGGCTCTCCATCTACATATGGGATAATCGTGTTAACCTCAAAGATTGTACCAAGCATGCAATCTTCCTCCCCTCTCAGGCACTCTTCTTTGTAATTGATCAGAACTTGGGTCTCTGAATCTATAGAAGATTAGAAACTGTTGTAAACTGTCAGAACATTTGAAGGGGTTTTGCTGAAACCTTGGGCCATTCAAATTGTGTTGCATTAATTGGACCTGTTTTTTTTTTTTTACACATAAACAAGGGAACCCAGAAGGTATAGTATAGGGACCTTGGGCAGTAGCATATTTTATAAAACAGTGGTCCCTATTTTAGAAACGAAATAGTCTGTGAGGACAGACAAAACAATTTTCATACACTTGATAGGTGAAATGACTTTTGTCCAGCCGGACAAGAATTTTTATTTTTATTTGATTTGGAACGATAATTATGAAAATGGAAGAACCATTTAGTATCAAGTGGGCACAGCCGTGACCCATACAATACAAGACAAGACAACAAAACAATAGTGGCCAAGAGGGCAAAGCAAAAATTGCATCTGTATACTATTAATCAGTTGTTACAGATTTTAAATTTCATTATAACACTCCACTGCAAATGATAATATTTCAGTCATATATTGCATTTGGGGGTTCAGAGGTCGACGACGTTTCGATGCCGTATTTTAATCTAGGGCATCATCATCAGGACAGGAAATGACAGTTGTTGTCTTAACCATTATATTTAAACTAAGCCTTTAGTCACAGTACTGTACATAAAACATTTACATTTATAAATGGGAAGAAAAGGGAAAAAGAAATATAAAGAGTATTTTGTCAGTTTTAGGCATGTTAAATTACTATACAAATCTCATAACCATTGTGAGGGTTTTGTGAGGATAAAAAGGGACGGCGGGTGCACTGTGAAAACGCTAATAGCATGCAACATGGTTTGGTGGAAAGTGATGGTCCAGGCTTGTTGAAAGTTATATTTCTCTCATAGCGAGAGTGCTTATGCCAATTCTTATAAGGTCGTCAACCAAGACTCCAATGGCCTGCTTTTTGAACAAATCGCTTTTAATCATGCCTTGAGGATGTAAAACAAAACAACGGCGATTGATTTGCATGCTGTGGCTTATTATCATACTACGGGCGTGTGAAAACGCGTGGGCAGATTGAGCGGCGCTTGCGAAGCATGCTTCGGGTGGGCAGGTTACCTAGGTGGAGGCTTAATGTGGCCGTATTCCGTGACGAGGTCGGTCAAACTGTGTTTTTGGAATCTCTGAAGAGAAAAACAATTTTTGGTTTGAGCTTGGTGAGCATAACGTTTTTTAGCCGCAGTGAAAGAAGCATGAGAATATTTACCGGGTAGCAAGGCACACTGTTGACCCTGCCAGGATAGGGAGGAGAGCCCAATGGCTCGAATAAAGGTCTGCTCAATGGCGTCTAGAAGGAAAATAATAGCAATATGGAATCAATAAAATTAGAGCGTCTGGGTTCCTGACACTAGCGTAGGGGATGGGGATGAAGAGGAGACACTTACTTGTTCACCTTTCAGACCGAGCAGCAATGGCAATCAATCGGTGAGTGACTGGCCTGCACTGAAGGCTAATAAGCCAAATGGTCCGTGGAAATGGAGAAGGGACTACCCATAGTGCAGAGGTGTATCGAGTGCTGGTAACCATGGTGGCCATTTTGTAATGGCTAAAGTGGTGAATCTTAGTGCAGGTGCTCGTGGTGACATTTCAAAGGAAGGCGCAAGTGATACCATTGGGGCACAAATTGCAGATCAGCGATCATAAATTAAAACATTAGTACTGGATTGAGAGCGACGCGTAATCTTCAGATCATAAAATAAAACTATGTAATTAACCATTACAATAAAGAAGTCCAGTCTTCCTGACGGTTGAGCCCATTTCTAATGCTATCACATTTCAAAATCCTACGAAGTTCCTCTTTGTTGAGCAAATTTGCAATGTCTGCCCCTCTAGGGGGTGGTTTAATGATTGTCACTACTGTCCAGAGAATGTCCTTTTCAGTGTGGCCCATTTCGGCAAAATGTTCAACCAAGGGTGCATTTGGTGTTTGACATCGGATCCTGCTGCGGTGTTGTCCTATTCTCAGTTTCACCTTTTGGCTTGTTTGGCCTATATAGATAAGCATGCAGGGGCATAAGATAGCATACACCAGATTGGTAGAATTACAGTTTGAAAAACATTTCCGTGCATATTTTATGGTCTTATATTAAAAAAACTGGCCTTCAATTGTAAAATCACAGCAGACACAGTTCCCACATTTTTTGTGTCCTGTAAGTGGGGGAAGGTTCCATGCATCATTTAGAGTTGTTTTCAATTGTTGGTGAGGAAGAGCTGCCCTCACCAAATGATCTTTAATATTTTTTGCCCTTTTAAAGGCGAACATGGGGCGCTCTATTGTTAATGTGCCGGCATTCAGCACCGACCAATGTTTAAGCACACTCTTTCTGATTTGATTAGACATTGGCGAGAAAGTGGTGACGCAAATTAATTTTTCTTCGTCTGTTTTTTGTCTGGGCTCTAGGAGGGTTTCTCTTGGGCAGTACCAGGCTCTTTTCAAGGAACGGCGCACTAGTTTGCGCGGGTAGCCTCTGCTTCTAAGTTTGTTACTGAGTATCTTTGCCTCAGTAAAGTAGTCTTCCTTAAAATAACAGTTGCGTCTAATGCGCAGAAACTGCGAGAATGGTAAGGAGTCTTGCAGCGCTCCTGGGTGATTACTGTTGTAGTCTAGCAAAGTATTGCGCTCAGTGGGCTTGCGATGCAATGAGGACGTGAGACGGCCCTCAGAATGTTTAATTACTAAGTCCAGAAAGGGGATTGATTCTTTGTTGGAGGACAAGGTGTACTTCAGACCACCACTGTTGTTATTTAGCCAATGTTGAAAGCCAACAAGGTTGTCGGCGGATTCATTCCACACTAAATAAATGTCGTCGATATACCTTTTCCAAAGGCTAATGCCATTCAGAAAAGGGTTCGATGTGTCCAGAATGCTGCTGGTCTCGAGATGGTCCATGTACAGTATGGCCAGGTTTGGGGCAAAAATAGCTCCCATGGAGGTACCCCTAACCTGGCCATAGAACTGTCCGTCAAAAAGGAAAAAGTTTTTGGTTAGACAAATTTCCAACAGTTGGAGAATAAATATAGATGGAACATTGTGGGGGCGCATACGTTTTTCAAGAACCTTTTCAATCACACGTAGAGACTCAAATTGCGGGATGTTAGTGTATAATGATTCCACATCCAGCGTGCACATAGTGCTGGATGTGGGATCAAACGGGTAATCTTCTATAAGATTTATCATTACCATACTGTCCCTGATATAACAGATTGTATCTGGGACAAATGGTTTAATGAAAAAATCTATATAGTGCCCGAGTGGCTCAAGCACTGAGCCACAGCCCAAAACAATGGGGCGACCCGGGGGTGATATGGGATTCTTATGGATCTTGGGTAAGCAGTATATAACAGGTGTCCTCGGAGATTTTGTATTAAGAAACTCATACTCTTTTTTTGACAGGAAGCCTAATTCACAGGCTTCTGTAGTTACTTTGTTAATCAGTTCCTGAATTTCACTGGTGGGGTTGCGAGGCAGTTTGCAATAGTGTTCCCTGTTATTAAGTTGGCGTAGGATTTCACTTTTGTAGATTTCAATGTCCTGAATTACAATTCCGCCCCCTTTGTCCGCGGGTTTTATCACCAAGGACTGATTAGTTTTGAGGGTGGTTATAGCTTTTCTCTCCTCTAGGGAGATATTGTAAGGCATGAAGGACCTTTTTGTTTCTAGAGTAGTTAGGTCTTTGAGGACAAGTCTTTCGAAAGTTAATATCTCCGGTGGAATCATACCGGCTGACGGACTGAATTTAGATGGTGGCTTGAAAGGAGTATTGGGAGATTTAGGTAAGGCAGGATTGAGAATGAAAAAACTTTTTAACCTAATTTTTCTGAAAAACCTTAGAAGTTCGGTTTGTATGTCCTGAAAATTTGGACGTACTGTTGGGACAAATGAAAGTCCTTTACTCAGCAGTGAGACTTCATTGCTTGATAAGTTATGATCTGTGAGATTGAAAATAGGGAGGAGACCACTTTCTAGTATATTAGTATTGTTACTGGAGGTTTGATCAAGAGTCGTTACCACCGGTAGTGCTGGCGGCGTGTGAATCGCTCTCCGTGGGGGTTCGATGGTTTGGACCATGGTTGTTGTTGTTTGCCCCTGCCTCTTGGTTGGCCACGTCCTCCTTCTAAAAAATTCCGGTTAGAAGGTCCCGGGCTGTCGCTTTGATCGGACTGTCCCGAGGAGTCAGCAGAACTATCAGTGAATCCTACGTGTTGCTGTCTTTTATTGTACCTGCCCTAAGGTCTCTGGTTTGGGGGACCGTTGTACGGACGATTAGTATAGAAATCTTTAGCTAAGTATGGGTAAGCTCTTTCTTCACTGAAATTCTTTATGTCTTTCTTAACTTTGATTGTTTTTTTATTTAACTCTATTTTATGGAAGTCTTCAATAGTTTTGTTGATTTGTTCGAGGAGTTTATTGGATTCAGAGCTGGTATTGGCGTCTTTTATCTGTTTTTCTAGGTCGGTTATTTCAATATTTAGTGTTTGGAGTTCTTCGGTAGCAATATCAACACCTAGCACCATCCAATGCCTATAGCAAGTGGTGCTAATATAGCTAAAGCCGTTTAGGTATTTAGGGTTGTTGGTGAAGACCCCTGGTACGTTACGTACCTGTAAACCTAAGGGGATGGTATTAGATCTAAGGTAGTCTGTAAGTAATCTGATCATTAAGGTTAGCCGTCCCTTTTTATCCTCACAAAACCCTCACAATGGTTATGAGATTTGTATAGTAATTTAACATGCCTAAAACTGACAAAATACTCTTTATATTTCTTTTTCCCTTTTCTTCCCATTTATAAATGTAAATGTTTTATGTACAGTATTGTGACTAAAGGCTTAGTTTAAATATAATGGTTAAGACAACAACTGTCATTTCCTGTCCTGATGATGATGCCCTAGATTAAAATACGGCATCGAAACGTCGTCGACCTCTGAACCCCCAAATGCAATATATGACTGAAATATTATCATTTGCAGTGGAGTGTTATAATGAAATTTAAAATCTGTAACAACTGATTAATAGTATACAGATGCAATTTTTGCTTTGCCCTCTTGGCCACTATTGTTTTGTTGTCTTGTCTTGTCTTGTATTGTATGGGTCACGGCTGTGCCCACTTGATACTAAATGGTTCTTCCATTTTCATAATTATCGTTCCAAATCAAATAAAAATAAAAATTCTTGTCCGGCTGGACAAAAGTCATTTCACCTATCAAGTGTATGAAAATTGTTTTGTCTGTCCTCACAGACTATTTCGTTTCTAAAATAGGGACCTCTGTTTTATAAAATATATTAATTGGACCTGGGGCGTGTTAGGGTTCTGAGGTCTTTGTAGTTGCACATTTTGAACCAGAAACACATTCAAATGTGGCATTTTACTCAAATTTCATTACATTTGGATGTGTCCACCATTTCCATTTCCAATGGCCACCTGGTTATAATAATGAGACAGAGTAGTCTTTTTCAACATGACTATGTCCATCCCTGAATTCGGGTCAGCTGTTATACCTCGCCCTCTACCCTGTGGGACACCATTCACATTTTGCATCCTATGGCCATCTCCCTGATGTCCAACTCCCTGCTTTCCAGTACCATTCTGAAACTCTTTCTGTGCTGATTTATTTTGAGCCAACGTAAAATCATCCTTGAGTCTCTTCTGTCTCACATACAAATCCATACTTTGTATATCGCAGAATTTCATCATACAGCTTCGACTGCCAACAAATCATTTTCAGTTTCTTACTTTTTTGGATCAACAAGAAGATCAGCAGGCTCAGAAGGGATGTGAATCTTGATAAAATACAAACACCCAATTATAAAGTAAGTAAGTACATAGAAATATTAAAATCATCAAAGCAATTCGCCTGGGCCTCTGCTTACCAAACTCCTAGATGGAATATGGTGTTCTAAGCCCCACACCAGTCAGGATTTAACTGTCGAACACCAGCTCACCAAGGAGAGGTGGTATTTTCAGATGGAGCATAAATAAACAGAACAAGGAGCAAACAACAATAATGCTGCCTAACACCGCTAACATGAGAAATCTGAAACAAAAAGATAACAAGCAAAGTGAGGGAAGTAGAAAACAAACTAGCCAGAATGGGAAGCCATACAACAAAACTGAAAGTTGTCAGACAGCATTTGCATGCATACATAAGGCTTAAATACTCCTGATGCCTAGTTTGCCCCATAAATAGACCCCAAAGTGAGAACACAAACGGGTTAGCAATAGTTCTTCTATCTAATTTTCATTGCCTTGTCTTCCACCGCTTCCAACCAACATTGTAACCAAATCTACTGTTATGTGCAAGTGTAACTGAGACATGTGGTCTGCTCTGTCTTTTTGCTCAAGCTTTCTCATCACTTTTCACTTGTCAGTATGTTGCTGATTCATCATTCAATTTGATAAAACATCTCCAAGTATAACCTTCTTCATACCAGGGCTGAAGGGGGCCCTTAGCTAATCCTTCATCTCTTTTTTCCATGTTTTCTGCTATCACCTTAATTCAATTGTTATTCCACATCAATCGGCTTACTTGGTTTTCCAAATGTTCCTAGAAGTGTTGGATTTGCTCCTCCATTTCTTTCATGAATCCCAAATTCTCTGCTTCATCATCTAAAGTCACTCCCATTTCTCATACCATGTGTACCATAACCAGGAGGTTTTTTTAATATAATAGCAAGGGATCTAAGATTTAATCATGCTCATTTACAATTTCTGCCCTGAGAGCCTGAGATCTCTTGTCATTGGAGCTTTGTCTTTATCTAACTGCCTCTTCCTTGAACATGTCACCAGGCCCTTGGAATCTGAGGTCCTTGACTCATCCTGATTTCTAGTGGTCTTGGTAGGTCCTTCATGGGACACAGACTGTTATAGTTTGTTCTTTGTTTTTCTTCCCTTTGCTTGATGGTGACATTGGCCAAGATTCAAGAGCAAAAGATCCCAACGTCTTCAAGTCATTGAGACATGCATTGGCTGTCTCTTGTTATTCCATCTCATGGCAAATAAAGTGTCTCTTGTTGTTAAGGGAAAGGAAGTAGTCAGAAGCTGCCAAGAAGAGGTGGAGGAGTTTAAGCAGAGCCTGCTTAGAAGCCAGTGAAGAGGAGATTTGATGTTCTAAGTCTAACAAAATAATGTACTTTTTTAATAGGGCTTTTGGATATATTGCTCTGAGTACAGGGTATGCATCAGAGAGTAAGGATTCTGCAGAGGAAGACGTACAAGGCTGGCAACAATAAACTGTTTTTTGCCAGAGATAATTTGTCAAAACCTTTAGTGCGACACACACAGGTAAGAAACAATTACTAAAACGTCTGCTGATGATCTGACACTCTGCTGCAGTGCACTACTAGAGGGAGTGACTTGTGTGGTTCCTTTGCTTTTAATCTAATTAGTTATGCATAGTTGGCACAGAATGCAATTATTACACGCAGTACAGTGCAAGGGTCGGACTGGGTCAAAAATTGGCCTGGGCACCTCATTAAAAGAAACAGATAACTAAAAAAGTGGCCCACATTTACAAATCAGGCCAGTTTTGGACTTGTAAAGACAACCGGTATGGATATTTTACAAGATATGGGTGACTGCATGCAATGTTGGTGGTAATATCAGGGAAATAAAAAGAGAAAACATGTGCAATTGCCCATAAAAGCGGCCTGCAAACTGCTAAAAAATTGGCCCATACACATTGACCTGTCAGATAGGCCAGTTAGACACATGTACAGTGCCAATAATCTCCGCCTGACTTTCTATTGATGTTTGTTATGCTTATGCTTTACTGTACCCTGTCCATTTACTGTATGTCTCTGGCCTTTCCATCCGTTTTCATTGTTTCTAAATAGTTGCGGTAGTCTGCAGACAGCATTATGCTGAATTCCTCTTTCTTTGTGGCTCAGGTTTCAGTGTTGTCAAGACTTGTTAGCTCCACTTCTTAACCACTTCCAAAATAGGAACATTCGTCAGCAACAACTTCAAGAATTTTCGAAGCTGGGCTCACTCATTCAAGACTGAAATAAAGAATGACTACAACATGTTTCATTCCAGACAAAAAGAAAATTATAGAGGAAAGGTGTTTTTAATACTAACTGATAAAAACTAGAGGATTGATGCGGCAAAGCCAAAAATAGTTGACAAAAAGCAGGATGTCACATAATGAAGTGCAAGGTCCACAGTATCAGAGACTGATATAACCTGCCTTTATGAAGAAATGCTTTGTGTCATTGTCAGGCCTCAGCTTTCCTTTGCCATGGTTTTGTTTGAAAACCCCTCTACATTGTCCGGTACTCTTTGTATTGGATTACCTCAAATCACATATTTGAGAAATTGGGTTGTTGATTTGGGGGAGGGGATTTGGCCCTTCTCAAGCAACAGCCACATTCCTTGTCAGGGTGAACCACAAAAGTCACTAAATTAACCTGGGCTTAACCCTCCAGTTGTTTGGCACAAAAGCAGTCAGACTTAACCTAGATGCAATGAGTAAAGCATTTATGTAGCACTCAAACAGTAATAAAGTGAAAACACAACAGAAGAAATATCCAATACTAACTAGAGTAAAATATAATAAATTATTTGACACCAAAATAACAAAAATCCAATCAGTATAACCGGAGAAATGTGGTTTTCAAGATTTAAGTTAAGTATAGCTTCTAAAAGCACAAAGCGCCACTCGCGGTTACCTGGTTGTTCGAGACTGGGTGAAAGTCACAATCTCAGGCCAACCACGATGGAGCGTGGGCCATATACAAGAACCAGGTTAGTTCCACTGAAAGAGTTACCTTCTAAAGTCTCGCACAAAGAGCCCAGTTTGCGATGGAGGAGACTACGAGGAGTAGGGAGAGAGCGTCGTGGGTGATCCTCGCTGTAGCACGAAGTGCAGATCTTGCATTGCCGTCATTGCTGGTGGTTGGTGTGGTGCGAGGAGTCGGGTTCACCGGAGCTTTGTGTTTGCAGTCGATAGGATGGCAAGATCTTGCCGTGAATGGACCCGTGTGTGGTCACGAAGAACCCAAAACCACAGAATGTCTTCCTTTCTTCAAGGAGGAACTCAACTAATGCCACACCAAGAGTCCAGGACCCGAGGGGCACCTTTTGGGGACCAGGAACTCACTCCAACAGAGGTCTCAGGCTGTTCGGGCTGCAGGGCCAGGCAGAAGGTCAGCTGGGCAGATGTAGAAGGACTCTGTAGCTTGTTATGTCCCTGTAGCTCAGAAAAGGAGGTCAGTCAGTTGACTTTTGGAGTCACTTCAGCGTGGGATGAAGGGTACAGTTCCAGGCTTCCTTCTCAGCAAGCAGGGTAGGCCTCAAGGAGCAGGGCAGCAGGACGTCCTTCTTCTGTAGTAGCCACAGATCCAGGAGTGTACTAAAGAGTGGATTTGAGAGTCCCCTTTTAATTCCTGGTGCCTACTTTGAAGTGGGAGAAGCTTCTAGAATTTTCCCCCTGAAGAGTTGTCTGGAATTTCTTGCCTCCCTGCCCATGACCCAGTCTGTCTAAAGGCACAAAAGGCTACTGTGAAGTCTTTTGTGTATGACCTGTACCAGTGCCGTTGATGTGCAAGTGTGGAAGGTGACAACTCCACTCTCCATTAAGCCAGGGTGGCCCATCCTACCAGCACGCAGATCCTCTACTGTGATGCCATCTGAGAGGAATACGCATCGGCCAACTGCCAACTTTACCAGGTCATGTGACCCAGGAAACAGACTGCAGGAACCAAATGCCTAGGACAAGGAAATGGCAACTTTCTAAAAGGGGCATTTTAAGAATTGTGACTTAAAATCAGACTTTACCAGCAAAGAGGATTCTATTTATTTCTTTTCTTTTTTGTGCTTTTCCTTAGCAAGGTAAAGAGGATTTTAAATTACAATTCCTCAGACAACAAACACAACTTTGCTATCTGCTCCAAATCAAAAGTAATTATTTATTAAATGCAATAGGGTAACCTAAAGTTATCCTACTGGAGAGTTAAGCCTTGCAGTAGTGAAAAATGAGTTTAGGATATTTTTACTACCAGGACATATAAAACTAAAAATTACATGTCCAACCTTTTTAATACAATGCACCCTTTGGCTACGGGCTGTTTAGGGACTACCCTATAGGTGACTTAGATGTATTAAATAGAAAGGGATAGTCCTGGCAAAGGTTATTTTGCCAGGTTGAAATGGCAGGCCTAACCCATTTAAAAAGGCTAGTTAAGTGGGTGGCACAATAAGTGCTGCAGGCCCCCTAGTGACATTTAATTTACAGGTCCTCAGTACAGATACTATCACTTTAGTAGGGACTTACAAGTCAATTAAATGTGCCAATTGGGGGTAAGCCAACTTTACCATGTTTAAAGGAGAGAACAAAAGCACTGTAGCATGGGTTTCAGTGGTAAAGTGCACAGAGTCCTAAAGCCAACAAGCATGGGGTTAGAAAACAGGAGGATTGAAGGCAATAGGTTTAGGGTGACCCTGCAAAGTGGGCCAAGTCAAGAACATAGGACACCAAAGTCAATTGAGGGAGTAACAACCTTAATTTTTGCCAGAATGGTCTACTGTACCTGAAGCTCGTCTCCTTGTATTGTTTTGTATTGAATTGTACCTCATTTGTGTATTGTTTTATACCCTGCTGTGGGGTGCGAAAGCAAAATCTCCTACTGGTAGTATCCTGCCTTGTGGAAGTGCTTTATTTTGAGGCTATTGGACTTGCTGTGACTACTGTAGTCTGTATTGAATGAAAAGTGATTGCAAATGTATCCACACATCCCTGTGAAGCATATTTGTGTTAGGCAAGCCCCCATGTTAATCTTTTGGGTCTGGGAGATAAGAAGATGAGGGCAGGGAGAGGACAGCGATCTGCCTGGATGCCTGCCCTTCTCTCCTCATGGGCTTTCCGCCAGTCCAAAATCTAGCTTCTCTTCTCTCATTCATTCCCAGCTTCTGGTAAGATGATCATGGGACGAGTATGTACTACCCTCCTTGGACATGTCAATTACAAATATATGACACTCTCCTATCATTTTCTATATGTACCTGATCTCCATGTTCGGCATGCTCACATGTTTTGGCATTTCCTTCCAGTTATACTAAAGCAACAACCAAAGGCTTCCATTAGGTTTATGGTATACAAGATCATTTTCCCTGTCCACGCTGAGGTTTGGATGTCTTTGAAATGTTGTTCGTAAGCAGTGGCATTACACTCAATGGTTAAAAGCTAACACTGTCATGCCAACCTCAAGGAACATGATTCAATTCTCATGCTCTTTGCCTGTCATCTCCCTTCTTCAGCCACCCAGCAGCTGTCAGTTAGAATTCCTTTACAGTCTACTTGGGTAATGAGCTAAGTATGCCCATACAAGGGAATGCAGCCAATAGAGGACCCTTTTTCCAAAAGGTGAAAGCTGCGAAAAACTCTTTCATACGTTACCTCATAGCTATATACGAAAGCTGTTGGCACAGTGGGTAATGGCAAACTTAGCTACACCACTGCTTTTTCTGCTGGTCTCTCAAGATGACTGCTAAATAAACTTCTCAAAGTACACAACACTGCAACATGCTGAATGACTGGATTGATGAAAAGAGACTGTGACTCCCCAGTCCATCAGCATCTGCACTGGATCTAAAAGAAGACCAAAACAAAATTCCCTCGGGTTTAAGCATGGCAGGTCTTTTGTACAATCCCAGAGGACATCTAAGTGTCCATTCCATTCCACATTATATTGCACCTGGGCAGTGTCTTCTTCACAGCTCCTTGTTAACAGGATTCTACTTCTGTGATCAGAAAAATTCTTTCTCTAGTTACCTTTGCTGCTGAGTTCAACCACACTGTAAGACACTTCTACCTCTGGTTCTTGGGGAGGGTCCTCTCCGTGTAGTCTACGCTTCAGGTTGGTCCAGCAGTGGCAGATTTAACCCCCTCTTCATCCTGATTCTCTTGTGGATCATCTGTCCGAAGTGGACTCGATGAGAAATCCCACACGTGGGTCACCCATGGTCAAAGCAGCATGCCCACACCATCCTCAATTCTACGTATTCATTGACTCAAAACAGAATCCACTCATAAAGAAATACTGTGTAATGGATTTTTATCATCCACAAATTCATACTGAATTGGATACGTCACCCAAGATGATCCATCTTTTCTATAGGTCACAAGATCACCTTGAGCGATGTATCCAATTTAATGCAAATTTGTAAAGTATATATTAAGTAAGTGTATCTGTACATCATCTCCTTCTAGGCATGATGAATTGTTTGTGGAACAACCCACATAATGAAACGTGTTGGCTGGACATTTTCAATTGAGACAAAAATATTATGTGAAATACTGAAGAACTTGTTCTGAGTTTGGAGACAATTTTAAGGGAAAATATGTGGATAATAAATTTGAAAGTTTATTGGTGTGTTGACTTCAGTTTGGATATCAGACACACATGCTGGCTCTGCTTAAAGGCTCTTCGGGTAGCAGGCTCCCTATAAGGGAAGGGTTGCATAGTACGATAGTCTTTGCTACCCAAGTTTGTTCTCTTAGTGTTTTTTTAGTTCTTTGTAGCACAATTGTGTTGTCACATCCCTACACACTACAGGTACTTTTAAAAAGAACAAAGTAAATTAAAAGAATGAAGCACTAGCTTAATGCCCTGATCATTTCACCTACTATAAAGCACTACTTTAGGTGCCAACAAAATATTATTTTTCTTCCTGAAAATTAGGGGAAGCTGCATACAATGTGAGTACTTTATGAATGGCTAAGTGTCAGGAGATGATCAATCAAAGTCCCCGATGCTAGCCAGGTCAGCAAGAAGGAAAAAAGACCTGCTAGTTGATTGTCACACAGAAAGACCTAAAACAACAGAAGGCTAAGAGAAAGAGTTGAGCTGGGATGAAAGAAGTCTGGGGCTGAGAAGGAGGGGGTGGTAGTACAACCTGAGTGAAAGAATCAGTCAGCAATACCCTCCCAGTCAACAGGATAGGGCAAGTACTTCCAGTTGACAAGTAGCAGCAGTGGGTGTCTCACTAGCTGATGTGTTGTAAAGATCCCACTCTATTCAGTTCGTTCACCATTAGCATTTTCTGCACCTTTGTTATTTACTCCTTCCAACTTTGTGTTTCCTATATGTAGGTGTTGAGGCTCTGTTTGTATCACTAAGGCATCTGGTGATTCCACCATGTCACACACTGACCTGCCTCTATTGCTCCCGAATTTGGTAAAGGTCTCCTTGTCCTGCCTGGGTTTTGTTAACTGTCACTATCTGGAACATAGTGGTAAGTTCTTGCACTGCTTGAGATAAGTGCTTTGTGATTTTCCTCATAATCCAATGATTATTCTCGGATTCCTCAAAAATTCCACCCTTCTACTGCGGGTTGTTACATTGATGACTTGTAAAGAATTGCCCTCTATTATTAATCCAGCAGACGAAGATGTGCAGCTGTATTTTGTCTTCTTTCTCTCTCGAATCTTTTGCCCCATGTTCTCCCTGCTAAATTCCTAAGAGTTCAATTGCCTGCCCTCATAGAGAGGAGTTTGGTGGAATGTCATCAGAACCTGCCTAATGCTTGGCTGAGTCCTGACCCTAATGCTAGTGCTATGTGTGAAATAAATATCTTGCAACATCACTCTTTGAGGTACCCATCAATCTGAATCTAGTCTGTCGTTTCTAAGCAGTTAGCGGAATAAAGCACACACTTGTATGATATGACTTACCTTTTAGAGGAAATAGATACTCAGGCCCAATGCAATGGACGTCCTTTTAAACATTGCCCCATTAACTTCGAGATACTGTGAGTACACTACCAAGTCCAGTCTTCGTTGAGGCGCCTACGTCTATTGTAAATACCTTTGCAAATACAGCTTAATGCACTTCTTTTATCCTTCTCACTCAGAGTATCTGAATTTTATTTGGGTTTCTTGGGAATGTATACTCCCTCATACAATATTATACATCCATAGCCAACACACATTTTGAGGCTCAAAAACTGACACTTCCTTGTGGCCCAAAAATCATGTTTCTCTAAATAATGATTATGATTAACTCATAGCACCACTTTCTGTATACCTTTTGATTACAGAGTATGGAATTGCCTTGTTAACTCGCAAGCTGTGCTGCCCTGGTACTTCTAACACCTACTCCCAGCCAGGCCACAACTCTAAAAAGAACTGTCATGTCGTGTTTAAGACACTGGCTTCCTATAATTCCCAATCAGGACTAGCAAAAGCATCTAGATACAGTTTACCATATCCTTTTCAGGTTGTAAAACATGCAGTGTGTTAACTCAGAGAAGAGTCTACACACTGGAGGCTGGGAACATACAGAGGCAAGATGGCATCGGCGTGGACAGTCGCTGACTGAGCGCTCTCTGCTCTCCTGGACCCCTGCGTGAGAGACCGAGAAACCGAGCGAGAATGGGGAGATAAACCTGCCGGTCTGATCGTTATGAGATAACTCATAACTTGTGGAAAGGAAAAAATAATCTATTGAAAGGGACTGCAAAAGGATCTGCGGAAAAGACTGTAGCTGACCCAGCTAACCCTAGGCCTTTTTTATTATGGATTCTCAGTCGCGCATCCGTGCAGATACCTTCGGATACCGCTGACACTCTCGGATAACGCCAGCTGGTGTTCTTTACAAGGGTGGTCTGTGAGAAAGCTTCGCTGGAGAGAAACCTGCGGAATTTCAAAAGAAGCTCAAAGGACACAGATGGCTGCCCTTTACCCCCCGCCCCTGCCCTAACTCCGTTTCGTGTTTTGGAGCTATCAATCGCCGACTCGGCGATCAGCCTGCTGGATCCTGGTGCTGAGGTGAAAGGCAGAAGGTGAGGAGCGGGGCGCATTGTGTGGTGGCAATATTATTTGACTGTCAATGTTTCTCAGGGCAGGGCAGCATAAGTAGTATAAGCTGAGTAATCGGAAAAAAGGGATCTCTACCAACGGCCCATTAACCAGCGGGACGCCTTCAATCGTGTGTAGTTAATCGGCATTAATCGGCATTCAGAGACTCTAACCTTCAGCTTCAAAGAGCGCTGAGATTAAAGAGCGCTGAAAAGAAAAATAAGAAAATAAGAGAAAGCCGAGGGAGGGTGTCCTGCTGAGGTCGCCACTTTTGATCTGTTACATACACAATTTACACGCAGGAGCTAAACAATAAGGTGTAGCTGTGGGTGATAGACATTAAATTGTTGTAGCGCTAATTACAATGCAACAACCCTTTTTTTTTGCTTTCAGCTTTGCTCTGCCAGTTCTATCAGGGGTGCAAGGAGGCTTTTGTACCCGTTCTGAATTTGTCACCAATCATCTGTCACCTGTGCTAAAGATTGCGTAGGACATTTTTGACATTTTGGAGGGGAGGGGGGGGAAACCTGGATTTTTCTTAAAAAAAAAAAAAAAAGCCCAACACACTACAAAGCGAGAGGGGCCTCGGCGGAAAACCCAAGAGCGCTACCCTCGGTGCCTAAATATCCCTACACGACAGCAGTTGGCGGAGGGAGAGATAAAAATCTCTATATCGTGCTCCTTGAATATCGCAACTAAACTTAAGGTGTCCCTCAAGTGCTTTCAATCTGACAGGCACCAGTTGCAAATAAAACGAAATCTTGAAAGTAATATCATTAGACTCATTCCTCTGTGCCAATTGAAACACAATCGAAATGCACAAGAACGCGCATCACATTGAGTCTTTTGAGTGTAGTAGAAGAATTGACAAAACTGGCTAACTCAGGGCGTGGACTAGTCGCATTGCAACCAGCTCAAATACCCCATACAATATCAATTGAGCAGAACAAAAAAAACGAATCTAACAAGCAGATTATAGGGAAAGAAGAAACAGTGAAAATGCAGGAAATGGGCACAGAAAAAGTGGAGAGTATTCAGTGTGATCAGATGGAATCACGTGATCTAATTGCAGTGCCTGATCTACCCGATCCACCTATGCCACCTATGCTCCGATCAAACACCCTGGGTGTCATGAGTACCCAATGTATTGAAGAATCTGAACCTGACGAGCAGGTACATGAGGCACATGAGGCACAAGAATCAGATAATGCCCAATTACTAAAGCCATTACAGCCATTGCAGCAACGACGAGAGACTAGAGGAGCTAAAGCAAGGGAAGCAAAAAATAAGGATCAAGGACAAGCCAAAGGAAAAGATAGAGAAAAAGATAACGAAAAGGAGAAGGACAGAGGAAATAAAAAGGGTCCAGAAAAAGAGAAAAATAAAGACAAAGACAAGGACAAAGATGTCATCCAGAGCTGCAGTGAGCAACAGGGAGACTATGATAAATCTAAAAAGGAGAAGAAGAGTGATAAATATACAGTTAAAGGTAATGGCATAGAAATAGAGAAAAGGAAAGATAAAGTCAAGGAGAGAAACAAGAAGAAGGATAAGGAGAGGGAGAAAGACATTGAAGCCACTGAAGAGCTGGAATTAATGGCAAAAAAAGCAAAACGGTTACAAACCATCAAGGATTTGAAAGCAAATGCAAAAGCAACCTCTACGGGACAACCAACTACTTCGCAGCCTAGTGTATTAAACATCTTTAGCCCACTGCCCAAAGCTGGGGCAAATAAAGGGCCAAGTCAAGGGCTAGTGGTTCTGGATTCAATGATAAAGAACGGGACAACCCAAAAACTTGCTCAGGGGATGAACCCTCATGTAACATCGAATCCTCCAACGGACAAACTGCCTTCGCCAGAAACTGATTCACACTCAGATGAATCTGAAGCAGATATATACGAAACTGGCATATCAACTTCTAGTGAGGCAAGCAATGTAAACAAGGAACAAGACCAAGAAGTATCAACCCAGGAAATATCAGGTTGTTCAGGCACAAGGAACATAAGCAATCTTGGGCAAGGAAATACACCAAGGGGGAAAAAACTAGAGAAAAGAAGAATAAGGAATAAAAGATTAAATAAAAGTACCTATGAAGAAACAACCGATCAAGGAAGTAACCCAGAATCCATCAATCCCCGAAAAATCCCAAAACCCAAAAATTAATTAAAGGGGGAAAAAATACTGGCTCAAGAAAGCGAGGAGGATCCAACTGGGGACATCTCTCAATATGATGAAGAAATAGGAGAAGTGGCCGAGCCATCACTAAAAGATATATTAAGCTCAATAAAAAGACTGCATAAAGATGTTAAAATGGAAACCCAAAAGCAGCATTCAGCCATACAACTATTGCAAGGCGCTGTAAATAAGGTGGGAAGTACATGTATAGAGATATCTGAAAGAATGGTGTCAGTTGAATCACGAACTAACCATCTTGAGAACGATGTTACTTATCTTCAAAAGCAGGACAAAAAAAACAAGAAGGAATCATACAGGATCTACTGATAAAGGTCGAGGAACAAGAGAATAGATCAAGACGAAACAATCTGCGCTTCCTGGGGCTCGCAGAAGGCGTTGAAGTAAACGACCCCAGGGGGTATGTAATTAAACTTCTTGAATCAGCTCTCCCTGAACTTCAAACCTGGGAACTAGAGAGAGAAGTACAACGCGCTCATCGGTTCCCCCTCACTCAGTCTAAGAAACCACAGAATCAACCTAAATTTCCAAGGGCAATGCTGGTGTTCTTTGGAAACTTTCTACTTCGTGATACCATCTACGACTTAGCTCGTCCCACGAGTAAGAGAGAATATAACGGCTCCACATTCTTTGTGAGACCAGATTTTGCCCACGCTACCGTTGAAAGGAGGTGGAGGCTGAGACAGCTATTTTCTCCCTTTGAGCAAATTGGCGCTAAAGTTTTTTTACAGAACCCTGCCCGACTGAAAGTAATTTTTAGGGGAGCAACTCGCAGTTTCACCAGCGAAATACAGGCCAAAAATTACCTTAAAGAAATTTCAGAGACTGCAAAAGATAATACCGGAAAATGACCAAGAACTAAATTTTCTCTTAGGATGTGGACTGGATAATAAGTTTCAATTCTTCTCAATATTGGGTATAGAACCTTTTTTTTAATTTTTATTTTTTTTTCCTCATAGACTCTCTCCCAATCTAACCATAATATTCACGCGGGGCTGGGGGGGGGAGCGCACTGAGGCGTACTGGTCAATGGACGCCCACACCTGGATCCGGCTGGACCCAGGATGCCTCAAGGGGAGAGGGGAGGGGGACGGGCACAGGACAGAATACAGGGAAAAGGACTGGGACATATCAAAACAAGGAAATTACACAAAAGGAACTCAGGATACATGTAAGGGAAAGAAGGACTGCATATAAGTTTAAAGAGTTAATTTTGGCTAGACTAATCAGCTGGATCTGGCAAAAACTAGTTGAAAACCTAAAGGCAAAGACAATGGCACTAGCAGCAAAGATGGTATCGAGGGTAGAAAATACATTTTATCTCTTTGGTTTAAAAGGCTCAGGAATAATAAAGATTAAGGATGAGCTCAAAAGTTAAGGTGTTAACAATGAATGTATGTGGGCTGAATGATAGGCTGAAAAGGCAAAAGGTAGCTCTATTAATTAAAAACACCCAGGCAGAATTTATGTTTACAAGAGACACACATAGAAGGCAATAAGCCTTTCTTGTTGGAACAATTGGGGCTGCGCGTGCTGGTATATTCAAAACATGGGGCAAAGGTCAGGGGAGTGGCCATACTAACTAAACTACCTAACGTTAGCACTAGGAAGAAATTAGAAGATCCTTGCGGCAGGTGGGCCCTGATTGAGTGTCTGATTGGAGAAGACTGGATTACTTTAGGGTCCGTCTATGGGTCAACGGAGTATGACCCTGAAGTATTCGAGTTCCTAGATATAGAACTGGCTACCTGGGCACCAAGAGTGATCCTCGCAGGAGACTTCAACATCGACGGGGCATCAGGTTTGGGACTGAATAATAGAGGCCTATACCAAGGAAGGAAAAAGAGGATGTGTAGAGCAATCCGAAGTATGGCCAGTAACAACGCCTTTATAGATGTCTGGGAAGAGCTTAAAGCGGGCGAGGACGGCTTCACTTACTACTCGGCCCCCCCATAGGAAGTGCGTCCGTCTGGATTACTTCTTCAACTCCAGGTTACCCTCAAATACCCTCACGATAGTGAGGCTACCCCGTATTCTGTCTGATCACAACCCTCTATTATTGACAATAACGGGCAGTGGGCTTAAAAGACAGGTTAAATCATGGACATTTGAAAGAGAACTCCTGACGGATATAGACTACATTACACACATGCACGTTTGGATAAAGAGCTTCTGGGATATCAATAGAGGGAGTACTAATCCAGGAAATGATTGGGATACCTTTAAAGCCCGGGTGCGAGGTGAAACACTGAGCTTTAGTCTAGCCAATTAGAAAAAGGAGAAAGCCAAGGTATATCGGGTAAACAGCGACCTGTTGAAAGCAGAGCAGAGACTTGAACAGGCTATTACTGAGGGGCGGGAGCTGGAACAATATTTAATGAAGACCATGATGGCTAAAGCAGAAGCAGAAGAGAGTATAGCAATAAAATCAGCTAAGATGTACAATGCTAAGAGAGAGCAATGCTATGAATATAGTGAAAGGGTAGGGCGGACATTTGCAACACGCACGAGACAGAGGATGGCAAAAGGGGAAATTAAAGAGATAAGAGACAGCGGGGGTAATATGGTTTCAGATAGGGAAGGTATCCTCGAGGTCTTTAGGGAGTTCTATTGCAAGCTTTATGAGGAGGAGCAGGACAGGGATCCTGCCGATATTCAGAGGTACCTGCAAGACCTACCAATTGAAACCCTACAGGAGATAGATAGGGACTCTCTCGAGACCTGCTTAGAGGCAGAAGAAATTAAGGAGGCTATGCTCAGTTTGCCTTCTGGCAAGGCTGCCGGGCCGGATTTGATACCCGGGGAATTCTACAAAGTGTTTTTTGCATCAATTATCTCAGAGCTAGTTAAGACACTTAGAGAGGCACAGTTGGGGCATTCTATACCAGCCAGCTGGGCAGGGGCAGATATTGTTGTAATCCTTAAAAAAGGGAAACCCCCCGCAGAGCCCGGATCATACCGCCCGATTACACTGATTAATGCTGACCTAAAAATCTTCTCTAAAACATTAGCGAACAGACTTGCTAGGGTAACAGAGCAATTAGTAAGCATTAATCAGCATGGCTTTATTCCACATAGAGGAACTACACTCCATGTTAGAAAAATGATCACGCTATTTGATGTAAAAGGGGCGGAGGAGAAACCTATGGCAGCTATGTTACTAGATGCCGAAAAGGCCTTCGACCGCGTGGCATGGGAATTTCTGTGGGCAGTGCTAAGGAAAGGGAGAATTGGAGAAGGATTTATAAAATCGATACAATCATTGTATGTAGGACCAACGGCGTGTGTAAGGGTGAACTACCCCATTTATAATTACACGGGGCACACGACAGGGGTGCCCATGCTCACCCCTGCTCTTTGCACTTTACATAGACCCACTAATTAAGAAACTGGAGCTAAATGATGGAATTAGGCCGCTAGATACTAAGATGGGACTAATTAAGGTTCTAGCATACGCAGATGATATCGCGATTATCACACCCTCACCAGCAGAGGCCATCAGTAAAATAGAACAGGAGGCGGAGCAATTCGGGCAGGTCGCGGGGTATGCACTAAATAAAACTAAGACACAAATTATAAAGAACACATACGCAACATGCACAGATTCACGGGTGGTGGCTGAGGGGGTTTACTTAGGAATAACTATCACTGCTGACCTGGGTAATTTAGTGGACTTAAATACTTCCCCTATCATCGCGAAAGCGAAGACGGATTTGGATAGGATACATAACTTGCATATGTCCATAGTTGGCAGGGTAAACTATATCAAAATGAATCTCCTCCCGAAATTTCTATATATTTTTAGAACTATACCTCTATTTTTTAACCCACTTTTGTTTAGTAGAATAGAGCTCATAATAAACCGGGTTATTTGGTCACAGAGTAAAACAAGAAGGGCACTAACATTTATGGCATTACCAAGAGAGAGGGGGGGGGTGGGCACTACCGGATCTGAGACTTTATTACTGGGCAGCAGTGCTGCAGCAAATAACGGGCATCATTGGTGCAGCCGAGATGGAAGGAGAATTCTATACCGGCTCGTTAGAGATATACGGTTTGATTTTAGGTGAGGAGGCACAGAATGTATTCCTGAGATACACTGAACCGAGCTACTTTAAGAGGACCAGATTCAAGACCCTGGAGGCAGCTTATAAGGTGTGGAAGGCGTTTAAAAAGAGCTTTGGACTGGGTAGATACCATGCATATACTAGGTTAGGGAACAACCCCACATTACCCCCAGAGATTTTTGCTGATACTGTTTTCAAGGAATGGGGACGGTTAGGAGTGAAAAGAATGGGGGATTTGATAGGCCCGCTAGGAGTGCGCCAATTCTCAGAGATACAGAGAAAATTTGGGCTCAGTACAAGGACGTTTTTTAAATATTTACAGATAAGAAGCTTATTGGCTGGAAAGAGAGGAGGACCTCTAGGATTTGGAGACAATACAATATTACAAGTAATAGAAGGGGGACACGGCTGTATGATAAAAAGGTTCTATGCTGAACTTATAGCACACAGGGGAGATGACCTGGGTAAATTTTAAGCAAAATGGATTGATGCGCTAGGGATTACGGAGGGGATCTTTGAGAAGTCATTGCAGATGGGACAGGGGGTTCTCCGCTCTTCTTCATTGCAAGCCCAGCACTATAAGACCTTGTACAAGCTATACTACACCCCAGCCAGAATTGCACAGTGGGGGGGCACACAAGGGATAACATGCCTAAGATTTGATAGCCAGGAGGGAGACATAGTCCACATGTTCGGCGAATGCCCCAACCTGGTCCCTCTGATAAAAGAAATCGAAGGGTTTTTAGATCGATCGCTGAATTGTAAGTCAACGATGACATCCGAAGTAATATTAATGGGACTGGACGGGACTGGAGAGCAATCACAGTTTGAGAACTTTTTGTTTGTAGCCATGGCAGTATTTCGTCTATGCATAGCTTCAGCATGGCGAGATAAGCACCCCCCCACTATGCAGCAATGGTTGGCCAGGCTTTTACATATATACAACATGGAAAAAGCGTTATACGCCAGAAAAGGGAAGAAGGGCAGATCCCTCGGTCTGCAGATCTGGAAACCAATAACAGATTGGAAGAATAGGGTGGCAGGAAACATAGAATTTCCATAGGGCCTCAAGTCGGGTGTGTAATGAAAATCAGGAATACTAATCAAGCTGTAGCCATGGGGTTATGTTTAGTTGTTTGCCCTACTTGTTTTTTTCTTTTCTTCTTTCCAGCTGTTTTGATTGATGTTCTAGCTTACCCAGTATAATTTGAAAGGCAGAGTTCTTGTAACCTGAGATATAGAAATGTTGTGGAAAAAATCAAAATTTGATTGTATTTTTTTTGTTGCATTTTTCATGTCCTGTGCTGGGGCGGAAGGGGGGAGGAGTTAGGGGAATAAACGTTGTAAAAAAATTTCGTATAAAAATATTTTTTTTTTTAAAAAGGAGGCTGTGAACATACTCTCTATAAGGGTTTACAGTTACCCTAATATTACCCCATGTGAGAGTAAGCTTTTACAGTTTGAAGAACTCTGCAGTGGTGGCTGGCACAGGTAGGAGTGGTAGGGCGGTCGGGCGGGGCGTCTTGGGGGGGGCTGAAAGTCAACAGATAACAGGTTATTCAAAATTAAATAAAAAATAAATAAAACCAATTACCTTGGGCTCAAATCCGGCGAGCGCAAGGTATGTGGTTTTATTTATTTATTTAATTAATTTTAACTAACCCTTTGTCTGTCAACTGCCACCCCGCCCCCTCCCACCACTCTTACCTGTGACGGCTGCTACTGGAATTCTGATCCTGTATTACACACAGCTTACCTCGCGAATTGGCTGGTTTGCTTGAACTTCTCCAGCTGCCTCCTGGCTGCAGCCACACCACTCAGTTCTGCCCTTCCAGGAGCCTCCTCAAAGTTCCAAACTCAATCACAGAGTGAAGGGCAGCTTGTTCCAAGTGAAAAGATAGCTGCACCTTGATTTCTGTCACCTGATGTAACCACACCCATCACTGATGAAACCTTTTATAGATACTTGGCATGGTGGCAATCTGATACCATCTCTTTTTACATGTTTGCCTTGAAGAAAACCTTTCCCTAGGAGCATGTGTCTGCAGACAGTTGTTAGTTTCTGAGTTTCTGTAGAAGTTGAGAGTTATTGCTAGCCCTCAAGCTGATAACTGAGTGAGTGTGCCCCAGGGAATGGAGGGACATGTGTCTATGGCAACAGAGAGGAGGGCACCCGATGTGTACCTCTTTAGAGTCTGCTGTGAGTAACAGTGCATGCTAGTAGCTGGCTGGGTCGCTGCCATCATGAAGTATCTCCGTGTTTTTGAAGTGAGGATGTTTGGCCCTTTGTGTACTAAGAACATGAGGGCATGGAATGGTGAAGCTACCCTAGTGTATGGTGACCAAAGTTCCATTACAGAGGGCGATGCCCACAACATGCCCCTTTCCTGTGGGATTTATTACAAGTCGCAAAATGCACATTCTGAGTTGGTAAGACATTTACGATATGCAATGTGCCTTTTATACACTGCAAACTGTATTTTTGCTCCCACAAACCTCTGAATTTGCAAATTGCAGGCTTTGTGATGACAAAAATGTTTTATACATCATGCCCTTCATTCCCAATGTTTTAAAGTTGAGATTGCTGTACACTGGAGATAAAATTACCACTGCTCCTAGGGTAAGTTTCTGACTGACTGGGCAGCACTTACACCCCTCTGTGCTTCCCTCCATTCCTGTGAGTTCTCCTTTGTTTCTGCTTTTGACGCGGTTGTGGAGCAACTGGTCCGTAAGGACCACTTACACTGACTGCAAGTCAGAAGACTCTATGTGTGCCCAGAGATTAAGGTGACCCTCCATTGGCCTTCAAAATTCTAGACTTGAGAGGGTAAACCAGGAAATCCAGCAGCAGGCTATGGAGGATCCTAACATCATTGTGATATGTGATGCTTACTGCATCTTCTTCTGAAATGAGTTCAGAGGCTCAGCAGACAGGGCCCCTTTCCCATTATTTATTTTCTCTCTGACTTACCATGTTCTTGAACATCAGGGGCCCTATTATGTACAGGGCTCACTTTCCTGTTTGGGGCCTGACACACCTTAACACATGGGTGCACCAAGTGCAAAAAGGGAAAGTGTGCCTATTACATAGAATGTGGTGCCCCAGGGCAGCAGCGAACTCACTCTGCCCTGGTAAAGCGCATTCATGTGAAAAACGGAGCGGCTGCTTTAAAGTCGCTCCATGTTTTCACAGTGCAGGCGCCATACGCCTACACTTTTAAAGGGGATTAGAGATCCCCTTGCAGGCGGGTACAGTTATTGACTGCACCCACCTGCAAGGGGATGTCTAGGGAGGGTCCATGGGACCCCCTTTCCCCCTCCAGAGGGCTGCTCTCAGGGGGCACACTCACAGTGTGCCACCTTGTGGGTGGCGTACTGTCAGTGTACCTCCTGACAGCTTCTTTGCCTCTTCACCCGCTTCTGTAATAGGCCGTGGGCACAGAGGCAAAGGGATTCTCTTATTTGCTTGGGGCACGCCCCCATGCAAATGACGGAACGCCCCCTGAAGTTAGTGCTTTATGTGCGCCTGCGCTATCGGTATCCCAGAAGGGGCCACACAAGCGTCTGCTGCCCCTTCTGTAATGCCAAAGAACCCCGGGGCATGCACATCGGGCACAAACGCCTGTTGCACCTCCCCGGGCACTTCTTTATGTAATACGGCCCCGGGTGCATTGGTTTTGCATTAGCAATTGTGAACATTGCAATATGGGCTCATGGGAGATAGTTTGTAATCAATAAACAAGACAAGAGTGTTCCAAGGTAGTAACGAACCACCATTTAGGAGCAAATAAACGCCTTCACTTAAGGTGTTAAGGAAAGCCCTCACTCACCACCTAGTGATGACATGCTTCATCATCGGGCCCCACAAAAAAGACCTAGCGTCTCTTTTGTGTGCTTCAACGCCAGATCTACTGCGGAGCGGGTTGGTGGGTTAAGGCAGTGTTGTGCAAAGAAAATTAAGTGAGTGGTGAGAGGTTAAAAAGGAGTCAGTAATGTATCAAAAATGACTTTATTATGACGATCACTAAGGACTTAAAGATAAAATTATGTGTAGGAAATTCGTCCACAATTAATTAAGTGGTAGTTTCCTAAAATCAGTCAACATGTTTCAGCCACGAAACTGTATGAATTTACCTGGCATTCATCAGGACTCGGTGTGAAATAAAACCCTGGCGGTATGGACTCTCTAAGGCCCACGCTTACCTAGGCGCGTGAAAGTGAAAAATACAGAGTGAAAAAAGTGCAAACAAAATTAGGAAGAAAAATTGTCTTCCTAATTACTCCTGGTTTAGGAGGCTTCCGAACTTTCGGTTTCTACACTTTTAAGGTGTAAAGGATTCACACCATGGGTCACAGGAGGGGGGTGGGAACGTAATTGGCACACCGCCCTTGACGCTCGGCACCTGTTGTATACCTGCAGCGACCCTCCACTGGACCCCGAAGATGTTGACTGATTTTAGGAAACTACCACTTAATTATTTGTGGACGAATTAGGTGGTGAGTGAGGGCTTTCCTTAACGCCTTAAGTGAAGGCGTTTATTTGCTCCTAAATGGTGGTTCGTTACTACCTTGGAACACTCTTGTCTTGTTTATTGATTTATACTGGGGTGTAAGAGTGTCCCACTAGTCTCCCTGCCTCTCTTCTTGTTTTGAGATAGTTTGTAATCACCAGCTCAGAGCAAATATCAGGATACTCAAGGGAAAGAACTGGTGTAGAGATGTCTCATGTTTAAAAGAGGTCGCCAATAAAATATTGTAACCCACTAAAACATGAAACAATAACATAAGAAAGTGTGACATTAAGAAGTGTGACAATAATTTGAAATTCAGTCCGTGCCTTATTGGTGGATACTGATTCTCTGTTAACAGCGAGCAGTGAGTTGAACCAGAATTAAATACCCTAACAACCAAGGGAGTAGTTTGATATGACATTTAAAAATCTCCAGGTTGTGTCCATAATATTTAGAGTGGAGAAGGGGTAAACTCTGTAGTATATGATTTTCATGCGTCTATGGCATATTAATATCGAGTAGCATTATTAAAGGAACAATGAGGATTGATGAGCTGTAATCAACAATGCTTAATTATTATAATACTTTTTGGTTCTTTTAATCACCACAGCTATATGGTATTTCTTAACTGTCTTGTTACTGGGTGTGTATCTGTACCTACCTGCCTTTCCTTTAAGTGTCTTCAAGACAGCACGTAAAACTTTTAGATGCATAGATAATTATGTTGAATAATATTTCTCAGGTAAATTTACTGAAATTAGCAATTAAAGGAAAAATGTTGCTTCGAGGACATACTATTGTCTTCCAAAATAATGGTGACGCACAAATAGAGCAGCAAAAATATTGAGGTACTAAATATTGGGTTTACATACTTACAATGTAAACTACAAAAATTTAATCTACAAAATATCGTGGAGATAAAGATCCAAATTATATGGGTAAGTGCATATATTTACAAATATTTAAAAGTATAATGAAAAATCATTAATGTCATTCTATATATATTCATACATACATATATAAATATATAGATAGCTAGATATACATATATATATATATATAGTAAAATAATTTGAAAATAAAGTAACAATAGGTCATATTTTTAAGCATAATGCTTAAAATATATTTTAAAAAAGAAATAAATATATAACTAAATACAAATAATTTTCTGCGAAACTAAAAAATATTCATAATTAAAACACTTTAAAAACAAAATGAATGTAATTAGCATTCATAAAAAATGAAAACTATTTAAAATGATAAAATACACTTAAATGATTAAAATAACATTTAAAAACACATTATTACAATTAGTAAATAAAGCATAAGCTTTAAATGACATTCGAAATGTATTGTAAAACAAAATCAGAAAGATATATTTTATCAACAAAAAGATAACAACAGAAGAAAAAATGTAAAACATCAACAAAGCAAAAATACAACAATTAATAAAAATAGATACATCTCCAACAAAAAGTTAAAATATCTTCTAAAATCGCTAGAGGTAGAGCTCTCAAATGCCGCGGCTATCCTCCCGACCCAACATATGCCGACAAACGCGGCCCCTATGACAACAGAGAGTATTAAGGCAAAAAATAAAGCGAACTGGGACACTTTTGAATTATATGACCAGGTCGAGATCGCCAAAACACTTTCGGAAATCAGACCGAACAACCACTATCATGACCCTTTACCGGCAAAGTGTGTAAGAGAAATCAGCCACATCCTGGTCCCAATCTGGACCAAAATAATAAACGCGTCACTTGCACAAGGGATCCTCCCAGACTGCCTAAAATCAGGACAAGTAGTGCCAATAATAAAAAAAACGACAGCAGACACAACAGATCCGAATAACTATCGTCCAGTAACCAACATCCCTTTATTGGCCAAACTTATTGAGAAATGCGTGCAGAGCCAATTGAATCAACACATCACCAAGTTCTCCTTACTAGACGAATGCCAATCAGGTTTCAGAGCAGGGCATAGCACGGAAACAGCGATCCTGCACATTGTCGATGACGCGCTACAAGCCCTAGACCAAAAGCAAGCTTGCCTACTGATTCTTTTAGACCTATCAGCTGCATTTGACACGGTAAATCATGAAGCATTACTGTCCAGACTACAGGACAGGATGGGATTGTCCGGAAATGTGCTGAAATGGTTCAATTCTTTCCTAAGCAACAGAACACAACGATTCCTGGTTAACCAAGCAATCTCACCCTCATGTCCTAATACAATTGGGGTCCCGCAAGGCTCAACGCTATCCCCAGATCTATTCAACCTATATGTCGAACCTCTTACAGACATTCTACGGAAATCACAGATTTCCTACCACATGTATGCAGACGACACGCAAATATACCTGAAGATTGCCAATCTTGAGGACATTGACATAATGAATGAGACACTAAAGATGGCTCTGGAATGGTTAACCTCTAATCATCTGAAACTAAATGCCCATTAAAACAGAATTCTTGCTAATTTCACCACCAAGGAGCAACTCTGAAATAAAGGAATGGACTAAACTGCTGACGGCACTAAACTGCACCCCAACGCCAGTCAACTCAGCTAAATCACTAGGAATTACGTTAGATGAAAATCTCGACATGAAAGCCCACATTAATTCAATGGCGAAAAGTGCCCGCTTCCACCTGAGTTACTTAAGAAAATTAAAACCATTCATCTCGGAAGCAGATTTAAAATGGCTATTCAATCTCTAGTTATATCAAGGATCGAATATGGTTGCTCCACATTAGCCGGCCTACCAAAAACATCCACAGCACCACTAAAAGCCTGTCTCAACGCAGCGGCAAGACTCATCACTGGGTCTAGGAAATTTGATCATATATCTCCTCACTTGAAAGCACTAAATTGGCTACCTTATGAGGCTAGAATTCAAATGAAGATAGCATGCATTACCCACAAAGCGGTGCACTATAACACACCAAGATATCTAGCCAAGAAAATCAAGCTATCGGGAGGAAACAGACCAACCAGAAGTGCCAAGGAGCTATTGTTGCGGCCAGCCATCTTCCGAAAGAAAAAGTCTTATGACCGATCTTTCTCTGGAGCTGCCCCTAGAGTCTGGAACTCTCTCCCTCCAAGTATCAGGAAGATTCAAAATACTGTTCAATTCAAACGGGAATTGAAAAGCCATATGTTGAAGAAATACCTTGATTAGGGAAGCGAACGGAACTCTAGGACGAATATTCCTATTCAGATGAAGGGCGGCCATCTTCATGATCAATATCATTGATAAGTGACTGACTCCACCCACAAGCCTGAACTGAACTTTGTCCTCACTGCCATCACCTTACTAGATGAACCGATAACTGTTCCATAGCAGAAAACTATATAACCTCTACCTCTTCTTTTTATCGATATAGATAGGGATATAAGCTAAGACTTATCCACCTTTTATTGCTAATTGCACATGCGTTTGGAATATATATATTTATGCACCCCCTCATAGCCATAAGTTCTTCTACCTCATATCTGTTTTGTTTCATAATTGTTATTGTACTGCCAATTTGTAACCGACCTCAATGTTAAGCGCTCTGATACCCTTGGGTCTTGTTCGCGCTATATAAAACACTATAATAAATAAATAAATAAATGCTACATCCAAAGTAACAAACATAACAAAATAAAAATAAACATCAAACAAAATTAAGCTTCAGGGAAACAAAAATGAAATTAAAAACATATACAAATTAAACCAAAAACTAAAAAGAGTTTGTCACTCAGCGGGGGGCAAGATGGCCGCCGAAGCGCTGTAGGAGTAAGTCGCACTCCGACCCCTCTCCGACCTAAGACTAGTCCCAGGCAGAAGATGGACTTGTGAAAAGCAGGATGCAATTTATCTTTTGTTGGACAAAGGGCCAGCAAGGAGGAGACAACAGATCGAATTCGAAGAAGTGCAACAGTGTGTTTTGCAGTCTCGCGCACATTTTTCGAAAAGTGAAGACACTGTCTGCTTCGCTGTTTAAAGCATTTCAGGAGGAGATGGCGTTCCGAGGAAAAGACAAACAGCAGCAGCCCATACCCAGCGGGTTAAATAAAGACGCATGCCAGAAAGAAGCCGGGAGATCGGGCACCATCCCGAAAACTAAAATGCCACCTCCTGCTAAGCGCTCGACTCCCACTGTATCTACAGCGACCAAAGCCCAACAGCGCAAGCTGGAGAGAGCCAGTGAGAAGGAGAAAGAGCTCAAGCAGGGCAAAGACACACGAAGCGGCAGCAGTAATCAATCGGCGCGGGACCTCTCAGATAAGAAGAAGAGTGAGAAAGACCCCACTTACCGGCAGCCTTCCGTATCAGAAGTCTTCAGTGTCAAAACAGCTCTGGGGTCAGGATCTGTCATGGAAAATCCGCCGAGCACGGCAACCCGGCCGTCCGATAGATCAGGCAGCAACGTCCTCGAGGACGTATCTGGAAGCGTCGCCAGGCAACCGGTATACACAGAACTCACGCTTCCTGCGGAGCTCCCGATCGCGAGTATGACGGACAGCGCTGGGCGAGAGCTGGAACAGGGGTGTCAAGACGAGTGGAGTGATGCCGAGAGAAAGGTGAGAGAGGCTGCTGGCGGGGCAGAGGTACTGAATGCTGGTCAAATGCTAGACGCCCTCAGAGAGGTGGAGGCAGAGATGATCGAGGAGCAAGCCCAACTACAAGGAGATAAAGCTACAAAGAGGGGGGGTGGAGCGAGCCCTAGACCACAGAAAGAACAGGCAGAGGCGGACTTCACGGAGGGAGCCGAGGGGGACAGGTTCTTCTCGGTCCCTGAAGAGTCTGAATCAACGATAGCAAGCAGCGACGAGGAGAGAGACACTTCAGATTTGAGCTTGAGTTCTGGAGACAGTGGCGGCTCCAGGGGTAGAGGTACTCAAAAAAGGCGCAAGATGGCATTCAGAAGGACAGGTTCCCCCCTAAGTACATATAAGAACACACATAAGAAACTGCTATGGGACTATTCTGCTACCTCTAAGATGTATAAAGAGGATGGTCAAGAAGTTCAAAGTGAAGGAGGTAAATTGGATATAATGTTTGCCACACTAAAACAGATGCAAACAGAAGCTAGAGCTGAAAGCCGGAGAGCTAGGCACGATACCAAAAAAATCCAAGCGTCAATCAGGAAAATAAATAAAAAATTTGAGGAAGTTGAGGAGAAGAGAGAACTGGTAGACTAGAGGATGAAGTTACAGACTGGCAGACATCTCGAGAGGAGCAGACAAAGATCGTGGAGGATTTACAATGGAAGGTGGAGGATTTGGAAAACCGCCAGAGGCGTAACAACGCCAGACTCCTTGGCATTGAGGAAGGTGTGGAGGGGCAAGACCCCAGAGGTTTCGTTATCAAGCTGCTAAAAGGGGCCTTCCCGGAGGTGCCACGGCATTGGGAGCAAGAAGTACAGAGAGCCCATAGGTTCCCGCTCACAGTAAAGAAAAGGCGAGAAGGGGGTACGGACGCACTTCCAAGGGCCATGTTAGTATTCTTTGGAATTATTTTAGCAAGACAAGAACTGATGGAGAAAGCTAGACCTGACTCTAGGAAGACTGTTGAAGGAATAACATTTTTCGCTAGACCAGACTTCTGTCATGTAACAGTTGAGAGGCGATGGAGACTCAGACAATTGATTGCAGCATTTCAGGGTCAAGGGGCAGAGGCTTACTTAATGTTCCCGGCAAAACTAAAAGTCATCTCCGCAGGCCGAACAAGAATGTTCTTCTCAGAGATTAAAGCAGGGGAATTCTTGGCAGAATTAACAGAACAAGGGGGAGCTAGGAAGAAGTAAAAAGGAAATTACAAAGAGAGAAAAAAGAGAAGGTTCATGGGAGAAATAATCAGCTTAATGAGCCTGGTAGTTAGGAATAACAATGAGTGGAGGAGTGTTGAGGGGAGGAGAGGGGGGCGACACTACAACGCTCAGTGGTCACGCATAGGTCAGGAGTGACCTATTTGTCGCAGGGGGGGGTGGGTCAGCAGAATGGGAGGGGGGGGAAGGAAAGGGGGGGTGGGGGGGGCAATGGCACTGGTGATGGTTGGTGTAGCAATACAGTACAGATTTGTAAAATATAGAAGGGAGAGAGAAAATGGGTGGATAACATTTGAAGAGATGGTAAAAGTAAAAAATGAGTAATGGCAGTCAGGATAATCACGATTAACATTTGTGGTCTAAATAACGGAGAGAAAAGACAAAAACTAACTGCACTGCTACGATTCTGGAGAATTGACATAATTTGTCTACAGGAAACGCATGTAGCTGCCAAAGACAAGTTTATGCTGGATCAAATGGGATTTGAGGTTCTTGCTTATACAGGACAGGAAGGGAGAAGTAAGGGAGTGGCAGTCTTGGCTAGGAAAGGCATTGTAAAAATTACAAAGAAAAAGGAGGACCGGGATGGGAGATGGGTGATACTAGATATGGAAACTATGGCAGGAAGATTTACACTTACTTCAGTGTATGGGTCAAATGATGATGAACCTGAATTAATTGAGTTTATGGATGGAGAATTAGCATTGTGGCCAGAACCTGTGATATGCTGTGGGGATTTTAACATTAATGGTTTGAATGGTCTAACTGATAAGGGTGGGGGAAGATACCGAGGGAGGAAAAAAAAGACATACAAAGCTGTACAAAATCTTGTCCGACATAATGCGCTGGTGGACATGTGGGCGGAAAAAAACCCAATAGGTACAGGAAGTACTTTCTACTCAGCCCCACATAAAACAATTGCCAGACTGGATTACTTCTTTATATCTAGCTCACTTGTAGGAGGAGCCATAATAGAACGACTTCCCAGAATAGTGTCAGACCATAATCCGCTGGTCCTAAATATGTCAGTGCCTAAAAGTAAGGACAGGTCAATGACCACATGGACATTTGAACGGGGGTTGCTGAAGGAGAAGGAATACATTACAAGAATGCAAGATTGGATAACACAATTCTGGGACATGAATAGGTATTCGGCTTCAGCGGATATGGTATGGGATAGTTTTAAAGCAGGAGTGAGGGAGGAGACACTAAGTTATACACTATTAAGAAGAAAGAGGGAAAAGGAGAAGATGGAAGAGGAGATCAGAGCTCTGGTGGAACTAGAAGAGGGCCTAGTGGATGCAGTAGGTAGACAAGAACCTATTGAGCAGATTCTGCTGGCTTTGGAAGTACAGAAGGCAGAAGCAGGCACTACATTGGCGCAGAAAACAGCAGGGAATTATCTAGCAAAAAAAGAAAAATGCTATGAATTTAATGAGAGGGTGGGACACCTCCTGGCAATTAGGACCAGGCAAACACTAGCAGCAGGGGAGATAAAAGAAATCAAGGATAGCACAGGGACAACTGTTAATAAGGTAGAGGAGGTACAGGAGGTGTTTAGAAGGTTTTACGAGGTCTTATACGAACAAGACACAAATAACGCAAATCTAGAGACAGAAACTATGGAATATTTGTCACAAGTATCACAGGTAGGGTTAAGCATAGAGGAGAGGGATAAGTTAGATGGGCAGCTAACTGTCCAGGAGGTAAGGGATGCGGCATTCAGTCTCTCCTCTGGCAAAGCAACAGGACAAGACCAGATACCTGCAGAGTTCTACAAGACCTTTTGGGATGTGTTAGCTAAGGACATGTGGGCAATCTGTTGTTTGGCACAGGGGGGAAGAATAGTCCCACAATCTTGGGCCGGCGCGGATATCATAGTGATACTCAAAAAAGACAAACCTCCAACGGAACCGGGCTCATATAGGCCAATAACGCTGCTAAATGCGGATGCAAAGATATTTTCTAAATCACTAGCTAACAGGCTGAGCAAGGTTATAGAGGGGGTGGTATCTCCAGCGCAACATGGCTTTATACCTGGCAAAGGGACTACCCAACATACTAGGCAGATGATTACCATCTTAGATGCAGCGGAGGCTGCAGGAGACCCTGTCGCGGCTATTTTTTTGGATGCCGAGAAGGCTTTTGACAGGGTCTCCTGGGCTTATCTATGGAAAGCCATGAAATGGGCAGGTATAGGCAAAGGTTATATAACAGCAATCCAGGCACTCTATAAACAACCCTTAGCCAGGATAAGAATTAATAAATCATACTCAAAGGCTGTACAGATTAGACGAGGGACTAGGCAGGGTTGCCCGTCTCACCTTTATTATGTGCCTTATATCTGGACCCGTTTCTAAGAAGGCTCACACATAATAACAGGATCCCCCCAGTTATACTGCACGAGAAGGATTACAAACTATTCGCTTACGCAGATGACGTGGCTATTACAACACCAGCACCGGAGGGGGCTCTGATTGAAATAGAACAGGAGGCAAGGAAGTTCGGCGAGGTCTCAGGGTATCTAATAAATAGAGGAAAGACACAAGTAGTACGGAATAGATATACAACATTTGAAGACACAAGAGTAGTTTCAGAAGCAATGTACTTGGGAGTCAGGGTGACCGCGGACTTAGAGAAACTAGTAGAGATTAACATGGAACCACTGCTAGGGAAGGTTAAAAGAAATATGGAAAGAGTCAATAATCTACATTTGACACTAATGGGCCGTATCAATTTTATTAAAATGGTCACTTTCCCAAAATTTTTATATTTTTTTAGAGCAATTCCCTTATATTTTGATGGCACATGGTTTAATAGAATAGAAACAACAGTGAATAGATTAATCTGGGCACAGGGGAAGACACGTCGGGCGTATCGATTTTTGACACTATCAAGAGAGAAGGGAGGTTGGGGGGCACCGGATTTTAGATTTTATTATTGGGCGGCAGCTCTCCAATATTCTAAGGGGTTATTAGGAGGAAGTGACCAACAGGGTGAGAGAGCATGCCCAGCGAATGTTTACGAAGCAATTTTGGGAAAGGCGGCAGAGAACGCCTTAGTAACAACAGTGGATTTTGCCTATTTTAAACATACGAGGTTTAAGACTCTGAGCGCGGTATATAAAATATGGAGGGCAATTAAAAAAAAGTTAGGATTGGGAAGGTATAATAGATACCTGAGGCTGTACACGAATAACGAGCTACCTGCAGAGATCTTTAGGGATGCAGTCATGAAAGAGTGGGACGGCAGGGGGATCAAGAAATTAGGAGACTTATTGGATGTAAAAGGAGGGTTCTTATTGTTCCAAGATATCCAATACAAATTTAAAATATCTGGGAATAGTTTCTTTAAATATTTACAAGTGAGGAGCTACTTTCATACAAAACGGGGGGGACAGCAGGACTGACAAACTGTAGGATAATGGACTACTAGGGGAGCAGTCTACAGTGTTCGATTAGACAATTGTACGCAGAACTACAGGAATATAAAACAGATTATAGAGCGAAATATGGCAATAAATGGATGGAACAAATAAGGGCTCATCCTGAAGCTCTTCAAGCCTCATTAGACCTAGGCCGATCTGTCCTGTGCTCAGCAACGCTACAAACCCAACACTACAAAACAGTTTATTCGCTATATCATACACCCGCTAGAATTGCCCAGTGGGGGGGAAGTACTGGAATAACGTGTCCACGTTGCAACTCAACAAGCGCCAATATTACTCATATGTTTTCACAATGTCCACAACTTTACACTCTAAAATTGGCAATAGAGGAATTTTTGGAGAGATCTCTGGGGTTAAAGTCTAAATTAACAGATGAGCTGATAATATTAGGTATTAGTATAGGAGATAATAATGTATATCCAGAATTTATGTTTATGGTTACAGCAGTTTTTAGGATCATTATTGCAAAAGACTGGATGGATAAATCGGCACCGACATTCCAGACATGGATAGCAAGGCTACTCTCCACATATAATCTGGAGAAAGCTATCTATGATAGGAAAGGCAGAAGGGCAAGGGCATTGGGTGGTAGGATTTGGTTACCCATTGAGCAATGGAAGAATAGGAAGAATTAAAAGTACATGAGGTCTGTTTTTTTTTTTTTTTTCTTTTTTTCTTTTCTCTGTGTTTTCGTTCTTCTTTCTCCCTGAAGATTGTCGATGTATAACTTTGTAAAATCAAATCTGTACTGGAAAAAAAAAATTGTATTGGACTCATCAGAAAAATTGTGGGGAAAATTGAATAAAAATATTTAACAAAAAAAAAAACAAATTAAACCAAAAACATATATAAAATAAAATTAACTTTCCTAATTCACCCCCAATTTTTTTTTTAATGTTACATGTTGAAAAATTGAATTTACTACTCCCTCTTCAACCTAAAAAACAGCTGGGAAACTATTGCACTTCAGAAGGATAAACTGTACTATTACCATTCTAACCTAAGTGTTGGACTTATGGAGTGTCAATCAGATCAACTATTCCCACTCCACCCTAAGCAACAGTAGGGAAAGCGTTGTACTTTGGAGGGGTTCGATTTATTATTCCCACTTCAACCTGATTAACAGTAGGGAAAGCATTGGACCTTGGAGGGATCAGATTTATGATTCTTATTCCAGCCTATTTAACAGTAGGTAAAATTCTGGATTTTGGGGAGGGGGTGGTCAGATATACTATTCCAACTCCAACCTAAACAACTGTGGAAAAAATGTTGAAACAATAAATAAAAATTATTATAAAATATATTTAAATAAGAATACCAGTATAAATTAATAAAAAATGTCTTAAAATCAAAAATAAAATTTAAATTTTAAAAAGCAATTTCCATAAACAACTAATCACTCTACACAAGTACATTAAACAATATCTAAAAAGTTACTTATTACAAATATTTCCAATAAAATGACTTCAATCCCTTACTCTACTTCAATCCCTGCAGTTCACAATGAAAGGTGAAATGATACAAAACAATTATATAAACCACACAGAAAATTCAAGAACATAATAAATTACAATAAAAACACTTACCGCCCTACTTTTTTGTAAAACAGATTTTAATGGTTTGCATCTTCTTCCAACAGTTATCTCTAATACATTAATCTTCTCTTCGAGTACTTGTCATAGACACAACAGTTGTTATAATCCCACCCCACAATGCCCACCCACCACCATCTGTCATGTCCCTCGTCTACATAACACATGTCGGAGTTATAATGAAAAGGAAATCATCGCAGAGTGATCCTTTCTGGAGATCCATCAAATTGTTCTTCCGGTGGTGTCCTATCGGATCATCAAACTTAACAATCTTTGCTTGAGGAAAGTCAGCCATCTAAAAAGAAGTCATCTCCAGGGAGTGTCTGATGATGCACCTGGAGACGGAGGTTCTAGGTTTGTAACACAGTCTACCAGCACTTCACAGGCCCTGGCCATATCTACTGATCTTGGGCCACATCTAGTTTCTCAGAGCAGAACTTCCCCTTCATAGCCCTCCCACTGTTCCAGTTCTCTCCATCATACCACCACCCAGGCTCCCCCTGAGGTCTTCCAATTCCTTTTAATTTACAGTTTTGCAAGAATAAAAGCTAGGTTCTGAAACATACTTGTGCCTTTGGTTTTAGCAATGGGTGGAAACGAGCTTAATAATCAGTTTTCTGGAGTGCATGGGCCTCCTTCTGAATGACCTCAGCAACTACCCTAGTGACTTTCTCCCAGTAGGTAGAAAGCATGGGACTATACTAGAACATGTGTATAAATTCCACTCCCTCTCCACATCTTGGACACTTCGCATCAGTGGTATTTAAATATCTATTGATTTGGCTGGGGGAGAGGTGTGCCCTATGTATAACATAGAAATATTAAACCAGGTGTTTCTTGATATTTTAGGTACTCTCTCCTAGATACCTGCCCAATCCTCTTTGGGTATGGGATTCCCCATAGAGGCAGCACCGCATCTCCCCTTATCATCCTATAAAGGCAGGTTATGGCTTTAAGGGTCCCTGATGATGCAAGCATATAATGACAGCTCTTGTGGTGTAAAGATTCAGACATGCCAGCACCCCAGTGTTTATGTATTGCCACTGTCAAGGCACCATGAAGCAGAAACTGTCCCTAATTGTGAAAAATACATAAAGTATGTATTTTAATATCTTTCCATGCATGCTCCTCCACGAACCCAACAAACTGCCAATAGTTAAGTAATGTAAAATAAACTGAACAACAACACATTAACAATATTACCAAAATAATATAACAAATTCTAAAAAATTACAAAATTAAACATTAGAATAACATAAAACATACAAAATCGTAAAGCGTTACGAAATATTAACACAATTGATTTTAATTACAATTATAATTAAAAAAACGAGGTTAAAGATTAGAACAAGATATTTTACCTGCAATGTTCTTAACCACAATATTCTTGCCAGCAAAATATTTTTTGACGCTGATTACATCTGGCGATATTTGTGAACCAATATTAACATTGTGCACCATATTGTTGCAAGCTGATCGGCCCCATTCCTCATATACAATGAGTGAATATGTTGTAGAAACAGACATCTCAAATCTCCCATGAGGCCACTTGACCATGGAGTAAAGGGGACAGCAGTACCTGCTCATAACAAACTTGTGCTAAGATCACCATCAAGTACACAATTGACACTACCAAGTAGATTTAGGAACTGTAGACTAATCAATACATAACACGACTTTAAGTGAGCTTGAAATTCATCCACCAAAGAGTACTGGTGTCATCATTAAACCACAGGAAAATAATGAGGCATGTCACATTAAAATAATGGTTCCTTTAATAAACCATCATCTCAAATGTACCCAGTCCATTCAATTGGACAATTGGTTATTCTGACTGAACAAAAAAAGGTGAATTTGTTTAAGAACAAATCAAACAATTGGCAGGATCCAGTGATCTGGATAGAATTCTGCCTGTCCTCTCAGAGAAGTCCTCCAGTGGAAGTGATAGCTGTGCCAGCTATGCCTTGAAATTATTAAGCTATCACAAACGTTGCTGTATGAGAAGGAGTCATTGAAAGAACTTTAAAACAAAACTTGATGTTATGTGTATTTCTGAAAAGAAAAACAACTAGACACGAAATGCCCCAAGAAGGAAAAAATGTCATATGAGTGGGAAAAACGGAGAAATTATTAAATCAATATGAGGGCAGAGCAACGATGTACCTGCTCAACCCAAAGCCTGGTACTAACTGATAAGCAGAGTCACCAACGAAAACCGTGAAAATGTTGGACGTGAAGGCTAAATATATTCTGGTGGCATGCATGATAACACACTCATACATATTCATTATTGCATTACACAGTGAAAGAAAATGGGCACTGAAAGCCAGTGTATGTATCAGACCTGGAGGTAAAATTGCGGATCTGATGCATAACAAAGTTAACAAATGCATGAAGTTACCAAGTCCATGGGGAGCAGGCACAACTGTTACTATTTGAATAAAGTAGAACAAAGGTACCGAACAGTATTGTAAAAGATGAAAGCATGAACACTTATAGGCACTTGTTTTGGGACTGATGGATAGCTAAAGAAAGACGGATAGAGATAAAAGTTAGGATGAATCTGGTTACACGACCTCTAAATCCACCAACTCTGAGAGTACCATTCTTCATTAAGTGGAGAGTCTACAGAATGGGGATGAGTCACAACGTTCTAGATTGCTAAATGTGTAACGGTAAAATGATTGCTCTGTGTCATGGAAAAACAATGCCAGCCTGAAGGTGGAGCCAGGGCAGAATGATGTCATTATACAAGCTCCTCTGAAGTGATGTTGTATATAATGAACAACGATGAAACTCTTCAAAAAAATCTGGTAAACTTACATGGAAAACTATTATATTAATACACAAAACCAACTAATTTGCATCTGATTTAGCTTTGCATTGCTGATTTGTCCCAATGGGACCCTGATTCCTCATGTGGTCCCCCGTTCGCATCTCCCTTCAATGCAAATAGTGTTGGGTTTAAGTAAGTAATGGTAGGGTGAATAGGTGCCAAATTTAGAGCTTTGACTTTTCCTATCTAATTAGGCCTATGTGTTTGTGCTGGTGTATCTGTAAATAAATATGTAGACAAACGATGTATAAATAGATACTTCATAATCATTTTAATAGATGTTATAAGCAGTGGCGGTTGGCATGGCTCGCAGGTGGGGAAGCAGGTGCAGGGGCGGATGCAGGGGGTTGCGATTGCGGGAGGGAGGGAGGGAGGGAGAAAATTTAAAAAATCACTTACCTTGCCTCCGCTTGGTCCCATGTCTCCACTCCTGCTTTCCTGCCTCTGACTTTAGGAACTGGATGCAGGCAGGCAGGCTCTCTCCCCAAAGTCAATCACAATGCTGCAATACAGTGTTGTGATTGGTCTCAGCACGGTGACATAGTGCTCAGCCAGGGGCTGGAGGGGTGGGAAATTTCTCCATGTAGGCTGTAATGCAGCCTGATGGAGAAATGGGAAAGTGTGCATAACTGGTTTGGATGGCCCAAGAGGGCCGACCAAACAGTCATTAATCACTTACGAGTGGGCAAACCACTCATATCTGCTGCAGAGAAGCCCGACCACCCGCCCGCCTGCAAAGCAGCACAAACATAAAATGTTAATAACTAAACGTTATTCTCATTTTATGATTTTGCGTCTCACACTGCTAGAAAGCAGTGGGCCGATGCTCCTCCACCATAGCGGAGGAGCCACCACTGGTTATAAGTGTAGTCTTTTTTAAAATTAGGGCCTATGAATACGTTTGCAAACATTCCAATTCATCCGCAAACTAGGATTTGCACCCTAAACAGGAGTTCAATCATTGTCAGCAAACATGCATTGCCAAGACTTTTCCTGAACGCATTTCACCAATGAAAACCTGGTAAAATTCATCCTTGGAGAAGAGTTTTGAATTGATGAAAGTATGTGTAAATGAGTGTGCAAACAGCGATTTCTATGATTATCCTGCACCCCCTGAGTATATATCACAAGTTCAACTGATCCCTCTTACAGGCTAGAACTAACATTCCTGAAATCCATGGCCAGTCAGGGCCTGCAATACTGTTTACAGGTGAGGAGGCTATGATTGCCCACACAGAGGTTTCTCTGGGCAAGCTTCTTTTCAGAAAATTCAACTTTGAATTGATCAAAACAGGTCCAGGTTCTTGAGCAAGGAACGGACCGAATACATTCACAATTCCGCACGAAAAGGGCAGGGTTATAATCGACCGGGCGGAAAAGGGTTTATTATGGTGGCAGTGTCTGCTAGACACTGCCATCCATATTACCATGCGCAATTTGTTTGCGGGAGGCCGTTGCGGGTCCCCAGGGTATTGGGGGGTGCACATGGGGGGTACTTATGGTACCCCCCTGCATAGTCATGGACATGGCGGCAGGCCGGGACCACCGCACCACTGGCGGACGGTCCCAGCACCTCTAGGGTGGCGGGCGGACTTTCGTCCGCCCGCCATCCTAATGGGCCCTCAAGTGTCTTGGCGCACACCAGGCCTAAAAATGTTGGCTGCATCCACCGTCTGTGCCCTCATTGGACACTGCACAAAGAGGCTTATTTACCACTCAGATACTTGAAAATGAGCTAAACTTTATGATCACTAAGGACAAAATTTCCGTTTGTGCTATAAAAGTGGGGTCTTTTCTATCGACCTTAGTTAAAGCATAAGCTGGATCCAGAAGCAGTCACCTGGACATATAAAGGGTTCGCTAAACAGCTCTGCAGTTAATATATTGATATCTCCAGTATAGCGGCGGCACTTGAACAAAATGGAATCAGAGATCATGAATTTGCTTGTGGGCAATGCCTGTGGAGCAACGGAAAACAGGTACAGAGGCCGAGCCAGTGGAAGTAAGTTCCCAGTGTCCAAAGACATCAGAATTGTGTTGCCTTTGCAACTGAGCTAGAAGAAAAGTCGGGGAGACCATGATAAATCATTTCCCCTGTAATGCAAATAGAAGATGTTTTATGAGGGAAAGACAAATTAGGCAAGTTCCCGTGTTTAAATAAAAAAAATGTTGGGCAAAATGCCAACCTGCTCATTAGAATTCCCATGTTTTTGACTTGCTTCACCAATGTCGGACTGACAATGAGTGAGTCCACTGGTCAGATCCCCATGGGTTGGGCATCACATTTAGCACCATCAAACAAAATCTCAGTTTTTGAGCTGTATCTCTGCCATTACGTATGTCTAGTACTTGTGTCCTGGTGTATCCTGCCCCCAGTTGAATGACTGACTCCATGGTCCTTTATGAAAGTCGGGACATTTCATGATCTACAGCAACACGCAATTGTCATTTTGCATTGCATAGTTTTACAATATTGTTTATGTTTTATGGGACTTCTTTGCAGATGTGTACATTTTGCACAGCACTAAACTGGGATGCGCGTTATTCAATCACACTCAAGCAGCCAGCTACACGGAGGAATTCCCTTAACAAAGGTAAAAAATGCACATTTTTTGGAAGTGACTAAAGCGAGGAAAACCTATCTTTTCCGCGGCCTGGAGGCTTTTTCCAAGAGTCGTGTCTGGGTCTGGCCTTTCCAGGCCCCCGGAGAAGCAGATGGCGGCTGGTAAAACCCCTCTCAGGTACATGGTAGAGGCCTGCCACTCACCCCTCCCCGCGAGTATCTATCATCATCAATATACCAAGCGTGGCGAAGCCCTGGTGTCCCCGGGCGCGCTCAATGAAAAACCAGAGGGGCGGAAGGAAATAGGACGCCATTATGCATTCTTCTCATACTTTAAACACTCATAATAATAGCAGCCTCCTTTTCACCCAAGATGTATCATGGGCTTTATGTGTCCAATTACCCCCAAATCACCCAAATCTGTAACCTAGTAAGAGCTCATTCTGATTACTTCCACGTGTTCAGATAGAAAATTACATAAAACAAGAGTCTTTAAATCTATGCACATGTACTAATGTTTTAGTAAGTGCACGGCTCCGTTTCCCCTCATCATATACACTCAGGAAAATATGTAGTAGTATGCAGATGAAATGCCTTCAGTGTATGAGAAATACACCGTGTATACTATAGTGGGTTGGGGGATAAGTGATGAGAATTGATTTATTTCCACTTATCCACTCAACCCTCTTTGCTAGTATTTGAATGCATTCCCCTTCTCTCTCCTACTTTCCACATGTTCACATCTTCATCCACCCATCTCTCTCGTCCTATTGTGCACTTCAGGTCTCAATGCGCCCTGAAGCGGCCGTAGTATGTCATGTTGGAACTGTGCACTGTACTGAGACTAAATAAATGCCACACAAAAGTGAATTTACTAAACCCCAGAGTACATGCAGGCAAGATTAACCCAAGCCTGTGGATATACTGAACTGAAACTCAATCTATGCATTTCATTGTCTCATTAATACGGAGATTTTAATGTAAATGTTATTGCTACTGATGACGTCATTTGAGACAGATGGTAGCACTGTTTTGTTAATATTGTATCTTGAAAGCAAAGAGTGATGGGTCGGACTCTGCCACTGTGCAGCTTGTTCTCAATCAAAAGTTTCAATGAAGAATATGGATAGATTTCTTATTTTTTTTAAACCTATATTGTTACTAAGTGGCAGAAGGTTAAATTGTATACAATGTTTATATAACGCTTTCTACTCCTGACCAGGCAGGCACTACAGTGCTCTGTGGATAAGTAGGACGCTATTCTGTGGAGCCCCAAGTTAGATTGTAGTGTGAGCTATAAGTGTTGCAGTTAGTCGAATATTATGCAGCATTATAGAGATGATGTGCTGATTAGTGGCATGCAATGGAACTACAGTTTGCTTAGTACACAACGATAATAGCATTTTGAATGTTCAATGGTAGAACATTCCAAGGACAATATGCATTTGGAGGTGGAGAATCCATTACCTATAAAGGGAAGGAGAAACACGTATTTAGACTAAGGTAAGCTGCTCAACAAGTAAAAGGGGCATGTACAAGAAATTTGCAGACCCCCCAAAAAGGTATTGTGTAGATATATCATACATGCCAACAGGCAGTTACAGGCGGAGACTCCCAATTGTTAAAGCCAAAAATGGCTTTAGTTTTGCTGTTTCATGCATTAAATTCAGGGCGTAGCCACGAGGGCGAGTCAGGCATTTGAGGGCCAGACCAGCCCATATTAATCTTTGCTCCGCTGCCCAAATGCCCAAGGCCGCTAACACAGTATATTATCTTCAATCAATCAATCAATCAATCAATCAGTTATTTGTAAAGCGCGCTACATACCCATGACGGTCCCAAGGCGCAGGGGGAGGGGTTGCTGCTACTGCTCGAAGAGCTAGATCTTGGGAAGTCTTCTGAAGACGAGTAGGTCTTGGGTCTGCCGTAGGTGGGTGGGAAGGGTGTTCCAGGTTTTGGCGGTGAGGTGGGAGAAGGATCTGCCACCGGAGGTCGTTCGTTGAATGCGGGGGACAGCGGCAAGGGCGAGGCTGGCGGAGCGGAGCTGGCGGGTGGGGGTGTAGAAGCTGAGTCTGCTGTTCGGGTAGGCTGGTCCGGCATTGTGGTGTGCTTTGTGTGCGTGGGTGAGGAGCTTGAAGGTGATCCTCTTGTCTACGGTGAGCCAATGTAGGTCTCTCAGGTGGGGGGTGATGTGGCTGCAGCGGGGGATGTTCAGAATCAGTCGAGTGGAAGCGCTTTGGATGTGTTGTAATCAACCCCGGTGCTTGGCTGGGATTCCTGCGTAGAGTGCGTTGCCGTAGTCCAGTCTGTTGGTGACGAGGGCCTGTGTCACCGTTTTTCTTGTTTCGGTCGGGATCCACTTGTAGATCCTGCGGAGCAGGAGGAGGGTGTTGTAGCAGGAGGAGGAGACGGCGCTGACCTGCTTTGACATGGAGAGGGAAGAGTCGAGGACGAATCCGAGGTTGCGTGTGTGGTCGGTGGGTGTCGGTGCTGCTCCGAGCGTGGTCGGCCACCAGGAGTTGTCCCAGGCTGAGGGGGTGGGTCCGAGGATGAGGATCTCAGTCTTGTACGAGTTCAGCTTCAGGCGGCTGCTCTTCATCCAGTCGGCGACGGCCTTCATTCCCTCGTGGAGGTTGGTTTTGGTGGTGTGCGGGTCCTTGGTGAGGGAGCGGATGAGCTGGGTGTCCTCGGCGTAGGAGATTATGCTGATGTTGTGCCGGCAGACCACTTGTGCGAGGGGTGCCATGTAGACGTTGAACAGGGTTAGGCTGAGGGATGAGCCCTGGGGGAAGCCGCAGATGATGTCGGTGGCATCGGAGTGGAAGGGTGGGAGGCGGACGCTCTGGGTTCTGCCGGAGAGGAAGGACGTGGTCCAGGCGAGGGTCTTCTCTTGTATTCCAGCTTCTTGGAGGTGTGTTTTTAGGGTACGGTGGCAGACCGTGTCGAAGGCTGCTGACAGGTCCAGGAGTATGAGTGCTGATGTTTCGCGGTTGTCTAGTTGGCACCTGATTGTCCTCTGTGGCGGCGATGAGGGCTGTCTCGGTGCTGTGGTTTCATCTGAAACCGGACTGGGACGGGTCTAGGATGTTGTTGTCTTCGAGGTGGCGGGCCAACTGTGCGTTGACGATTTTCTCAATGACCTTTGCCGGGAACGGGAGCAGGGAGATGGGCCGGAAATTCTTGAGGTACTTGGGGTCCGCCTTGGGCTTCTTGAGGAGGGCGTTGATCTCGGCATGCTTCCAGCTTTCTCGGAATGTAGCTGTCTTGAAGGAGATGTTGATGACCTTCTATAGTTGGGGTGCGATGGTTGCGTCTGCTTTGTTGAATACGTGGTGTGGGCACGGGTCTGACGGTGATCCTGAGTGGATGGAGTTCATGACGTTGCGAGTCTCGTCATCGTTGATGTTGGACCAGGAGGTCAGACGGATAGCGCGGGTGGGGTTCGCAGGTGGGGTGGAGTCAGGCGTAGTCGGGCGGTCGTAGTGCTGAAGCTGTTGTGGATGTTGGTGATCTTGCAGTTTATCTAAACTCAGTTTATCTAAACAAATTGCATTCACGATTGAATTCATGCAGTCTTTTCATCCAAAAAATATAATGGAGTTCAGAAGGTGAATGAGGAATAAAAATACCTTTTTATCTTGTTACATTTGCTGCTGTTAAAAGAGAGAGGTTAAATGTGAGGCTATGTATTGTCACAAATCGTTACTTATTCTCTTAATGTAGAAATGCTGTTTCCTTTCTTTTCTCAGACTACAAAGTGAGAGGATTTTGTAAAGTAAACTATGTGACAATCTCGCTTTGGTGCAGGCAAAGCCACTGAAATTATATGGCAGCGGAAGGGCCAAATTATGAGGGAAAGGTGATTAGGTTATGCAGCAAGAAAACACAAATCATGTGGTTCAAAGCGTAAACTTTTGCAACAGCATTACTTCATTATTTTGCCACTTCTTCACGTTAGTACTGTCTGAGCAAATGTTCACTTCATTAGTACTAGGGGCATATCCACATACAGCTATAAGTAACTGAAAGGTGATAAATAAACCTTTGTGAAGGACCTTCCATTGTGCAGCAGTATGCATTGCAGCGTTTTTTATACCTTTTGATCAGTTTTGAGCAATAAACAAAAAGAATGTCGTTAAATTCTGCAGATTATGCAACAGATAATGGATTATGTGGTAAATGCTTCAAATTCATAATTATGCCGACAATATAGCAGCTACAAAATCAGATAATTCCAGTGGCCCTGTGTACCGGGAGTGTGAAAAGAAAGACTAGTGTGATGTCAATTTGTTTCGAATCGCTCAGAAAATCGCTTGGAGCCAGACCACAAATACTGCTCTCATCTACTCGCTCTGTTGGAGCTTCACCAGCGAGGAATCTACAGCTTGCCGCTCCCGCTGCGCGGGAGCCGCTGCGTGCAGTTTTGCCCCACCTGACTAAAATCAACCATCTGTTCGGCTGCCGCGGTGCTGAGAGGCTGCAGGGGTGTAGCGCTGCAGGGACTCACTGTTCCAGGAGTCCCTGCGAGACCTGACGCCATCCGGTCTGCGCCCCCTGCCTGCCCCGCCCACGGCCGCCCTCACAAGTATAAACACAGTGCAAGGTCCGTCTCGCGGGACGCCGGGCGAAGCCCGGGCAAAGGGCGGGCCGTCTGTGGCCGTCCGGGGACGTACAAGGACGGGACGGGCCACCCTATTAATATTTACACCCACTCATGTCAGGTACTGGGGAACTGTGTGACAATTAACAAATCTGACCGCCATAGCGGTAAGTGTAATAACAAGGTCCCTGTGACTGATACAAAAGGTCAGGGTGATTTGCACTGATGCATATATATTAAACGCATAAAATTCACTGGAGGACGCACTATTGTTTATATTTATCAGGCCTATTCCAGGAAAGCCTAATGGGATTCAAGAAATTAAGATCTCGTACTATATTTATGAAGCGAATGGGCACTGAAGAAGCAGTCAGGAAATCCTCTGCCAAAGCAGTGAAACAAGGCCGGTTAACCGGGACTCCAGCAATTAGTAATTACTTTTCTGCCTTATCATTAAACAGGGAACTATCTACCTATCTCCCGGAAATGGAAAAAAACTCGTATCCTATCGAAAATAAGGATGAAAAAATGCTTCACTCTTTGAACCATCAATCCACTGACAATTTAAGTGTATTCGCTCTGGAACCTAACCAAAGGATAAATTGCTCATTACAGGAATTACAATCCCTGGAGTGTGATCCGATCCACTTAACATCTTCAACTCCAATAAAACGGCTAGAGAGTCCAGATCGTACTGATGTAACTCACGGTTCCAACCAAAAGTCAGTGGACCGTATACCTGAAATACAGTTAAACTTTGATAAACCTTCAAACAGTACTGAGAAAAAACTACCAGATCTAGACCTTGCACTTGACTCCTCACTGGACCCGTTTTTTCCTAAACATGTCAACAACACAAACTCTGAAAATCCAATGTCAAAGGCTCTTTTTTCATTACAGGAAATTTTGGAATCAGTCCTTTCTTTTCTGGGACACATCCTGGAAAATTCGGATCAAACCTTAGACGTACAAATTGGTATATTAAAGTTCTTAGTGGAGGAGAAAAAGAAAAAAGAATTAGCCGAAGCAGTGAATAAACAACAAAACTCTGACACGATGCAACCGCAAAAGAATAACATAACTAAAATTAATGAAAGCATCCAGATACAAACAAAATGTGATGCTAGTACTCAAACATCAAAAACAGAAAAAATTGGAAAACAAACAAAGGAAAATCTGGATACCCGGAAAGATATAACTATATTCTCCCTAAAGAAACTCTTTAAAGAAGATCCTCCAAAAAACGTAAAACAGTATGCTATTTTTTCTAACTCCACTAAAAAAATGGATCGGCATAAATCCGTTCTCGATAAAGAAGAGCAGGAAAATAGCATTAAACACAATCCTGACGCTGAAAAAGGCGAGACAAACCATCTAATAACAGAAATTCAAGATGAAGGGAAGAAAAAAAGGAGAAAAAAGCCAATAAGAAGAATTCATAAAAAGAAAACTCGTAAGCTCAAGTTTCAAAAACCTACTACACCTCGAAAAATCTATGAGAGGCAAGATGAAATTCCTATTACAATTCCTAAAATGGACAAAAAAGAGGAAACCAGTGACAGAAATAACTCACGTAATGTTCAAATCCTGAATCCAAGAGCTAACGAATATCTACCGTCCACATTATTCTCTGAAACAGGGTACAGAAATAAAAGGATAGGAGAAGATGATGATAAGAAATACCCAAGCGGGGACACAAAAGAGTCTAATCTTTTACAATTCGAAGAACTCTTTCCTACTGATAATGTACCACTCAATCGTGGAAGGATAATAAATCTTCTCCAACAAATACTACCTCTGTAATCCTTGACCAGCAAAGAAATAGATCTGGTGATCTTTCCCAAAAAAGAAAATAATAAAATAGCGACGGTATCTTTTTGGTCATCAGTCCTACCCGGGATTATTCTTAGAGAAAAGGAGATACTTCACAAATGTGGTTACGATGTAATTGCAATATTTGATCTGGAAGAGAATAAACCTAACAGAAGGTCCAGCGGTCCTCTTCGGCCAAACCTGAGCAGGCACAAAAACACTCTAGTATCAGAAAACCTAAGGTCGATTCATACAGGGAAGGACTTCCTGAAAATCCTTGTGAACAATGGTGACAGGGTAGTCTGGTGCAAAGACTTGGAAGTGGAAGAGTCTGATAAAACTATACAATCTTGGGCCTGGGTATCAGAGACATTAAACAGCAATAAAATCACTAACGGCCAAAAACCTACTGTTTAACAAAGGCTTGAAGATTACCTCGTGGAATATGGCTGGGAAATCTAAAAACAAGATGACTGAAGCGACTATAAATCAACCAGATATCTTGATATTACAAGAAACGTGGGCAACTAAATCTTTCCACCATAAAGGTTACTACGTTTATGATATTCCGGCAAAAGCAACGAACCGAGGCCACGCAAAGGGTGGCTTGGCAATTTTACTCAGGGATGAATATTTATGGGACCAAAGGATTGTTGAGACTAATTCCGATAATCTTCAATGCATTAAAGTAACACTAAAAACACACATCTCGGCCCCACCAACGGCTATTCTGCTTTTCAATGTCTATGCCCCACCTGGCTCAAACCAAGACGCACTATTTGATGATATAATGGATAGAATATCTCAGTTAATAGAAGATCGATCATACTTGTCATATCTAATCATGGGCGATCTTAACGGAACAATTTCCAACTGTGAAATTAGAAAGTGGATAAATCTATATAAAGAAGAGTCTCTAGAAATATCCTCTCCAAAATTTCCCAAAGGAATTAACTCGGATAAAAGAGGTAAACTACTTTTATCATTTCTTCCAAATCTAAATGGAATGATATTGAATGGCAATATAAAGGGAGATATACCGGCTTCGTACACCAGACGAGGAAATGGAACCTTTTCAATCATCGATTACATAATAAGTGGCATGGAACTACATGAGACAATTGTGTATCTGCATTCTAACTTCATAGAAGAGAGCGACCACGCATTACTACATATATCCACTCAATGGATGGCTAATTACTCCTCTACAAGCCAGATCACATTTCACAATAGCACTATTCTGATAAATGTCGATCAGAGGCGAATATTTTGGACTTCGTCAGCTTTGGCCAATATAACCGCTCTGATTACAAACACTCAACTGTTAACAAAAATAAACTCAGAAGACCCTATAATAAACTTTGAATGCATTATCAATAAACTCAAACGCGCTCTTCTAGACAAATTACAACGGGACTCATCAATAAATAATAACAAGAATAATAAAAATAAAAATAAAAATCTGAATACACCAACTGCTAAAATACTCAATAAACTTGTACGTGCACAATACTTGAGCTATTCGCCATCAACTGAGGCAGAAATAAATAAACTAAAAAACCAACTAAGAAGAGAGAAGCACAGTCTCAAAAGAACGCTGCAAGACAAAAACTGGGTCGACATCCAAATAGCTGCCAAAAAATACAATCAGAGAGAATATTGGTCTCTAATCGCTAAAATAACTGGAACGAAAAAGAAAGTTCAAACTATACCAGTCTCTCCCTATGACTGGGAAATTTACCTGAATGAACTTTATAAAGCAAATCCAATCAAGCAAGACGAAAAGGACGCCGATAGCACCATGGGGAAAAATAATTCCCAGATCACACTTACCTCAGCATTCTCTATAGCAATGCATATTCGTAAAGCGAAAAGTACTGGTGCTTCCGGCCCTGACCAAATACCCATCATGGTCTTGCAAGCAGACCCCAACGAGTGGAGTAAGATGCTATAGCCCCTTTTTAACTATATCTTCACAACTAGGAAAATACCAAAGTCATGGCAAGGGAGCACCATTATTCCTATTCATAAAAAGGGGAACAAAAACATCGCCGGAGATTACCGACAAATAGCACTGATGGATGCTACAGGGAAAATTTTTGCCGCAGAGGTATTAGATCGATTAAAAGACTGGGCCTTCTCGTCAGGCTTAATTCCCATGTTTCAAGCTGGTTTTAGACCGAACTATTCTGTCATTGACAACATTTCCACACTGCAAACCATCTTTGATAAATATATAGTGCGGAAATCCCAGATTGTATATGCAGCATTCATTGATTACTCTACTGCCTTCGATCGTGTCGATAGACCAACTCTATGGAAAAAACTAAGGAGTCTAGGAATACCAGAACAACTGCTGCAGATCATAATCAATCTCCATACTAACACATGGTGTAAAGTACAAATGGGGTGTGAAAAAGGTCTGACTAGAACAATTAAAACTGCAAATGGACTCAAACAAGGGTGCCTTTTAGCTCCAATATTATTCTCTCTATATCTTAGCGACTTACCACATCAACTACAACAAGGCTCAAGTCTGCCTCCAAAGATTGCTGCACAAAGTATACATGCCCTACTTTATGCCGACGACATTGTGTTGCTGGACCTCACGCCATTTGGATTACAAAAGCTCCTAGATATCCTCCATAAATACTCAAAGGACAATTTCCTAATTCCCAACATATCTAAGACAAAAGTAGTTTCTTTCTCTGGCAAAAAACAAAGTGCTAAGTACTGTTGGAGGCTCGGCGGAGAAAAGGTTGAAGAAGTTGACGATTATACCTACCTTCGCAGGATATTTTCAAAGAATTTAAAAAACACAAAGCAAATAAATAACCTAAAAAGGAAGTCAGAACTACATGCTGGAGCCCTCTCAAGACTATACTCTGTTAGAGGGAACAGGCACTTCTCTTCACTGCTAAAAATATACAGAGTAAAAATCCCCCCAGTTTTATCTTACGCAACGGAGCACATCCCTATAAAACAATGGGCATATATGGACGAAAAAGAAGGGAAAATCCTGAAAAAAATCTTGAAGGTCTCACAATCTACACCTGTCCAAGCTCTAAGATTAGAACTTTCACTTACAAGTTCCTATGCAGTAGCCGTTGCTAATGTCATTAGATGGGCGTATAATCTTCTTCATGCAAAAAAAGAATCATTACGCTCTTTGCAAAAAGTTGAGACTTTCGAATTAGATGCCTCAAAACATACATTCTATCAGAATATGACTACGGTATTTCAAATTGCTAAACTCAGTCCGGATGTTTTGCTTACCTGGTCAACCCTGCAATTGAAACATTTTTTTAAATGCTTTACTCCTAAACTGAGTTTTGAACTTGACTACGCTCATTGCATCAAATTATCTACCTATAAACTCTTTGCTGAATCATTGGAGTACAAGCAGGGACAGCCATACATAATGTTTTCCCTCACACATGGCGCAAGGAGGGCAATCACAATGTTGCGATTAGGGATCCTACCAGTGTTAACGTTTACATCAAGATGGTCACCTGGAGGATCCGCACTTTGTACTCTATGCCAAGGGGGTGACCAGAACATTGAGCATCTCATGTTTGTATGCCCTAGCACTAAAGTAGTAAAAGCTCGGACAAGATATCTAGATCCTATATACCGCAAATCTAGAATTTCAACAGTAAAAGATCTAATACTGGTGTGTAAGCATCCACCAAATGAACTTGTATGTTATAACTTCTATACATTTTTAAAATCGTTTTTAACACTGTATTAATTTGTAATGAATTATTTTTGTAAATTGTTTTACATAATATTTGTGGTCCTCAGTTGAGTACCGAAACAAATAAAAAACTTTTGACTTGACTTGACTTGACTTACGCAAAGCATGTAAATACCTGTAAATTATTTGTACAAATACCACAACATGCATCAACAGTTATGAAAGCACAATAAAAACACATTTTGTTTTGTAATTCTCAAGTTTGATTGAAACAAAGATTTTAATAGGATCAAAGCAAATCTTGGTGATGCAAAAATGATAAATATTGTATAGTATTGGGGTTTTTCATTATATTTACCCAACCCCTCACTGAGCATACCTTTTGGCTGTGCCCAGAAGGGAGTTGGAGAAAGCCCTGGACCAGGGCCTGGCCTAACCCCCACAAGCCGCCGAACCTTAGCTAAGGCCAGGTGCAGCGCTGAGGAGGTCGCAGGCCCACTAACGCATGGGTAGCCATCCTCTCACCACACATTGTGTGGGGTTTGGGCACAGGGCATGCTTTTTTTCCCAGTCTTGCGGTACTCCCAAAAGTGGGGGGCATGTGAGCCCTACGAGAATACAGCAGGAGGCCTAGCTCCTTTTGTTATACTTTGACCAAGTGTGGGGGTTCTCACAAGGTCGGGGGCAAGGTACCCTTACCATGCCCTCTATATCTTATTTTATATTTGTTTTCAGGACAGGGGTAAGAGTACTCAAGTCCTGTAATGGTAGGAGCAACAATTCTCTCAATGTTGCAGCCAATCTATAAGATCTCTAGATACTGCATGTCTGAAAACGCCCTCTCAGCCAATCAGAGCGTTCCATTTTTTTATTTGCCATCCTACAGGACTCCAGCGGGACCAACCATTCAGACATCTCTAGGTATTGAAGCATTTGTGTATCACTTACTACCCCGATGTGTAGCACTGAAGCGCAGATGTACATGGGCAACACGCTAAGCCATACAGGGTGGTGTGTGGTTGGAAGGGTGGTGTCTTTGTTTTGTGATCCTATATGAGAAGTGTTTCCATGCTCTGAGTGATGACTAGGGGTGGGCGTAGTTCGCGAAGTAGCGCTACGTGTAGCTACGCAAAGTGCACTTCACACTACGCGAGCTACTGCATAGTAGCATGTTCGCACTGTGCAAGATGTCGTTTTCAATGATTGCACAGTGTGGACAAGCATCCGGCACTGTGCAATCATTGAAAACGGCATCTTGCACAGTGCGAGCTGTACTTTTCTGCTGCTCGAGTAGATTTTTACTCGAGCTGCAGCTTTCTCAACGCGGACTGGTAGTTTCTCATCGCGAGCGGTCGCGAGCATGCGCGACCACTCGCAATGAGAAACCTGACCTCCCCGCATTGAGAATCTTGCCGGGAGGTTTATTTTCCATGCTCGCGATCGGCCTCTTGATGTTGCTGATCGCGAACAAGGAAAAAGTCTTGTGAGGATGTCATTTTGCTTGCTCGCGGTCGCCAACTTGGCGTTGAGGACCACGAGCAAGAAAAAAATTACCGCTGCACTATGCTACGCATGTTTGCACTGTGCTACATGCAGTTCGCGTAGCGTAGTGCTTTGCCCAGGGTTAGTGATGACCACTGAGATGTGGTTATCATGTTATGGGATGCAGCGTGTAGCAGTGTGGTGGATGATATTGTGTGAGAGACACGTGTTGTTTATAGTTTTGCGGTGTGATGTCAGCTTTGAACGGCTTCGCAGGTCGTTTTACTTTATTTATTCTAATTATAGTCTGTTTACCTAGTTTCTTCATTCGATTGTGCAATCAGAAATTTTGTGTGTAGTTGTGGGCCTAAACCGGCATGGCTCTATGAAGAGGGAAGTGGAAATATCTTTTGGGCTGTGCATTGCTACTATCATCTCACATCTGAGTGTCATTGTGAAATATGAAGAAGCTGCCATAGCATATAGATATTGTGACCTGCAATCATGGCTAGAATAAAGCCCTCATTAACCTACAGTATGTGGCAGATCTCTTCACTTATGCCTTGCCTGTTCAATTAATAATGGCTGGTTTATTGGCTGCACAGTACTGGTGATAAACAATCCTCAAAGCACAAATGTCTAATGAGAAGATAAGAGGTGTAAGTTACAGTTGGCTGCTGACCGCTGAGTGTTATGGTATTAGTATTAGAATTGTTATATATGACATTTCATACCTATATAATACCCTTGTGAACCATAGGTCAGCCTTTCTTAACTGACCCACCAATCAAAAATAGTTTGCTGGCTCGGTTGTTTACAATTGCTGGATTGTAAACTGAAGATTGTGCTTTTAGGGCTCTTTTGCTGGAATGTGTGGTGGAGTAGTTGTCTTTGAAATAGCCATGTTTTGATTGTCTTCTGAAGTGTATGCCACTGGATGCTTTGAATGCTGGCTAGTAGAGAGTTACAGAGCTCGGTGGCTTGTACTGAGAAAACAGTGCCTCCTACAGATTTCTTTTGGTAAGGTAGTATGATGAAGTAGTGCAAGCCAAAATCGCAGTGTCCTGTTTTGTTTGAACTGCTTGAATTTAGCTTGTAGGTATAGACACTCTCCGGACAATGTAAAGTGCCATCACCATTCTTGATATAGGTTGCCAGGGGAGTGATTGCAAGATTGGAGTTATGTTCTCTCAGGTGAATGTGGAGAAGAATTCTTGCAGGAGCATTTTGGACAAGCTGTATTTTGTATATGATGAATGCAGGAACACCAAGATTTATCCAACCATGGAAATTACGAGTGTGAGGATGGCTTACAGTTTATGTTTTTATTGAAGGTAAGGTAGGATTCACTGTAGTGTTTTCATTATATAAAAAGTATTATGTTTGGTGTAGTTAATGTGTGGTATCAAACATAAGTCTGAATCCATAATTACCACCATCGGTTTCTGACTTTTCTTGATATTGTTGGAGTTGCCTCATGTTCCTTATGCTATACAGTGGTAGACTGGTATTCTTGCAATTGTCCACAGGTCATGATATCTGTCTTTGTGGTATTTAAATTTAGATCGTTATTCGTCGTCCATGTGTTTATGTCCCAAAGGCAGTCATCAAGTCTTAAATTGTAGAGGTCTTCCAGATCATCCATTTTTTAAAATTATTTGGGTGTCATCTGCATAGGTCTGACCCAAATCATTTGTGACATGTGAGGTTGAATGATTTAATCAGGTTTGTTAAGGGGGTTAGGTAAAAATAATAGAGGGGATGTGATGGACTGCCATGAAGAAACACTGCCAACTTTCACCATGGGTACGCATCTTAAGTTGCCTTTCCTTTAACACAGTAACCTTTTACACGATTTTGCATGCATGACATTGCTGGATTTGTTTCTCTGAATTTATTTTGCTTACGTATTCCACTTCGCGAGATCATTATAATGGCTCTTTGAACACCACATACAAAACCACGGCACACATTGGGCAAATTACATCCTATTTTTAATCTCTGGGGTAACACGGCTGTCTGTACACCAAAAGAATGCTGGAATGCCTGAGAACTCACAAGGATGCTTTTCATTATAAATAAACAAGCATTTCTGGGTTTAGGCAGAAGAGCAATTTGCTGTCATTGGCGAGGTCTCTACTTACTGAAGCTTCAGTCCAGTACCTTGCTGGTATCTCTGCGAAGGGTGTCCTGCTTATGACCACAAAGGGGACTTACATTCTTTCCTTTCAGGTAACAGGGTTTGGATCATCCAGTACAGGGATTCTTCGCCAGAACACACATGCACGCCCAAGACACTTAGGTTAAGCGATGCATAGTAGGAGTACGACAGATTTCTATATTGTTTTATATGCCTGCCTATGTACATTGTCTTAGCATGATGGTGGAAGTTTTTATTCTGTTCATTGTCTTAGTACTTCTAATAACTTTAAATTGCTAATGTCTATTGATCATTGCAGTACATATATTTTATAAAACAATCATGATGGTTCAGTAAACATTGAAAACATCACACTGTCTATTACTTGTATATTTCTCTGAGAAGAAGAGAGCGCGAGTGACTGAGCAAAAGGGTTCTAGATCTGTTACCGCGATCCCTGGGTGATCAGGGTTGTCATGTTCAGTCATTTCCAGAACCATTTTCTACCCAGCTATGTCTAGGGCTACTTATAGTGGCACTGTGTGCTACACAGCCTATAGGATAACATATCCTGAGGGGGTGCATGGAATCAATCTAGCACCATCCCAATAGTTATGCTGTCCACAAACCTGAGGTCCCTACCGTAGGGTGGAAACTACACAACAGGACCACTGAGGGACGTCACAGTGTTTTGTGTGGGAAGCTAATGTGAGAGGTGGTAACAACACTAGTTCGAGTCATAGCTGAGAAGCCAATAATTTAATGGCCATTAGTTGAACTCCCTTCTAACCTTTCACCTATGGTATGTCAAACAAAAATTTGCTGTGTGAAAAGATTGTACAACTGTAAAAGACATTGAGTGATATTGTTCTTAAGCCTGCAACATTCATGATGTTTACTATTCCTGATACATAAGTGGTTGTCACAACCTAGGCCAACAAGCCATTCAGCAGCATTGTCCAATCAAGAAAGACTTACATTTGACTGACATGTTATAGCCTACACTGGCCCATGGCGAAATATAATTGGTGAGGTAATGCATTTGTTCTAGAGATCTTTATTTTGTATGCAGGAGCCAGATAGGTTGTTAGGTTAAAGTGCCAGCTAAAGAGGGCTGCAAATACTCTAAGTAGCAGTAGTGTGAATCTGAAATGACCAACACAGCCTTCCATTTCACAAAGGGCTGCTATAAAAGACTATCTGTCTTTCTTTCAAAACTGGTTTAATATATAGATAAGAAAAAACACAAAAGAGGAAGGGTTTTTAACTGAACTTGTCCTAGTCCCCTATATATTACAACACTCAACAAAGAAGGAACAGTTCTGTACTTAGAATTACTGCTTCATAGAAACATCAAGATTACAGGGAAAATAAATCTTTTTATTAAAAGAACCCTCACCCACCAACCTAGTTGGTGGCATGCTTCATCATTGGGTTCCCACCTGGGACACCTAGTGCCTCCAAGTTTTCAAAGAAAGATAGATAGTCTTCTACAGAACTGTTCCTTCTTTGTTAATATATAGATAACCCTGCCACAGTCAACACGCTGAGGATTCATTTCCTTAAACCAAATATTGTTTGAACCCTTAATTAGGACATCTGAGGCTGAAAGCTTTTGCATTGTGACCTCACTAGACATCGCTGCAGAACATCAACTAACATATTCAGATTTTTATATATTGCAGTATAAGATATGCGTAGTATGAATCTGCTTTTTGAAATGTATTGACTCTTGGCTATGTTTTAATGTTATTTATGAGGAAACAACTAGGACGGACCTGTCTAACAGTTTGTCCGACACTGCAGTGTCCAGCACCGCAAGGTTTTGTTATACGAACCCTCACACACCAACCTAATTGGTGTCATGCTTCATCATCGGATTCTCAGCTGAGTAGCCGAATGCTACTTAGCTGTGCTGTGACACCTGATTACAGTGGAGCTGGAGTTTTTTTGAGTGAGAGTGTGATGAAGTGGTGTATTAAAAATACCTCTGGGTCTCTACCTGATAATTACTTTATTCCAGAGTCTCTTTTAGTTATCCACTCGTTTTTTATTATACCCTGGACCACTGGGAATAAAGTGATTGTATCACAGAGAAGAATCCATGATGCAAACCGTGAAGACATCACTCACAGCTTTAGAGGCAATGCTGCATCCTGCCCATCAATGGCTCCTCTAACTGGAGGGCTGTATGTCTATACAATGCGGTGTTTACACCGCACTACCATTACAACGCTGGTTTTACAACGCAAGTCGTTACCACGACTTGCGCTGTAGGGTGCTGGACTTAGGAATAGTCAAATTTACCATTCCAACACCAGCCTACGTACAGTAGGGAAGGTGTTGGAATAGTAAATCTACTATTCCTTAGCCTAGAGCGCCCTCAAGCGCAAGTCGTGGTAACGACTTGCGTTGTAAAACCAGCGTTGTAATGGTAGTGGGGTGTAAACACCGCGTCGTAATGGATGTTCCCCATCCTTGACCATGCCTACCTGTCTTGCTGGTCGATGTCTAACGAAAGACTTCTTTTGAACAACATCTTTCGCACAACCAGCCTAGAACTATGAGGGGTTTATGCCAAATTCAGAGCATACTTCAAGTTTTGACTGGTTGCTTTTCGTCAAATGTAAGTGAACTATTCATCTTTTGTAACAACCATATAATGAAATTTAATGTGGGGCCTTTCTAGATTCTTCTGCAAAATGACATCTACGTTCTATTTATTTTTCACCATTGTTGTATCCCCATATGTTTAAAATACCCTGTTCGCCAGTAATCTCCTAAAATGTTCTTGATGGATATTCTCCAAGCTCCCTGTAAAGTTATTTTAAATTAGTGGCGAGTTAAATTAAAACTTCACTTATGAAGTTGGGCATAATCATGAACCTTCACACTTCATGAGGAAGATGATGTTTGCTAACTTTACGTGAAGTAAGGTTTATCCTTTTGGACCGCCAAGGTGTGATGATCTACTGATGCAGAATATCCCAGGTAGGACTTCTTCCAGCAAAAACATTTTTTGGTGTGGAGGCTGGACATATCCCAGACAGGACATAATCCAACAAGAAATGTTGAGTGCGAAGGCTGCACATCCCCCACCTGAGGCCGAGGTTTGGGAGGGAGGGCTCTGAGCTGAGGCTTATGGTTTGTTTTTAAAAAGGACTTCATAAGCTTTGCATTTCACAAAGATTGAGTAGTTTAGAAAATACAAAAACTGTTACTATTTTACATTGATAGGATTTCAAGTTGGATTGTGGAAAGTTGATTGAGAAAATGGTTGACTGGTTGACTGGGATGTGAGCCCTGGTCAAGCAGCAACCACAATCCTTGTCAGGGTGGGGCATAAGCAGCCCCAAATTAACCTTTGCTCAGCCCCTGGTAGCTTGGCACCGAGCAACCAGTCTTAACTTAAAGGCAATGTGTAAAGTATTTGTGCAACACTTCAAACAATAATAAAGTGAAAGTACCACACAAAAAGGATCCCACACCAAGTTAGAAATACAGAGTACAATTTAATATATAAAACAAGACCACAATGACAATTCAATAAAAGCACAAGACACCAACCACGGCTAGCTGGTCATGCTGGACCGGTTCCCGATGGAACACTGGTCGGTCCCACTGAAGATTGACCTTTTCAAGTTTTGCGCAAAGAGTCCTTCTTGCATAGGAGAGGGCCGGGCGGAGCAAGGAGAGCATCTCGGGAGGCTGTTGGAGAGGAGCGAAAAGCAGAACGGGTATCGAGGATGGACGGACTGGAGCTTCACCTTGGGAGTCAGTCTGGGAGGTAAATGCTGCAGTGTGAAGAGATAGGATTGCAATAGCTTGCACTGATTCTTAGTGCAAACTGGCTCATTCGAGGTCGTGAAGACCCCAAAAGTTTATTTGTGAGCCACACCAAAGGTCCAGGACCTGAGAGGCACCACTTGAGGGTCAGGAACATGCTGCAGTTGGATTGAGGAGCTATTTGGGAAGCCTTTTATGTGCGTGAGGCTCAGATCAGGAGGCTAGTAGAATAGATCTTGGGGTCACTCTGGGTTCAAGATGAAGTTGCAGGTCCAGTTCTTCTTCCCCAGGCAAGAATGCAACAAGCAACAGAGCAGGGCAGTAGTTCCTTTAGAGAAGTCAAGCAGAGTGGCAGTCCGTGTAGAGCAGAGCAGAGCTTCTTGCTGGCAGAGTATCCACAGGTCAAGAAGTGTACTGAAGAATTTGTGTCTCAGTATCCCTTTTTATACCCCATTGTCCTGGTTCTGGAAGGTGGGAGACGTTTCCAGACAGTGGCTTTGAAGTGCATGGAGGTTCATGCCTCCCCTGCCCCCCAGCTCCAAGCTGACTGCAGTGACAGTGCAGAGTTGTTAGGCCCTTTGTGTGAAGGCAGAGCACATGCTATTCAGTTGTAAGTGGGGCTGAGTTCAGCTACACCCCCATCCTGCCAGCAGATAGCCCATTTAAGTGCACCTAACCCCTCTATTATGTAGCTGTCTGGGAGGAATTTGCAAAGTCCGTCAGTTACTCCCAGTTATGGGACCCAGACTAGGCTATAGGCTCAAAAGGGATAAGGCAGAAAAATGCCAACTTTCTAAAAGACAAATATTTTTTGCTCTCCCCCATCTCGGAAACAGCTCCCCTAAAAGCACCACTGGTGGTCCCAAATGGGATTGGTACTCAAAAGTTGGTTGGTTTGTGAATCACATTTGTAGCTCCAGTACAGTTAATTAAATCATGAAAGTTGCATCAATGAAGCTTGTAGATTTTATTGTGAATTATCAACTGCTCTATGCTTTGTAAAATTATTCATAGCATTCCATGGATAAACTAATTGTATTGATACATACCTATGCATTGCAGGCCATGACCTTCTTCTGGAGTTCTAAATTCAAGAAAACCAGAAATAGACTGAATGTAATACATTGCTAATCAAATACAGGATCTCTGAAATTTCACATATAGCAACAAGGAAGTTTATCAAACAGTCATATAAATAATCTTATGATGCACATTGTTATGTACATTCATGTCACTGTTGTATTTAAAAGGGGACATTGGTACATCATTACAACATGAGGGCAATAGCATGTTTTTGGCATAAATGTAATCATGAACGTGAATATAAATCATACATTTGATGGAATCATCTGGTGGAAATATGTGTGCGACCTAAAACTGTCCATTTAAACTGTTTAGGCGATTTATCTGGGCCTGACTGATGGAATGAACAACATATACACAAGCGTAAAAAGACAATTAATCGCTGTGAAGACACAGATAAAATCTCTTGCAAAAAGACGTGTGTAAACCTGTGTGTGAAACTGTGTACCAGGATAATGTATTGTGGTAAAAAAACATTTATACTGAATGCACACATGAATCTATTGGCCTGCACCCTGTGCTTATTTCTGGTGAAAATGTAGGCTGTGATTGAATTTGCAAGTCTGACAAATATATTTATGTTTAATCAGTAATGAAAAACAGTGTGTGAGCATTTGAAGTGAAAGATAGCGGTAAATCGCATTCCGGGAGGATACATGTGTTTATTAATAAAACCATGCGGCTAACAGTCTCTGCATCTATGCAGTATATATTTGTTAATTGATAAAATCAGCTAGTACAGCAGTAATGGTTCACCGACTCAAAATTAGAAAACTTAAATGTGCTGTAAAAAACAGTTTATCCATAAAATACTCTGCTAATCTGTGCTGATGTGTCTCACAGCTCATTGAAAAAACACTTGGCTGAAAGGCTTGTCTGAGCATATGTTGAATGCACAATGGAACTTGATGGGTTAATGCAAGCTCCCATAAACGCATCAACTGTGTTTGGGTGGCCCCCTAAACTTCTAGTGACAGTTGTACCAAATAAGACTATATAGACATCATTAAAGCTAATATTAACTAATGTAAATGAATCTTCTGCCTGGGGCAAAATGCAGGCATCTAGACGATACGTCACATGAGGATGAAACAATTCCTAAATAGTACCTGTGATAATCATGAGTTACTCAGCTGACGGCCTATGCAGGCATGTATTAAACTGGTTCCCGTAAAAATGCAGGTTATAATCGGGTAATCCTGATAAACTTCTGGGGCCCTCTTGTGTATAGGGTTTCATTTCCCTGTTTGTGCCCAGCGCAACTTAAAACAGGTATGCCCGGTGCAAACAGGGAAAGTGTGCCCTATTACATAAAATGCCCTGCCGCCAGGGAAGCCATGGATATTCAGGTGAAAAAGAGTCTTTGAAGCAGCTACTCCGTGTTTCACTCTGCAGGCGGCAACCCATTTGCACTTTTAAATGGAATTAGACATCCTGCAAGGGGATGTCTTGGGGGTCTCTAGCACCCCATTTCCCTTTCCAGAGGGCTGCTATCAGGGGGCACACTGACAGTGTGCCACCTTTTAGGTGGCGCACTATCAGTGCACCCCTGACAGCTTCTTTGCCTCAGCACCCATGTCTATAATACGGCACGGGTGCAGAGGCAACTGGACCCCCTCATTTGCATGGGGCCAAGCACCCATGCAAATGACAGAACATCCTCTTGAGAAGCGCTGCTGCTGTATGTGCGCCAGCACTTTCAGTCTTAAAGAAAGGGCCACACAAGCTTTTGCAGCCCTTTCTGTAATACCAAAGTAGCATTTATATAATTACTATCAAAAACCTGACTTTACCATTAAATAGGGCTCTTCGCCGCAATTCCAAAGACACCAAACATGAAACCTATTCCAGATCCCAATTGGAAATTATAACCTATTAAATATAATAAGGAATCCCCAATGTTATCTTATGGGAGGGGTAGGTTTTACAGGAATAAAAAAGTAATTTAGGAGTGTTTCACTACTAGGGCATGTAAAAGTTAAATGTACATGTCCAACCTTTTAATTACAGAGCACCCTGCCCTATAAGATTCCTAGTAATTAACAACAAGGGGTGGTGATGGACAGAGTCTCTGAATTAAGCAGAAAACTCTCACCCAGTCAAGAGATCAGGGCTAGATCCAACACCGTTTTTTAGCTCACTGCATCATCCCAGTTTCAGAACCTGGCTGTATGCAAATTAGTCTGTTCCTGTCCCAGTGCATGATGGGCACAGGGCAAACCAAACTACAAAGCCAATTCTTACACTGGAAAGGAAACAAGCTACCGGGGACCGGTTTCTGGCATTTCAGCCTCTTCGGCCCAGCTTGCTTGAATCCTGATGGTGCAGTGAGCAAGGGACTCATGTCTGAGCATACCCTTCCACGCTTAGGGTGGACAAAATAATTAACAACAAGGGGTGGTGATGGACAGAGTCTCTGAATTAAGCAGAAAACTCTCACCCAGTCAAGAGATCAGGGCTAGATCCAACACCGTTTTTTAGCTCACTGCATCATCCCAGTTTCAGAACCTGGCTGTATGCAAATTAGTCTGTTCCTGTCCCAGTGCATGATGGGCACAGGGCAAACCAAACTACAAAGCCAATTCTTACACTGGAAAGGAAACAAGCTACCGGGGACCGGTTTCTGGCATTTCAGCCTCTTCGGCCCGGCTTGCTTGAATCCTGATGGTGCAGTGAGCAAGGGACTCATGTCTGAGCATACCCTTCCACGCTTAGGGTGGACAAAATAATTAACAACAAGGGGTGGTGATGGACAGAGTCTCTGAATTAAGCAGAAAACTCTCACCCAGTCAAGAGATCAGGGCTAGATCCAACACCGTTTTTTAGCTCACTGCATCATCCCAGTTTCAGAACCTGGCTGTATGCAAATTAGTCTGTTCCTGTCCCAGTGCATGATGGGCACAGGGCAAACCAAACTACAAAGCCAATTCTTACACTGGAAAGGAAACAAGCTACCGGGGACCGGTTTCTGGCATTTCAGCCTCTTCGGCCCGGCTTGCTTGAATCCTGATGGTGCAGTGAGCAAGGGACTCATGTCTGAGCATACCCTTCCACGCTTAGGGTGGACAAAATAATTAACAACAAGGGGTGGTGAGGGACAGAGTCTCTGAATTAAGCAGAAAACTCTCACCCAGTCAAGAGATCAGGGCTAGATCCAACAGCGTTTTTTAGCTCACTGCATCATCCCAGTTTCAGAACCTGGCTGTATGCAAATTAGTCTGTTCCTGTCCCAGTGCATGATGGGCACAGGGCAAACCAAACTACAAAGCCAATTCTTACACTGGAAAGGAAACAAGCTACCGGGGACCGGTTTCTGGCATTTCAGCCTCTTCGGCCCGGCTTGCTTGAATCCTGATGGTGCAGTGAGCAAGGGACTCATGTCTGAGCATACCCTTCCACGCTTAGGGTGGACAAAATAATTAACAACAAGGGGTGGTGATGGACAGAGTCTCTGAATTAAGCAGAAAACTCTCACCCAGTCAAGAGATCAGGGCTAGATCCAACACCGTTTTTTAGCTCACTGCATCATCCCAGTTTCAGAACCTGGCTGTATGCAAATTAGTCTGTTCCTGTCCCAGTGCATGATGGGCACAGGGCAAACCAAACTACAAAGCCAATTCTTACACTGGAAAGGAAACAAGCTACCGGGGACCGGTTTCTGGCATTTCAGCCTCTTCGGCCCGGCTTGCTTGAATCCTGATGGTGCAGTGAGCAAGGGACTCATGTCTGAGCATACCCTTCCACGCTTAGGGTGGACAAAATAATTAACAACAAGGGGTGGTGATGGACAGAGTCTCTGAATTAAGCAGAAAACTCTCACCCAGTCAAGAGATCAGGGCTAGATCCAACACCGTTTTTTAGCTCACTGCATCATCCCAGTTTCAGAACCTGGCTGTATGCAAATTAGTCTGTTCCTGTCCCAGTGCATGATGGGCACAGGGCAAACCAAACTACAAAGCCAATTCTTACACTGGAAAGGAAACAAGCTACCGGGGACCGGTTTCTGGCATTTCAGCCTCTTCGGCCCGGCTTGCTTGAATCCTGATGGTGCAGTGAGCAAGGGACTCATGTCTGAGCATACCCTTCCACGCTTAGGGTGGACAAAATAATTAACAACAAGGGGTGGTGATGGACAGAGTCTCTGAATTAAGCAGAAAACTCTCACCCAGTCAAGAGATCAGGGCTAGATCCAACAGCGTTTTTTAGCTCACTGCATCATCCCAGTTTCAGAACCTGGCTGTATGCAAATTAGTCTGTTCCTGTCCCAGTGCATGATGGGCACAGGGCAAACCAAACTACAAAGCCAATTCTTACACTGGAAAGGAAACAAGCTACCGGGGACCGGTTTCTGGCATTTCAGCCGCTTCGGCCCGGCTTGCTTGAATCCTGATGGTGCAGTGAGCAAGGGACTCATGTCTGAGCATACCCTTCCACGCTTAGGGTGGACAAAATAATTAACAACAAGGGGTGGTGATGGACAGAGTCTCTGAATTAAGCAGAAAACTCTCACCCAGTCAAGAGATCAGGGCTAGATCCAACACCGTTTTTTAGCTCACTGCATCATCCCAGTTTCAGAACCTGGCTGTATGCAAATTAGTCTGTTCCTGTCCCAGTGCATGATGGGCACAGGGCAAACCAAACTACAAAGCCAATTCTTACACTGGAAAGGAAACAAGCTACCGGGGACCGGTTTCTGGCATTTCAGCCTCTTCGGCCCGGCTTGCTTGAATCCTGATGGTGCAGTGAGCAAGGGACTCATGTCTGAGCATACCCTTCCACGCTTAGGGTGGACAAAATAATTAACAACAAGGGGTGGTGATGGACAGAGTCTCTGAATTAAGCAGAAAACTCTCACCCAGTCAAGAGATCAGGGCTAGATCCAACACCGTTTTTTAGCTCACTGCATCATCCCAGTTTCAGAACCTGGCTGTATGCAAATTAGTCTGTTCCTGTCCCAGTGCATGATGGGCACAGGGCAAACCAAACTACAAAGCCAATTCTTACACTGGAAAGGAAACAAGCTACCGGGGACCGGTTTCTGGCATTTCAGCCTCTTCGGCCCGGCTTGCTTGAATCCTGATGGTGCAGTGAGCAAGGGACTCATGTCTGAGCATACCCTTCCACGCTTAGGGTGGACAAAATAATTAACAACAAGGGGTGGTGATGGACAGAGTCTCTGAATTAAGCAGAAAACTCTCACCCAGTCAAGAGATCAGGGCTAGATCCAACACCGTTTTTTAGCTCACTGCATCATCCCAGTTTCAGAACCTGGCTGTATGCAAATTAGTCTGTTCCTGTCCCAGTGCATGATGGGCACAGGGCAAACCAAACTACAAAGCCAATTCTTACACTGGAAAGGAAACAAGCTACCGGGGACCGGTTTCTGGCATTTCAGCCTCTTCGGCCCGGCTTGCTTGAATCCTGATGGTGCAGTGAGCAAGGGACTCATGTCTGAGCATACCCTTCCACGCTTAGGGTGGACAAAATAATTAACAACAAGGGGTGGTGATGGACAGAGTCTCTGAATTAAGCAGAAAACTCTCACACAGTCAAGAGATCAGGGCTAGATCCAACACCGTTTTTTAGCTCACTGCATCATCCCAGTTTCAGAACCTGGCTGTATGCAAATTAGTCTGTTCCTGTCCCAGTGCATGATGGGCACAGGGCAAACCAAACTACAAAGCCAATTCTTACACTGGAAAGGAAACAAGCTACCGGGGACCGGTTTCTGGCATTTCAGCCTCTTCGGCCCGGCTTGCTTGAATCCTGATGGTGCAGTGAGCAAGGGACTCATGTCTGAGCATACCCTTCCACGCTTAGGGTGGACAAAATAATTAACAACAAGGGGTGGTGATGGACAGAGTCTCTGAATTAAGCAGAAAACTCTCACCCAGTCAAGAGATCAGGGCTAGATCCAACACCGTTTTTTAGCTCACTGCATCATCCCAGTTTCAGAACCTGGCTGTATGCAAATTAGTCTGTTCCTGTCCCAGTGCATGATGGGCACAGGGCAAACCAAACTACAAAGCCAATTCTTACACTGGAAAGGAAACAAGCTACCGGGGACCGGTTTCTGGCATTTCAGCCTCTTCGGCCCGGCTTGCTTGAATCCTGATGGTGCAGTGAGCAAGGGACTCATGTATAAGATTCCTAGGGCCTACCTTAGGGGTGACATATATGATAAAAGGAGAGTTTAAGGCTGGGCAAGGGGTTTAAAAAGCCAAGTGGAGAAGGCAGTTTGCAGTGTCAGAACAGGGGCCATTGTTCCCTTAAGGGTACCCACGCACACACCTGTTCTATCCCAAACGATCAGTGTCCTGTGTGAAGTCCGCACACACTTTCACTGCACATCATCCATCATCCCTAGGCTAGTGAAGCACTTGGGAATCTTATCAGCACAACCCTACCAAAAGCAGATTTCTAAATGCGCCCCTCAGGATACAGTCCTTTAAGGATACCCACACAAGAGACACTTCAAAAATGCTGAACGTCTCAGAACACTTACTTGCTTATGCTTAGACTGTGAAATCTGCCACCATGGGGGCCTTGATCGGACATTCGCCGCAGAAAGAAGGGACAATAGCTGGCATGGAAAAACTGCATGCAAGTACTTGTATATGTGTGCATAGTTTACGTGTTTGTGTGTCTGTGTGCACTTTAATATGCATTGGTAAGTATGTGACATGTGTGTTTGTATCCTTGAGTACATGTATATGACTGCACGTGTGTGTGGTATGTCTGCATGTAAGCACATGTATTTTAGCATATGTCTGTATTTGAGAACGTATGTGCATCTGCATGCGTTTTTTCCTGTGTGTGCAAAAGCAGCCTATAAAAATTCCTTGAGAGCAGTGGCAAAGATATAGGGCAGATGAGTAGACCACCGCGGAAGAGGAAAACACGAGCGGCAGGTAAGCTTTGCTCTTCCTTGGCAGACTGTGGGTTGAAAGAGGGTGACAAGTTGAGCAGCAAATGGTTCCTGTACTTGCCACTTGCTGCATTCCTTGTTAAGAAAATTAGGAGCATGGCTGCAGGGCTTGTAAAGAAGATTGTGTAGCTAATTTAATTCGTGATCATTTGTTACGGGGGCTGGTTTTGTAGCAGTACGGCAGTTCTGAAAGCACCTGCTGCAGAGTTCCTTGTATATTTCATATTTTTAGGCAATAATAAAAGTGTCAAGATAACTCTGGTGATTAATGTGCCTGCTAGAGAGAGATTGGAGTCTTGTCTAGTGACAGTTTTAACTCAACTAAGGTAGCACAGAGGGTTAATATGCCTGCTGCAAAGGATGAACACCATGCAGATCACAGAACAGTATTATATGTGCATAGCTTAGTGGGTTACTGCATTTGTCACAGAGACCCTTTTGTTACTGTGCAGTTCACAAGCTACGATCCTAATCTAGCACAGTGAACTATGAAGTGTCATCAAAAAGCAGCATGCACACTCTACAAGGTACTTACAAGTACCTTACACATGCCAGTTGGGTATGAGCCAATGTAACCTTGTTTTAGGGAAAGAGACAAGCACTTTCGCACTGGTTAGCAGTGGTAAAGTGCAGCGTTCTAAGGCCAAAAATAGAGGAGGGTAAAAGGTTTGGGGAGACCCTGCAGAGAGGGCCAGGTCCAAAAGTGCTTTAAAATGAACCTTAAATAAATTCACATATTCCTTTACATAGAATCCCACTGTGTGCACCCTGAATATCGAAACCAGAATATTGATGGCACAAAATATCAAGGACAGAATATCGAATCCAAAATATCAACAGGTAAGTATAGATTTTCTAAACTTTACTCCACACGTATGTGCCTATGCATAAAAAAATATATATATATCTATATTTTCAAGGTATGGAGATGTGGAGTTAGGAATAATAAATCTATACTTGCCTATAAGCACTACACTTTCGATATTCTGTCCTCGATATCCTTGTACCACGACATTCGGGGGGGGGTCAAAATTTAGTAGTACAACTAGTATTTGGGGAAAAATGCACCTATGCACACCACTTTAATGTTTGGTAATAAATGAGGGCTATGTCCTCCTAAAAATATACTTCTGGCTATGGGCCTGTTAGAATTGCCTCTGTTTCAATGTTAGTCAATGGGGAAAATACATTCCCTTGATTTTGTTTGTTACTATCTCCCTCTTTTCCTCTTCTAGATCTCTTGTGGCAGAGGGTACTCCTGCTATGCATTTTGATAGGGTAGGTTGTATGAGAAAGGTGTATAAGTAGAATGTGGTAAATAAATAAATAATACCCTATTTTTGAATGCATAAATGAATAACAGGTAGCTCAATAAATAAGAGTCAAAATTCGAGGTACTAGGAGTTTTGCAGGTTTATTACAGCATAAAGGACAGGAACAGGACAACCTGCATAGGAATAGGATGGCAGGGCCCAGCAGCGCTGCTGGTGTCAGGATCGGGACAAGGGGAACGGATGACTTTTTTAATAACAGTGCATGAGCATATATACATAACGCAAACTCATAGCATTACAGTGCAATAGGCGTAGCAGTGGGTGGAGCAGAAGGTATGACGCGTAGCAGTCGCGAAAGATAAGGGGGAAAAGAGGTGTAACAGGGCGTATACATAGACATGTGATGCAAACGTAACAGAATATGTCATGAATGGGGCGGAAACCATGGAGGGGGCTACCTGAGGAGCCGGGACCTCTAACCTGATGGTGCGCGCAAACTTGCAATGACGTGTTACTGGGAGAAGCTGGGGGCTATGAACTCTGTGCTAGGAGCAGAGACTGAAGTCTGGAGAGTCAGGGCGACATGTACCTAAGCAGTATCTAGTATCTGATGTTTAGAGAACATGTTGATATAAACTAGAAGTCAGGAGGGGAAAGGCTAACTTGATTCTAAGACTGGACCATGCATTATTCTACATGTAGTGCGTGATGAAGAATACTAAATGACCATTAAATACAGTATTTCTCTTACATGGAGCCGAGAAGGCTAGACAATGACGGAAACTATTGATGCAGTTCAGTAGCTTAGGAATGCAGAGAAGGAGGACTGAACTGATAACTGGAATCATAACATACTTTTGGCAGACTCAGAGGCAGAGCCAGCTGAACCGGGCACTGCGAGGCAGGAAGTAAGTGAAGGGTCGAGGATACAGGTGGGGGCTGGATCGCTCCTCAGCGAGGCTTCAGGAGACAGGAACTGAATCTGGTGTCCGGGCCCTCTTTGAGGCCTAGAGACGGGGACTTTACAATGAAATAACGTGCACACTGGGAAACGTGGCAACGTAGCTTTACATAGGCCTGATATTCGTAGTATTCACGAGGACTGGAAACTAGCATACTAGAGGTGGACACAACTATAATTGCGTCAGGAATCGAACATGGGGAGTACATATGCATATTTAATCATGCACACATAACATATGATGGATGACACGTAGGGACACAGAACATGGCAAAATTTACTTTTCCACATTCCCTCCTTGTCACTACGTTTCCATCAGGAAACATCAATATTCATGATACCATCTATCATTTCATACAGTATCATTTGCTCGTCTCGAATTATCCTGGAACGGGATTTAGAACGGGGCTTGGGACTAGGAATACAAGAGGTAGCACAAATGCCGCAAATCGCAGGGCCACATTGTATACAGAGACAGCAGCTGAATATGATCGCTACTGCAATACCTAGAAAGGACAAGACTTTCCATCCCCAGGCGGAAATTATATTCCAGAACCATGTCCAGGTGCCTGGATCTTGGTGTATCAGATGGGCAATTTTATGGAGTCTGGTTATAGCTGAATAAACAGACGGCGCGTTATTTGGAATGAAAATGCAGCAACTAGATCCGATGACTCTACAGGCCCCGCCCCTATCGGCCAGTATGACGTCAAGGACGAGACGATTCTGTAAAACGACAAATCTCATAGCAGATTGCTCTTCAGTTAAATTACCTAGAGCAGAGGCAGTCTCATTTACTACAGCTTCGAGGGTTCTGGTTAACCTACGGATTAGCTTACTATTCTGGATAGGTCCTATAAAGAAAAAGAAACCTCTATTGAAATCTGTATACTGTTCTAGAGCAGTTTCAGTATAATCGACAATTGGGGACTCCCTTCTATGTCTAATGTGTACTAGATGTGCATTCCTGTGATAATCAGATGGGGCTAGAAAAACAGGTGGCAGTAGGAAGGCAATGTAACAGGTTCCCTCCCAATCGAGGGGCAGACGAACATATGCAGTTTGACCACAAATAAAATAAGAATGACGTGAAGCTTTGAAAATGGATTTCCCACTGTCACTATACTTGACAATGGTAGTACAATCACTATGTCCTACATGTGTGGAACCATTATTTCGGACACATAATTCGCCTTTAACTGGTAGTACTGAAATAGCAGGTAAGTCTGGAGTAGTATCAGACTGAACATTCAGGACCATGAAATTCGACGAATAATTACCTAAATTATACACTTCATTTTCTAGATCTAAACCTGTTCTGTGGGGGAGACCTTGCTTGTCTGGAAAACATGTACTGTTAAGAAAAGACATATCTGTTGAGGATGATGTTAACGTGGACCATGCTCCACACGAACCATTATGTGAAAATGGATAAGGAAAAAGTGGCAGAACTCCATTCGGGGTCTGGAAAGGGGGGAGTCGACCACACACCCAACAATTAGTGGCATTGCTGGTCTGGTGTGAGTAATGTAACATGCGGATAAATGAGTTATTTCGCATAGCGAGTCGATAAGAGAGTTCATGAGGAGGCAGATCACTAAACATATGCTCTACTGTAGCATTAGCAGACTTATTTACATGAAGAACTGGGAAATACAGGAAAAATGCATAACTGGTGCAGGAAATCATAATGCTGAGAAATAAAATGAAACTTAGAAAAACGATACATTGGATTGAGTTTTGACTGACTCTCTCACTATGGGGGTCTATTTTATACATGTCAGAAACAGTCTAACCGTTTCACCTAGGGGAGGACTTAGACAATCAAACTGACTGACTTATTTTACTAGACCGGAGTTTGAGTTTATACTCCTGTTGCGGAGTTTTCTCTAACAGGGGAGGGGTTGTAGCAATGTCTTTTGCGGGACAGTCCTTGAGAACAATATTTTGGCAATCCTTCAAATCCTGGGAAATGTTCTTTAAGACGGGTTTCAGTCCATTAAATTGTTTTATATGAGAAAGGTGCACCCAGCCTTTGCGTCCTTCCAACTTCACGGCTGTACGGGTGGTGAGGAGGACCTGTCGGGGCTCTTTCCAACGAGGCTCCAGCGGACTTGTTCTGTCAAAATTGCGGACCATCACCATGGATCCTGGAACGATTTCATGCGGTGCCACCTCGGTATTGTCTGGAAATGCAGCGGCAACCTGTGAACGACATGAGTTGAGGGCAGACATCAAGGAAGCTAGGTAATCTGTCAGCATATTACTTGAAACATCGGTAATACTTCGGGGTCTAGGAGTACCCCACATGTTAGGGGGGCGGCCGAAAACGACCTCGTACGGGGACAGACCTGATCTGGAATGTGCGACCATGCGCATATAAAATAAAGCGACTGGCAGAGCTACTAGCCAGTCCACACCTTTCTCTTTGCATACTTTGGCGATTCGGATTTTCAGAGTCTGATTATGTCTCTCTACGAGACCGGCTGCTTCAGGATGGCGTACACAATGGAACTTCCACTGGTACCCTAACAGAAGGGAAACATGCTTCATGAGTTCAGATGAGAATGGCTGGCCGTTGTCAGAATATACGACTCTAGGGAGTCCATAACGAGGGAAGAACTCACGAACCAACTGCTTGGCAGTGGTCGCGGCTGTGTAATCTGGGACTGGATATGCTTCTGTCCACCTGGACAAAGCGCATACAACTACAAGGACATACTTGAAACCTCGACATCGCTCCATCTGAATATAATCCATCTGGAGGACTTCAAAAGGGTGGTCAGGAGGTTGGAATCCACCTTGTTCCACCGGGACACTTTTACCTGGATTAAACTGACAACATATCATACAGGTACGGACTTTCTGCTTGGCTGCAGCTCGTAAATGCTTGTTGAACCAAATGTTCTGGATACTGTCTAACATGGCTTTTTCTCCTAGATGTGCTGGACTATGTGCGGTATTGATAATGACTTGAACCATAGAGTCGGGGAGAAACCATGTGGCTCTACCCTTCGTTAACCATCCTTGATCTGTCTGGACCCCTCCTTGTTCGGACCATTTCTTGATTTCTTCGGGAGTAGCATGTAACTGTATGTCTATGACATCTTGTGTAGGGTCCTTAACTGTCATACATGTAGTCGGATCTGGAGTATGTGTCATGTTAACTGGAATGTCTGGAGTCTGTGCTGTAAGCTTGGCTGTGCGATCTGCTAGATCATTACCTTGGGAAATAATGTCAGTAACTTTCGCATGTGCTTTGCACTTCATGATAGCAATAGATGTCGGTAAGTGTATGGCATCTAACAGAGCTTGAATAAGGAGACCATGCTGAATCTTGGTTCCATGAGAAGTCATGAAACCTCTCTCCTGCCAGAGCACTCCGAAGTCGTGTACAACTCCAAATGCGTAGCGTGAATCTGTGTAAACATTAACTTTCAAGTTCTTGGCGTGTATGCAGGCTTGGGTCAGAGCAACTAGCTCTGCTGCTTGAGCAGACAGGGTGTCAATGCGGTGGGTCTCAATAACTTCAGTGTCAGTAGTCACTGCATACGCGGCGACTAGTTCTCCTGTACTTGTTCTCATACATGAACCATCCACATAAAGTGTCAGGTCGGGATCTGGTAACGGAATATCTGTCAGATCTTGTCTTGGCTTTGTCGTAATGTTAACTACTTCCACACAGTCATGTGTGGCAGAATTCGGAGTAACTGACGGTAACAGTGTAGCAGGATTTAAAACGTTGCAGCGTCTGATTTCTATGTGTGGCTGGAACAGTGTCAATTCATAACCAGTTAAACGTGCAATTGTCAAGTGCTGAGTCTGTGTTCGGTTTAAAAGAACTTCCACGGAATGTGGAACTTGTACTGTCAAGGTATGTCCTAAGACTATGGAATCACTTTGTCTGATAGCTAGGGCTGCGGCTGCAACTGACTTGAGGCACGCAGGCAGAGCCTGGGCTACAGGATCTAATGTGCTCGAAAAATAAGCACAGGGCTTGTATTGTCCTGCTTGATCTTGTGTGAGAACAGATAATGCTGTACCTTCACGTTCTGTGACGAAAAGTGTAAAAGGCTTACTGTAGTTCGGTGTCGCTAGAACTGGAGCTTGGCATAGGGCTTTCTTTAACTCATTGAAATTAAGTGTATGTTCAGATGTCCAAGGGAGAACAGTCGATACGGCTGCCTCCTGTGTCGTTAACTGTATCAGTGGTTTGGCTAGAAATGCATACTGAGGAATCCATTGTCTGCAATAAGAAGTAAGGCCGATAAAAGCACGTACCTCCTTCTGGGTCTTGGGCTGAGGAAGACTCGCTATTAACTGGATACGGTCTGGTGTCAACTGCCTACCCCTCTTGGACAGTAAGTGTCCTAAGTATACCACTTGCTGGACACAGAATTGAAGCTTAGAAGGGGACACCTTGTGCCCCATCTCGGCCAGGAAATACAAGACTGTAAGGGATGCTCGCTCGCAAGCACGTTCAGAACGGGCTGTGATCAGTAGATCATCGACATACTGGAGCAGGGCAGTGTCAGTTGGCATGTGAATGTTGTCTAGTTGTCTTTTAAGTGCTTGACTGTAAATACTAGGACTTTCTGTGAAACCTTGAGGAGCTCGTGTAAACATATAGCTCCTTCCATTTAAACAAAATCCGAAAAGGAACTGGCTGTCTGGATGAATAGGAACACTAAAAAACGCGTTCTTGAGGTCAATTACAGTAAAGAACGTGGCTTCGAAATCAATGGCTGTCAATAGGGAAGAGATATCTGGGACAACTGGGTACTGAGGAACAATACATTTATTAAGTTCTCGTAGGTCAATCACTAATCGATATACTGGGGGTGCATTAGGATCAGTACGTTTCATAACTGGAATGATCGGAGAATTACATACATTGGAGTCAGTTTCTACAACCACTCCTTGAGCCATGAGCTCGTCAATAATTTTGGATAAGGCTGCTACAGCCTCAGGTGGCAATCTGTACTGCCTGATTCGTGGTAACACTACACCTGGCTTGAGAGTCACACGATAGGGTGTGATTTGCATATAACCAACATCAGTTGGACCTTGTGCCCATAGATGCTGCGGGACATTAGACAGTCTTGAATCAAAATCTCGTAATACATAGTGACCCTTAAAGTCACGTAGGAACAATCGTATTCCCTCTGGGGAACAGCATATAACTGCACCTAACTCTTTCAGTGTTTTAATGCCTAATAGATTTTCTGGACATGACTTAGTAAGTAACAGATCAGTAGTACGGGACAATGGACCTACTTCTAGAGTAACTGGCTTTGATATCTCATTTACGATAGGCTTTCCTGAAAATCCAAGGGAAACATTTCTTGAGCCTGAGAGCGGAGCCCCTGGAACTTCGGCGTGACTGATGGTGGTCCTACTTGCCCCTGTATCAATCAGAAACTTTCTGTCTTTCCCTAATACTTGACTGTGAACATAGGGACCTTCTTGATCTACAGGTATCTCGATGAGAGGCAAGCCTACCTCCCTCTCTAGGCTGTTTCATGAATACTGCTGGTACTCTGGATACTCAGACTGTGCATACTGGTACATCTGCTGTGTAACGTGCTGTGTTGCAGCGATGGGCTGCGGTGCTGTAACTGTCTGTGGTGCATTCTGTGGCTGAGGAATCTGTGAAACTTGTTCTTGTCTAGGCGGACGTGGTCTTTCTTTAGTCTTACCGGTAGCTATGTTGTGTTTCAGAACTGCACACTCATTTATAAAATGACCTGGTTGTTTACAATAATTGCAGTTCCCTTTAACGGGAGCTGCAGGATGACTGGCTTGATTTGGACCCCTCTTCTGACTGTCTTGAGGAACAGATTGTGCAACTAGTACTTTCATTTTCGTGTCTTTCATACGTTTTCTCTCGTGTTCTTGCTCTTCCCTGATTCTATTCTGGTGGTATTGGAGCATTTGTAACATCTGGGACGGGGTATTAGCTTGCCAGGTACTTTCGACTTTCAAAACTCGATTTTTAATTGATGGACTTGAATTCTCGACTAATTTAGTAACAAAAAGGTGAGGGTATGACTCACTACTTGTCTTGAGGCCACTGTTGATGCTGAAACATTTTTCAAATCTAGAATAAAAATCACTAATATCTTCGTCTTGTTTCTGTTTACAGGCTGAGATTGCATCCCAGTCTTCTTTTCTAGTTGTCAATAATCTGGGTAAAACTTGTATTAATAATTCCGGTAATTCTTTACATTTATCTCCAAGACCGGTACCTGGTACTCGTACCTTGTCTTCAGCTTCTAGAACTGCCCAATCGATCTTTTTCTCTCCCACCTCCCATTCTTTTTCCTTGAGCTTTTCATACACCCCTGCGGGCAGCAGAACTTTTAACATTTTAATTATATCCGGATACGTGTATTCTCCCATACGGAGCATGTCTTTTAATTCTCTATGGAACCCTGCTGGATCTTTTGTCATGACAGGGAATTAATTTCTTCATCTCAAGAAGTTCCATCTTTGTGATCGGAGTGTATACAAACACTCGTTGCATTTCGCCACCCGTTCCTCTAACTGGGTGGACTTCTCGTAACGGATTCTGTCTGTCTATGTAAAATGGTTTACTTTCTGGGGGTGAGACATGAACAAAATGCGGGTTCAGAAACGTTCTATATTTGTGGCGCTGTTCTAGAATGACACTAATTAAATCGGTACCTAGACCTCTCCATCTATACTGGAGTAACTCGTTCAGGATATCGTGTAACGGGCCTGGATCAGAATGTTGACCCTCATACAGAGTAATGAGGTGCTGGATCATATACATACCCACCAGTCGTTGTTCGGCTGGGGGCAGTTTCAGAAACATTTGTGCCACTATTTCGTCTGGAAAAGTGGTAGAATCAGTAATCCATCGGACTGCTGATCGGGCTATTTCTTGTTCATGCATAGTACTTAACTCACTGTAACCGATTCGTGATTTCAGAATGTGATCGGTAGCTTGAAACACTTGTTCTAGAGAACCTTGTTCTGATGCTGGATGATGGAAAATAGACTTGTGTTCTAGGCGTAAGTGGCGATCTGGAAATCTAGGTTTTCCTACATACGCTATTCTGTCGGGATTCTCGTCTTCTACCTCTTCAGTATCAGAGTTACTTTCTTTCTCGCTTACTTGTGCCGCCTTACGCTGTTCGTGTAACTTTATTATTTCTCTACGGATTTTCTTGTACATACTCTCCATAGCACCGACGGTCTTGTGCTTACCCTCGGCTGTATTATCACTCCACCTTGTCAGGGTTCTCATTTCGGCTTGATCTTTAGACGGGTAATCTTGTTCTCTTATTAGACAATTGATCAGAAACTTTAATATCATGAGCTGGATCTCGGCTTTCCTTTGAGACATGGCCTCGCTAATACTTTCTGGATCATCCCCTGTACGGATGAAACGATATATTCTGTCTAGATCTTCTTTCATATTCGGTAAGGTGACTAGATATTCGGCTACCTTTCTTACGCGGAATGAATATAGAACCATATTATCCTCGCCTGGGACTGGATCATAGCAGCATTCGGCAAGGGATTTTCTTATTTCTGCTACAGTCTGATGTCTGGGCGTACGCTGTGACGCTTGTGCATGTAATTCGGCTGTCGTTAAACGATTACGTGGCGGCGGGGTTTGAGGAGGACCTCCTCCTGCGGCCCCTAAACTAGAGTCGTCTACTGAGGCTCTTCGTCCTGGCAGAGTTGGAAATGGAAATGTAGGCTGGACTTGTATGGCAGGCTGGACCGGGGGTACCGTAACAGGTACTCCGGTGTCTGGAGGAGCGGGAAGTGCCTGATTTACGGGGACTGGCGGAGCGCGAACAGGATTTGCATATTCTGGGACTGTGTCGTCCAAATAGGACGAAATAAAAATATCAGCTGCAGTCTGTTTGTGACGTAGCTTGGTCGGAACTAATGGTGGCGGGAAATTACTGGATGCCTCTGGGGTCGCTTTTGGCAAGCCCTCGGCAAGAAGAGGATACATACCCCTAATAAGGGCATGCCTCTGTCTGTCTGACTGTTCGGCTTTGACTTGTTCACCTATCTCGATTAATTCTTTTTCTTGTGCTCGTTCTAAGGATTCTCTACTTAATTCTGACTTTCTGATTTCTTTTTCGGTTCTTTTATGAGATTCTTTGCGCCATAACTCAATGGCATCTTTCTGTGACTGTCTGGCTTTCTTTTTCCATAATGCTTCTTCTACTCTCATGATGCACTCGGCATCCCATGTACCCGATACGGGCCATCTATACTTTTCTTCTAACTGTTTGGTATACTCTACCCATAAATCTAGATATAATATGGCACTTATGCCATGCTTCTGATACATAAAATGACCTGGACTGTCCCTAGGCGGAACTGGAACTGCTGCTTCCAGCAGACCCTTTCTAGTTTTTAACTGACGCAACTTCGAAAAGAGTGGCATGACTGGACTGTAATCTAGACACAATACAATACACAATGAACACGATACTTATTCCCCATTCATACCACGACATTAAAATACATGAAAAACATTTAGAAATAACAGTTCGAACAGAATACTACCTGGAATACGGAACACAGAATACATGAATTTTCTCGAGAACAGAACTGACTAGAACAGGAACTAGATGCACTGCTGAAACAGTACGAAACTTACCGGTCTCATAAAGAGACACGTCAGGACCCGCATCCACAGAAGTGGACACTTCGTTTGTGGGTCTGTGTACCACCAACCCACAGACCAGAGTCAATTAGATTGACCCTGTCTAGATACCACCCCAGTAACGGTACTCACCGGGCAGCAAAAACGGAAGGCCTCGGACTGGACTGGACTGCTACGACGACGGACGACGAACTTCGGACTTCAGTTACGGGTGGGCCTCCGGATACCTCGGACCTTGGACTCTTGGCTTGGGCTCTGGTCGGGACTCGCCGCGTTCCTCCACCGTCTCGTTTGGATGCTGGACCGCCTCCTCCGTCTCCTCCGTGGGCCTGAGGGATACTTGAAGCAGAAATATCTGCCGGTGCGCAGAAGAGTTCCGTCACGACTGCAGAGGGTCAGGGGGTCGGCGTGGCTTCACCGACGCGTGGGGAAAGGGCAAGTCCCTATTCGGGCGCCATTATGTGGTAAATAAATAAATAATACCCTATTTTTGAATGCATAAATGAATAACAGGTAGCTCAATAAATAAGAGTCAAAATTCGAGGTAGTAGGAGTTTTGCAGGTTTATTACAGCATAAAGGACAGGAACAGGACAACCTGCATAGGAATAGGATGGCTGGTGTCAGGATCGGGACAAGGGGAACGGATGACTTTTTTAATAACAGTGCATGAGCATATATACATAACGCAAACTCATAGCATTACAGTGCAATAGGCGTAGCAGTGGGTGGAGCAGAAGGTATGACGCGTAGCAGTCGCGAAAGATAAGGGGGAAAAGAGGTGTAACAGGGCGTATACATAGACATGTGATGCAAACGTAACAGAATATGTCATGAATGGGGCGGAAACCATGGAGGGGGCTACCTGAGGAGCCGGGACCTCTAACCTGATGGTGCGCGCAAACTTGCAATGACGTGTTACTGGGAGAAGCTGGGGGCTATGAACTCTGTGCTAGGAGCAGAGACTGAAGTCTGGAGAGTCAGGGCGACATGTACCTAAGCAGTATCTAGTATCTGATGTTTAGAGAACATGTTGATATAAACTAGAAGTCAGGAGGGGAAAGGCTAACTTGATTCTAAGACTGGACCATGCATTATTCTACATGTAGTGCGTGATGAAGAATACTAAATGACCATTAAATACAGTATTTCTCTTACATGGAGCCGAGAAGGCTAGACAATGACGGAAACTATTGATGCAGTTCAGTAGCTTAGGAATGCAGAGAAGGAGGACTGAACTGATAACTGGAATCATAACATACTTTTGGCAGACTCAGAGGCAGAGCCAGCTGAACCGGGCACTGCGAGGCAGGAAGTAAGTGAAGGGTCGAGGATACAGGTGGGGGCTGGATCGCTCCTCAGCGAGGCTTCAGGAGACAGGAACTGAATCTGGTGTCCGGGCCCTCTTTGAGGCCTAGAGACGGGGACTTTACAATGAAATAACGTGCACACTGGGAAACGTGGCAACGTAGCTTTACATAGGCCTGATATTCGTAGTATTCACGAGGACTGGAAACTAGCATACTAGAGGTGGACACAACTATAATTGCGTCAGGAATCGAACATGGGGAGTACATATGCATATTTAATCATGCACACATAACATATGATGGATGACACGTAGGGACACAGAACATGGCAAAATTTACTTTTCCACAAGAATTATACAATTACATAATAAAGTTATAATTGTTGTACTGTTTTTTCTTTACCATTCTTGTAATGCTGGTTACAATGATATTTCAAAAAATGTTTGAAAAGCCAATTACTATCTTCTTTGTGTTTAGCTTGGGCATGCAAAAGAAAACAACGATTAGATCTGTTACCTCAATTTTCTTGGGGGATATGAGTGGTCATCTATGAGGTTGCAGATACCATCTGGTACACTGGTATGGTTAGGGGTTCAGATGGGGCACTGCGAACTAGCTAGGAAACAAAATCGCCGACATACACAACAGCTTTGAAAACCAGTCCGGAGACCAGTCCGCTCCACCCACCTCCGAACTAAAACCCCCCTCCAACAACCTTTGGCGCCTGGAACCCAATCACCACTGAAGACACCATCCGCCTGATGAACTCCATCCACTCAGGATCGCCAACCGACCCATGTCCCCACCACATCTTCAATAAAGCAGACTCCATCATCGCACCCCATCTCCGAGATGTCATCAACTGCTCCCTCAACTCCGCCACCTTCCCGGAAAGCTGGAAATATGCCGAACTTAGCGCCCTTCTGAAGAAACCCACAGCAGACCCCACTGAACTTAAGAACTACCGCCCCATCTCGCTCCTCCCATTCCCTGCCAAAGTCATTGAGAAAGCCGTCAACAGTCAGCTCGCCGCCTTTCTCGAATCCAACAAATCCCTCGACCCCTCACAGTCAGGCTTCCGAGCCAAACACAGCACCGAAACCGCCCTCATCGCATCAACAGACGACATTCGAACACTACTGGACAACGGAGAAACAGCTGCCCTCATCCTACTTGACCTCTCCACAGGCTTCGACACAGTCTGTCATAGCACCCTCATACATCGTCTCAACAACGTAGGAATACAAGAGAAAGCATTGGACTGGATCATCTCGTTCCTCGCCGGAAGAACCCAGAGTGTCCGCCTTCCCCCTTTTAGATCAGAGGCCACCGAAGTCATCTGCGGCGTACCACAAGGATCATCACTCAGTCCCACCCTCTTCAACGTATACACGAGTCCCCTTGCATCCATCGCCCGCCAACACAACCTCAACATCATCTCCTACGCAGACGACACCCAGCTGATCTTCTCCCTCACCAAAGACCCAAACACCGCCAAAACCAACCTACACGAAGGGATGAAAGAAGTAGCCGAGTGGATGAAGAACAGCCGTTTAAAACTGAACTCGGACAAAACGGAAGTCCTCACCTTAGGATCATCCCCCTCCGCCTGGGATGACTCATGGTGGCCACCGGCCCTGGGAACATCATCATGCTTCAACATCCTACGTATGCTCAAAAAAACCTTCCGCTGGATCCCCATCGAAACAAGAAAGACGGTCACCCACCACTGGTCACAAGCCGACTGGACTACGGAAACACCCTTTACGCCGGAACCACAGCTAAACTACAGAAAAAACTCCAACGCATCCAAAACGCCTCAGCCAGACTCATACTAGACATCCCCCGCCAAGATCACATTTCCGGTCACCTGAAAGACCTCCACTGGCTCCCCGTCAACAAGAGAATAACATTCCGTCTCCTCACCCACGCACACAAAGCCCTCTACGACCTAGGACCCGAATGCCTCAACACGCGCCTGTCCTTTTACACCCCCACCCGACAACTACGATCGTCCAATCAAGCCCTCGCCGCAATTCCGCGCATCCACAGATCAACCATGGGGGGTAGATCCTTCTCCTTCTTAGCGGCCACAACTTGGAATTCTCTCCCCGCCCACCTCCGCCTTACACAGAACCACCTCTCCTTCAGAAAACAACTAAAAACGTGGATATTCGATAAGTAAAGTACCCCTCCCTCCCTCAAGCGCCTTGAGACCCTCTGGGTGAGTAGTGCGCTATACAAATTTCCGAACGTGAACTTGAACTATTCTGAGGATATGGGTGGATTCTGTCCCTATATTCTGACGTTTATGTTGTCCGGATACGCAGTCCTACTTAATTCGAAGGAACCGTATGACATAGAGATCTCCACCACCAGCTGGACATCACCACTACCAGGGTGAACAACTCCAAATGAAACTGAATAGGAAAATAGCCTACACCTGTGATGCACCTGAGACCCATCCATACAGCAAGCATATAAATACAAACCTCACCCTAAGTTCCAACTTGTTCCCCTCCGACTGTCTTACAACCAGGACTCTACACTCCATGATGCAGCCCGTGCCACTAAAGTGGATGATGAACTTCAATGAGGAGTAGACTGGTCTTTTAGCAAATTTTATGGCAAATCATTACAGGCAACTACATTGCCTGTCTCTATACAACCTCAATGGGGTGGGGAAGGCAGCCATGTGGCAAGAAGTCACATACGCAGTTAATACTTTGGGGGAAGTTGCACACAATGTTGAAGACAATAAAATAAATGGCCGCATAAAAGTAGGTGGGGGAAAAGGAAGTTCTCTAATATTCAGATGGCAAGGACAATTCCTGAAGTTGTACCTGAATCTCGCCTCTGCTCTCCCCCCACCCCCCAATGAGGTGCATGTCTTCTCTACAATTCTCTGTGGCCTGCTTAATGGCCTGTTTCCACTAACCCCAAGATTAGGCCAAGAAAAAATTCTACACCTCTCTATTCCAACTAGATCTCCTACTATTTTGTGTTATCCACACGCTACATAGATAGGCACTTATCAAACACGGATGTATGACATTACAACGCATGCTTTTACATCGCATGCCTTTACAACGCTGTTTTTACAACGCATGCCTTTACAACGCATATTGCTTTGGGGCGCTGGATAGTGAATAGTTTAATTTACGATTCCAACTCCAGTCCCCGTGGAGAGTTGGGAAGGTGTTGGATAGTAAATTAAACCTATTCCCTATCCTAGAGCGCCCCCCAGCGCAATGCGTTGTATTGGTTTGCGTTGTAAAAGTTGTGTCGTAAAGGCACTGCGTGGTAAAAGTTGCGTTGTAAAAGATGTTCCCCATCAAACACACATCTCTCATACACAGGCACCAAAACCCCAAATCTCAAGATTGAGTACTGTTTATAATAATCTGAACACATTCTTAATTTCCCTTATAAAGTCTCCATTATAAGTAATTAGTTTGTCACAGCAGGGGCAAAAGTAGTTCCGTTCCTGGGAGAGTGACACATGGGCCTGTCTCTAAACAAGTCCATAGAGCAAACAGACGTATGCTATTATGCTATACATCAGTACAAAAGTATGTTCAATTTGTATTTACCAGTAGCTGTAAAATAACAATGCAGATAATTTCTTGGATTATATTAAGCTGCATCCTTTTATTCAACTGCAACTTAGATTATTAGGTAATAGAGATAATACATTGACTTACATTTCTTAGCTTACTGTACTTTTAAGGTGCTCCCATCAATCACCTTCCATCTCATCTACTTCTGCTCCTAGTGCAGTATCACCATGTGCACTTGCCAAAGACAGCAGACACATGGTAGAAAGTTGTAAGTCTACTTCCTGCTCTTTGGTTTCGGTTTAAACATAGTTCCCTCTATGTATGTGTTAGGATGTGTATTTCTCCTATCAAGGTAATGCAACGTGGACAACAAGGTCATCATAAATTAATAATAGATCTACTGGACAAACTGACAGGCTACGTGTCCATATATCATGATCAACATATGCAACCATATTGTTCCTCACTTCATGTGAAGAGATATGCTGATGCCTTCTGTCATACATCTGTATAACCAATCACGCCCTCGCTTAACTCAAATATTGAATGTTATTCTTTATCACTGTACCTAACTCGCTGACATGCCACTGCAGTGTCAGCCCAATAATATCAATTTAATCCTACTTGTTAACATGCAGGAGAGAAAAATTTGGTGTTGATGTTCTGTGTATCCAACATGTCACTGTACCTTCATAATACTAGTATTTGGATGTCTCATTAATCTGTACATCCATCCCTTTTCAGTTGTAGTGAGACATCAGCCTCACCTGCTCACCCTGCAACCAATATCACATATGGCATTGGGGGACATCATGGCAGCAGCAACTCAGCCTTCAACTATTTATCCATCAAGTAAGTTTATAAACAATCTATTTACACTACAGTATGGTATAATTAACAATTTCTCAGAATCATTTCAATTTTTTTTCCATTATATACCATTTGACCTTTTGATATTTCAAAGTATGGTTCTTGCCTCATGTACATTTATATGTATTGAGATCATTTGTGTCAACTATCATTATTCTTTTTGTTTCATATTCATATGGTTCAACTTTTATATCACTCTTCGCTGCATCAGATGGATCACGAGAGGCATTACCCCTACTCTTATCAAAGACACTAGTGAAGCAGCCGTTGTTTCAAGGGGTCCATCTAGAAAACAAGCATCCTGGGCAGTAGCATGTGATGTTCCAATGCATAAATTCCATGTATGGATAAATCATTATCTTCTTATTTTTAAGTATGCCATCATGTGCCAAAATTGAAGTGTGACTTTTGTTAAAAAATCTAGTGTGAAAAAAGTCTGGTGAAATATTTTTCAACACATTATTGTATAAAATGTTCCCTCTTCATCTTGCAGGTTCCGGGGACCCTGATCCTGACAATGATGTTGCACCATCCACAGCAGAGAATGTTAGACAATCCCAGGAGAAACCCCTACCCTCCTCCAAGCAGCTTTCATGACGGCCACCTCTACAGAGAAAAGGAGGAGGATGAGGAGGACATTGTTGTTCCCACACAGAAACCCTCATCAAAGATCACCTCTTGGCCGGCCAGTAGTCTCTCTCTAAGGGCTCTCCTGAGGATTCTTAGTCCCCAGCCACCAGCTATGCAGCCACGGATGCTTGTCCTGGTTATGCAGGATGTCCCTCCACCTATCCCTCAACCTAGGGATACCTAAACTGAATCCCCAGCATACTTTTTTCAGGTAGGTGCAACTCTGGTCATTTCTCAATCATTTGAGTGAGAAGACACCCCTGATGAGGAAGACTCTCTCCCAATCCAGCGTTACAGCCTTCACATGCCAACCCTCTTTGTGATGACAAAAGGAGAAGAAGGACAGAGCTGAATTGATGTACAGTGCATCGTTTAGAAATTCAAATGTATTCAAGGAATCTATAGTCCTGCATTGGTGTATCATATTTATGTGTTATATTTATTTTTCAATGCGTGGATTCTATAGTCAGAATCACAGAATCTGGGGGACAGCCAACACGTGTTTCGCCCCTTACTTGGTGGCAGGTCTGGTGCTTTCTCAAGGCTGATAGTTATATTGATGTATGAGGTGGATAAAATATTTATCAAATTATATCATGAGGAACGCAAATGTAATGGAATAACACAATACAATGTTTCAAACCCTGGGTGCCACTTTGATGCATTCGGATGTATGTTATTAATACGATGTACTATTATTATTATTATTATTCATTTTTGTAAAGCGCGTAGTCACCAAGAGGTATCCCAGCGCTGGTAGACCCTGTCTCCTAAGTGCGAAAGGACGGGGGGGGAAATAAGAAAAGGGGGGGAGATAAGAAGGGGCAGAACAGTCAGGAATGTGGCAAAAGTGACTCATTGGGGAAAAAGATAAGTTTTAAGCAACTTCCTAAAGCGGAGATATTGCGGTTCTAGTCGCAGGTCATGGGGAAGCAGGTTCCAGAGACGTGCAGTGTGGACCGCGAAACGTCTTCCTCCAGAGCGGGCTTTCTTGTGCCTGGGGGTCGTGATAAGGTTTTCCGTGACCGAACGGAGGGGTCTTGTGGGTTTGTAGGGTATAATGAATTTCCTGAGGACAAGGGGGCCTTGATTTCGTAGTAATTTGTGAGCCAGGCATAGAGCCTTAAATTTGACCCGCTCCCTTATCGGTAGCCAATGGAGGAGTTTTAGGGCCGGTTTAGCCGAAGCTCTGGCAGGGGTGTTTGTGAGAATCCGCGCCGCCATGTTCTGGATTCTCTGGAGCTTGTTCAGCGTTGCTTCGGGGGCGCCCAGATAGATCACATTGCTGTAATCCAGCCTTGAGAGTATTAGCCCTTGGATAAGCAGTTTTTGGGATTTAAGCGGTAGTAGGGGCAGGACTTTCCTCAGTGATTTCAGAAGCCCGAAGCAGATCCCTGCTACTGTCTTTGCTTGTGTAGTGAACGTGAGGTTTTTGTCAAGCCACACACCAAGACTTTTTACTTCATCTTTTGGAGCAGGGGGGGGGGGCCATACAGGCTGGCCAGATGTTGGAGGAGAGTGTGAGTCCTTTCGGGCCAAGGAGCAGAACCTCAGTTTTTGTCCCGTTTAATTTCAGGGCCGAGCTGTTCATCCAGCCGTGGACCTGCGTGAGGCAGTTGAGTAAGTCAGCTGAGTGTTGTCTAGGGTGGGATAGCGACACCACTAATTGAGTGTCGTCCGCGTAGCTTACTACGCTCACTCCGAACGGGGTGATAACCTCCTCCAATGTGGACATGTAGATATTGAATAATGTTGGGCTCAGGGAGGAGCCCTGAGGCACCCCACATTGGAGGGGAATTTCGGAGGAGCGAGCGTTTTTCTCCCAGATCTGATAGTTCCGTTGGGTCAGAAAAGATGATAGCCAGGAGAGTGCCAGGCCATCTACACCAACTCTCTTGAGTCTTCTGATGAGAAGTTGGTGGTTAACGGTATCAAAGGCCGCACTTAGGTCGAGGAGGATCACTGCCACTGACCCCCTTCGTCCAGTAGTGTTCTGGCCTCCTCCACCGCCGCCAGGAGGGCGATGTCGGTGCCCTGCCTCGGGCGGAAGCCCGTCTGGGAACTGTTTAGTTTGTTATTGTCCTCCAGGAACTGGGAAAGTTTCCTGTTAACCAGCTTTTCAACAATCTTGCTGATTCCTGGGAGTAGGGAGATGGGCCTATAGTTGGCTAGATTTTCGGGGTCGAGGGAAGGTTTTTTTAATAGAGCTTTTACGACCGCTGTCTTCCAGCTCGGTGGTACAACAGCCTGTTGGAATGAGGCGTTGATCAACTGGGTCAGAGAGGGAATAACCGTGGGGGCTACCTCCTTGAGGATCCAAAGTGGGGCGGGGTCCCTGGGGGATCCGCTCTTTATGGTTTGTAGCGTGCTGCCTACTTCTTCGACCGTGACTTGGCCCCAAGAGGAAAGGCAGCTGGGTATTGAGGAGTGTGGGAGGTCATTTTCTTCGCAATGATCGGCAGTGGGGATTGTATCCAGTATTTTTTGGATTTTTTCATGGAAAAAGTTGGCCAGTTGTTGGCATTTTTCCTGGTCGGCTCTGGGGTCTGTGGAGTGTCTCGGTCCCGGATCTGGGGTTTTGAGGAGTTCTTTAAGGATAACGTAAGATTCCTTGCTTGAGCTTGCCGCTTTCTCTATTCTTTCCTGGAAAAAGGAGCTTTTGGTTTTCCGAATCATGGTTTTATACCTCGAGAGAGAATTCATATAGGCCTCTTTGTTTGGTAGCGTTTTATTTTTCCTCCAAGAACGCTCCGTTCTCTTACATTCTTGGCGCAGTGCTTTGAGCTCTGGGGTGTACCATGATGTAGGCGATACTCTTTTGGGGTGTTTAAAAGAAGTAGTTTTGGGGAGGAGGGTATTGAGAGAGGAAGTGATCCATTCGTTGAACTGCGTGTCAGCCGTGGCAGGATCAGTGGAAAGCTCGGGGCGGGACTCTGCAAGGGTAGTGGCCCATTCCCTAGGTAAGAGTTTCTTCCACCTCCTATCAGAGACCTGGATCTTAGTAGTTTGAACGGTGGTGGTGGGTATTTCCCAGAAAATAGGTACCAGAAGATGGTCTGTCCATGGAAGGGTCTGGGGTGGCCTGGTGGTAATGGTGGCTACATTGGTAAGGACGGGGTCCAGTAGGTGTCCCCTGTCATGGGTGGGCTCGCTGTTGACCAGTCGAATGTTGAGTGTCAGTAGGTCTTGAAGGAGGTCCGAGGCTATTCGATCGGTAGGGTCCATAAAGTGAAAGTTCAGGTCCCCTACGATCAGAAAGTTGGAAACTGAGGATGCTAGTTGTGAGGCGGATTCAATAGCAGCATTGAGGAAGTTCCCAGGGACTCCTGGGGGGCGGTATATCAGAAGCCCTGACAGGGAGTTGGTGGGTGAGGTTTGGATGGCGAATTGACAGCTTTCGCAGTCCTCGATGTTAGCGTTGGAGATTCTACAGGTCAGTTGTTCCCTGAATATTATGGCTACCCCTCCTCCCCTGCCTTTGGGTCTGTGTAGGGCTTGGCAGAGGTACCCTGGGGGGAGGGCCGTGACAATGTCTGAGTCGGAACTATCAGATAGCCATGTTTCCGTTAGAAATAATAGATCGAGGTTATGGTCTTGGATCATTAAATGCGTTTCAAGCGCATGTTTGGAGAGGGAGCGGCAGTTAAGAAGTCCCATCCGTAGTCCGAGGTCTGCTGAGCCCATGGGGGTAGGGTTGCAGCGCTTGCAATTAAAGAAGGGCTTACCGTCGGTGTGAGTATGGTAGCAGGCCAGGGTTTCCTTAGGTTGGAGCGCGCGGAGCATGTCTCCGGTGTACTCCCGCCGCTTATGGGGGACATCCGGCAGAGTCTCTGGGCCTGGGTCCGGCTGGGCCCGGGCGGGCCCAGACGGGCTTGCCTTTGGCGCGCCTTCGGCGCGCTGACGGCGCGCCCGCTGCGCCCGTCCGCTGCGCTGCCTGAATTGACACATAATTTATGGTAGGGGGCTGAGCGATGGAGGGGTGGGCGTGGCCACTGGAGGTGGGCGTGACCGTTTGCTCCTCGCGGCCGGTGATGGCGGCGAGCGAGCGGAGTTCTGTCCTGACGGTGCCAAGATCGACCGTCTGGAGGACGCAAGGTCAGTGCTGGGGGGGAGTGCGCTGTGCAATTTTAAAAACAAGTTATCACAATTTTTTTTAAAAGTTTCAGATAGAAATCATGCAAGGGTTCACTCCCGGCTTTCCGCCTCAGGAGACTCGAGATCAATGCGGCTCTAGTGTTCAGAGCGGGCTATTTGTAGTCTAGTGAGGGGTGGGCGTGGCCACTGGAGGTGGGCGTGACCGTTTGCTCCTCGCGGCCGGTGATGGCGGCGAGCGAGCGGAGTTCTGTCCTGACGGTGCCAAGATCGACCGTCTGGAGGACGCAAGGTCAGTGCTGGGGGGGAGTGCGCTGTGCAATTTTAAAAACAAGTTATCACAATTTTTTAAAAAGTTTCAGATAGAAATCATGCAAGGGTTCACTCCCGGCTTTCCGCCTCAGGAGACTCGAGATCAATGCGGCTCTAGTGTTCAGAGCGGGCTATTTGTAGTCTAGTGAGGGGTGGGCGTGGCCACTGGAGGTGGGCGTGACCGTTTGCTCCTCGCGGCTGGTGATGGCGGCGAGCGAGCGGAGTTCTGTCCTGACGGTGCCAAGATCGACCGTCTGAAGGACGTAAGGTCAGTGCTGGGGGGGAGTGCGCTGTGCAATTTTAAAAACAAGTTATCACAATTTTTTTTAAAAGTTTCAGATAGAAATCATGCAAGGGTTCACTCCCGGCTTTCCGCCTCAGGAGACTCGAGATCAATCCAATGCCAATATCCTCATACTTATGCATTTGCTAACATCATGCTGTTCTACTTGTCTATGACCCTATTGTTGGGTGACTACACATGCACTTGTATAAAAACTTGTGTCAAAATATGATGCACTCATCCAGGAATATAGATTCCTTGAATAAGTTTGAAATCCTAAAGGACGCACTATATATCAATTTAGCTCTGTCCTTCAATTCCTTGTGAACCATATGTTTCTAGGTTGGGGGTTTCCCATTTTCTAAGGACGTCTGAACGCCCTAATTTCACCCATTGATCAACGACAGGTGCACTTTCTGATTGGCTGAGGCGAGGTCCCAGCCAAGCAGAACGTACCACTCCCGTCAGGGGTGGGTGATTGCACTCACTGTATAACCTGCGCTCACCTTTGGGTAGCTTGGCACTAAGCAGTCAGGCTTATTATAGAGGCAATGTTTTTTTAAAATTTTATTTATTTACGAAGTTTTGTATAGCGCTAGCCTGACCGGAGGTTATCGGAGCGCTTCACAGCAATTGCATAGCAAGACATGCGAGAGCATAACATATTGCAATAAAGCGAGAAAAAGAGAGCAGAACAAATAGCAAAACAGTGAGACAGTCTGGGTGGGAGTCGTAGTAAAGGGGATGTTGAGTGGGTCCATTACAAGGACTTGTTATCCCACAGCCGGGAGAGGTAAAGTGTCATTTTCAGCACTCCGATTGATCCTATCTGATCGCTGGAGATCGATCGAGGAAACGGATTTTGAGCTGACTTTTGAATTTAGCGAAGGAGGGAATAGTTCTGATGTGGGGGAGATAGAGTTCCATATTTTGGGCGCATTGCCAGCGAAGGATCTGGCCGCATTTTTGTGTTTTCGAGGTTTTAGCAGGATAAGCAGTAAGGTATTGTAGCTTCTGAGGTTCCTGTTCTGACCTGCTTTTTTTAGCTTAGACGCCAGATATTGAAGTTTGTCTGTGTGGAGGGCTTTGTGGGTGAGGCAGGCCGTTCTGAAGTTCGCCCGCATTTCTATGGGTAGCCACTTGAGTTCTTTGAGGGCAGGAGAGATGTGGTCAAATTTCTTTAATCCCGTTACCATTCTGGCAGCCATATTGAGGGTTGTTTTTAGCGGAGCAAGGTGTGTTTTCGCAATTCCAGAGAGGACTGCGTTTCCATAGTCCAGTCTTGACAGCACCAATGCTTGAATGGCTTGTTTGAGCTCGTTGGGTGGAATGAAAGGTTTTATTTTGTTTAGTAGCTTCGGATTAAGGAAGGCGCTCTTAGCCAAAATCTTAATGTGTTTGGTCATGTCCAGTTTTGAGTCTCGCGTGATGCCTAATGATTTGACAGAATCAGCCAGGGAGAGGTTCCCGTTGAGCGCATCGATCTCCTTTAGCCACTCAACCACTTGAGGGTTCTCTTCTTTGTTCGAGATGAGGAGTAGTTCTGTTTTGTCCGGGTTCAGTTTTAAATGGTTGCTTGATAGCCAACGTTGAGCATCTCTTAGTGTGTAAAGCATTGGCACAGCGCTCTCATACAATAAATACACTGTGTGTCACAAAAGAGACTTCACACATGTTGTATGTAAATAAAGTTTGTATTCAACACAACAGGAACATCATGTATTTCTGAGCATAAATCACATTTGGGAATGTCACTAGCAATACTAGGCCCAACCGTGTTAAAATAACATCAGCAATATGTACACTTGGGAAAGATCCTACCTTATGCCCAGCATCCTTATGCGGTGTGAAACATTGTCATAACGAGGTCATTATTATAATTCAATACTACACTGTTAAAGGGTGCACCCCAGATCACAAAGATATTAGAAATGTCTACACACAGGTAATTACAACACATTTGAATGGTACCATGGGCCAAGGCCGCAAGGGTAAAAACCAATGTCAAACGTAGTATCCTTTTGGCAGGGAATCAATTTGTAAAGCAACACCAATGTGCAGTGTAATTAAAATCAGGCAGTCACTCCCACACTCTCACTAACCACCGATACCCGGTGCCACGGATCTCAGGCTGATTGCGGCCGCAGTCACACTTAGACACGGTAACAGGGAAGAAGGTGGGGCTAGGTAGCAGGGCTTATTAGGTATGTGGACCAGAAGCGGGCTGAGGACGATAGTCGTTCAATCAAAGGGTTCCACGCTGTGTCTTCAAGCACAAGCTCACTTCTGCGAAGCACGGGGGTCACACAGTCTCTTGACCCCGCTTCTGATCGCTCTTCGAAGCAATCCTAAGCCCAGTCAATCAATTTACCACCCAGGCCCAATCCGGGCAAACACTGCCCGGTAACACGAAGCTGTTGGGATGGATGAGGGGAGGGCAGTTGGTCCTCCGCACGGAGGGCACAAAAGGAACAATCAATGATTGGTGGATGAAGCAGGGGAGCTTTTTGGAAGAAGGAGGCACTCCGTCAAACACACTTTGATCAAAGTAGCACCCAGGCAATCCGGGCACCACCCTTGAAATGAGGCATCCCATCTGGTGAGCATTGATACGAGTCGCACCAGACATTTCCAGTCACACACAATGAAGAGTTGCAAACTCAGTACCTCCCTGGAAATGAGGCACAGTGATCTGAGTTCCAGCAGACAATTCCGGTCACACACAAAGAAGAGTTGCAAATTTTGAACCTCTCTGGAAATGAGGCACAATGTCTGGTGGGCGTTGATGCGTGTCACACCAGACAATTTCAGTCACGCACAACGAAAAGTTGAAAAATCAGTACCTCCCTGGAAATAAAGCACATTTTCTGGTGAGATTGCATATGGGTCGAACCAGAAAATTCTGGTCATACACAACAAAGATTTGCAAATTCAGCACCTCCCAGGAAATGAGGCATAATGTCTGGTGCACGATAATATTGGTCGCACCAGACAATTCCAGTCACACACACAGGAGCAAGTTCAGCAGTCCTGCACAAGGTAGAATGAGTCACTAGTATGGGCAGGCCCTCACCTCTGAGGGACACTGCAAGCAATGAGCATGCAGTAAGAATGTCGCACGAGAGGGATGGGGCACAATCGACGAAGCGGGCCATGCAGGGTTCGGCAACCAGTGAGGTAGGTCTTTGATGTCCCTGAAACCTCCACAAAAGAACAGGGGGTAAGCCAACAAACCCATGGAGAGCACACTTCAGGATGCCACATAGCGGCAGGAAGTCAGCCCAGGCAAGCCACTATTCAGGAAGGGTGTACGGTCCAATGGACGTAATGCTCCTTGCGCACAACAGATTCCTCTGGCAGTGTGCACCACTCAGTTCCAGTATCTCCGGTCCCACATCCCCACAAGTGTCTCTCAACCCTGCTGAAGCATGGCACCAGTAGTTATACTGTAGTGTGCCTTTGAAGTTGGGGATGGTTCAGAGGGTTTCCCTTTGAAACACAGATGTCTTCCATGAATTTCAGTCCTGTCTGCCGTGGGACCGTGGAATGCAGATCTTAATCTTTAGTGGGGCCATGATCTGGCTTCTCAGAGGCCAAATGTCAAAACCTCTTCCTCCAATCTATCCAGCCAGGCCCTCAAACGGTAGCAGTCTGTCTTTCCAGTTGCATGCTCAATGTTTATAGCTGTCTCTACGGAATGCACAGATGTGTTCCCCACTTCTAGTGAGGACTGGAGTCAAACTACAAGGCACACAAAGAGCTTTACAGCAGAGAAATGCCCACTTTCTAAAAGTGCAGTACCAACAAATGATAGACGGAATGCTGAATAAATCAAACATTCACCACCAGTCAAGAGATCTGGAGCTGAGGAGCAGGGTCAAGACTCATTTACATATGACTGGGTCCAATCTAGGGTGGCATAGTTAGCAAAAGAACAATGGATTTAACCCAGAACTCTTAACTGGGGGTGCATGTTTGATTTATTCTGCATTTTGTCCATGATTTGTTGCCCATTTTTCACCCTAAGTGGGATGGGGATGCCCAGACAGGGGTCCTTTGCTCGCTGTGCTACTGGATTCAAGCTAGCCTGGCTGATGAGTGTGATACCCCGAAACAGGTCCCAGGATGCATGTTTTCCAGTCCAGGGAGGGCCCGGTTTGGCAGTTCGAGCTAGACTCTACCCATGAGGAGCAGGGTCAAGACTGGTCTGCATATGGCTGGGTCCAAACTGGGGTGGCATAGTGAGCAAAAAAACTAATGAATTTAACCAAAATCTCTTGACTGGGGGTGAATATTTAATGTATTCAGCATTCTGTCCATCATTTTTGCCACAGCAGTTTACGCCCTATGTGGGATGGGTATGCCCAGACATGGGTCCCTTGCACGCTGTGCCATTGAATTCAAGTTAGCCTGGCTGATGAGGGGTGATTCCCCAAATCCGGTCCCAGGATGCTTTCTTGCAGTCCAGGGAGGACCCAGCTAGGCAGTTCGGGCTGGACTGTTCCCGTGAGGAGCAGGGTCAAGACTGATTTGCATATGGCTGGGTCCAAACTGGGGTGGCGTAGTGAGCAAAAGAACAATGGATTTAACCCAGATCTCTTGACTGGGGGGGACTGTTTAATTTATTCAGAATTCCATCCATCATTTGTTGCTGCAGAATTTTACGCCCTAGGTGGGTTGGGTATTTCCATATGTGGGTCCCTTGCTCGGTGTGCATCTGGATTCAAGCTAGCCTGGCTGATGAGGGGTGATACCCTAAAACTGGTCCCAGGACTCTTGTTTCCGGTCCAGGGAAGACCCAGCTTGGCAGTTCAGGCTGGACTGTTACCATTTGGAGCAGGGTCATGACTGATTTGCATACGGTCCAAACTCGTGTGGCATAGTGAGCAAAAGAACGAAGAATTTAGCCCAACACTCTTTACTGGGGGTGAATATTTGATTTATTCAGCATTCCATCCATCATTTTTTTCTGCAGCATTATTCGCCCTAATTGGGATAGGTTTGCCCAGACGTGGGTCCCTTGCTCGCTGTGCCACTGGATTCAAGCTATCCTGGCTGATGAGGGGTGATACCCTAAAACCAGTCCCAGGATGCTTGCTTCTGGTCCATGGAGGACCCGGCTTGGCAGTGCCGGCTGGGCAGTTCCCATGAGGAGCAGGGTCAAGATTGATTTGCATATGGCTGGGTCCAATCTGAGGTAGTGTAGTGAGCAAAAGAATGATGGATTTAACCCAGATCTCTTGACTGGGGTAAATGTTTGATTTATAGAGCATTCTGTCCATCATTTGTTGCCTCAGCACTTTCTAGGAGTGACATTTCTAAGCTAATAATGACAACTCCCTTTAGACCACAGGAGAGGTTTTGTCACGGTGAACCCAATGACAGTAAACACTATGAGACTGCTCCACCGTAAGCCACTATTGCAACTGTAAGTAATTTCAACCATTCCCCCATGTTAACCTATGGAAAGAGCAAACCTCATAGGTAGTGAAACCACACATGGGTATTCTTCACTTGCCACATGCGTACCTGCTGTGCCTTTCACCTACCACTTGCTTCACCCCTTAAGACTTACCCCAGGGTTGCCCTAGTGGTAGTGAAAGGTCCCCTCAAAATTGGTCAGTGGTTTAGAAAGGCCAACCTGAGTATAAGTGCAATAGCGCACACACAGGCCTGCAATGGCAGGCTTGACACTTGTTTAAAAACATCAGGTTAGCACCACTTCCTAAAGTGTGTAGGAAGGGCACGCGATCTTTCGCACTGCATTTACAGTGGGACAGTGCCAAGAGCCCTACGGCCACTAAAAGAGAATCAGCAAAATCCTGGTGTTGTACCATGGGAAGAGCCGACCTCCTAGGTAGAGAAAACCCACATGGGGGTTCTTCATTACCTGAGCAGGGAACACCCATGTGTACCAACCCTGCCTTTTGCCTACCACTTGGTCCATTCCTCAGGGCTTACCCTAGGGGTGCTCTAGTGGTAGTGGTAGGCCCACTCAGGGTTGGTCAATGAGTAAGAAATACCAACCTGAGCATAGGCGCAACTCCGCACCCACAGGCCTACAATGGCAGACATGATACATGTTTGAAAGGCTATTGTGGTGGGTGACATTAGCCTGTGCAGTACCTGTCCTGGGTATGTGGTGTACCTTTTTACAGAATTCTCACAGGCACAACAACTAACCAATCAAGTAAGCACCACTTTCCAGCATGGGTAGGAAGGGCACACACGCTTTCACATTGTATTACAGTGGAAAAACACCCAGTGTCCTAAGGCCATGAAAAGAGATTCAGCAAAAACCAGGAGAAAAAAAGCTAAAGGTTTTAGGGAAATCCCCTAAGAAGGGCCATGTCCAACAACAGGCATCTCCTGGGAGAACCACACCTGCTCTCTCTATGTACTTAGTACGAGTTCCAGGTACCTACGCCTCATCCTTGGGGGTTACAATTATCGTTAGGAAGTACATTGAGAAGACCTGCACATTCAACCTATGGCAAGCAGCCAAGAAAGAAGAGCAACCCACATAGATGAGATTTTCGCTGCAAACCTGAATCCCAAATCACACATGGCAAACGTGCACTCATCCTCTGCCCATAGCACCTTCCAAGCATTAGAAAAGGCACTTAAAAAAGAAACGTCCAAATCGTGGGAGTCGGAATCACTAAGGAAGTATCTTGAAACAGACAGAATCCCACTGGAATTATGCATACTGATTTTTCCACCCATTTATACAACTAATCCCAAACACATCCAAAGATAGGAATGCAACCTTAAGGGGGCCATTAAAAATATGTGCAAATAACTCATTGACATCTTGGATGAAGAATATGATAAATCCAGACAAGAAGTGGATGATCTTACCAAGCATACTGAGGAAGACAATTGGGGTGTTATCACCAAAAAGAACTACGAGATTCTAAATAACATATTGATGAATTCAAAGAGGATATATTCAAAAGGAAAAACTGTAAATTCCATCAAATTGAGTATCAATTAGGAAGGGTATATACATTTGCCAAACAATACGACTCAGCACCCAAAACCACGACAAGAACCAAACATCTCATACACCAACTGGAACAGATTTCTAGCTCTGACATCCGTCTAGGACCAAATGCATCACTATGCACGGTTAATTTTTTAGAGGAGGTTCAGTGACAGCGGTTAGCTATACAGACACCAAATGTCCAAAATACAAAAATCCCCCTAGACTCTCTGCCAAACAGAAAAGCCACCCTACCAACACCAGGGGAGACAACATGAGCAAGAAGAAGGGAATTGGAGAAAGCCCCCTCAATGTCAACAGCCTAGTCGTTAACCTGTCAAACACTACTCTATCACAAACTGAAATAAACAGCCCTGGACATAACGAAAACACAAATTGATCTATTGAAATTCAAATTTAAATATTTCTTCTATGATAAATCTCAAAGACCCCCTATACATTCAAGAACCGACCTGACCTCCATACCCCTGCAAGATCTTGACGATATAAATATTCTGACTAATCTATCAGAAATTGGAACCAATTATATCTCTCTTATGGACATAGCAGCAGATCTAGGCATTGATACTAGTGCCATAAAAACCATGACCATGAGGACTAAATCCATAATTTGCCTCCAACTAACACCTGAAAACAGCATAGATACATTCCAACACGTAGTCTCTCTTGATAAGTTTCAAGAATACAAGAAGTATACAAGAAAAGCAAGATTCCTGCCACATAACATTCCCCCACATGAACGTACAGCTATAAGGTCACTGAAACAATGCCAGGATGTTATTAACAAAGAGGCAGATAATGGGGGGAAAGTGGTCATACTTCACATTGATGATTACCTCCTTGAAGCCACACGTCAACATTCAGATACAGTTATCAGGTCCTCGACCATGATCCAACTACTGAAATGCAAGCACAGATCAAGGCACTTCTAGCTGTCTGGCACACACAGGACCTTCTGAATGATGATGAGAAGAACTACTTGTACATCAAACATCCTACCATGCCAACATTCTACCTACTACCAACAATTCATACAAAATGAATCTCACCACTGGGAAGACCAATCATTGGAGAAATGTACTCAGTCTGCTCCAGAATGGACGAATACATCGTTAAACACCTACAGCAGTTTATGAAAGATCTCCCATTCTATATCCTGGACACAATGATATCCTAATAAAACTACAGAACAGGATTTCATCCTAGTTACCATTGACATCGTCAGTCTATATACAGTGATCAAACACACAGATGGCATCGAAGCAATCCAACGTGCACTCTGGAGAATCCCAGCTAACTTCTTGGAATCTAACCGGATTATACTGGACATGCTCACCTTCTGTCTAACACAGAACATTTTCAGCTTCAACAAAAAATACTTTGGCCAGCACAAATTTCCTACCACTCAACATTCCACTCAGCCTCCCAAGTAAAATTATACCTCACTTGTGTGGGTTGTGTAGGTGCTGGTTGGGCTAGGGCCCAAATTCCACAGCAAGGCACATTGCAAAAAAAGGGTACGTTTTTTGTGGAAAAATGTGATGTGTCCACGTTGTGTTTTGGAGCGTTTCCTGTTGCAGCCTCTAGGCCGACCCACACAAGTGAGATACCATTTTTATCGAAAGACTTGTGGGAATGCTAGGTGGGTGGAAGTTTGTTGTTCACTGCAGATTCCAGAACTTCCCATTACAGAAAGGTGAGACAAATGTGAATTTTTGACCAAATTTTGAGGTTTGCAAAGGATTCTCGGTAACAGAACCTGGTGAGAGTCACAGGAGGAAGTCGCCTCATACTGCATTTCAGAACTGTATACTTGTCTGGGATCCATTATTGGTTTCACACCCCTTTCTACAACTAACTGGAAATAGGTTAAAATCAAAAATTAAATAGGAAAAATAGGCCCAGTAAAATGCCAAAACTGTTTAGAAAAGTTTGGCATTCTGACAAAAGTCTGCCTGTTCCTGAAAGCTGGGAAGATTGTGATTTAAGCATCACAAACCCTTTGTTGATGCCATTTGCAGGGAAAAAAACAGACACAGCACTTTTTCCCATTTTTCCCAAATAAAACGTTGCATATTCTGGTTAATTTCTCATTCCCCTCAAGGGGAATCCTCAAACCGTGGGTACCTTTAGAATCCTCAGGAATTTGTTCCTTTTTTTAATGTAATATTTACTTATCTGTAACTGTATACTAGAGCTGATGTGTATATTTCTGATGTGATACTATGATATATGGTACTTGTCTGGTACAGGTTTCCCCCTGATTTTAATTTGTACTTTTTATCTTCTGTTTTTTATCAATAAATCGATTTATATTTTTGTAACTTTGTCAGTCAATGTAATTTCGTGGGAGTCGTATGGTAAATTTTTCTCAAGTGTGATGAGGTATGAATGGTGAGCCTAGATTAACTAGGTGTGTAAGACAGAGATGATTGGTCAATAACAAGTTGTTACAAAATCCAAAGGATACTTCCCTATTTCTACTGTATAGTGTCCTAATCCTTTTGGTTTTAAGGGGCTCCTCTTTGTTTCTATTGGTGTTGTAAGAAAAGACACAAATTTGGCATGGGTACCTTATGTGGACAAAAAGTTACAGGGCCTAGACGTACATACCCAAATAGTCAAAAAAAGGCTTAACACTGTTTATTTTTTGGGGGGGGGGCAGCCTAGCAGCTAATGGGTTAACGTTTGTACGTTTGTTATTTACATGCAAAATTATGAAACTACTTCTATTTTGTATACTTACATATGTGTTCTGTTTAGATGTTTCTTGCTGTTTTGCAGCATTGTTGTTGGTGGTGTTCTAATGGGGAGCAGGTGCTTTCTTTTCTGTTGAATGAAAAAAATATCAGCTTCATTTTAAATGTTAATTTGTTGGTAGTTTGTAGAGGCTGAGGTCGTTAGGTCTATTTTTACTCACTATTTGGGTGAGTTTATATGTTTTATTAATTTATGTATACTTACTTTAGTATATCTTTTTGCTGGTTTGTAATCATTGTGTTTTTTTCTGGCAGTTTATCACTTTTCCAAGTCGTAGTATTCTTTTTTAGGAAGCACAAGTAAAGGGTTAGAAGTTGAAGAGTATTTTTTAAATTATTTTCTATTTAAAATTTTTAATGCATGAATGCATTTACAACGAATTTCGTTGTAAATGTATGCGTGGTAAAAGCATATAAAATGTAATGCCATGCGTTATAATGGCATTGCGGAGTCATGGTACTTTCGTAATGAAAGTATGCGGAGTGATGGTATGCGGAAAGAAAGTTGCAGAATAATGGGTGTTTACCCTCCCCCGGTAAGTACATTGGTTGCACAGTGGCTCACATCTCCAGCAACATACTCATATTTTTTCACCACCCATTTGAAAAATGCACAGGTCTCTCTCATTGATGGCCAGCACCAACATACACTTTTAGACACACCTCCCGCCACAAGTTCTAGAATTGCGAACTTTAGAGCTGGGGAGCTCCTTTCGAATCTCGGCATCAGCTCAACATCCTTGATTCCAGGCAAATCGCTTTCTCTCCCCGTGCCTACCACAAATGAATGTGTTCTTCTGTAATGTAAATTGTGCTCATGCCATGTTGTCGAGTTCGCGCGATATAATATGGCAAGGAAAAATAAAGTAAGGAAACTCGAGTTCACACACTACTGAACGCGCACTCTTAAGTGCATCAGCAGTGCACTGTGAATCGCAGCGTTTCACAGGCCTGTCACAGATAAGAAATGCTATCAAAACGAAAGCCTACAAAACAATATACTACTGGCCGGCAGCAATTCATACCCGGACAACGTCCAGACGGGCTGCTAGTAGCATTATAAAAGGCTCTTACCCATTGGCGTGCAATTAGGCCTGGAAAAGGACGGCCACCAATTCTAGGAGCATCCCCCTTGCTGTTTCCTAAACTATCAGGAAGGTTTCAAACATACAGTGAAAAAAGGAGTGGAGCAAACAAGCAACCCTGTTCCAAACCATTCTTGGTTGGAATTATGGAGGACAGGCCCCGATCCTCACCCAGTAGAACCTGACACCAACTGGAAGAATGAAGAGCAATAACTAATGTAAGAAACATTTTCGGGATACCTAACTTCATCGATTTCTTCGATAATGTTGGGTGATCTACCCTATCGAAACCTGTGAAGAAGGCTATGAATGCAGCATATACATTAAGCCCATAAATAGGAGGGACTTTTCTACTATAAGCTTCAGCATGAAAAATTATCAAGCATACAATGTTTCTTCCTAAAGCCTGGTTGTTCAGTAGGAAGAATCAATTCATCTTCAACCCACTGAGTAAGGCAATAAGGTGTTCCAAGATGCTCTTCGAAAATATTTTCCCTACCACATAAAGCAGGGCAATTTGGCGGTAATTAAAGGGAGGTTTCTAGGGCCATTTTTGTGTAGTGGTATTAGGATACTTGCAGACCAGGAAGGAGGGGTTGCTCCATGTTGATGGCAATAAGCAACAAGTATTTGCAATGTAATAGGTTTCGCATTAATAAACGTAGGGCTATTGGCATTGCAAATGCTAATGTTTGTTTATATTTTTGGGGTAAAAAAAATCGCAACAGTAGCATAAGAATTAAAGCATATTCCACAATGCAAGGAAAGGATACAGTATAACAGGCGGTTATAAGGTGTCACTGTGTAGTTGTAAAGGGACCTCTATTAACCACATAGGATACTGCACCCTTAATGCAATTATAAAGAGAAACATTTCAGCTGAGCATACGTTTCCATTTGTTTTTTATTTGAAGTGAGATTTTGCTAGCTTGCATTTTAAATAAGCGCCATTTAAATAAACAACAATGGTGCATTTGTTAAACGCAAGCTAACAAAAATCTCACTTCTAATACAAATAAATGGAAACCTATGCTGAGCTGCAATATTTCTCTTTATAATTGCATTAAGAGGGCAGTACCTTTTGTGGCTAATAAAGGGCCTTTACAACTCCACAGGGACACCTAGTAACAGCCTGTGGTACTGGATCCTTTCCTTGCTGAGTGGAATTTTTTGTATTACTTATGCTACTGCCTCCTCTCTGCCGTTCTTAAAAGAAGCAGGGGTTCTGATTAGAGAAAGGGCAATCATTGGAATAATTGGTGTTTATTAGGCACAATGATAGGCGAGCAAAATGCACACACAAAAACACATATAAAATGGGATCAGGCAAGGGCCAGCACAACCAGACACTCAGCTGACCTCAATGTGTTTCTCAACTCATTTTTTGCGCACGCAGTCAATTAACAATTTATTTGGAGGAAATGATAAAATGTACATCTTCTTCAACAGTCCTTTCATCAGCACAGCTTTTGCATAAAACACATTTTCGTCTCTGCTTTTTGTGAGGGTAAAGCTGTTCGGAATTTTTCTTCCTGCCCGCCTGTGTCAATAGCAAGGAGCCATATTCAAAGGCATTAATTTTTTTTGCTAGAAAGGAGCCCGGAATTATGATAAATTTCCTGAATCGTTAATTTATCCCCCACTGAAGATAAAAGAGAAACCATCCACAAAGGAAAGGTGCTTGCAGAGAAACCATCTACAAAGGAAATGGGCTGGCTCTTATTGCCAGCCACCTACTGTAAATACATCTCCAGTCTAAAGTACCTTCCAAGCATGAAAAACGCTGCACTTTCTGTTCAAACCCTTCCGAAATATTGCTCATTCCACAGATAAAAAGTAGGCGATATAAAGGCAAAACACTACTATTTATCAAAATCACCCTTGTGACTGTTTTTTAAGATCCGTTTTTACATTTACAGATCGAAGCATGTACAGAATGCCTATATTCCCGGCAACCATTGAAGTACAATGTTCAAGCAAAACATGTAGATAGCAGTGTGAAATGTGGCAAAATATTTAACTTGTCAGATAGCCTAGGACGTAGCCTCTGCCGTGTGGGGGGACATTCTTCTGTACATAAAGAGGAGCTTCAATAAAGATAAAAAAGTTCTCTGAAACAGGAAATAATAAGGCAAGCAAAAGTACACTGTATACTATACCGGTGCTCCTGAGCCTTAGAAGGAAGTGAGCTCTCTGCTGTGGGAGCGAGACAGGAGGGAGGATAGAAGAACGACGCTGGAATGGACCAATCCCGGGAATAACGTGATTTTACCCATTACAGCAGGTCTTGCAGACAGCACATGCGCACTAATGTTCAACATAAAAAGCGGTGCGAGGAATGTGGTCCATCGAGAAGCCTCTTAATAAGGGTAATGGCGATCTCATCGGGCCCCATTGCCCCAGAAGATCTCATTCCCACAATCATAACCTCAATTTCTTTCATAGTAGGAGCACTGCATACTGAAGAAGAAGAGCACAAGTCAGGCGAAGGAATAGGTTACAAGCCTGCACCAGCATTACATGAATATAATTTGCCGAGGTAAACCCTCCATTCCACTTCCTTTATTGGAATTGGGAGGGATTATATTCTTGAACCTCAAAAGTTAGAGATAATCTCCTAAAATATATTAACATGACTAAATCAGCTTCTTTTAACTGAAATCAATTATGGTCGTCCATCTCTTTCTTGTGGGACAATTTCAATCTCTGTCTTCTTCTTTTCAGGAGATTGATTAATTTTCTTTGTTCTGCAGAGAAGAAAACAAATTACCTCCTCACTGATTTATTTATCTTCCTATTTAAGGGAATGACAGGGTTTAAATATGGTCTCCTTAATGAAACTGGTAGGGTCCTACAATGTTCATACTTGAGTAGTGGGTCGGCACACCATGTACCCCCTGCATGCATTCCAATGTACAGGGGAAACAGGAGGCCCTGGAAGGACCCCTTTGCTTCCTCATTGCCAGCCTTTTTTATGGCAGGCTCACCACCATGAAAAGGCTGGCAGTGGGGAAACTCAGAATATGCTTGGAAGTGCCGCAGCGGCATTGCTAGGCATATTGCTGCCCCAGACCACCGCACCACCGCCAGGGATCGTGGTTCCTTGGAGGTTGCATTAACTTTGAATTGGAAGGGTGCACAGCTATTATATTTCCTTTTCAGTACGTTTTTAGTTCATATTTTTTAGGTTCTCCGCAGGTGGCGTCATAACCCCTCAGACGCCCTATTGATCAAACATATGAGTGATTCCAGTGGTTCACTGGAACCATCCCTGATGGAACTCAAAATTCTCCTCCCTAATCACAAGAGGATTCCAACGCAATTTTATCGTTCGTAAATAAATTTCAAATATTTATTTTTTGGTATTTTCAAAGTTCATCTTATTGTTTCATTGTGTTTTCAACATATAAGGCATTATCAATATTGCTTCATATCCAATGCATTTCGGGCATTCGTATTGCCCTTCATCAGGGAATGATACTGTTAACAAAAAAAACGTAAAGACATGATCATACTTCACTATTATACATCACTATATCACATTAGTAATGTTTCTGGTTCAGTAAATGGTATGTACATAGTAACAACCAAACTATCTGGTCTAATGTCTAAAGAGGAACTCACGAAAACCTTGGAGGAAATACAAACCCAAATGGACAAACACACCAGGGATATCAATGAGAGAAAAATCCGGAAATATAAGAGGGATATCGTCTTGGAGAAGTATATACCTGGGCAGAGGTATACGCTCGCAAACAAGCAAGTAAACCATACACATCCAATACGGAAACTTCCTCATCAGACAGTGACACTACACAAAGAGCTAGACGAGCACCTCAACTAACCAAACAAACGGAACGACCAACCACCAGTGGACCCCAACCAGTAATAAGACCTGATACTGAACAAGCTGAGCAACCGACCGTCAACATACAAGCAGAGTCAAATCCTTTTTTAGAACAAGGCCAATCTCAAAAAGGCGACCCAGGCGAGGACAGACCAAAAGAAAAAGAGAAGGAAAAAGAACCACCAACCACGAGGAGCACAACAGGAATGAACAAAGACAAGAAGAAGAAACCACAGAACAACTAGTTATAAACATCAGCAATTACCCACTGAATACACATGAGAAACATCTGTTACAAAAGGGAGCATCCTTTGAGCCAACTTCCAATACAGACAATTTAGAGCTGGAAGTCAGTTTTTTCAAACTAATGAGAAAAGTACGCCTACGTCATTTCTTTGATAATGTCTTACCAAAACCTACAACACAGGAAACAGACCAATTACAGGGACTAAGACCACCAAGTTCCTTCCAGGCACCCATCAGTCATAAAACTTTAGATATTTTCGAGAAAATGGTTAAGCAGGATCTCTCAAATATAAAACATCACCAACGTGGCAAACGGAACATCACACAAAAGGACTTAGATACCATGAGGAAACTGTCAACCAGAGAAGAGATTATCTGCACCAAAGCTGATAAAGGAGGTGCCATAGTTATAATGAACCGTACTATGTACGAAGAAAAAGTGTATGAACACATCATGGATACTAACACATACATGAGACTAGACAGTAATCCAAATATGGAATTCATGCAAAATCTCAATACAATCATTGAGAAAGCATACGAAATGGGTACCATTAATGACAAAACAAAAAAGTTCCTCATTAAAGAAAATCCAAAAAGTCCAACGTTACGAATGATACCTAAGATTCACAAAAACTTAACCAACCCTCCTTTACGATCCATTGTATCTACTCGGGGTAGCCTGCATGAACCAATAGGACAACTACTGGATAAATATTTACAACCATCAGTCAAAGGCATGAAGACATAAATAAAGGACACAACCGACTTTCTCTTGAAATTGGAAGCAATTAACATAGAACCGAATGAACAACTGGTTCTATGTACGGCAGATGTACATTCCCTATACACGGTTATACCGCACTCTCTAGGCATTGAGGCCATCGAAAAAGCCCTAATGAACACAGATTTGGATGTTGCTTTTCAGACATTTTCGATGGAATTAATGATCTTCTCATTATACCAAAGTTACTTCAGGTATAAGGATACATGGTACCAGCAACTCGTGGGCACTGCCATGGGCAATTCGGCAGCACCAGTATATGCGCATTTATTTATGAAGGACTACGAAGAGACACATATACTATCCAAAACCAAATGGCGAGACAACCTTAAACTGTTTATAAGGTACATTGACGACATATTCATTGTTTGGAAAAGTTCAAAGGAAGATTTACAAACAGCTCTGACTGAATTCAATAACGTGGATGAAAGAATACAATTATCATGGGAAATATCTAACACAACAGTGACATTCTTGGATGTCAGAGTCAATTTTACCAATGAAGGATTTGAAACGGATCTTTTTGTTAAAAGCACTGACAGGAACAACATGTTGCACTATACTAGCTTTCACGAACAAAATCTCAAGAGATACCTTCCGTTTTCACAAATGGCAAGAGTCAAAAGGATCACATCAGATCACACCAAGAGTGAACAGAGGATCCAAGAAATTGGTACAAAATTCAGAAAAAGAGGTTACCCTGAACAAACTATAGAGGAATCCAGAATCAAGATAACTCAAGTGGACCGAAAAAAACTCTTACAACCAAGCAACAGAAAAGAGCAAACTAGAATAGTAGCAGTATCGAAATTTTCTACGTCAAGTAACAAATAAAAACAAATAATATTAAAACATTGGCGTATGTTAACCTTGGAACCAGACTTTAACAACATTTTTAAACAGCCTCCAATGTTTGCTTTCACCAGAGCAAAAAACATGGGTGAAATGATTCAACCTCAAATAAAAACAACAGAAATTTTCAAGGGCACCAAAGCATGTCTAAACTATGGTAATTGCAACAGTATTATAAAGGGAAGTAAAATCAACCACCCCATGAGGGGCCAGGAAATTAAACTCAGAGTGAATGCAACGTGCGACACGTCAAATGTCATATATGCATTGAAATGCCCATGTGGGAAACTTTACGTTGGAAAGACAGAACGTCGCATTAAAACCAGACTCACAGAACATAAATCCAACATTCGACTAAAAAACACTAAATCTTCAGTGGCTATGCATTTCGTGGAAGAAAAGCATAATTTTTCGCAACTCAAATTCATGATTTTGGAATGTGTAATAAAAACAGAAGGAAGAGACAATACTAAACACCTCTTACAGAGATAGTCTTTCTTCAGTTACAGCTCACCACGTGATCGGGATACACCTTTAAACTAACAAACACAATGGCGAACACTTTTCGGAGTGGCGTCCTTAAACCGGAGACACATGCTAAGAGGCTGCTGTGAGGCCGCTGATCTATAAATACAAGGTTAGTGAACGATAGGCGAACATCGCAGCAGACAGTTGCACTAATGCTGATTTATACGCGAATCCACGCGTGTTGATACCTCGATCTTTCCATATCATTTTTTACAGCACACAACGATTAGAATCAAAAGCAGGCATGTGAGTCTCAGATTCAATACCATTTTTGTTTTTATTCATAATGGATAATACCTGATATACATACCATTTACTGAACAAGAAACATTACTAATGTGATATAGTGATGTATAATAGTGAAGTATGATCATGTCTTTACGTTTTTTTTGTTAACAGTATCATTCCCTGATGAAGGGCAATACGAATGCCCGAAATGCATTGGATATGAAGCAATATTGATATTGCCTTATATGTTGAAAACACAATGAAGCAATAAGATGAACTTTGAAAATACCAAAAAATTAATATTTGAAATGTATTTAAGAACAATAAAATTGCGTTGGAATCCTCTTGTGATTAGGGAGGAGAATTTTGAGTTCCCTCAGGGATGGTTCCAGTGAACCACTGGAATCACTCATATCCTTGGAGGTTGCGGCAGTCCCAAAATAATCTAACTGCAGTACTTGTAATACGGCGGGTGAACCACTGTTGTGGAATTTCTCGATCTACACCACACCTCTACCATGGGTTTGGCGGTCCATCGTCAGGCCCTATGTAGTTGCTACAGGCACCAATAAGGCCCGATATGCACTCTTCATCCCTTCCATTGCAGTTTTCTAAGTTAAGTCGGTGTCTGGGTGTGATGCATCTGTGCCTTAGTCATCGAACACCAATCATCATCATTGGCACATGATGTTGCCATGCTTGCCAACAATTCAGGCTTGAGTGCCCCATCTGTGCAATCAGGCATTGGAGGTGAGGTTTGAGTATATCAAAGATATTTTTCTATGACACCGTGAATGGCAATATGTGCATTGTTGTAACAATGTTCTGCAGCTGTGCTAGGCAGCATAAAGGAAGTCAGGAGAGCGTAGGAGAAAAAAACACATCATGATACCCCAGTGCTACAAAGAGTCACATGTTGACAATTATACAATGATTATGCTGTTAATACGGAAACAAAGTGAGTCATACAAAGACGTTAAAGTGAAAAGAGCTTCTTCTAATGCAATCTAATGCACCTAACACTCGTGGAAAGTGTTCAGCCTGAAAAAAACATGCAATCACTCCTGTATGGTTTATGGGGTATAGCTTTAGTAATGTGCTCACTCCAGGATGGCTTTAAATACTTGGTACAAGCATCGTGACTGGCTGTGCTACTGGGAAGCGGCAAGGATCCTGTTTCCAAAAATGAAGGGCACAGGCACTCACAAATGGCGGCCAAGATCCAAAAGGTGGGCGATTCCAACTTCTTTTCCTGCTCACCATTTCATGGGCTGCTTCGTCTGGGAAATGGAAGCTTCCAACTACCTCCTCATATAACATTCCATATAGAGGGGCTCTTCAAAACGATTTCCACTTCCTCCTACTATTAACATCTTCCTCCTCAAGGAAGGCCCTCCTGGACCCTGAATGTGGCTAAACCTGGCATCTTTGTTAGGTCTGAACGTAGTGTGATCAGTTGAAAACTGATAACATCCCTTAGGGCACTCTCTTTGGCTGTGAAATCCTCCTCTGTAGTTCAAAAAACAAACTTGGATGGATCTGAGAAATTTATTGTCCTTATGTTAAGTATAATCACATTATTTTCAAAAGGTCAATAAAGTTTTTGTTGAAAATACATTTTTGAATCCATTTCATACGTAATTAAATCCGCTCCAATGCATTTCGGGTCATACCCTTCGTCGGGGAGCATCTAACAAAAAACGACATATGTTGTTCTAAATATATTACCACATATAAGAACATTAACTTTGATTCTTAACAAACAATATGAACATGAACCCTCAAAGCGGAACTTAATGAGCGTTTTTTATACTATAAACAATTTATCCATGTTCAAAGTTGTAAATAATAAATAAATCATGTTCAAAGGGTCACACAGTCCATGAGTATAACTAGGTCTGTAAAAACAATTCAAGCTGTTAAAGTAACTGATGAAAGGGTACTAACACATTGTAAATCACGTAGTGCGTGAAGTTAAAAAACGCTGTGCATTGAGTTAAGAAACACGCTGTAAAGCGTTTAAATAGCGGTAATGTGCAAGGTTAATTATCATGCATTTGAGACGGCTCGTCACAATCAGCGGCGAGCGGTCCTGTAAGCTAACGGTTACTTACTCGCAAATTCAATCAGCTAACAGCATGGTCGGCGTGTTCTATAGCTCATAGGAGTTTAGATCGCTAGCGGTCTTCCCTGTCGGGTTTCAATGACGAAACCAGGAAGTGATACAGTCACATGGGCGTTTGGTCATACTCAAAGAAATAGGACTATGGTTAATCGCGCGAGTGTAATTCAAACAAAGACATGATATATATATACAAAAATCACATTTTCCAATGATGAACCTACGTTATAACATGATAATAATAACGTACAAATAAAAGTAAAATTGAAAATTAAAACTTATGTCATGTGGTATTCAAATTAAGGGCCAATCGGAATGTCAGAATAGAGCTGCCCATAACATATGGGTTAAAGTGATTCATAAGTAGCATGCGAACTCAATGCGTTCATTGAGTCCATATGGTTTAATTGAGTTCAATCTGTAAATCCAATAATTTTCCCGTTGTAACAATGTCCTGTTGTTGTCTCTTCCTTCTATTTTGTCAACGGTTTCTAACACCATAAATTTTAGTTGCGAGATGTTATGGTTCTTTTCTAAAAAGTGACTTGCTACTGATGATTTAAGGTTTTTGGTTCTGATGTTGGATTTATGTTCGTTGAGACGAGTCTTAAGTTTACGTTCAGTTTTCCCAACGTATACCATGCCGCAGGGGCATTTCAATAGATATATGAGATTGTTGGTATCACAAGTTGCTGTTACTCTCAATGGTATATCATGTCCTTTCATTGGATGTGTTACCTTTGTTCCTGGAATGATATTATGGCAATTGTTGCAATTGTTACAAGGTCTTGTTCCTCTCGAAGCGACTTGATTTGGCTTGGGTTGTTTTAAGATTTCCCCTAGGTTTCTTCCTCTTGTATATGCAAATAAAGGCTGTGACTTGAACATATCTTGAAAATCTGGTTCCACTTGTAACATTGGCCAATGTTTTAGTATAATGGTTTTGAACATCAAGCTTACATTGGAATATTTTGATACAATGGCCATCCGGTCGTTATCAGTTTTGACTCTATGTTGTTTTAACAACTCCATACTTTGAATTTCATGTACCTGATTCTTCGCTGTGTTCAATATTTGCTCTGAGTAGCCTCTTTCCCTGAAATGATCGACCATTTCCTCAATCCTGTTATTAGCTACATCTGGATCAGATGTGATGCGTTTCACTCTGAGTAACTGTGATTTAGGCAAATGTCTTTTTAAAGGTGGTTGGTGGAAACTTGTATAATGCAATAAATTATTGCGGCCTGTAGGTTTTCGAAAAATGTCAGTTATAATTTGATTATTCTTCAAGGTGATTTGTGTATCCAAAAAAGTAATAGTTTGAGAATCTATTGTCCAGGTAAATTGGATTCGTTGGTTGACTGAGTTTAAGTTGATTAAGGCTTGTTCCAAACTTTCTTTGGTGTCCTTCCAAAGGAAGCACAGATCATCAATGTAACGTACATACATTTTCAGGTGATTGTTCCAAACTGGGTTGGTCCAGATGTTGTCATGTTCAAATTCACCCATGAAGGTGTTAGCGTATATTGGAGCTGCGCTATTTCCCATACTGGTACCTACGAGTTGCAAGAGCCAATCATCATCATGTCTGAAGTAGCTATGGTACAAGATAAACAAGGTTAGTTCCATCAGGAACAATTTCATTGATTCTTCCACTTCCACTTCCAATTTCAATATTGCTTATTCCATGGCTTCAATGCCAGCCTGATGAGGAATTGAGGTGTATAACGAGCTAACGTCTGCCGTACACAACCATAATTGTTCGTTAGGTTCAATTTTGATATCTTGTAGCTTACACAGAAAGTCTGTGGTGTCTCGAATGTAACTGGTAAGAGATTGTACCATAGGTTGTAAGTGTGGGTCCAAATATTGACCTATAGGCTGATGAATGCTTCGCAAGTAGACACTATCGGTCGTATTGGAGGATCCATAAGATTTTTGTGTATCTTAGGAACTGCATATATCGTGGGGCTTCTCGGGTTGGTCTTGATTAGAAAATTTCTTGTTTTCTGGTTGATGGCACCTAGAGTTAGTGCTTTATCCACAATATTCTTCAAGATGGTCATATATTGTGTCTTAGGATTTCCTGGTAATCGCATGTAGGTCAGTTCATCAGATAGATGGTCTCTGAGTTTCTGTTGATACATACTTGAGTTCATAATGACAAGGGCTCCGCCCTTGTCTGCTTTAGTACAAATGATGTCTTTGTTGTTAGCTATATTTTGCAATCTATCCCGATCCTTTTGAGTCATGTTTTTGAAGGTACTTCTTTTAAAATTGATAGATTGTATATCTTTTTTCACCAATTGTTCAAACAGATCAATACTTTTGTGACTCACTGGTGCTTGAAAAGAACTGGAGGTTTTTAGACCCATCAGTGGGTCTGGTTCCCTTATTCCTTGTGGTGGTGAGATATTGGTAAAGAAGTGACGTAACCTTAATTTTCTGGTAAGTTTGAATGTGCTAATTTCCAATTCCAGCAAATCTGACTTCGTTGTGGGCACAAATGATGTGCCCTTCTGTAGTAATTTCATTTCGTGTTCGGAAAATGTATAATTGGAAATGTTTATGACTAGGTTACAGTTGGTTTTTTCTTGTTGTCTTTCTTTAGTTGTGTAACACTCCTTGTCTGTGGTGGTCCTTTTTGTTTGACTCCTCCTGGATCGTCTGGTACTACGACCTGGTCTAAAAAATCAGTGTTCAATGAACCTGTAGATGTACTTGGAGTTTGTGCATTTTTCTCCATTGGTCGTGATACTTGTGTTCTATTGGATAATTGTAATCCATGTCTCCTTTGTTGGTTTGTTTCGCTGTCAGAGGATGATGTTTCTGTGTTTTGGATGTATGGGCGGTTTCTTCTTTTTTGTGCGTACACCTCCGCCCAGGTGTAAACTTCACCCAATTTATAATCCAGAGTGTCACGTCGGAATTTCCTTGTTTTACGGTCATTGATGTCATTAGTATGTTTTTCTAATTGGATTTTCATATCTGCAATAAACGTGTCCAATTCTTCTGTTGTCATATTTTTACTGAGTTCCTCTGTTGTATCTGATATTTCTTTTTCCAGCTCAATGAGTATATTCGACAGTTCCTCGATGATAAGTAGGATTAAGTCCAGGCTACATTTATTCAGTATAGCGTACCAACGGTCTTGAAAAGTCTTAGAATTTTTACATAACGATGGTTTGAGTGCGATTCGTAGGCCTCGGGGAATGCGCTGTGACCTATGATATTTCACTAAAGTATTAGCATGCAACTTTTGGTTGATTTTACGTTTCGACAAATATAGTAATTGTTTAATGCTCTGTTCTTTATTCCTGGCCGTGGGTGTCTTTGATATGTCGTCTTGAATTAAGGCATATATTCTATCTGCTTCCTCCTTTGCAAATGCAAAAGTTTCTGCTCTTGCTTCCGTGGTGCGTGCTATATCTTCATATTCCATTCTTTAATTGAATTCTATTTGGGTGCCACAGGTCTTATAGGTGAGATAAATGTTGATATACTGCAAAGGTTTTTGTTGGCCTGTGCACAACCTTAGTTGAATCAAATTCAGAGAAATTTTATACAAATTTGAATGGGTGCTCCTATGGTGTCGCCCTCCACCCTTGGGCGAGGAGTGTAACAATCTGAACGTAGTGTGATCAGTTGAAAACGGATAACATCCCTTAGGGCACTCTCTTTGGCGGTGAAATCCTCCTCTGTAGTTCAAAAACCAAACTTGGATGGATTTGAGAAATTTATTGTCCTTACGTTAAGTATAATCACATTATTTTCAAAGGTCAATAAAGTTTTTGTTGAAAATACATTTTTGAATCCATTTCATACGTAATTAAATCCGCTCCAATGCATTTCGGGTCATACCCTTCGTCGGGGAGCATCTAAACAAAAAACGACATTTGTTGTTCTAAATATATTACCACATATAAGAACATTAACTTTGATTCTTAACAAACAATATGAACATGAACCCTCAAAGCGGAACTTAATGAGCGCTTTTTATACCATAAACAATGTATCCATGTTCAAAGTTGTAAGTAATAAATAAATCATGTTCAAAGGGTCACACAGTCCATGAGTATAACTAGGTCTGTAAAAACAATTTATGCTGTTAAAGTAACTGATGAAAGGGTACTAACACATTGTAAATCACGTAGTGCGTGAAGTTAAAAAACGCTGTGCATTGAGTTAAGAAACACGCTGTAAAGCGTTTAAATAGCGGTAATGTGCAAGGTTAATTATCATGCATTTGAGACGGCTCGTCACAATCAGCGGCGAGCGGTCCTGTAAGCTAACGGTTACTTACTCGCGAATTCAATCAGCTAACAGCATGGTCGGCGTGTTCTATAGCTCGTAGGAGTTTAGATCGCTAGCGGTCTTCCCTGTCGGGTTTCAATGACGAAACCAGGAAGTGATACAGTCACGTGGGCGTTTGGTCATACTCAAAGAAATAGGACTATGGTTAATCGCGCGAGTGTAATTCAAACAATGACATGATATATATATACAAAAATCACATTTTCCAATGATGAACCTACGTTATAACATGATAATAATAACGTACAAATAAAAGTAAAATTGAAAATTAAAACTTATGTCATGTGGTATTCAAATTAAGGGCCAATCGGAATGTCAGAATAGAGCTGCCCATAACATATGGGTTAAAGTGACTCATAAGCTTCCACTACCTCTTCATATAACATTCCATATAGAGGGGCTCTTCAAAACGATTTCCACTTCCTCCTACTATTAACATCTTCCTCCTCAAGGAAGGCCCTCCTGGACCCTGAATGTGGCTAAACCTGGCATCTTTGTTTGGTCCACATTCTATGGCTTTCTTGTCAGTAACACCTCAGTGACTCAAAGCAACTTTCAATTTTACAATGGATTGTGCACTCCTTGGTCCTATCTCTGTTGCATTAAAGACCTAAAGTGAGTCCATGTTTTTTAAATAATTGAACCCTTTTCACTCACAAAGTTCTATTTTAGGCAGCTTAGCAAACGGCCACAATTCTGGGTTACATTTGAATTTCATTGGCAATGTAGTAATGAAAACATTTGTTTAATGTAGATAAATGTGAATAATTATTAAGTTTCATAGTGTATCTTGCAAAGCTTAAGCTCATATGTTGGTGCCCGAACCATTACTCATCATCCAGAACATAGAGTGCATGTATGTCAGTTCTGACTACAGCTAGCATGTATTTTAATCTATGCAACGCCTATGTTCTTCTGACATGACATGTTGATATCCATACACTGCTCAGTTTCCACCATGCCTGCCGTGCTACATACCACGATCCAATTAACGCTGGTCACGTAAAACTTAAGACTTCATGAGATATCAAATTACTTACCTCTGCCATGCTCTATTGATGCAGCTGAATGTGAAATTACAAGTTGTATTATTTTTCCTATGTGGTAGAAGTTGCTCCAGAACAAATGTAATCTTACAATTGAAATAAGACTAGTTATACTTACCATATATAAGTAGCACGAGTATTATGAATACATTACGAATGTATGATGTTAAAACGCATACATTTACAATGCATGCCTTTACAACGCAGTTTTTACAACGCAACATCCTTTTCAACGCACTTCCTTACATCGCATGACACTACATTGCATTTTTAGAAACTACCTTTACAACGCATTCCATTACATCGCATTATACCTTCACAACGCATACCATTACATTGCATTTAAGTATTGGATAGTGTAGGGGTAACAATTACTTTTCTAACTCCAGGGGGTGCAACAGTAGGGTAAGTGTTGGATAGTGTAAGGGTAAAAATTACTATTCTAACTCCAGGGGGTGCAACAGTAGGGTAAGTGTTGGATAGTGTAAGGGTAAAAATGACTATTCTAACTCCAAGGGGCACAACAGTAGGGTAAGTGTTGGATAGTGTAGGGGTAAAAATTACTATTCTAACTCCAGGGGGTGCAACAGTAGCGTAAGTTTTGGATATTGTGTGGGTACTACGCGTTTAAATGCTATGTGTTGTAAAGGTATGCGTTGTAATGCCTGCGTTGTAGCGACATGCGAAGTAGTGTCATGCGGTGTAGTGTCATGCGTTGTAATGCATGCGTTGAAGTGACATGCGTTGTAAAGGATGTTGCGATGTAATGACTGCGTTGTAAGTGTAGTGCGATGTAAATTATGTTTCCCTACATTAATGTTTTTTTTTTTTTACAATATAGATAAATATATTGAAACCTAACCCGTGTATTAAGGGTAGCATTGCCAATATATAATTCATTTATTTTACCATTAGAAAGCTCGTGTTAATATCTATGTTAAGATGACATATAAGTAAGAAATTACCTAGGCCTTTTATGTAAACAACTATTTTAATTTTGAATATACAAAACATGTCGGTAAATTTCTTTGCTTTAAACGTAACATGAATATAATATTGTTATTTCACAGTAAACACGAATATGTTGAAATAGTAGTATAGAATCTCTGTTGAGGCATTTTATGTCACAGGTATATTGTTTCCCTGTGCAGTCACCGCGCCCTGGTTTGGTATGTCCGATTTTCTTTCACATTCCTTCCTGAACAAAGGGACAGCACTCCCCTTCTCTTCCACCTCAGAGGTGACAGTGTAACTAGATACCTGGATTTCAGTGTGTATTTCAGATCCCCCCCCCACCCCTCAGTACTGTCTCCCTCCCCACCACTGTGGTTCTATCCTCCTGCTTCACTTGGGTATGCATGTACCAGGAGGTACTATGACGTGTGCTGACCTCTGGGCTGCAAACATCCTTTCATATAGATATGTGAGTGATTCCACACTAGGGCAACTACGCCGGAATGTTGACCAACCTCCTCATGCTTATGTGTTTGTATGATTTATACGCAGGATTTTACTGCCTATAAATTCTGAAGCACCCATTGCTGTTAATATGACTTCTATATTGCCTTGCATGGCACTGACTTGTCTACAGATGCCCTGGCTGTTCCCTAATGTGTGAGTGGATGTTGGCAGCCTCCAAAAGGAGTGCCCATGCACTATGTGGAACACTCCATTCTCAGACTCAACATGTTTGGTACTGGAAATATTGAATAGCTCATGTGCTATATTTTGTGATGAGAGATGGAACCCCCCTTCTTCTTCACTGATTCCGCTCTGACTGCCTAGCTGAGCTCTCTTGCATTAGGAGTGTACTGGTTCCCCTGTGTCTGTCCTACTCTGGAGGTCTGTTGACTGTAAAAAGATGTTCCCATCGATGTTTCTTCTTCAGTGACCTAACCGTATAAATAGCTGGAAAAACATATTGTAATTGTAATTGCATTTATATAGCACTTACTACCCCTGTCGAGGCATCAAAGTGCTTTTTCGGCGAGTAGCACGCTATTCCGGAACCCATAAAGGATTAGTGGCGAATTAGTGTAGGGAAATATTAATTTAATTTGACCGGTGGACAGGTTAGTATTTTATTTCGATTGAAAAGGATAGGGATAGAGGAGGGGTGGGTTTGCATATACATAGCTCTTGCTACCCCATATGATGTGTTGAAGTGTTTTTCGGCGGGTAGCAGGCTACTCCGGAGCCCAAACAGGATTAGTGGTGAAATCAGCATAGTGGAACATGAAATTAATTTGAGGTGTGGACATGCAAGTTTGTTATTTGTGTTGAAAAAGGATAGTGGAGGGATAGAAAAGGGAAGGGTTTGAGTTTAAATAGCGCTTGCTACCCATAATGAGGTGTTGAAGCGCTTTCGGCGGATAGCCATCTACTCCGGAACCCAAAAAGGATTAGTGATGAATTAGTATAGGGAAATGAAAGATTAATTTGAGCGGTGGACATGTTAGTCTGTTATATGGATTGAAAAAGGATTGCAGAGGGATAGAAGAGGGAAGCGTTTGCATTTATAAAGTGCTTGCTACCCCGACGAGGTGTCAACACACTTTTTGGCAGGTAGCAAGCTACTCTGGAACCCAATCAGGATTAGTGGGGAATTATTATAGGGAAATATGAAATTAATATGAGTGGTGGACATGTTAGTCTGTTATTTGGATTGAAAAGGATAGTGGAGGGATAGAAGAGGGAAGGATTTAGATTTTTTTTTAGCTAATAGCAGTAGGTTTGGGATGAGTAAAGGGGAGGTGGAGGGGGAAGAGTCAGAGGGGAGGATTTAGAAATGTTTTTTTGGGAGATCTGAATGGTAAAAGAGTTAGGAGGTGATGCAAGGAGGGATAGAGGAGGGAAAAGTCTAGAAAGGGTTATTTTGGGTGTCATAGTAGTAGAATGGGGTTTGAGATGAGTGAGAGAGAGAAGTAGAGGATATATTGAGAGAGGTATAGGGTGAAAAATAGGTAAGTCTAGAAAGGGCTATTTTGAGGATCATAGTAGTAGAATTGGATTTGGGGTGAGTGAGATAGTGGAGATAGAGGGTGAGAAATAGGGTAGTGCAGTGCTTCATTTGTACCGGTGCTTTCCAGTGCTCAGCACGGCACTTATTTTACCGGGCCAGGTCTATACAATGTTTCTCTGAGTCCTGGCCCAGTAATTATTAAAAATAAATTCCTGCTTTCCTTAAGTGGCTGCCTGGTATGTCCTCCGAAGTCCGACCCTGGTCCAGGCATATCAAAAGAGCGTCGGCATCACGTTAGTGATGTCACGTCGCGCCTGATTTTCACGGAACACATTGGTTTATTTCCGGCCGTTGGAGAGTGGCTGAGGGCGGGCTGTTGGCTGAGTTGGAGGCGGCAAGGCAGGTTGGAAGTGTGCAGGACTGCCAATAAATGTTTTACTTTATTACAAAGTCCAGCAGAAGTGAATGTGTACGAGCTTCCGCTATCAATACAGGCATCATTTTAATTGATATATTTTACTTGCTTCAAAAAAAGCGCCTCTCCAAAAATAAGTACCCGGCATTAAGGCACGTTCCTTTACTCTCCTGTCTCCCGTGCTGACTGAGGGCCTGCGCTTCAGATTTATTACCTTATAAAATCTGGACGACGGGGCGTGGCTTGGACGCCACAGCAAGATGGCGGACCCGGCGTGAGCTCCGCAAGTCGGTGGGGCTCTCCTTCAGATTCCTGCCGTTTCTGCACCGCGTTTTGCACTATAAAGGACGGATACCGCAACCGGAACATGCGGTGAGCCGATAGGCAGCATTTCCATCTACTGTACATCGCTGGAGCGATAGTTCCCGTCTTTGACGCGGTCTCCTCAGAACGGGTGCGGCCTCGTCCTGTGGTAAGCCTTTTACCGCCTGCACAACTTCGATGGAAATAATAATGCTGTACTCCACATGGCTTCATATGTCCTTCTAGCAACGTTATTTTCTTAACCCTCACTATTCTTTTTATGCCCTTGCTTTCCTGAACAGTGCATTTTACCGCTACTCCTCTGGCGTTTCTTTGATTTTCACGCCCTTTTCTCTCAACGCCTCCTGTTTGTACCTGCAGTCTTTCCAGACTCTTTTTCCTCTATTTTATTGCCTCCTGCTCCCTTCTGCATTGCCTACCGCTGACCATGCTCATTGCAACTTCCTTCTGCTGTGCCTCTTGAATTGAAGGATTTCCCTCTCATCTGCTGGATTATGCTGGATAATTTTCGTCACCTTATCTTTTGATGCCAACTCCTCTTCGATTGGGAATGTGTGCGGCCGCTTTTCTTTTAAGCCGCTGAGCACATGTTTTCCTTCTTTTGCGCAGTGCAACCCTATTGAGTATTGCTACACGTTGGGTTCTTTTGTGTTGCTACACCTTCTTCTCTACTTTTGGTGTATTTTCTCCACCATTTACAATGGCTAATGACTCTCACTCATTTCGCTCCTCTGTCACCGGTACCAAGCCAAAGAGACAGAAAAATGCTCCTCCTTCCCCTATCCACGCTTCTCCTAACCCAGTCTTGGACTCAATCCTGGATGAAGTCCGTGGTCTTCAACCTTTTATGTCTTCAACTAACGAGAAATTGAAGCAAATGGAGGAGAGATGGATAACTATAGAAGGCAAGGTGCTGGAACTCGAACAGCGTGTCAGTAATATTCAAGATGTCTCTACTAAAATACCGATGCTTGAGCAGGAAATTCACAGGCTGAAACTGCACACGGAGGACCTTGAAAATAGAAATCGTAGAAATAACCTACGCCTTTATGGCCTGCCGGAAAATGTCGAGAGGCCTAATATGGTTGTGTTTCTACAAAAATTTCTGCCAGAGCTCTTAGGTCTTTCGCCCTCCTCTCCTCCTCTAAACATTCAAAGAGCACACCGATTGGGTCGACCCGCTACTAATTCTACTAGACCTAGAGGCATCATCATGTTATTCCTGGAATTCACAGAACTAATGTCTGTCCTGAAAGCTGCTAAGCTTAAACGTCATCTTATTTGGTCGGGACATACCATCTACATCTCACAGGATGTTTCCAATGCAACAAATGCTCGCCGTAAGGAGTTCCTAGAGTTACGCCCTCAAATGAGGCATCTTCACCTTCAGTATGGCATCCTACATCCTACATCCGTGCCTATGCAAGATTACTCATGATGGGCGCTCACGTACTTTTGATGATCCTGTCAAACTAAAGTTATTCTTACAAAGCTTTCCTTCCACAGGAATGGATACAAGTGTTTAAGTGTTTTCTTTTTCTTTCTCTCCCTCTCTTACTTGTTTCTCACCCCTACTTAGACATCTTCCTGGTATTCCATTAACCATTCCTTCTTTTCAATCTTCTTGTTTGCTGTCTTCCTTCTAATTTCAACCTTTTCTCCTGGCTTATTCCTACTTGAGTTGCTCTTTTTTTTCCTTTTGTGTATGTTATATATTTCTTTTTTTTCTCTTTCTCTCTTTCTCTATGCCAGAGGTCTGCCTTGCCTTTCGTTGCTCCGTCTTCTTTGTTTTTTCGGTATTTTACAGATCTGGCTTTATTGCCCTGATCTGTTTCTTCCCTTATCCTTTCCTACTTTCTCCATGCTCTTTTCTTCTTCTTTCTTTGCTTCTTACTTCATTCTCTCTTCATTCTCTCTTCTTGGTCATTCTGTTTCTCTCTTTCTTCTTCATTCATACTGATACTTTTATCGGAGTTCAAATGGTATGCTTATGTAGTTTCTCTTGCTGATTTACCCTTTTGTAACATTTTTGTTTGCTGTGTTTTACTTTGTAGTCTCCTTTCTGAAGTGTCTTCCCTTCATCTGTTTTGCATCCCTCCAATCCTCCATTATGTGTAATCTTGTCTCGTGGAATGTTCGTGGTCTTGGAAACCCTGTCAAACGTCAAAAGGTATTGTCCCATTTATCTAAACTTCAATTGCAAATTGTGTTTCTTCAAGAGACTCATTGTTCTGATGTGGAGTCGTTAAAGTTAAAGCGACATTGGGTGGGTCAAATAGTTTTTTCCCCTGCTTCTAATAAGAAAGGTGGTGTTGCTATATTATTCCATAAAGCTTTATCAGTTCACATTATTTCTACTGAACCTGATGACGATGGACGATGGGTGATGGCTAAGATTGTAATCCAGAACAAGACGTTGGTTCTATTGAATGTTTATGGCCCTGTCCGCCCAGATCCCAAATTTTGGTCAGATATTAAAATTCTTCTATCCTCTATCGATTGCCCTAATATTGTTGTGGCCGGGGATTTTAACCAATGGTTGGATCCTTACTCCGAAAGGCTGTCCACATGTAAATTCCAACCTCACAAAACTCATAAATCATTCCAATCGGCCATTGCCTCTCATCCATTTTATGATGTATGGAAAACTTGTAATCCCGATTCTTTTGAATATACTTTTTTATCCAATATACATCATACCAGATCTAGAATTGACTACATTTTAGTTAGTAAATCCCTACTCCCCTCAATTCAGAAATCGGAAATTGGCTCCATTTTTATATCAGAACACGCATCAAAAATGTTAGGGGTACGCTGATAGGTATCAGGGCTCGTATGAATAAAGAATTAAATTAAGGGGTACGCTGATAGGTATCAGGGCTCGTATGAATAAAGAATTAAATTCTGAACTAGACTCTTTAGAGAAAACAATCAAGCAGCTAGAGTTACAGCACTCCCTTGATCTGAATAATAAAGCTACCATCGACCGTTTAACTAATCTGAAATACAAATACAACGCCACCCTTAGTAAAAGGGCAGGAGTATGGATTAATAAATTCAAGGCCTTAAGGCTATGTGCGGGTAACAAACCAGGGAAACTCCTCGCTTCCTATCTTAAACACAAAAGGGAGCAATTCCATATAGCATCTATTAGGGACCAATCCAATACCACCAAAACCAAACAGAGGGACATTCTCCACACATTCCAGTCCTTTTACGAGGATCTTTACAAGAATAACAACCAATTCAACATGGAAGAATGTAACAATGATCTAAACTCAATCCAACTCCCACGCTTATCCGACCCTGACAAAGCAAAACTTGGGGCACCATTGACCATATCAGAAATTTCGAACGCCGTTAAAACATTGAAAAACAATAAATCTCCGGGGCCTGATGGCTTCACGGCCAATTTTTATAAGACCTTTGAGGAACAACTTAACCCACGTCTCCTCAAATTGTTCCAATCCTTTTCAACATCAAAAAAAACCACCCCCACAATGAGTGAAGCAACAATAATAGTGATACCTAAGGAGGGTAAGGACCCTTTACTCCCTAAGAACTATAGGCCGATATCCCTCATAAACCTGGACTGCAAGATCTATGCGAAAGCCTTAGCAGGCAGACTAAACGCCGTTCTACCATCCTTAATAAATAACTCACAGGTGGGGTTCCTGAAACACCGCCTTTCTAACGACAACACGAGACTCCTTTGCCATGTTCTGGAGAAGTCAAAAATATCGAATGCCCCCGCAGTAGCAATCACCCTGGACGCGGAGAAGGCGTTTGATAGGGTGTCGTGGCCCTTCCTCCGTCAATGCATGCACATATTCAACATGGGTAACACTTTTATCGACATGGCCATGTCATTGTATGCCTCCCCTTCGGCAAGAATTGCCATTAACAGTTCGCTTTCAGAACCATTCCATCTTGAACAAGGAACCAGACAGGGTTGTCCCTTATCCCCCGCTCTATTCCTTCTAGCACTGGAACCTCTCCTCCACGACATACAACAGAATGCAGATATTAGTGGCATCACCTTCGGAGATAAAAGTATTAAAATTGCTGCTTACGCAGACGATATCCTGATAGTCACTGAGAATCCTGAAACCTCTATAGCCGCACTGATGAACTCAATAGAATCCTACGCTAAGCAGTCAGGCTATAAACTGAATTGCGATAAATCTGAGGTAAAAAATGTATTCACTAATAAGGAATCTTTAGGTACATCAGGATTAGTCTGGCAAAACAATCACATTAAATACCTAGGTATAGAATTTGGAAGTTCCATATTAGAGACCCTCCAACACAATGAAAAACTCACTCAACTAGACGGATGGTCGCCCCGATTCATCACTTGGTGGGCAGACTAGAGACCATCAAGATGATGATTGCACCACTAGTAAATTACCTGATTACCATGCTCCCCTTGATGCTATCCCAAGACTTTCATAATAAGTTGGACAAAATAAATAAACAATTTCATTTGGAAAGGGAAAAAAGCACGTATCAGCCTGCAAAAACTGAGATTAGATAAATCCATCGGTGGAGTCAATCTCCCAGATTTTAAGAGATATCAAATTGCCTTTTAGCGAAACAGGGATCCTATTGGCTGTCCCCCCCAGTGGACTATACACCGGTGTGGCTGGACATCGAAAAAGCGCTCCTGGATGGCATGCCCTCCATCTCAATCTTATCAATGAATGCGAATCAACTCCTGTGCTCTAAACCCATATTCACTAACACCAAAATAGCTTTACTAAGAATAGATAAACTGCTAGAATCATCGATAAGAAAATCTAGGTGGGAGGTGATTTGGAAAAAACCCTCAATCACTTACAAAAGTAAACCATTATTCAACCCAACCTGGATTGAGAAAGGAATTATTTTCCCCCACCAACTCTATGATAATGGCTACCCTCTGCCCTTTACAAAAATCCAATCGAACTTTGGGATAGATAGTTCCGACTTTTACATACTCCTTAACATCAAAACTGCTCTTACAAAGGCGGGATTGACACCCAAACAACCGGCTCTTCCATCATTCCTCTCCTCCCTAAATAAAATCGGCCACCAGGTCTCTAGGCTGTACAAATTGTTGAGCCCACTTTCATCCATGCTAAATACCAAAACAACACAGTTCTGGTCGTCAATCGCCTCCTTCTCCATCTCAGAGCTGGAGTGGTCCGCGGCGTGGAAATCTTGCACGAGCCATAAAATTAGCCCTACATTATCACAAGCCAAATTCTGGCTCATGCATAAAGTCTTCTGGACACCGTCCCGCCTATACGCACACAAACTCAGCCCTGACGCATTTTGCTGGAACTGCAAGAGGGCTGAAGGAGACCTGGACCACCTCATCCTCCAATGCGACTGCGTCGCAACGTTCTGGGATAAGGTATTTGACTTCATCCACAAAGTATTTAATATATCACCTGCCAAAGAACTCCCCTATCTTGTTTTCGGATTTACAAAGGAGACCCAAATCCCAGAAATTGACAGGGCCCTCCTAGACCTCCTCCTCACGGCGGCCGTGAAAGTCATTCTAAACAACTGGAAAAACACAAAAAAGGCAAGCTTTGCCTGTTGGCTAAACTGGGTGATTAACCTACGAGGGGCTGATAACATCTCTTTACAAAACACACCAGGACGCCCTTCGCAAAGGAAACTTTGGAACTCACTGGATATATACTTCAAAACCCATAAACCTCCATGATTACCCATACCCTGTACTGCTTTGCCGTATCGTGGTGTCTCATCTTACTTCTCACATCTATCTTATATCGTGTATTTTCCCCCTTTCCACTTACACCTATCCTTTGCTCTCTCTCTCTATTCTGCTCTTCTTCCTCCTATCTACTTCATTTCCTTTCATTCCCTATTGAATTCTGTCATCTCAGGTGGCCGGCATAGAAAGGCTTCACGGCTGATTGCCACAATTCCATAGAGACCGTCTCCATCGCCATGAACACCACCGAGGGACCTATAGCCTTTCTATGCGGATATTCCCGCTATATCCTCTTTGAATACTGTATAATGACACGTACTGATTATATGTACATTGCTACTTCTGATTTGTATGCTACTAATCCCTGAAATTTCCAATAAATACAATTTTGAAATTAAAAAAAAAATGTACCACCTTCATTAATGAATTTTTTGCTTTTAACATTCCCTCGGATACTTCTATTTCTAATACTTGGGATGCTTTCAAGGCTGCCTTATGTAGTTTTGTCATATCCTTTGTCTCAAATAAGAAAAGAGTTGCTAAAGCTAAATATGAGGCTCAATTGCAAACCATTAAACAACTGGAACACACTTATTTTACCTCTAAAGATCCCACTGCCCTTAATGCCCTAATTGCTGCAAAAACAGAACTTAATAAACTGGCTACCATTGAAGCCTGCAACGTTTTGCTTAAAATAAAATCTAAGTATCACGGGGGTCAAAACAAAGCAGGCAAGATGTTGGCTAATTACCTGAAAATTAAATCTGATTGCAAAACCATTGGTCCAATACTTAATGAATCCACCAATAAAATAGTGTCAACTGATGAAGATATTGCGGAGGTGTTCCATGACTATTATCGATCCCTTTACTCAGATGACACTTTTCCCTCTACTCAGTACCTTGATTCTTTTTTCTCAGGTCTTCCCTCCCCTCCTTCCCTCCCTGATGAATTTGATACCTTGGAGCAAGACATTACCCTTCAAGAAGGTATTAATGCCATTCATGCTTTGAAAAGATCTAAAGCTCCTGGACCTGACTGCCTTCCTGTTGAATTTTATTCTGCTTTTTACTCGATTTTTGCCCCTAAACTTTTACAGCTCTTCAACTCCTTTATTGCCAAAGCCTCTGGGTCCTTCATGGACGCGTTAATCATTATTATCCCCAAACCAGATAAGGACCACTCTTATTGTAAACATTTCCGCCCTATATCCTTAATTAACTATGATTGCAACTTTTTTGCCAAGATCCTCGCCTCCCGCCTTGACAATATTATTCCCCTTTTAATTAAAACGGACCAGGTTTGCTTTGTAAAGGGTAGGCTAGCATCGGACAATGCACGTATGTTTGCTAACATTATTTCCCTTAGTAAGAAATGTAACAACCACCTTGCTGCTCTTCCTTTGGATGCAGAAAAAGCATTTGATTGAATTAATTGGCAATTTATGTTTCAGACCCTCCAATGGTTTGGTTTTGGGCCCTCTTTTATTTCCTATGTTAAATTATTATATTCCCGTCCCTGTGCCAGTATTTTTGTCAATAATCAATTTTCCAGATACTTCTCTTTATCTCGTGGTACAAGGCAAGGTTGCCCCCTCTCTCCCTTACTATTTATCCTATGTCTTGAACCCTTCCTGGAACGTATCCGCAATAATCCCATGATTACTGGATTTAAAATTTCCTCTGTTGACACAAAAAGTTCTGCATATGCAGATGATATCTTAGTATACACGTCCAATCCTGTTGATTCTTTGCCACATTTTATGAATGAAGTCCGACTTTATTCCTCTATCTCTGGCTATAAACTCAATTTATCCAAAACTGAGGTTCTGCCCTTAAACTCTGTTTGCTCCCAATTTATGTTCAGTGATACTGAATGTACCTGGTGCCCTTCCAAAATGAGATATTTGGGTATTTGGTTTTCTTCAACCCTCACTGACACTCTCAAATTTACTTTTAATAATTTGGTTCAGAAACTACAAGCCCTTCTCCTCCTGTGGTCCCCACTTTTTCTTTCCTGGTGGGGCAGGCTGGACACTATAAAAATGATGATTACTCCTCATGTGTTGTATACAGTCTCTATGCTTCCCATTAAAATTCCCAATGTGTATTTTTCCCGCATAAATTCTATATGTATAAAATTCCTTTGGAATAATAAACATCCTCGCATTGCTTTGCCTAAACTTACTCGTCCTAAATCTGAAGGTGGTGTTAGATTCCCTCATTTTAAAGTTTACCATTCTGCTTTTTTACTTAAACAATCGTTTTCACTAGCTTATGATTTTTTAAACATGCCAGTTCCCAAATGGGTTCTTTTTGAGCGTTCACTTTTGAAGGATTTTCCTTTCAAACATGTTGCTTTTATGTCCAACTGTTCCTGTTTATCCCAATACCCTATTTTGAAATATTCACAGACTCTCATCTCCAATACCTTCTCTAAAGATGTAAACCCCTTGCATTGTTTTTTATCTTCCATTATTTGGTACAATAAATTTCTCAAATATAAGGGTAAATCTTTTTACTACAAGTACTAGAAGGAAAAGAATGTATGTTTTGTTTATCAATTCCTCCATAATTTTGATATTCTTCCCTTCCAAGATTTGCACCTCCGTTACCAACTACCTGACGCTCTTTTTGGTGAATACACTATAATTGCTACAGCTATTCAATCCCACTTAGCTACTTTCTCACTTCCCACTGACTTTCCCTGCTTTACCCCCTTGACCCCTTTATATCCTTTATTCTCTACCCACAGACCTAAGGTGGCTCTTATTTATACTATATTGCTATCTCCTACTCAAATTCGTCCTAAATCTACTATTGAAGTTATTTGGGAAAATGATTTATCTGTTTCTTTTTCTATTGCTACGTGGGAGAAACTTTGGTCCAAGTTATTTAAAGTTCCTGCAGCTGCACGTGTAATTCAATCTTTATATTTTGTCTATTATAGAGTGGTTATTACTCCTGTTAGCATTTGTAAATTTTCTCCTAATTCCTCTCCCCTATGTTGGTCTTGTTCTAGTGCATCAGGAACATTAATTCATTTATTATATGATTGTGCCGCTGTTTCTTCCTTTTGGAATTCAGTTTGGAAAGTTTGCATGTCAATTTTTAAGTTCAACACTGCTATATCATTTATACATGTCTTTTTAGGATCCTTATCACCTGATATAGATATAGCATCATCTGAATCTAAACTGTTTGACCTTTTTATTGCTCTAGCTTTTAAGGTTATTCTATCGTCATGGAAAGATAATTCTAAATTATCATTATCCATGTGGTGGAATTTTATTTGTGATGAACATAGGATTGCCACTGTTTCTTCTTCCTCCATCCCTCAAAAAATAAAATCTGATCTTTTCTGGCTCCCCTTTGTTTCCTATCTTTCCTCTACTACTCTAACTAACTGAGACTTATCCGCTTTTTTCTTCTCTCTTCTCTCTTCCCTTTTTTTCTTTTTTTTTTTCTTTTTTTTTTCTTCTTTCTTTCTCTTCTTTCTTCCTTTTTCTCTCTCTCCCTTTTCCTGTCCCATTCCCTGCCCATCCCTTTTGATATATTTACTAGTTTACTCCTATGCCTGCTTATATTTCTTTATTCATGTTCATAATGTTTACATTTCATGGCATGTACTCTGTTTTTCTTTGTAAAAATCTTCAATAAAACTTTATTAAACAAAAAAAAAAAATCTGGACGACGGTTGCCAGAGGCTGCTTTGCTTGAGTTTCGTTATGGTTTGGATTTGCTGGCATTTGGCAGGATTCCATGGAAAGGAAATACTTCTTAGATTTATTTTGCCTTTCAGAAATTAAAAAAGAGCGCATAGCATGCAATTCTAATAGCACTGACCTAGAGCTGTCTGTAATGGTGCATACGAAGTGCTCATGGTGGCTCACTACTAACTATGGTGTGCACGTACTGTTCTGCACTCATTAGTCCAAGTCAGTTTTTGTTGGTCGGTGCCTAAAATGTTTTTTGGGTGGCTTACAAATGTTGTAAACTTATTTCTAATGTGACAAAAAACAACCTAGGCAACTAAAGATATGGAGGACAATGATTAATGTGAAGGGACACAAGCTGGCAATTATTCTGAAAGTACAATTTTATTCTCCAATTTAAAAACACAATAAACAGTGACAAAGAACAAATGTAAAAATATGTTAAGCAAGAAATTGTAATACAATGAAAATTTCATAAATCTGACATAGTGCATAAAATTAATTTATACAATGACTAATACATAATAAAAAACAAAAAGAGACAAAATATAATCAAATATTAAGAAAAGAGTGGCCTAATGGTTCTCTACGCGCGTTTCGGCGACCAGCGCCTTCTTCTGGAGTTGCCACGTGATATTCTAAAAATAAAAAAAGTTATACAAAAAATACAATTATTTACAACTAATGATATGACAAATTAAAAGCAACTGTACTTATCATCAACAATACAGCCATAGTGTGAACCCTTTCATTTTACTAAATAACTAAATAACATAGTGCATTTAGTAGACCTATTTTGCCTTTGTTCATTTCCCTACTCATTCAGTTCCTTTCGGTGGAATAATGGTTAGTTATAAGGGTATTTACTATTCTCTATTATACATGCAAGGTGGTTACAGGAAGTTAACAGCCTAATTCTGTATTTCCTAAGACATATCAGTCATTACGGTTAGAACAGATAAATAAATACTTACACGTAATTGTGCACTGCGATTAATACGGTGCGGCTGATGTGACGTATCGTATTGTTGTCTTTATAAAACTTCAAGGCAGTCTTTGATAAAGCTTAGAAGAGATTTCAAAAATTATAATTAATTCTCTTCAAATGGGCACATATTTCTTTTTAGAGGCTTTAGAAAGTCACACCTTACCATGATTATTTATTTAAAACTATAGATTAGAGAATTGGACCCATCAGGCTCATATTTTAACTTGCCTATTGGAGAGATTAAAGATAGACAAGGCATATATCTATGTCAATACGTATTAGGGGTATAGTCAACCTAACTTACCCTCAATTTATGCGTCAAAGTACATTTATTTTTTCTTTTTCCAAAAGGATGTAGTTGGTGGCGTTTTAATGACGCTGAGTGATGGCTCCCGAATGTAGTTTAGATCAAATATAGTATATTGAAGGACCTCCCTACCTAAAAGAGGGGATATTAGAGATAACTATGAGACAAACCTGTATTTGAGACAGGAATGCATTAAGGTCATGCAATATTTCAAAGTTGGACTTACTCGACATTCGACGACAGGGCTCCTTCACTCATTTGGAGAGATATGCAGACATGCAGACTGGCGTCTTGGTTTATATTCAATAAAATATTTTAAAAGATCTCCCTGCCTAGGAAAATAACAGACAAATTTTCGAGTTAAGATATACTGTTACGTTCTGGCGGTCAATTCACTATGAGGCCAAACAGGGAAGAATCAGGCGAGTCCATTATAACTTACCCAGCAAAAGCCAGCAGAGCTCCTTAAATCCTTTAAAAAGATGCGACAAATTCGCGTTTTGTTCAGAGCGATGGATGACTCTTGGCAAGTGCACACATTGGTGACTGATTTTATATCTATAAGAGAGATTCCTGCCTGTAAACAAATATACATATAAGATAGGACTTATTTTTATTCCCTATTGATGTTTTAAGTTAAGGGGCAAGGCGGGTCAAATTTGACTTACCCAGTGATAAGGAGCAGGCTCTTTTATTCACTCGCACTGCAAGGATTCGCGTTTTGATAGGATGACGTATCGTCAATAGTAAATGTTTTAAAAGATCTCCCTGCCTATAGGGAAACACACAGAGGATGGTTTTAGGAAAAAAGAGGATATATTTTTATATTCTTTTAGAGTTAAGCTAGTCAATGGCCAGGGACGATCTGTCAAGACTTACCCGAGGATAAACGGCAGGGCTCCTTGATTCCCTCGAGATACTGCGCAGGTTACGTCCTGTGTCTCGACCGGTGGAGATGGTAGATGAGGTTTCTCCGTGGGTCTCTCGCTTTTATATTGGTATTTTTAATTCAAATCACCTTCAGCTGGAGGGATGTTTGTTTTGCGAGAGGGAGAAGTGGGACTACCATTGCTAAAAGGCTAGAGATAGATGACGGACTAGCTAATTTCTGTTATTTTAGAGCGATCCATGGCATCCATTACTAAAAGGTGCACGGATCTCGACTGAAGATAATTAATGTACTGACTAGCTTATATTGTGTGTCCCAATCTTTCGCAATAATGCGCTATTGACTAAATTTATGCCAAATCGGCTGATCCCTGCTAGAAAATGCAGTAGGACTGATATAAGGGGAATTGAAAAATGGTATTATTTGACACACGAGAGAGAAGTGGGACTACCGTCACTGAAAGGCTAAAGATAGAGGACGGACTAGCTCACTTCTATTGTTTCGATTGATCCATGGCGTCCATTACTAAGAGGTGCAAGGATCGCGACTGAACATAATTAATGGACTAGCTAACTTTTGTTGTGGATCCTGATCTTTCGTGGCACTATTATCTGAGTTTATACCCCATGGATTGGTCCGTGGTATAAAATGGAGAGGGACTAATAAAAAGAGAATGGTATTGTTTAACACAAAGTTGTTGGTGTGTTTACAATTGTTGGTCAAAGATATATATTTCTAGTGATTCAGATTTCATTTCCAATTTAGGATTGAACTCTGAAGCAACTAGAAGGCCAAAAAGGGGGAGGAGGGGGAAAAAAAACAGCCATTGCACAGACATAATTGTTTCTATTTATATACAAAAAGTGTCTGTTCTGTCTACAATATTTGCCCCTTTCGTTTAGTTGAAATGAGCAACAATCTAATTGTCAAAACTTTCATTTCTGGCAAGCGAACTAGACTTTCCTGATGGTGACAATAAAGATGGGTGGTCAATGTATTAATGAATGGCATGTTCCCATGGGATTTCACTGTTCAATCCCTGACTGAAACAGTTAAAAACAAAAATCCAAAAGACTTCTCTCTTTTTCCTGATTGCAGTGCCGCCATTGGAATCCGGGGTATGTATCTTCTCTAAGATTCTCCACTTGAAGTCTTCTACACTATGCATTGTATTACAATTTCTTGCTTAACATATTTTTACATTTGTTCTTTGTCACTGTTTATTGTGTTTTTAAATTGGAGAATAAAATTGTACTTTCAGAATAATTGCCAGCTTGTGTCCCTTCACATTAATCATTGTCCTCCATATCTTTAGTTGCCTAGGTTGTTTTTTGTCACATGAGATTTTTACCCTGACCTAGGAACTACATTATCTATGTCTTCAGGGGGTCCTTGTTAAATATACGTTGTTTTTTCCCACAGCTTGTCTGTGCAGGGCTATTCCTTAGAAGGATTGATATTTATTTAAATACTGCTTGTTCATTTCCTTATTCACTTTTCTTCCTTGATTCCTTACCCTGCCATACCATTAAGATGGCCCTTCAAAAAACGTTTGGTTTCACTGATGAAGAATATGAACTACTAGTAGGGACATCATCTTCATTTACTCATACCTCTAGGGACTCAAATCCCAATAATAATGATTTGAAAAATCTACTAGAGTTAAAGAAAAAATTAAAAAGGATTGAAGCCCACGGTGAATTCATGTTAGCCTATTTACGGCTTGGCATCATCCCGATGGGCCTGAGAGTAAGAAACATTCCTGGCCTCTTTGTCCATCATAAAGCTTTCCTAGATAAATGGAGCAGGATTGCTAGTAGATGTTCTAGGGATCTAATGATGTTAATTGTCGAAACATCAAAAGAAATAGCGGCAGAAGTTAGGTCTGAAATTGAAGACTTAGAAGACAAAATCAAGAAAATAGGGGACGTAGAAGAGTCTATAAAAAAGATAGAAGACTGTAACAAAGAACTAGAATCATTTTCCAGTTATCTGGAGAAAAGAAAAAATGATAAACTATTAAAAGACAAACGTTACGCCACTATCGAAAATACATACCCCTATTTAAAACTGGATTTTTATAAGCAAAACCATTACGCAACAGAAGCAGGTGAACATCCTCCACAGCAACGTGTAAATACATTCTCTGAAACCTCAGACTCTGATAACGAAACCAATTCTGATTATTATGAATCAGATCCTAACTACAACCAAAATCAGAATAGAGGCATCAGAAGACAGCCTTTTTTAGGGAATCGAGGGAGAGGCCGGGGCCGTCCCAGAGTGCATTTCCAAAGTCAGCCGAGAGGGAATTATCAACCTCAACACCACCACCAACAGGAACAATCGCAATTTGTGCGAGAAACAAGGAGCAGACAGTATTGGAAACCAGGAATGTGATTCCAATTTTCAATTTGGCACATTTTGAACTAGATGAACACAGCACAAAATTACTGTCGAAAGGACTCTCTTATGTCCCACATTCTACACTCAATCTTTTTGAGTTGTACAGTGATATTATCTCCTTTTTCCGCAAAATTCGACTTAAAAAGTTTTTTGCTTTGAACGATACTGAGGAGGAAGTAAACTCTATCATTAAACCCCTCGGCTTACCATCCACTTTCAGTCCCTCCCTTGAACAATTGGGACCTGAAGTTGCAACGTTTGAGTTGGTGGTTTTAAAGAAACTAGATCAAGCCTTAAAATTCATCCCTAAACCAATTTATAATCTAGGAAGAGAAGAACATGAGGCCCTAATATCTTTTTCAACAAATAAAGCCCTTACAATCAAAGGATGCGATAAGGGAGGAGGCATTGTCATTTTAGACACTTCTCAATATGAGAATAACATGCTCCTGATGCTTAATGATCCTACCTTCTATGCACCCGTCAGAACACACTCAACAATAAACTTATCTAAAAAAATCATGTCACTGACTAAATCAGCACTAGAGAATGGATTCATTACCACAAAAGAGTTTGACTTTTTAAACCACAATCAAGGGAAAATAGCATGTGTATACGGTCTCCCTAAGATACACAAAAATGTTCTAAATCCGCCCTATCGTCCTATTGTCTCAACTATAGGTACAGCAACTGAACCCTTATCCAAGTTTGTTGATAACTATTTACGTCCATATATACCAAAAATTAAATCCTACATAAGAGACACTGGAGACATGATACAGAAAACAGAAGGACTCAGCTTCAATTCAAACACTGACCTGTTAGTAACTATGGATGTTGAGTCCTTATATAGTAATATCCCGCTGGCGGAAGCAATGAAAACGACAGGATGGTTCATTGATCTCCATGACATACCTTGTCCCAAAACTTTTTTATTGGATTGCCTAGAAATAGTTCTAACGGAAAATATATTTCAATTTGGAAATAACATCTATCGCCAAACAAAGGGGGTAAGCATGGGGGCTTCGGTAGCCCCTTCAATAGCAAATATATTTATGGCAGCATTCGAAAAGGAATTCATCCAAAACGAAGTGGCCCCCTTCTTCGAATCTATCTCCCATTGGTCCAGATATATTGACGACATCTTTTTTGTCTGGACCGATGGGAGAGAGACCCTGGATGAGTTTATTTTATGGATCAATGCGGCAAATCCCAATCTAAAATTTACTTCACACATCAGTAATGAAAAAGTGGAGTTCCTAGATATTGAGATATTGAACAATGCAGGAATTCTAATAACTGACCTACATGTAAAACCGACAGCCAGAAATACGTTGCTCCATTACCAGAGTTTCCATCCATCAACACAGAAAGACAGTATCCCGTTCTCCCAGTTCTTAAGGGTCAGACGTAATTGTACGAATCTGGCAGATTTTGACCGACAAGCTATGATAATGAGATCAAAATTCATAGAAAGAGGGTACCCTCACCGACTAGTGAGGCACTCCTACAAAAGAGCTCGGTTCTACGACCGTGATTGTCTGTTAAGAACGAAGTCAACGCAACAAAAGGACCAAATAGTGTGTATAACCAAACACTCGACGGTCAATGCGAAAGTGAAGCACGTAATCAATTCCAACTGGCATATTTTAAACAGCATCTGCCCAAATGAACAGAAATTGGCCAAACCCCTTTTTGCCCATAAAAGAAATAAAAATATCAAAGAATATATAGTCCATTCTCGTTTCAAATCTACCCTAGTTGAAGAGAATTGGACACAACGATCAATTCTAAACAACAATCCTGTGAGAGGAACCTTTCCTTGCTCCTCATGCACATCCTGTAATAATATCCTAAGAGGAGAGGAATTCACCCACAATGGCCATACAACAAAAGCCAAAGAAATGTGGAATTGCAGAACAACCAATGTGATATACTTTCTGCAATGTCCTTGCCTCTTAGGATATGTAGGGGAAACGTCACGGATGATTCAAACCCGTCTTAATGAGCATCGTTCCGCCATAAGAACAAAAAGGACTACTTCACCGATGGTGAAACATTTCCTAGAAAAAGGACATAGTGTAGAAGACTTCAAGTGGAGAATCTTAGAGAAGATACATACCCCGGATTCCAATGGCGGCACTGCAATCAGGAAAAAGAGAGAAGTCTTTTGGATTTTTGTTTTTAACTGTTTCAGTCAGGGATTGAACAGTGAAATCCCATGGGAACATGCCATTCATTAATACATTGACCACCCATCTTTATTGTCACCATCAGGAAAGTCTAGTTCGCTTGCCAGAAATGAAAGTTTTGACAATTAGATTGTTGCTCATTTCAACTAAACGAAAGGGGCAAATATTGTAGACAGAACAGACACTTTTTGTATATAAATAGAAACAATTATGTCTGTGCAATGGCTGTTTTTTTTCCCCCTCCTCCCCCTTTTTGGCCTTCTAGTTGCTTCAGAGTTCAATCCTAAATTGGAAATGAAATCTGAATCACTAGAAATATATATCTTTGACCAACAATTGTAAACACACCAACAACTTTGTGTTAAACAATACCATTCTCTTTTTATTAGTCCCTCTCCATTTTATACCACGGACCAATCCATGGGGTATAAACTCAGATAATAGTGCCACGAAAGATCAGGATCCACAACAAAAGTTAGCTAGTCCATTAATTATGTTCAGTCGCGATCCTTGCACCTCTTAGTAATGGACGCCATGGATCAATCGAAACAATAGAAGTGAGCTAGTCCGTCCTCTATCTTTAGCCTTTCAGTGACGGTAGTCCCACTTCTCTCTCGTGTGTCAAATAATACCATTTTTCAATTCCCCTTATATCAGTCCTACTGCATTTTCTAGCAGGGATCAGCCGATTTGGCATAAATTTAGTCAATAGCGCATTATTGCGAAAGATTGGGACACACAATATAAGCTAGTCAGTACATTAATTATCTTCAGTCGAGATCCGTGCACCTTTTAGTAATGGATGCCATGGATCGCTCTAAAATAACAGAAATTAGCTAGTCCGTCATCTATCTCTAGCCTTTTAGCAATGGTAGTCCCACTTCTCCCTCTCGCAAAACAAACATCCCTCCAGCTGAAGGTGATTTGAATTAAAAATACCAATATAAAAGCGAGAGACCCACGGAGAAACCTCATCTACCATCTCCACCGGTCGAGACACAGGACGTAACCTGCGCAGTATCTCGAGGGAATCAAGGAGCCCTGCCGTTTATCCTCGGGTAAGTCTTGACAGATCGTCCCTGGCCACTGACTAGCTTAACTCTAAAAGAATATAAAAATATATCCTCTTTTTTCCTAAAACCATCCTCTGTGTGTTTCCCTATAGGCAGGGAGATCTTTTAAAACATTTACTATTGACGATACGTCATCCTATCAAAACGCGAATCCTTGCAGTGCGAGTGAATAAAAGAGCCTGCTCCTTATCACTGGGTAAGTCAAATTTGACCCGCCTTGCCCCTTAACTTAAAACATCAATAGGGAATAAAAATAAGTCCTATCTTATATGTATATTTGTTTACAGGCAGGAATCTCTCTTATAGATATAAAATCAGTCACCAATGTGTGCACTTGCCAAGAGTCATCCATCGCTCTGAACAAAACGCGAATTTGTCGCATCTTTTTAAAGGATTTAAGGAGCTCTGCTGGCTTTTGCTGGGTAAGTTATAATGGACTCGCCTGATTCTTCCCTGTTTGGCCTCATAGTGAATTGACCGCCAGAACGTAACAGTATATCTTAACTCGAAAATTTGTCTGTTATTTTCCTAGGCAGGGAGATCTTTTAAAATATTTTATTGAATATAAACCAAGACGCCAGTCTGCATGTCTGCATATCTCTCCAAATGAGTGAAGGAGCCCTGTCGTCGAATGTCGAGTAAGTCCAACTTTGAAATATTGCATGACCTTAATGCATTCCTGTCTCAAATACAGGTTTGTCTCATAGTTATCTCTAATATCCCCTCTTTTAGGTAGGGAGGTCCTTCAATATACTATATTTGATCTAAACTACATTCGGGAGCCATCACTCAGCGTCATTAAAACGCCACCAACTACATCCTTTTGGAAAAAGAAAAAATAAATGTACTTTGACGCATAAATTGAGGGTAAGTTAGGTTGACTATACCCCTAATACGTATTGACATAGATATATGCCTTGTCTATCTTTAATCTCTCCAATAGGCAAGTTAAAATATGAGCCTGATGGGTCCAATTCTCTAATCTATAGTTTTAAATAAATAATCATGGTAAGGTGTGACTTTCTAAAGCCTCTAAAAAGAAATATGTGCCCATTTGAAGAGAATTAATTATAATTTTTGAAATCTCTTCTAAGCTTTATCGAAGACTGCCTTGAAGTTTTATAAAGACAACAATACGATACGTCACATCAGCCGCACCGTATTAATCGCAGTGCACAATTACGTGTAAGTATTTATTTATCTGTTCTAACCGTAATGACTGATATGTCTTAGGAAATACAGAATTAGGCTGTTAACTTCCTGTAACCACCTTGCATGTATAATAGAGAATAGTAAATACCCTTATAACTAACCATTATTCCACCGAAAGGAACTGAATGAGTAGGGAAATGAACAAAGGCAAAATAGGTCTACTAAATGCACTATGTTATTTAGTTATTTAGTAAAATGAAAGGGTTCACACTATGGCTGTATTGTTGATGATAAGTACAGTTGCTTTTAATTTGTCATATCATTAGTTGTAAATAATTGTATTTTTTGTATAACTTTTTTTATTTTTAGAATATCACGTGGCAACTCCAGAAGAAGGCGCTGGTCGCCGAAACGCGCGTAGAGAACCATTAGGCCACTCTTTTCTTAATATTTGATTATATTTAGTCTCTTTTTGTTTTTTATTATGTATTAGTCATTGTATAAATTAATTTTATGCACTATGTCAGATTTATGAAATTTTCATTGTATTACAATTTCTTGCTTAACATATTTTTACATTTGTTCTTTGTCACTGTTTATTGTGTTTTTAAATTGGAGAATAAAATTGTACTTTCAGAATAATTGCCAGCTTGTGTCCCTTCACATTAATCATTGTCCTCCATATCTTTAGTTGCCTAGGTTGTTTTTTGTCACATGAGATTTTTACCCTGACCTAGGAACTACATTATCTATGTCTTCAGGGGTCCTTGTTAAATATACGTTGTGTAAACTTATTTCTATGCCTTTAGGCTATGTTTATCCAAACAAAGATGATCGAATGCACACCATTCTAATTCCTTTATTCTGTGCTACTTAAAACTAATTTGACTCTTGCGTGCAGCTTGGGCTTGCGTGCTCTGCCCCTGTAACACGCATGTATGATATCAACAAAACTGGAATGTTTGTATACTGTAATTATAGCTGCCTCGTCGATCGTTTGTCCACAGAAAAGTTTAAGCAGAATAAACAACATTATGTTGCATGTAAGGTGATTTGGTAACATCACTTCCACAAATGGTAATTCACGTTTAGAGTTATGGACTAACAGACTGTCATTGCTGATCACCGTTGCCTGTATAAAAATGCTTTTTCATCAACAAATGATCAGTGCTATGTAGACATCTAAAATGAAAAATGTTATGTTATATAACAAAAAAAATTGGAAATCGTAGCTAATAGAAAGTTGTTGGAAGAGTGGGCCATAGGATTTGATGGGGCTGGAAATTTTGAATACACAGGTTCTTGAATGTATAGTTAGAAGCCAGGGGTTAATTAGTAGGTGTAGGTAGGTTCACAAAGGGGTAGGATGTAGTGATTTATGGGACTTGTATTTTACTTGAGAGCACGTGGACCTGAACGGGAAGGAAGAAGCATTTGGTTAATCAGCAGGGTAATAGTAGGGTGCGGTCATGCCAAGTGAGCCATCAGCACACCAATTGGTGGGGCCTCATCATCTGGGTTTTGTAACCGCGAATGGTGTCCATAAAACAACACCTCAATTAATTCAATGAGGGTTGTAAAGTTTGGATCATCAGACGCAAAAGACATAAACCATCACACAGATGATGGGTGTTATAAAGAGCTGATAGGAAAAAATTGCAGTGCCCAAACAATAATGTGAAAAAGTTAAAAATACCTGTCGTGATGACTAAAGAGCAATTTTATTAGGGGTGACCATCAGGACGGTATGTTTAAAAGCAGAGTGGGTATAGTATTTTGAAAAGAATATTACTAACCATCAAGAATGTACAGTGGTCAACATGTTTCAGCCCTTACGGGCTTTCGTCAGGACCTATGGAGTTCACTACTGCAATTATGTGAAAAAATGAAAGAAGACCTACCAATGGTATGGTCGCTTCAATCCCAGCGCTCTCCTGTGTAATCAGAAAACATGGAAAAGAGAAAACAAAAATACAAGACAGTTTGTACCCAGTGTTCTCTTAAATTTTATACGGAATCTCAGTATGAACAGGCTGATTTGACAATCACTGTCAATATTGGATTGGAATCATGCATTGGTTACTCACCCATAAATGTAGGGAGGAACAGCCTCACCTCTCCTGGCACTCGCTCAGGAAGAAAGAGGCCACGCTCTGAATAAACAAGAAAAACATTTTGCAATTCGCCATATTTAAATGCGATATATACCTTTTTGTGTGGAGCTGACAGCCAGAAACTACCAGCAAACATGGCAGGGAAAAGCTGCACATAGGGAAATGAAAAGTGACTCCTCACTAAACCCCTATGAAAAAATGACAAGCCCTGTAGCCAGATTCTTTATATATGAGAAGTCCTTGTGAAACAAGGGACTAGTACAAAGGAGCAGGACTTTACAGTGAAAGATGTGCATTACTATACTGGAAAAACCAGGAGCCAATTAAACAAATTCATTGAGACAACACAAAACAACTCACTGAAAGAATGGAGGAGCGCAGAGTTGCTCAAGGCATCTATCTTTGGGAATCCGGACAAGTCTATTTCTACACAGCTGGTAATGTTATTTAGAAAAAACTTGTATATTTTTCAAAACTATAGGTTATTAAAAAGAAACCATTATTATCAAGCTACTGATGTTAACATAAAAGCAATGAAGCACACTCGCAGCGCTCACCCACCTGTCCGTCGTTACCTCGGTCGTGTAACTGAGCCGAGGGGAAGGTGGTGAGGCTGCCTGAGCGTGCGTGTGAAAAGAGACTAAAGCGGACCTGAATGGCAGCTGTCTGCCGAGGTGCTGCATTCTGATTGGACAAAGCAGAAAACCTTCTACCAATGGAAAAACGGCAACGCGAGGACTGTGTGCCTTGCAGGTTTGCCGTTTCAGAAAATGTCAGCGCTGCCTTGATTGGTAGTCTGGGCCGGATGCCTATAGTTTTGAAAAATATACAAGTTTTTTCTAAATAACATTACCAGCTGTGTAGAAATAGAAATAGACTTGTCCGGATTAGTATATAGTATAGTAATGCACATCTTTCACTGTAAAGTCCTGCTCCTTTGTACTAGTCCCTTGTTTCACAAGGACTTCTCATATATAAAGAATCTGGCTACAGGGCTTGTCATTTTTTCATAGGGGTTTAGTGAGGAGTCACTTTTCATTTCCCTATGTGCAGCTTTTCCCTGCCATGTTTGCTGGTAGTTTCTGGCTGTCAGCTCCACACAAAAAGGTATATATCGCATTTAAATATGGCGAATTGCAAAATGTTTTTCTTGTTTATTCAGAGCGTGGCCTCTTTCTTCCTGAGCGAGTGCCAGGAGAGGTGAGGCTGTTCCTCCCTACATTTATGGGTGAGTAACCAATGCATGATTCCAATCCAATATTGACAGTGATTGTCAAATCAGCCTGTTCATACTGAGATTCCGTATAAAATTTAAGAGAACACTGGGTACAAACTGTCTTGTATTTTTGTTTTCTCTTTTCCATGTTTTCTGATTACACAGGAGAGCGCTGGGATTGAAGCGACCATACCATTGGTAGGTCTTCTTTCATTTTTTCACATAATTGCAGTAGTGAACTCCATAGGTCCTGACGAAAGCCCGTAAGGGCTGAAACATGTTGACCACTGTACATTCTTGATGGTTAGTAATATTCTTTTCAAAATACTATACCCACTCTGCTTTTAAACATACCGTCCTGATGGTCACCCCTAATAAAATTGCTCTTTAGTCATCACGACAGGTATTTTTAACTTTTTCACATTATTGTTTGGGCACTGCAATTTTTTCCTATCAGCTCTTTATAACACCCATCATCTGTGTGATGGTTTATGTCTTTTGCGTCTGATGATCCAAACTTTACAACCCTCATTGAATTAATTGAGGTGTTGTTTTATGGACACCATTCGCGGTTACAAAACCCAGATGATGAGGCCCCACCAATTGGTGTGCTGATGGGTTTCTTCACTCACGATCTGTGACTGTTTGGATAGCTCTCTTGTGTTCCTCATAGATAATCATTTGGTATCTACTACTCTGAATTTTCCATAATAAGGTTTTCCTATTATGACAGTGCATTAGACCTACCGTATCTTCCGTGTTTTTTGATAATTGAGTTGGGGGACAAGATACTAGTAGGTCTTTAATATTTTTCCCCTAGGACCCTCCTCACTTTTCTGTTTGTTTTGTTTTTTATGCCAAGTGAGCTACAAAGGGGAGGATCACATGATAGATGCAAATTGAGCACTTTCAACCAGAAGATGTGGAAAGCAGTTGGAGTTGATGCACTGTGAAATGGAGAATGCAGGTACACAAGAAAGCTCAGTTCATTTTGGTTGTGGCTGTCTGTTATTACTATAGAGTCTGTTTTTAATCAGTTGATTGTGAACACAATGGATGTGATCTCACTGCTCAAGTACTCAGTCATGGTGCATGAGTACATGGATGTAGAAGATAGAAGGACGGCACTCTTTGGAAGAGTTTCTAAATATGTTTTTATGGGCACATTTTGGATGAGTATAAACATGTTCCTAGGTGGGGATAATGAAAGGGTGTCTTGGACAGCACAGCTGTGCATTGATGAGACACGCCAAGAATGATACAGCCTTGCCACCCCTCAATTATACATATTGAATTATTCTATATTTAATAAAGCAGTGGTGTACTCTTTTCTTGCTCTTCCCCCAGTATCTTCCTCCCATTCACCCCTTACCCGTTCCCTTCTCTCCATTCTTCTTTCACTTTCTGCCCTACATACAAGTTTCCTCTTAATCGCCACCTCCCCTCATTAACGACTTTTCATTTTTCACCTTCTCATCTTTTCCTTCCACTTTCTTTTCATACACTCCCCGCTGTCTGCTCTTCTTCCCTTTTCCTTCCTTCTTTTTTTCATTCTCATCATGTTCCACTCCAGTCTTGTACTTCCTATCTCTGCTTTCCTCACTTCTCTTCACATTCTTTGTTTACCGTATATATTTTTGCCTTCACACCTCTCCTCCTTCCTCATCCTCCCTTTTATGTTTTTCCTTCTTTCTCATTTCTTTATATCCACTCCAGGAATCTGTGTTTGTTCTCAGGGTTATAAATTTAAATCTTGGTGCGGCAACTCAGTCTTTCATATATCTGAGGTCGATAAAATGTGTGCCAGTGAGCTGGATAACAAGATTTTATATTCAGTGTTAAGGCCCATTTTGGTGAATATGTTGTATGTTAAAGACACCAATGTATTTCAATCTTTTGTTTTTCAATTTCTATGCAATATTACACTGTTATTATCCTCTCTCCTTGACCCAGTACCTTTCATACTCTTATTCATTCCCTTTATCTCCTTTCTTTCCTTCGTCTAATCTTATTCTTTTCCCTTTTTCTTCCTCAGCACCTCCAGCCATGCCTCCTATACCCTTTTGCTTCCTTACACCCTCATTCCATTCTTGCTTCCTTACATCCTATTACATTCTTGCTTCCTTACACCCTATTCCATTCTTACTTCCTTATACCCTCATTCATTCCCCATACTTCCTCCCTGGATGCATTTAATCCTTCTTCCTCCATTCTTTCCTTACTCTTTTTCCTGCTCCATCCTTCACCTCTTCTTTAAATTCTTCCTTTCTCAACCATTCCTTATGTTTATCTTGCTCCTTTCCTTTCTTCTTTCTTTTCATCCATCACACATAATTTACTTCCTTTCTCCCTCTATTCCTTCATTTCCTCCTTTCTCATTCTTTTCTTATTCTCTCCTTCTTTCATCCATTGCTCATATATATCATCACTCCAGTACTCCCCTTCCTGCCTGCATTTGCTGCTGCCTTCTTCAATGTATTCCTTCCTTCACCCTTCCTTTCTTTTAAACAGCACAGTAGAAGCACATTCTCTTTAATTTGCAAAGGTACCTCTAAATCCTCTAATGGCCGGTCCTGAAGCTGCATTTTGAGATTTACACACATTCTCCAATTTTAGTTCACTTTTAAGTTGTTGTCATAGACTTCCCATATGTTACATTATGTTAAGTTATATTTGAGTTGTAGAAAAACTAATCACCCAAGAGGGTACCCAGTCACTTGGGCAGGTGTTTTGGTCCCCGAGGTGCTTATGTGAAGAGCCAGGTCTTCAGCTTCTTGCTGAACTCAAGATGTGAGGAGGGGGCTATGGTGTGTTGTAGCTTTTGGATGTGGGTGGAACCGATAAAGGAAGTGGGTGGAGCCTCTGGTGGAAGTGGGTGGAGCCGGTAAAGTGGGTGTGGCCTCCTACAAATATTTGCGCACCTGCACTTAATATTTTACAAATTAAGCACTGGGGTAGTGCATTGGAAAGAGTAGTAGAATGAAGTTTGAAATGAATCAGAGGTAGAGGAGATATTGCGAAAGGGTGAGATATAGGGTAGTGTATTAGAGATGCTGAATTGGAAGCAAGGTGATAAATATAAAGATACATAAGCCCATTGAAGGTATATATGTTTAAGGAAGGTAATATATGTAGATTTAAGTTGTTTTTAATAAACTCAGAGCTAATGAATATCTATAAATTTAAAAACATATTTGTTAAACACATTTATTAAAAAAAATACACATTTGCAGGTACACATCTATAGTCCAAATAAATACTTATATACAGAGGGATATGATGTATATTTATGTTTGAGTATGCTGGTTATGTTGGGAACAGCCAACTCTTGAGTAGTCTTCTGAAGATAACGTGGTTATCCGTGGATCTTATGTTTGGGGGTAAAGAGTCCACTGCTGTCCAGTGTGTGTACTCTGATTCTGAGAGTATGGCACAAAAGTGTACCCACGGCCAGTAAGTTAACCCATGTTTTCTTTGAGCTTGATATTCCTGCTGTATTTTTTACTCTGGCACTGTGTTTCTGTTTTATGTATTTCTTCTAATATAAATTTTTGATGCATTTACAATGTACTGCATTGCAACGGTTTATAATAATCAAGCAATAAAGATTACTTACTTGCGTGATTTTGTTGCTGTAGTTTTGACTCTGTACACTGGAATACTACAGTCCAGGCAAAAAGGGATATTTCCCATGAACTGCCTCCAGGAGGAAGAGCGTGGACCCTGCCCAGGTCCCCATCTCCTGAGCTAACAATGCCAGCATGGGAACCTGAGCTAACAATGCCTGCATTATCTCTCCCTGACTGTAAGTCATGAAGGAGGCAGCATAGGAGGTGGATGTAATAGCAAAATTAGATGCAGAGTATATATGTTTAGCTACTACTTCCGTTTTTTCCCGCTGACAACTACAAGAGTAGCATCCTCTGACATAATGGACCCTAGAGGGGAGGGTCCTGCCATCAAAGAATCTACCTTCACCACTGAAAGATATTGCTCCTGAAATTGCACTTAAAGATATTGATCGGATAGAAAGTGAGGATACAGTAGCTGATCTACATCTTTCCATTGTTTAATTAATTATTCTTAATCGCACTAAGCAAAGGAAGGTAATCAGACAGGCACATAGGAGAATTGCTGGTCTGGACCCCTACCTCACAGCTCAGCTGAAGAAGAAGAGTAAGATTCTCCCACCACCAACACCCAGAATACAACATCTCCCCACAACATAGAGCAGAAAAGAGGAAATGTTGCTAACCTTCCTTCTGAACCGTGCCCAACAAACTGTTAATACGGCGCTGAAAGAAAAAAGACGGGGGAGGACCAGATGGGGGTTACTACGGAGCTAGACCACTAAAGACCCTTTGCTCTTTTTAAAATCTCTAGAAAAACAGGTATAGAATCCAAAGCAAGTAGTAGTGAAAACACGGGCAGACCGGAGTGGGCAGCAGACAATTAAATCATATTTAACACAAAATATATCTATTACCTAAGAAGGCAGGCAGGCCTACCCCAGATGAGACAAAAGGAACAGGACGCCTTGCTGCAAAAATCCCTTTTTTTATGTCTTCAGCAGGTGTGGATTCTGAGTTAGGGACCTCATGCAACTTTCCTAACCGTGATATGCAACAAAATGTAGTCAGGCTCCTTTCTTTTCTATTTTTTCTATTCCAAGTCTTACCCTTCCCAATGACCAGAACCTTGAGTGGAGAAGGGGAGATGTTTTTATCCTTTCCCTGAATCTTGACCAGACAAACATGCACCATGCAGCAGAAAGACAAGAGAGTGGGACGGCAGGGAGTGATCAACTATGGAGCAAGACAGCTAAAATAAAACCTAGTTCTCCTTTAAAGTCTGTAGAAAAAAATGATGGAACACCAATTAGATGTACCCCACTACATCAGCTAAAGCTCAGCCAAACTGGGAAGCAGGTAATTAAATAATACTTTATGTGCAATGTATCACTTACCAAAAGAGACAAATATTCCTGTGCCGGATAAGACGAAAAGAACAGCATCCTGGTCACTTTTTTATGTCTTGAGAACGAGGTGGATCCTGAGTTAGGGCCTAATGCAAAATGTACTTTAAAATATGAGAGAGTAAACGATGTCTACATGGACCACAAGGTAATGAGGGCAATAGTAAGATCGACTGCTGTGACTTTCTCTAGCACTTGCATTAACAGTTTAGTAAGGATCAGGCTCTGTTTTGCCTATTTCCTGACTACATTTATTTGCTTACTTAATTATGAAATACCTAGTAGAAACAATAGAACTTGATCTGAGAATTTTACATGGGGGTGTCTCCTAAACCATATTAGAACTTTGGAATATGGAGCACTCCATTGAATACAATGGAGTGTTCCGGGCATCTACGAGTAGGTAGAAGCCCGCAGAGCAACATCCCAATGTTGTTTTTGTTCACAGCTGCTGCCCTGAGCAAAGACCTTTCTGAGCCAGAGGGGATTTAAACCCCCTCTTGCTCCGAGAGGCCTTTGTTTTTCGTAATTAGAACATTATGCCCTCTAGGGGCAGAATGTTCTAATAGCCTTAGAACCCTCCTAGAAGGATCTACTGGACATTAAAGGCCCACTCCTTTGTTTTTTTTCAGTTTAATAAAGTTTTTATTTTGTTTAAGAAAAATAGTACAGCAAAATATAACAGCATGACATAGAACAGAACCAATATGAGATAATCATGAAGGAAAAGTGGAGATGAAAAAAGGTTCAGATAAAATATGAAATGGAAGAAAATAGTAGAGAGAAAGAAAGATAAGAAAAGAAAAGAGAAAAAGAGGAAGAGAGAGAAAAAGGAGGGAAAGGTTAGGGAGGGGGATAAGAGGATAAGAAGGTAGAGAAAGATAGCCAGGTAAGATCAGATTTAATTTTTAAGGCGACAGAGGAAGAAGAAGCAATTGCAATTCTGTGCTCATCACATACAAAATTCCACCATGTATGCACAGACAATTTAGAGTTATCCTTCCAGCAGGACAAAATTACTTTGAAAGCAGTTGCAATGAGAAGATCAAACAATTTAGCGTTATACGAATGTAAGTCCAAAACATCAGATAGGGAACCAAAAAAAATATGCAATGATGAGAATGGTTCAGAAAAATGAAAAATACGCATGCAATAATTCCAAACTGAGCTCCAAAAAATAAAAACAGAGGGGCAATCAAACAAAAGATGTTTGAGTGTGCCTGGGTGAGAAGAACATGACCAACAAAGGGGGGATGAAGAAGGGGAGAATTTTGTTATGCTTACGGGGGTAATAAGAGCTCTATGGTAAAGAAAAAAAAGTGACTGAGTAATACGGGCTGAAATCGAAGTCTTAAACAGTTTAGACCATAAGCGATCCCAAACATCAACAGATAACGAGAAAGATAAATCAGTTTCCCAAACAGTTTCAGTAATGGTTTTAGGCCTAAGGCCAACCTTATCTAATAACAGTTTATAAATTAGAGCAGCTTTAGGGATTTGGTGAGAAAACATAGGATATAGAGGAGTGGAAGGAGTAAAGGAAGGAAGAAGATCAAAAGTAGGAAAGGTAGATAAGTGAGATAGAATGGCAGAAGAAATAATGTCAAATTCTTTGCGAAAATGTGCAGGTAAATCAAACATAGTTTGCATTACATCAAATGAAATAATGGATGAATCAGAGAAAAATTGGTATACAAACATAATATCCTTTTCTTTCCAATACTTGAAATAGAAAGATTTACCCTTGTACTTAAGATATTTGTTATACCATACGCTAGAAGAAAGAAAAGTTTGTAAGGGGGACAAGTCTTTCGAGAATACATTGTGCAGTAGAGTATGGGAGTATTTCAGTACAGGGTGTGTAGACAAAAATGAACCATTTGACATGAAAAGAGATTGTTGGAAGGTAAAATCTTTTAACAAGGACCTTTCAACAATAATCCATCGGGGTAGGGGGGTATCAGTAAAATCGAACGCCAAAGAGAAGGCTTGTTTTATTAAAAAGGCAGAATGGTATGATTGGAAATCAGGAAAGCGAACCCCACCTTCAGATTTTGGGCGTATAAGTTTATGTAAGGCAATACGAGGTCTTTTATTATTCCACAGAAATTTGGAGCAGATGGAGTTCAGCCGATTGAAATACAATTTAGGGATTTTCACAGGAAGCATGGATATAGTGTATAAAATATGTGGGGAAATCATCATTTTGATGGTGTCTAAACGACCCCACCATGAAAGGAAAAGAGGAGACCACAACTGAAGGAGCGATTGAATTTTTTGAGTAAGGGAGGTAAAGGTCAGTTTGAGTGTGTCACTTAAGGTAGAGGAAAACCAAATACCCAAGTATTTGATCTTGGAGGGACACCATGCAAAATCAGTTGATGCAAACATATATTGGTAACAAGATGAGTTGAGGGGTAGGACCTCCGTTTTAGAAAGATTAAGTTTATAACCAGAAACAGAGGAGTATAAGCGGACTTCTTCTAAAAATGGAGGAAGGGAAGAGACAGGGTTAGCCATGTAGACCAGGACATCATCAGCATATGCTGAAATTTTTGTCTCAATCGATGACTGTTTGAACCCTTGAATTAGGGGGTTAGAGCGGATTTTGATGAGGAAGGGCTCAAGACAAAGAATAAAAAGTAAAGGGGAAAGAGGACAGCCTTGTCTCGTTCCTCTGGGTAAGGGGAAACATTTTGAGAATTGATTATTAACAAAAACACTAGCACGGGGAGCAGAATAAAGTAATGTAACTAAGGAAATGAAGTGGGAACCAAATCCAAACCATTGTAATGCTTTAAACATGAATTTCCAATTAATTCGATCAAACGCTTTCTCAGCGTCAAGGGATAGGGCAGCTAGAGGGGCTTTGAATTGTTTACTGTGGGAGATAATATTGGCAAAAACACGAGCATTATCAGCTGCAAGTCTACCTTTTACAAAGCCAACTTGATAGAGGAATAAGGGATTCGAGGCGGGCCGCTAAAATTTTGGCAAAAATTTTACAATCGTAGTTAATAAGGGAGATGGGACGATAGTTTTTACACAGGGAGTGGTCTTTGTCAGGTTTGGGGATTATGATTATAAGGGCGTCCAAAAATGAGCCAGAAGCTTTAGCATTTGCAATAAAGAAGTTAAATAGTTGTAAAAGATGGGGGACAAAAATAGAATGCATGTTGGCATAAAATTCAATAGGGAGACCATCTGGACCAGGGGCTTTCGCTTTCTTGAGGGAAGTAATTGCCTTGAGAATTTCCTGAGGGGTAATTTCAGATTCTAGTTGATGAAATTCGGTAGGAAGAGATGGGGAGGGGGGAGGTCTTTGAAGAAGCGGGAAAGGTCATCATCATCAGGGTGCGTATCATCAGTATACAGGAGTTTATAGTAGTTATGAAATACTTGTGCAATATCCTCATCAGAAGAAACCGTTGTGTTGGTTACTTCATTGAGAATAGTGCCAATTGATTTTCGCTCAGATTTGATTTTGAGATAGTTTGCTAGCATTTTTCCCGCTTTATTCTGACCCCCATGAAATTTAGATTTAACCTTCAAGAGGGTGTTGCAAGCTTCAACTGTGGCAATTTGATTGAGTTCAGATTTGGCTTTGATAAGTTGGAGGAGAGCGTCAGGGTTCTTGGACGAAAAGTAAGAGTGTTCTAGGGTCTTAATGTTGGAGATTTGAGCGGTGTATTTGTCACGGTTGAGTTTCTTTTTCCTAGATACATAAGAAATCGTGAAACCACGTAAAGCAGCTTTAAAAGCATCCCAATTATTTGAAACTGACGTTTCTTGGGGTAAATTGAGGAAGAAGTATTCAGAAATGAAACCTTTAACTTGAGACATAAATACAGAATCAGATAGAAGGAAAGTGTTAAATTTCCATCGATTGAAAGAGGAGGAGGTTTGGGCCAGGTCAAAAGTGGCATAAACAGGTGCATGGTCCGAGAGAAAAATAGAACCAATTTCGGACTTCTGAATCGCAGGGAGAAGGGATTTGCTGACTAGAATATAATCAATCCTGGACCTGGTGTGGTGAACATTAGAGTAGAATGTATATTCGAGTGAATTTGGATTACAAGTTTTCCACACATCAAAAAGGGGACGAGAAGCAATGGCTGATTGGAAGGATTTATGTGTCTTATCAGGCTGGAATTTGGAGGAAGATAGTCTATCTGAAAAGGGATCTAGCCATTGATTAAGGTCACCAGCTACGACAATGTTAGGACAGTCAATGGAGGAGATGAGGATTTTGACATCAGTCCAAAATTTAGGGTCTGGACGGACAGGACCATAGATATTGAGGAGCACCATAGTTTTGTTTTGTATAGTCACTTTTGACATAACCCAACGACCTTCATCATCCGATTGAGAAGATAGAATTTGAACATCCAAACCTTTACGAAATAATATAGCTACACCACCTTTTTTATCAATAGCAGGAGAAAATACAACTTGGCCCACCCATGCCCTCTTAAGTTTCAACGATTCGACATCTGTACAATGAGTTTCTTGGAGAAAAGCAATCTGAGCATTTAACTTGGATAAGTGGGACAATACCTTTTGACGTTTAACAGGGTTGCCGAGACCACGAACATTCCACGTTACAAAGTTACACATGATGGAAGGCTAGGGAGGAGGGTAACAACTGGGTCCAATACACTGCAGGTAAGGAACTACAAGGAGAGACAATGGAGACAAACATGTTAGAAATGAGAGTCAAATACGAAATATAAAGAAAGGCAATACAAATCGGGTAAATATAGATAGACAATAGGTGCGGAAGCATCACATTCATGAGGAAAAGAGAAGAGGAGCAATGAAGAGTACTGGAGTTAGCAATAAGAAAGGAAATAAGTGATACAAAGAAGAGAACGGAACATAAATGAGCAAGGAATAAACATGAATGGCCTGTGAAAAGAAGAGGAAAAAGAAAGGAAAGAAAAAGAAGGAAATAGATAAGAAACAGATCAAGGCAAAGATGCCAGATCTGAGAGAAAAGAGAATATCTAGATAGTAGGAGCATGGAGACGCCAACGCGGGCGCCTACCCTACAGAGCGAGGAAAACGCGGGAAGATAGATAAGATAGAATCAACAAGAGTAAATTCGTAGCAAGTATTGACAAGAAAGAGACCGGGACAAGGCCACAACAGTAGTCAAGACAAAAGAGAAGTGAATGCATAAAATAGAAAAGAAATATTTTCAGTCATTAGTGTCCATCGTGGAAGTAGAGACGGTTTGGAGATACTCTCGAAGCTTCCGTGGATCATCAAAGGTACGAGAACGACCATTGTGGGTTATTTTGCAGAGGCAAGGATGTAAGATTCCATATTGAATGCTCAATTCCCTCATACGTGGACGCAGATTGAGGAACTCCTTGCGACGCGCATTCGTAGCATTCGATAAATCCTGGGCTATGAAGATGGTGTGGCCCGACCAAATGAGGCGACGTTTTGTTCTTGCAGCTTGAAGAACAGTCATCAATTCAGTGAATTCAAGAAAAAGCAGGATAATACCTCTAGGTTTGGCCGGGTTAGACGTTGGACGACCCAGACGATGAGCACGCTGTATGTTCAGAGGGGTAGATTCTGGTTGGAGTTCCAAAAGTTCATAGAGGAATTTGCGGATGAAGGCCACCATGTCGCCCTGCCCAAAGGACTCCGGAACACCATAAATACGGAGGTTATTCCTCCTGTTACGATTTTCAAGGTCCTCTGTGTGAAGTTTCAACTGCTGTATCTCCTTTTCAAGAATAGGAATTTTCGTAGAGACATCCTGGACGTCACTGATGCGTTGTTCAAGTTGCAAGACTTTGTTTTCCATGACGACCCATCTTTCTTCTATCTGCTTAAGCTTCTCATTAGTTGCCACCATGAAAGGTTGTAAGCCACGAACCTCTTCTAGAATAGAATCCAGCACGGGGTTCTGAGATGTGCGAATTGGAGATGGAGGGTCATTCTTAAGGCGTTTCGGTGTGGTACCGGTGACAGATGATCTCGCATGGCCTGCGTTCTGAGACATGATGCCAACAGAGGTGCAAACTATGAGGACCGCAGGGAAGGAAGGCACACCGCAATAGTCAAAATGTTGAGACCCTATATGTAGAGGTACAGGAAGTACTGGAAGAGGTCATATAAGAGGTAACACGGAGCAACGAAGAAGCAGTAGCTCAAACCCACATGACAGGCGTCGAAATATAGTAAAAATTAATTCAATGCGCAGCCAAAAAACCATCCAGGAATATGGTATCAGAGAAACAGCAAGGCGTCCATGAAATATGGGACCCAATGGAATTATTAAATGTTCCACGCAAATTAACAGCAGAGGAGAGGAAGGTATGGAGCACAGCGCAGGGAGCACCACAAAATGGCCGCCGAGAAGAATTAGTAGTAGAATTAGCAGTGCTGAGGTGAACTTTGGCGCCAAAAGTCAGGAAAATGTACTAGTAGCATGCTGTGCATAATTTGGCACATACCTTGTCAGAACATGAGCAATGTTGCAGAAGATTGGTTGTTATGGCGGTAGAAATGCCATAAAACGGGACGCGAGCGCGACGGCACAAAATGGCGGCCGCCCGCGTCCCGTAGTAGCCAGAGAAGATGCAGCGGTGAAAAGTGATGAAAGCGGCAGTTACGAGCGCCGCTGCTGCTCGCAGTACACGGGGACCATGTTCCGCCGTATAGAAATGCCGTTTGCCGGTCTCCGTTTGCAGGGAAAATACGGAGAAAGCAGTCGGGAATCCCGCGTCGTCACAGAGCTCAGCAGGGCAGCGCCATCACACGCCGGCGCGTAAGCCACACCCCCCCCACTCCTTTGTTAAAGGCCCACGTCTTCGGTGCGGGCCTTTAACGCTGGAGTGAGCCTTTAATGGCTGGTAGAGCCCGCTAGGTCAGACTTTAATGCTATAATATGTCGATAAACAAGTCCAAATGTTAAATTCCTCTATATTGCATATTTTTCACCCTAAACTAAATGCATCAATAACCACCTACGGTCCAACCACTACAAGTCTAATTTCTAAATTTCAGCCGCAGAAATGAGTTTCAAATTATCGACCATCTTTCTTCCCCAGTTTCCTATTCAGATTACTAACAAGTTAAAGGTAAAAAGTGGACTGCAGCATATATTGTGCCACCACTAAAGTGACAATACAAAGTATGCCTCCAGGCATGTCCCAGCAGTCTGATATGCAGTTTTAAAACTGTGAATTCAACCTGTCAAAATAAACCTCTTGCTAGGCCTAAACCTTCCTTTCATGTTTTACATGTCCTAGAAGTGAAAAACATGCCAAGTTGTTATCCACCGTGGCAAGTCTGGCTCCTCGTAGGAAAATACTGGGTTACATTATAACACCCTATAATGCTTAACTTAAGTTTGGGGGTAGCTAGAAAAATGATGTATGGACTAATTTGAATAGTAATTTAAAATGCAACTGTCAAGGTTAATTTTATGGTATTATGTTGAAAATGACACTTTTGGAAGGTTGACATTTTCTGTCTGAGGCAAATGTGGCTTTCTGCCAGTGTTCTTGTCACCCTGGAGCTGAGCAGCTCACTGATTAGGTGTTAAGAAGACAGTGGGAGAGTGGTTGACCTTCCCCTTACAGGATGGCCATCTGGGCTGTGCACAGGAACTGAATCTTTACTTCCAAGGAGCCTGTCCTTAACAGGCAGATGAAGCTAACACCTGGGACTGCTTCCTTTATTGTTCTGCTAGCCAGCCATGCACCAATCTCAATGGCAAAGGATCTGCTGCCAGAACTGGTTTTGAGTGACCACGGAGGCGGGGTTTATTATTTTCCTAACTAAACCTCTAGGGTAGGCACAAGATCTCTGAACAGTAGAAGAAAGGTTTTGCCGTGTTGGATTTAGGTGGAGAGAGGCACTCTGGGATTGTTTGCTGTGGGGCACACAGAAACAGCTACAACCGTGTTTGAGGTTACTGCTGGGAACTTTTACCCTATTGGTTGGGGGCTAGGAGTCATCCCAACCACAAGATAGTGCCACACATAAATGTGGCATTCCTAACTACCTTCTTCAGAACACTGCTGGACCTGTGGAAGATGGAAGGACTGTGCCTGCTGTTGTGACCTATGAGGGCTGGACCTGCTACCACTTGTAACCAGGACAAAGAAGTGGACTTCAAAGATAAGTTGGCTGACCTGTCAAGCTACTTTGCCAGAAAACCTGCCAGAAGCCCACTTTCCTCAAGAGCCAAGCTGGCCAGTTCTAACCGGACCTCCCTGGAACCCTGCTGGTGTGTTCTGTTAGAAAGAGTTCTGACCCCCAAGTGCTGTTGCTGAAGTCCTGGAACCCTTGGGTGGTGTTTGAATGTACTCCTCCTGCCTAAACTTCAAACGATGTGACTTACAAACTTTTTGCTAACTTTCTGACTGGAGAACAAAGGGAGGCGAGAATCGCCATCAAGCCGATGCCATCGACATCGAATTGCCGATCGGATCCAAATTGCTGATCTGCCCTGCTGATCTGACTTCCAGATAAGTTTCTTAGTCTGAACGTAGAGGACTTCACTGAGAGAAATGCCGAATGGAAGTCAATTGATGTGAAGACCTTCCTGGGCACAAACTTCGGACTTCACCCACTTTCCCATCTTTGTTGACAACCGCGACAGGACTCTGCTATTCAGCAACCCACCATTCTCAAACTCCGACCAGGATCTAGCTTACCCCACCGATAATTTGTCAACAACAACCATTTCTCCAGAATAATTTCTACATTCGAGTGTAAATCTTTGACTGGGACCTATATGGCCTTGTATGCGACCTGTGCTCCATTGCGGTCGTCCACAAATCTTACCCATGTCCCTAACTATTATGACAAGTTGCTCCCAGTTAGGGATTCGTGATTTTTGGCGCTAAGGAGACGGTGGCAGTGTCTCCAACCCGCTTGCCGGTTTGCCTCGCTTCTCAAGATTTAAAAAAAACGATTGTGAGACTGATGGTACTTTTATAAGGAAATTGTATTGCAACTTTTAAACTGTGTATAATTTTTTTTAATTGAACCGCATTCCCCGCACTCACTTTGCAGCAACACCTGCCTCCAGCCACGCTCGTGTGCCCCACAGTTGTTCATAGCGCTGGTTGCCGCCTCCCACCTCCCATGGTAGAAAGGGGGTGGTAGGCATTAGACGCACTTCCGGTCCCACTAGGAGCGGTTAGCGCTCTAGTGGTTCCACACAGGGCTATATAGGCAGAGCGCCGGAGGAGCTCGCTGCGGGAAGGAGACGGTGGCAGTGTCTCCAACCCGCTTGCCGGTTTGCCTCGCTTCTCAAGATTTAAAAAAAAACGATCGTGAGACTGATGGTACTTTTATAAGGAAATTGTATTGCAACTTTTAAACTGTGTATAATTTTTTTAAATTGAACCGCATTCCCCGCACTCACTTTGCAGCAACACCTGCCTCCAGCCACGCTCGTGTGCCCCACAGTTGTTCATAGCGCTGGTTGCCGCCTCCCACCTCCCATGGTAGAAAGGGGGTGGTAGGCATTAGACGCACTTCCGGTCCCACTAGGAGCGGTTAGCGCTCTAGTGGTTCCACACAGGGCTATATAGGCAGAGCGCCGGAGGAGCTCGCTGCGGGAAGGAGACGGTGGCAGTGTCTCCAACCCGCTTGCCAGTTTGCCTCGCTTCTCAAGATTTTAAAAAAACGATTGTGAGACTGATGGTACTTTTATAAGGAAATTGTATTGCAACTTTTAAACTGTGTATAATTTTTTTTAATTGAACCGCATTCCCCGCACTCACTTTGCAGCAACACCTGCCTCCAGCCACGCTCGTGTGCCCCACAGTTGTTCATAGCGCTGGTTGCCGCCTCCCACCTCCCATGGTAGAAAGGGGGTGGTAGGCATTAGACGCACTTCCGGTCCCACTAGGAGCGGTTAGCGCTCTAGTGGTTCCACACAGGGCTATATAGGCAGAGCGCCGGAGGAGCTCGCTGCGGGAAGGAGACGGTGGCAGTGTCTCCAACCCGCTTGCCGGTTTGCCTCGCTTCTCAAGATTTAAAAAAAACGATCGTGAGACTGATGGTACTTTTATAAGGAAATTGTATTGCAACTTTTAAACTGTGTATAATTGTTTTAAATTGAACCGCATTCCCCGCACTCACTTTGCAGCAACACCTGCCTCCAGCCATGCTCGTGTGCCCCACAGTTTTTCATAGCGCTGGTTGCCGCCTCCCACCTCCCATGGTAGAAAGGGGGTGGTAGGCATTAGACGCACTTCCGGTCCCACTAGGAGAGGTTAGCGCTCTAGTGGTTCCACATAGGGCTATATAGGCAGAGCGCCGGAGGAGCTCGCTGCGGGAAGGAGACGGTGGCAGTGTCTCCAACCCGCTTGCCGGTTTGCCTCGCTTCTCAAGATTTTAAAAAAACGATTGTGAGACTGGTGGTACTTTTATAAGGAAATTGTATTGCAACTTTTAAACTGTGTATAATTTTTTTAAATTGAACCGCATTCCCCGCACTCACTTTGCAGCAACACCTGCCTCCAGCCACGCTTGTGTGCCCCACAGTTGTTCATAGCGCTGGTTGCCGCCTCCCACCTCCCATGGTAGAAAGGGGGTGGTAGGCATTAGACGCACTTCCGGTCCCACTAGGAGCGGTTAGCGCTCTAGTGGTTCCACACAGGGCTATATAGGCAGAGCGCCGGAGGAGCTCGCTGCGGGAAGGAGACGGTGGCAGTGTCTCCAACCCGCTTGCCGGTTTGCCTCGCTTCTCAAGATTTAAAAAAAACGATTGTGAGACTGATGGTACTTTTATAAGGAAATTGTATTGCAACTTTTAAACTGTGTATAATTTTTTTTAATTGAACCGCATTCCCCGCACTCACTTTGCAGCAACACCTGCCTCCAGCCACGCTCGTGTGCCCCACAGTTGTTCATAGCGCTGGTTGCCGCCTCCCACCTCCCATGGTAGAAAGGGGGTGGTAGGCATTAGACGCACTTCCGGTCCCACTAGGAGCGGTTAGCGCTCTAGTGGTTCCACACAGGGCTATATAGGCAGAGCGCCGGAGGAGCTCGCTGCGGGAAGGAGACGGTGGCAGTGTCTCCAACCCGCTTGCCGGTTTGCCTCGCTTCTCAAGATTTAAAAAAAAACGATCGTGAGACTGATGGTACTTTTATAAGGAAATTGTATTGCAACTTTTAAACTGTGTATAATTTTTTTAAATTGAACCGCATTCCCCGCACTCACTTTGCAGCAACACCTGCCTCCAGCCACGCTTGTGTGCCCCACAGTTTTTCATAGCGCTGGTTGCCGCCTCCCACCTCCCATGGTAGAAAGGGGTTGGTAGGCATTAGACGCACTTCCGGTCCCACTAGGAGAGGTTAGCGCTCTAGTGGTTCCACACAGGGCTATATAGGCAGAGCGCCGGAGGAGCTCGCTGCGGGAAGGAGACGGTGGCAGTGTCTCCAACCCGCTTGCTGGTTTGCCTCGCTTCTCAAGATTTTAAAAAAAAACGATCGTGAGACTGATGGTACTTTTATAAGGAAATTGTATTGCAACTTTTAAACTGTGTATAATTTTTTTAAATTGAACCGCATTCCCCGCACTCACTTTGCAGCAACACCTGCCTCCAGCCACGCTTGTGTGCCCCACAGTTGTTCATAGCGCTGGTTGCCGCCTCCCACCTCCCATGGTAGAAAGGGGGTGGTAGGCATTAGACGCACTTCCGGTCCCACTGGGAGCGGTTAGCGCTCTAGTGGTTCCACACAGGGCTATATAGGCAGAGCGCCGGAGGAGCTCGCTGCGGGAAGGAGACGGTGGCAGTGTCTCCAACCCGCTTGCCGGTTTGCCTCGCTTCTCAAGATTTAAAAAAAACGATCGTGAGACTGATGGTACTTTTATAAGGAAATTGTATTGCAACTTTTAAACTGTGTATAATTTTTTTAAATTGAACCGCATTCCCCGCACTCACTTTGCAGCAACACCTGCCTCCAGCCACGCTCGTGTGCCCCACAGTTGTTCATAGCGCTGGTTGCCGCCTCCCACCTCCCATGGTAGAAAGGGGGTGGTAGGCATTAGACGCACTTCCGGTCCCACTGGGAGCGGTTAGCGCTCTAGTGGTTCCACACAGGGCTATATAGGCAGAGCGCCGGAGGAGCTCGCTGCGGGAAGGAGACGGTGGCAGTGTCTCCAACCCGCTTGCCGGTTTGCCTCGCTTCTCAAGATTTAAAAAAAACGATCGTGAGACTGATGGTACTTTTATAAGGAAATTGTATTGCAACTTTTAAACTGTGTATAATTTTTTTAAATTGAACCGCATTCCCCGCACTCACTTTGCAGCAACACCTGCCTCCAGCCACGCTCGTGTGCCCCACAGTTGTTCATAGCGCTGGTTGCCGCCTCCCACCTCCCATGGTAGAAAGGGGGTGGTAGGCATTAGACGAACTTCCGGTCCCACTAGGAGCGGTTAGCGCTCTAGTGGTTCCACACAGGGCTATATAGGCAGAGCGCCGGAGGAGCTCGCTGCGGGAAGGAGACGGTGGCAGTGTCTCCAACCCGCTTGCCGTTTTGCCTCGCTTCTCAAGATTTAAAAAAAATGATCGTGAGACTGATGGTACTTTTATAAGGAAATTGTATTGCAACTTTAAAATTGTGTATAATTTTTTTTAATTGAACCGCATTCCCCGCACTCACTTTGCAGCAACACCTGCCTCCAGCCACGCTCGTGTGCCCCACAGTTGTTCATAGCGCTGGTTGCCGCCTCCCACCTCCCATGGTAGAAAGGGGGTGGTAGGCATTAGACGCACTTCCGGTCCCACTAGGAGCGGTTAGCGCTCTAGTGGTTCCACACAGGGCTATATAGCCCTCGCGCCTCTCTGAGCGTGCAGCCTAAGACCCGCCAAAGAGCTGCCCGTCTGTGCCCGTCCGTGACTGGACGGGGCCAGGGGCATTCCACTCTGCCCCCTACATCATGGACAGGTCTACGACTGCCCCCAATAGAAGGTATTCAGCGCATGCCCTCTTTGCTTTACAACCCCAGGACACACACAGATGTACTAACAGACTGTCAGTCTGCCCTGAAGGGCCTTTTTCATGCTTAAAATGTGGTTTTCAAGCTACTTACTGTAACATCATAGTCGGGAGCCCTAACAATGATAAAGACACTCCAAAAGGCTGGAAAAGCTTTTTACTTAATGTAAGGTCCCTCCCAAAGCATCATATGCAACTTTGGGACTCTATACATAGTATTATGCCTGAAATCTGTTTCATAACTGAAACATGGCTCAAACCCCACACTATTCCAACTATCACCTTGGGAATACCTATGGGGTATACAATTCTCCGCCAAGATCGACTGGAGAAAATAGGAGGCGGGATCGCCATTGTTTATAAAGATAGCCTGAATATTAGGGTTTTAGAACAGGTAATGTTACCCACTATGGAAATAATTATTTTTCATCTAAAAGTTAGCCCTAAGGTACACTGGAAAGGAGCACTAGTGTATCGACCGCCAGGACCGAATGCTGGGTTTTCCCTAGCTTTGACTGAACTTCTAGCTCCCCACATGAAAACGAATGAAAATGTTATCCTACTTGGAGATTTTAACTTTCATACTGATGTTGCTGATCACCCTGATACTATTGCACTTTTAACAGATCTTGCCCTGCTGGGCCTTCATCTTCGTAATAACGGCCCCACTCATACTGGTGGCCATACTCTGGACTTAATTTTTACCACCCTTCCCAATGTTTTCTGTCATCCCCCTAAATGCATCTACTGGTCAGACCACAAAATGTTAGAATTTTCTTTCCTCCACTTACCCGAATCTACCAATCACCTTATCATGCAAGCCATTAAACGCAGACCATGGCACAAAGTTACTCCTGATAGGTTCACTCAAGTCTGGAAACAGCCAGTCCTTACAAGCTCGGATGACATTGAGAAAGCTCTTTTAAAATTTGACTTCTCACTGATGGAAGCCATTAACACTCTGGCTCCTCAGAAAGTAGTCAAGCAACCTACCATAGCTAAAAGGGAAGCATGGTATACTGAGGCCCTCAAAATAGAAAAACAAGGGTGCAGGAAATTGGAGAAACTATGGAGACGGTCACATAAGGAGGAAGACAAAGATCGTTACTTAACAGCTATGACCACCTACTATAAAAATATCAAAAGAGCAAGGAAAGTCAATCTTTCCTCCCAAATAACAGAGGCAGGTAATTCCACCCGTGAGCTATTTAAAATCATACAGACTTTTACCAACCCTGTAATATGTGAGAGCCCGGATGTTTTTACTCAAGACCTCTGTAATAACATCTCCCAGTTCTTCGAAGAAAAAATTGAGGGGATATATAGGAAAATTACGAAAGTCACAGGTCCTTTCGAGATTATGGCCCCTGAGACACTCCCCACAAAGACCCCTGATAAAATGCTCCATGTAATCCCAGAAGTTACCTTAAAAGACCTGACCACTCTTATTGGTAATATGAAGACTGGTTCCCCTACTGATCTGATCCCTGCAAAAATGATTTCCCCTTTAGTGGAATCATTAGGCCCCACCATTCAGAAGCTTATAAATCTTTCCTTTGCCGAGGGACAACTTCCACAACCCTGGAAAGAAGCGGTAGTGAACCCCATACGGAAAAACACCACCCTTCCCTGGTCAGATCTCTCCAACCTCCGCCCTATCTCCCTTCTCCCTTTCATTAGCAAACTGGCTGAGAAACACGTTAATACCATCCTTTCCAAATTTATCGAGGCGACAGGGGGCCTGGACCAATCATAATCTGGGTTCAGGCCCAACCACAGCACTGAATCGGCCCTCTTCTCTGTGACTGATAAGATCAAAATGTCACAGGATAGAGGAGGCTCCGTGATATTAGTGTTGTTGGACCTGTCTGCGGCCTTTGATACCGTGTCCCACAACATCCTTCTCAGCCGCTTGCAGGGAGTAGGGATTGGAGGCTTAGCACTATCTTGGCTGGAGAGTTTCCTTTCCGGGAGATCGCAATCTGTCAGCTTGGGCCCGTATCGTTCCACCTCGAAGGCGCTCACAAAGGGGGTGCCACAAGGCTCATGTCTCAGCCCTACATTGTTTAATGTATATGTGGCCCCCCTTGCTGAGATTGTGCGGAAGTATGGGTTCATACCAGTTTCCTACGCTGATGACACCCAGCTCCTCTACCCTTTCAGCTCCCTTGGCCCTACAGTCAAGGAAAATTTTGCTGGGGGTATGAGGGCAGTGTCACATTGGATGGCCGCAAATTGCCTCCAATGCAACGTTGCAAAAACAGAGGTTATGCTCTTCGGCAAGGCGAGCCTCCTCTGGTCTCCTGAATGGTGGCCACTGGACTTAGGCCCTGTTCCCACATCTAAGCCTCATGTTAAAAATCTAGGGGTTAAGATTGACCAAAAATTGACCCTTAAGGAGCATACCAATCACATTGCTGGATTATGCTTCTATACCATTGGCCTCCTAAGACGAGTATTTCCATATCTTCCTGATACTTACAGGAAGATACTCGTGCAGGCCCTGGTAACTAGCCGCCTGGACTACTGCAACGGCCTGCTGACGCTAGCAAATGCTGATGCGGTAGGTCGTTTAAAGATAGTCCAGAATACGGCGGCTAGGCTGGTCATGGGTGCGCCGGCCAGGACTCCCTCTAAGCCTTTGTTGGTAGAGCTACACTGGCTCCCTATACGGCAGCGCATTAGTTTCAAAATATGCTGCACGGTCCACAAATGCTTATATGGGGACAGTCCTAAATATCTCTCTCAATCTCTTAAACTGTACCAACCTAGCCGGTCACTTCGTTCAAGTAATCAAGCACTCTTGAAACCCCCTACAACAAAAAGAGCTAGGCAGGGAGACCGAGCATTTTCATCGGTTGGTCCTGCTCTATGGAACAAACTTCCCATAGAAATGAGGATGAACACCAACCACCTATCCTTTAGAAAGGCCCTGAAAACATTCCTTTTCCAGGAGGCATTTCAGCCCCTTTAAATGCACTTTATAGACTACGATAACCTTTGGCTGGCAAAGCGCGGAGATACCCTTATGGGATTTATTCCAGCGCGATACAAGAAATTAAATAAAATAAATAAAACGTTTAATTCAAATTTTAAAAATCCTATTTCCGGTTTCCCTTATTAGATTTTTGTTGTGTTAGTGTTATTTTGTTCATTAAAATATTAACTATTTTTATAAATTGGAGTTTGATTTTTATTGTATTTTCTCGAGGTAAGCCCGTCTGCTCTGTGTCATACCTACCGGGGGTTGACTTCAGGGTTAAATTAAAGAAACCTCTATTGGACCTAACAAGAATGGTGTCATTATTATTTGTGGTGGGCTACAATCCATCCCAATTAATAATCCACTTTCACACACAGCTCATATCTCAGCGAAGCAGAATAGATGTGCTGGGCATCTGAGCAGTATCTTCCCCGGCTGGAGAGCTCGGTATTTCTTGCTTGGACCTGTTTGCATTGACGAAGAGCTCTCTCCTGTCTCAGTTTAGTTCTATGATTCAGTTTTTGTGGGCTTGGGTAATTGATGCCTTATCTCCTAATTTTCCCACAAGTCTCCTTATTACTTTCCCCACGGTTCCTCTTCTAGATCATACACAAGAGGTTATAAGGTCTTCTTTTTTTAAGTTTGAGTTTATTGAAAAAATAAAAGATCAGAAACGGAAGGTGAAGAAACAGAAAAAATTATAAGCCATTAGATTACATAGATTACACAATAATAAGAACTGTGTTGTAGTCATGGAATATAAATAGATAAATAAAAGGCATTCATAAGCTTATAGAAGAGAACAAAGCAATCATAATAATTTACAAAACAGAATAAATTCAGCAATATATTAGATACACAATAAGTAACAATCAATAATGAATATTAGGAAAAAAGGCAATGGGAGAATCAAGGTGGTTTTCGTACTTCAACAGTACTAGGATCAGGGGTGGTGACTGTAGGAGCAGAAGAGGAGAGATAATTTACCAATGGAAGCCAAATTAGGTCTCTTTTAATTGCCAGGGAAATGGGGGGAACAAAATTAGTGTCTAAACAATGATGAAAACAGACTGCATTCCACCAGGAACGGAAAGTGACATTAGTGGCTCATTTCCAATTTGAGGTAATAAGATGAAAGGCAACATCTATCAAAAGGTCAAGGAGTAAATAATGTTGATGAGATTGGGGAAGGTCGGGAGACAGGGAAACTAGAAAAATGTGAGAAGGAGAAAAGGGGATTTGAAAGTGGAATATCTTTTGGATTTGGAGCCAGACTAGATTCCAAAACTGGAATATGGGAGGACAATCAAATAGCATATGTTTTAAATCTGCAGAAGGACAAGGACATGACCAGCAAGTAGAGGTAGTGTCTGGGGAAAAAGTTGATAAGTTTCGTGGAGTAAATAAAATTCTATTATAAATAAAGTAAAGAGTTTGGGTGGTATTAGCAGCTCTAGAGGTCCTATGAATCTTAGACCAAATGTTATCCCAGAAGGGAATCGGCCAATCTTGAGATAAATCAGTCTCCCAGGCAAGCTCAATTTTAGTTTTGGATCTATCCGCAAGGAAACGAAAAGAGTTATAAAGAAAGGAGGCAGAGGGAGAGGAATCTATTACCGAGGATATGGATCTATGAGCTATTGGGATGTCATTGGAAAGCGGTAACGATTGAAGATATTGAATGAGAATAGGGTACAACAAATTATACTGTGAGCGAGAATAGGGGGGTAGAGAGAATTGGGATTGAAGGTCCGAAAAAGACAGGGGAGTGTTATGAGAGAGAAGTTGGGAGATCCAGCGTATGTCATGAGAATGCCAGGTTTTCCAGAAAAAAAGTACGATCACGAATTTTAAGCCTTTTGTTATACCAGATAGGTTGTTCATGTGTCGAAGGAAGTGAAGGGTAAGATGAAGATAGAAAAGGAAGAAGAAGTTTATAAGAATGAGAAATGATAGGATTATGAAGACGAGTCAAGTTGGACGTAAAAGATAAAATTTCACGAATGTCAAAAGGGGAAATAAAAGAAGATTCTATTTTTAGCCAAAGAGGAGGATGGAAAGGGAGATCAGTTGAGAGCCAACGAGAAGATTGTTTCAGAAAGAAAGCATGGTGATAAGATTTAAAATCAGGGAAGCGAACACCAGCCTGAATTTTGTCTTTCCGTAGGGAGGCAATAGCGATACGAGAGCGTTTACTGTTCCATAAAAATGTCAATAAAATGGAATCAACCTTTTTAAAATAATAATCTGGAATACGTTTTGGAATCATAGAAATAGTATATAATAGGAGAGGGGGAAAGCATCATTTTTATAGAGCTCAAACGGCCCCACCAAGACAAAAAGAGTGGATTCCAACGGGTGATGGCCGCATCTAGCTTCTTAGAAATATATTCAAAATGTATTTTAAGAGTGTCGGATAAGAGGGGAGCGAACCAAACGCCTAAGTATTTTATCTTAATAGGCTGCCATAAGAAACCAGAATGGACGAAAATATGTTTTTGGCATAGAGAATTTAAAGGGAGAATTTCACATTTGTCAGCATTAAGACGATAACCAGACACCGCGGAGAAAGAGGAAACTTGTTGAAGGAAAGAAGGAAGAGAAGAGAGAGGATCAGAGCAGTAGAAAAGGATATCGTCAGCATACACCGAAAGTTTAACCTGTTGAGAACCAAAGTGGAAGCCAGAAATGGTATCATCTTGGCGGATTTTAGTGAGAAAGGGTTCCAAAGCTAAAACAAACAATAACGGAGATAATGGGCAACCTTGTCGTACACCTTTTGGAGAGCAAAATAGTCCGAAACCATACCGTTAACAAAGATGGAGGCTTGGGGGTTAGAGTAGAGTAAGGAGATAATAGAAATGAATTTGGGAGGGAATCCTGCCTAGGTGAGAGCTCGAAACATGTAATCCCAACTAATCCTATCGAATGCTTTCTCTGCATCCAGGGAAATAGCAGCTATAGGAAGATCTAGAGAGGATGCTTTACTAAGAATGTTAAAGAAGACTCGAGAATTATCGGAGGATAGACGGCTTTTTACAAAGCCCGATTGTTCAGGGCCGATTGATTCGGGTAAAAAAGGGTCCATCCGAAGAGCTAAAATTTTGGCAAGAAGTTTGTAATCCATATTGACCAAAGAGATGGGATGGTAATTCTTACAAAAGGAGTGATCTTTATCGTCTTTAGGGATTAAGCATATTAAAGCCTGTTGAAAGGAGCCGCTCGATAGACCAGCATCAAGAAAGGATTGAAATAGAGATAAAAGTTTTGGTAAGAGAAGAAAGGCAAAGTGACTGTAAAATTTGATAGTAAACCCGTCTGGGCCAGGGGCTTTACCGTGACGTAGTTTCGAGACAGCATGAGAAATTTCAATAAGCGTGATATCAAGATCCAAAGGACCAAAATCTACATGAGAGGAAGGAGAGGAAGGAATAGATTGGAAATAGGAAAGGAGATCCGCTGGGGTAGGAACATGTTCCGGGGTATAGAGAGTTTTGTAACAATTTACAAATTCTGTGAGAATATCTTTATCTTTAAACCGAGATTCGCCAGAGGAAGTCTTAATTAATTAAATTTTGGTACGTTCTTTCCTAATTTTCAAATAATTAGCAAGTATCTTCCCCATTTTATTTTGACCACCGTAATAATGAGAATTACATTTCAGTAGAAGATTAGAAGCAGCATTTGTGGTAAATTTATTAAAAGAAATTTTGGCTTCAATAAGTTCTTTAAGGGAGGATTCAGAGTTAGAGGAGTGGTAAGCAAGTTCAAGTGTTTTGATATCAGCAAGTAGCTGAGAAGATTTGGCTTCTCTAAGCTTTTTCCCCCGCGACACAAAATTCATGATAAAACCCCTAGAGGCTGCTTTAAAAGAATCCCAAACCATAACAAAAGGGGAGTCAGGAGATTGGTTAAGTAGAAAAAATTCAGTGGCAAACGTAGTAAATTCAGTACAAAAAGTGGAATCGAGAAGTAAAGTGTTGTTAAATCTCCATCTGTCAGAATGAGGGGAAAAGGGAAGGAGATCAATGTCAGCTAGGACGGGAGCATGGTCTGAAATTAAAATGGAACCAATGTCAGAGCGGATGGCATGTTGAGTCAGTGATTTACTAAGGAAGATGTAATCAATACGGGACTGTGAATGATGAGATGGAGAGTAAAAACGATATTCTCTGAGGTCAGGATTACATAACCTCCATATATCTACTAATGCATTGTTCTGAACAGCTTTGGTAAACTGGGAGTGCATCTTAGACGGTGAGAACTTAACTTTCGAGTGACGATCAAGGAAAGGGTCAGAAATTTGATTGCAGTCACCACCAAAAATGATGTAATCATCAGTAAGTGAGGCTAATTTATCAGAAATGGAAAGGCCAGAAGGATTTATCAATACCAGTGGGAGCATAAACATTGAAAATCACAAGAGGGATATTGTCTATAAGTAATTTAACAAGTACCCAGCGACCATTAGTATCACATTCATGAGAAACTGAAGAAACAAAGAAAAACCAAAGGAAATGATGGACGGAGCGTTGGCAATACAAGCACTCACCACCAGTCAACTGATCTGGGTTTAATCCATCACCGTTCTTTAGCCCACTCTGCCACCCCAGTTCAGACATGGCCATATGCAAATCAGTCTGACCCTGTGCCTCATGGGAACAGTCCAGCCCGAACTGCCAAGCCATGCCTTCCCTGGACCGGAAACAAGCTACAGAGGACCGGTTTCTGGCATTTCAGCCTTCTTCAGCCCGGCTTGCTTGAATCCAGTGGCAAAGTGAGCAAGGGACTCACGTCTGAGCATACCCTGCCAACTTATGGCGAACAAAGAAAAACCAAAGGAAGTGATGGACGGAGCGTTGACAATACAAGCACTCACCACCAGTCAACTGATCTGGGTTTAATCCATCACCGTTCTTTAGCCTACTCTGCCACCCCAGTTCAGACATGGCCATATGCAAATCAGTCTGACCCTGTGCCTCATGGGAACAGTCCAGACCGAACTGCCAAGCCATGCCTTCCCTGGACCGGAAACAAGCTACAGAGGACCGGTTTCTGGCATTTCAGCCTTCTTCAGCCCGGCTTGCTTGAATCCAGTGGCAAAGTGAGCAAGGGACTCACGTCTGAGCATACCCTGCCAACTTATGGCAAACAAAGAAAAACCAAAGGAAATGATGGACGGAGCGTTGACAATACAAGCACTCACCACCAGTCAACTGATCTGGGTTTAATCCATCACCGTTCTTTAGCCAACGCTCCATCCATCACCACCTTTGGTTTTTCTTTGTTCGCCCTAAGTTGGCAGGGTATGCTCAGACGTGAGTCCCTTGCTCACTTTGCCACTGGAGTCAAGCAAGCCCGGCTGAAGACGGCTGTAATGCCAGAAACCGGTCCTAGGTAGCTTGTTTCCGGTCCAGGGAAGGCATGGCTTGGCAGTTCGGGCTGGACTGTTCCCATGAGGCACAGGGTCAGACTGATTTGCATATGGCCATGTCTGAACTGGGGTGGCGGAGTGAGCTAAAGAACGGTGATGGATTAAACCCAGATCCGTTGACTGGGGGTGAGTGTTTGTATTGTCAACGCTCCGCCCATCACCACCTTTGGTTTTTCTTTGTTCGCCCTAAGTTGGCAGGGTATGCTCAGACGTGAGTCCCTTGCTCACTTTGCCATTGGAGTCAAGCAAGCCCGGCTGAAGACGGCTGTAATGCCAGAAACCGGTCCTGGGAAGCTTGATTCCGGTCCAGGGAAGACATGGCTTGGCAGTTCGGGCTGGACTGTTCCCATGAGGCACAGGGTCAGACTGATTTGTATATGGCCATGTCTGAACTGGGGTGGCGGAGTGAGCTAAAGAACGGTGATGGATTAAACCCAGATCAGTTGACTGGGGGTGAGTGTTTGTATTGTCAACGCTCCGTCCATCACCACCTTTGGTTTTTCTTTGTTTGCCCTAAGTTGGCAGGGTATGGTCAGACGTGAGTCCCTTGCTCACTTTGCCACTGGAGTCAAGCAAGCCCGGCTGAAGACGGCTGTAATGCCAGAAACCGGTCCTGGGAAGCTTGATTCCGGTCCAGGGAAGACATGGCTTGGCAGTTCGGGCTGGACTGTTCCCATGAGGCACAGGGTCAGACTGATTTGCATATGGCCATGTCTGAACTGGGGTGGCAGAGTGAGCTAAAGAACGGTGATGGATTAAACCCAGATCAGTTGACTGGGGGTGAGTGTTTGTATTGTCAACGCTCCGTCCATCACGACCTTTGGTTTTTCTTTGTTCGCCCTAAGTTGGCAGGGTATGCTCAGACGTGAGTCCCTTGCTCACTTTGCCACTGGAGTCAAGCAAGCCCGGCTGAAGACAGCTGTAATGCCAGAAACCGGTCCTGGGAAGCTTGATTCCGGTCATGGGAAGACATGGCTTGGCAGTTCGGGCTGGACTGTTCCCATGAGGCACAGGGTCAGACTGATTTGCATATGGCCATGTCTGAACTGGGGTGGCAGAGTGAGCTAAAGAACGGTGATGGATTAAACCCCAGTTGACTGGGGGAGAGTGTTTGTATTGTCAACGCTCCGTCCATCACCACCTTTGTTTTTGTTTTTTGTTTTTTTTTGTTTTTTTTAAACTGAAGAAACATTCAACTTTTTATGGAACAAAACCAAAACTCTATTTTTCTTATCTACATTAGGAGAAAAGAATACATGACCCACCCAGCAACGTTTAAGCTTCAAAGCCTCTATCTCTGAGAGGTGGGATTCCTGTAGAAGGGCAACATCAGTTTTAAGTCTGGCGAGATGGGACAACACCCGTTGCCTTTTAATCGGGTTATTCAATACTTTAACATTCCAAGTAGTAACACGGAAGGTAAAACCAACAAACGGTAACTAGCAATAATATGCTCACTAAGTTCAAAGAGAAAAAAGGATAAAGAACATTGCAAAATCAATGATGAAAGGGAAGAAGAAGCGAAGAGAAGTAAAGAAAGAAAGGAAAGAGGAGAGAAAGACAAAAGAAAGAGAGAGGAAGGAGAAAAGAGAAAGAGGGGAAAAAGTCTGCGAGGAGAGAGAGAAAGAATAGAAATAGGTAAAAAACAAGAAGACAGTACATGTCCGAAAAAGACGACTGAAGAACATACTTACAAACACAAAAACGCAAAACGAGAACGAGGGTGGTGGCATCAAAAGATGACGGCGACAACATCAAGAGCGGACATCAGGCCTCCGCTTCCAGAAATGCAAAAGGCAGCATACAGAAAACAATGGGATGCATCGGGGTAGTAAGGAAGAGGAAATATCTGTAAATAGGAGAGAAATAAGATGATGATTATGATGAGTGTGGAAAAGAGGGAGAACATGAAGTCAGAATAATTCTAAACAGAGGATAAATATAAAAGGATGAGACAACATCAAAAAGTGACACAACGAGATGAGAACAGAATCAGCATAACCAAAGTATCATCGGGTCCAATTAAACATGTCTGGAGGTGTCCATATTGTCTGCTCCATGGCGATGAAGGAATTCTTGTAGAGCTGCAGGATCTTCAAACGTGGTAGTTTTATCTTTGTAAGTAACCTTGAAAAGACACGGATGAAGTAGTCCATATCTGGCATTAAGAGCTCTCAGCTGTGGACGCATGTCCAGAAATTTCTTCCGACGGTCAGCAGTGGCCTTGGAAACATCTTGTGACAGGAAAAGACGATGACCTTCCCATGTAATTTGTTTCTTGAGTTTGGCGGCTGAAAGAACTTGCAGGAGATCTATGTATTGTAGAAACAGCATGATAACTCCTCTTGGTTTAGTAGAAACTTTAGGACCAAGGCGGTGAGCTCTCTGTATATTGATAGAAGATAGGGCTGGTGCGTCCAAAATTTTCGAAGGGAAAGATTGGAAAAAAGTAGTAGGGTTAGACCCTTCCGTAAGTTCGGGAAGTCCGTAATGGCAAAGGTTATTCCTACGATTCCTGTTTACCAAATCCTCTGTCTGCCTTTTGAGCTGTAGTATTTCAGGCTCCATTGAAGGTATATGAGAGCAGGAGGATTGAAGGGAATCCATTGATTGTTCCTAGATTAGAACACGTGAATCCAAGGATGACCACTTGTCATGCATAGTCTGTAAAGTCTTAGTGGTTGCTTCCATAAAGGGTTTGAGAGCTCGCAATTCCTCCAAAATAAGATCCATAGATGAAGAAGATGAGGCATTCACAGGAGAAGGAGGATCTTTTTTGAGGCGCTTAGTAGAAGCTGAAGTTGATGGTATTTTGCTACCTTTGTGGGATTTGGGAATAGCGCCAGGCAACGTGTCACGTTTTGACATTGTGCTTTCTTCCATATACTGAAGAGGAGAATCTGAATAGGAACAAGCAGGCACCTTAGTAGCTGTAGAGAGCTTCAAATTGCAAAGTTTCCCCATGAAAGGGCCCAATGAATTAATTGAAAAGAAAGCATTGGCTACCAATGGTTATGCAGTGTAATCACAGGTATATAGACATGAGAAGGAAGGAGAAATGAGACTGAGGGAACATGGACACAATGGCAGGAGACCAATTATGACAGGAAGTCCATTGGAAAAAAAAAAGAGTTACAAGTCCATGAAATCCACTGAGGCAGAAGAGGAAAGCTCAAACACCAAGAAAACACTGCAGGAAAATCATCCAGAGGTCAGGGATATGAAGTGATATAAAAGCGGCATCTTCGCGCTACATTGAGAAACATCGCGTTCTGCAGAAGACAAAATGGCGGCCGGAATCAACAGACCCGGGTCGCGGCAGAGATCAACAAAAATAGCAGCACTTAATAGGTGTTGAAGACGCTGGGCTCACCTCATCACCAGGGAGCATGCCAGCATTATGTAGAAAAGTGCCCAGGTCTTCGTAGGAGGTTAGAAAAATGTTGAAGTTAATGCGCGATTTGAGTGCAAAATGGCGGCTGGGGCTGTGAGACCCGAGTCGCAGCAGGAATTTGCCGAAAATGCACAAAGAGCCGATATAATGAGGGCGCTGGGCTCACCTCATGATCCGAACAGCAGCGGTGCGTCCATTGGGGCGTAGGGGCGTAGCCCCACTAAGCCCCATGGACCCACCGCGTCGTCACATCGTCACTATAATAAAATAAAAATATAGAATGATCGCGCTACCCGCCGGCCGGGAGACACGTCACGTGACCCGACTTTTCCGGAGTGCGCAGGGGGCTGGGCCTGCTGCAGCTTGAGTGACAGTCCACTCAGCTGCAGCAGTCCTGCGCAAGTGAATTTTAGGGCAGAAACTTGCCCGCGCATGCGCAGATACTTTCCTGCTGAAGTTCCCCTTAGAGAAAGGACCAGGGGCGGGCCGCAGCCCCCGGGGTTGCAAAGGGTCGACCGGGTGAGCAGTCATGGTGCCCTCCTAGCCAATCCTGGCGCTGCATGCAGCGCCAGGATTGGCTGGTCCAGTGGTCCACGTGTGCAGGCCAATCATCGGGAAGCCCGCCGCTGTGACGTTGTGACTGTGACTGACTTCGATATCGAATGACTCCCGCCTCAAGTCACCGACCGTCAAGGTACAGGTGAGGTCTCTCCCACCCGCTGGCATCCCGGCTCCCAGGCTCTCCCAGCAGTGTCTGCCACTAGCCCTGGTCTACACGGGCCCGGCTCTCGGCTCTGCGGCATGGGGCAGTAGTTGCTGGTTGAAGCAGATCCCGGAGAGAGCCCCCCCTGCCCCCTGCTTCCCGGTGCCATGCCCATGACCCCCAGGGCCCCCTGGCGGGAGTGCGGCTGGCTGCTGCAGGGCTTCCTGGCACTATCTCTGGCGCTGCACCTCGTCACCCTCGGGGGCTACCTCCAGCTGCGGGCAGAGCTGCGACGGGAGCTGAGCAGCGGGGGCCAGCACAGCAGCCCCTCAGCAGCGGGACCCTGGCGCCGCCGTCAGGTGAGTTCCTGCAGCCACCTCTCTCTCACTCTCACACACACGCACGCACGCACACACTGTCTCATACAGAGCAAAAAAGTCTAAACTGGACAATTTCTTAAGCTTATTGGAAGTGCGGCCATATACAGTAGGAACCGATCTAGTCCACTGTTGGAGCATTTATAATTTTCTTTGTGCATTTTTTAAATTCGTTTTTAGGAAGAAGTTTAGTTAAATTGTTTTAAGTTTGCACTTTACCCAGTGTCACAGTGTGTATGCTGGGCTTTCTGACTATAAAGCCTGACAAAGAATCTTCTCTGCTGAGAAAGAAAGGCCCAGAACTCCAAAGAAATGTTCCTTGTCTTTTGAACGCGATACTGTTTCTCTATGTGTGAGTTGATCAATTTGATCATTTGAGTGGGAAACAGAGCTCTCTTGATTTTGAATGCAAGAGCCATCTCAGTAGCAGGTGAACGCGGGCTCCCAAGACAGTTCTTTCCGATTTCCCAAAGAGAGAGCTTAATCACAGAATAACCCGGTGATGTCACATTTCTTGCTTTATGATGTACTAAAATGTTGAGTGTCTCTGATTTTGGTGATGCCCCTTTTTTGTGACTGTTGGGTTGACACACATTCTAAGGGTAGCTGTTACTGGTGAGTTAAGGGTAAGAAGCTTCCCCCGTCACGTAACCTGTTTTCCGTATATAATAGCAAGCAGGTCCACACCGCCAGGCTCGGCCTAAAACTAAGAATAAGTCTCAGTGTCCCATCAGGGCATGCCCTCCTTGAACTACCTACAAAGGATGCCTGACCACCCACACATGGCCAGAAAAAGATCCATTCTACACAGTCAGTCATGGGCCTATACTTTCGCACAGAGCACAAAAAGAAGCATGAATGCACACTCACCCAACCCATTGAATAGCAGTGGACAACAGAAAGGAAAAATGTCAGCAGCCACTATAGCAGACTCCAAATCACCCAGAGTTTTTCATGAACAAATTCGCCCATACTTACTCCATCGCCCATAGGATGCCCTTATATTTGCCTTTGTGAACCTCCCTGAGCTGGGCACTTTAGAATTGTACCCAACATGTCTTAAGCCTGCAGCAACTTGCTGACACCTGTCCTACAGATCGTGTTGATTGGCAAACCCTTGAACAGGGAAAAAGCACAGGTGTGCCATGTGTCAGCCATCTGCAAATTAATTGTTGCCTCAGCTAGCAAGTGACCAGCAGATGTGTAACTGTCTCTTCGGTAGGGAAGTGGCGACTCCTCATCTCTCTGCAAGTTCACCAAACAACCTGAAATGGAAGCTCCCTTCTCAATAAAACACGGTGGCTTGCTTCTGTTTGCATAATTATTCCCAAATCGCTAGGCATGGCCTCTGTTTTGACTATTTGAATATTCCCACCGCTCTCAAGAAGGCTTCTTATAAATAAAGATTGTGATGAGAGGATTTAATAATGTATCACAGCATATTCATATTCAATGATGCACATTGGAGAAATAAATATTTCCACAATAGTATGCCTCCCTGTGTCATATGCATGCATGTGGGTCACATGTGTCTAAGCTGTCAAGGTCTTCGGTCCTTAATGAGAGAAATGTGTGAGCTTGAGGCCTGGGGAGGATGGAGTGGGAGGATGTTTTAAATCTGATGATTTTGAGTGGCACTTCATTGAACCTTGAAGACAGGTAGGTTAGCAAGGAGCACACCTGTCTCCAAGAGGTGCTGAAAGGTCTTAGCTAACCACGCAATACTTGGAGTACTAGCCATCCTGTTTTTTTAAGGAAAGGATTTTTCATTTTACAACCGTAGATTAGCAATGGTTCCAATTTCGTAGATGTGCTGAAGGATTTATCCTTAGCGAACACACAAACATGTTATGTAAGACAATTTCAGAACCCCTTTCAAGCAGGGGTACTGGGCCCAACCCTGGGGTGGAGGTCAATTACTACTGATGTCCCAGGGTTCGATTTATTATGGATTGTCGTGAGAAGTGAGTCATGACTCGTGTCTTCTTAGCACACCACAAGACTGTAGCCCCTTTATCCTCCCCAGTGTGCAGTGTGATCATACAGTAAATATTTTGTTTCCAAATGTCTTTTTCAGGTATTATTCTACTGTACTATTGCTCAAGTACTTTTGTCTATGAGTGTTCTGCTCTGTTTCCCTATATCTGTGTTTTGCTCCTTGGAAATTCCCCTACCGCCTTATGGCTAGGTTCTTGCTATATAAATACCACGTATACATAAATAAATAAAATGATAAATTAGCACACACTTTCTAGTCCTAATCCGCCACCTCCTCCAGTTTATATGCTATACTGGGCGCTGAAAATCTTGGTGGACGTATCTGCTGCTAGCAAAATATCTTTAAACTAGGGCAATTTTTCCTGTGATTACATATTCTACGGCTAGAAATGGAGGATGGTTCGCCTCCTGTAGTAGGGCGCGAACTGATGCATTATTTGCATTTTCCAGGAGAAGTCGTGCTGTTTTTTGCTAATGAAGGGTGGGGAAATGGGAATAGGGAATTCAGATATGTTCTTAATATTCATCCCACCGACCTTTTTCAAACTCCCCGTAGCCCCTCCCCCAACACACACACAAAAAGCCATAGTGGTGAGAAAATAATAACCGAAGGAAAATGAGCAAAATTGCACTGACTCCTCTGATTAAAGCTGCTACATTCACAGCCTCACACCTAATCCCGTTGCGAACAAGTGAAGATTAGAATGTCACTCTGTGCAGACAACTCATTTCTACAGCAGGTTACGGTAGATTTCCCAGCTGTCAATCACGCGCTCACACCATAACACACACACTTCCCCTCTTACACACACACATGCACCCACTGCGCGCTTTCCCGCCCTTTTCAAATTGTCACCTTCACAATGTTGTACCAGCAATTTCCGCAGCAAGAAGTGCACACGACACTAAGTCATGGAATCTTCGGCAGCACGAGGTGGAATTAACATGTTTCAACAAGAGTGCATGTTTTCCCTAGACATTAAGCTTTTCATTTAGAGGTTTACTTTTCAGTAATCAGGAAACTGCAGTGACATTGTATTTCCATAGAAGTAATCTGCAGAAACGACGTTTCACTGATCTTTGCGTTTTTCCACATTAATAAGTATGCAGTTTACATCCACAGTTTGCTGGTTCTAATAGGCCTATATTTAATGTGTTATTATGTGGTATATGGGCCTCCCTACTGTGCTTCTTTCCTCCCTCTCTGCGCTCCGTTTTACACTCTCTCATGACCGTTTGCTTCTCCCCTGCCCGCTCTCATTGCTCGCTCCCACTTTTACTTTTCCTCCTCCACTATACATTGCTCTTTTTCCCTACTGGTTTACTTGCCTCCTCCTGGTGCACTCTGTGTTGCATCCCCCCACCCTCGCCTCCCATGTCGCTCGCTACCATCCCTGTGCCTTTCTGTTGCTTCTCCCAACTCCGCCTTGATTGCGCCCTGCCCTCTGAGTTACTTCCACCACCACCTCCACGTTCCATGTTTCTCTCTGTCTCTCCCCATTAGATTGCTTCCATTGCCGCACATTTCCGTGTTGGTTCTCCCCACCCATGACTCCCATTACGTTTCCCCGTGCCCTCTTGATGCTTCCCCTACCTCCAGCCACTACGATTGTGCCACACCCCTCCTATTACTTTCACCCCCCCATGCTACATGTTACTCTCGCCTTTCTCTCAGTTAGAGTGCTTCTCTCCCGCGCCCTCTGTGTTGCTTCCTTCCCTCCGTGCCTCCCATTACGCTGATCATACAACTGTGGAACTTGTGTTGCGTTTTATTTTGCCATGTTTTTATTCATGTATGGTTGGACTCTGAGGCGCATGCCAGTTTTGAGTGGCGGTTCCTTTGTTGAATGCATTTGTTAATTTTTTCCTGATGAAAAGTGTTTGTATTATAGGTATGCTTAGTCAGTGATTCAAAGCAGCTTGTAACCAATAGGTAACCAATATAAGCCTGGGGAGATGTGGGTGTGTGACTTGGCCGACACATAACGTCACAGACTGTCGTGTTGTGTAAATCAAGTGTCCTGTTCAACGATCACATACAGGAATTTCGGGGGTATAGCACAACTGGTAAGAATGAGCCAGGAACAGGCCGTCTGGACATTCAGGGTTACTGATTTAGTTTTAGACAATGGCGTTTGAGTAGCTAACATGAAGAAATCACTATGGCTACCTCAGGGATTCAAATGGAAAGTTTGTGGGCTGTTTCCTGTTATACAGTACAGAGGTGAAGTCAGTGTGAATTCCATGAAGTGGTTGAGATGGCGTGGGCTAGGGAGAAGCAGTAGCTTAATTTTAATTTTCATGTCAGCAATTTTCTACGCCTTGCCGTCTTCTGGGTTACTGTGTTACACGCACCCTGTTCCTGGAAGCCTGGCATCAGCCTCACATCCTGTCCTGTCGGAACCTAAATACACTTAAACACTATTATGTTAATGTTAAAGCACTTTAATCTGACTAAAGAGCACACAATGGCTGCCACAGTGCCACCATATTTGTGTGGGCCCGCTGCTTCCATCTTTCCCTTAGCCTGTAAGACTACACTGCTTCAGAGTTGGCCTTGCTACAATATTTATGGTTTTGCGGTTTTGCTGGTGGGATGTGCTCACTTTTGGGGTACATCCAAGATGTAAACAAAGACGGACTGTAAAAACTGGCTGCAAGTACTTAGGCCTCGGCTCAAACAGCCTGACAGCAAGCTCCCTGCAGGAACACAATCTGCATGAGTGTGTGTGTGTGTGTGTGTGTGTGTGTGTGTGAGTGTGTGTGTCTGTGTGTGTATGCTAGATCCTTTATTTGCCTTTTCAAAAGAATAGGCATGTGTGGTAGCGAGCTGGCACCTTATGTAGTGACTGTGGAGATTGGAATCTATCTAGATATGTGTGTGTGTGTGTGTGGGGGGGGTGGTGTCTGTGTGAGTGTGTGTGTGGATTGATGTGTGGGTGTGTGTGTGAGTCTGTATGTGGAAGCGTGTCTCTGTGTGTGGGCGTGTGTTTGTAATGTAATAACTGCACTTTCACAATTGCTTTATTAACCTTCCTGCTTTCTCAAATTTGCTTAAAAAAAAAAACGATTTTCTTCTCTTTTTAAAAAAAATTCCGAACCCCCCCTTATGGGCAGAAAGGCACAAAAAACGAGTGGGACAGAGGGCAGAAGGGCACAAAAACGAGTGGAACAGGGGGCAGAAAGGTGCAAAAAACAAGTGGGACAGAGGGCTTTGTAAAGGCTGTCTCCCAACTGCTGTGCAACTTCTTCTACTCTTAGAGCTGTGATTTTCATGCAAGTCTTATAGTCTGAATTCAGCAGCGTAATAGGACGGAATGTATGAAGCTCTGTGGTTATACTGTATAAGCAGCTACCTATGTTATGCCATCTATATATGTAATAACTGCACTTTCACAATTGCTTTATTAACCTTCCTGCTTTCTCAAATTTGCTTGGAAAATGCACGATTTTTCTTCTCTTTTTTCAAAATTTTCTTGGGGGGGGATATCCCCCCAATCCCCCCTTAAGGGGTTCGCGCTCGCTCGCTACGGTGCTGCATGCAAATCACCTTGCGCCCCACCACTTTCAAATCTCACCCACCGCCCCTGGATCCGAAGTCCATAACAGCGTCGGAAGACAGGAAGCTGCTAGTAAATCCGCCGAATGAGGAAAAAACGCAGAGGCCGATGTCGGAGCTCCGACGCTACGCCGCCATCCTGGCTAACGCGCAAGCCACGCCCCCTATAAGGTCTTCTGATTACGCCTCATTGGCCGATAAGAGCTTGATTTCCTCCTCTCCTCAAGTTATCGATCTTTCCTACATGGATTTTTCTCACTAACTCCTCTTTCCTTCAGATACCTCTTCTTCCAGAGTCAGTTTCTATTTGGCTTTTATTGGGGGTCTGGGCCTTCAGAGGGTAGGATTTAAAGCTCACGGCTGTTTTGACAAAGTAGCTCTTTGTATTCTGCACTAAAGTGAATGCCTATCACTGCGGGACTTTGAACCATGGTGTTCCTCTAATCTTTTTCAAGCCAGTTTTTGCTCTCAGCTCCACAGGAGTCGGTTCCTTTCGGCTGTGGTACTTTCTACCCGGTGTAGTCAAGGGTCCGCAAACACAGCTTTTAGGGAATCAGAACTCCAGGCTACAGATCCTCTAGCATTCAAACTACTATCTCAGTACTTACCATGGATATATAGAAAGCTCTTTTGAAAGCCCCTTTTGAACATCTGGAAACAGTAGACCTAAAGTTCTTGTCTACCAAAGTCTTTTCCTAGTAGCAATCTCCTCTGGATTTCTTCCTCTTTTCATTTGAACAGGTGGTACATGGGTTAAGGTGTTCTTTTCATGGTTGTGGTGGAGATGGGAAGGCTGAGGGGTAGCGGCAGAGTGGTTTCGGTGAGAGCCAGGCAGAGCGTTTGCTGGTTCCTCACTGTTCGGAAAGATGGCATGTACCTACAGTGCCTGCAGCACCGCACAAGCTCCTGGGTTCAGCATCTCCAGTCCCGGAATTACCAGATTCCATATTTTCAATCCTGATAATCGACCCGGAAATATTGGGCTTCACAGTCCCAGAAGTGTACCCTCTCATGAATACCACCCTGAGGCCTATGATACAGTTAGTGCATTGGTTGTAGTTTGAGTGGAAAGCTAATGAATTGTAAAGATCTAACCATCATGTACATATTTTACGTTTTAGGATAATATAGCAGCATAGCATGAGAAAATGTAATGCACAAGTAGCTGTTGACCTATGCGAGGGGAAATGTGTTACAACATATTTATTATTGCTGTCCACAATGCGAAAAATGGGTATACCCCCTATATAATGGTATATCTAACTCTTGCTTCTTTTAGCATACATCCTGATTACCCAATGGCTCTACTTAACTTATACAGGTGTGTTCCATTTTTTCCTCCAATTTATTTTAATATCCATTCAGTTTAGTGACAAATAGATGCCTTTTTGTACCCCTTAAAAATACAATCATTCCCTAAGTACTAACAAAAAGATGTGCAGAACACAGACAGATAGCCATTGCGGGCCCATAATTTACCAAAGAAAGACAGTGCTTACAATTGGTGTGTGGGTGTGTGTTTGCGTGCGTGTGTGTGGCTGCTTTCTCTACTTCCAGCCGGGGTCGTCCCACTACGTTTTCTTTGCAGGGCCTCCTATTTTTTGGAATCTGTTGTTTCCCCTTCTGAAAGGGTGGTCCCGCCTCCGTTTATAAAGGACAGCCTGGTGGGTGAGCGGTGCAGAACCCTGGAGAGAGAGGAGGAGGCTGTATTGTAACATGGGAAGCTTTCCCCGGGCATCTAACAACAGCCTTCACTCGGCACGTCTGCCCTCCTCGCACTGAAGCCCGCCACAGACATTCCGAGGCACTGGGACCACAGCTCCGAGGTACTGTAGGGGCGCGAACATGTCTCACTCTGCCCTCAGCTTGGGGGGAGCTTTGGAGAGGACATTTCTGGGAGCATTAGTGTCTTTCTTTGATTTTAGCACAATGCTGTTTCAATCTTAAAAACGCGTAGAGTTCACAATCAAGGTGTTCAGATAAATACAAGTTTTAAGTGAGTATTTTTAGATTGAATTTTAATTTGTTGTAGTTTAGTTGTGGGGATTCTCGTTTAATCATTTTGCTGCATGTTGTGATTATCTAGTTGTGTGATTGAGCTATGAATATATGTATATATTGTATGGTTTTGAAGTGTCTGTGAACTGAAGGTTAACGTTATAAGTAGATTCACTAAATAAGATGTTAAAAATCACAATGCATTCTTTCTTGAGTACAAATGCTATTAGGTAAATGTGGCGTGAGCATTGAAAGGATTTATCAAAGCATCCAGGTGGTTTTAATTGTTTGGAATGTCTGCTCATCGGGTCAACTCTGCAATCACACCCCGTGTCCCTGTCATTTAAAGAACAAGTAAACTGTATATGGAACTGTAGAATTATGGAGTGCCTATTCACGATCAATCAAATATATCCATGAGCAAGCAATTTGATGGGACCACCCTAAGCCAAAAACTTCCTCTCAGCTGCCCAGTTTAATTGTAGAAGCCACACAAAAGGGTCATGGGGGCCATGACTGGAATTAATGCCATTGTGTAAGGGACCAAGCTGGTCTGCTTGCGCCATTGAAACACGAAAAAAGCAACATCCGGGAATAGGAGTGAAGGAGAAGTCAAACTTCCCCAGGAAAACCTGTTATTAATGTAAGTGAGTAGACAGGGTGTGCTAAGGCTATAGAAAAAGAGGGCGGATATCTCTAAGCAGGTGACGCATTTGATACTGATTATTGTCAGGTATATATCTAAAAAATAGTTTGGTTTCCTGATACGTGGTATATAGTGTTGGTTTTGATGAATTGTAGTGCTTCCTCCTCTGTCCTGCCTTTTTTTTCTTGGCTCAGTGAAATAATGCCCCCTCCCCCTATCAACCACCCCCTTCCAGTTAAAAGGGTGCGGAGACTGTAAGGAGAGTTGGGGTTAGAAGAGTGAGCTGATGCACCCCCGCCACACCCCACCTCTCCAGCCCCAAGCAGCTAGAATGACGTGGGGCCAGTAAGGAGGGCTGGGGTTAGCAGAGCAGCTGTCACTGGAGGCTAACTTTGATCAAAGTGGTAGAGTGCCCCGGAGCCCGCTCTTTATTCAAAAATGTGCTTCATTCGAGTCGGCGCAGGTGTCTGCCTCTGGAGGGTGAACTACGGGGCATCCTAGGCACGCACAGTCGTCCCGCGTGAAAGCCATGTTCAGTGTGGAAGAAGCTGGGCCTTGAAAGGCCACCGCGTCCACGACTGTGACTATGTCTGAATCCCACATAAGCGACCCTCGTCGATTGCGGCGGTTAATAGTTTAGCTTCAGAAGCAAAATACGATGTGGCCCTTTCAGCGAAGTCCCTCGTCACCTGAGAGGACCTAAAGAGAGCAAAAGTTAGAAATATATGCATTAAGGCTTCATGAAATAAAAGTACGTGTGCGGTAGATTTAGCAGCAAACTGGCAAATGGCAGTATGTTGTGCTGTGGTTTCCTTTTGCTCTTCACCTGTGCCTTAAATGTGCTAAAGAGCATGATTCTAAGTGCCACATCCGCGCAGGAGGGCAGGGTAGGCCAAGGTGCTGCGGCTGCCCTGAGGGTGGTTTTCATGCCTTTGACTTCCCTACAACTCGGGCCCGACATGGGACATAGGACAGGAAAGCAAGAAATCGTGCCAGTTTTCGCGCCATACGTCTCCTGTTCCTGTCATTCCCCTGATCTTTTGTCCCGTGCACAATAAGGAGGTGTGCGGTTATGGGTCTCTTCTTGCATTTAAAATATTATGGGCACGTGGGCGGGCCAGCCAGAGACTATGCAAGATGGTGCCCCTCTGCCTACGCATAATGTGTTGAATGCCCCCTGAGACTATAAATCACATGTATTCATCATAGGCTGCACCCCCTGTTCCGGTATTTAAAATATATATTAATGTAAGCGGCGGAGAAAATTGGAAGTACCGTACTTATTTGTTATTCACCCTCCGCTTTTAGTGACGCAGTACGGCAGCTGAATATGACGCATACGTCAATTTGCTGATGAACTGCGATATGCGGGCTGCTATGAATGAGCACCTGCAGCGTTGCGCTGACGCAAATGTATGTTTCATCCAGATATAGCAGAAGCGTGAGCTGCCAACTAAAATCTGGGCCACCACTAACGGAAATAAAAAGACGCTAAATATGCATAGATCGATTGCTTGGTAGATTGATTGATTGTTTTAAGGAATTTATAATGTGTGTAAATACCCAGGAAAATGGCGTTCTTGTGCTAGATTAAAGCGGCAGTATGTCAGCTCTTACTCTCACTAACTACTCAGGCCCCTACATTTCTCTCACCCCTGTATTTACTCTGTCACCCCTTTCTCTCTTGCTTCTGGCGCTAACTATTTTACAAAAAAATGACTGTTCCATTTTTGAGTTTATGAGCAAGGACACCTGTGTTGCTGACCATGAATTACATATCCTGCATGCTCCTTCGTGCTCGTCACATTGCCCCCTTTGCTTGAGCAAATAAATGTGCATCCCTCTTATTGGCTGGTCTTTCACTCATAGTACAGAAATTATCACTCTACAGATCCAGGGGGTTGCCAATGATAAAATATGTATGTTCAATTTCTTCGAGTTTACACAGGTCTTTACTTTAAGTGGGATGAAAAAACTGGGGGTGGGGGGTCTCTCAAAAGGGCGTGGCCAATTTAATTAAGGGCGTGGCTTAAAACGCCCAAACTAAAAATCTGTGCTTAGCATAGTGTGCCGCCTGACTGGTATTTTATATGTTTCTGTCATTGCATCTAGTTTTATGATATAACAAATAACATTATGCCTACCTAAGCCAGGACTATTGGCTTTGTCAGTGGTTTTTAGTTGGGTGAGATAAATAAGCAACAATTATGGCTTTGCTGTATATAATATTGAAAATGCTTCAGTTCTGAAACTATAAGACTGTGAAAGAACTAAAAAGAGCCTCTTGGAAGTTACATCTAAAGCAGAGAAGAGTGGTACTGCTGCAAAGTTAAGATTTTTTCCACCAAGGGTGAGGGCAGAAATGGAGAGCCCAACCAGGACCAGTCACAGCGCCTGCTTTTAAGAACTGCTGGTACTGAGCACTGGGAGGACCCGGCCCACCTAAATCCGAGAGTTTACATCAATTTATCTTCAACACTTGTGAGGGAACCCAGAAGTGATTCTTCTGTTGCACCTGGTGTGGGGGCTCTCATATAAGAGAGGTTTGAGGGAGGACCCCCGTGATTAATTTGAGCCGATGGTTGCTGGTGATGTCACCAGCACTTATTTTTGGGGACTAGCGCCTATTTTATCTCATCAGATATTTCCCAAGAGCAAGAAAGGGGCACAAAGGGGAAAGTAGGAGGAAGAGAAAGATGGAAAAACAATCACCAAGGAAAAACACAGGAACCTTAGAAAAAGACCAGAAAGTGTCTGGTAGTCATTAAAGAGGTCTGAGATGGATTCAGGAGTACCCAGCCTTGGTATTCGGCTCGCCGTTGCCGGACGCGGGCTTCTGAGCAGAGCTTGAGGTGCCACACGTATTCTACAACAAACTAACCCCTGGGGGACCCTACCTGCGGTGAGGAGTCGAGAGTGGAAGGAGATTGCCTATGGATAAAGCTCCGCAGGCAGCAGTGCCCATGTCGGCTCTGGAGGGCATGGACGCAGAAGAACCAGGGCCTGTGCCTTCCAACTCAGATTGCTTGAGTCTTACAGTCTAGTCTCTCGAATGACTTCCATGGGAGTTGGCAGGCAATGTGGTTCTCTCCTCCTTCTTCTCCCTGAGGAGCCCGTGTTTCATATCCACTGGAATGCTCACGATGGGGCAACATCTAGGAGATTAAACCCTCCGGCCCCCACCACCATCTTGCCACCTTTAGTAGAAGGTGTGCTGTGCCACCGAGAGTTTACCTCTTGAAGTTTACCGCACCCAAGCTATTGCAATCAGTGCTTTAAATGGGCAGGTACTGTCCGGTACTGAGTACCTGCACTTCTTTTATTTGAAAGGGAGAGCACCTGCACTTCTCTGCACTCAGCACCCATTTGATGGGAGAGTACTGGCACTTGTCAGGAGCAAGCAAGTACTCTGAAGAGTGAGTGCAAACACTTCTATATTTCCATTATTACACTGATTACAGTACTAGGAATCCCAAACAGCTGTCTGTGCACATGTGCCTTGTCCTGCAGCACCCCAGCTATTTCAGTACTACGACTTACAAACAGCACTCTATATGGACCCCTGAATCAGGACCCCAGCTGTCAGGAGTACAGCAGGTGCAGTGGCACCGGGGTCCAGGGTTCTGAGGGCCCCAATGCATCAACAAGACCTGCTTTTTTCCTTCTCGAGCTCGTGGCCGAGGGCCAGTTTCCATTCTTGTTTTAAGGCCCATTACACCCATGCAGCCATTTCCTTAATAGAGAACGCTCAACAGCTCAGCTGTCGTACCTCAGTCTTGTCCCGCAGCCTCTACAGCTACTTCAGTACTAGGAACTACAGATAGCCAGCACTGCCTGTGATCCTCCTACTTGCTTTCACAGGCATTCCAAACACGTATCCGCTTTTGTCCCGGTACTATCTGGCTGTGTCCAGAGGGCATTCATTCTCTTTTCTGCACAAACGTTTCGAGCAGAAGAGGCTGAGTGTAAAAAAATAATTAACATTGACTTTCTGCCCTTCTGCCCATGTGAAACTAAGGCCTCCTCACTTAGTTTCAAAGTACTGAACATTATTTATATATGATTGAATTGGAATAGCGCCTACTTCCCCTACCTGACGAGGCGCTTATTCCACCAAGTATTCGAACACAAGCTGCACTACTCCTTTTAATGTTCCTATTGGGGACAAACGCCTCAAGTACAGCCTGCAATAGTTCGTGTTTGGGAGTTAAACATAAAAAGAGATGGGGTTTGCTGCTACAGTGATGAGGTAAATGTGGACAAGCAGGATCTCATACCGGGGCAAGACGCTGATTGATTAGTCAACGAACACAACCTGCATGCAGTAACAGGCCTGTAAAGCGAGAAAAAGTAAGAGCGAAAATGCCTAACCTCGGATGAAAGAATCAGCCGATGTAGAACAGAAAGGACACACTGCATGGGAGAGGGCAAGTACAACTCAAGAGAATCAGGAAGAGCACACACAGCATGGGGCAATGGAATCATCCAGATAGAACGCAAGAGAATTAGATTCAGCTAATGGCAAATAGAAGAGAAATAGAATGTGCTGGTGTATAACAAAGAACCACTGGAACCAGCCAATGAAGAACAACATGGAAAGAGAGAATCAACTAGGGTAAACACTGTTGAACAAGTTAAAAAACTAAACAAAAGAAAATATCTGTACTGTTAGACATGGATGTCATATGTTTTTGTGGGGCCCGCGTCAAAACATTCATGCAGGGCCCCATATACGATGATGTCCTGTTTCTACTTTGACAAAAGCTATATCCTCTAGAGAAAGTGCACCTGGTGTAATCCAGCAGCATATCAGTCATTAAACAGAGAAGGCTTGATTGAAAACCTATAAATAAAATTAGACGTATAAGCACAAGACCCTGAAGCTTTGGGGTCCTCGGGATATTGCTTCTGCTGTCCCCCCCATCTCATGGCCCTGCTTCTGTAAAGAAAATACAAAATTCTGAATAGTTACTAAGACACCCATTTCAAGTAGTGTAGAGTGATATTGTTGGAAGGATTTCACTGATAGTACTACTCAGCATGATCAGATGGGGTATCACAGTGAAGTTTTACCACACCCAATAATATTGTGAGCACCGAGCCAGCCTTCCTTCACCTATCTGAGATCATTACAGTAACTTTGGATGAAGTCAAAGGCACTGTCCTTATTTAGCTTGATTTATCTGCCAGATTTAATACCGTCTCCCATCCAATTCTTCTACAGCAGATAGCGGTGTTAGGTATCCCAGCCCTGGAATTGGATAAAATCTTTCTTGGAGGAAAGAGAGCAGGCTATCTGGCTGGCTCCCTACAAGTCATCTAGTAAGCAGTTCACGTTTGGGGTGTCACAGGGCTCGTCGCTTAGGCCCACATTACTTAATATCTTTTTGGCACCTCTTGCCAAACTTCTTGAGTCGCTCAGTGGGATTGCTATCTTCTAGGTGGATAATACCCAACTATTCCTTATATTTGGTTTCCACCATGACACACATATTTTCCATTGTTTATTCATTTCTGTTAAATGTGTTGAATTGACTACAAGAAAGCTACTTACAATTTAACGCATGTAAAACCGAGATTCTTCTTTTTGGGCAAGTAAGTCACAAGGAGGTGTATGACTGTCAGCCAGAGGATTTTCCACTCCCCCCCACCAGTTTCTGTAACTAAGAACCTTAGAATCAGGATTGACGATAAGTTATCTTTTAACTCTCAGATCCTTTCTGTAGCTGGCACCCGTTTTGCCTTGCTGTGTTCAATTAGAAATGTCTTGGATTTGTTACACTAACACTCGACAGGACAGTTGTCCACACATTAATAACTGTCAGATTGGACTGTAGGGAACATATTGTACTTGGATATCCCTGATAAATGGATTAAAAGACTGCAAACAGCACACAAAGCGGCAGCATGCCTTAATCTGGCATTCACAGATGGGAGTCAGTCACTAGACAGCTGTATGAAATATGAATTACACTGGCTCCCTATTAGGCAGAGGATCCTCTTCAAGGCATTGTTTTTTCGCTTTTAGCCTTCTTTAAACAGGGACCACAGAATTTGATAAACAGGATCCATCATTATCATCCAACCCGCCACCTAGGACCCTGCCGGTGCTCCAAGTTAGAGTGCTACATTTTCGAAAAGTCGAATGTGGGGACCAATCTTTATCAATGCTGTATTGCAAGGAATAGAATTTGCTGCCCCACGCTTTTAAGAGCATCTCTCAGGAACACTTGTTCAGGAAGGCACTAAAGACCTTCTCTTTGCCTTGGTCTAAAATGATGTAGCAAGTTGACCTCTGGATGTCTTAAGTGCCGGGACCCTCTATTCAATGAGCCGAGCACTTTATAAATTTCCTCATTGATTCATTGTGCCCAGTACTAACACTTGCTTTCCTAGTCACAAATTCCACCTTACAGTAGGTGGAATTTTTGAGCTAAAAGGGCTCAGACTTTTGGAAAAACCTGCAGTACATAGCTTAGTATTACCAGGTTCAAAATGGAATTTCCCATTCTGGACCTCATACTATTATTAGGTTGTGATCGGGTTTTTAATACCACCCAATCATGGTATTAATGGGATTGATATTACCACCCAATTTTGTCATTGGATTCGTAACGAGGCTCTAAGCATGTTGCACACTCATATTGTTTATGTACAGAACGTGAACTGCGAGTTCACAGTACATTTTGAAACTTATTTCTATTGCTGCGATTGAAATGAGCACGTATTTTAGAGCAACTGATCCATACATCAGCTTTTCTTTTTCAAGAGAGTTGCTTGTGCGAGTTGCAAGGAGCACGCATGGCCTATGATCATAGCAAGATTAATCTACTATATCTCCAGCCCCAGTATATCTGCAACTTCAGAAACCAGGGTAGTAGAAGTGTGTCTGCATGGTCCCTCAAGGATGCATACCTTGCATTGCAATGTGGTTAAAGGTCAGACCTATTAGTCACACCTGGATCCTGACCAGAGTCTAGCAGGCAATCTACCTGTGGAAACAAAGCTGAGGGTTTGCATGCGGAATTCTTGCACTGACTGATGAAAGACACAATTGCTTCATTTTGGATCTTACCATTCTTGTTTGAGTTACTCAAAGTGCATGTCGTAGGGTCGGCCATTGATCGGCGTGCTCCTTGTATTATGGAGAGAGAATACCCCACCTTTGCAGATTGGTCTGGGTCACATCCGGCCAGGGTTGCATTTTCAACTGATGTGTTCAATCATCCACTTTCTAACTTTTGTTGTGCTTCATAAGGGCATCCAATTAAGTTATATTTTTATAAACCCATATTTGAGAAAATACACATACTGTGAGAGAAGCATAAAACAACACAGGCACACACATCTTACATAACAATGCATTGTACAGATGCAGCTTTTAAAGAGAGAGTCCATTCTTATTAAGTCCCTCTTTGCAAACTTTGGCAAGTTAAGGACAACTTTCCCAAATTAGACTTTACTCTGGTCTCTTAAGATGCAGCCATTCTGCAAATTAATCATTGTGGCAGTGGAATATATTGGATAAAGGGTGCAAAGTGGGTTTCGACTTCGATTGAATTTAGCAAAGAATACCAGATCAGATCCTCAGAATGTTAACAGCTCAAGTATTCAATTGTTTAAGTACAAACATGCAGGGTTGAGGAACCATGTGTATTTCTGTAGCATTACTGATACTTTAACTTCACCTTTTTACAGAAAAGAGAGATTTAAAAACTAATTTAATCCAAACATTTATATCCAAATGAGAACCATCAATGGTTATCCTGCAATTATTTCCAGGTACTTGTAGAACAATTTTGATGTTTAATTGCAAATGATGGCTGCAATTATAAAGATGGAGAATCTGAAAGTGGTAACTATGGGCCTCCTAATAAACATGTTTGTGGACCTTGCACTAGATCTTAAATTTGGTCCTAGCAAACAATACATTTGCAAATAAAATATATTTCCTAAAAATTCCCTGCCATCTGGACAGCCACATTTTGCACCAGATAGAGCTTATAGATGCCCTTCTATAAAAGACTATTATACAGTACATTACCATGGTCCAATAAAGAGTCACCAGGGTTTCTAATTACTATTGACTGCCATGCCATGGGGATCAATAGCAAGACACTCTTACATTTCCCCTGTTTAAAATTGCCAGACCTAGAGACCATACTTATGTGAGAGAGGGAAGTGGAGGAGAATCTGTTCCGCTTGTTCCAAATTCAATGAAAAACATTTATTCTTGGGACAGAGTGTGATTTGTCAAATATAAGGCTGGTAAAGGTCAGTCGAATCCCTAATGCTTCTAATGGTATGAGGTTATATTGATGATCTTAGTTTTTCCTTCATGTAGCAGCAACCAGTTCTACATCAACACTTTCTCACAAACATTTTTATTAGGGTTGCATAGTTAACGACAGGTCCATCAATGGTGAAATATTGCCGACCATTGTCTGCATGAGACTGCAGCTATATTCTTGGATCCCTGAAAAAGGCAATCACCAAAGTTAAATGGATGTTAAACATAGCAGGTCAGGGGATATCTTTGGCTGGTTCGAAAATTACACCCAAGCAAAGAGTTCTTTGCTATCCCTGCTCTTCCTGCCTCATGGCCAAAATTTACAGTGCACTTTTCCAGGGTTTTTCCTTGGACTGAATCAATAGAAGAGAGCCAGAATGTAAATACTGTGTCAGAAGCTGCAGGCAGGGTAAACAAGATGACTAAGGGTGCTTTCCCTTCGCTCTCATGTTTTATGATCTTATCCCACATCTGTAGCAACACTGACTTCATCCTTTAATTGTGGAGCAGACCAGATTGGCCAATGTGTGACAGACTAAACTGACCCTAGCTGTTCACAGACTATAATTGGTAGTTCTCCATTTTTTCAGATCATGGCTACTACACAACAATTTGGCTGAGCTATTTTAAACTTAAATGCTTTCGTTCATGGCTCAAACTCATCTAGAGAATGAAGGCTTCAGACTTTAGCATGACATTTCTAAGATGTCTTTCAGAGTTTCTCAGTCTTCTGCAAGAATAAAAAGTGTTGCACACTTTAATGGAAATGTGTTTGGGAGATCTCCTCCCTTATTTGGAATACACCGTCAAAGAATAAACTAAGATAAATTCAAAGAAGAAAAACAGGTAATGGAATAGGCCTATTGTGTAGATGTTCCTTGGTAAGATATTTATTAGGCGTTCCCTTGATCATGTTGGGGTCATGGTGAAACGTCTGAAATGACTGCCCTGACTAACAATTAAGGCTAATTTGACATTCCTTGTTAATTCTAAACACACACATAGACAGCATATGACTGCCCTGACTAACAATTAAGGCTAATTTGACATTCCTTGTTAATTCTAAACACACACATAGACAGCATATAGATAAGTACATACAGTCTTTGTCTAGGTGGCCTTCTCAAATCCGGATCATCTACTATTTGTTATTATTAAAAAATCTGTCTTCTCCATTGAAAGAAGAATTCTTATCTTCATAATTGGTGTAGCCAAGGAATGTTGAACATGTTGTTGTAAGCCAGAAACATATTTAATCAATATCTCTCTCTATTGTTTTCTGTTTAGGAGAAACATGCCTTCCATTGTGTGGTGGCTCGTCTTCTTATTAGAGTGCCAGACACATTTTGCGCAGAACTTCAGTGAAGACAAAAAAAATGGAGCTAGAAGATTTAAACCTAAGGCACTTATATCAAATGCTGTGGACAAATATCCCCTTCTCAGTAATCTAGGTAAATGTATGGAATTTCTGTAAGGCTTGCCTGTAATCCCAAAGACTTCATGAAATTTGCATTTATAGTATTGCAATGAATGCATGTGGTAGTTAACACACTAGAAATCAAAATATTCTGCCAAACAGGATCAATCACAAAAGCAAATATTAGTCAATTGCGCTTAATATCATGTTTGTGTGTGGGTAATGGCCACAGATTTAAGTTTACCAGTGTTTGGGCATGGTTTCGTATTATCTAATCAAGTCTCTTCATTGATAATTTTATTCCAGATGAAGACTGTATCCTAGAACTGACATTTGCACTGGACAGTTCAGAAAGTGCTGGTGCCTACAAAAAAGAAAAACAGTTTGTGTCAGACACAGTGGATTGGCTAAAAGGAATGCAACTGCCATCTAAGCGCAATTTCAGCTGGAGGATGGCTTTGATCCAGTACAGTAGCACTGTCTTGACGGAGCAATCTTTCCGAGACTGGAAAGGCCCAGACAATTTCAAAGAACGCATTGCTCCCATCTCCTACATCGGCCATGGGACCTACACAACCTATGCGATAACCAACCTCACGCAACTGTACATGACGGAAGGGACCCAAAACAGCGTGAAGGTGGCCATTGTACTGACTGATGGGAGGGATCACCCAAGGAATCCGGACATCTCGACCGCCAGCATCAATGCCAAAAACAATGGCATCAAATTCTTTATGGTAGGACTGTCCCATGTGGCAGAGGAAAGATCGAATGCAGAGAAGCTTCATCGGCTGGCGAGTGCCCCATCCACCAGATTTGTGTATAACCTGAAAGATGAAAAAATTGTGGAGAAAATCCTCAAGGAAGTGGTATGTATCAGTCAGATTCTGTAAAAGCCATAAAACTGTCACTAGGCATTGCTTCACACGTTAGCGAGAAGTTAGGAAAAATGTAACATTGCATGTAACTTTTTCACAGGTTTCAGCTTCATTGTGAAAATGTAGTCTTCTTCTTCATTATTATCATCATCATATGATCCATTTGTTTTAGGACAAAAATAAATTTACACCTAGTAATTGCTCAAACCAAAACACTAAAAGGAAGAGCACTTAATTAGTCAGACGAGTGATATATTTGGTGAGACCACTTTAGATGTTGCAAATAGTTTCTTTAACACCCTGTAGCTTTAAAGTCTCTATTTTGTTGTCAATGTGTTACAATCTCACATAGCAAACACATTTAGGTGTTGGATGGTGGTAATGAGTACCTCGAAACCCTGCTGTTTGTCTCCTGAAGTCTTTTTAATAGGCAAAGGCAACATTATATAATCTTTCTGAGTGACTATATATCGAAAATATATGCTGATTTCCTTCTGAGCCTATGGTGAACTCAGTAATGGGATCCTGTGTTTTTTTAGCAGCAAAAAAAACCACTCTTAATGTCATCTCAAAATATCACAAATAAACCTAAATCAAGTTGATATATTAATGCACCAATATATTTTTTTCAAAATTAACATGTTTTGTAGCTCTTTCTGAACAGATTTGAAATTACTGATGCAACCCAAATCATGGTTGCAGTCACGAATTGAACCAAGATTTGGTTCACATTACCACAATATACTTAACAATGCAGTTTGGTTTTTGCCATTCCAAGATCTTAGCAGTAAATACATTAGACAGAGCGACACAGACGCATAACCTGCTATAACCTGTATGTACAGATCTCAGGAAGAGTGTGTATACGGGTTATCTACAGCACTGAGAGACACCAATGAAAATTGTAATATGAGTGCATTGCAGGAATTGATGAAGGTATCAGACTGATGAGAACTTGTCTATCCAGGACAGCACTGGATCTGAATACAATGGTTGCCCGATGGCCTCAGTGTAATGGGGCCTGAGCAATTATGGTCTTCTTTATAGAATAACGTCTGTTAACAAAATAAAGACTGGTCATAGGACAAACAAGTCCAGGTGTATGCTGAGACCTCCATCAAAACAAAGCTTCCATTGCCCCAAATGATGCACTGCCCAAGTGGATGCCAATCTTGCACTCATCTAGGTACCAAAACCCTTGCTTCAGTCAAGGCGACAATCTGGATATAGCACATTTTATTCAATTTATTTTGAGGTACTGAGATTAAAGATTTCGTTTCTTTTTTGCTCGAAGGTGCCTAGGACTCCACCATTATATCAGGTCTGCTCTTTTAACTTGGTGAAAACACTTTGACCTTAATTAGAATTTAAGAGACATTCTTAACATTTAATGGCATGGAATGTATTCATTATTAAGTGCTCTACATTTTAATAGAATATGGAATGTCCTTCCGGCCCCAATCAAAGGCTTCAGCCAAAGATGTCAACGTTTGTCACAGCCATGAAGCAACACTTGATATATGGTAGCTTGTGTGAACATTGCTCTTGCATAACTTTCGGTTACATTGATTTCACCCATGGTAGCATTATTATAGTATTTATAATAGATAGATAACTTTATCTTTAATATTAAAGTGTCCTAAACTTTAAATACAAGTCATTTTATTTTTCCTTTCCTGCCCTTTTTTGGGAGGGGGGGCAAAGCTCCTCATACATAGCGGAGGAGCTGCTGCTGCATTTATTGAAAAAACACATTTTAAAAAGGGCACACTAAAAATTCTGAATTTCATTTCAGACGTTTTACCTTCATGGTCTTGTTCTAAATACATCAGAATACTTTGTATGCATTTTTATTTTCTAAAGATCCTCTCAACTACAGGGGTCATTGCGCAGTGCTGGTTGGGCCGCTGCCCAACCAACAGGCCCTTACAGGTTCAGTTACTTAGCCACAGTGTTGACACAAATAATCACAGCATTGTAGATGCTAATGTGGAATCACATGCATGAAAGCATGAGTCCTAATAGTGTGCACACTGAGAGTAGAACCAATTTCAGAGAGATAAAAGTACAATGTCCTTAGGACTGCAACTGTTCAAACATGTAAGACATTGGGTAGCATTGTCACTGAAAATCAGAAACTTCAAGACACATGCTCCCTTATATCCTAAACTACTACAGATTGATAGCTTGTAAAACACTAAATGTAAAGAAGGTCACAGGGATCAGACTACAAAATACAGATAATAAATGTGAAGGCTTGTACAGCCCATTGTATTCCCCATATGGGTCCCTCAACATAATCCTGCTGACAAGCTGGGGTTTTACTTCCCTTTCAGGTGTTTTTAGAGAAGCTTTAGGCCTCTTATAATATAATATAATATAATATAATATAATATAATATAATATAATATAATATAATATATTATAATATAATATAATATAATATGATATGATTGCTTAAGAAAGATATCTACCATGAAACTTGAGAAAATGTATTGATCAGATATATCATTTATTTCTCTTTCTTGGCAAATCCTGTAACTCACAGTAGATTCATAATTTTCATACAGGAAACCATATGATGTCAATAATATGGATAGTGGCTGGAAAGGCCACACTACTGGCTGAAGATACACGGTTAACTAGCCCTTGTCGAAAGCAACGGGATGAAGATCCACAATTAGCTGTATGTGGTGTCTAGCCTATTTCCATTCGCCAGTGCAGCAGGTTTCAAGGATTATTGGTACCTTATCACCGAGGTCCTTGATGCTAAGGGGCCTACATTTTTGGAGAGTGCTGACAATCCCCTTTTCTTTTTAAGAGATCAGGAACAGACAGGCCTTTTATTTCACAGAGCATTTCCCTGCTGGACTGAGCTCTGGGAGGCAGGTTTTGAAAGCCCAGGGCCACTCCTGGTGCTTCCATCACTTTCCTCAGCTCGCCACGGTCAATTACAACAGACAAAGAGAAGCTACAAGAGAGAGAAAGAGAGGGAGGAAGGGGGACGCTAGCGAGAAAGCGATCAGAGAGAGAGGAGAGATGGAGAGAGAATGGATGGATGGAAAGAGAGACACTGTGCAAGGAGAGGAAGGGAGTAGGGATGGTTAGACCATTTTAGCCGGGCTGCTTATGGTTGCCCAGTTCGGCCCAGGAACTGATTGAATCCCAAGCAGTGAAATAGGCACTTCCACAATTCTCTGATAGAGGAGACTTTATAATGTAGCGACCTCTTCATCTCTGTCTACCAGCATATGTTCTGCAGTGCTGCACTGCAAAATATCAGTTCCTGCTTCACCTTTCAGGCATGAACTCTAGACCGAGGGCGTGGAATACCAGACGCTCCACCATTCCTCTCTCCAGCTGCTTATACACAGTACAGTGCTCTTCTCCAATCTCATGGAAACCCCTAAGGCACCCTTCACATGCTCAGTGAGGGACTGTCAAATCCAAGATACAGCAAATCTACTACCTTAGTGTGGTAAAGTTTATCCTGAAAATTAGCATGAAGGGAGGTGGCGAGAAGATGCTCGGAGGACTGTTAGGTGGTTGACTCTGTACCACTTTGATTTATGTGGTACATTTTAGCATAATAAACCAATTATTTCATAAACCACCGCCTTCGTCTGCACAAAGCTACAACCAAACCCCCTTTCTATTGGCCCTGCTCCATCTGACCTGTAGACACTGCACGTGGTCCCCATAAAAAGAGGTCTAATTATATTCTCTGGTGATATAAAGAGATGGATCAGCAGTGGAAGAGTCTAACAGCAGTGTCAAGAAAAAAGACATTACATTAAATATATTTTCCCTCCACGTTATATGTTTAGACAACCCAAATGTAAATCATTAGGTGTACAAGCAGATTGAATTCTTAGTAAAAAGTCAAATTGGTATATCATCGAGAAAGGATTGGCTCTCCGGGGTGAATCCTCAAAGTTACTCTGTTACCATTGTGGTAAATAAATAAATAATACCTCTATTTTTGAATGAATATATGAATAACAGATAGCTCAATAAATAAGAGTCAAGATTCGAGGTAGTAGGAGTTTGCAGGTTTAATACAGCATAAAGGACAGGAACAGGACAACCTGCACGGACAAGATCTGGGATGGCTAGCTAGCACAACTTTAATAACAGTGCACAAGTATATATACTAAAACAATTGCATTACAGTGAATTACAGTAGGCGGAGCAGTGGGTGTGGTCAATAGCAGTCGCGAAAGATAAGGGTGAAAGTGGGTGTAACAAGAGGCGTATACATGGACATGTGATGTAAACGTAACAGAGTATGTCATAAATGGGGCGGAAACATGGAGGGGGCTACCTAAGGAGCCGGGACCTCTAACCTAATGGTGCGCGCAAACTGACAATGACGTGTTACTAGGAGAAGCTGGGGGCTATGAACTCTGTGCTAGGAGCAGAGACTGAAGTCTGGAGAGTCAGGGCGACATGTACCTAAACCCTATCTAGTATCTAATGTTTAGAGGACATGTTGATATAAACTAAGAGTCAGGAGGGGAGAGGCTAACAGACTCTAAGACTGGTGCATGCATTATTCTACATGTAGTGCGTGATGAAGAATATTAAATGACCATTAATACAGTATTTCTCTTACATGGAGACGTAAAGGCTAGACAATGACGGAAACTATTGATGCGATTCAGTAGCTTAGGAATGCAGAGAAGGAGGGCTGGACTGATAACTAGAATCATAACATACTCTTGGCAGACTAACAGGCAGAGCCAGGCCGAGCCGGGCACTGCGAGGCAGGAAGTAAGTGAAGGGTCGAGGATACAGGTGGGGGCTGTATCGCTCCTCAGCGAGGGTTCAGGAGACAGAAGCTGAATCTGGTGTCCGGGCCCTTTTGAGGCCTAGAAACGGGGACTTTATAATGAAATAACGTGCACACTGAGAAACGTGGCAACGTAACTTTACATAGGCCTAATACTCGTAGCTTTCACGAGAACTGGAAACTGGCATATTAGAGATGGACACAACTGTAATTGCGTCTTTAATCAAACATGGGGGATACATATGCATATTAATCATGCACACATAACATAAGATGGGGAACACGTAGGGACACAGAACATGGCAAAATTTACTTTTCCACATTCCCTCCTTGTCACTACGTTTCCATCAGGAAACATCAATATTCATGATACCATCTATCATTTCATACAGTATCATTTGTTCGTCTCGAATTTTCTTGGAACGGGATTTAGAACGGGACTTGGGACTAGGAATACAAGAGGTAGCACAAATGCCGCAAATCGCAGGGCCACATTGTAAACAAAGGCAGCAACTGAATATGATCGCTACTGCAATACCTAGAAATGACAATACTTTCCATCCCCAGGCGGAAATTATATTCCAGAACCAACCGGACCATGTCCAGGTGCCTGGATCTTGGTGTAACATATGGGCAATTTTATGGAGTCTGGTTATAGCTGAATAAACAGACGGCGCGTTATTAGGAATGAAAATGCAGCAACTAGATCCGATGACTCTACAGGCCCCGCCCCTATCGGCCAGTATGACGTCAAGGACGAGACGATTCTGGAGCACGACAATTCTCATAAAGGATTGTTCTTCGGTTAAGTTACTTAGAGCAGAAGTAGTCTCAATCACTACTGCTTCGAGGGTTCTGGTTAATCTACGTATCAGTTTACTATTCACGACAGTACCTAAATAAGGGAAGACACCTTTATTGATATCTATGTATTGCTCTAGAGCAGTTTCAGTATAATCGACAATCGGGAGGTCTCTCTTGTGTCTAGTATGTACTAGGTGGGAATTCCTATGATAGTCAGGTGGGGCTAGAAAAACTGGTGGCAGTAGGAAGGCAATATAACAGGTTCCCTCCCAATCGAGGGGCAGACGGACATATGCGGTCTGACCACAAACAAAATAAGAATGACGTGAAGCTTTGAAAATAGATTTCCTACTGTCACTATACTTGACAATAGTAGTACAATCACTATGGCCTACATGTACGGAACCATTCTTTCGGACACATAATTCGCCTTTAACTGGTAATACTGATATAGCAGGTAAGTCTGGAGTAGTATCAGACTGAACATTCAGGACCATAAAATTCGAAGAATAATTACCCAAATTATAAACTTCATTTTCTAGATCTAACCCTGTTCTGTGGGGAAGACCTTGCTTGTCTGGGAAACATGTACTGTTAAGAAAAGACATATCTGTTGAGGATGACGTTAACGTGGACCATGCTCCACACGAACCATTATGTGAAAATGGATAAGGAAAGAGTGGCAGAACTCCCTTCGGTGTCTGGAAAGGGGGGAGTCGACCACACACCCAACAATTAGTGGCATTGCTGGTCTGGTGTGAATAATGTAACATGCGGACAAAGGAATTATTTCGCATAGCGAGACGATAAGAGAGTTCATGAGGAGGTAGATCACTAAACGTGTGCTCTACTGTAGCATTAGTAGACTTATTTACATGAGACACTGGAAAATACAAATAAAATGCATAACATGTGCAGGTAATCATAAGGCTGAGATATAGCAGAAAACATAAAATAATAGTGCAACTTTTAGAGTTCTCACTAACTCTCTCTCTGTGGGGGTCTATTATATACATGTCAGAAACCGGTCTAACCGTTTCACCTAGGGGAGGACTTAGACAATCAAACTGGCTGACTTATTTTACTAGACCTTAATTTTTTCTTATACTCCTGTTGCGGAGTTTTCTCTAACAGGGAGGGTTCAGTATCATTGTCTTTTGCGGGACAGTCCTTAAGAATAGTACTTTGGCAATCCTTAAAATCCTCGGAAATGTTCTTGGTAACAGGTTTTAGTCCAAAAAATCTTTTCACATGAGACAGGTGGACCCAGCCCTTCCTGCCTTCCAGCTTGACGGCAGTACGGGTGGCCAGGAGGACCTGTTTGGGTTCTTTCCAGCGGGGCTCCAGCGGACTTGAACGATCAAAGTTCCTCACAAGAACCATGCATCCGGGAACGATTTCATGCGGTGCCACCTCGGTATTGTCTGGAAATGCGGCAGCAACCTGTGAACGACAAGAGTTGAGGGCAGACATCAAGGAAGCTAGGTAATCTGTCAGCATATTACTTGAAACATCGGTAATACTTCGGGGTCTAGGTGTACCCCACATGTTAGGGGGGCGGCTGAATACGACCTCATACGGGGACAGACCTGATCTGGAATGTGCGACCATGCGCATATAAAACAGAGCAACTGGCAGAGCTACTAGCCAGTCTACGCCTTTCTCTTTACATATTTTGGCGATGCGGATTTTCAGGGTCTGATTATGTCTCTCTACGAGACCGGCTGCTTCAGGATGGCGTACACAATGGAACTTCCACTGGTACCCTAACAAAAGGGAAATATGTTTCATAAGCTCAGATGAGAATGGCTGGCCGTTATCAGAATATACGACTCTAGGGAGTCCATAACGGGGGAAGAATTCACGAACCAACTGCTTGGCAGTGGTCGCGGCTGTGTAATCTGGAACTGGATATGCTTCTGTCCACCTGGACAAAGCGCATACAACTACAAAGACATACTTGAAACCTCGACATTGCTCCATCTGAATATAATCCATTTGGAGGACTTCAAAAGGGTGGTCAGGAGGCTGGAATCCACCTTGTTCCACCGGGACACTTTTACCTGGATTGAACTGGCAACATATCATACAGGTACGGACTTTTTGCTTGGCTGCAGCTCGTAAATGCTTGTTGAACCAAATGTTCTGGATACTGTCTAACATAGCTTTTTCTCCTAAATGTGCTGGACTATGTGCGGTATTGATAATGACTTGAACCATGGAGTCGGGGAGAAACCATGTGGCTTTTCCCTCCGTTACCCATCCTTGATCTGTCTGGACCCCTCCTTGTTCGGACCATTTCTTGATTTCATCGGGAGTAGCATGTAACTGGATATCTATGACATCTTGAGTAGGGTCCTTAACTGTCATACAGGTAGTCGGTTCTGGAGTATGTGTCTGTGTCGGATTAACTGGAATGTCTGGAGTCTGTGCTGTAAGCTTGGCTGTGCGATCTGCTAGATCATTACCTTGAGAAATAGTGTCTGTAACTTTCGTATGTGCTTTGCATTTCATGATAGCGATAGCTGTCGGTAAATGTATGGCATCTAACAGAGCTTGAATGAGGAGACCATGCTGAATCTTGGTTCCATGAGAAGTCATGAAACCTCTCTCCTGCCAGAGCACTCCAAAGTCGTGTACGACTCCAAATGCGTAGCGTGAATCTGTGTAAACATTGACTTTCAGGTTCTTGGCGTGTATGCAGGCTTGGGTCAGAGCAACTAGCTCTGCTGCTTGAGCAGACAGGGTGTCAATACGGTGTGTTTCTATAACTTCAGTGTCAGTAGTCACTGCATACGCGGCTACTAGTTCTCCTGTACTTGTTCTCATACATGAACCATCCACATAAAGTGTCAGGTCGGGATCTGGTAATGGAATATCTGTCAGATCTTGTCTTGGCTTAGTCATAGTATTAACTACTTCCACACAGTCGTGTGTGGCAGGATTCGAATTAACTGATGGTAACAGTGTAGCAGGATTTAGAACGTTGCAGCGTCTGATTTCTATGTGTGGCTGGAACAGTGTCAATTCATAACCTGTTAAACGTGCAATTGTCAAGTGCTGAGTCTGTGTTCGGTTTAAAAGAACTTCCACAGAGTGTGGAACTTGTACTGTCAAGGAATGTCCTAATACTATGGAATCACTTTGTCTGATAGCTAGTGCTGTGGCTGCAACTGACTTGAGGCACGCAGGCAGAGCCTGGGCTACAGGATCTAGTGTGCTCGAGAAATAAGCACAGGGCTTGTACTGTCCTGCTTGATCTTGTGTGAGAACAGATAATGCTGTACCTTCCCGTTCTGTGACGAAAAGTGTAAAAGGCTTACTGTAGTTCGGTGTAGCTAGAACTGGAGCTTGGCATAAAGCTTTCTTTAACTCATTGAAACTAAGTGTATGTTCAGATGTCCAAGGGAGGACAGTCGATACGGCTGCCTCCTGTGTCGTTAGCTGTATCAGTGGCTTGGCTAGAAATGCATACTGAGGAATCCATTGTCTGCAATAAGAAGTAAGGCCGATAAAAGCACGTACCTCCTTCTGGGTCTTGGGCTGAGTAAGACTCACTATTAACTGGATACGGTCAGGTGTCAACTGCCTACCCCTCTTGGACAGTAAGTGGCCTAAGTAGATCACTTGCTGGACACAGAATTGAAGCTTCGAAGGGGACACCTTGTGCCCCATCTCGGCAAGGAAATACAGGACTGTAAGTGATGCTCGCTCGCAAGCACGTTCAGAACGGGCTGTGATCAGTAGATCATCGACATACTGGAGCAGGGCAGTGTCAGTTGGCATGTGAATGTTGTCTAGTTGTCTCTTAAGTGCTTGACTGTAAATACTAGGACTTTCTGTGAAACCTTGAGGAGCGCGTGTGAACATATAGCTCCTTCCATTTAAACAAAATCCGAAAAGAAACTGGCTGTCTGGATGAATGGGGACACTGAAAAACGCGTTCTTGAGGTCTATGACTGTAAAAAATGAAGCTTCGGAATCAATGGCTGTCAATAGGGAAGAAATATCTGGGACAACTGGGTACTGAGGAATAATACATTTATTAAGTTCTCGAAGGTCAATCACTAATCGATATACTGGGGGTGCATTTGGATCAGTACGTTTCATGACTGGAATGATCGGAGAATTACATACATTGGAGTCAGTTTCTACAACTACTCCTTGAGCGATGAGCTCGTCAATAATTTTGGATAAGGCTGTTACAGCCTCAGGTGGCAATCTGTACTGTCTGATTCGTGGTAACACTACACCTGGCTTGAGAGTCACACGATGGGGTGTGATTTGCATATAACCTACATCAGTTGGACCTTGCGCCCATAGATGCTGCGGAACATTGGACAATCTCGGATCAAAATCTCGTAATATATAGTGACCCTTGAAGTCACGTAAAAACAGTCGTATTCCTTCTGGGGAGCAGCAAATAACTGCACCTAATTATTTCAGTGTTTTAATACCTAACAGATTTTCTGGACATGACTTCGTAAGTAATAGATCAGTAGTGCGGGACAATGGACCTACTTCTAGAGTAACTGGCTTAGATATTTCGTTTACAATAGGCTTTCCTGAAAATCCAAGGGAAACATTTCTAGAGCCTGAGAGCGGAGCCCCTGGAACTTCGGCGTGACTAATGGTGGTCCTACTTGCCCCTGTATCAATCAGAAACTTTCTGTCTTTCCCTAGTACTTGACTATGAACATAGGGACCTTCTTGATCTACAGGAATCTCGATGAGAGGCAAGCCTACCTCCCTCTCTAGGCTGTTTCATGAATATGGCTGATACTCTGGATACTCGGACTGTGCATACTGGTACATCTGCTGTGTAACATGCTGTGTTGCAGCTATAGGCTGCGGTGCTGGAACTGTCTGTTGTGCATTCTGTGACTGAGAAGTCTGTGAAACTTGTTCTTGTCTAGGCGGACGTGGTCTTTCTTTAGTCTTACCAGTAGCTATGTTGTGTTTCAGAACTGCACACTCGCTTATATAATGACCTGGCTGTTTACAATAATTGCAGGTCCCTTTAACGGGAACGGCAGGATGACTGGCTTGATTCGTACCCCTCTTCTGACTGTCTTGTGGAACAGATTGTGCAACTAGTACTTTCATTTTCGTGTCTTTCATACGTTTCCTTTCATGATCTTGCTCTTCTCTGATTCTATTCTGGTGATACTGAAGCATCTGTAACATTTGGGACGGGGTACTAGCTTGCCAGGTACTTTCGACTTTCAAAACTCGATTCTTAACTTGTGGACTTGAATTCTCGACTAATTTAGTAACAAAAAGATGAGGGTATGACTCGCTACTTGTCTTGAGGCCACTGTTTATGATAAAACATTTCTCAAATCTAGAATAAAAATCACTAGTGTCTTCGTCTTGTTTCTGTTTACATGCTGAGATTGCATCCCAGTCTTCCTTTTTAGTGGCTAATAATCTTGGCAAAACTTGTATCAACAGTTCTGGTAATTCTTTACATTTCTCTCCAAGACCGGTACCTGGTACTCGTATCTTATCTTCAGCTTCTAGAACTGCCCAATCGATCTTTTTCTCTCCCACCTCCCATTCTTTTTCCTTGGGTTTTTCATATACCCCTGCGGGCAACAGGACCTTTAGCATTTTAATTATATCTGGATACGTGTATTCTCCCATACGGAGCATGTCTTTTAATTCTCGGTGGAACCCTGCTGGATCTTTGTCATGACAGGGAATTAATTTCTTCATCTCTAAGAGTTCCATCTTTGTAATCGGGGTGTAAACAAACACTCGTTGCATTTCACCATCTGTTGTCCTGACTGGGTGTACTTCTCGTAACGGATTCTGTCTGTCTATGTAAAAGGGTTTACTTTCTGGAGGTGAGACATGAACAAAATGCGGGTTCAAAAACATACTATATTTGTGGCGCTGTTCTAGAATGACACTAATTAAATCGGTACCTAGACCTTTCCATCTATACTGGAGTAACTCGTTCAGGACATCGTGTAACGGACCTGGATCAGAGTGTTGACCCTCATACAGAGTAATGAGGTGCTGGATCATATACATACCCACCAGTCGTTGCTCGGCTGGGGGCAGTTTCAGAAACATTTGTGCCACTATTTCGTCTGGAAAAGTGGTAGAATCAGTAATCCATCGGACTGCTGATCGGGCTAGTTCTTGTTCATGCATAGTACTTAACTCACTATAACCGATTCGTGATTTCAGAATGTGATCGGTAGCTTGAAATACTTGTTCTAGAGAACCTTGTTCTGGTGCTGGGTGATGAAAAACTGTCTTGTGTTCTAGGCGTAAATGGTGATCGGAAAGTCTAGTTCTACCTACATACGCTATTCTGGCGGGATTCTCGTCCTCTACCTCTTCAGTAGAAGAGTCATTCTCCTTCTCGCTTACTTGTGCTTCTTTGCGTTTCTCGTGTAACCTTATTATTTCTTTACGAATTCTCTTGTACATACTCTCTATACTACTGATAGTTCTGTGTTTACCCTCGGCTATATTATCACTCCACCTTGTTAGGATTCTCATTTCGGCCGGATCTTTGGTCGGATAATCTTGTTCTCTTATTAAACAATTAATCAGAAACTTTAATAACATGAGCTGGATCTCAGCTTTCCTTTGAGACATGGCTTCACCAATACTTTCTGGATCATCCCCTGTACGGATGAAACGATATATTCTGTCTAGATCTTCTTTCATATTCGGTAGGGTATCCAAATACCCGGTCACCCGTCTTACACGGATGGAATATATAACTGTACTATCATCACCTGCAACTGGATCATAGCGGCATTCAGTAAGAGCTCGTCGGATATCTGCAACGGACTTGTATTTGGGCGTACGCTGTAACGCACATTCATGTAACTCGACTAACGTTACTCGTTGGTGTGGTGGCGGGGTACCAGGAGGACCTCCTCCTGCGGCCCCTAAACTGGTATCATCGACTGATACTCTTCGTGCTGGCAGAGTGGGAAATTGTAATGTAGGCTGGACCGGGGGTACCGTAGCAGGTACTCCGGTGTCTGGAGGAGCAGGAATGGCATGATTTACAGGGACTGGCGGAACAGGATTTGCATATTCTGGGACTGTGTCGTCCAAGTAGGACGAAATAAAAATATCAGCTGCGGTCGGTTTGTGACGTAGCTTGATCGGAACTAAGGGTGGCGGAAAATTACTGGATGCCTCCGGGGTTGCTTTTGGCAAGCCCTCGGCAAGAAGAGGGTACATACCCTTAATGAGGGCATGCCTCTGTCTGTCTGACTGTTCGGTTTTGACTCGTTCACCTATCTCGATTAATTCCCTTTCTTGGGCTCGTTCTAAGGATTCTCTACTTAATTCTGACTTTCTGATTTCTTTTTCGGTTCTCTTATGAGATTCTTTGCGCCATAACTCGATGGCATCTTTCTGTGACTGTCTGGCTTTCTTTTTCCATAATGCTTCTTCTACTCGCATGATGCACTCGGCATCCCACGTACCTGATACGGGCCATCTATACTTTTCCTCTAACTGTTTGGTATACTCTACCCATAAATCTAGATATAATATGGCACTTATGCCATGCTTTTGATACATAAAATGACCTGGACTGTCCCTAGGCGGGACAGGAACTGCTGCTTCTAGCAGACCTTTTCTGGTTTTTAACTGACGTAATTTCGAGAATAAAGGCATGACTGAACTGTAATCTAGACACAATACGTAATTATAATACACAATGAACACGATAATTACTCCACATTCATACCACGACATTACAATACATGAAAAACATTTAATATAACAGTTCGAACAGAATACTACCTGGAATACTGAAAACAGAATACATGAATTTTCTCGAGAAACAGAACTGACTAGAACAGAAACTAGATGCACTGCTAAAACAGTACGAAACTCACCGGTCTCATAAAGAGACACGTCAGGACCCGCATCCACCGAAGTGGACACTTCGTTTTGGGATCTGTGTACCACCAAACCCCACGGACCAGAGACAATAAGATTGACCCTGTCTAGATACTACCCCAGTAACGGTACTCACCGGGCAGCAAGAACGGAAGGCCTCGGACTGGACTGGACTGCTTCGACGCCGGACGGACGAACTTCGGACTTCTGTTACGGGTGGGCCTCCGGATACCTCGGACCTTGGACTCTCGGCTTGGGCTCTGGTCGGGACTCGCCGCGTTCCTCCACCGCCTCGTCTGGATGCTGGACCGCCACCTCCGTCTCCTCCGTGGGCCTGAGGGATACTTGGAGCAGAAATATCTGCACGTGGCCGGTATGGTTCCGTCACGGCTGCAGAGGGTCAGGGGGCCGGCGTGGCTTCACCGGCGCGTGGGGAAAGGGCAAGTCCCTATTCGGGCGCCATTATGTGGTAAATAAATAAATAATACCTCTATTTTTGAATGAATAACAGATAGCTCAATAAATAAGAGTCAAGTTTCGAGGTAGTAGGAGTTTGCAGGTTTAATACAGCATAAAGGACAGGAACAGGACAACCTGCACGGACAAGATCTGGGATGGCTAGCTAGCACAACTTTAATAACAGTGCACAAGTATATATACTAAAACAATTGCATTACAGTGAATTACAGTAGGCGGAGCAGTGGGTGTGGTCAATAGCAGTCGCGAAAGATAAGGGTGAAAGTGGGTGTAACAAGAGGCGTATACATGGACATGTGATGTAAACGTATGTCATAAATGGGGCGGAAACATGGAGGGGGCTACCTAAGGAGCCGGGACCTCTAACCTAATGGTGCGCGCAAACTGACAATGACTTGTTACTAGGAGAAGCTGGGGGCTATGAACTCTGTGCTAGGAGCAGAGACTGAAGTCTGGAGAGTCAGGGCGACATGTACCTAAACCCTATCTAGTATCTAATGTTTAGAGGACATGTTGATATAAACTAAGAGTCAGGAGGGGAGAGGCTAACAGACTCTAAGACTGCATGCATTATTCTACATGTAGTGCGTGATGAAGAATATTAAATGACCATTAATACAGTATTTCTCTTACATGGAGACGTAAAGGCTAGACAATGACGGAAACTATTGATGCGATTCAGTAGCTTAGGAATGTAGAGAAGGAGGGCTGGACTGATAACTAGAATCATAACATACTCTTGGCAGACTAACAGGCAGAGCCAGGCCGAGCCGGGCACTGCGAGGCAGGAAGTAAGTGAAGGGTCGAGGATACAGGTGGGGGCTGTATCGCTCCTCAGCGAGGGTTCAGGAGACAGAAGCTGAATCTGGTGTCCGGGCCCTTTTGAGGCCTAGAAACGGGGACTTTATAATGAAATAACGTGCACACTGAGAAACGTGGCAACGTAACTTTACATAGGCCTAATACTCGTAGCTTTCACGAGAACTGGAAACTGGCATATTAGAGATGGACACAACTGTAATTGCGTCTTTAATCAAACATGGGGGATACATATGCATATTAATCATGCACACATAACATAAGATGGGGAACACGTAGGGACACAGAACATGGCAAAATTTACTTTTCCACACCATGGCCATTCTCCTACTGCTTCAGGGGTCTTAAGGATATTTTTCTCAGTGTCAGATATTTTATCACAACATTTGCAGAATGTTGTTTTTTAATTGGTAAAGTGATGTTGCTAGCCCTGGATGCATTGGCGCTCTAGCAGGCACCTGAGAACATCTTTTGGTGTCAATCAGAAGAGATACAGCCTGCTGACATTCTTTCCAAAATGATATTACATCAACTTTTTGAAGCACAGACTAGATATTACAGTACATTTTTCGGCTCAAAATGTACATGTGCCTTTTCCAAGCACGTGGCCATAAATAATGCTCTATACCACCAGTTGTAGGTGACTACTCATATTTCACCCTTGGTTGCCTCCCTCCACTCCTGAGATGACAAGTTTACTAGTAGCCGGTTCAAAATTTACGATCCGCTGAGTGACTCCACTTGGCATGATATCCACAGGGTAATTGCCTTTTTTCTTATAACAGGCAATAAATTACATCAGCATGCAGGCGAGGCACGTACTCAGTCCGCTTTTTTTTAACACTGACAAACACAGAAACAGTGAACGGATACTTTTTAACCATTTGACTCCCTGCCAAAATTGTTTGCATGCATATTCATTTTGTTTGATACTTTAACATTGGAAATGCAAGGCCAAAAACAGTGAGCATTTCCCAGAGGAATCTCTCTGATAGCTATGTAGTATGACTTTGCACCATAGCACTAAAACACTAATGGATCTTAGCAATAGCATAAAGCCTTTATTTTAAATTGCAGTCACTTCTAGTGCAGGAGTGCAGGTATCATTTGTTCTGATGTAGGAAGTGCAGGGATACTCAGTGCATCTTCCATAGATACCGTCTGCATTCTATCTGTGGCAAGGCCTTGTTTTTAAATTGCTCCTTCAAGTAGACATATAGAATTCGGTCAACTATAAACTTGACCCGATTGTTTGTTGAGGCCACAACGGGGCCCAAAAAAAAAAATTGGTGTTCAACACCTGGCGCATGGATCTCCCACAGCCAGTACCAATGAAAATCATGACCACTACTCTTTCAAATGATAACCCTGGGCTGTACATGCTTGCAGACTGGACATGCCTCATTCCAAATTGTGACCTAGAGGTGTGCTTATGAGCTTATTTTGTATGTATATTTTGATATGATACAAGAGTGTTTCTTGCAATGATGGCAGAGTGGTCATGCAGTGATGTGATTTTTATGACTGATATGAGGGACATGGAAGATGGCTTGCAGCCGGGTTCAGATCTCACGTTAGGGCTATGGGAATTCCAGAATCTAGGTCCTTGTACACATATGTACATATGGTGGTTCATTGAATGAGTGGGCATAAAGCAGAGAAGCCTTAAGTTGGGACCCACCACAAGACACCCTTTCTATTACTCTCCAGGAATCTCTTTAAAATCATCTGTGGAATTTTTCTTCCATGCCCAAATACCAAGGTGAAATGTGTTTTGAAAAACACAGAAAACAGTCAAAATTTTAGCTAACTATGTCAGTGGCATTTATCATGTTTGGACTAATCCATAAGGTAACGGCGTTTCGAAATACACAATTCCTCAGAGTATTGGAAGCCAGGTTTTTGTGGTGTAGGGAAAACATCCGTTTCGTTATCTTTTTCTTATCATGGGCTAATTGCACCTTCACCACATGTTAGTTTTGGTTTAGTACTGCACTCATACAGTATTTAAAATGATTTATATCAGAACAGTGACTAAGTACTGCAGTGCTTAATAGCTCTACTATACAGCAATCACTCTAAATAGAATTAAATTGTGGTTCAGCATCCATTCGTAAAATCTATTTTGCACACAACTTCCACAAATTCCAAAACAATCCAAAACAGATTATATACTGTAAACCACATGCCTGACGTGTTGAGTACCTGGACATAACTCAAAGCAAAAGTTATGGGGTTTTGTGGTGTTAATGCCGGTGTTATAATAACATCTTTTGTTGTCTGAGTGGTGAAGTGTGCAGACGGTGTAATTCCAAAACGTTCACAAGGTATTATTATTTTACATGAAAGTGAACTAGCTCTGTTCATGAACACTTGTACCTTATGCTTGCTTGTACTAGTGCACTGCAGGTGAAGACCTGGAAAGGAATTTGAAATATCACTAAAATGGTCATATTTTAGCTCAAGTTCCATTGGTGTTTTGCACCGACCCAGGTGTTATGGTATTGTTTTAGAAAGACAGAATAAATTCATGCCTATGACCCTGGCTGCCTATATTTTAGACAGGATGTGCTAAAGAAACGAGAAATAAATTACAAGCATTTCAGGGCTTAAAGGAAACGTGTGTTGAAACTTGAACTTAAGGGACAGAAGAATTTGAAACATTTGAAGGGCAATATTTAAGTAGGAAGTTCGAAAAGAGTAGAGATGTCAGACAATCTGTAATACTGTCTTACATTATATGTTTTTGAATGTCGAAGTTAATTCACTTTTAAGGCAAAAATTGAAGAACTCTACACGGGCTGCTTTTAATTCTACAGTTAAGGGAACTAGACAGCAATGTATACCACCTGGTTAAAAATTGCTTCGAGACCTATGTAACCTGCGTGATAGAGAAATATTAATATCATGTCTTGGTGTCACCATATGTGGCCGGTCATTAGTCGTCAGTCATAGTTCCTCCTCAATATAACCAGAACCAGAGGGAATACTATCAGTAAGTTCCTCAACATTGTTAGAAAACATTTGCACAGAGTGTATCCACAGGTGTCAAGAGTGTTTGCAAAGTGCCGAGCTAATTTAATCACAGATTATTTTGAACAAGTTCTAGTAAAAATTCACAGTGTCCACTGATTTGCATGTCCATAAATTTAAGACTGAATATCACTTTCTGTCTTTGCTTATATCAGATGGTCCTTCTTCTATGGTTGTATGTTTTTTAAACCTGGTTTTCCCTTCCAATGGTCCATGAGTCTAGGCCTAGCAGTAAACCATTATCCTTTGTCAGGTTTTGAACCAGCAACAACATATTATTTCTGTAAACTTCTCTAACTGATTCTCCAGGTCGCTCTTTCACAACACTGCTTGCGTGATGTAGCAAACTTGTTTGGCCTACTTCTGTCAAACGGAGACCTCCATACTCTCACCTGTCATCCTCAGTCTATACATGGAGCTGCTGGGTGCTCTACCCACAGATGAAAGCATCAAGGTTTACCAAGATGCTGATGGTGTACGACTCTACACGATAGTATCCTCTGCTTAAGACATCCAACACCTCCAGCATGCCTGAACATCAAGTCCTAGGGGTCCAGCACCTACCTGAAGCTCAATCCAACAAAGACAGAATAACCAAGAACAGCAAACATGAAACAGTTAAAACCTGTTTTTATGACATGAACTTTGATGGCTTTGAACCCCTACTTTCACCATATGACAAGTGACTTAGATCACCCTGAATACCAACCTCACCATCAAGGAATACATTGCTAAAAAACAAAGACGGCAACTTTTGAACTCCTATTCAAGTCCTTGTACACTTGCATCTGGATGATGGTAACGATCTGCTCCATGAACTCCACACTGGCACCCCTTAAGGGCATCATACACACGATATCATTTATATTCCAGGCCCTGAAGAAATATGATTCCATCACCACAATCCTATGGAACTTTATTGCTGGCCACACCATGTTTAAAACCAGTTGCATTGTTTACAAAGGCATCACAAACAGTACATTACTATTTCTGATGGTTTTGGGCACACCCACATCCAGGACATCCTAAAACTTTAGACTAGGAAGTGTGAAAGATAAAAAAACAAGGCAGCAGGCCTTTTTCCATTTAAACAGTCAGGATGTAGAACAATTCATCAGAAATGCCACAATGCTGCTCCTGTTTTGGAAAGAGTTGAAGATACCTGTAGACCTCTCCATTTCAACCACACATTGGTTGGGATAGCATTGCCACTTATGACAGACCTCCTTAGGGTACTTTCTGATCTCCATAAGGTGTTAGTACTTCTTCCGTGAAAGGTGATTACTAGAAGTGTCATAAAATCATTCGCGATTTTATAAGTTTAGAATCTGTATGCTGGGATAACAGCTTTTAAAATATTAATGTTGTTTTACCCATTTAATATTCAAGACTATATAAATAGAGAAGCATTTCTGAAAAACGTTTTAATCATTGAGATGAATAAATCTACTTTCCCCTCACTAAATTCTCATAAGCATATGTCAAGACATATGCTAGCAAGGGTGACAAGGGCCATATTGCAAGCTGAGTAAATAGCCCCCACTCCCATTTGGGTAGTTAGAGGGCCTCCTCACAACCTGGGCCCCAGCATCTTTGCTCCTGCTGCACTAATTATACCTATGCTCCTCATCTTCAGAAGGCTTCCTTTTCCATGTTATAGTTTAAAGTTATCTATCAGTGTTTACCAGGAAAGGGGCAATGCGGGTTGTCATAGATTACTCTCCAGCACAGGTGAGATTAGGAAAAATGCATGTGTGACCTACCCTAGCCTAGGTGCCTGAGCGCAGTTGATCTGTAGATGTTTCCACCCAAGACGGGTGGCTTACAGACTTTTTTTTAGTTCAAAAAAAGTTATTAGAATTTGAGGTAGTAAATAAATAGTTAAACATAATAAAAAGTGATACAGGTGATGAGTATCAATAAAGAATAATATATCATGGAGGCTAAGTTACAAATAATTAATTGGGTAAATTGCATATAAGTATTGTAGAAACCAAAGAACTTCTGTGTAGCATCTCCTTAATCAAGAGATTTGTTTTATTTCTGTGGCCAGAGAAAAATGTGGTTAATACTTACAGGGCTCCTGACCAGTCTCTTGTAACTGCTTCTGGGAGCACAAATAGGCTGGTGCTGTTGGAATTGTTGTCCGTAGATTTCTTAATGAACATTCTTTAGTAGATCACCTGTTAGAACATTGGAAAGTTGAAAGCTCCATTGAAGACAATGGAGTGGCTCCAAGCAAAAGTATTTGGACTGAACGATCCGAAGGTGGACTAAGTCTTATTTCAATATGGTGAATATTTGAATAGGCTATCCAGCACTTCACAACACCTACAACAACTACCAGTACTACCTGCCGTTTGACAATTTATGTTTTATGATTTCCATGTTGATACTCAGATAACTCTACCTGGGGCCGTATGTGGTAATTGCGCATTTTAATTGTTTGTGCCGAGCGCACCTTTATAAAGGTACGCCGGGCGCATACACTGAAAATGCGCCCCATTACCATAAATACGCCATCACCAGGGCAGCCAAACTCAAGGCTGCCCTAGGGGAAGTGCATTCCTGTAAAACACGGAGTGGCTGCTTTACAGCTGCTCTGTGTTTTCACAGTGCAGGGGGCAACCCAGCTGCACTTTTGAAGAGGATTAGAGATCCGCTTGCAGATGGGTGCAGTCAGTGATTGTACCGCCTTTGCAAGGGGATGTCTGGGGGGTACATGGGACCCCCTTTTCCCCCTCCAGAGAGCGGCCATCAGGGGGCACACTGACAGTACGCCACCTTTTAGATGGCGCACTCTCAGTGTGCCTCCTGAGGGCTTCTTTGCCTCTGCGCCCATGTCAGCTCAGAGGCAAAGGAATTTCATCATTTGCATGGGGCATGCCCCCATGTAAATGAAGGAATGCCCCCTTGAAGATAATACAGGCACTTTATGAGCGCCAGCACTATTGCTATTGCAGAAGGGGCCACTTCTGTAATACCAAAGTGCCACGGGGCGCGCAAAGCAGGCACAAACGCCTTGCTAGGGCTCAAGCTAAGAGGTACATATTCTTCTGTTGCATCATTTTCAATTTACACAGTTTCAAGGAAAGACACCATGTCTGCATGCAGGGTGGATGGATCAAAACAAGGAATACATGAAAGCAACATGTGTAAAATGAAAAACACCCAAATACACCATCCTCTCAAAACCACATTAGGCCCATTTATAGACATAGTACCGGAAGATAGAGGAGAATATAAAGCATTTATGTCAATTCAGTAGAAGTTCTGTAGCAATTAAGGGGTGTGGACAAACTCATAAGAAGAAAAGCAGGAAGTTGGTGTATGCTGAAGATCTGTGTATATAACTGTGTGTCGGGAGAGAGGAGCAACCTATGCATTTACTGGATGATTGACATTCAGAATTTGAAGGCATAGTCAGTTACAGCATAACCTACTTTCCAAATTACTTGGAATGTAGACGTGGCCCAATCATGCAATTACAAAGAGCAAGCAGGCTGGACTCTAAAACACTCACCTCCGGCTATATTCCAAATCTAGAACAATATGTTCCTACTTTCTGAACCACACTCACTCAGTAAGTGGCATACCACAAAGTGATTGGGTCCCCTAGAGAATATGAAGTCTTCAATCTCTCACAGATTTTCATTGGGTTTGGACTGAATAGGAACCTCCGATGGACTAGGGCCCTCCACGAGGCCGCAGGGCTACACGAGCCTGCATTACGCCAATGCATGTAATAAAATCCCTAAAGACTGAGGAGAAAATGACATCGGTGGATCACAGATTGTTTAATCATTTATGTAGGGCTGGGCAAAAATGTCAATTACACCAACACAATTCATGTAATTTTTGGCATTTCGCGTCACACTTTTTAAATGAAAATAAGTCAAGATATGCAATTAGTCCATGTGCTATAGTTGGAGTTTGTTCAGTAAAAATCCCATTGTCGGAGCACCAGAACAAAGCAAATGGACAGAAGTTGAGTAGCTCTTTTTTTGTGGCACCTAACATATTTGCACTTTTTCAGTGGAAAGTTCATCCTCGTGTTTAAAATTGACCTGAGGATGCCTTTCACGCTAAAATATAATGCAAAACACCACATTGGCATTTTGTGTAATTTCTCCAAAATTTCTCCTAATTACACAAAGGAAATTCCGAGATGTTCACACACCCCTAAAATTATGCAGCATCGGCAGGAGGAAGGTAGCTCTTTATGTGAGACTCACCGTGAAGAGTCTTGACATTTGATATGGTCGTTTATAACTTTAGCTTCTGAGAGACAAAGATGTAGGTACATATCAAAACTGTGAGGCAGGAACACATAGCATTACGAAGCCACCGAAAGGACAAGCACTCCTCCTTGGTTTTACTCATATAACAGCCACCATCAGAAATATAAATGCTACTCTCATTTATGAAATCGGTGCATTACATTCATAGTTATTTGCTCAGCAAAATGTTCAGATTATATTTATATATTTGGCACATACAGTTTTCTTTATCTGGGCTCGATGGAGCAAAGGTTATCTTACTCTACACCACTTCCCCTCTGGAATTCCTTCCCATTACTAGCTCAAGGGTAACAAGTCATTGTGTATACACAGTCCAAGGTTGAACCAAGATAATTGGTATATGAAACCTGTCTGCAAAGGTGTGGGTCCCATAATCAATCATACATAGAATGCATATCATCATGATAGTTTTAATGTATGGGAGAAAAAACACTTCTTTAGCACAAAAAGATTCAATTTCATCTTTGAAAGAAATTATTAAGTCACCCGGACTCTAGAGAGTCACACGAAAAACAAAGAATCAATTCCATTAAAACAATATTAACTGAGGGAACGTGTATACACAAAGTAAAGAGAGCGAGGGTGTCCATTATACCAAGTATAACTAATTTAACATATTAGATTAAATAAAATCAGACATTAAAAGTAAGACCGTTGAAGGACCCAGCCTAAAGTCATCATTGGCAATATAAGACATACACATATAGTAGTAATGATGTGTACTTCTTTGAAACAACCAGAAAGGTGGTGCTTAATGAATCAGCGATATACAGATATTTGATGGATAATACGTCTAGAGAAGGTTTTCAGAAGTTTCATGTCAGTGGTATCACTGATGTCATTGGGTGTGTGAAAAATCAGTATGGGGCCACATCTCACGTTCTAGGGCGGATTATCTATTTGTGAGTTCCTAAATGACTGATAACATAATAATTACAGATATAGGTGATATTTTAATCTCTGACAATCCACCATTTTAGTGGTGTTAGATTATGCAGTGGTTAATCACAAATCTCTGTTTATCGAACAGCCAAAACTGTTGTATTGGCAAAGTGTTTAAAACCGCCCTACAGATATTTCTGTGTTAATTATTTGTGAAACATGAAAAGCGTCTGTAAAGGTGGGGAGTGAGTGAGATAATTTAGATAGCATGTGACTATGGAGCTGACTTCATTGCAGTATGTAGGCCATTGGGCAGAGATGGAGCACAACTTTCCTTTGAAAATGTATTCTGGCAATTTGAGGTGGTGGCTTCCTTTTGCAGAAACCATGAAATCAAATTCCTTTAATGAGGACCGATACCATAAGCCTTCTACTTTAATAGCAGAAGAGAATCTATTGGAAAGGACTTTGAGTATAATTTTACTAGAGAATGTAAGACTCCTGAAGGGGACTTTAACATATTTTTATTGTTTGCGTTACATGGGTTCTCCGCTGTGTATGCTCTTAAGAATGAAGCACAGCACCTTAATTCTAATATGGAAATTGTGAGTAGTCATTTAAGGGTTGACTATGTAGGTGAGGTGGTGAGGTGTGATTAAATTTCAATATGCAGTAAGCACATTGAGTGGCTACTTGTGGATCGTTTGCCGCAGGAAGGCTAGCATAATGTGAGTTTGCATGTTCTAATCTAGTGTTCATTATGGCTCCAGTGAAGATTACTTATCTTGTCCTATGGAAAAATAGAATTATATGTGCAAGGAGATGCATAATGTGGAAGGAGGTTTAGCAGCAGGGTTAATTTGGTGCTTGAGAATTATCAGGTTGTGCCTTGGTATATGTCCACATTCCTAGTGGAATCTTTGGCTAGGGTACAGCTGGCTACAAAGTGGGCTAGACAACAATAAAGAGAGAGATCTTTGGGTAGGGTCGACCATTCTCATAAACTCAATTTCCTATAGATTCAGTTGCAGCCAGGCTATTGGCCATGCACACTAGGTAGCCAAAAGCTACCTTAAGGATTACAAAATGTATTGCTAAAATCGAGATAGGCCTACAGAGACACATGGGCCTGGGAACCAAACTTTCGGATGAGTATTTCTTGGTGACTTGTGAATCAAATGTCTTGATGAATATGTATAATAGACAGCAGAAAGTTAGGATACTATAATGTGCAACTTTCAGTGTACTTGCATACAATCCATTGGTGTGCAAAAGTGTCATAGATCGAGGCGAGAATGAAGCTCAATGGAGTTCAGTGGCCGACTAAAAAAATATGTTTCAGGTGGCACAGCTAATAATAAAAGCCTATCAGTTGAGCTCTAATTATGGCTTAGACAAAGGAATACAACAGAACGCCAAAGTAGTGGAGTGTATGATCATGTTGCTGATTATGACCAGTCCACACAAAAGAATAAGTGAGGGTACGGACTCACCTACCCCAAACCCCCTGTCAATACTTAGTACACCAGAAGGAGTAGGGAATAATAAAAATGTTTATATTTCATGTTGGCACGTGATGTGTGTGCTACTACTGACCTCACACACACAAATGTGTGATATGCTTCATCATAGGGCTGCTTACAATACACCGCGGCATAGCCACGCACGTGGTGGCGCAATAGGGTGCGAGTCATTAATAGTGATTTTTAGAGAATCGCTATTAAGGGTTCGCAAAATGCTATGTAGATAGGAATCGCAATAATATTTGCCAATCCGAAGTATTCCTTAATTGCGAATCGCAAATTCCAATCCGCAATTGAGGAAAACATTCCCATTCATTCCTAGGGGCCTAGAGGCCCATAGGAATGAATGGGAAGACATTCACAATTTCAAGGGTGCAAGGCTGTCATAAGGACACCCTGTAGCACCCCTGAAATATGTATGTGTGCAAGTATGGCGCACACACATGCCCTAAAGGATGTATGTGCGTCACATGGCACTTTGAAAAATGGCAAAAAGGGAATTTTTCAAAGAAATCGCAAATTATCCCCAACTTCAAGTTGGTGGTAATTTGCTTTTTACATCGCATTTAAGGAATCGCAATTTGCGATTCCCTATTTTGCGAGGGACCTTTATGATGATACATCCCAAAAGGCTTTTTCCCATTTACAAACGGGCCGATTCTGAGAATCTTCCCGTTTCTGAATGGGAAAAGGGCTTAATACATCTGGCCCTCTGTGCATAGTGATTTGTCTACACATAAATGCACTCCAGAGTATCATCCATTCCCCATGGTAGATCAATAGTGCCTCACTCTCCTAGTTTCACATGTGTATGTGAAAACTTGAGGTACAATTACCTAAACAGGTATATAATCTTATCTACAATTAAAATATCAGTGTTTGCATACATCCTGCTATAGTTCAAACAGTCACATCCACTGCCCAATAGGGGTCCAGTGCATGTCTACTCACCTAGTTTAACCCTATTTTGAGTTAGAACTGGAGAGACCCCCTCTAGTCACACTCTTAATTGCAGGAAAGAGAAATCACAGGGAGAGAGGTTGTCATGTTAGTAATCACAAAATGGCAAGATACAGTACAGGAAAATAGTAAGAAGAGGCCGTAAATATTGACCATCAGTCTCCTCATAATGCACCCAAAGTATATGTAAGAATATCTTTCGAGGCGTAAAGAACTATTCTAGTAGTGGTAGTGACTCATCGTAGTCATAACAGTGACTGCTATCGGGGGCATTAGGTCCTGGTCTGCCGTGCAGCATGCTAATCTGTGATCGACCAAGGGCGACGGCACCAAGTCAAAGGTAGGACGGTGAGCAGTGATCACCCTGAGACATGAAGCCGATCGCAGTGGTCAGCCGAAGTGGGCCATGCATGATTAGACAGACCGGCATGGTCAGAGAAAATTCCAATCGCATTGCCCCCACAGTAGCTCTAAAGTAAGGCAAAAAATATATGGCGGCAAAAGGAACGAAACTGTTTGTGCCCCCATAACTACCCCCCACTCCTTACTACTCCAAGGGTGGTGCTCCTCCAAAGCTGCTCGCCTTCATCCGCCATGTAGAATTGTGGTGGTGAAGGAGAGCACCAGACGTTTTATCCAGATTCACATTGTTCCGGTCACGTGTAACGTGAGGGACGCGTGATGACTTGAGCTGGTGTCCCCAACTTTAAAATGTCCCTTCTTTGAGGGACTCTCTCCTCAAATTGGATCCATATAATTTGTCTATCCTGTTGCAAAATACCCTCTTTGTGAACAATAATTCTCCTTTAAACGAAGTGCGAACTTGAAAGATATGTTAGTACATACCAGAGGTTTCTCACCATCTAGGAGACTGTTGGCATCAGGTCAGCTACCTCCAGTACAAGGCCATTCCAGGTGTGGCTCCTGCAACGTATGCCACCTCACAACAACCTCACAACAACACTAAATCCATTGATGTGGGACTTACCTAACCTTGGGAACAGAGGTCCCAGACAAATTATGGCTCAGACAAAGGAATGCAAGAGAACGCCAAGGTAGTAGAGTGTATGATTATGTTGCTGATTATGACCACACATCCTCAGGAACCTTTATTAACTCCCACTACCCACGTTAAACCAAAATAGATGCTCATCTTTCATAAAAACCATACACTCCCTTAAATCTGAATACATAGCTAACAAACTCTCCTTCAAATGACGCTGAATGTTCTAAAACCTAGAAAAGGAAATAACAGCCAAGACTGACCCAGCACACAACTTTATCATGGTATTGACCCCTAAAATTATCCATAACCTTCCCTCCACCTCAAGGAATCAGCAATGTAACTACGGAATTATAACAAGAAAATCTCCTCAAATTCTGTAAAATGTATACATTGTTGTAATAATTGTATTTAATGGCACACGCCTGTTATCCTTAAACTCTTGATGCAACTGGATGCCCTCTACTTTTTTTAAATGTCATGAGGTAGGTATGTATGCAGCAAAGCATAATCTGCTGTTCCCTTGACCCAGGTTTTCTCAAAATAAATACACCAAATAAATATAGTCTTTCCTGTTTTTCCAGCTGCAGTGACAGTCATTAATATTGAAAGCCTTATCTGAGAAAGGAGTTGAACTAGTGTTCCAACCCTCTTGGGTGGGTATTCAAGCTTTCTTTATGGATATTTAACTTTGGGCAGACAGTCAATACCAAAAATCAAATCTACAGAACCGTAAATTAGGTATAAATGTAATGATATTTGTAATACAATTTCATAAAATTACATTGACGCAAAAAAAACAGAGCAAACACATTTTGCACAGTTATAGTGGTTGCATTGTAGGCAAAGTAGCAAATAGGCGTTTTACCAGTCCAATTGGAATTAAGATTCGTGCTGTAGAGTAAAAAAGGCAACATATTACTAAACCATTGCCAGAAAATATTTGGCACGTGTAGGACAAGTTGTATTAAACTAAATATTGCTCATTAAAATAATATTTGTTAAAAAAAGAAACTATGATGTTCTGTGTTTTCTACTTCTTTTATCAAAAATTGAACACACTGATTTTGTGTCAAACTCAGTCCAATCTTTCACATTTCCATGAAATTATCTCACGTCATTGTGTACTCTGTTGCAGAACTAAACGTAGGTGAACATCCTGTTAGTTGCATTACCAATCACAATAATCAACCATAAGGGAACACAAGGTTGTTTTTATGAAACCACTGCAAAAAAACATAACATAATACTATTCTTAACTTAAATAAGCCCCAATTTCATCAAGATTGACATGATCTTCTCAACCTTGAAAAGTGAACTCAAGGCCATAATATTTTCTTTTATCCCCACTCCCAATCACCTAAATTTCCTTCACCTCACTGTAAGTATATCAAACAAAAGCAACGTGTGGAACCCTGTAACCTTTTGTAAATTCTGTAGTACCTGTAAGTTCTCTGGGGCAATTGTGATAACATTTACATCTCTGTAATATGATGCCCAGTAACTCCTGCAGCACCACACAGATTTTTGCAAATGTCTATTCCTGTCTCTGGAAATTGCATGCAGTGCATATACTGATTTCCTTATAAGGTGGTTGGCTGCCTCACGTGGAAAATACTGTACTATACAAATGTGTGTTAATAAGTGGTTTCAATCTAAACTAATATGTATGCAATATGTTGTGGATATCTGGAATGCAGTGTATGTGAATACAATTGAGGGTTAACAAACAGGCCATGGAATCACAATGTAATTGTAAAGCACTAAAGCATTTCTCAGCTGCTTGTAGAGAAGAATAGTAAGGTCAAACAGAAGTAATGATTCTATGAAATATCATATAAGTAGGTTCACATTTGGAATACTTAATAAATGCACACACACATATGGTTATTTAAAAATATATATAAATAATTGTAAAAGTGATCTACCACAATAAAAGAATGACTTATTGTGGTGACTAGAATGGAGGCAATGCTGTAAGGCTAGAAACACTATTTGGGCTAGATATTACAAACAATTGTCTAATGAACAGAGCAGTTAACTAGTGGAATATTCACTAGTTTGACCAAAGTTGCCTGCACGCGGTATGAGGCAATACATAGTTACCTTCATAAATGATGCATATGTTATTATAGTAAGTTCCTTCACCTGTAACAGAGACTTGATGCTGTGATGCATTGGCTTTTTCCAACAATTGTTTTCTTTTCTATAGCCCAACATAAACATCAGTTTTCCTTATCACTGACTTCCTGCATATTTCAGTGGGAAACACAATAAGGCAGCTTTTAGGCCCCTATGTTTAGAGTACACTTTCTCTCAATCTTCAAAACAATCTCAACACAAATTTCCGCAATCTCGTTTGAGCTTCCATTTTCTCTGATGACTTGTAATGGATGGATTCACTGTAGGTAAATAGATGTAATCACAGCACTCAGTGTCTATCTATTGGCCTGTGCTCCATTAAATAGAAGCATTATTCTTCATTAAAGTTTATATAAGAAATGTTCAACAAAGAGGTATATTGTCATAAAATATATTACATGTTAAGAGTTTATTATAATTTATCAGAAGGGCAGGTTCACAACTGGCTGCTGAATGATGGTGCAATTGGAATGTAGAAATGATCACCTACTAAACCTGTTCTGGCACAAAGATGCAATGCTATTAGCGTGTAGCACTTCGTTGAGACATGCTATCAGTAGGGTTTATACTTCTATTTCAAGATTTTGGAATAAATATATATAAGCTGGAATTGTAAGATAGGGAGAGTGTAGTATGCTGTTTAATTGAAATGTAGGTATGAGAATACAAAAAATTAAAAACCAAAGTATTAAACGGTTTTTTGAGAAGTGCCATTGATGAGAAATCCCAATTATGAGAAAAACAAAGGAAACGTGATGAGTTGTAAGATAATAAAAGGTGAAAGGTTGTGGTATGGTTTTTAAAATGGCAACCATAACCCTAAAAACAAGGAACACAGAAGGCAGACTCATTCAAAATGAAAACGAAAAACGCCTAGGAAACAGAGCAGGGATTTGGAAAGAGTACACCTGGTAAAGAGGCAGGGAGGAGGAAGCCTTGACCCAGTTAATCTGAAAATCAAAGATAGGAGAATAAAGATTTGGCGAGGGAGACAAAAGAGGGATGCAAATAAACATGATGGATTGGCAGGCATAGTGAAAGGGATTTAGAGGATCCATCCTCCAAAAAGTGAAAGTGAAAAGAAAGAGGAGAGGAGTTGGAAGGAGGGGGGTGGGGGCGTGAAAAATATTTGGATTTCTTTATCAGAAATTGAGACTGTCTCCTATTTTGAAATTTTCAATCAAACAGCTCTGGTAAAATGAGTTCTCACAACTGGTATGTTACACATCCATATTTCTGAAGTATCACATGGAGCTAAGGTAGAGCTCTAGTTTTTTTGGTTATTTCTAATGTCTTCGGCACGACAAAGGCTAGGATAAATATTGTCCAAGCAGATGCAGTACCAAATAGATACAATGAGCCTTATGCAAAGATATATCTGAAACATGCAGGTCAGAGATTTTGGCAGAACCAACTCTGTTCTACATTTGACTGAGGTCAGTGTAGTGAGAACCGATTTAGATGTTACCAATGTATGCCATTTATAGTGTTACAAAATAGCTAAATCTTTGCAAGCAAGCACTACATAAAATCATGTAAATTTTATTATTAATTCTATGTGACATTTGTGTACTTCATGCAAGGGTTTAATTCAAAATAGTTCTACTTTTGAACGGGAACCATGAAAGGCTCAGACACTCCTAGTCACAATTGAACATATATTTGAAGCCCATTTCTGACTTTATTTTAGAGTATATTTCAGGAGCACTACGTGGAAATTGCTACTGCTGCAGCTTTCCATGAGTAGTTTTATGTGCTGCAGACATCGGTATCTGTGCCAAAGCTCATGTCAATACAACTTCCAACATAGACCATACAGATGATGGCTTTGGGTTGTCACACGTTCACAATTGCTTTGTTTGGGTAAACCTTCTTCAGACATTGGCTCGATGGGGAATGCAGCACATTTTACTATGAGCCCAATGCATATCTCAGATGTTTACTTTTGTCCGTGTTTACATAAACGATTGTTTTAAAAAGTAGTCCCTCTCGAACATCCCACCTATTGTAGCATCTCTTTCTCCCCGTGAAGCAGCTGTAGGGAGTTACTCAGAGGTTATGTGCTGCCTCTGACATTTACTTCTCTCAGGACTAACCCTCTAACCCTCTGCCAAGCTTCTCCTGTGAACAGCCCATGTGGCAAACCACATTAGATGTGGAGAGGAACCCCCTTCACCTAAAATGGCCGACCACCACTTCAATGGGATGTATGACGGTACAACGCGTACCGTTACAACGCGTACTGTTACGACGCAGGTTTTACAACGCAAGTCGTAACAACGACTTGCGTTGGGGGGGTGCTGGACAGTGAATAGTTTAATTTACTATTCCAACTCCAGTCCCCGTGGATAGTAGGGAAGGTGTTGGATAGTAAATGAAACTATTCCCTATCCTAGAGCGCCCTCCAGCGAAAGTCGTTGTAACGACTTTCGTTATAAATCCTGCATTGTAACGGTACCGCGTTGTAACGGTTCCGTTATAAAGGATGTTCCCCCTTCAATGTCATAGCGAAATGGGAATCTTTGAAGAGGTAATTCTCCGTCTTTGTTTGGTCATACTGGTCGCAGACATCTCTCATGCCAGGGACGACAGTGCTGTTGCAGGAGCTGGCACGTCCGGTGAGGCTGCTCAAAGATATGCTGCTGCTGCTGCCGTCTGCTCAGAGGTTGGAAGGAACCCTAAACCTGCAGCTTAGCACGTCTACGGCAATTTTAAGGGTGGCATGCAAGCCGCACTTTGGATGGTGCTGTTATCATTCAGAACATACGTCAGCTGGACAGGTAGCCGACAGTGTCCTGGGTTTTGATTGGTCTTAGCAAGGGAGTAGCAATTTCCTGAAGAGATGTACTACAGCACTTAGTTCAGTGCTCATCACAAAGTGAGCCCCTGTGAACTTGAAAAACAGATTCAGTAGAATAAAAGGTGCAAAATTGCTGTGATAGTTATGCAATGGTAAACTTTGCATAACTGATATAATTCAATATTTATAGCACTAGTCAAAAGTACACTTACTCTTCAGAGTCAGCTACAATCACTCCTTTACTTCCAGGGTCTTCTTTATCCTTTGCTAAGAACAGTCATGCAATATCAAGAGGGTATTTACAGTTTTCTGGATGTAAGCATCTGCCAAAAAGTGGCGGATGTCCCTCATCGGCCCCATTTAAAGTGAACACATGAGTTCAGCACCCACCAAACTCTCGTCCCAGAAATCTTTAGCGAAGGAGGACAGCTATTCTTATTTTCTGTTTCAAAGCTCATACTGTTCTTGTCATTTTAGCTCCCCTGTCTCATAATTAATTGAATCCTTGGAGGACAGGCAGTTTGACTGAGAAACTTCCACACTGAGTAGAAGACGACAATCAGGATTAGAAGCGTGTAGAGCAGGTTGAAAGAAATGTTCAGAGATCCTGCAAAGACAATCATACCTGCACAAAAAAACAGACCCCTAACATCATCCATGCACAGAGAGCAAGAACAGAGACCCTGAGTCAGCAATCACCCAAGAACATATCCATCCACCCACACCCAGTCATTCACCCATAATCCCACACCCATCATTCATGCAACCACTCACTCTTCCATACAGCTATCCAATTACACCCATCTATTTATCCAGCTACCCACCCACCGTTGCTTGTAATCACAGCCATCCAAACATTTATTCATCCTTGTATACAAACTTGCAGACAGCGATCCATCTGTGCACTCAACCAACATCCACCTATGTCTGCATGTGTGCGGTCTGTGTATGTGTCTGCATCTGTGTGTTAACTGTGCTCCTGGATATTTTTTGAGAGATAAAATGTGTTTTTTGTTTTGCATTCATGCCACACAAAAACACATGGCCACTACCTCAAACAAATTCACACGCAGCTAAAAGAAGACAGGCCTATTGGATTTAAGGTGCTTGTTTGCACAATTGTGTTACTCCGTGGTGCATTTTTAGTTCCATAGAAAAAACCTTTAACACACCCCCAACAACTTAGAGCTGCTTCATCCCATTCCCACCTTGGAGTGGCCTTTACAGAATTGAATCTTTAACTGCATCTACGGTAGAAATATGCCTCCCAAAGATTTGTGAATTCCCACAAAGCTGCATTTACTTAAACAGGCATCCCTTTGCATTGTCCACAACTCACCCTTTGCAGTACTTACGCTCATAGGTAATACGACATCATATACCTGCAAATTACGTGAGAGCAATTCCGAGTCTAGGTCCAAAGTGTGCGAATAAGAACATTTGTGCACCTACCTTTGCATAAGGAGTGCAAACACCCGTAAAGTGTGTCAAAGAGGGCCATGATGCGCCTAGGTTTATCTTAGGAGTGCAGACACCCTTTGTGAGTTTGGCCCTTAGTTTACAGTGAAATCATGAATTTAGCACTCGCTTTCTCTGTGCTGTGGACTGCCCAAAGTGCAGTTTGTTTACATTCCTGATCCCTTTCAACATTATACACAGTCTAAAATACAAGCTCAACAGAAATCGAAGTATGTGTCTCAGAACAAGGCAAGGCCTAAGTCTTTTTGGCACCTCTCAGTTGTCCATGTTTATGACTCATATCTTTCTGTGAAATCCTGTAAGGACACTCAAGCACAGCCACCAAAAGTTTCCCAAATTGAAATGCAGAATACCTAACATAAGCTCTTGCTCAAGCCATTACAATCTAGTTGCCATCCCATGCATTTATTATAGGCTGGCCAATCATCAAATTAAAATGTAAGGAGAATGTCATCAGGTGGTATTGCCTATGCATTTGACTCCCATGGTTACAAAAGGAATCAATATCATTCAGCAATTGGACTCTGTGGCGGCGACTGTCCTGATAGCATGATTACTCTTCAACATACAGATTGTCTGGTGAACTATTTATATGAATTGTATGTTGTATCATGACTGTACCCAAGAGCTCTACCCCAGATCGGCTACATAGATGATGGCTATTTTCTACTGCTTACTTGTTTTTGGAAAACTAATAAAATATTTTTAATCTGTCATTTAGCCATTAGTACATTCTTGTAATGTCTGTTTCCTCTTCTCTCTTACAGGTCGAACTTGCAGAAGAAGGGGTATGTATTGTAGTTGTTTATATTTAATATGCAGTTTGGGGTAAATTGGATAGATAGAGTATACACCTATTTACTAATCTGGACACTCCAAGGACTTACCTAAAGCAGTCGTGAATGATTTCTTAAAGTATCTATGCAGCTACATTGCAAGTCATGCACAACCCTATCTGCCTTTGACTTGACCACCTCCAGAGTATTTGTATTATATATTTAACCAATACCTTGACATCATCAATTTGTTTATACTTTTACCTGGTATGTTTTCCCCAATCCTCTCTCCATATTCCTTGCAAGGGGCCTTAACCTTTACTAGAACCTTTCCTTCATCCTACCTGAATGTCCAACCTTTACCTTAACCCTAAACCCAAAGCTATCCTTTACCATGGCCTTAAAGCTACCAATTGGAACAATTCCACCCTAAGCATATATTACCTTAATTCTAAACCTTTCACTTTTATCTTCACCCTTACTCTTTCCCTAAACCTATTCCCTCCTGTTATTTTTACCCATACCCTTGCCACAACCCTAAATCAACTTACCTTCCTTAAAGTATTTCAGTCACAGTAATGGCAATGACAAGGAAATGAGGTTGAGGCGAATGTGATTGACTAGGCAAAATAATTTAAATAAACCTAATAAGGGGTAATGGAAATGAGGTCATGGAGCACCCTTCCAGGATAGCTCTTTAATGCATGTTATTCTCTGCTTAGTTAAGGCTGCCACGTGTGTGATTATTGCCATAGGTTTTAAAAAGTGCATGTGTGCATTTTAAACTTACATTGTCAGCCAATTTTCTCACTGACACCAAATGAAAACCCCCTGGGGAAGCCCCATCCTCACCAGATTAGTCAACCTGTCATTTGTTTCAGGGATGTGCCTCTTGCGACCTTAGCCATGTTTATGGTATTAGTGGGTACCGCATGATCATTTATAAATTCTCTTTTTATCAGTGTCCCAAAGTGACGGTTTGCCACTGTGACAAAGGAGAAAGAGGCCACCCTGGACCTGCAGTGAGTACCCTTTTAATAAGTTATCTTTGTTTCTGTACATTCGGGAGGTAGAAAATGGTAGGAGATGAAAGATTACTGTACTGACATTTTTGTCTACATGAACTATGAACATGAATACAATTATTGTTAATAATGGAACTTTAGGTGGAATAATTTTGATATGCCTGTGCTTTTTAAATGACCTCTATCATTTTGTCACTTCTCTGATTTGTAGTCAGTGCCCCTAGTCAAAAAAACTGCAAACGTATTACCTTCCATTGTTTCAGTAACGTGAAGAAGCAATTCACAAGCTAGCAAACATAGTCAATCCCTTTGTACCAGATATATCAGCAACCTGCAGTCCTATTACTATAAACAATTCACAGACATAACAGGTTGGCCCCAAGTTCCTTGTTTTCCAGCAATCGGAGGTTATGCTAGGGCGTTGGCATCCCCTCAGAAAGGAATAACCGTAGTTGTTGACAGCCCATCATTGTCCTCATATTTTGCTTCACTTTGTAAATAGTTGTTCCAGTTGACAATTTTATGGGTCAGTTTTAACAAAACCTTAGTGTGTTATGCTCAGGGGTTTTAAACTGTTTACTATGCAAACAAAGATGCATGTAGATCCTGATTATTAGCTTATGTGTTACCAAATTTCCTTAGGTCTGTGGCTTCATGTAGTTTTTTCATGCAAACTGGAAATGTTTGCCTGCAAGCGCTAATTGCACTGAAAATTGAAGTGTTGTTTTCTCTTGATTTAAATTTAAAACAACTTTGCTCAATAATTTCAAATTTTTGGGATGTTGGTAATCTTTTTTCTTCTCATAACAACTTAAATGAGTGAGAATGTCCAGAATTTAATGTGAAAAACAACATGCAAAAAACTTTGCAAACTACAAGTAGTAATCTCTACTGTTTGTGAGAATAATATTTGCACAACCCATTTGTAGGGTGAAACCTTCCCCTGCACTCTGCACTACTAGCTAGGATAAAATGAGGTATTTATATGAGCTTTAGTAGTAACACCAAAGAAAGATCAGCATGACCTTTTTTAGGCTAAGTATTAGTACAAGCACATTCAATCTGTACGTCATATTGTCTGTCCCACACACACATTCGCTCCCATTTTATGTGATCAACTTGGCTGTTATTGCTGCTTTCATAGTTATCCTAAGTTGCTGAGTATTTGTTTAGCTCCGTGTTAGACTTGGTATATTTTGGCGTGTTTCCCCTGAGTTTTTGCTTTCTGACCTGCACACTTTTCTCACTGCTGATCAGTGGTACAGTGCAAGTGCTCCTGTGGTAAATTATGTTATAGATTGGTGTTACCATGATTGGATATTTGAATTACTTGTTAGTCCCTAGTAAAGTGCACTGAGTGTGCCAGGGCCTGTGAACCAAATGCTACTAGTGGGCCTGCAGCACTGATAGTGCCACCCACGTGAGTAGTCCTGAAAAGGTAACTCAGACCCGCAATTGTGGAGCCTGCGTGCAATTTGTAACTGCCATGTTGACTTGGCCAGTTCGCACACTTGCCAGTCCCTCACCTTCCATTTTCTTACATGTCTGCCACCCCTAAGGTAGGCCCTAGGTAACCCTGTTTGCCGGGTGTAGTGTATGTGAAAGGTAGGACATGCCCTGGTGTGTATGGCATGTCCTGATAGCGAATTACGGCCAATTTCGTTTTTCGCTATTGTAAGGCTAACTGTTCCCCATAGGACAGAATGGGGAGTTTGTTTAATACATCTTATAAACATAACTGGCCACGGGAATTAGGTAGGAAAATAAACTTTAGTATGCCTGAACTAAGAATCTAAAGATTCATCTTTTAGTGAAGGTAATTTTTACATTCTGTGTTTGAAAATACCACTTTTAGAAAGTAGGTATTTTCTTGCTCAGTCGTCCTGTGTGCCTCTGCTGGAATGTGGATTGCCTGTCTGGGGTTTGGATGACAGAAGGCTGGGGAGCAGGAGTGACTCAAGATAGTCTAGGCTCCAGATAGTCTAGGTGGGTCAGAAAAGGGCTGAATAGGCCTGGGCTGCAATTGGGGAAGGGGAAGGAGATTTCATTTAATCTCAGAGGGCCTGGTCTGCCATCTCCGCCTCCTGCCAGGAAGTCACACCAGAGAAGGCAGAACTAGTTCTGGCTGGGCTCAGACACTCTCTGTCTAAGAGATCACAGGATTCTAGATTATAAATATTGGGGTCCAGACACCTGAACTTTAGAACTCTTTTGGACTAAGAAGACTGCCAATAAGAAGGGCCGGAGAAGCTGTGAGGAGGAACTACCACTTTGCTGTGTGCTTTGCTGTGTTGGCCTGCAGTGGCTGCTTCCGTCTTGGGCAGTGAAAGGACTAAACTGAACTTTCTGCAATCTACTTTGTGAGTTTCTCCAAGGGCTTGAGGTAGAGCTTTCCCCCTGTACAAGAAGTCTCAGGAACAGTAAAGACTTCAAGCTCTTCTGCCCTCAGCACTGGGGACTATGTGTTTGTGCTGCAGCAGAACAAAAGCAACCCGAGGACGTCTACGACACCGCTGCCGACTCCGTGTCCTGAAGGCACCACAGAGGGCACCGCAACAACGCCGCACCATGACCTTGGTCTCACCCACGAAGCCTGCTGACGCCGCCACCGAGCTGCTACCGAGCTGACACCTTGGTATCCCCGATGACGATCCTCCAAGTCGAAATCTACGACGCTGCTTGCAGCGTGGTTCGAGGGCAACACCCGTAAAGTTACACAACGCACCGCCCTCATCCCGCACCGCAGCCTTGGCCTACCGATGCCAGCGCCATTGACTCCAGTTCGTCAGCCGATGACAGCGCTACAGCATCGATGACAACGCTGCTTGCACCTCAAACTACCAGCACCGCGGCGAGCACCACATTCACCTTGCACTGCGACCCTGGTCTCACCGACGACGCCATCTGACGCGGCCACCGAGCCGCTGCTCTCACCACGACCTAAGGGCACCCAACGCCGCACCACTTCCCTTCGCACTGCAGCACCCGATGCTTGCCGACGCCCGCGCTCCTGACTAAATCAGAGAGGAGATCTATCTGCAACGTGTGTGACTTCGAGGGCCCCGATGACTCCTGTACCGACCTCCAGAACGGACGCCTGTGGACGCCGTGCTTTCGGAAGCTCAACAAGAGGTCGCCGACGCCCTGCATTTCTAAAAAGTACAGTTTGCCTGTCTTCCCAACACCCTAGCTGGCCCAAAGAGCCAAAACTGTTTGGATCTTTTTGTTCACGATGCCGTAATAGCCCCGTACGGAGCTATCGACATCAAGGAGCTGTTTTTCAAGCATATTTTGATAACCGAAGATTTTTAAGTACTGTATTCTGGATTTTTTTTCATCGTTTTTGGTCTTGTCTTAGGTATATAAAAATATTGGATATTTTTCTAAACTGGTGTGGTGTCCTTTTGTAGTGCTTACACTGTATTACTGTTGGTTAGGTGCAAATGCTTTACACACTGCCTGTAAGATAAGCCTGACTGCTCGTGCCAAGCTACCAAGGGTGTGAGTAGGGGGTATTTTAGGAGTGCAACTCCCTTATACTGACTAGAGTGGTGGTTTCTGCCTGGCTTTGGCACATGCCCTAGCCTACCAAAAATCCCATTTCTGTCAGTATTTACCCGTACCGCTTGCCACTTTGTGCAGACATCTGTTTGTTGTTGTGATCCACTCATCGGAGGTTCTCAAATCAGGGATTTTCTTTCTGAACTACATTGGTGTGGGTGTGTGGACTGGGGATGTAGGTTATATTTAACTAAACATTTCATAATAGATGGGAGCATATCATGTGGCCTTTCAATCTAACTCCTATAAATATCAAGCATGTAGTAGGTTGTTGCTGTATGGTGGTTCACAGTGGGAGTTTGGGTCCGGAGGACTCCATATAACCTATGTCCACTATGGCAGCATTGTTGTGGAGCGGCAATAGGTTTCATGCCCTTCTTGATAACATGTAGTTGTGGGTCAGAGTCTTTCTAGAGCAATGTTTATGGATCTTTACCAGGAGTGTATTTTTAAATGGGAGCATGCCACACTGGAATCTTGTCTCTAGGTCTCTTTAAATTGGGCACGTTTTTTAATATGCACTGTTTGTGCTGCTGTCGAGTGCAACCACCATGAGTTGTTGTGTCTAAAACTTCTCATCCCTACTTAGATCATTTGAGGAGCTGCACTGTGCCAATGACTCTTGTACGCATAGCTCCCTTCCCCTTACAAGTTCCCTAGTTCCCTCTTTTCTGTTTCCCCTAGACAGACAGAACTGATAGAAAGTCAGTTTGCTGTCTGTAAACTATACAGGGTAGCCCTGCTGTCAGTGACAGCTGCTGTGTAGCTTTGCTGTCTAAGATAGGTGTGAGATAGCTTCAAAGGCTGCACCAAAGTGGATATCAGCCAGCAAATCAATGGACCAAAGTTGAGGAGTAGCTGAACTCTCTTTGGCAAGTGATGCATAGCACTTGTGACGGTAACAGGTGGATAGTTCTGCTGTGACACATGAGAGATAGCTGTTGTCTCTGTGCTGAGTGAGAAACAAGTCAACTTGAGCCTGAGATGGCTCTACTGTGAGTGGCAGGTGGTCAGGTGAACTGTTGGACCTATTTCTACAAGTGACGGACTATTCCCTGCCCTGTGCTGACGTGTTCCCAGGACTCGTCTCCAGACTGCAAGGAAACACTAGCTTTGCTACTCCCTTTCACTCATCCCACAGGCACAACTCTCACTAATGAACACAATTATAATCAGAGCACAAAGTTGCCCAGAGATTTGAACACTGTGTGAGCTATAGAGAGCTCCAGCTGCTCTTTTCCTTAATGAATTTGGGCTTTTGGGAGGAGAGGGATACCAGAGTTAAAGAGACAAGCAAGCCTTTGGATGTTAGGAGAGAGACCCTGGCATTCTCCAGTCTTAAGACAAATGGCTAAAGTTGCCAGAGGCCTAGCTTTGATAATAGGTTTTCCAGTGTGGCTGCTCCAGTCAGTTGACAGTGATCTAGGCCTGATCAAGGCTGTAACGGACTATGATATTGCCCGAGTATTAGGGATGCAACTGAACATACAGAGCACCAAACTCCACTGTTACAAACCAGGATTTCGGGATTCAGAGAGATACCGACAGCAGCTACCTACCAGTCTCCAGTGCTTGGCCAAAGATGAACGTATGCTGGGAGGCCTACCTGCACACATGCCTTAACTACTTCAGGTCCACTCGCCTCTCCATGTTTTCCAAATCTAGGAAAGACTGCAACTGCACCTTGGTTCCAGAGGCAGATGACCAGATATAAGGAGCATAATCACCTGCCCAGAGTGGCTAGGGAGAGGAAGGAGACTTTATAAAGGACAAAAGAGTGTGAGCAGGGATTGACACTGGCAAGGCTCATTGGATTGTGTGCCATTGCTGTGATCATTTGTTGTCATTCAAAGTCTACTGGGTATTTAGAGGAGTGGCCATCATGGGGTTGAGGATGAGGCATATTGAGTTAAGTCACATACAGGCCCAGAGGTAAGTAACAATTAGAAAAGGAGTCGATGACGGATGTTATGTTATATACAAAAGAGGGTCCGATGGGCTTTTTGACAAGGTCCGGCATATGCGCCCAGAGTCATGAGAAAAACAAGTAATATGCTGTTTCTGATAGATGAAAACAGTGTCAGTTAAAGGGGTCTAGGCTAACTTGACCAAGAGTGATTGAGAGTTGGGAATCCATTTTATTCGAATATAGGGCACTCCTCACACACCCATATGGGTGTCATGCTTCATTATTGGGCTGCTCCTCGTCGGGTCGGAGCTGCAATACCCGACGGGCTCCCAATGAGGGGCACCTTGGCGGAGATCTTTTTTCCAATAGCCGTTTGGTGCCGTGGGGGTGAGGGGCCTAGTGAGTGAGATGGAGGAATGTGTTAGATAAGTGAATTAAAACAGGGTTGGGAGTACAAGCAACAGAACATTTTAATAAGTGGATCTCCTACCCTGAGTAAAAACAAACAAGAGGCGCAGGGCTGGGATTTATGTCTCCGGTGGGGCGCTCTTTTGTGTGAATGGTCAACATGTTTCTCGCCTAATCTATAATCTAAGAGCGATTCGTCAGGACCTAAGAACTAAACGTTACCTATCTTCACCAAGGGTAGTTATGTGGTCAAAAACTCACACTGCTGACCACCCCAACTGCTATTTATGTGAAATACCTGGTAGCACTTGATCTACCTAATGGTACAGGATCTACCCTAATCGGATAGTTAAAAAGCTTCCTCAATCTCTGGCACGTCATACATAAGGGACTTCCTCATGTGGTTTGCGCAATTTGCACCTCGGCCGGTGACCTACCTGCAGCTGCCGGGATTGGAAGGTGCTATGTTATGTCATGTTGTATTATATCATGAGATGCCATGCACAACAATTTAAGTATGTTTTGTTATATGATGTTGGTATCAGCTATCATATTTTGTTACGTAATGTTACTTAATGTTATTTCATGTTTTGTTCAGGAGGGATGCTAAGTTATATTATTTTTTTAACATAAGATTTTATTGAGGAAAAAGAAAAACAGAGTCAAAGAGTTAGTCACATCACCATTACACCTTCATAGGGCGATACAAAAAGCAAACAAAATGTAAATCAGCGCTACATTCGACCCAGGGGTCCAGCACGAGACAGAGCCAGTTCAGTAGTAGGCGAATCACAAAGTTCGCCCCGGTATCTGTTCCAGTGTCCCCACTTTGAGTCCCATTTCTTAGGGCAGCCTCTAATTTTATAAACAGTCTTCTCAGCAATCATGCAGCGGTCCACTTCTGCCACCAAGCCCACCACCATCGGCACTTCCGGGGAGCCCCACTTCATTGCAATGGAGCGTTTAGCAAACAGAAACCCCAGCGCCGTCCACTGAAGTTCGTGGTGTGTCAAATCATTCGCCCCCCACATGTTGAGGACACATTCCCTTGGTGATGGCATAAGAGGCTTACCCAGGGATCTACTCATCTTTTGGACCGTGCCCCCCCCAGAACTGTTGCACCACCGGACAATCCCATAGGATGTGGTAGAAAGTACCAGGCAAGCCACATCCCCTCAAGCACAGTGTATCAGGGCGCCTACCAATTTTGGCCAGGGTGAGAGCGGACATGTAGGCCCTATGCAAAACCTTCAACTGGATCAGCCGGAACCTGTGGCAGATAGCCGATTCCCTAGGGGACATCAGTGCCGAGCGCCAGTCCTCCTCATCCAAGGGACCCAAATCTGCTTCCCATTTGGTCCGTAGTGACTGAAATGGGTCGGGGAGGTTATTACAGAGCTTCCGGTAGGTGCAGGAAATGGCCTTTTCAGGGCTAGGTTTGGACAATAACCTGTCTTCCAGGGGGGAGGTCGCGGGTATGGAGGTAAGATCTGGGACAGCGGCCCTAATAGCGTGTGCAATTTGCAAATAACGGAAGTATTCTGTGTGTGCAAGGGAGTATTTGGCCTGGAGTTCACTAAATGTAAGCAGTGTCCCTTTATGAAGAAGTTCTCCCACCTCCGAAATCCCTATGGTATCCCATTTGTCAAATCCCTGGAGGAAGCACAGGGATTCCAGGCGCTGTGAGGACCAGAGGGGTGTCGCTTTAGTAATCTTGTCCGTCCATCCCAATCGTTAAGTGGCCCTATGCCAGATTGCGACCGTGTGCGCCATAGGTCCTACATATCTGTTTTTAGCCGGTTTACTGTAGAGGGCCCCCAAATACCCCTCTCGCCCAGTTTGACATTTGTCAAGAAGGAAGGCCGGGTTCAGGGGCGAGCCGTGAATCCAGCTGTTGACAGCCACCAGTTGCGACGCCCAGTAATAAAGACGGAGGTTGGGTAGGGCTATCCCTCCGTCGTACCAGCCCAGAAAAAGTCTACAAAGGGCAATACGGGCAGCTCCACCATCCCACAACAAAAGACGCAGCTCACTTTCCACCGCACGAAAATAGGAGTACGGCACCAGGAAGGGGCAATTCTGCAATACGTAGAGGAAGCGCGGGAGTGCTAACATCTTAAACAATGCCGCCCTGCCTGGAAGGGAAAGCGGAAGGGACCGCCAGTGGGCAACGTCGCTGTGGAGTCTACGCAAAGGACCCAACAAATTGCAGTCATAGAATAACTTAGGATCAGGCGTAACATAAATACCGAGGTATTGAAAGCCCTCGGTGGCCACCGCAATGGAAAAACCTCGAGGTAACCGGGTAGGGGCACCATGGAGCATGTACAGCGTGGATTTGGTCCAGTTAATCGAATACCCCGAGTACTTCCCAAAGTTGGTTAGAACATGGAACAAGCTGTTGATAGAGGACTGGGGGGAGGACACATATATGAGAATGTCGTCGGCATACAGGGAAATTTTGTCGGTTATGTCATCAGTCCAGCAGAGGCCTCTGATGGAGACGTCAGTACGGATCCAGTGGGCGAGGGGTTCAAGAGTGAGGGCGAACAACAGCGGAGACAAGGGGCAGCCCTGTCTAGTTCCCCTGTGTAGGGGAAACCGCCGAGACGTGTGGCCGTTGACCCGAACTTGGCCCAGGAGGTCAGTATAGAGGAGCCGCACCCAGCTAATGAAATGGGGCCCAAAACCAAAGCGGAGCAGGACCTCGAAGAGATAGGGCCATTCGATCGAGTCGAATGCCATCGTGGCATCGAGGGATAAGACGGCCGCATCCTGTTGTATAATGGGTTGACGGCTAATGACATTATGGACTCTCCGTGGGTTCAACGCAGTATTGCGACCCGGGAGAAACCGGACTGGTCATCATTTATTAAGGAGGTAAGTACCAAAAGGAGGCGATTCGCCAAGAGTTTAGCCAAGACCTTTGCCTCCGCGCTAATCAATGAGATCGGCCTGTACGAGCCGCAGTCGATGGGTGGTTTATTAGGCTTGAGGATGACCGCGATGGAGGCTAGTCGTTGATCAAGCGGGAGAATGCCGCTGTCGCGGCTCTCCATAAACATATTCAGAAGATGAGGGACAATATCCGGGACCATGCCCTTTAAGAATTCGACGGGAACCCCATCAGGACCCATGGCCTTACCAGAATTGACAGCAAAAAGCGCCGTGGTGAGCTCATCCACCGTGATGTCGGCGTCTAGGGCCTCCCTATCTACGTCCGAGACGACTGGGAGGTGCATCTCATCCAGAAGTTGTCTGGATTCCTCCGATGTGTAACATGTACCAGCAGTGTAGACTTGCTCTAGGTGGTCGGCAAAAGCCTCCGCAATGTCTCGCGGATCAACAATCGATGATCCATCCGGCCCAGTCAGGGACGACACCCAGCGGGACCCTTGTTCTCGTCGCTCCAACCACGCAAGCATCTTACCCGCGCTATCCCCAAATTCATACACCCGATGGCGCGTGTGAAGCAGTCGCGCCTGTGCCTTTTCCTGAGCTAGCGCCTTGTAGGCCAGTTGCTGGGTGCGTAGCCAGCGAGCGGTGTCATCCGAGGGGGTCGCGTTATGAGTCGTCTCAAGACAGATGAGATCAGATTCGGCTTGAAGAATCTGCTTGTCGCGTTTACGTATGTTTCCCATCTTTAGTGCTAGTGCTTCGCCCTTCACTACTGCCAGATACGCCTCCCAAAGTGTGACCGCAGATTCAACAGAGCCGACATTCTCAGCAAAATAAAGGGTAGTACGTTCAGTCAGCTAAGTTATATTATTGAAGGTCATGTGATACTGTTATGTCATGTCAAGTACAGGCATGTGAAGTTATGGATTGAGAAGGTATACTTTGCTGTCTTGTGTTATACTTTTATTTGTTTGCGCGCTTGCTTGGCTTGAAGACTTAGTAAGCTACTCTATCCCCTTGATTTAATGTTCTGCAATGCATTTTATAGGTGTAGTGGTATTAATTTTGTAATGTAGATTGGTGCGGCGGTGTATGGCATGGGATCCTGTGGTGCAACATGGTATGGGTGGGGTGTAAGGTACATTAGATTGAGGGAAGGAATTGTATTTTAAGTTATGCTATGCTATGGTTTGTCAGGGGTGGTATGCACAATTGTGGCAAGCTGTGGCCTGGTATGGCATAGTGTGGTATTTTGTGGTACACTATGGTATGGTGTGGTGTGATATACTACGGAAGGCACAAGTTAGAAGAGCACGTGAGAAAGCCCTGAAAAGAAAGCATAGGCCAGGCACAGGTGAGAAGCCACAGGGAAGATGGTGGGAAAGAACATGTGAGAAGACACAGGTGACAAGGCGCTGAAGAACCGGGTTATTTAGGACCCGGCGGCACCAGGGGCACGCCCAAAGTCTTCGGGTTCACCTGTCTTTGAATACAGAGACACGGGACTCTTCTTGGTGACGTCAAAGATCGATTTTATTGACTGCAGCCAGTAACAGAAGTCCTAGAAATCATCAAGGTATGAGTTCTCAGGAGACTGCTCAAATTTTCAAAGCAAGTCATCCCTTTTTATGCTAAAAATCACATTCCAGACAAATACCTAACATTTACGAACTGTCCAATCACATGTATCCACACCAAAAGTATCGCATGACGGTAAAACCCACTTTTCAATTGTCCGGCCCATGATCAATCATCGGACAAACCCAACATTCTTCTTTAGACAGGCCGAACGAACCCATAATAAAAGAGGCCACAACCCAATCATAAATAGACCATAAAGAAAGGAGCAGAAACAGGTGAGAGTAGGATAAGGCATATTTGTGTGTAGTAAAACTTTACAATGTCCTGCGCTCTGATCTTAGTATTGATCAGCTAGCGGGCAAGAACTGGCTCAGCAAGGTTGGCTTCAGGCAACGAGGTCAGGTCACTTCGGGTCATGTAAAAGTCAGCACAAACCTCAGCTAAAGTACACGGGTCTTAAAAACTCATGCAGCCGCAGTCATCGGCCTATGTGAGGGCAACCACAAAATGGCTGCCTTGCACAAAATGGAAACCAAGGTTCAGAATGGAATCTTCAAATACACTGTGAATCCTTGTGTGTAACATAGCGAAAACACTCGTACTTGCCAAACGTATTAGTTACGGTTCATTATTACCCAAATCGTAACGGAACCATGACATTTAAAACACGGGTTCCGAATTCACGGAACCTCAGACCCTCATTTTGCCCTTACATAGGCAATTACTCAGTCTATATCTGAGTCGATGTCAATTCTCATTAGATCACCAAGGTGCTGTTGAAGCATTATCTTGTTTCTCTGTACATCTCTCGAGACAGGCGGTCTCCTGATACACGTAGTAGCACAAAGGCCACATATGGCAGGACCGCACTGTACACACAGACAACATGAGAAAAGAACCGCTAGAGCTGCACCAATGATCATCAGAATCTTCCATCCCCAAACGGATAACAGTCCCCAGAACCATCCAGTTAACGACCAATCTCCTTCGTCCACATGTATGGACTCGGAGATCTTATGTTACTTGGAAATGGCCTTGTATACTGCCGGAGCATTATCTGGGATAAAAACGCAGCAACTCGATTGGATCACTTTACATACTCCACCTCGATCTGCAAGTATGACGTCTAAAACCATACGATTCTGTAACGTCATAAGGCGATCCGCTTGAAGCTCAGCTGTCAAATTACTAAGGGCACCGGCAGTTTCGTTTATGGTGGATTCAACCACTCTTGTTAATTGTCGTAAGCCTCTACTGTTAGCCATAGGTCCCCAAAACGGTAAGAAACCCTTAAAGAAGTCTCCCACTTCCTGTCCAGCAGTATCTTCCCGACTGAAGACACCTCTAACAACTCTTGTTTTGTGGTAATCTGCAGCAGCAGTATACGTAGGAGGCAACAAGTATCCAACATAACACGTTCCTGAAAAATCAGGGGGCAACCATGTATATGCTCGGTTGTAACAAACAAAATACGTGCCCTTAGCTGCCAAAAACGGCGTGTAAGATTGAGACGTAAAAACATACGTCTTAGTACAAACACTCTTCCCCAGCTGAGCTTTCGGATTTTTGCCATTACCTTGCAGACAAAAATGACCTCGGTGGGGTACGACCGTTATCGGAGGTGACCTCTTTCATTTCTGCTTTTCACTCAGACTAACACTGTATCTGGTCGTGTTCCATCCAACATAAGCCGATAACTCTTCCTTGGGAATAGTCCTGTAGGTATTGATATCTCTGCTCATATTCATAACTCCCTTCACCAAGGCTTGATTACTCAAGTTATCTCTCATGGAATGCAGAGGATAGACTTCCAGGGCATAAATGAACATCGTCTGAAAAGCCCATAATGACCCATTCTGACTAAACGGTAAGATCAGATAGGGAACAACTCTATCTGTAGTATGTGGCATAAGACCACACACCCAACAATTAGTGGTGTTCACCACCCACTGATGTTGATGCAGTAACTGTACGAATGTATTATGTACAAATTCTGACCTTCTAATCTGCTCGTGTTCCGGTAAGATATGGAAAGAATGCAAAGAAGTAGTAGTAATCAGAAAATATTTGCTATACATTATTGTACATAGTTTCATCTTAAAGTTCATTTTCTCCGCAGCTCTCTCGGTCTCAAAAAACTCCATCCTCTAACCGGGCTGTTCACGGCGGTTGGTTTTCTTCTGCTTAGGAGTGCTTCTGTCAGTCCAGGGAACGCCCTAAGACCAACCAGAACCGTCGACCTTGTGTCTGCACGGCTGCAATCCCAAGTCTTTACACCGCGACCCTACAGCTGAACCCGGATGGCGGTTGCAAAAAGGGAAAAAAAGATCAAAACAGTTTCTTGGCTGAGAGAGTGCAGTTATTTGTCCATTATTTCTAGGTCGCAAATTATAACGGGTTTTTGCCAGGCTCTGTCTGGTTTAGGAATAACAGTTCAGGCTCGGTGGGGTCCAATCTTAAAGATGAAGGCACAGCTGCTTGTAGGACATCATCATCTTCTTTCTCACTCCCTCTCCATACCAACTCAGCATCGCTGAACGGTGTGACCTTCGGCAACCTTTCAGTCTCGGTGTCTGCAATACCTTCGAGGACCCACTGGTCATACGGCAGAGGTAAAGGTACCCTCTTACAGTGTACACCGTGGATCCAATTCTTCTTCCCAAAAACTCTTACAGATGTTCTTGTAGAAAGCAGCACTTGGTGAGGGCCCATCCAGCGGGGCTGGTCGTTCTTGGTCCGTTGAAAATTTTTCACGAGGACCCAGTCACCAGGATTGATGGTGTGACCTGGGTCCACAGAGGCTGATGGCAGGTTATCGTGAACCTGTTGATGCAAGACACACAATTTAGCCGTTAGGTCATACAAATAGTCCACCAACACAGGATAGTCAATATCACAAAATTTTGTTGGTCTCGGCACTCCCCACACATTTGCCGGTCGACCAAAAACAATCTCATATGGACTAAGTCCGATTCGGGAATGCACTGTAGTTCTAGTTGACAAAAGTGCCAACGGCAAAGCATCGGGCCATTGGAGACCAGAACTCGCCTGAATTTTGGCTATCTTTAGCTTCAAAGTGCCATTGTAACATTCCACTAATCCAGCTGATTGGGGATGATTTGCAGCATGAAATTTTTGTCTTATGCCCAAACCCTCACACACTCTCTTCATGATCTTCCCCACGAACTCACTTCCGTTATCACTCCACACCATCCTTGGCAACCCAAACCTAGGGAAATATTCTTTGAGCAAGACTTTAGCTGTGGACGAGGCAGTATTATCTTTTAGGGGGTATGCCTCTACCCATCTAGAAAAGGCGCAAACAACTACAAGGACGTATTTCAAGTTGTTGCATCTTTCCATGTGGATAAAATCCAATTGCAGAACCTCGAACGGATACGTCGGAGGCGCAAAGTGACCAGCTGGAGTTGGAGTTCCCTTACCAGGATTATACATCAGACACACCATACAATTCTATTTTTTTTTTTTTTTTTTTTTAAAAACCTTTATTCATATTAGATAGTTACAGTCATAGCACACCAACCGTGCGGTCGAGCATAGGAACAGAGGCATAATCAATAAACAATGGAAAACAGGAGCAATACGGAAGTACACCTCGTAAGTCAATGCTGTAACTCAGGAGATCCAAGTACCAACACGGCCACAGGGTTAGGGAAGGTTTGTTTTTTTTAAATGAAAGAAAGTCAGGATATGATGCCACACAATGAGAGCCCATCAAGGCCGAGGTTAAACATGAGAAAAAGGATATTCGCAGCAGGAGCAACATAAGCAGGACATTATGTCAGGATGCAGACACAGGATATGCATTCAACATACACGTCCCCACCTAAAAGAATACCCGCCCGCCATGCAGTGAAACAACATAAAACATACACCAAACGCACGGCGAGTTACCTCCAGGCAGACCCGCGAAAAGGAGAGAAAAAGGAAGAAAGGGAAGAGAAGAACAAAAAACAAAAGGAACATTCAAGGCCATAGAACAGAAAAAGTGAACAAAAAACAACAACCCCCCACCCTGCACCTCTGCATACGGCCACGGCCTACCCCCCTAGCAGCGTGCCTGTCGCCCCATATGTTAACCCAAAATATAGAGAAGAGAGATAAAGAGAAAGAAAAGAGACAATATTCCACACAAGAGAAAGAGAAACAAAGAAGAAAGGGGAAAAGAGAAGAAAATCAAAACCCCACGAAAGGGGAAGGTAGAAACAGGGAGGGACCCCAATACAGGCCCCCGGCCCCCCCCCCCCCCCCGCCGCCCCCCGTCATCATAGTATTACCAGGATGGACAATATGCATCAAAAAGCAACAGGATCAGAGTCAGGATTACGGCCCAGCCCCTCAAACTACCCAAGCAAGATGGAAAGTCCCCCACGATGACACACGGAACGGAACGCCATTGATGCACAGGAATCACGCCGTCCCGAGCAGAAGTATGTCACAAATATCAGGAGGCGGAAGAAGGCAATTAAATCGCATCGAATGGGCAGACCAGAGCGGAACAGAACAGGAAGCCTTACAAAGTTCCAGGTAATTGCGTCATCAAAGTGAAGCCGCCGCCATTTTATCTGCATACGATCCGGTGAACAATGCGTAGAATAACAAGGACGGCCATTTTGTAGCGTCCGGCACCCACCGTGAGACTCCTCGCCAGGATACGAGAACCTCTCCTTCGCTGCCAATAAAGTCAAAATAAAGTCCCAGCATAGTGTCTGCAGAATACGGCGGAGCCGGAGCCACACAAAAAATGTCACACAACCAGGAGATCAGCGGCAGGTTGTTGTCCCCAGTCCGGTGATAACGGGCTCACCCCTGTAGCAATCCAGAACCAGGCATGCCCTTCTAGTGCACGGGAGGCATGAGATCCCACTCCCGTCCGTCGATTGGGCGCGTTGCCAACGCCATATGTAGAAACACCTCCATGCAACAATGCTCACAAAAGGGACCCCCAATAGAAGCCTCAGCGACCGGTGTCAGGGCCGCCCGCCCCAGGAGCAGAGAAAAGGGGGATGGCAAAAACAGCTCCAAAACAGTAGCGTCCAATAGAGGCATCGCCCCCACTTAGTGGTGCAGGAGCACAGACGGTCCCCCCCCCACAATCAGGATAAGGCAACAGCGGTACCGCTCCGCAACCAGCTCCGAGGAACTGCGATGCGGGGTAGAGGCAGCGCGTCGCATGCCAAGCCGAGTCCCAAAAGAGCAGCAAGAAGCCAGCCGCAAATAACCAATTCCATCGGGGGGGGGACGGACCAAAGAACAGCATACGTCATGTCCTTATGCTCCACAGGCCACATTAACGCCAAGTCCTTGGGGGCGGGCCGACCAGCATAGTGGGTCACCGGTACCTTCTGGGTCCGCGCGGCCGTTGTTGTAGCACTTCCAGGCGGCAGTAAAATCACTCGGGGTCCCGGCTGCCCGTCTCGAGCAGGCCATAATCACGGAGGTCCGTAGCTTCGCCTCCCGAGCACGGAGAGCACTCGGAGTCGGGCGTGTCCACTGAGCGCACCATCCGACACACGGGGGCACCGGAGCTGTGCGGGGCGGGCGACGGGATCAGGCGGGGGGAGAGGAGAGCCGGCGGAGCCGGGAACCCGAGCGACCATCTTGGCCGCCGGTCCGGCTCCGCCCCCGTTCTGACCCACCATACAATTCTTGACCACATTCTCCGCACATTTGGGAATCCCACCATTCTCCCACACTGGAGCCAACAACTTACAAATTCCTTTCGCACTAATGTGAGACAACCCATGTGCCATCGTAACCACCGCAAGCACATATGCATCCGGCAACATCCATCTTTGGTGTTCTGATAACTCAACCCAACAACCAGTCAAATCCAATCTACCCGTAGTTTCTCTCCACACGCTCTTTTCTTTTTCAGTAGCTTCAGCCTGGATTGATTTCACATTCTCAATCGTATCTTCACACATTCCAGCTGCACCAAATCCATCTCGCAGGGCCGTCAACGTACATTCGACTCATCACATTTCTCGCTGTTTCTTTCGCAACTTCATCCGCAAACGCATTACCACGACCAACATCATCTGTAACCTTCCGGTGAGCACTACACTTCACAATCGCAACTTGCTTCGGCAAAGTAAGTGACTCAAGAAGCTCATTCACCAACTGCCCATGTTGGATCTTAGTCCCATGCGATGTGAGAAATCCTCTTTCTTTCCACAAGTGTCCAAAACTGTGTGCCACACCAAACGCGTACTGACTATCGGTATACACATTCACTCTCTTTCCCTCAGATAAAACACACGCTCTCGTTAATGCAATATATTCTGCTGCTTGCGCCGAATTATAGCTCACTCGTGCAGTTTCAACAATTGTACATAATGTCGTCACGGCATATGCCGCAGTCGTATCGCCATTTGGGAGCTTGTAGCATGACCCATCAACCCATAGCGTACCATCAGGATCCGAAAGAGGAGTATCTTTCAAATCGATTCTCCCCTTCGTTTCCTCCTCTGTCCTAAGAAAACAATCATGCTGTTCCTGACCATCTGTGTCCACAGAAATCGGCAGCAATGTCGCTGGATTCAATACATTACACCGCTTGATGTGCGCATGACTAGCCAAAAGTGTCAACTCATAGCCCGACAACCTCGCACTAGTAAGGTGCTGAGTCTTGGTTCTATTTAATAAAGTATCCACTGCATGTGGAACCATCACGACCAACGTGTTATCCATCACCAATCCAGCAGACCGTCCGATAGAAACAGCCGCTGCCGCTGTAGCTCTTAAGCAACTTGGCAACGCTCTAGCTACCTGATCTAAAGTCGACGAGAAATACGCACATGGACGCTGCTTATCACCGAATTGTTGAGTCAAAACTGACAATGCACAACCCTCTCTCTCGTGGACGTAGAGTGTAAAAGGCTTACTGTAGTCAGGAGTACCCAACACTGGAGCAGAACACAACGCATCACGCAACTCAGAAAAACTTTTCTGACAATCGTCAGACCAAGGAAGAGGGTTCGGTATATCCTTACAAGTCAATGGCAACAGAGGTTTTGCCAACAAAGAAAAGTTCGGAATCCACTGTCTACAATACGACGTGATACCCAGAAAAGCACGTACCTCTCTCTGCGTACTTGGCTCAGTCATTTGAGCAATCGCTTGAATTCGTTCTGGGGTCAACCTTCTTCCCTCCTTCGACAAGAGATGACCTAAGTAGGTCACTTCTTGGCGACAATACTGCAACTTTGAAGGTGACACTTTATGATGCAAGTTAGACAAATGTCGCAACAAAGAAATAGTAGCTTCTTTACAAGTTTCCTCATCATCAGCAGCCACTAATAAATCGTCAACATACTGAATAAGACCAGTACCAGCAGGCAACACAAGAGTATCAAGCTGAGTTTTCAAAGCCGGGCTATAAATGGAAGGACTTTCGCAATAGCCTTGAGGAGCGCGCTTAAACCGGAAGCTTCGGCCTCCTAAAGAGAAGCCAAAAATATCTCTACTCTCTTCGGCAATTGGAATACTGAAGAAAGCATTCTTCAGATCTATAACCGAAAACCAGGCAGCTGAAGCAGGAATCATAGTCAGCAAAGCAGTAATGTCCGGAACAACAGGAAACTGTGGCACGACAATCTTATTAACCTCTCGAAGGTCGATCACAAACCTGTAGACAGGGGGCTGAGAAGAGTCAGTGCGCTTCAGGACAGGCAAGACGGGACTGTTACACACATTACCTCTCGTTTCTTCAATCACACCTTTCTCAATCAAATCATAAATGATTGCTAAAAGCACTCTTTCACCATCGCTAGAAATCCTATATTGGGGAATGCGTGGCAATTTTTTTGGATTTTTTTTTTTTGATTTGAAGACCTTTATTTGCATCATTAGGATAAACATGTGCGGGCCTACAACCAATCCGGCCGGCCACAAGTCAAAGACGATCAAGAATCAAAATAAGCGACACAAGGCCAGTTGGCAGGCAAGCAAACATAATTAAACAATGCTAGAAATGGGATAAGCGGCAATAACGGCCCAATATCAGGATCAATGAGGTCTATTTTATGATAAGGGGACAAGGCTCATGGCTGACTCACAAATACGGGATAACCCAGAAACAGGAATACACCCATGCCAAAACGAGAGGAGGGGGGGGGATTGGGGGGGGAGGAGGATGTAAGGGCACGAGTCGACCGTAGCACAAAACAAACGCAAAATATAGTGGAGAAGCATACAAGTGCTACCAAGATCTCATGTCCCCCACCCAATAACACGCTAACAGAGGCAAGGGGAGCGGATAAACTGTACGAACCGAACCCACTTCTCTCAATACGAGCCTGGGAAAAAGGGGGAGGGGGGAAGGGGGGGGAAAAGGGGATAGGGGAAGGGAAAGGGGGAAAAATAGGGGGGAAACAAAGGGGAGGAAACCAAAAAGGGACAGAAAAGGGGGGAAAGGAAGGAGAAAGAGCAAAATAAAAGAAATATAAAAAGAGAGACACAATCGTGCAAGATGGGCGCCACCCCGGGCCAGGCAACCCGCGGCTAATAGTACAGAAGAAAGTGGAGAGCTGGCGAAAAGAAGGGTATGGCAGTCACGACGAAGCATCGAAACCGATAAAAGTGGCATAGCAACAGACCCCAACCCACTCATGCCTGAGAAGCGAGGACAGAAGCGGCACCGCTATAAAGGGATAGAAAAGGGCCATAGAACCAAAAGAAAACATCTGAAAGACCCCGCCCACCCGTCCCACCCCGCACCCCTGCAGAAGGCTACGGCCTACCCTCCAAACAGCGTGCCTGTCGCCCTAATCCGAAACCCGAAAGATAGTGAAAAAAGAAAGTAGAGGAAGAAGACAAAAAGAGGAGGAGAGGAAATACGAAACAAAAATAAAATGGGAGGGAGGAGCCAGAGGATATGAGCAAACACATTCGGCTACGACCCTCCCCCGACCAACGAATGAATAAGTATCAAGTCAATACTACACCTTCACATACAGCAAAAACCACAGGGAGGGGGAGGAGGAAGAGATTGTAACGTTTCACCGTGTCGGGAGTACAAACATCAGTGCAACGGGCAGGTAAACCAGCAAACTATCATGTCGTGCAACTCACCCCCAACCCTTCCTAACCACGAAACCAACCCAATAAAGGATAATGTGGAGCGGACCACCCAACACAAAATAATCGTAATGTTGTCCAGAGTCACGGCAGTGATATAAATCAGGGAGAGCCTTCGTACGGAGGGAATACAAAAAGTCAATAAAGCAAGTCAATTGTAGCAGCAACGACAGGGCAAGCAAAGGCAAGCCGGAGTCCAGGTGCGCAATTCGACAATACAAAGGTACCCCTCCAGGACAAAAGTTCGAATCCAACGAAGCAGGAGCAAACAGCGGCCCACCATAAGTCCCAGGTACCCGGGAAGGAGCAGATCTCCGCGTCGTGTGGAAGTCCTCTAAATCCAGGCGGTGAGGAAGCAGAGGGTCAAAAGTCACCGGCCCATCAAGCGGCCGAAGAACAGCAACAGCAACTCCTGGCGCAGCCGAAGGGGGCGAAGCAATGGCGGCATCAGGACGATAGGGGTGCATGAAAGAGCGGCGGCCCAAAATGGCGGCGAGCCGCATGGGGTCGGTAGAGGCACCGGGGGCCAAGACAGCGTACAATGACATCAAGGCGTCCAGGACATCTCCGGGCGTGGGCGCTCGAGTACACACCCAGGCCTCCGCACAATCCGGCCGGTAAGGAGCGTCGGTGCAGAGCGGAGCACCCCCCGCGTTGTCGGTAGCCATCTTGTGAGTTTCGCCGCCCCACACTCCACCGTGGGCCCCCAAACAGTTCCCAAATGTAGGACTTTACAGACCTCCGGAGGCTCCCAACAACGGCCTCACCGGCACAGGATGGGCGAGCGCCCGATGGGGGGGGGGGTCCCCTCCGAACAGTGGCAGGCCCCACAGGCGAGAGCCAGGCGCGGGGTTCAGGGCCGCCGGACAGGACAAAGGCGAAGGGACCCCTTCACACGGTCAGCCCCCAACACATCTCGTCCCCCTCCAGCCGCACGGCCCAGTCATCGGGGCCGGTTCAGGATCTCCGGGGCACACGCACAACGGTTCCCACCAGTGGCTCACTCTCGCGGCCGGGGCCGGCAATCTCTTCTCCGCCGGTCGGGTCCCGCAGGCGAGGTCCCGGTCTCGAGTGCCCGGAGGCCCCAATCTCACCGAGGGCACAGCTGCGGACCCACAGCACACAGGAACCTCCGGACCAGACGGTGAGTAAGAGTGGGTCTTTAAATTTCAAATTCTGTATTGAAGTATCGTCGCAGTGCAGGATATATTGCAGGATAGTTGAGGTTAGCTGGAGGGCCGACGGAGCCGAGCTAAAAGGCGGCCATTACGTCCTCGAGCTAGGCTCCTCGGAATGCGTGGCAATTTAACATTTGCTTTAAGCGTTACAACATAAGGTGGAAACTCCAAAAGACCCACATCATTAGGACCAGTAGCCCAAAGAGTATCAGGGAGAGAACGCAATTCCGGTGGAAGCCGATCTTTAGACAAATACATCGGAGAAATCACTTTCTTACCCAATGTAAGCTGTACTCCCGAAGGAGAACAATGCAATGTTGCATTCAACCTTTTCAAAAAATCTAAACCCAACAAATTCTCACCACAACCTGTCGTTAAAATGAGAGGTGCTTCCAATTCACAAGGCCCTATAGAAAGAGACAAGGGACTAGAAACTGGATTACGAACTGGGGCGCCAGAGAATCCTACCGAAGCGTTCGTTAAGCCAGACAAAGGTGCACCAGGGAGTTTAGAGTGCATGATAGAACTCCTTGCTGCACTGGTATCCAAAAGAAAAGGCGCTACCACACCTGATGTAACTACTGCAACATAAGGCCCACTCTGATCTACTGGAACCGACACTACTCCCTCTCTTTGTCCATGGCTGTCCTAGCAATCATTATAGTCAGCACCCTCACTCTCGACATAATAGTCATCAGTATAGTACTGAGTCGACTGACCAGACGCAATGTTCTGTTGATCAAAACAATTCATAGAATTCTGTGGGGAAAAGGAACGTTCGTTCTGAGGAAACGCACCACGTCCTCTTCCCCTAGACACTTGCTGGAAACCACCACGACCTCTCGGGCCGGTATACCACTCGCGCGCTGTCGTAAAACAGGACACTCATTTTTATAATGACCTTCCTCCCTACAATACGCACACTGATTCAAGCCCAAAGGTGGTCTTGGAGGAAAGTACCCAGCCTTCTGTTGCGGTCTCTGAAACGATGGAGGTTGCTGAAACTGTGGGCGTTGCTGTAACTCTTGCTGATTTGAGCGAGGCGGATACGCCTGCTGCAAAAGAACCTTTGTCTTTAAGTCTTTCGTCTTTTTCTCTACTCTGTCTTTCTCGTCCTTAGCCCTATTCTCATAGTACTGTGCAGTCGCCAATATCTGGGCCGACGAGGAAACAGCCCAAGAACTCTCAGAATCTTTCAACTTATTACACAGTTCAGGAAGCAAGTTAAAGAGAAACTTATCTACGAACAATCTTTGTCTACCTTCCGTACTCATATCTTGACCACTGTGATCTATAAATGTCTCTTCAAACCTAGTGAAGAAATCAGATACACTTTCGTCCTTCTTCTGCTTACATGCTGCTAACTTGTCCCAATGTACTCGTAACGCTGGCATCATTTTTTTCATAAGATTTATAATTCTGCTGGGTAGATCTGCCACTAGAGCCTCAGGCTTAGAACCACCAACTTGTCTAGCGTCCGCAGCAGCAATATTGAGCCATGAGTCACCTAATTCAATCGCATGATCCTCATGACGAATCTTTGCCCACAGAGGTTGAGGTACTACGTTACCGAACATCATATCTATGTCGGCTAAATTCATGATGCATGTGTCAACTGTCTGGGACAATTCTTTGTAATAGCCAGCTGGATTCTTACGGGGATCAGGTAAAGACTGTTTAAGGGACAAAACTTCTACTCTCTTCCATGGCACATGCACCCATACTCTCTGGAAATATGCTGGTATAGCTGGGGGAACATTATTCGCACCAGCAGCTACCGCCTCGCGCCATACTGGGGGAACTTCTCTCATCGGATACTGTCTCACTTTCGTCCTAACTGCGGAATCAGGCTCAAACAATGGCTGAGACGGAAACTCGCTCCGAAACGCGAGTATCGTCGCAACTGCATTCTCGACGCCGGGACCCACTATCGTCCCTTTCGCAAACTCAGACTGGACATTTAGCAAACTGGGACTGAACCCAAATCATTATCTTCCCACTCCTCACGGAGGAAAGTACACATTACATCAAACACATATCTTTGCTTGGGTGCTTCCCACTGCAGGAAGACATCCATAACTGACTCCAAATTATACCTCGAAACATTCAAAATCCACCTGCGAAACAGGAGATCCAACACTGTCCGCTCTTCGGGACCAGGTAACTGACTACGCAGTTGTTTACGCGCAGAAACGGGGGTCATACTCAACGACCCAAAGAAAGGAGACAAGAGACCAGTAACAGTGTCAGTCATCCGTTGTCGAGCAGAAGGAGAAGCCCTCATAAGGACAGGAGACAAAGTATTTTGAGGCAAAGTAGCAGAAGTCAAAGGTAAAGGAGAGTAAGGCAAAGAAGGTCCAGGCAAAACTGATAGCAAAGTTTGCGGCCCCAGAGGAGGCGGGCCGTAGGAGGAAGGACCAGCTGAAGAGGAGCCGGTGGGTGAGCAGGACCAGGAGGTGGAACAATTGGAGATGGAAGAGGTGGCGTAGCGTTCTGTGCATAAGGGGGTGGTAATCTCAATAGATGCGACATTAAAGGGTCCTTTTCAGGGTCCTTTGTCGCTTTCTCAAGAAGAGGTGGCAATGCTGGATAACATTTTCAATAGCCATATTATGTTGCCTATCTAATACCTCAAAAGCTCTATCTTCTTCATCGTCTTTAAACTGCTTGGCAGCTTGCATTATCGACAACCCCTTTTCTCTCTTATCTCTTTTAGCTTGTTTGATTTCTCTTTGTTTGGCTTCTTTACGCCAAAGGCGAAAGGAGTCAAACATTGCCGGCCGGGCTTTCTTTCTGAACAATTTTGTTCTAAATTATCTGAAAATCTCAGTATCAAAACTACCATATTGGGGCCATCGTAAAACCCCATCTTTTCTAGTATAGCGGACCCACACTTCATTAAACGTAATGGGACCCACGCCGTGTTTAGAATAGAGTTCATAAGTCGGAGTTCCAACTGGAGGTATCGGACATGAATCCTCCAATCGAGAATCCCTGTTACAACCACAACAAAATATCCTCCTAATTTTGCTAAGACTAGGCATCTTCCCTCACTAATCTAGCTTCAAACTTCAAGGGATTATCTACAATGATAGTCTCGTAAAAATACGAGTCCCTCGGCTTTGGAAATTGCAATACCCAAATCAAAGACCCAAAAACTAAGTATTCAAAGAACCAAAAACAAAGAACTGGGAGCGACCCACGTATACTTAACTAAGGTATCAGTCACGTCACCAGAAGACCCGTTTATCGTCTCGCCTTACAAAGCTGCACAAAGGGGGGTCCAAGACAGGGCGACAGTCAGGGCAGCGGTCCTTCGTAGCCGTCTAGAAGGCGGGAAACCTCGCAGCAAAGACCTTCAGTCCATGTTTGACATACCGGGGTCGATGGAGTGGGGGCCCTTCTTCCGGAATTTCCTCACGAAGCTCCTCACGATCTTCAGGCTTGGACCGGTACCGCTTGATGTCGCCCTACGTTGGGCGCCAACTGAAGAACCGGGTGATTTAGGACCCGGCGGCGCCAGGGGCACGCCCAAAGTCTTCGGGTTCACCTGTCTTAGAATACAGAGACACGGGACTCTTCTTGGTGACGTCAAAGATCGATTTTATTGACTGCAGCCAGTAACAGAAGTCCTAGAAATCATCACGGTATGAGTTCTCAGGAGACTGCTCAAATTTTCAAAGCAAGTCATCCCTTTTTATGCTAAAAATCACATTCCAGACAAATACCTAACATTTACGAACCGTCCAATCACATGTATCCACATCAAAAGTATCGCATGACGGTAAAACCCACTTTTCAATTGTCCGGCCTATGATCAATCATCGGACAAACCCAACATTCTTCTTTAGACAAGCCGAACGAACCGATAATAAAAGAGGCCACAACCCAATCATAAATAGACCATAAAGAAAGGAGCAGAAACAGGTGAGAATAGGATAAGGCATATTTGTGTGTAGTAAAACTTTACGATGTCCTGCGCTCTGATCTTAGTATTGATCAGCTAGCGGGCAAGAACTGGCTCAGCAAGGTTGGCTTCAGGCAACGAGGTCAGTTCACTTCGGGTCATGTAAAAGTCAGCACAAACCTCAGTTAAAGGACACGGGTCTTAAAGACTCATGCAGCCGCAGTCATCGGCCTGTGTGAGGGCAACCACAAAATGGCTGCCTTGCACAAAATGGAAACCAAGGTTCAGAACGGAATCTTCAAATACACTGTGAATCCTTGTGAGTAACATGGCGAAAACACTCATACTTGCCAAACTTATTAGTTACGGTTCATTGTTACCCAAATCGTAACGGAACAATGACATTTAAAACACGGGTTCAGAATTCACAGAACCTCAGCGCAGGCAAGAAGCAGCAGATGAGAAAACACAGGTTAAACTGTACATGTGAGATGACATGTACAAGAAGGTGACAAAATCAAACGTAGAAAGGTACAAGAGAGAAGTCACAAATAAGATGCTGCAGATAATTGGTCTACAGGATACTAAACATGCCTTCCGCCAATGTGTGCTGCTAAATTTAAAAGAAGTAGAGCCATATTGTTCCCAAGAACGCTGACAGACAGAAGGAGGATGGAGGATGCATTTGTAAAAATCTGTTTAAATCCTGACTTGGGCTTTAATATAGCACTGTGAAACCCTTTGGCGGGAACCTGTATCTATCTCTTGTATTTTGCAGAAGATGAAATGCAAACTAAGGGGGCTGATTACGATGGAGGATTTTCTGCATCCTCCGGGCCGGCGGAAGCCACCGCCGGCCCGGAGTATGCGGAAAATCCTCTGCGGACCCACCAAAGACCCACCGCCACATTAGGATGGCTGGTGAGTCCTGGTTTCAGTCCGCCGCTTTTCCGCCGCGGTTGGCTTACAACCGCGGCGGAAAAGGCCTTATATGGTGGCGGTGTCTCTCAGACACCGCCAGACATCTTAGGATGGCTGAGAAATTATGCTTTTCCATGGCGGCTTCTCCGCCGAGGAAAAGCATGCGGTTCTTCACCTCGGGGGCCCGTAGCGGGCCCCCTGGGTGAAGGAGGGGTGGGGGGTGCACATGGGGGGTACCTATGGTACCCCCCTGCATTTGTATGCAGAAATCGGCAGGCACCGCGCGGTGCCTGCCGCTTTCTGCATACAAATGCAATGTATGCATTTGTAACATTGCGGCAGGTGCAGCTTGAAGCCGCACCAGCCGCAATGTTACAAATAGAGGATGTGACCGCCAGGGTGGCGGTTACATCCTAATTGGACAGGAGGGAACTCCGCATGCCCATGCGGAGGTTCCCTCCTCCTCGGTGATCGCAGACGGACTCAAGTCCGTCCGCGATCATAATGGGCCCCTAAGTATGGAACAGGATTTTATCTGGTCTAAAATAGAATGATTTTCACATTTTCACATATGAAAGTACTCAAAATCTAATAAAATATAATCATCTGAAGCATCTGTTGGATTCTTGGATGCCTAGACCAGGCAGGCGCTGCCGTGTGTTTTTTAAGACAAGCCTATCAGCCAGCACAGGCCGTCTGTATGTAAAAGACATATTGAGGGCATACCAAGAAATTACAGGGGCTTAAAGCCCACCCACTGCTTAGCATTGGTTGGCTTTACTGTATCTATCATTTGCTTGCTTCTTATTTGATGGATTTCCTTGCCCTTCATGTGTATGTACCTTCCTTGGAGCATAGCCTCTTTACCATTCTCTTGACTGGCCTACTTGTGTCCTACTTGCACTACTTACTTTTAGGAAATAGTGTTTCAATTTTGGTTAAGCAATCCATCTGAGTGCATGTGTTTTCCAGCCCTTTTCCTCTTGTGTTTCTCTCCTCTCCAAAATACCCCTCGCCGCTGTGCTCTAACTCTCTCTAATGGCTGCTCACTCTCTCAGCTATGTTGCCATGTGCCTCACCAACCAAATCCCCTTCCCAGCACTCTGTTTTGCTGCCTCACTGGTATGCTTCTCCTCGCCCCCATGTTACTCATTCCCTTGTGACCCTACTACTCCCTGCTGCTTTTCCGCAACCTGTCCCCCACCGCTCCACCGTTGCCCCACCTCTGCTGTTCTTTTTTTAACAGATTTTTTAATACAGATTTTTTTAGAGGCCTAGACAGTAAATTGCTGCCAGATTTCCTCATAAGCTCTTTCGCATACTTACCATTTCTTTTTCTTTATTCTCCAATCTAAGTGGTACCATGTTAGATGGGTCAGCAAAAAAGAAAGGAAAATGGTGCCTAGGAGAATTCTTTAGGCCTGTGCCTGCAAAAAACAAGACCGCCAACAGCAGCAGAGTTGTCAAGCCATTTTAGGTTGAGCCTGGCAGCGTATGCACTGCGGCAAGGCATGGAGCAGTGGAGTATGGACTTGACGCCCCACTCATATTTTGAATTGGCTTTTGTCACTTCATAAGCGCTGACTTGCGATTTATTATTAGGCTTGTTAGCCCCCCCCCCTTGGTACCCCGTTGTCTGCATTTGTTACCTCCCATAACGACTGGACCGTTTACTTGTCTTATTACACTGTCTGCTTTATCTTGAATGTGAGCACTATTTTAATAAATGATTTGGCCCTATTCCACCCACTAACTCGCAGCACACCGCACACTTTCATTTTATTTACTATTGGCAGGCGTGTGATTTTTTTATTTATTTATTTTAGCAGCGCAGTCTGCTTTAACTATAGCAGCCACGCTTACTTATTTATTCATTTACTTACCTTTTTTTTGTTTACTAGCGCCCATGCGGCGCTTTCACATTCGTGAAGGCGGCGCGCCTTTCTTCAGACAAGCCGCGTCTAAAGAAAGGTGCACAGCCGACATTAAAGTGAAAGCACAGCTGGGGCGCTTTTACCCCCCCCCCAAAAAATGTGTTTGTCAACTTGACAAACAGATGCTTTTTATTTATCAGCAATGTCGTAAAACATAGGTAAAAAAACATCAGCAAAGCCTGTAGGGCTCAAAGGCATGACCTATTGGCTTTGCCAATGTTTGTTTCATTTTACAGGTGATTTAAGGAGGGCATCATTTTAGCACTTCTTTAAGGTCTACGACTAGACATTGTGGAAGCACTGGATATAAGGATTTTTTTTTTATCATTGCGGCAATCATGTAAGTGGTTTAAGAATCCACCAGTCTTCTGGCCCTGAAGGCATACATCTGTGGAATCGTATTTTTTTCTAATTAGACGAAACACGCCTTCACGCCCAAGTTTTTTTTTTGTTGTTTGCCTTGGGGCTCCGAACAAACAGCTCTGCAAACTAAAAAGTGTTACTTTACTTATTAATGCGACTACATTAATATGCATATTCACATATTCTTAAAACAAAAATAGGGCTCATATGACTTCAGTAATTTATTTAAATCTCTTGGTATTCTTTCATGGGCTCCTCAGCAGACTGATCCCAAAAATGACGCAATCCACGGCAGTGCGGCAGGTAAGGTATGTGGGCCGGGGCGTCAACGTCTCCTGACTTCAGACCGTTGACGTGCAGACGCAGAGTGCCCTCTTTAATGTATGCAACCGCAGTGAAGCCACCGGCAGCCGGCGCGCGCTTCTGGGTTAGAATGCTGGCACGCACCTCTGAGGAGCTGTCAGGTGCGCGTGATGGACGGCCATGCTGTCAGAAAGCAGGCGTGCCCCGGGGGCATTCCTTGCATTCTCAGAACAGTAATACCAGGGCTGTCACGACTGCACTGCAATCATTCTAATGGGCAGGAAGGCAAGGGACCCTGAAACTACAGGCGTTCACAGACTGATGAAAGATGGACTAGTTTATCGACAGGTCTCATAAGCACGTGAACAGTTCGTAAATGTGTAAAATGCTGTATTAATAGAAGAAACAATATTCTGACTTTGTGTTCCAACCTACGTGTTTTAGGGCAAAAAGGGGCGTCCAGGAGATGACGGGCTTCCTGGTCAAAAGGGCTTGAAGGTAAGACGTTTTGGATAAACTTTCGACAAACGTTGATGATAACGCAACCTTTTCTGATGTCCTGTGCAAAGTTGAACCCAAAATACCATGAGACATAACTCGTGGTAGGGGTTTCAAAAAAGGGCAAATCCATTTCATACCGTTTTGCTTTTTCACGGTGTAAATGTAGCAAATAGAATTTGACGTTAGTTTTGCACTAGGGCAAAAATAAGACAAACTGATTTTGCTCTATTTCTGTTGTGTTTAAATAGTCAATATAAAAGATGCAATGCATTGTTCTCACTTTTTTAAATGTATAAGGATGGCATTGAGTGGCTCATTATTACTGACCTGTATTTGTTGGTGCTTTTTACACACCCTGGCATGTCCGATACCAAAGAATGCAGAATAACCACAGATTACAGGTGGCACCCTGCGGTTCTCCTGAGAAATAAAGAATTATCATTGAAATTGGCAATTCACGGTCCAATTTTTCAGAAGTTCCTCATTTTAATCCAAAGGGTCGCTAGGAGATTTCAGATGCTTTGAGCAACCGGAATCACCAGCTGAAACAACATGGATCCATTGGGCCCCTACAGATCTTGTCATTCCAATGGGGCCATTGACGCCATCCCCATCGGAAATACCAGCCTATTGGTAATTAGGGTCAGAGTTTGATGTAAAATATGTTGTATCATCACCATATAGAGCAAGCAACAAAATGATGCACGGTGGGTTTTATTCATATGCATGATTTATATACAATAGGGTCAGATGTACTAAAAACAAAAAGTGGTCACAAAAAGAGAACCACACTTTTGCGAATCGATTACAAATTTTCCGACCAACCTATATGCTAGTTGGTTGATTTTCAAAATAAGGAATTTGACTAGGTTGCAAACCAACCTGCCTCCTTAATATTCATGAGGCAGGCCACACATTTCTATTCACTCTGATTGACCACATTCATTGGGATAGTGGCCTACAAGGATCAACTGACCACCATGACTGTGATTCTGTTTACATAGAGGAAACTTTTTTTTCAAGAGTCTTCATTTTCCTTAAAGTAAAAAAAAGGACTGTCTTTAAGCAATAGTTTTCTTTTTTCAAAAAGTTTCATTGCGAGTAATCAGTGGTCCTGGCTGGTCTTCCTGGAAAGTTTTTCAACACTCACAAAGGGGAAAAGGTTTATAGGGTATGCCTACTATTTAGCAAATGGGTGACCATCTCAACTTGGGGGTTGGTAAATTTTCAAAGGTTTGCCACTGGAACTACAGTTGCAAATCATTGATACATCTCATACCATAGGGTATGCCTACTATTTAGCAAATGGGTGACCATCTCAACTTGGGGGTTGGTAAATTTTCAAAGGTTTGCCACTGGAACTACAGTTGCAAATCATTGATACATCTCATACCGAATCTCTATTTGAAAGGGGCTTTACAACATCCCCTTTCAAATATTTGGTTTGCAGTCGTAAACTCGTTTTAGGAGTTGGTAAAAATGTACTCACTCCTAAAATGTGCCCAGTATTGTTTTGCGGTGGCAAGCAGCAATTCAGAATGTTTGCACCTTAAAAACGTTTAGTACATCTGGCCCACGGCCCTTTGTCAGTATTATGGTGCCATGCCATTTGAATGTTCTCTGCAGTCATGAGTTCGAAGATCAACATTGTTAATAATAGAACTTTTTTTGTTTATCCATAGGGGGAGACAGGCTTGAATGGAATACCTGGTAGAGATGGAGCTGAGGTAAGTCAACCCCAAGATACTTCCGTGCCCTCTGCCACTGGCGCGGTTTGCAAGCAGTATTTGTATCACTCTGCTTTTTGGAGCGGATGCTACCTCGTTCAGGTCGTTAAAAATCTTTTCAGCAGCCCTGGTCCTAGACACTTGCCTAGCTCCATATGTGTTGTGCCGGTAAAGCAAAAAAATAAATAAAATGAAGGCATTGAAACTGATTCAGCACAGACAAGTACCTCGCTCTGATCATAGACACACAGTAACTGCTTAACTAAATCACAGCATGCACTACAAATAGCATTAAGAAAACCTTTTTACTTTGTGTAAGAAACAATGTAAAAAATATAAACCTGTTGCACTTCATAACAAAATTACAAAAGGGGTAAAAAAAGAAATGCAGCATGAGAGGGCGAAAGAGAACGATGGAATTCCTATGAGTTAACAGCTTGAACAAACACTTTGAGGTTCTGTCTAAGTGGCGGTATGTTTGCTATATATACAGCATTGAAAATGGGACCTACAGGATCACCAAAAAAACATAATGACCCATGACTCTTAATCCGAGGAAAATCTACTGTTTTTTAATGCATCGATGGCCACGCTCAACAGTAATTTGAAGGTAAAAATGTATCATGCACAAATAATCATGTGTCGTCCAATCCGCCTCAAAGATCTCTGTAATACCCCATAAAAATACTTTTTGTACGGATGTATGACGTTACAACGCATACTTTTACAATGCCTACCTTTACAACGCGGTTTTTACCACGCATACCATTACAACGTATAGCGCTTTGGGGTGCTGGATAGTGAATAGTTTAATTTACTATTCCAACTCCAGTCCCCGTGGATAGTAGGGAAGGTTATTGGATAGTAAATTAACCTATTCCCTATCCTAGAGCGCCCCCCAGAGCAATGCGTTGTAATAGTTTGCGTTGTAATGGTAGGTCGTTGTAAAAGTTTAGTTTGTAAAGGTTGTATACCTTTTTGTACATATGTGGCCACTGTTTCTTAGCAATTGGAGACTATTCAGGCATCCCTGCGCATCTACATGGGCATCTGTCAAAAGCATCTCCATATTAGTTCTAAAAGTCTGTTTCTCCATACGCATCACTGTGGCAGCTTCCGAAGGGTGCACTGTTTGGAGAATACACTGTACAAATCCCTGAAATTGGATACATCTGGCCCAAAATGCATAAAATACCATTTTTATTTTGAGGAATCAGATAATTGTAAGCTTTGTAATGATGACTTTAAGGGTGTTGAGCAACCTCTCGCTACTATGGCATAATGTGAAGCTGATTTGGGATCAGTTGTATTTTTTGAGGGGTAATATAGTATGTTTTCAAAACTCTACCTACATACAATAACTTGAGGAAGGACCCTTCTAGCACTCTTGCGGTGCCCTAGTTAAAAAAAGTAGGCTGGTTCATTTTTGGAGGTCCAAAATAAAAAGAATCAATTTGGTGAAACTGAATACCAAACGCCCACCCGAAGCTCTACTCTTCTGGCTGGTGTAGCCATTAAAAGATTGAGCAAACCCATGGTGGTTTCATTGGCTGTGTGCTATTGTTCCTTGTTGCCTCCATCTTTCTTAGAGTCCCGCCTTTGTGTGTTTTTCTCCACCTTTATTTATTAATACTTTAATTTGTATACTTAGTTTGTAGGCTGTAGGCACAGTTGCACTAAATGTCTTGTCCAAATGAAATGGCTCCTAAATGTTACAAATGGCACACCTGAAGCAAAATAGTATTGTTAAGAAGACATTCCACCTTGATCTATCTATCTATCTATCTATCTATCTATCTATCTATCTATCTATCTATCTGTCTATCGTCTATCTATCTGTTATTGTCTTGAATAATTTATTAGCATATCTCTCTGTCTTGGGTATTTCTTTAGAAGTCGAGGGATTACATTCCGGACTGATTTAGAAATGAATCAAAAACATATTGAAACTTGCTGTCAGTTAGTGCCTTTCAAACTTTAGATGATCCTGACAAAAACGGAAAACATAGATGCTCCAAAAGTCTCAGTCTGTGATTAGAATGCAGCCGGCCTATAAACGGAAAATACCTTAAACCAATCATCTATTGTTGTTTTTTTTTTTAAATCCCACCTCCTCAAAATGTCGGCTGAGGGTACATTTCACAAATGATGCTAGTGTTCACTTATTTACAGGTGTTTCAGTATTATAGGCACAAACCTGCCCACGACTGATTTCTTATGGTAGATATGCATTTTATTTAGTAGTATGAAGTGCTACCTAGACATACTCTACCAGAACCTTGGAGACAGGTTGACTGTACAAGTGACTGTTCTGTGGTTTATACAGCAAATGTCACTAAATGAGTGACCTAAGTACTGGATCTCTTGTGGTTTCTGAATGCCATTGAGACGTGACTATTGTTGCTCTGTCCATAATTAGTTTGCAATGTATACCTTTGCATAGCATTACCCTAACAAGATGGGGTACAACCAGCTTGACCTAACAACGCTTAGGTTTCCATGAATACAGCTAACTATGTGGAAGCATAGGCATCTTCCTAGGATCTGCAAACAAAGAGCGTTGTGACAGGCTTTATGCACTGTTCACAATCTTTAATTTTGGTTCTGACGTCCAAGCAATTGAATGTTAGTTACTTGGTACCATAAGAATTAAAAGTTAAGGAAAATGCAAACTATGGATCCCGGGTTTTGCTATAAAATCTTCTGAGGCAGGATTCTTTTAAAAGTAACTGTTCTTGCATATACTAACTGAGATATATCACTGTAATACACATCCGATGCCTTTCATAAGGCATGTATTTACAGGTATTGTGATTCATATTGTGCGAGTTTCAGAGCAATGGTGCAAAAGAATAGAGGATGATTTGGGATCTTCTATAAAATCGGAAAACAAAAACAGAAAAGCATAGTGCCAGCAGAACTACATGCATGTTTTCTGTTGTTTATTATAAATGTATACTTCCACAGTTAGTTAGGAAATAAAACATTGGAAAAAGAATAAACCAGACACCTGGAAAATGTTGGGTACAAAAAAATTTAAGTGCAGTTGGCTGCTATACACCAGTATTATCTGTAGTGCTCTCGAATAGGTCAACTTGGAATCGTCATATGTATCTAGAGAATAAGGCCCTAAATGGTGCACACTTTTGACATCTTCCACTGTCCTTGGAAGTCAAGTGGATACAAATTTTGCCCGGGTGAAGAGAAGACATTCTGAATCAGTAACTAGATACATAAATCTCATTTGAAAGAGTGTATAGGGCATGGGTACTCATAGTACGGCCCGCGGGCCAGGGGCGGCCCGGCAAGCCTTCCCTGGCGGCCCGCGGACCTTTCAGACATCATACCTGAGTTTTTGTTTTTTTATTAAAGGCCGTCTGCAACCAGAGTTCATTCGAATCAGAGACTCTGCTGCCTGTGGGGGCGGGCGATTTCCGCCGTAGTCAGAGTGGGGCTGCAGGGGCGCTGAGAGGTGAAAATAGCCTCATTAACATGCTAATGGTCTTCTAAAGACCTGTGAAATGCTTTGATGCGGCTGTGTGAGCGTGCCTGGAAGCTGTCACAGCCCGGGAGGGGAGGGCACACAGGCAGGGTCACCCTTTTGACCATGTCAGAGGAGTGGAGCACTGCGCAGTTCTTGACGCCTTTGGCCCTGTCAGTGCTCAGATTACCTAATCGGACAGAATCCCTCAGCGAATTAAACACTCACGATTGAGACATGCAGTGATCTGCAGGTCACAAATTCGAATCCTCGCAAGGCTGGCTGGGACTTGTAGCCTTCTGGTGTCGTTCAATGCAGTTCTGTGACTTTAAGAAATAGAAACATCTTTTAATCACAGCACTTACAAAGAATAGATGTGTGGCTTGATGTGCTGTATACAGGTCTTTCAAAGACCATTTGCATGTTAATGAGGCTATTTTCACCTCTCAGGCCCCTGCAGCCCCACTCTGACTACGGCGGAAATCGCCCGCCCCACAGGCAGCAGTGTCTCTGAGTCGAGCTCTGGTTGCAGAAAGACTTTAAAAAAAAGGGAGGGAGACAGAGGGAGGGAGGGAAAGCGAGGGAGAGAGGGAGAGCGAGGGGGGAGGGAGAGCGAGGGAGGGAAGGAGAGCGAGGGAGGGAAGGAGAGCGAGGGAGGGAGGGAGAGGGAGGGAGGGAAGGAGAGCGAGGGAGGGGAGCGAGGGAGGGAGGGAGAGGGAGGGAGGGAAGGAGAGCGAGGGAGGGGAGCGAGGGAGGGAAGGAGAGCGAGGGAGGGAGGGAGAGGGAGGGAAGGAGAGCGAGGGAGGGAAGGAGAGCGAGGGAGGGAGGGAGAGGGAGGGAAGGAGAGCGAGGGAGGGGAGCAAGGGAGGGAAGGAGAGCGAGGGAGGGAAGGAGAGGGAGGGAGAGGGAGGGAGGGAAGGAGAGCGAGGGAGGGAGGGAGAGCGAGGGAGGGAAGGAGAGCGAGGGAGGGAGGGAAGGAGAGGGAGGGAGGGAGAGGGAGGGAAGGAGAGCGAGGGAGGGAGGGAAAGGAAGGCAGACAGAGGGAGGGAGGTAAAGAGAGGGCGAGAGAGAGCGAGGGAGGGGGAGGGAGGGGGAGGGAGGGAGACAGAGAGAGGGAGGGAGACAGAGGGAGGGAGACATAGGGAGGGAGACATAGGGAGGGAGTGAGAGAGTAAGAGTGAGTGAGACAGAGGGAGAGATGGAGAGATGGAGACAGAGGGAGAGGTGGAGAGATGGAGACAGAGGGAGAGGTGGAGAGATGGAGACAGAGGGAGAGATGGAGAGATGGAGACAGAGGGAGAGAGGGAGACAGAGGGAGGGAGTGAAAGAGTAAGAGTGAGTGAGACAGAGGGAGAGATGGAGAGATGGAGACAGAGGGAGAGATGGAGACAGAGGGAGAGATGGAGACAGAGGGAGTGAGAGAGTGAGAGGGAGTGAGAGAGTGAGGGAGTGAGAGAGTGAGAGGGAGACAGAGAGTGAGAGGGAGACAGAGAGTCAGAGGGAGACAGAGAGTCAGAGGGAGACAGAGAGTCAGAGGGAGACAGAGAGTCAGAGGGAGACAGAGAGTCAGAGGGAGACAGAGAGTCAGAGGGCGAGGGAGAGGGAGAGGGAGAGGGAGAGAGAGAGGGAGAGAGAGAGAGAGATGTGTGTGTGCCGGGTCTGGTGGCTCAGTGGACGAAGGCATCCGCTGCAGGGACCTATGATCAACCTCATGGTCACAGTTTTTTTGTTGTTCTAGCCCCGCCCCTTCCCCACTGACCCCGCCCCCACCGGTGCGGCCCTCGGACACAAACCACACTGTAAATTTGGCCCCCGAGAGAAAGTTTGTGAGTACCCATGGTATAGGGGATACATAGGCTGGTGAAAGCATGCCACACCACACCACACCACATCCACCACACCCAAGACCAAACTGCTGATGAAATGTAACTCATGCACAGATACACCTACCTGACACAGAGATCTCTGGGATTATATTAAAGCCATTTCACAACGGGATAGGGAAGGTAAAAACCTCGTGTAACATAGAGGTGCTGATAAAGGAGTTTATGTACAAGGAACATTTTTTTCTTGAGTGGATAAAAAAAACACTAAAAAGCCACATGTACAAATGCACTTTTACTCTTGTAAATTTGCCAGCTACTAGAAAATCTGTTTGAGTAACTTTGCGTAAGCAGTATGCCCGAAAATCAACAATTGTGGTGGCAAAACCTGGGGGAAAAGATTTCAAAAATTTTCAACCAGGCCTTTGTGAATTAGGCTCTCCATTGCTATGGTCACTACTATGAAGTGTTCCATTCCAGTCTTTGAACATTATGAGAATTCTTTATAATTTCAGAAAGGGAAGTGCAGTATTACCCGTTTGATATGGCTTTCTAAAATATTGTCTTTTACTCTATTTTATCTAGGGGAAGCCTGGATACAAAGGAGAACAGGTATGTTTATAATTCACATATTATTCTTCTGTATGTTCAAATCTTCGATTCACAAAGATTTTGCTGTGATTTTCGGTTCTAGTACTCCTTATTTCTCATGAATTCCATAAATAAGCAACGCGTTATCTCAGAATGAAACTTTCAGTACTACAACAATAGGTCACATCTACTAATAGAAACATCTTTGTGAATCAGTTCTTTCATTTGTAATATTCAGATATGATTCTGCAATATTATAAGCAATACACGTTTTCTAGCAGCTTGACTTACTATTCACATATCGAGCAATTTCTGAAAATCAATTAAATGTTTTCCTTCTTTCTTAAGGGCGACAGAGGTGAATGTGGGACTCCTGGAATCAAAGGCGACAGGGTATGTTAAGCTTTTTCTGTGCTCAGTGGGGTGATTATCGTTTCACTTATTTCACTGTCCTGCAATACATTATTAATATATTTGTATAATCTCCTCACTACATAAAGTTGTTGAAATATATCAGTCAAAGGAATGACTGGTCTTGCAGTACAAAAGAGCCATGATTGGCCAGACCAAATATAGCAAACTATCCAATCAGCGTTTGTCTATTGCTTTTCAGAATGAGTGATAAACCACATACATAAAAATCCAGGGGTTGAAGAGGACCGTTGAAGGAGCCAAGTGGGGGCGGCAATGTTGAGCTTGAAGTATCTCGAAGAACCCCAATAAATCAATCAATAAAATACTTTGTGGGTAGGCATTTTAAGAGGAGCCTGAAGGCTAGGAAAGCGGAAGGAGAAGCAGAAGTAATTCAGAGGATAATGACCAGTCACTATAATTAGTACAGGGCTAGTCTCTATTGAATGATTTGGACTTAGTAGCAAGTAATATTTCTCTTACTGAACTTAGACTGTTGTCATCACCTCAGCGTACCCTGCTTAAAGGAGGGGGTTTGTTAAGAGAAGGTTTAAATATGGATTTGGGCAGAAAGGAATTTTGCCATTTTGTCACCCCCTCAGTGACATTTTGTTACCCCCCCTCAAGGATGACAACTGGGGTGGCCCGCACCCACCACACACCCCCCTTCCTTCGCCACTGACCCTGCTAAATTGATCACAACTCTAGTTTTCCCTCTCTGAGTGTCCTAGCCTGCGAGAAATAACTTCAGAAGATATAAAAACAGGTAGGATTTGTTTCAATAAAGATGGTAAAAGGTGATAAACTATTACTCTTCCCAAAAAATGTAAAGACGGCTCGGATAAAAGCAAAAGATGAGATGCTGAAGGAACTAGTACACATACATGTAGTAGAAATGAAAGGTCTTTTGGGTGGTACATTTTTGATACACCATGTCGGGTTGAGCCCAACCCAAGCTGTATTGTATTCCTAAAACAGCAACAATGGACAGTTGGTTTAAGAATAATAATGAAGATATCATTCAAGTGACCTTCCCACAAGTGGATCATAAAAGGGACTGTATGCCTAAAAGAGAGGATATTTGTCTTGGGAATCGGTATGATTGCCTGTCAGATCTCTTACCTCTTAGCCTTAAAGATAACGGGGGAAGGAGCGACCTCGATTGGGAGAATGTCACTTCGCACAGCCTATTGGCTCTCTCTTGGAATATAGGGTGTTTTAGGAAATTATCATCCTTGCAAACATTTAAAGAATTAGTGGGAACATATGAAATCATTCCATTACACAAAATGTGGCTGTGTGAAGAGCCTGCACAGATTGATGAGTTTTTCCTGATCTCTAAGAAGGCTGAGAAGCTGGGCCCGGGCTGCCCTTTGGGGGGCTGTTGACTTAATATCTGTAAAAATGGCAAAAAAGTAACAGCATTAAAAATGGAGGATAAATGGATTTTACCTTGATTAGTCCACCTGTTTAAAAATGACATGCAAAATAGCCCTTATAATTGTCAATAATGTGTATATTTGTCCCTCAAATACGAATGAGTATGGGACCCAACTAACGCTTTTGAAAGAGGACTTTGAAAGTTTAAGTGCAAATCATGCATTTCTGGTAGTTCTATTTTTGGGTGATTTTAAACACAACCTAGATCCTCGGAACGGTGGCTCATTACATAAAGACATGTTCACTGCCTCAAAAATGAGCCTAGCAAAGAACGTACACACAGCTTGGGATGCTATACTACAGTAATTTTTAGTATTAATTGGGCTGTTTAGAGAAAATGGACGATTCTGAACAGATCATCCGGCAAGACAAACTTTCAAATACGGAATCCAGGGGTATATTTTCATTTACGCATGGCTCTTTTTTTACAAAATTTTGAGGTTTAGAGTCTGCCCTTTTTTCAGAAATCTGGGGGGGGGTTATTTTCAAAGATTTTGCAGTAACAGCTTAAAGACTGGGCAGAAACCAATAATATAATCCCTCATGAGCAAGGGGGTTTTACAGGTAAAAAGTAGGGAAAAGCAGGGTGATTCCCCATCGGAGGGCGACTGCTAAATCAGGAAATACAAGGACACTTCTAGTAGTGCTTTGACTCCTGCCTTAGACATCTATAGGGCATGCACCATGGCGGGGGACACATATGGGGCAGAGCTTTGGGGATGTGCAGAAGTATCTGTACTCACACATATGGAAAACAATTTCATGAGATCATTGTTGGACTCGGTCTCTCAATAGCCTGAACTGATCATGTTGTACTTCTAACCTACTGAGTCTGTCTGTGGACAAAGCCGGAACTGGCTCCGTACAGAGAAGGCCTGGTGAAATTAATTGATATTGACCAATATGTACATATCCTGTGGCTGCACAAAATCAAATACCTGAGCAAATCTATTAGGATGGGGGAAGTGTAAAACTACCCAACTCCTCTCAAAAAAGGCACTTTTACCCACCGGATGATCACTTTCTGGGACTACATGTTGCAGGGAATATGGAGCGAATAAAAATAGGGTAACCTTACTGAAAAAAATCTATTGTTCAAATGTTACTATAGCTCTGAACCGTATTTGGACAGGATCTCCCTTCCCCAAGCTAAAAGCCTTTACATAAAGTTTAGATTTGGTACCCTGCCTTTGGCCTCCTTTACCAGCAAATGAGATAAAAGCGAGTCTGTTTCCCCAAACTGTCCGTTCTGCCCGAGGTTCCCAGAGTCACATGATCATGTTATCTTTTTTTAACCAGTGTATGCTCTACCTCGAAGGAGGTGGATTATTCTGGTATGTAAGCTTTTGGTCACCGACCATTTTTGGTAAGCGAGTAGAACTCGTTGATCCAATGCAAATGGATATATTGTGTTTGCTGCCTCTATGTTACCTACAGTGGGCATGGAAATTCTCAACAACTAATTTGACAAGGAGAGAAAGGGACAGGCCCTACAAAGCTTGCAGGGCAGTGCAGCCATCGGAACGATGTGCATGTAAAGTATTCATCTATTTCATTCTGGATCCCTTGGCCCTAGCAGCAATTGGAAAGCATTGTAACACGCATCCTACGACCCCCATCATTTATAACACTGTTTTAACTGGTTGTACATTGTATTTTATATGTTTAACTATTTAAATTATTTATGTGTATGCTGCTTCTATGGTTTGTAAAATCCGAAATATAGACTATTGATTGATTGAAAAAATGCCATGAGATCAGTAGCCATAGACGACAAGGTAAAATGTACATGTGGTCGGAATATAAAGTTTGGTTGTGTACATGTTTTATTAACTTTTTAAAGGTTTTTTTAAGGTTTTTATCAACACGCAAAAAGTTTTAGAAACCAATTTTTCTCAAATATGGGATCTTTGTGGTAAACTAGCAGCTGAGTTCTGGACAGAAATTAAATATTTGGATGTGACATGTGCAATTAGAAGGTTTTTTAATTGCAGTTTAGGAAATTTTAAAAGGATATTTGTGTAGCTAAATGAGTACATGGTATTTTAAGGTGATGAATGAGTAGTTCTCAATCGCATTATTGTATGTATTAATGGCTTATTGTTTTCTTTGTTTTAAATACCTCCGGTTTCAACTAAACATAATTTGACAGACAGTACCCCGATGTTAGTTGATTTAGCAAGAATTTTAGTGGCATGAAATCCCAGTTCATAAAGCACTCGAATTCCATACCACAGACAAAATGCTGAAACCGACAGGTTCATCTAATTAAGCATTTCAGACAATTGCTCACATAGAAGAGAATGTAAAGTAAATAGTGAAATAGGGGAAAGGGTATGGAGGCAATAGAGGAAGTAAAGATAGGCAGAGAGAAGAAATAAAACAGGAAGAGAAAAGCAATTCACTGTCAACATTGGAATGCTCCATAAGGGAAACAACATTGGGTTCTTTTATTAAATAACAGATCATTTAAACATGACTTTTATTTAACCGTTAAAGTATTCAGAGTTAGTTCTTGAGGTGTATATGTACATGCTCAGCAGACAGTCAATCATTTTCAAATCAAGATACAGTATCTGCATAGCAATATATGGCTCACTTCTGTATACTGTTCTGCTTCAAATACAGAGTAACTTGTGACCTGTTCCATATAATGATAGTGTATTGTGCATGCAACCAATCTGTAAATCAAAAAATAGTAATATTCTGTGTTTGTGTTTCTGACTTATCACTTTAGGGCCCGGAAGGTCCTGCTGGCCAAAGAGGACCACGCGGAATACAGGTAACACTTGCACTACATGTTGGTGACTCTAGGAAAGGGTGCAGGTTTAATTTACTTTCCTAAAATACTATATGTACAAGTGGTCAAATGCACCCACAAGCAGACTTGACAGATTGGGTTCACATCAGACTGACTGACTGCATGGCACACTAGCCTGTGGGGTCAGAGCTCAATTTTATATATTTTTTTTAATGGGTTAATATAGCACAGACCGGGCCAATTTCGACATCAGAATATCCTTGAGGGTGATAGTGTGCTTTAGAAATGCACACAACAGAGGGCTTCCACATGGAGGAAGACTGGAAAACAAGAGAGGAAATTAGAAGATGAACTATAAGAGGAAAAAGAGAGCAGAATCCTGTATGTAATGCTTTGTAGGGATTTGGGAGTTAGAGAGTCTCACCATTTCTACCTATTCAAAGGAAAATTTACCAAAGGAAAATCAACATGAGTTCAAAGTGTACATTGATTAAACAAGTTTGGAGTTCGGTCCTTGGAGATTGACACTAGATCAGTAGACATTTGAGTTCCTTTATGAATGCAGAGTTGGGTGGATTTTCCAGTATCGCATGCAGGAAGGTGTTCCATTATGCAGGAGCCTTTTTTTTTATAAAAGGCGCTTGCTTTAAAGTTCTTGACTTTTTAAAAGCAGGAGTTTCATGCCAGAGGATGTTGGCTCTTCTGATGCTGGCGAACGTCCTGAGATGGACGGTATTCTGGCAAAATACTTTGGTGTTCTTTTATGGATAACTTTGGGCACTGTGCAGGCTAATTTCAAGAAGCTTCTAGCTTCCTTTAGGCACCATTTTAGACTAGGATTGGTGTGATTTCTTCTGAGCTCTAAGTCCTGGAAACTAATCAGTCTGCAACATGAAGTGCTGCTTTTAACAGTGCCTGGTGGAGACAGGAGATCCGTACCAGTAATTCATTACGTAATAAGTTCTTGATAGGTGAAGTGATTGCACTACTTTTTAAAAATCTTCAGCCTGGATAAGGAGTGCTATTTGAAATAGAACTTCACTAGCAAGAGCAATAATATTGGCTTACAGATTGAGGTTCTTGTAAAGCGTGAATCCCAGGGATTTTGTGAATTTGACAATGCATAGATTGCAGCCAAGTTACATCAATACCTACAGGACTGTGAGGTTCTGAACCAGAGAGATTAGGTATTTTGTTGCTGTCTCCTTCATATAAAGTTGTATGGCATTGACATAGAAATGATATGAGATATTAAATTACATTCGTAGAGAGCTGAGGGTTTTCGTGTAAAGATTACAAAAAGTAAAAATGAGTATTTATCCTTGTGGAACATTTTGATGTAGGCTGGAGGGGCTAGAGAGAGAGATGGCAAGTTTAATTTGTTGGGAACAATTTTCTGGACATGAGGAGAAACAACTTAGAAAAGAACCTTTGAAGCCCTTCTATTTTTCCAGAAACGTTATCAGTGATGAGTGATTTACTCTATTGAAGTCTGCTGACAGGTGTAAAAGTATGAGGTGGACATATTTTCCTTCAGCTACAAAGTTTAGACCATCACCTGTGATTTTCAAAATAGCACATTCTGTTCTGCAGCCAGATCTGAAGCACAACAAAACTCCTCAAGGAGCTTGTTTTCATTGCTAAATTATTTTAGCAGCATTACTGCATAGTGTTCTCAAGCTTTTGCTTGGAAAGTGATGGTGTACATGGATCGGAAGTTGTTTTTATTTTTGTTTTTGGTAACTGTGAAACCTGCCCCACTTTCAGGCAGTCGGAAACACTTCCTTGGCTCAATGAGGCATTTATGATGGTATCGAATTCTGAAAATGTGAAATAGGTCTAATGTCTTCCATGCATTTGACTAAGTCATTTTTGAAGCGTTGTGTGAGTTAGTAATGACAGAACCCTTTTGGCTTCTGATGGACTCTGTAGAACTGTGATGTAAGCATTAGAGTGTAGTGAAGTGAATGCAGGTTTAAAATGTTAAGTTTGCGGTTACACACAGAAGAATAAAGACGTGTTATACTAATATCCGTGTGTGGCGTGGTCATTAGCGGGTACCCATCCTGGGGAGGATGCTACAACTGGCAACGAGATAGGGGATAGATCTACAGTGCTGTCCCACAGAGTTTGCCATGTTCTAGCAGTTTGCTTGTGTGTGCCACGTGTGCATCAGTAGAAGTGCTGGATCGATGCTTGGTCTATGTAGAGTCAAAATGCAACTCCATCCTGTGTAAAGCATTTGAAGTTAAGGAAAGCTTCACTGAGAAGTCTACACATTGTTGACTAAGAACCTGCTAGGAAGGTCATTACAAATGGCACCACGCTACTACGTAACCTTAAGCCATACATCATACAATGTGATAAAGCTGAAGACGGAGACAACCAGGTTTTGTAAGAGCAGCAAATAGCGACAGCAAATTGCAAGATAATGCTGCGAACAAAAGCACTGCAAGGCAAAGAACAACCAGGTTTCAGACAGTACAAAGAAATGCTTATAAACAAAGCAATTCAAATTAAAGAAACGGTCACCTGCTTACCAGCACTGAGTAAAGATAGTCATTGTACCACAGAGGTAGTGGAGTAGCCCCAGAAGAAGTTTCTGGGGTTGTGTTTGAGGAGATGTCCATACCTGAAGCAACATGCCATCAAAGCTGCTGGGTAGCGGCTAAGAACAACTCCAGAGATCTCCAGAAAAGTGAAGGGTTCCCATGGAGACCAAGAGTAAGGTCACAGTTCCATCGACTGGCCAGAACAGCATTGGGCCTTAGAGATGGTATGAATGAAGCCATTCCTAGTGGACAGCCGACAGTGTTGGGGAGACCTCCACTCTCAGTGTCAGCCAATCACACAAATGGTTATAATGCGTCTGCCTTCCTAAAACCACCACCACCATTCAATACCACCAAAAAGCTAAATATTGGTGACAGGTGGACTGCTTGGATAGAGACATTTTACGATTTTGTTGATGTGCTAGAAGAAACAGATAACAAGAAGATTATCGAATACTTTAAGAATCTAGCTGATGAGGTATAAATGAAGGCAAAAAAGAAAATGCCTGGAGTTGACTAAATTACATACAGTCCAATCAAAGAAGTCTTGCATCTCAAGCTCAAGCCAATGCCGAATGTAGATTACAAAAAGCAATTTTTTTTGTCAAGAGTGACAGAAAGATGGTGAAACCATTGATTAATTTGTTGAGAGACTGGATACGCTCATCAAACACTGTAAGTTCAATGAATTCAATAATGAGAAAGCTATACGCCTCACAGTTATTGGCTGATTCCTGTCAGATTCATTCAGATGATAAATGCTGAGAGAAACTCTTACTCTGGAGTGAGTTCTCATGGCTGCCAGAGCTGTAGAGCATGCCGATCAACAAGCTGCTAACATGTAGGCCAGAGGTGGCCAGAGTGAGTCAATCATGGAGTTAAAAAGTAAGCCAAAGCACAAGGCGGAGGGACGAGTGATGTCTCCTCGGAAGAAGAAGTTGTGCTTCAGGTGTGGATTTTTGTTTCCACATGAAGGAAAATGTACCGCCATTTGACAGGTTTGCAAGGGCTGTGGGCAGGGCTGGACTAGCCGTAGCGGCTATCAGACATTTCCCCAGAGGGCCACCATGGTGGGGGCCGGTTTTGGCCCCCGGGGGGGTACTTTTGTTACCGGGGTCGGCAATATTGCCCCCCTGTAACAAAATAGGACAAAACTGGCCCGTCACCTTGCAAACCGTTACAAAATGGTTCTCCTTCCCACAGCCACCTGCACCCCCCTTAAGGCCCCCCCCCCTACATCAGTTGGAATTCCAAGAGAGATGCAGGGACATTACTCCCTTTTTAACACATATCGGTGTATTACGATACAAAAGACTAAGTTTTGGTGTGTCACCAGCTGCAGAGTAGTTTCAAGATGTAATTCGAGGTATCATACAGTCTAACATGAATGTGTTTAATTATAGTGATGAAATATTGGTTTTCGGAGTTACACAGAAGGAGCAATATAAAGCTCTCAAGCAAGTGCGTGTTTTATTTGTGGATGGAGGTTTGACTTTGAATGTCACAAATGGCAGTTCCATAAGACAAAGCTAAAATTCTTTGGCCATATTGTTTCTGATGGGGGCATGACACCTGACCCAGCTAAAGTGCAAGCGTTGTCGACTGCCTGACCCCCAAAAGATGTTTGCGTGTTAAGTTCATTCTTTGACCATGGCCGGCTACTGCTCTAGATATATATATGACACTTTGCCACCATAAGTGCTCCGTTGAGAAGCTTGACAAAAAGGAATGTTTCATTTCACTGGTCACATGAATGCGAGCAAAGCTTCAAGAAGATTAAACAAGCTATTGAGAATGCTACTGACATAGCATACTTTAATCCAAAGCTTCATACAGAGGCTGTTGTTGATGCTAGCCCAGTCGGGTTAGACACAATCCTTGCACAGGACAGTGGACACCCTGATGCTCAAAGGCATATTGTGGCATCTGCAAGCAGAAGTTTTGTCCCAAACTGAATGTGCTTATTCACAACCTGAGAAAAGAAAGTTTAGCAGTGGTTTTGGCTTATGAACATTTCCACTTATTCTTATGTGTAAAGCCATTCAGCATATTTGGCAATCTAAAGGCCAAGATGCCTCCTCGCATTCAATGTTTGGGTCTACAATTACAAGAATACAACTACACAATTGTGCACCATCCAGGGAAAGATCAAAACCCTGCTGACTACTTCTCACAAGTGCCCATACAGTGCCATGGTACCTCTTCTAAGACAGCTGAAGACTACAGAAATGTCATTGTGAAATCCAGCACACCTATAGCCATTTCGTTAAAACAAATTGTCACTACCAAGATAGTGAGATGCAATAAATGGAAGACATTATTGCACATCAGCTTTGGAACCAGCACACTCGGCCTCTTAACAGTGACAGTGAATCCCAGAAGTTTGAAAATGCCAAAGACAAACTGTCTGTTACTCAAGAAGGCATTATCCTAAGAGGTTCGAGAATTGTCATTTCAGAGAGTCTGCAACAGAAGATAATTGAAGAGGCCCATGAAGGACATCATGGAATTGTTGCCACAAAAATAGCTGTCCGAAACTGAGTCTGGTTTCCCCATCTCGATGATAGTTGAAAGAGAATTGAAGGAATGTCATCTATACAACTGCCGTTAATCGAAAACTACTCAACACACCTTAAATATGTCAGAGTTGCCAAAGCATGCAAGAATTGCCATTTACTTGTTCAGTCCTCTTGACAATGGACATCACCTGATTGTCAGCCGCGGCCGGTAGTAGGTGTAACTGCAGGGCGGTGACGTGGGGAGAGGAAGGGGCAGGGTGGGGGGTAGTAATGTATGGATTACGGACTTTAACAGGTAAGTAAACATATAAATAAATAAAACAAATTTTGTTGTGGGCACTGCATCACCAAATGCGATGCAGTGCGCGTAACGAAATTCGTTTTATTTATTTATATGTTTACTTACCTGTTAAAGTCTGTAATCCATACATTACTACCCCCCCACCCTGCCCCTCCCCCTCCACACGTCACCGCCCTGCAGTTACACCTACTACCGGCCGCGGCTGCTGATTGTGATTGTTGATGAATAGTCCTGCTTTCCATTGATAGAAGATCTCTCATCCATCACTCAAGAAAGAGTCATTGAGAGGGTAGATGGCAACTTCGCGACATGCAGTGTTTCTGCGATCCTAAAATCTGACCACAGCCCACCTTTCAACAGTTAAGAATTCAGAGACTTTCTCAGTCTTCTTAAGGTGAAGCATCAGAAGAGCACACCTCTTCCGCCACATGCCAAAGGCCTTGTCAAATGTTTAATGAGTACAATCAAGAAAGCTGTTCAGCGTGCTATATTGGTAAAGCTCGACCTTAAAACTGTTTTAAATTCTAATCTTCGAGCTTACCGTTCAACCCCTCAATCACCCACAGGTGAAGCCCTGCAACCTTGATGTTCAGGAGAGCCATGATGACTAAGTTACCACTTTGGGCCAACAGAAGATCAAGTACGGAGGAAGAAAACTCTATACAGTGCCGGCTTTAGGACAGTGCGACCGGTGCAGCCGCTTTGAGAGCTGACCTGTGGAGGTGTGGTGATTTCAGGGGGGAGGTGCTCTGTTTAGCAGTAACTTATGATTAAAAAGATATTAGGGGCACTTTTGCCCGATGGTCATGAGGGAATCCAAGTAGGGGGTCAGGAGGGGGCGCCAACAATGATTGTCGCACTGGTTGCCAACAGCGCTGAACCCGGCCCTCCCTCTATAAGAGACTTAAATTGTAAAAGAAAAATGAAGGCCTGTGCATATACGTACCCACATGCAGAGGACATTGCATCCACTAGAGGAGATCAAGTGCTTGTCCTTAGGCCTAGAAAATGGAGCTCTGAAGCTCCCTTGGATGCTGAACCATTTCATATTGTGATCGACAAAGAACACATGGTGACTGCCCAATGTCTTGGGAAGTCTATTAAGTGAGATTTCTCGCAATTTCGACACGTGGCTCATCGCTTGTCAGACGCTTATGTCAATAGAGGGACTGGGTCTAAATGGACAATTGGAGAACCACAGATTGCTTTTGTTCCTCCATCACCAATGCAGATCATTGATTGCCTGTCCCCAGTTTCAAAAGACATTGTTGGGATGTGTGATCAGAGCACCACGAAGACTCATTGAGGTGTTATGATTGGAAAAACTTGTAAAAATGTAAACTTTTTATTTTTAACAGAGGGTGAGATGAAGTGATGTGTGAGTTAGTAATGAAGGAACCCTTTTGGCTCCTGAGGGACTCTGTATAACTGTTACGTAAGCATTAGAGCGAAGTAAAATAAATGCAGGTTTAGAATGGTGAGTTCGCGGTTACACGCATAAGGATAAAGACGTGCTATAATAAGCTAACAGTTGTTTTGGAGAGTTCATATATTCTTGTTAGGTGACCTATTGTGAGACTAAAATATCGTTTTTATTTTGTCATTGAAGAAAAGGGAGACTTTCTCAAAGCTTTCAATGTACTCCGGAGATCCACTGTGGTCAGTGGGTTTGTGGATTTCTGATGATGCTGAATAATTCCTTCAGACAGTTTTCAGTCCAGTTTATCTCATTTCTAATTAATCCCTTTTTAGCTTCTATAATATGTTGGTTTTAGAATGAGCTCTGGCTTAAGGACAAGGCATACTAGCCATACTATTGTAGGGCTTCATTCGGTGCCTGTCAAAAGTGCCTTTAAGTTCCACTTTGCAGAACAGTCTAGGATTGGATGCTCTCGCACTCTGTGGTTTTCAGGTCTCATATTGAGTCTATCTGTCTGGCCATCTTTCAATTTGCTTGCCCTAAGTTCTTATCATGTAATCATCATTCTGCATCCTAGTACCTCCTCTTTAGTCACTGGCATTTTGTGCCTCTCTTGGTTTATTTAATTCATTCTCCCTAGTCCTGTACAGCTTACAAATAATTGTACCCTCATGAAACTGTCTTAACACAACATCAATTTGTTCACAAACATTTTATGCAGCAGTTGATGTTCATAATTTTTCTGCTCACAGTTTAATAGTATTCAAAAATGTCTGTAAATTAATTTGAAGAAAAGTGCTGTATAAATCAAATCTGAAATATCAAAATCCCTAGCAAAGTTAACTTCATGGCAGAATGCACGGAATAGTAGTAAATGACTCCAAACCACGCTAACTTTCTTGAAGCCGATATGTAGTTAAGAGCTCCACTCAGAATGAAACCCACGGAAGATTGCATTTCAGTCTATCAATGGTGATATTTAATTATAAATTCAGGTTTCAGAAAATTCTGCTACAGTAGATCATACTGAATGTTTAGATCCTTAAACAATTGCTAATATGCTGTAGATAACAACAATTACATTTTCACACAGGGTACACTGGGGCCGCCAGGAGATCAAGGACAAGAAGGGCCACCTGGAACAAAAGTAAGTACATTGCTGATATTGTCTGTTTACTTGTTGTTGAACACCAAACCCTCTCCTCCAGTCCAGTGTTGACAACCTAAGCAGTTGTAATTATTTGTGGCTGCTCTCTGCCACCATTCAAAAAATAAAAGAGGCCCCCTATTGTTTAAGGTCTGGGACCAGGGAGAAAGTAAGCAGAAATGTGTGGCAAGGTCCCTACATGAGTCACAAGAGTGATCTCTACTAGCACTACGTACCTTGTTGTTCTAAACAATACCAATCACACAGATGTTATGACCTACGTTGGTGTATGTAAGAATTAAAATTTCACCAGAATAGAAACACTCAATATTGTCAACTAGCTATATATGTCATATACATATTAATACATAGAAACAATAAAAATTAATACAGACCACACTAAAAATAATTGATACGTGAATAATAAGAAAAAGAAAATGGGAGATATGCTGTGCAAGTTGGTACAAAATTTATTTAGACATATTATCGATTTTGTTATTGTCACTGGTTAACACATCACTTAATATAAGTACATTCAAATATCACTTTATAAAAACATCAAAAAACACAATCGTTAAAAATGTTCATCAGAACAAAGGTCGACGCAGCGTTTCGGTTGTGGGTTTGAATAAAAACCTTCTTCAGGACCAGTTCTACGAAAAAACAGACAATTAATATTTTATCTCTGCCACCACCCACATACTTTTTAGGATTCACTCAACGGGAGGTAGTTTAAGGGAATGCCTGCACACCCTCTGTGTACCACACAGCTTTCAACATGTCATCAGCTCCAACCCTTTCTGTGTTCAGCTACAGTACAGGATGGAATGATTACCTCATCCTGAGCACCACACCGGTTCTTCATTGGTAATGTTAAGTTACTACCTACTTACCCGCCAAATGGTTTCAAAGCCCTAGTCATTCTTATTATTAAGACTGACATCCTCATCACAAAGGTCAGGAATTACATTTGTGAAATTGTTAGTGTGTTTTGAATGAGGTAAGTTGTTGTTTTGATCAAACAGAGTCCAGGGTATAATATGTCTAGTCAACAACTTTTTAATAAGTAAACATTGAGTGGCAAATCATCCTTTCCACCTAAATAATGCAATGCAAATTATTGTGCTCACCCATGGACCACTGAAGCACGAGGTCCCTAATATTTCTAATATCATTGGTATGGACCTCTCTAGACAGGTGACCTGCTGCCCGAATCCAGAAAAGCAAAGTGCATCTTAAGGATCCAGAACTCAAAACAAAATTCGATGTGTCTTCACTCTGTTGAACTGCAAATAAAGTGTAATAAGAAATATAACTTGAGGCAGAAAGAAAAGAGATCAATAGTTAGGGGTGGAAGAAGTATCAGTAGGCCTTGCAATAAGAATGCTGCAAAAACTAGTGAGGATTCTAAGAACAAAAAACTTCTGAAACACATTTCCTAGCCCTGTGAACATCTGTCCTTACTATTATATCTCTTATTTCCCTTCTTCTTCTTACTTAACAAAAATGCCCATGGACTGTTCATAGCACAAACGCAGGACACATTTTGGGCCTCTGCTATTAGTTTCATATGCACTTCTTCTTATGTTCATTGACCATCCATGTCTATCTATCCATGGCAAGCATTTGACCAGGATATTCCTCAGCATCCAAGTAACTGCCCATAGGATTGCTTTAATCAAAATTGGGATTTGTGATGGTCGAGGCCTATAAATTCGAGCAACCCAATACCTTTTTGTTCATTCTTAACCAGAATCACTGATCCACTAATAAATACCTCTGTTGAATTGGCAAACTTTAGATGATCTCATGGCACACTCAGATTGACAGGAGTAAGAGGCCCGTGCACTGGAACACTCACCTTAAGATCTGAGATCAGAGACAAACTGGACTGTCTATAGCAGTGGGTCTTAACCTTTTGACTTGTGTGGACCCCCATTGAATCCCTACTAGAAGGTGGGTACCCTGGCTATACAATTTTAAAGATTTAAACCTCAGATCAATACACAAAAGTACAAAATAGACAGAAGAAAACAAAATCAAGTGTGCATCAAAAATCTAAAAATATTTTCAAAGTGTTGTTTTATTTCTGAAAGATAAAGCAATACACTAGAATCTAGCATAGCCTTTTTGTATCCTAATGCATGCTCTCTTTTTGTCAAAGCATATCAATGCTTCAATAGACACCACCAACCGTCCAAATTGGATTCCTTTCGCTTTACTTGCATTGCTCACAGAAGTCCTGATAAATATACTACCTTCATTTTTAGCCTCCAATTTTAAATTCCTTTCTTCACCTGATATTAGCACTTAATTATGTATACCGTTGCAGGCCTCCTGAGTCCTCAAGGGGCTTGGGGACCTCAAGTTGAGAACCACTTCTCTATAAGGAAAACATTTGATATCTACCTATAAAGACAAACTATTTAAAGGACTGGTGCATGAAGTGGTGTGTCTGCTGCCTTTAGGTTAAGCCACCACAAGTTTTTGTTTGGTTTTACTAGTATCTAGAACAAAGGTCTTATTCAATTGCGGCTGCAAATTGAGGCGTCCATTATTAAATACATGCTCAATTCAAAACTAATATGAAACTAAAGTCACTAAGGACCCTTCCTGACATATCTTAAAACAAAGTAGGAGATGCTCACCAAAGGGAGTTATGGGGAAGTAAAACATTGAAAGGATGAGAAGCTAACAGTCAAGGTATGTTAAATACATCCCATGTTTGTGTCCCAAACTGAATGAGATGCACTTGTGATTAACCAACATCCTTAGGAGATTTCAGACTTCAGCTATAAATATCCTTCTTTTAGCATGGCACAAAGGGCCAGATGTAGGTCGGTCGGTAACAGCCGAAAATCGGTATTTTAACACACAATCCAATTGGGTGTTAAAATACTGAATTCAGGTGTGCATGCACATGTGTGCATGCACACCTAGCCATGTGACAGACAGACATGCCCTTAGGGCATGTCTGTGTCCCACATCGCGCATATGCCTATTTTTGGGGTGCCAGAGGGTGTCAAAGTGACACCCCCTGCACCCTTGCCAAATTCGGTATTTACCGATTCTGTAATTACAGAATCGGTATTGCCCATTGATTCCTATGGGCTTCAAGGCCCATAGGAATCAATGGGCAATACCGATTCTGTAATTACAGAATCTGTAAATACCGAATTCTAAAGATTCGGTATTTCAACATCTGGAAATATCTACATCTCCCCCCTTCATATTTACCGACTCTTAAATACTGAATCGGTAAAATTCGGTATTTAAGAGTCGGTAAATATGAATTACCTACATCTGGCCCTAAATTATTACAGTATTCTAAGCTTCTGTTAACAACATTTATGGTGAAAAGTTGGCATTCCTCATAAAAATATTCAGTGACCCTAAATTCTGCCTATGCCTTGCTATAGGTGGAATAGTGAAATGACTCAAGGGGGGTGTGTATCCTGAATATCAACACCAGAATATCAGTGTTACACAATATTGAGGACAGTATATTGAAAATAAAATATTGCCATGTAAGTAAGTCTAGATTTTCTATACCTGATTCCACATATATGTACCTTGATGATATATTACCTACTGGCGATAGCCAGTAGGTATATATAGTTAGGATTTTTTTCCTATGGGATTTTTGAAAATTCTATGTCGAATAACTTTGGCGTTTGAGGACAGAATTGGCTGAAATTTTTAGGAAAATGGAACATTTTGTTTCTGAGCAGCCCCTGAAAATTTGGGGGAGTTTCGTCAAGGGGGGGCCGAGAAAAAAGGGGGGTCCCAAAACGTGTTTTTCCCATGCAATTTTCCATAGGGCGGTTGGCCTCACTTTTAGCCTGAACGGCTGAATGGATTTACACCAAACTTGGCAAAATTGTAGGGACTGGTAGCCCGATGTGCCTTTGCTATGTCTCAAGATATAGGCTCCAGTGGTTTTTACGAAAATTAACTTTGAAAAATATATATTGGGCTACATTGGGCTATATATATGTTGGAGCCCAAATGTAGCCCAAAGATGGCCACCAGAGACAAAAAAAAACAAATGTAGCCCAAATATCAGCCAGATGTAGCCCAACTATAGCCCAATGACAGAATGTCCCAGAGTGTTCTAAAGAACAACTAGAGTGCTAACAGTCCTACTTATTACAAAGGTATGGCACACCTGAAGCCATCTTGATTGGAATAAAGTGGTAACTCTTAAAACATTTAATTTAAAAAGGAACAAAATGAGGGGGTTCATTTTGCCATAGAAAGTATGATTAGCGAATATATGACGAAATCCCGCATACCATCAGTCTGCAAAAAAATTTCCCCCCCCGTACTATTAGGCCAAAAAATAAAATAACGAAAACCTTTAGAACGAATATGCCTTTAGCATACACTAAACAACTAAACTACCCTAAACCCTAAAACACTACCCCCAGCATGACCCTACACTACACAAACAGTACAACACTACCCTAAACCCTAAAACACTACCCCCAGCATGACCCTACACTACACAAACACTACAACACTACCCTAAACCCTAAAACACTACCCCCAGCATGACCCTACACTACGCAAACACTACAACACTACCCAAAACCCTAAAACACTACACCCCAGCATGACCCTACACTACGCAAACACTACAACACTACCCTAAACCCTAAAACACTACCCCCAGCATGACCGTACACTACACAAACACTACAACACAACCCTAAACCCTAAAACACTGCCCCCAGCATGACCCTACACTACGCAAACACTACAACACAACCCTAAACCCTAAAACACTACCCCCAGCATGACCCTACACTACGCAAACACTACCCTAAACCCTAAAACACTACCCCCAGCATGACCCTACACTACGCAAACACTACAACACTACCCAAAACCCTAAAACACTACACCCCAGCATGACCCTACACTACGCAAACACTACAACACTACCCTAAACCCTAAAACACTACCCCCAGCATGACCCTACACTACGCAAACACTACAACACTACCCAAAACCCTAAAACACTACACCCCAGCATGACCCTACACTACGCAAACACTACCCTAAACCCTAAAACACTACCCCCAGCATGACCCTACACTACGCAAACACTACAACACTACCCTAAACCCTAAAACACTACCCCCAGCATGACCCTACACTACGCAAACACTACAACACTACCCTAAACCCTAAAACACTACCCCCAGCATGACCCTACACTACGCAAACACTACAACACTACCCTAAACCCTAAAACACTACCCCCAGCATAACCCTACACTACGCAAACACTACAACACTACCCTAAACCCTAAAACACTACCCCCAGCATGACCCTACACTACGCAAACACTACAACACTACCCAAAACCCTAAAACACTACCCCCAGCATGACCCTACACTACGCAAACACTACAACACTACCCAAAACCCTAAAACACTACCCCCCAGCATGACCCTACACTACGCAAACACTACAACACTACCCAAAACCCTAAAACACTACCCCCAGCATGACCCTACACTACGCAAACACTACAACACTACCCAAAACCCTAAAACACTACCCCCAGCATGACCCTACACTACGCAAACACTACAACACTACCCAAAACCCTAAAACACTACACCCCAGCATGACCCTACACTACGCAAACACTACAACACTACCCAAAACCCTAAAACACTACACCCCAGCATGACCCTACACTACGCAAACACTACAACACTACCCAAAACCCTAAAACACTACCCCCAGCATGACCCTACACTACGCAAACACTACAACACTACCCTAAACCCTAAAATACTACACCCCAGCATGACCCTACACTACGCAAACACTACAACACTACCCAAAACCCTAAAACACTACCCCCAGCATGACCCTACACTACGCAAACACTACAACACTACCCTAAACCCTAAAACACTACCCCCAGCATGACCCTACACTACGCAAACACTACAACACAACCCTAAACCCTAAAACACTACCCCCAGCATGACCCTACACTAAACAACCACCACAACTCTACACTACACTAACACAACACTACACTACACAACACTACACTACACTACACAATCACTAACCCACGAAAAAATTAACACAAACCCACTTACCTCTCTCGTCATCGTGGTTTTCACAACGCAAATGCATTTACCATACATGCCTTTAAAACGTAATTCTTTGTAAAAGGCATGCGCGATAAATGCACATGCGTTTTGAAAAAATGCGGGATAATGGTATGCGAGGGCAATGACCTTGCGGGATAATGGTATGCGGACTGAAAGTCTGCGGGATAAAAAATGCGGGAAAATGGCTGCAAACCATGATTAGCAGCAGACTTCCCTGGTGAGCACTAGCTTTACTACAGTGATCTAATGAGCAAATAGAGTGCTAACATTCAGAATTTATGGCAAATGTGTGACACATCTGAATGCCTTCTTGATAGAACCAAAGTAAACAAGCATTGAAAATGCAATAGATCTCGCCCTCGTTTAAGTTAAAGCCATTCTGTTTGTAATGAGGTGGCTTTTTAGCTTTGCTTTTATTAGTGTTTTTAAAACTTTCATGTAAATAACATGCATATGTATGCATATATGTATATGTATGCATGCATTTATATTTATATAGATATGCAGATTATATATGTTTATATATGTATATTACCTACTGGCGATAGCCAGTGGGTATATATAGTTAGGATTTTTTCTCTATGGGATTTCTGAAAATTCTATGTCTAATAACTTTGGCGTTTGTGGACGGAATTGGCTGAAATGTTCAGGAAAATGGCACATTTTGTTTCTGAGCAGCCCCTGAAAATTTGCGGGGGTTTCGTCAAGGGGGGGCCGAGAAAAAAGGGGGGTCCCAAAACGCGATTTTCCCATTCATTTTTCCATAGGGCGGTTGGACTCACTTTTAGCTCGAACGGCTGAATAGATTTACATGAAACTTGGCAAAATTGTAGATATGGTTTGCCCGACGTGCCTTTGCTATGTCTCAATATATGTGCTCCAGTGGATTTTGAGAAATTAACGTTTAAAAAAATATATATATCTGTGACAGCGCTCCGGTTAGCGCCCCGGTTCGCGTACCTGACGCGTAACGGAACTTCGCGAAGCTGATTGGCTCTCCGGTGTCTGTCAACATTCTAAACAGTCCGGAGCGGCCGCCATCTTGTCTTTCGGTACGATCGAGAGACAAGATGTGGTGAAAAACGAAGGGGGAAATGAAGGAAAGGGGGCAAGGTAGACCACTCCTGACCCCCTAGGATTGATGAGGGGGATATTAAAGTGCCCCGCGGGGCAAAAAATAATTTTATTTTTTTTTGCGATTTTACGCCGTAGAGGCGTGTCCCGGTACGCGAACCGGGCAGCTCACCGGGCAGCTCACCGGGCAGCTAACCGGGCAGCTAACCGGCAGCGTAGCTGTCAACATTGTAAACAGTCCGGAGCGGCCGCCATCTTGTCTCTCGGTAGGTTCGAGAGACAAGATGTGGTGAAAAAAGAAGGGGGAAATGAAGGAAAGGGGGCAAGGTAAACCCCTCCTGACCCCCTAGGATTGATTAGGTGGATATTAAAGTCCCCCGCGATTTTTCGCGGTAGAGATGCTTCCCGGTACGCGAACCGGGCAGCTAACCGGCAGCGTAACGGGAGTCCGCCATCTTGTGTTTTGGAGCGTCCGATTCGCGTACCGGGTAGCGTCCCGGTAAGCGTAACAAGGGGAAAACCAAGAGAAACAGTAAAAAAAAAATTAAGGGAATAGATTTCCAGCAAACTTGGCAAAATTGTAGGGACTGTTTGTTTGATGTGCCTTTGCAAGGCCTCAAGATATGTGCACGTGTGGATTTTGTCTAATTAAGGTTAAAAAAAATATATATATCTGTAAGCGTGCTCCGGCACGCTTACGTTACGGGATTTGTTTGCGCTGCAGAGCCGATACGTCACGGTTATGCGACGCGTCATGAGGCGTCTCACGTGGCTACGTGATACGTCACGTAATAAAGAATATATTTTACAGCTATAGATATTAGCTTTTAAAAAACCAATGAAATTCACTGAAAAAACCATAGGTTATAGACCATATATAGTTAGGAATTTGCATTTACAAAACCTTGAAAATTCACTGAAAAAACCATAGGTTAGAGACCATATATAGTTAGCTGGACATTTTATTGACATAAAACCAATGAAATTCCATATATAGTTAGTTGCACTAACTATATATCGCGCACCCGCAATCCACTGCTGATGATGTCACATATTACATCATTCATGACATGGTCAGTGACATCACTGATGACATCACTGATGACATCTCAAATGACATCACTGATGACATCACTGATGACATCTCAAATGACATCACTGATGACATCATGACACACCAATACCAGTTACTACATACGCACTCACTGATTCCTACGTCTACACACACATTCACTCATTCACCCATACATTCACTCATACATACAGTCACTCATTATTACAACACTATCATATGCACTCATACACCTATGCAGACACTCACACACTGCCACTCATCCATGGAGTTACTCACACACCTAGTCAGTCCTGTAAAGAATCAATCACACTTCCATTTCCTCATCTATACAGTTAAACACAGAACACCATACTTCAGTGACATCACTGATGACATCACTGATGACATCTCAAATGACATCACTGATGACATCTCAAATGACATCACTGATGACATCATGACACACCAATACCAGTTACTACATACGCACTCACTGATTCCTACGTCTACACACACATTCACTCATTCACCCATACAATCACTCATACATACAGTCACTCATTATTACAACACTATCATATGCACTCATACACCTAGTCAGTCCTGTGAAGAATCAATCACACTTCGATTTCCTCATCTATACAGTTAAACACAGAACACCATACTTTTCACACATATACTAACACATACTTACTCTCTTATACAATCACTGATACAAGTACACATTGATATGCACAGAGTCACACACCTCCCAGCCAGCCACACACACACTCAGTCTTCCATACATCCACTCATTCTTCAATATGTAAAACATATTTAAACTTTACAAAAACACAGAGACACTAGATGATGTCATCAGTGATGTCATTTGAGATGTCATCAGTGATGTCATCAGTGATGTCATTTGAGATGTCATCAGTGATGTCATCAGTGATGTCACTGACCATGTCATGAATGATGTAATATGTGACATCATCAGCAGTGGATTGCGGGTGCGCGATATATAGTTAGTGCAACTAACTATATATGGAATTTCATTGGTTTTATGTCAATAAAATGTCCAGCTAACTATATATGGTCTCTAACCTATGGTTTTTTCAGTGAATATATATATATATATATATATATATATATATATATATATATATCTTCAACGCATGTAGATGTGGAGACAGGAATAGTGCATCTATACTTCCCTAGAGGCATTGCCTTTTGATATTCTGTCCTCGATATTCTTGTACCACAATATTCTGGGGGTCGATATTCAGTAGTACAAACCTCAAGGGGGTAAACGTCGTGAAGGATTATGGGTAAACAGGTTTTATTTTTTACTAGTGGACAAACCAATGAATACTTTATCCTTTTTGTGGTCACCCAAGAATGACTTGTGCTTTATTGTTCATTGTACAAGAGACACAGGAGAAGCGCTTAGAAAAGTTTTATTGTCTTTTATTTCTTCACGTTCTAGTTTCCTTGTTGAGGAGACAATGGGGGCAGTAAAAGTAAACTTTTTACGTTGTGCATGTCTATTATGTCCATGGCATGGCTAGTGAGTGTATGCTGTTGCTTGGCAGCAGCACCTGCATTTCAGCATTCACTATTGAAAGTGGTGCAGTGTTGGGTCGCTGTTTGACCACATCTAGAGATTTTCTATCAGCGGATGTGCTAGTGTAAAGAGGATGGATTTAGATTAATCTCTGTGGAAAGGAAATGTTTATGTTCCTGTACTCCTCGAATTGAATTTCTGTGTTTGTTTAGTTTGAAAATTTTATTTTTTCCTGTCACACATATGTATTTGACTCCTCCCAGGTCCATAATTCGTTTTACGATCTGACAATTACATGCTGTTTTCACAAGCATTATTTTTCTTTTTAAGGGCGAACGAGGACTTGCGGGCCCACCAGGATTGACTGGGGAAACGGGCACAGGGTTTCCCGGCCCAAAGGTAAGAATAACAAATACATGTAGAAGATTTCAGAGATTAAAGGTGACAGACTGTATCTATAAAAACGAAGAGGGAGAAGTGTAAAGCTCTGCTTACTTGCCTTTCACACAGTTAGACAGGTTTTAGGTATGTCCCTTTCTCCTAAAAAGACAGCTGGAAGTCTTAACATTTCATCAAACAAGCTTTATACAAAAGATTACATATAATTATGGCTGCCACCGGCAAAAGGTAGGAAATCCCTTTACCTACATAAATCAGTATGAAAAAATTAAGCATCTACTCCTACACACGCTATCCTTGATTCATAGAAGCATCAACAATTATTCGCTGAAATATGAGGGGAAGCGGAAGTGATGAGATGCACGCTTTGGACGCCCTCATGACATCACATTGTTAGACCCGTCCCCGCGCTTAGCCAATCACCAACGTCCTATATATTGCTGAGGTGCAGGTGGAAGGACACAAAATAAACAAGGTTAGATCCAAATTCTAGCTTCTTGACTAGGCCCAGGGGAAAGTTTTGCATAATTTCTGGCATTTCGTGTTACACATTTTATGAACATTTTCCCAAATTACGCCATTACAATACATTGTATAATTTAGGCTGTAACTTCCTATCCTGGGATTACGGGAACAAAGCGAATGAACAGAACATGAGCAGCTGTTGCTCGCAGGACTTATGTTTTTGCATATTAGGACACATACACCTTTTGGACACCAGGATGCATTTTACACTAAAATATCACGCCAACAGCTGCATTTCCAATTTGCGTAATTTTGCATAATGTTTTCGAAATTTCACAAATTACTCGAAAGATAATTAGGCATATTTCCGACACCCCTTCTTGGCAACCGAAACTAGCAGAACCAATGTCAGTGAAACTAAAATGCAAGCCAGTAGTAATAGCTACGAATTCTGGTAAAACTTCCCAGGAACTAAATTATAATACTGCAAGTTATGCGTCAATTAAGCAAACATGAAGCAAACAGTATTTATAAAAGTGGGCATCCTATGGGGAGAGCCTAAGAAGTGGCGAGTGAAATATGTTGCAATTTTGGCTTCCTTTCTCACAGTTAAAATGGTTTTGTTTACTCTCAGCTTGGGGCTACATGTAGCTATTTTGCGTTCACAAACAGGCCGATTCACAGAATGGGTCCGTTTATGAATGCAAAAAAGGCTTTTCCCATGTATCATACCCTATTACGCGATTAGATAACCTGTTACCGAATCGCAAAATGGGTTTGCGATTCGGTATTTCTAATTGGCATGTGTAGGGCATCCCTTCCAAATACCGAATCGCAGAGGTATGTAGGAATGTTTTGTGACCATGAATGCGGTTGTAAAACATTAGCATATTACCACCAACTTCAAGATGGTGGTAACCCATTTGGAAATGCGAAGGTGTCCGCATGAGACCCCTTTACCTTACCTTTGAGAATGGTGGTGAAAATGTTTTTCAAGAGGCCACTGCCTGCTCTTACAAAATTAAAAGAAGACTTTTCATTTTATTCTTTTAAACACACCCCGTTTTATTTAAGGAAAACGGGCTGCTTTAAAAAAAAAAAAGATTGCTTTATTGAAAAGCAATCACAGACATGGTGGTCTGCTGACCCTAGAGGCCACCATCACTGTGATTTTAGCGATTCCTAGGGTCTCGCTAATTGTGATCTACTTTATTAATATTAATGAGGTAGGCCAATTTGCGACCCCCTAACAATCTTTAAATGAAACTCTGAGTTTCATACATTTGGAATAACAATTACCTAATTGCGATTCACAGAATCATGTGATACAAGGGGCCCTTAACTCGTTGCGTGCTTATAACAGAACCCCGCCATCATGAATCAGGGGCGGCGTGTGCTCATGATGGCGTGGTTCCGTCATGCGGCTGCCGCTCCGCCCACGAGGCATTAATTCCCCACCTGTGCTGGCGAATTAATGAACAGGCGGGGCCATGACGGAACCACGCCGTCATGAGCACACGCCACCCGTGACTCATGACGGCGTGGTTCCGTCATGAGCACCGCAGCGCCGCGCTCACCCCCTAGCCCCCCCACGCCGCAAGGAAATTCACGCCACTGCAAAGGGGGTTAAAGATGAAAGCTTTACCTTATAAGCTGTGCAGAAAGTGTGGAGAAGTATACAGTCACATTTTCATGCATACATGAATTAAATTAAACAACAACTAAAAACATGCACCGTTTTGTATAAAAAGGACATGACTTAAAGGCCTTAATTTACTAAAGTCTGTGCAGGCACTCACGGGACATGGTTTAGCACTACTTAATCAGCACTTTAAAGTGGTAACTAAATTGATGCTACTGTTTGCTTTCCAATGCATTATCTGAACTCCCACACAAAGCTGTAGGAAATGGGGACCTAAATATAATTTTACTGACTTTTCAACACATTTTCTTTGTCACCCATATATTTCTCCCTTTTTCACTTTCAAATACAACATCTTGTTGTTTGGTGATAGTCATCAACCTGTATTTAATGTATTTGTATATATGTATGTGTGCATGCATGTGGTATTTCTAAAGTGCAAACCTAGCCAAAAGGCAGTGAGGAACTGTACAGGGTCTAAGACAAGCATAAAGATACCAAGTGATAGAAGAGGTAGTTTTTATTAAAGAGATGTGTCTTTAACTCTTCCTAGATTGGAGAACCGTTGGGGCGGTCCTGATGGATAGAGGGATGTTCTTCCAGATCCTAGGTGCACCGGGGAAAAAAGCCTGCTGTCTTGGTTTTTTTATACACTTCTCAGTCTGCAGTCTGATGGTGTACCGGCTGTGGGTGTGATGAGAATCATCACAGATGAACTTGTTTGCAAGATAAGCAGGGGAGATAGTTATGAAGGTTTTGTAAATGATGCAGCTGGTTTTGATGATGGTGCAGGCTAACTAGAGAAGCCAAGGGAGATACATCAGGATGGGGATGATGTGATCACATTTCTTCAAGTCATGAGTGAAACTGGCTGTGGTGAGTAGGGTGCCCTTAAAGGATGCCAGTGTGAGGTCTAGGAGTCCATGGGGCCCGGTGTTATCGCTACCCAGATGCCGAAGTTCGACGACCTGAACATTTGTTCTGAAGTCGCTTTCTGGAAGAAATTGTTTCACTTTCTTCAGAAGAGAGAGTTGATACCAGGCATTTTTGGGGGGAATATGTTTTTTGACGGTGAGGCTGGTGTCCAGGATGCAGCCAAGAGACCTGCTATTCACTGAACGTTGGGCTTCAAAGCTATCCAGGTTTATGTCATTGAGTCTGGTTTGTACTGCCTCTTGTTTAATGTTCTTTGCAAATAACATGAGTTCTGAATTGGTAGAGTTAAGCTTCGGGTACACGCTGGACATCCAGGTCTGGATGATGTTATGGCAGTATTTGAGGCATTGGATGTCTGAAGCAGAGGAGACTTTCAAGCAGAATTGTGTATCATCAGCATATTGGTGAATCTTGATGCTGCTATCTGTGGGTAGAGTATCAATCAGCTCCACGTAGAAGTTAAAGATGAGAGGGTTAGTATTGCACCCTTTGACTCCACAGGTGAAAGGGATCTTTTGGGCCCTCGTGGTACCTTTGTGATCAACCTGAATTCAGTTGGAAAGGTAGGAGGAGAACCAGTGAAGGACTTGGATGGTAAAACCCATTTGGGACTCCAGGGTGCATATTAAGGAAGGATGGTCGACTTTGTTGAAGGCAGCTGAGAGGTACAGTAATGTCAGGAAGCGGGGCCATCTTCATCTGTAATCAGCAGGGCATCATTGTTGATGTATTTATGGTAGTGGTCTCTGTGCAGCAGCATGATCTAAAGCCAGAATGGTAGTCATTTATTTATTTATTTTTATTTATTTATTTATTTACGATTCTTGTAGAGCGCACAGCTACCCCCGTCGGGGGTGTCCCGGCGCTAAAACAGTCAGCAGAAAGAAGAAGGGCCAGTCTAAATAGAAGAGAATAGCCAAGTTTTCAAGCGTCCACGGAACAGTGATTCAGAAGGAGCAAATCTGAGTTCTAAGGGAAGGCTGTTCCAATGTTTTGCCGCAAGGACAGCAAAGGCTCTGCCACCCATTCGGGCGCGGCGGAAGCGTGGCACCACCATAAGCCGAAGACTGTTAGAACGTAGGTCTCTTACTGAGTGAGATAATGTCAATCTCTTTCTCAAGTATTCAGGTCCGGACCCGTTCAGAGCACGGAACGCAAGAGTGAGAATTTTAAACTTAATGCGGCAGGCTATAGGAAGCCAATGGAGCTGTTTGCGAAACATTGAAATAGGGTGTCGGAAAGGGATATTGCCAATTAGTCTTGCTGCCGCGTTTTGGACTACTTGAAGGCGTTCAATTTGGTACAATGGGGCCCCCGCATACAGACTGTTGGCGTAATCCAAATGAGAGGTTATTAAGGCCTGGGTAACTGTTCTGCGCGCGTCCATTGGCAGAAATGGAAAGATTTTTCTCATCATTTTTAATTTCCCAAAGCAGGCGGCAGTAACTTTATTAATTTGTGGGCTGCAGGAGAGCGTATCATCAAACTGGAATCCCAGATTTCGAGCAGAATGCACCGGAATTGGGGGGGGGTTGAGGACCGTAGGCCACCACAGTGAGGGGGGTATTTTCATTTTTTGATTAAAAAACAGGACTTCCGTCTTGTCAGTGTTGAGACGGAGATGGTTCAGGGCCATCCAAGAGCAGATCTCGCCCAAACAGTGGCGGAAACTAGAGAGGCTGGAGTCAGAGTGATCTCTAAAAGAGAATATCAGCTGAGTATCATCAGCATAAGAAATCACTCTGACTCCACATGCCTCCACTACCCTGGCCAACGGTGCAAGGTAGACATTAAAAAATAAAGGACTCAAGGCCGAGCACTGCGGGACTCCACAAGTTAGAGGTTTACACTCCGATTTAAAAGGTCTGAGAAGAACCCGCTGAGATCGACCCTGAAGGAAAGAGGTCATGCAGGAGATTGTTAGCCTTAATGGGATCTTGGAGTTGAACATAGACTGCTTTATCAATGATCTTGCATCTGAATGGTAGTTGAGTGATGGGCTGGAAGTTGGCAAGGTCATCAGTTTAAGCTTAGGTTTATTTGGGAGTGGGAGGATCTGGCCTGTCTTGTGAGCATCTGCAAAAAATTCCTTGAGTGAGGGAGACATTGACACTGGTGAATAGAGACGAGAGAACATCCCCGTAGAGAACTTTGATAAAGGACAAACAATATATATTTTTCATAAGAACTGGCTTTGAGGGAGTTGAGTATGTTGGTGAGATCTGCAAGAGATAGACCTTTGAAGGCTGACCATTGTATGATTAAATGGGAAGTGGTGGTTGTATTTTTTCACTGAAGAAGAGGTCGATGGCATTGACATTTATATATGGAGAGAAATAGTTTTTCCAGCAGGGGGTTGATGAAGTGCTTGACTATCTTGAAAACTGTCCTGCTTCTGTTGGTGGCTTCTTTGATGGTGTTGGTATACTTTCCTTTGGCTGATGTATTGTGCAGTCTGCATGTTAGGTGAACAGACTTCAGTATCATGTGGTCATTGAGAGTTCTGTTTTTCTTCAATTTTCTTTTCTGTCCGCAGATGGATCATTACTGTAAGCAAAGTCTTTAGAGTACAAGAGTGCTGAATGCCTTTGCGTGCACTTGTCTGTTTTAACTGGAGCATGGAGGTTCACACAATTTGTTTTAAAAGTCTTGGAGTTATTGAGAAGCGCGTCGGCATCAGATGTGGACTTGAATGAGTGATGAGTTAAAGTATTAGGTTTTCAACGGAAAAGTCTTTAAAGAATCTAAAGGTTTAGTTTTCTTTTTTGGTTTGACCATGGTTTATCAGTAGGACACTGAGCAAGGAGTTAGCGATGGCTAAGTGGTCAGTCCAGTTGATGGGGAATAGGTGGTTTGCATTGGATTGTTGATGATACTGAGAAGAAAATGTTGATGATGTTGCCTTTGAAGTGTGTTGGTTGTGTGACACGCTCTTCTGGGTTAAGTGTGTTGATGAGGTTGGGAAGGGTGTTTCATGTGCTTTTGAGTTTGTGTTGTCTAGGAAGTTGATGTCACCCAAGTGAGTGGTGTGGCCCAGTCAAGATTGTGAAGACAGCTATAGAATTCTTAATCTTTAACTTACATTTGAATTATCTATGTGAAGCATTTAAAGTCAGTAAGAATCATAACCATAAAACTTGCCTTTTTATTTTCAGGGAGACATTGGTTTGCCAGGAAGACCAGGCCCAAATGGACCACCTGGAATTGGGGAACCTGGACTGCCAGTAAGTTTGTACACACAGCAATGTTAACATTGCCTCAGCAAGATTTATACCCATTTTAGTGCCGGTATTTTGCTAGCGGTGTTGCAGTAATCACAGCTTGGATTCCTAGCTATGCCAATGAATATCTGTGTGTCAGGACATTCTTTAAAATTTTCATGTGCCTCTCTTTATCCAGCTGTATTGCTATTATCCAAAAAGCTTCCTTGCTATTGATGCTTTCTGACAATTGCTGAAATGGTATTTGGCTAAACAAATGTCGGGAGACACAAATATCGTAAAAAAACTATTGTGACACAGGAATATTGTGGTGCAAAAATATTGTTGTTACAAATACTCCTGGCCATACATCGCCCTATTCGCAATCTAAGATCCTCTGGTGCGATGTTGTTTAAAACTCCCCGTATTCTTAGGGCCAGAATGGGCGGCCGCTCATTTAGGCACTTAGCCCCTAAATACTGGAATGCTCTACCTCTGAACATGAGAATGGAGCCATCTGAATTAGGATTCCGGAGGAAATTAAAAACACTCCTCTTCCCCACTTTATAATCCTGGTTTCTCAGGCCCTAGGTAGAATTTATCAGTAATTAGCGCGGGGACTCACTGTTCTATGTGTAGCCAGGCGCTTTATAAATGCTAAAAATCAAATCAAAAATCAAATCAATCATTTTTTTAGGTAAGTAATATCGTTTCAAAGAAAATTGTTGTTTCTCCAATGAGTAGCTCGTGAGCTACTAGTAGCTCTCCAGCTACCTGTGAGTAACACTCCTGTGTACTGCTCTGCATACTACGTTACTAGCTTTTATTTGGCTAAATTAATAAATGCACACCAAAATAAAAAAAGTGTGTCTTTTCAGAAATCATAAGGTGATGTTTGGAGAAAAAAGCTTTTACTTGGCCGGAAATATTTGTAACAAAATTGAAAGTGTGCATTCAAGACGAAAATGTGTGCACTGTCAGGAATCATAAGATAATTAGAGGAGAATGCTGGAATTTCCAATTTTTTATAGCTAATATATAAATAATTCATGTAGTGATGGAGAGCCTTAATATGTATAATATTACCTTGGTGGCACGAGAATAACAACTACAGTAGCAGGCATTCCAGATTGACAATATCTGTTTTTCACATTGCTACTGGCAACCTTGCCTGAGGCACCGAGGTAATCATTGCTGGTAATCTAACATAGCGTGGCTACTAATGTAATCTTGTATGGTGTGTTCACTATTGCAAAACTAATAATATTCATAGCTCAGGATAATTTTTGTTGCACTTAAGTAGCTCTTGGTACAGAAAACGTTGGAGAGCCCTGTTGTACAACATGTTGTTCTTCTATTACTGTAACGTGTTATAGTTCATATATTGATTTTATAAGTTACTATTGTTTGTGTAATTGTTATTCATTTTTGTAATATAGTTTATTTTAAGTGATTTAGAATTGTTAATGTAATTGATAATAGAATTGAATGTATCATACAGGGTTGTTGGGTTTGTATGGGGATAGGGTGGGAATTTAATGAAGTAAAATCTAATTATTAATTAATTATTGATTTTAAATTAATTATGTGATTGGTATTAATTATGTAAATTATGTAATACTGATTTGGTTTGTAGGGTATTGGGTGGGAAGTTAAGTAATAATTAACAATTGATTATTTTAATAATAAGTATTTAGTTCATTATTAATTATGTAAATTGCCTAATAATGATTCATTTTTGTTATGTTTTAGGTGTGGACTGCTGGGTTTGTAGGGGTGTATGGTGGGAAGTCAATTAAGTAATAATACATTAATTGTTAATTATTTACCTGCTTATCAATTATGTAAATTGTGCTATACTTATTTATTTGAGTTACATTTTAGTTGTGGGATGCTGGGTTTGTAGGGGTCTGAGGTAGGAATATAATTAGGTAATAATTAGTTAACAATTAATTATTATTGTTAAGTATTTAATTTATTTTAAAAATGTAAGTTATGGAATAGAATTTCTTTTCAGAATATTTTAGGTACAGACTGCTAGGTTTGTAAGAGTACAGAGTGGGAAGTTAATTGTTAATGGAATAACAAATATTTATCAATTGTTACTTTTTTTAAAGTATTTATGTAAATTGTTTAATTCTTTTAGCTTTTTTATTATATACATATTGATATACATATATATATATATATTTAATGCTAATTAATATTGTTTTATTAAGAGTATTATTTTTTCTACATTCATGCAGTAACTCATACATGTAAGGTTTTTGAAGTGAAGTATTTGACCTTCTCATGGATAGAGTGCAGTAGGAATAGTAAAATTAACATCTTTACAATTCATCACCTTCCCTACTTTTACACTGTTTGGAGGGGGCATGGTAAATGTCCCTTTCCAAAGTCCAACACTTTCCCTACTATTGTGCTGGCTAAAGTAGGAATATTAAATGTTACCCCTCCTAAATCCAACACTTTCCCCACTGTTGCAGAGACTGGAGTAGAAATATAAAATGTCACCCCTCCCAAATTTAACACTGTCCCTACTGTTGCAGAGACTGGTGTGGGAATAGTTTATTATATCCCTCCAAAGTCCAACACTTTCCCTACTGTTGCCCTGCATGGAGTAAAAATAGTAAATGTTACCCCTCCAAAATCCAACGCTTTTCCTACTGTTGCACAAACTCAGGGGCATAACACGGCCCACCACACCCGCGGTGCGGGGGGGCCCCCAACCTACAGGGGGCCCCTCGGCACAGCACTTCAGCAGGAGAGCTCCTGATAGAGCCCAGAGGGGGCCCCTCCATATACCTTGCAGGAGGGCCCCCTCAAGTTTCATTACGCCAGTGACTGGAATGCGAATTGTACATTTTTCCCCTCTAAAGTCTAACACTTTCCCTACTATTGAGCTGTTTGCAGTGGGAAGAGTAACTTTCACCCCTTTGAAATTCAACACCTTCCCCACTGTTGCACAGAGTGGGGTGGGAATAGTACATTTTATGCATCCAAATTCTTACACTTTCCCTACTATTGCACTGTTTGGAGTGGGAATAGTAAATTTTACCCCTCCAAATTCCTACACTATTGTGCTGTTTGGAGTGGGGATAGTACATTCCCCTTTCCCCAAAGTCCAACACTTTCTCTGCTGTTGCTCAGACTGGAGTGGTAGTAGTACATTCACCCCTTAATCACTATCCCTATTATTGTGGTAACTGGAGCAGGAATAGAAATTCTAACCTCTATGAAGTCCAACACTTGCCCTACTGTTGCATAAACTAGAGCGGAAATAGTATATTTAATATTATTAGACTATAATAGTTCTCATAATAGTGGGTGAATAGATTTTATACATTAATTGTTAATTAGTTTTAAATTCTATTATTTCTCTTAATTTTTAAATGTATTTTAATGTTCATAGTTTTTTGTACATTTGGTTTTTGGATTTTTCAATTTTTAATATTGTATTTATTGTCTACATTAATTGTTATAATTTGTCTTATTCAATTGTTTATATTTTTATGGTTTTATTGTGTATATTTGCTGTATACACATATCAATATAAAAACACACACACATATATATATATATAGTAACATAATTAACAAAAATATTATTTTACGTGCATTCATATTTGAAATATATTGCTATATATATGTATACATATATATATTTGTATTAATAAAGTTAATATATAAAAAAATAATATATTGGATGATAAATATTGAATTAAATATATACATATGTATGTGTATTCATGTTTATAAATTTGAAATATAAGAAAATTAATATAATGTAAAATAAATGTTACACTATCAAAAAAATTGTATAAATATAAACAAATATATATATCTGTGTGTTTATAGAAGTATATATTTATATTGGTAAACAATACTTTTAATACGATATGTATGTCAAAAGTTATTGTTTACTTTGATAATGTGTCAGTAATCCTGTTGAAATACTAACAATTTTCTCTCTATTGGTGACTTTTTTCCTCTTCCTCTCCACTCAGCGTATATTTTCATGTTAACATTGATTATTCTTCAGGGCTTTCCCATACATAAATATTTTTAATCACAAAATAAGGTAAGCAGACTTTTTCTTGGTTGCAGATAACTGAGCATCCTTCAGTTGCCTAGACAATGCTGCCAGTCCCGAGAACATTTTTGATAACGTTGGCATCTTCAACCTTTTCTGGCCTGCATGTTACCTGCGCCATCTTTTTTTGATAGTGTATCCCTTTCCTTTGCTTTTGGCCTAACCCATATTATATAACTTATGTATATAACTTATGTTAATCAGCATTTCTGCTTTGTGCATGCTGGCTCTTTCTACCTCTCATGCCAACAAGCACTGCTTATCACGTCCTTGCAAAGTGCATCAGGAGAGAGCAGGAGAGAAAGAGAGTCAGAGCTCACAGGAAATCATTGCCATGATCGGAAATTATGATACATAAGGATATTATGGAGATTAGATACCTAGTGGCATCATATTGTTTTCAGCACTGCCACCATGATCACAAGAGATGCAAGAGTTCCTAGGGATCTATGTAATAATAAGCAAGAGGATGGCGTGACTGTCCCTATGACCAAGTGGTCCAGAGTGGGACTGAATTCCTGTCACCATACACATGCAGCTGAAGAGTGTACCCCAGTGCTCTGCAGGTGTGTTGGAGTGGTAAATATACAATTCTGAGTCTGCTGCTTAGAAGAGAGGGCAGATAGTAGAAGTATCAGCGTCTACCACTGCAGGATACCGATTTAGATTGGGCAGGTCCCACGCTTCCATGGATTGCTGGAAGCAAACCTTAGAAGAAGCTGCCTGATGATCCACTTAACTAGAAGGGAGTACATTACCAATAACAAGACCATCATAATTAGTATAAAATACTATCCAAGGTATGACCCGCCATATCGGTGGGGGATTTTACCAACTGGGAAAATCCAAATTCCTCATTTAGGGCCAGGTGTAGGTAGCCAAATACCGGTCGGTAACGGCCGAATTCGGCCGTTACCGACCAGTATTTGGCTTTTGAGATGTAGGTGGGTAGTTATTTACAGAATCTGTATATTTACCGATTCGGTAAATTTACCACTTCGGTATTTTACCGAATCGGTAAACATACCGATTCTGTAAATCCATATGTAGGTGACACTCCTAAGAGTGCCACAGGCCCTTAAGAGTCGGTATTTTACCACCCAATCCTATTGGGTGGTAAAATACCGAATTCAGGTGTGCATGCACATCTGTGCATGCACACCTGTGCAATGTGACACACAGACATGCCCTTAGGGCATGTATGTGTGCCACATGTCACACTAGCCTGTACTTGGGGTGCTAGAGGGTGTCAAAGTGACACCCCCTGCACCCTTGCAGGATTCGGTATTTACCGATTCTGTAAATACCGATTCTGTATTTCCCATTGATTCCTATGGGCTTCAAGACCCATAGGAATCAATGGGAAATACAGAATCGGTATTTACAGAATCGGTAAATACCGACTCTTACAGATTCGGTAATTTTTTACCTACATCTGCCTCCTTCCAATTTACCGACTCTTAAATACCGATTCGGTATGAGTCAGTATTTAAGAGTCGGTAAATCGGAATTACCTACATCTGGCCCATAGTCAAGTAATGAGGTTTTTACAAGAGGGATCTTCAAAATGGAAGTTAAAATCATCAAGAATAATCAAATTGGTTTGAACAAGAAACACCACGCCGTGGGGATACTGAGCTTTTGGGCCAGATGGATGACTCAGCAAAAGACCAGAGAACGTGGTATTTACAGAAAGTTGAGCTTTAAAAGAACCACCTCTACAAGGGGACATTGAGTTTGTAATCACTGATTCTAGTGTACAGGCGAAAGAGTCCCTCAATATAACCGCCAGACCAGTCCCCCTATGGCCCTGACCGTCTAGTCTATATATGACATATCACGACAGGACCATGGCTACCAAATCAGATCGAGAGTCTTCTCTGGACTATGTTTCTCTAACAAATAGACAGTCCAAAACCAAAGACTGGACTAAATCGTGAGTTTCAACTTTAGGTTTAATAAGTGAGCAAGCGTTTATTAAGGCACAAGAGATCTTTCTATGTTCATCAAGGTCCTTGTGTGTGGCCTCAGATTCTCCCCTCTCGTCCAGAAAAGGCATCCTAGGAGAATCCAGTGCTTTAGAATGGAAATCACAATTAGGGCAATGATAGCTCATTTTATTATCTAAATTCAGCTTCATACAACCTCCCTTCATTCCTTTGAGGCAAAGATCCAGTTACTGTGCTCGTGAATATTGTCTCACCATAGGAGCCAAAGGTTTGGACTCCAAACTATCAGCATCCCTGGCTCCTGGCATCAGGCGCGGACTGGCGCAGACTTGGGACGGACGCATAGGCAAGCCAGATTTAGAGCCCAGCCTCAAAGGGTGTGTGGCTTATGCTGGAGAATGAGCCCATAGAAATGGGGGGGGGACCAATAAATGACCTGGAGTCATTCAAACTTCTACCCATTAGTGGAGGCTCACCTTCACTGTAAATATACTGGCAAAGTAAATTGAACTAAAGTAATCATGGGAAAGTAACACATAAAATCGATAACATAGTCTAAAAGTACCTGCAATGGTACCACAAGTATGGTGCTGCTAGTAGAAGCCAGGAAACTCCAAAACTCAGCACATCCGCCATGCAAGGAACAAAATGTGGGATAAGCGCCACGACTTTATGTGGCGCCGCGGCCAGGGCGACTGACGCTGGAATCTGGGGACCACGGTTCGATCCCCGGCTCCGGCGGCAGGTCAGCCCAGCACCATGTGACTCTGGGCAATAGCTCGCTTAATCTTCCCGACGGCCCCCCAGCGCCTAGAGACCCTTACGGGTGATTGTGCGCTTTACAAATGTGGACTTTACTTAGCAAGAACAAATAAGGAAAGTACAGGGAGGCCCAATTCAACAGGGCCACTCTAACTTCAGGTGAGAGGCACCACATGGCAGGGTGGGCGTGCCGACATGCCATATTTAAAGCCCTGCCTCAAAGGAGGAGTGGCTTAAGATGAAGAATGCACCTGTAGAAATGGGGGTACGACAAATAAATGTACTGGAGTCCAGCAACTCCTACCCATTAGTGGAAGCTCCCCTTCACTGTGAATATACGGGCAACGTACCTTTAAAGTAATGATGGGGAAATAACACATAAAATCAATAAAATAGTCTAAATGTTTTGTGCAATGGCATCGCAAGTATGGCACTGCTAATAGGAGCCAGGCACCTGCAAAACGTGGCGCCTGCATCATACAAATAACAAAATACGAGATAAGTAACACCTTAGCAAGAACAAATGGGGAATGTACAGGGAGACCCAACCCAACAGGACCTTTGCAACTTCAAGTGAGAAGCACCAAATAGCCATAAAGCATAAACATAAGCATACATTATCTAGTTATGTATGACACTTTAATAGCTTGTGTGCCTCTGAAAGTTCAACCATGGGCACCTGGATAAATAAAATGATCACATTTGCATGCAGGCACCTTTTTTTGTGGAAGCGCACCACTTCTGCCCAATCACAACAATCCTGGGTCCCAACATGTGGGTGGAGCCAAACCCCTCTCTGGTGATGCTCACATAATTGTCTCGTGAAAGCTGCACTGTTAAGCCAGACAGGGGCTTAACACAGGCCCCCGCAGCCCCTGTGGTGCGGGGGGGGGGGGGGGCAAGCTCCAGGGGGCCCCCTTGGCACTGCACTCTGGCAGGAAAGCTACTGAAAGAGCCAGGAGGGGGCCCCTTGACGTACCGTGCAGGGAGGCCCCCTCAAGTTTCGTTACGCCAGTGAAGCCAGACCATGAAAAGCTGGTATTGGGAGTCGCATTAGGTAAGATTTCTGTATCTTGTATGAGCCTGTAAGAACTGTCTAACCTCAGCAACAGTAATCTAATGTTACCTCTCAAATGGGATCAACAAGTGTCACAGTTCTTCAAGATGTAGGGTGGCTCAGCCTCCTTTTAAAAGAGTTGTACTTTGGATTTCATTGGTATGGCTTATTCTCTGAAATTCCCTGGTGGCTGGTGAAGGGCTGTGTATAACCACCCCAGTAGAATGACACTGAGGACAGTGATTGCTTGTTCCCTCTCTAGTGAACCAGGGATTCAATGATACTTGTGATATATTAAGCCTGAATTTAAAGATGTCAGTGCTACACACGCCTTTCCGATATGCAACACGTGTAATGACTTGCTTAGAACTGCATATATATTTCGTGTTTCTGTCAAAGCGGAGATGTCGACTTATTAAAACTATGCCACTTCAGCACCTAAATTCCGTCTGAAAGGCAGTGGACAAGGTGCATGTGTGTGTTTTTTTATTGGCCAAGAGATTTCAGAAAAAAGGGTAGGACTTGAGGGGGGAAGTTCACAGGGAAGACATATGACAAGTTATTGAATTGTTAGATCAGAGCACAGAAAGCGTTAGCTTTTTCAGTGAGATGGTAAGGTCTATACATCCAGAGAGAGAGAGAGAGACAGCCGTTGGTTGTCCCATCTGTAAATCACGTACTCGGTCATTGGTTGATTGTAATTTTCATTCATGGGTATGGTTTTTAATCATTGCACTGGCGTGCAGTCATTGCATTAATGCAACTATCTGCAAACAGACGAGCTTAAAATGTGATTGCCTCTTTTGCTTCTGACTCTGTCCTAATTCTGTATGTAAAGGCATAGCGAGAGCAGAAGCGACAGTAGCACGGCCACGTACTCGGCTGTGAGCAGCTAGGGGTAGGCACAGGCCTGGGCAGGTCAGCATTGAGAAGCATCATTACAGCCTATCAGTGTTAGGTTGAGAGTTGTGGCACAACAGAGAGGTGACATTTTGACCTTGTTAGGACAATGTTAGGAAGTTGGGTGTGTGTCTCTCTGTGTCAGGCTGAAGGGGAGGGCACATAAGGCACCCATGGGAGCTTAGGATCTGCTAGGAAGTAGCAGCACCAGTGTCACTGGGGTTCTTCTGGCTTGGAGCATGTGGTGCACTTCGAACCCCTGCAAAAGTAATTGATTATGGATCTGGGAATTTGGCAGGTTATTTGCATACCTTAGGTATGAAGACCAAAACATCCAAAGAATGGGTCTGTGAGTCGCCAGGAGGCATCATTTGTCAGGTGGGTAATCAGCCTCAAATCAAGGAGCAGAGTCGGATGCCTGAAGACTCCTATGAGTTCTCAAGGACACCGACGTGATGATGTCAACTTAGGGCCAGTCATGACACATTAGTCCCCTAAATGTTAGGATATGGCAGACTGAGGCAATGCGGCCAAGGAGCTCTTGTGAGTCATCGGGAGGTTTATTGTGTCAGTGTCTCATATGTAATGTCATGCTTGTAGCAAGGGGTTCTTGTTTAGGGGCTTACACCCCTACCTTGTTTTGCCAGGTAGCTTAGCATGTGCCCTGAAACCAGCTGAGAGTCTGGATTTTCCCTATGGCAGGAGAGGCCGCATTCCTTTGTATTTCCAGTGTCCATGGAGGTCCTAGGCTGACAGAAACCATTCATCCCATCCATCGGCCTCTTGGACAATGAGGAATCGCTAAGCATCCCTGCCTAATATTTACTTGGCAATTTTGTGGGCAGGGAATCCACCAGACACAGTTGGCAGATTGTACTTCAGCACAGCCTCTAACCTGTGCAGCCTGGGGCTTGGCCAGATGATGGTGGGAGGGGTCAGTAACTCTCTCCTGCCAAAATCTAAATCAGGCGGCATCTAGACCATCGTAGGGCAGTGACAGACATCAGTACAGCACTAGAACCACCACCATGTTAATGTCAAGGGCAGTGAGTCCCAGAGTTTCTCTTGGAACTTTGAGTTGGTGGACAATCACAGCACGTGTAAGATAAAAAGAGCCTAGGATTCTAACCGAAATCTAAAATAGAGCACTAGGGGCCCGATGTAGATAAATCCCATTTACCGATTTTGAAATACCGAATCCTACCGATTCGGTATTCAAAAATCGGTAAATGGGATGTAGGTCCCAACATCTGGATTAGTTACCGAATCCTTAACAATTCTTTAATTACCGATTCGGTAAATACCGAATCGGTAATGCCCATTCATTCCTATGGGCTTTGAAGCCCATAGGAATGATTAGGCATTACCGATTCGGTATTTACCGAATCGGTAATTAAAGAATTCACAAGGGTTCAGGGGGTGTCACTTTGACACCCTCTAGCACCCCCAAAACGGGCATGTGTGCAATGTGGCACACAGACATGCCCTAAGGGCACGTCTGTCTGTCACATGGAACATGTGTACATGCACAGATGTGCATGTACACAGGAATCGGTTTTTTACCATGGATTTGTATTCCATGGTAAAATACCGATTCTGTAGGCCATGTGCTGATGGAACATTGGCTACCTACATTGCATTTTCGGTAGTTCTACCGAATCGTCATCATTACCGAATCGGTAAATATTACCGATTGGGTAACTTTACCGATTCGGAAATGATAACGATTCGGTAAAATTACCGAAAATGTTCCCCTACATCTCGATAGCCCTTTACCGATCGGAAACGGCCGAAAATCGGTATTTTCGGCCGATTCCGATCGGTAAAGGGCTACCTACATCGGGCCCTAAATATTTTTCATGCTGTGAGTCTTTTAATTGCAAATGAAAGTTCATCCCTTGAAGACATTGGCAAGCAATAACGTGACATCTTCATGAGAGTCAGGTGTTAAATTTGCTCATTCAAACAGATCTGTTGTGAAATGTCCCACTTTCAAGCCATAGCACAAATGGGTACGGGTATGGCTCTCTCTGTTGAATAGTCAGCCATGGCAAGTGTGTGTTCGTCAAGTAGTGTGCACACACTGCCTAGCACTGCTCCTACATGCAGGCCACTTCCCCCTTAAAGAATGATCGCAGGCTTCGACAGCAAGGGTGTGTTCGTCAAGTAGTGTGCACACACTGCCTAGCACTCCTCCTACATGCAGGCCACCTCCCCCTTAAAGAATGATCGCAGGCTTCGACAGCAAGGGTGTGTTCGTCAAGTAGTGTGCACACACTGCCTAGCACTGCTCCTACATGCAGGCCACTTCCCCCTTAAAGAATGATCGCAGGCTTCGACAGCAAGGGTGTGTTCGTCAAGTAGTGTGCACACACTGCCTAGCACTGCTCCTACATGCAGGCCACCTCCCCCTTAAAGAATGATCGCAGGCTTCGACAGCAAGGGTGTGTTCGTCAAGTAGTGTGCACACACTGCCTAGCACTGCTCCTACATGCAGGCCACCTCCCCCTTAAAGAATGATCAAAGGCTTAGAGAGCAAGGGTCAGATGTACCAAAATGTTCTGCAGTCAAGGGTCCAATTCAGAATATCGGGCAGTTCCCAACCGTAAAATGGCCTGTTGGTGTGTAACAAACACAAATTGCTACTTGGTAGCATGTTACCAAATAGCAGTTTGTGTTTGTGACTACATAGTTTTTTCCTTCCACATACCTATTTGAAATGGAATGTACTTATGTTTTGCAGCTGAAGTCCTGTCGCAAAACATTAATACATTACATACTACACAACGTAACTCATTCACACATGGGAAGAGGCCCCCAATGGGTCCCTTACCCTTTGCCAGTGTCGACAAAAACATTTAAAGGAGTATGCAGTGTCCATTAGTACTTAATTCATTTTCAAGCGCCATATCGAATCGTAACCCTCTACTACACACGTCAGTATTTTGTTAACTGACCCATTAGTACATAGGTCAGTTCACAAAATACTACACTGGTCGTAAAATTACTGTTTGCAGATTGCGACTAGTATTTTGCAATCAGTTCTTAGTACATCTGGCCCTGTTCTAACATCTTCCAAAAGGTCTATCATATCAAACACAGTCGAAAATCTTTTTTTAAGAATTCTGAAAGCCAGCATCTTTCCCAAGAGGCATGAAGGTAGGAATGAAATGAAAATGATTAAGACCAGAATAGATTAATAAAATTTCATATATTAAGCAAATAGGAAGACATTTAGGGTTTGACTAAGCTGGATGAATGCTGTAAACCGACTCTATGTAGAGTCAAAAGAACCGCAGAGTTACCACTGGTGAAGAATCCCTTTTCCTGGCAGCATGAGCCCCACAAATGTATACAAAGATATCATGTTTGTCTCCACTTTGCTAGAGGAGCTCTTGGCTTGAAGTTTTCACCCTCAAATATGTAAGTTACACCTGGGGCCTCATAGTCCATTGACAAAAGGATACCAAGCATTCTTGCAGGATAAACATTGTAAAGCTCAAGGCAACCTAAACCTCAGATGACATAGAGATGGTGTGGTTCTCAAGATCAGCCACGTCGATCCCTCAATGTTGACGCTGGAATCTGCGATCCTGTAAGTTTAGTATACAAGATTGTAAAGTCTTTTTTGCTCTGCCCAGGGCTCCAGGACACACCAAGTAGAGCTGTCAAGATTCCCAGGTCCATGCATGACTAGCTCACCTGGAATAAGATTTTTAAATCAAGTCTACAAGTCCCACAACAGAAAGCAAAAACCTGGGCTGTATGAGCCTACTAATGGATGGGCTCATGAAACCTGAGAGCTCTTATCAAGAATCGGTATTCCTCAAATATTGTGTATGCTGATCATACAATTTGTATTACAAAACATAATTGGTAAATTATTTTATTTTATAGCCCACCTGCACTTCACAGCTCTGATAAACCTTTGATCTTTCTATCACTGCCTTCCCTCTGTATCGAAAGCAAGGACTACTCTTTTCCAGTATTCTAATAGGACATTTCTCTACTTGTGAAGGGATGAGATTGTGACAATTATTGCACACTTCTATGTTACAGAAAACACATTCAATACGTGGTGTCAAAATTCTGTAATAATGATCAATATTGGAAATTGTGATCAATTTTAAGGCGACATAAACAATGTAATATCAACAGTGAAACGACAGACCGTATTTTCTTCAAATAAGTAAGTTTAGTTCGCTGCAAGTTATTCTTTTTCATTTTTCTTAGTTTTAGTATTTCAGTATTGTTTTAGGCAGGTTATAGCACAGTGCCAACATGATGAATTTCAGGACGTCGGTGAAAATAAAGATTTACAGTGCATCGTTCATTTCGTAATCTTGACTTTTGTTCCTTGTAATTTACAGGGATCTCCAGGACAACAAGGAGTTCAGGGAGAGCGCGGGCCTCCAGGGGAAGGACTGCAAGGACTGAAGGTGAGATATGTGGGGAAAGCAGGGCAGGACAAGCCAGACCCATCACAAGCGAGCAGCACCTCATCAGGGCATCGCACTGCCACTACTAAATCTGTTCATATATTACAAAAGGGGGCTTATAGCCTCACTTAGAGTTTGGCAGAGGGGATACTCCCTCAAAGTATGACAGGTATCCCATCTTTTGTATTATATGTTCCATAGGCTAAAATGCACTTGTAATACGGGGGCAGGATATTTGCCACAATTGTGATGGAGTTCCTGGTCCAGCAAACTCTAAATAAGGGGAAACATCCTTTACAACGCAACTTTTACCACGCAGTGCCTTTATGACGCAACTTTTACAACGCAAACCATTACAACGCATTGCGCTGGGGGGCGCTCTAGGATAGGGAATAGGTTTAATTTACTATCCAACACCTTCCCTACTATCCACGGGGACTGGAGTTGGAATAGTAAATTAAACTATTCACTATCCAGCACCCCAAAGCACTATGCGTTGTAAAGGCATGCGTTGTAAAAACAGCGTTGTAAAGGCATGCGATGTAAAAGCATGCGTTGTAATGTCATACATCCCAACATAAGGGACTCGGCCCGCTTTTGTGAAATTTTTTCAATAAGTTTCAACATAACAAGGGAACCAAAGAGTTGTCTGGGACCTGTAATAGAAAACAATTTCCCCCTAGACATATTAATGCAACAGTGCTCCCAACCAAAAGGTTATTTATTCCAAACAATAATCAAGGAAATGTTTCTTTATAAAAACACTGTGTAAAGGTGCAGTGGGTGTGAGTGAAAAAACGAGCATGGTGCTCTCTCATCATGATACACAGATGTGACAGTAGTGATCAAAAGTACATATCTAAAAAAAGGGATAGTACACCCCATCTTAGCTAATCACCAATATAGATAAGGGTCCGTAATTTCAGTTGACAATTCAATCCTTGAGGAGACAACAGGATCATCATCAGGACTCTAGATATAACTGAGCCCGAGGGCATGCTGAAATAAAGAAAAGATACAGTAAGAAAACAAGAAATACTGTGTAAGGTACGAAAAGCATATCTAGAAAGGTACTCACAGTAAAAATGGACCTTGCAAAAGACTGAAAGAAAATAGAAAAGGGGGAGACATGAACCTCATAAGCAAAAAGTCAAATTATTAATGATTCAATTTTCTCCCTAGGGATCGAAACATCGACTGAAATCGCGGACCCTTACCTATATTGTTGATTAGCCAAGAACAGGCTGTGCTATTTTTCTTTTTAGATATGCACTTTTGATCACTATTGTTACATGTGTGTATCACCGATGAGAGAGCACCAAACACGTTTTTTTCTCTCACACCCACTGTGCCATTATGCAATGATTTTATGATGAAACATTTTCTTCATTATTGTTTGGAATAAATAACCATTCGGTTGGGAGCATTGTTGCATTCATATTTCTAGTGGCCAATGTTTAGTTTTGCCATATTTTCAATAACTTTAGGTGACACTGGGTGTCAACATAAAACCAGAGAAGGGCCTAGCATCACGTTTGTCATCTGAGCCTTACAAAAGCTTCTGACAATTCTGGACAACTGTGACCAGGGGTGTAGCTCAGGGCTAGCATCCCAAGGGCCTCACTCAGCAAAGGTCTTTGTAAATCTGTGTGACAGCCAGCCTAAGTAAAACATTTACAGACAACAAATTCTGCAGTAGAGCCACATTATTTTACATTATATTACTGACTTATACTGTTTTCAAGCAATCTTTAAATGTAGGTTTCGATCTGATCAGCAGGTCAGTCACGTATATGAGTGTCGCATTATGATGAGGCAAAAACAGTATCAGTGCATGGTGTATGTAAGGCGATTCAGGACAAAATACTTTTAATCAAAGAAAAATTTACGTTATTTCGTCCATGAACCTGTAGAAAAAATCTCACAAGCCAATGTACCCTGCAGCAAGTGTACGTGAACTATGACTCATAAGCGGCCAAGTGATTTAAAAGCCAGGCCTAAAAACTCATGCGCAGTATTTGGTAATGCAGATGCTGAACCCAGTTCCACCATGTGCACATTGTATGATCTGTGTCATCCATTTTGCCAGAAATGTTTTGTACTTTTTTGCTGCACAACAATTAATTGTTCACTTTAGTTCTTCACTTTAATACTTCTGAAAATGTATTTACATTTTTGTGGCTTGTGTTGAATGAATTTTTAGCAGCATGGCAATATTACAATACCTTAAAATATTATTATAATGTTAGAATTGTATTATAATTCCTTAGAATATTACAATTAAATTGCCCATGCTGAAGGCGATTGTGACAGCAGTACCAAGGGCTAAAAGTAGCAATATGTTGTAGCGGGAGTGCAATGATGTGCCAACATTTCTTTATGACGAGCAATGATTATATGTTCACTGCAGGGCCGGACTGGCTGTAGGGGGCACCAGGTGTTTTCCCGGTGGCCCAGAGGGGTGGGTTGTTTTTTTTAGAGCTAGGGGCTGGTTTTGTTACTTGGTTTTACAATATAAGCCCCTGGTAACGGCGTCTCACTAGCACCAACCCTCTTTTCCCCATCCGGGGCCGGTCCAGCTCTATTGCCAGCGCTGGTATGTGTGCCCAGTCCAGCCTGGTTTACTGGTTCAAGTATGCATGTAAGTTGCTAATGTTTTTGGGATTCTGCAAGGGTCAGCACAAACGAGGTAATTAGCTGTCAGAAGATGAAACAGATAATTAATCAAATAATAGAAGAGCAAAGAACACCATCAACATGAAGTTAAAAATATCCCCCTTTTGGGACTTGTAATCCTCCGAAACTGATGTGGCCACCATCACAGCTCCGATGGGTGGAAGGAACTTCATCTTTTACACACCAAGATGATGTTTGGAAAACAATAAGGAGTGGTGTGGTAAGTACTGTTATGGGGCTACAAATTCAAAGATTTGATTTGATTGGTGGATTTGTATAGCGCACGAATGCCCGGAGGCATCTAGGCACTGTGCGGAGGAGTCTGCTGGATCTTAGGATATAAGGTGGACTTAATTAGAGAATAGCCAGGTTTTTAGCGATTTTCTAAAAGAGAGTAATGATGGGCTATTTTTGATCTCTATCGGAAGCGAATTCCAAAGTTTCACTGTGTCCAGTGCAAAGCTCCTTCCTCCCCAGCAAGCTTTCTTGTATGTAGGAGTCTGGAGGAGTTTTTATTGGGCTGAGCATAGATTTATGGTTGACTGGTACCAGGTGAGATTTTGTTTCAGGAACGCGGGTCCGGTTCCGTGCAGAACTTTGCACGCTATACAAAGGGATTTGAAATCGGTCCTCTTTTTTACGGGGAGCCAGTGGAGTTTTCTTAGGCCTTGTGATATAGACTGGAATTTGGGTATATCCAGCAGCAGTCTGGCGGCTGCATTCTGTGCCCGCTGGAGTTTGAGCATGTATTGTTTTTGGAGTCCTACGTATAATGCGTTTCCATAGTCGAGCCTAGCCAGGGCTAGAGCTGTTACAAGAGTTTTTACCGCATCACGAGGGATGAAGGTGCGCACTTGCCTGATTAACTTTAGTGTTAGGAAGACCAAAGAGGAAACCTTGCTGACTTGATATTGAAAGATAAGTCTGTCATCAAACATGACACCCAGGTTCCCCACCTTATGGACTGGGGCCGGAAGTATTCCCATCCCGGGAGGCCATCAGTTCTTTGCCCAGAAAGAGGTATCCGATCCTAGCAGAAGAACCTCAGTTTTGCTTCTGTTAACACCTTCACTGCTAAGGCAATTCCCCCCCTGTGCTGAAATTTACATGATCCCATTGTTCATAACGAGCTCAGCTCGTCATCAGCACAGGAGCAGTGTACTGCATGACGAGCTGAGCTCGTCATGAGCATCGAAGGGGTTAAGCGTCTTTGGGGAAGACAGATTTTCCAGCAATCAATGGAGCATACCTGTCCTATGTCTATGAGAGTAGCCTCTTACAGAGCAAATCAGTAGTGTGTGAAGGCCATTCCACCTAGAAAACAATTCTGGGGTCTTTAGTAGTGAAAGGTGGTGCAATGGCATAATTTCACTAAAAACTATTAAGTGTCCCCGAGTAAGTGAGCGAGTGAGTTCACTCAGCTCAACACTTAGAAGTAACACAAAAATGGTGGAAAATTTCATAGTTTACAAATATACTGGCAGAGAAAATGTAGGTTAGATGATCTTGTTTGGCCTAATCTATTTACAGAAGGTGTCTGAATAGAAAGGGGGATATCTGTCTACAGTGCTTGTCCTCCTTTAGTTGAATGACTGTCTCAGTAAAGCTGTTTTGAGAAGTTTCTGGATCTACATTAGTTGGCTTCTGCTCTGAAGGATGATTTGAAGTCATTCCACACAGCCCTTGGACTCCAAAGGATCTGGCTCCATGTTTCTTAAGTTTGAATCTAGTTTTTGCAAAAGTTTATAACTTTGAATATTTCAGAGTTTTTTTTGCTGCTCATTGTGTATTGCAAGCTTCTGTAAATATTCAGAGCATTTTTTTTCAGTTGGCTTTTGTGCATTGTACAAAGTATTTTAGATGTTCTCCTTTCTTCAGCCAGTAATCGATAGATGGATTATAATCCAGGTCATATATGTTCATAATATGTTTAGCAACTTTGTATAAATATTTGTTCACCAAGACATTACTCTATTGCTATAACACTTCCTTGGACAGTAAACAATTCCTCTCAGGCGTTGTTTTACATTCTTTTCACATATACCTTTCATCCTTCATGGCATGGTAGCTTACAATTTCTACTATAATTACTTTTCAGGTAAAATCCAGTACCTGTGTGCTTTCAGATGAACGAGATATTTCGCACAGGGCTGAGCATCATTTAACATCTTGCATGAAAGCTGGGCTGCCACGCAAGAAGCAAAGCCTTGTCGCTTGGTTCTCAACTTCAAGTTTAGACCCAAGATTTTTTGAGAGTCCTTTATAAATGATACTCCAATAATCCAAATGGGCCATTACCAATGATCTCCAAATTTCTATTCGGTGGGCTATCTGAAGGAATGGAGGCACCTTTCTGAGAATAAAGAGTTGGAAGTTAGTATTTTTGGCCATAAATGTAGTGTTCATAGGACAGGTTAGAGTAAAAAAATGATACAGACGTGTTTCCTCTTGTTAGTTGGTGTCACAGCCGATCCCACTGGTAATAACTACTTTATTGGGGTTGATTTATCACAGGTGTTGCCCAATACCAAAATCTTAGTTTTGGAGTCTCTGATGCACAGGAAGTTTTTTTATTCAAATTAAGACACCTTAATTATAGGTAATTCAATTTTCAAGCTACGACTGCTTCTAAGAATTATTATATTTAATAGAAAGAAAGGTTATTTATTCATTGACTGAGTCTGAGCAATTTTATTATGTAAGAAAACGCAGATACAGCCTTATCAAGTCCAAGACATTTTTTTATTTTTTTCTCTGACATCTGGTAAGAAAATTGTAACTGTAGTGGCTCATGCAAAAATATTTCAGTCAAACATTAGAATCCACCAGTTCTATCTACCACTAAGTACAAACCCAAAACACATATATGTTCATAATAACAGTAGATGCCTGGAAAATGTATGCAAAAACCCAATTTGATTGCATAACTATTCTTACAGTAAAGATCTTTGTTTCTCAAAGTAATGTACCTGCACCCTTGAAGTCATTTGGGCTTGTGTGCTTTCCTTTTTGTTCTGTGAATGGCCATGACCCCTAAAATGTTTTGATATGGCCAATTAATAAACTCAAACAGAGTAATCACATCTGTCACACAAAACGACTGCTTTCTGGTGTTGAAAGGAAGCCACACAGCTCTACAGGTTGCCTAACTATTCTCTCTTTTTCTGATTGAGTACAGAGATCAGTTGTATGTGGGTAAGCTGCAGTAAAACCTACTGCTGTAACCAGGGGCCTTTCACTAAGCTACTGGTTATCTTCAACTAGCCTCGCTGGCTTAAGGCGATTCTCCCAGCAAGGAGGCATCAAATGTGCAGCTGTCAAAGAAATAGCACACCAGTGCATACAATGCTGAGGCAAAGAGAGAACTAGGGTCTGCCAAGTCCCCTTGGCTGCCTGAGATCTCCCAAGCCTGACTTCAAAGGTGATTAGTGGTGATAGACTACCTCAGTCCAATACCTCTTGAAAGTAATGTTAATACTTGCATCAGTCTATTAAACATCCTACTCATTCCGCTCATAGATCCAATCTACCACCCCTCAGCACTTGTTGTCTGTAAATTTGTGTTTGGCCCTGTTCAGCGCTCCGCTGCCTTTAACCTAGGTTCACTCCAACAAATAACACATACATATACCATACAAATTGACATACGTGCATACGTTCTCCTCCAACTCCTCAAGAGATTATTTCATGCTGAATATCTACCCTACTAGAGAGGGCCTAATGAATGCTTCCTTGAGGGATAGAGGTTTTTATTCCAGATAATGTGAGGCTATAAAAAACCTGTGGGGCACCACCCCTCAAAGAACTTGCGTGTTCCTTTACTAAAAGAGCAAAAGTTTGAAATGCCCAACCCGTCCCTGACTCTGTCTCTTCCGAATATGGAAGAGTGGATCTTTTCCTTGATTTGAGGAAGCCTGATCCCATGTTACGTTTAGGAATTGATGGTCATCCTGAGAGGAAATCTCAAAGTCAGAGATTCTATTTGGTCTCTCTTTAGTTCTGATGACTCCCATCAGGTGTCAAGGTCCAAATAATGATCCTTTATCTCTAACTGGCCAGTCAGATACTCAGAGGATTAGACTTTCTGTTCTACAGGCCAGTCCACCACTGGGCTACTTTGCACTACTTTGTGTTAAAGGGGTGTTCCAGGGGTCAAACTTGGGCAACCACCCTTGGTTTTTGACGCAAACCCCTATCTACTAACATCGTTGGACAGGACTTTGCCAGTCACACAGGCAGGCGGAAAGTAGAAGAAATATTTTGTTACTCCTTTTATTTCACACATTGCGTGCTACTCCGTACAGCATGCATCTAATGTGTGAAATGTTTTAAAACATTGTCCAGGCATAGGATTTTGTACTGGAAGTATCCCTTTCAGTACAAAACCTATATTAGGCGGCATACACTGTGGTGTAAAGGTGTGTTACGCTAGGTAGCCTGTTTTGCACCCTAGTAGGGAAAGGGGGCAGTGGCAGCCCATATTCAGTAACATGGCTATGGACTGCTCTCTTTAACCAGTGTAATGCACCCTCTTTGGCTTCTGCTCTGCGTTGCACTATGTTTTTCCAATTCTGTCCCTTAGTGACCTTTCTGCCAATGAGTCTTTTACTATATTTCACACAAACACAACACAAAAGACAAAATCGTTTTGTTTCAAAGATAGTACTTGTGGATTGTCATTGAACTTACAAAATAGTTCCATCTTCTTTCTTCAACCGAGGTTGAATGCTGCCTCTGCTGAAATAAAAACTCCCCAGTCTAATATAAAAATAGTCTCAATAATGTATTCGGGTCATACTACGACGTTGACATTACAAACTCAATGTCCCATATTGGTGAAAGGTCCCTGGTTGGAAGGTTTATGTGTATTCTATCTTGTATCATGATTCAATTGGACCAGAAATTGCCAGCTGAAAAGCATCCTTCAGGTTGTAATTAGAAACAAGATAATCAGCACTTTTAACACATAGGTCGTCATATCTTAATAGTTATTGTCTGCCACAACTATAGTGTAGGCTTGACTTTTAGGCCAAGGTCGCACTTGGCATGCTGTATTTCAGTTAATTTTTGAAGAGTCAAATGATATTTAACTCCCTCCTGAACAGAGGTGGTGTGAAGCGTTCTGTTCAGATGCCTAAAGTGCCAGCAACAGATTGTAATGACGAATGATGTGATTTACAGAGCAGTTTGTTCTGTGTTTGGCATTGGGCAGTAGCAGTGTGTCATGGGCCCTAGTGCATGGAAGGAAATGGGCCATCGGGCTACTGTTTGAGTTAAAACCAAATACAGCATAAATCAGGATTCAGTAGGCTCCTCAGGCCTCCAGGCCCCAGCAACACTGCACCTGCTTCATCAATGGAAGCCCCCACCCACAGCATTGGGCTCAATAGTCACTTGTCTGCTTTATACTCAGTTTAACATTTTGCAGCTGAATGAAGGGCACGGGTTAAAGAGGCATGGCATGGTGGTCTATGCCAGGCGAGGGCATGGAAATGGACTGTCCCTCTTTACACGGATAAGCAATCTATATAAGGTTTTTTATGTCCGTCTGATGGTAGCAGGTATTAAAATAGTGTAAATCATTAAAGAGGATTCATTTGAAATATCGTGTTATTTGGAAATAAACACGTTCTTTAACAGTGCTTCAGTTAAAATACATCTCCTGCAGAACTTTCGGACCATCCAACCTGTTGCATCCTTAATATAGTGTTGCATCTTCCCTGTGCATCTAAATACATCTCGAATCACGGGATTTCAAAACAAACTACACTCGGCGAACTAATTATATATATATACAGTAAACAAATCTAAAAATTAAATTGCAAATTTCCCAAAAATCACCTTGCGTTATTGTGAGCAACTGATGATAGAGCTTGTGTGTGCAGCCAGTGATAAGCCTGAGTTAACAGCCAATGACATAGTTTGTGTGAGACGCTAATGATTGGGCCTAAAAGAGCAGTCAAGGGTAGGGAATGTGTGAGCTACAAATAACAGGATTTTTGTGAACAGGCATTGGTGGCTTGATGCAGCAATAAGAGACATCTTTGAATATGTTAGAATTCCTACCCAGAACACGTGTTTTAGTTACACAGCCGCCAGGTAACTCTCTGGGGTCTTCTAGATCAGAGTTTCTGGAGGGAACGCTCATGATCTGCTGTCCTCCAACTGACATATCCATTTCCAGGCTTGTGTCACAATGTAAGTGGTCCCGCAATGCCTCAAATGTAATACTACTTGTAGGGATTGAGTAGCCTGCGTCTGTATAAACTCACTTTAGGCAAAAACTGATCTCTTAACAGTGCTAGTGGCACTTCTTGGGTTTCCATTGAACACAACCAACGCTACCCTCCTAGATATCATGTTAGAATCAGACAGACAGCATACATCTCAGTTGTAGGTGTTTTGCGTGTACAAGCTATGCCAGTTCTCCTGGAGCAAACGTCTAAGTGGTTTTATAGGATTAGTCAGGTTTAGGTGGATTAGGCAGGTAAAAGTCCCTTCTGTTTAGCACTTAGTGCCTTCCTGACATAAAAAGTAGGATTATATACCTGATGAGGTCAAAGGCAGTTTCAACAGGTATTTAAATGGGGCTCTTTGGTCAGATTATGGAGATTTCTTAAATCCACCTAAAGCTTCGCCTCTGGAGCCGTCAAGAAACAGCAGAGGAAGCCGAATTACAGACACTGAAACGTAGGGAAATGGCAGGTACATGTCTCCATCTGAAAGCCACATCAATTTATGCTGTTGATAAATTAAAGAGCATCCTGCTCACTAAGTGATAATTCAGGGCAGTGAAACACTCCCCTGCTTGAAGTTGCAGGAGGGTCAGCAGGGAGATCAACCGGGCTGGGAGTTTGTTAGCTACTGATATGGTAAAACAGTGCATGACATATTTTTGCACTGAATATATTGTGATTGCAAACTGAAGCAACAATGTCTGAGATTTCTATTGGCGCATTTTGCAAAACCTGTTGAAGGTCTTCTGCTCAAACTGTCCGACGTCTTGGTAGCCTTCTTGATTGGTGTCAATGGTAGGATATCACCTCCATGTTAGAGATTGCTTTAATATTGGTTGATAACTGTGAATGAATGAACGATGAGAGTTGTAAAGCGCACGGCTACTCCAAGAAGTGTCTCAGCGCTACTGCCGACTGTACTGTCTAGGATGGCATAACTGTGGCATTGAACTAAGAAGAGAAACAACATCAAGTGCATGAATATGTGCTTCCTCCAGCCTCAGGTAATGCATGATAGTGGCAACTTGGATGGTGTTATGTCCACTACCTCTTAATGCTCACCGGAAAACCATTAACTGTCTTTATTGTATGAGCTTAGACCAGATGCAAAAATGGCTAGATAAATAGATGTTGAAACTATAAACTAGGAGGCCAAATTATCACTATAGCAACAAAGAATGAAAGGCCTGAGCCTTGAGACATGTGTCCCATTGTGAGGATATAAAAAGAAGAAGCATATTGGACTCTTAGACACTGTTCTTAAAATCCAAGACACTTTACGCCAGATGTTGTCATCTGCAAACTGTGCCGCTGGGGTCTAAATGATGGTGGGGCTCTTCTCAGCAAAGTAGTTCGTATGGGTACTAAAGAGATAAAAGATAAAAAGATGCCTGCATTTAACACATTCGCATAAAAGTCGGGCACGGATATGCTACATTAGAATATTGTATCAAAAGTTGAACAAGTTGCAACTTGTCAGTGTAAGTGACACTGCAGTAGAATAGAATTCACGGAACCAACATCTGGAGTGAATAAAGAAACAAGTCATCTAAATTAAACCATAGCTTGCAAAACACTACACCAGACTGATGGTTGGAAGTACCAGCTCCACACTGTTAGTGTCACTGCTCAAACCCTGCCTTTGAAGGAGTACTCATACTGCATGCCTAAAAAATATTTATTAGGAAAATCTTCCCACGTAGCAGTAACAATTGAGACCCATTAACGCTCATGCTTCTTCAACATTTGGAGTATCAAATAAATGAGATACTGGCAAATCCAGGCTTGCATTCCCTTTTCGTAGATTGTCCATTGCGTCGTCAAATTTCCTAGGAAGAAATTAGGCATCCAACTCGCAAGTTCTGGCTCTGCATGTGTCAGCCTACTTTTAAGGACACTTCTGGAGCAGCGGTCATGCGGCCTGAACATTCCTTGAGATAGTCTTACATTTGCCTTCACAGCAAGGAACCAATCGCCACAAACTGCAGCACATCAGCCATCTGCATAGGTATTACGCCGGCGGGACTGTAGAAAAATCTTAGTGAGGAGCTGAATTCTAAATATTCTCTGATTGGAATTTCTTCTCACAAAGCAACCCATTAAGACTCTTATCATTATAGAAAATGTAGGTAAAAATCAACATAAGAGTTGGCTTAGCAGTATGCTCCACAATGCATTAGATGGAGGAATCTAAGACTGGGGCTAATATCTAATCTTACCTTACCCCTGAGGATGTCAAAACTTCAGTGGCCTTACATAATATTTTACGAAAAGTCCCTTATTACATTTGCTGCAGAAACGCAGGTCTTGCCGTTACCATTGGTTCTTAGGTGGTATTCAATTTACTCAGTTAACCCTAAGGCCCTTGCTGTCCGTTACGTGGAGTGGTATCCAGGGCCGGACTGGCTACCGGGCAGTTGTGTGTCCTGCCGAGCAGGGGGATGATTTCGTTGATGGGGACCTGTGTGTGCAAACCGAAATTCGTTTTGCTTTTTTTATTTCAAAGCGCACGCACGTCCCCATCAACGAAATAAGCCCACACCACAGAGAAATTAGCCCCCAGTTCGGCAGCACACACAACTGCCCGGTAGCCAGTCCGGCCCTGGTGGTATCTTCAAAGGAGATAACACTTGAAGGATTCTGGGTTTTACAGTGTGTGGAAGCAACCCCGTTGAAACCAAATGTGTTTCCACGCACATGTTCCTCCTTCTGAATACACCCAGACAGGGCTGGCTTTAGAGCTGGTGGTCCCTTGTGCGACAGTTTTTGTTGACGTACCCCATGACCTTCTTCTCCACGGATTCCCTCAATACCACCCTTCAACAGTGCCTCTCACACCTCCAAAACTACTCTCTTATATATTTTTAATTTGCTTCAGAGCGCCACTCATACCAGTGTAGGGTGTCAGAGCACTTTACATCACACACACATTATACAGCGGACAATGAATCATACATATATAAATCAGTCAGGTAATGTTACATAAGGCAATCAGGGTTACAAGTTGTAGGAATCCCATGCCATCCGTACTGGTGGGCATTATATTTTAAGTGTTTGGTCTGGAGAAGCCCAAACTAGGGATTTAAAGCGTACAGCAGTGGTTGGGTTAGCTTTACTAATAAGAATGTATTTCTACCCCTACAAACCCTTTCTTGCATCATTCTTGCATCATTAGGATAATGAAAGATTGAGGACAAAACATACAATTCTAACCTAAACCATGCAGTTTTCATGCAGCTGTTTGTTGACAGTTCATAGGTCAGTGTGCTGTAGTAGATTTGTAACTTATGAAGGGCAAGTACCAAAAGGATCACTGTGACAAAGGCAGTTACTCACTGAGCTATTCACATAAAATACAGTTCTGTGATCTGTACCGTAAACGTTCTTTGTAGCAGATATATTAGCCGTCTGCGCTACTTTATGATGAGTCAAAACTGCCACTAGACAAAACTATGATATTTCTCCAGCAGGACCATTAATCACCAGAGTTATCTATCTTGGAATATTTGTTGTTGCCTGAAAACTGCTGGACACACAAGAAGCTCTGCAGCAGGGGGTTTTAATCCCATAAAATATTTCTAAGAACATTACCCTGCCTCCTCCCCCAGAACTTAGCGCCAGGTGCGGCTGCACCAGACGTACAGCCCTGAACTCAGAAACTCACAATGGCTGTTATCAGGTGTGGAGATACTGGCCAGACACCATACCACCGGCACCGCTACCTACTCCTTCCGTTAACGGCCAGCTCATATTGTCCCCTTAGTGCTACTCAATATCAAATCTAGACTGAGTAAACAGAATATAATTTTACAATATTTGTGATATATTGTGGCCAATTTCAGTGAAACTCAGTCTTGTAAATGATCACAAACACGCAATGGATCATACTGAGGCACAATCCCGATGATGTGATAACTCGCAAAATACAAACCTGTACAACTGAGCAAATTATACGGCTTCTCCTTAGATGCTGTGATGATGTTAGATGTCCTTAAAATACCATTGTCACATAAAACCTTTTTTCAAAAAATAATTACACAATTGCTTTTGCTGGTGTGTGTACCCAATATGTGCATTGTTAAAAAAAAAGTCATTGTGATTACCCCTAGAAGCGTTCACATTTCCTACTTTTGTTAGAATTGCAAAGCGATTGCTAATATGATATCCTTTAGAAAAGGGTTCTTTAAAGTACAGAACTGGCTACAGAATTTGCCTGCCCTAAAACTAAAGCAGAGCCGGGCGTGCTCGAACAGATCGGTCCTCTCTTCTCTAATCCCTTCTAACAGCATTGCCAAGTGGTGTCGGCGGCCCGAGCCCAGGGGCTCTCCCCGGTGTCAAGGCAGCTGGCTCGGATAGCCTGGAGCAGCGGCTATCCGTGCTTCACGTGCAGCTGTTTGCTAAGTGCACCGTGGTTTGTGCTCAGAGGGGTTCATGGCATCTGCAAGCAAAGAATCCCTTTAGGAACTGAAAAATGTCAAAATGTGCACCGCAGACTAAAGAAATATGGAAGACAGTAAACAAACATTTAGTTTGGGGCACAATGTATTTTGCTTTCATATACAAACATGTATACACAAATGACTTCAGGTAATAAGAGCGAATTCAATGCCCAGTAGTAACAGAAAGTGGTCATTGAGCTGATTGAATTACGGAGGTCCTAAACACATGTTCTCAAAACAATTGTCCTTATTCAATCAGAAGTTCTGATACAAAGCTTTCGCGGATTACTATGTGCATTTTGAAGAAATGAAGAGGAGAAAGGGACAGTTATATATATGCAAATCCCTCCTAGTATAGTTGGTGTTTTGTAATTATTGTGCTTGTGTCCTCTTAGACAATGGTGGAGAAAGGTGGCAGAAGGGTGAACAGCAGTGGGAGGGAGGGGTGTTAAACTCCCACAGTTAACGTCCTTTTAAATTCTTCTAGAGTGGGGCCTTAGTTCCATCTCTCCCTTGTCTTACTACAAAGATCCTTCCTCAGGCGGTACCTCTTTTAGGATTTATTCTTATGCATTAGTGGGCCGCCTCCTGAATGAGACATAAGGAAACTTTGCAGACTTTGGAAACAGACTTAAGAGATAAACAATGTTATTACTTACAAAAGATGCAGTAGTACCTGGGGGAGTGCAATCCCAATAAGGGCCTGGGGTTTGTTGCCTTGTGACAAGCAAGTCAGAACTCACTTGTATTAGTAAAAAGACAGCACTAGTCACCTGTAATAACTTATTACGGGTGGCTAGTGCATCACAATGTGCCTGCTCCGCTGAAATGGAGAATCTGCAACCTCCTGCTTTCGCCCACAGGCCGAAAGTGAGAAGAGGCTAGGTATTGTATAAGCATGAACAAAGAAGAAAACCCTGGCGACATTTATGACCACGAGATGTGCAGTTCAATGCAAAGCGATTCAGAAAAGGGGGTGGTGATGAACAGAGTGTCTGAATTAAGCAGACCACTCTTACCCAGTCCAAAGATCAGGGCTTGATCCATCACCGTTATTTATCTCACTGCCCCATCCCAGCTCAGAACCTGGCTATATGCAAATTAGTCTGTCCCTGGCCCAGTGCATCATGGGAACAGGGCAGACCAAACTACCAAGCCAATTCTTCACCAGAAAGGAGACAAGCTACCGGGGACCGGTTTCTGGCATTTCAGCCTCTTCGGCCGTCATGCACTGGGACAGGAACAGACTAATTTGCATATAGCCAAGTTCTGAGCTGGGATGGTGCAGTGAGCTAAAAAACGGTGATGGATCAAGCCCTGATCTTTGGACTGGGTAAGAGTGGTCTGCTTAATTCAGGCACTCTGTTCATCACCACCCCCTTTTCTGAATCGTTCAATGCAAAGCAGCACAGATGCATGACCCAGCTGCACTTATTTGTTCCCTAAAATGGCATATTTGCATTTGACACTGCTGGACTATGGTTTCCAGTTCTAACCCAATTTAAAGGTCAGATGTGATGGTGAAGGGTGTTTTTCTGTTTCCCAGCTCTGATAAGACAGGTTGCTTAAAAATAACCCAGCGAGCGTGTAAACATGGGAATAAAGCGAGAAACGAAGGGGTTCTTTCATTTCAATCTCATAAATAGGTATGTAGACACTAATGGCAACCAATCGCAATAACTTCAATTTTCTATGTGGCATTTTGTTCCGAAATGCTAGATTTCAAGATTTCAGCCGTACCAGATAGATGTTATTAGTAAATCTGTCCGCTATGCATCTAAGCTCTAAGGAAATTTATAATGGGTACTTGCATACCGCATTGGAAAGGTGTGCGCATTTAGAGTTTACATGCTCCGTTTTTTAGATTTTTTTTAATCTATATATACTATATCATGAATAGTGTATTATAAGAAATAAAATACCTCAGGATTTTCATAATGAGAACTCTGCAAGTAATTTCCAAGTTCCATCGCCTTACAAAGGTAGTTGAGCTACAGCCATGGCATCCATATGCCCGTGGGAAACCTTGGTGACGTGCAACATCCATCTGGGAGCCTTGTAATTATAATATATAACTAGACTGGTCCAAATCTTCATGTTTCATAGTCTATGACACCTGCATATTCTGTGCTATGGCCACTTGAGTTAATCTTAACCTCGACCTCAAATGAAGCCATTGCTTTAAGGTGAATATAGGAAAAAGGTGGGATTTCTCAACTTGTCATATTGATCTTGCTGGAATTCTTCCCTCAAGTGTGCTAGCTGGTGGCCATTTTCACTTGATTTGGAACGCTCCGGTAGAAAAGGCCGCAATTTCATCAGGCGTACAGTACATATGTTCAAGGCTCCACATCAGCCACTAGAATACAATTAGCTAATCACAGGTTGTAAACTAGCTTCAGCATTATTCTCGAAGTTCTGATGCCAGATTTACATGTATGAGTTAATAATGGGAAGTTTGGGGAGCTGCATTACATACCATGGGCTTATTAAAATGACTAATTTCATGTATCGTCCAAATCAAAATCCCATATATAAACTGGTGAAATATTCTATGAACTGAACGTTAGAAACTCCATTACAAAGTTACAACATCCCTTTTCATTAGACTGTACTATGAATTACAGAAAAATTGGACCACAAGCTCAGTGAGCTACCGAGTAAATGATGGAGGATAATACTTTTGATAATTAATTTTACGGGGACGTCTTTTATGTAGAATTCCATTCCATTGCTAGAGTTAGGGTTATGTGTATATTATTGGTCCCATTTTATACAAGCGCAAACAGAAAGAGCTAAAAAAAAGATGGAATTGAATGTTAACCATAACTTTCTTTGCTATTCCACTGAGTCTAGTTGGGTGGAGAAAGTATGCCATGACGTGATTCATAAGATCACTGAACCATGAGAACTCCAGCTGAACCTCACATGTGAATTCATATATAACCACTATGTATCAGGAGTTGCTTATGTTCCCATGCAAGGGGGAAGGGCCGAGAAATTCAGGTGCTTCTTTGGGGCCGATAAAGAACTGATTTGCATGCTGTTGGTTCCCTTCTTCATTGGGATTGATGAAAGAGTACAAGAGCCACCCTGAGGAAATTACAGAGGTTAAAGAATACTGTCTGAAGCAGTTTCATCTGCCCCTTGGTTTGTTCCCTCTATATTTTTGTGTCTGTTGTACCCCTCCCTCGGCCCCAGTGAGCATGGTTGCAGCCATCCACAATCCTCATACATTTAAGGCTGCCAGGAACATTCTGTAATATAATATAGCCATAGAGCCCAATGTAGTGGACTCTACCTGCCATTAGAAGCCCGCTCCAGGATTAAAGCGTTAAAGGCTCGAGCCAAAGGCGTTTATTGGCCAGTACAGCCTGTACGGAGGGCTCTAAGGCCATTAGAATATTCTATCCCTAGAGGACAGAAGGTTCAAATTTGTAAAACAAAGGCCTCCTGGAGCGTGAGGGGGGTGAAATCCCCTCGGGCTCCATTAGGGCTTTGTTATACATTGGAATATTGATGCCACGAACTTCTACCGGCCATTAGAAGCCCAGAGCACTCCATTGTTTTCAATGGAGCACTCAATATTCCAATGTTCTAATCTGTATTAGAAGCAGTGTCATGCTGGTCACGTGCACTTACCCATAAGAATCTCACAGCAGTGGCAACCCTTGACAGTGGCTAACTGGAAGAGGTAAAATCCTTGACAGCAACTGTTCAATCAAGGCCAGTCTTATGCAGCTCCTTCAACCACTACACGTTTTTGACTCAACCGGTGAGGTCACGTATCACCATGAGGAGGCCAGCTCAGTATTGAGCACAACAGTTCCATGGTATTCTTGAAGTCACATTACCAAAACTTTTCAATAATGCAAATAACACGATAAATCTGCTTTTGTAATAAGGAGCAAAGCAAACATATTTGGGTCCTGGCCATAGCAGATAAAGATTTTGCGCTACAGTAAAAATTGGCAAAATGGGCCATGGAACCATTGTGAAACCTTTAAAACGCATGTATGGCTTCTAAATAGGTGTTTTTTGTGTAATATAGGTTTTAAGAAAGAAAGTAAACTTATTTCCCACAAGCTGCTACTTGTGTAAAAAAGATGCTATAGATTGGTTTTGCTTCCAACTTAGTCACATTTGTCAGATTTCAAATGTAGAAAAATATTTGTCTCTATTTCCTATTATGCGAACTCACCAGAAATAGTATCAACAATTTTTTGCCATGTTTAGCTGAATTTACGTAACGTTTTGCTTGTTTCATTACTGTACAAGTAGAAAATATAGTGTATGGAGAGTGGTCTCGCTTTTTTCACCCGTTCAAACTGTGTTCTGCTCCAGGTCTTTCCAAGTTTATAATAAGTTTTACCCTTTTCCCTCCAGGAAAAATATACAAGGGCCGTCCCTTCTGCCTGACATTTAATGCCAAAGTTCCATCTGTTTTTACTATGGGTTATTTCAAGCTCTGTGATGCTGGATTTCTCTTTCTATAAAGCCGAGAAAAGCCGAATAAAAGAAATACAATTCGCTTTCTGGTTGTGGGTGTAAAGAGTTTGGGCCTGAAATGAAATCATCAAGTTAAAATTCACAATTTCATACATACAACACAATTGACAGACATGTCTGTTTTAAATAAAACGCATATCCAATTTTCAGTAAGTGTTTGAGTTTAAGGAGTAACTCCCAGACTGAAAACCGGCCTCAAAACAGAAATGTGTGGAACAAAAGTAAACTTGGCAAATGTTTTTGTTTTTTTACAAAGTCTTTAACTAAGTTCGCGTCCTTCAAAAATCTAAAACATTCAATGAAAGAAAAAGTGACAAGTCTTGCCCAGGAAGGAATTCAAAAACACTTTAGAAGAGTTAATTTTAGAGTGAACTAGCTGCCAAGTGTGCGGTAGATAGTATGCAAAAGTAGAAAAGTGGTTGAACTAAATGATGTATTCGAAGGAATTCGGTAAGTAAGCTTCAATGTGTGACGTGCCCTTTGGCACAGAACTGTGTTGTGTTATGTCACTTTGATTCACATCACACTTTCAAAAGTGACATTTAAAGCAGTGAATGATCGGCCATCAGAGCTGTTAACACTCTCTGACATTTTCTCCTCCAGGGGGACCGTGGATTTGAAGGACCCAGGGGGGCTCGTGGGCAGCCCGGCATTGGCATTCAAGGTGAAAAGGTGAGCAGTAAACATGTCACTGGATTGACTTGATTGACAAGGGGCGAGAGAGTAGGGATTGTTATGAGTTACAAAAGGTGCAGTGAAGCAGAAAAGATCCTCAGAGATTTACGATCAAGGCCTAGTAGTAGTGAATTTGGCGAGCCGCTTTATAGGCAATAAACCAGCTATGTCTATTGTTGCTTTCTGGTGTTCTTCGGGATAGAATTGTATTGACTGTGTGGGAACAAAATGGGATCCAAAACAAGGCCTAAAACTACAGTATGAAGCTTTTCCCTGTGTAGTGCTAAGCACTTGTCCCTTTAGTCACTTCCCTCATCAAGCCATTCTCTTTCTTGTTGTCACACAGGGTGAATTTGGGCCTCCAGGCTTGCCTGGCCCTATTGGGTTGCCTGGCATTGGGATCCAAGGAGAGAAGGTAAGACTCTTAAAATGGGGTGAAGCCTTTTATCGGCAAGTCAGAAGTTCTTGTTTTGAAACTGATCTATACTGCTTCTCTTGTCCAGGGCGTCCAAGGACCTCAAGGACCGCCAGGTTTAAGGGGTCCCGCAGGGGAAGGGCTGACTGGATCAAAGGTAAGAAACAGCAAGAACGCAGCTGCAACCAAGATTCTATAGGGCCCTTGTTATGTTTTAAGGCACTTTAAATATCAAACCGTGACGGTGCGTGAGGAATACGAATAATATGTACCTCAAACGGATAACACGGCCTTGGAAATACAGCTATACATTAGTATTATTTCATGTAAGAGTATCCAACCACATTGTCTTTGGCAAATGTCACGCTTACAGGCCGAGCATAGTACAGTAGCCTGGAAAAGGGATGTAGGCAATGAATTTTAGGGTCTTGGGAGTGTTACCATTATGAGTGAAAAATTGAAAGAATTTTGTGTGGAAGAGGAGAGGGATAATACAAGATCTAAAGTAGAATCATCACATCATCTGAGCTAGAAGTTTTCAGGCTTACCATCGGGCCATGGTAGTGCTATTTGAAATGCCCCAAAGGCTTGGTGAAACAAATGCATCTTCAGGGCTTTCATGTGTTACAAGACCTCAGTTTCAATGCAGGTGGGTAGAGGGAATGAGATCCAGAGTGAGGAGTCTTGTATGGATAAACTGCTACTCCCAAAGTTTTTGGATCTTGCTGAGTGGACTGAGAGTTCATTTTGGGAAGTTGAACTTAGATATCTGCCCAGCCTGTATGCTGTGAACTTGTTTGAGATGTAAGATGGCTTCCCGTCAATTAGATTCATGCAGGTATGACCTGTGTAAATAATCATGAAATGCAGAGTATATCACACTAGCTAGTTATTGGGTGTAGTAAACTCTGCACAAACTGGATTATCCACCCCGCGCAAACAGGGGTTTGCTTATGGGTACGGATTTTCAAATAAACTTGTAATGAGGCCCTAGAGTGGTACAACTATAGTGCACATTGGCATCCAGCTAAAATCAATAAGCAATTGATCTCACTTGCCAAATCACCTTCCAATTCTACCAAGACACCCATCCCAAGCAATAGTTTAGAGAACAAGGGGACCTGGGGATTATCGCTGTCAGTCTGAATGAACTAAGAGTTAATAAGGACCCTGAATACTGCTGTTGCACACAGCTGCACATGAGCATTTTGTCAGAGTCTAGCAAAAAGCATACCTCTGGTTCATATATGTCACATGCTTTTAGTGGGAGGTGAATATGTTGTTTGCACAAGAAGAGTGCCTTATCATCATCATCTTTATTCGGTCATATTAAAAAATAACCATAAAAGCACATACAAATCTGCCTTGTTGATGACAGCTGACTTTTGTCCTTCATCGAAAGGGCCTTGAAGCGCACTGAGCCCATGCTGGCCCTATGCACGGTTCTGAATTAGGGCTGCCAACCACACACACCTCAGGAGTTCTATACAGTTGCCCACTTTACTTGCATCAATCTGCAGATGGCACAAGTACATACACACAACTGGTGCACACTCATTACTGAATAAAAATATACCCACTTTCCAGCCCTTTGCAGAAACAAAAAACGTTATTTGCACATTTGAGAATGTGCATCTGTTAATACTAACCTACCAGTGTGGTTAGTGAATGCAAGCATATTTGTGAGCCCATCAATAAAGCATCTGTGCACTTGCAACCACGATTTGCAGGTGATCAAACACTACCACAGCGAGCAAATCCTTTACCACAAAAAATAATCATTCGAATGGAACCACACACTTAAAAAAGTTTACCTCTTCCACTCTGTTGTTGTTAAAACTGTTAGATAAAATACCAGCGCCAGCATGAAGCATCCTGGTTTGAATGTGATTTGTCATTTTGTCTTCTCTAGGGTGAGCAAGGTTTACCAGGAGAAGGTGGTGCTCCAGGAGAGAGAGGAATTGGGGATCCTGGTGCAAAGGTACAGTATACTGCAAGGCAGTCTTTCGTCCTCCGCTACAGCACCCCCTAAGTAGTTTATACAGTGATATAAAGATGGATTTTGAAAGTGAGTGGCGGTAGGGAAGGGTGGTTGGAGTATAAACAAACACAACACATACAGCCCCATAAAAATATGCACAAAAGAGTCACATGGAGTCACATAGAATGGCAGGCACTCTCTGGTACTTGACGGCAAGGTTGTGCATTATCATTCTGAATATAGGGTTTCAACTCTTTCATTCCCTATACACACTTCACTCAGCAGTTCCTATATACACTTCAACCAACATATATGTAGGAAACATACAAGAACTCCCAAGTTTGACACCAAAGAACTACACTTGAAGGTTCACCACAAAATAATGATTGTAATTGGATTTATATAGCGCTTTCTACCGCAGTTGAGGCGTAGAAGTACTTTACGGCGAGTAGCACACTATTGCGAAACCCAAGATTAGTGGCTGATCTAGTGGTTATTGTTGGTTATTGCGATTAATCATGGGCTCTCAAAAAATTGCATGCATTTAATCCAGTTACTTTGTGAAATATTAATACCAGGTAGGCAGCGTCGGATTGGTAACGCAGGCACTCGGGCAATGCCCGAGGGGCCAGTGTCCTAGTTCCAGCTGTGGGCTGCTTTTTTGAGCAGTCTGGGGGGCTGATTTGGGCAGTGTCGCTGTTGTTGGGATACAGCCAGCGGCCCATTGGGTGTCTGAGTGTCCTTTTATGGGGGCAGATGGGTGCTCATTACCTCCCGTTTAGCAACAGGCAGAGATGTCACTCCCTTTCTCTCGCTAGGTTGGCCAAATAATGTGACGTACTAAGCAGGGCAGGGGGCCTGAGCAGAAGTGGCCTCAATTGTTTTCAGGTGTGTTTCGCCAGTGTAAACTAATCCATGCATTTTTTTTTACCTCCCATCCCCCTTTTTTTAATAAAATTGTGCCTAAGCAGTGTTTAGAAGAAAGGAAATATGCAAATGTGGGACATTTGTTTTTTATGTGCCCGGGCCGATTTTATATTCCAATTCAACCCTGCAGGTAGGTGTAGTCAATAGGGGGCTATGTGGTTTCAGGTGAATGGTTGTTGAGATAGATGGGCTGGCAGAGATTAGGTAATTTTAGATTACAGGGGTAGGGGTTTAAAGAAGAGAGGTTGTGATCTATGAGATGAGGTAGCAGCCAATTGCAGAATTTTCAATAAGAAGGATTGAGGCAGACAGGCATGAGACTGAGAGAAAGCTATTCCCAGAAACAATAGGTATTTACAGAATAGAAGGTAAGAAGAGGGTCACACAGAATGGAAGGTAAGAAGAGGGTCACTCTGAAGAAAGGAGTGAATCAAGTGGGAGTAAGTCAAAGTCAATTTTCCATGCATAATTTCTGTGATTTTCAGAGGTTCTGTGTTAGCAAGCAACCGAAGAATGAAAAACATTAAAAGGAAACAACATTATACCTAGTGCTCCATATCCGGGGCAGACAGCTTAAACATGTGATTCTAAGAATGGACATCATTTGCATACTAAGAATCCTAGCCTGTTGTATCCAAAGCCTAGGACAGCACTTTTAAACATAGTCTGGAGTATCCTAACCTTGGTACAGGGTATGTAACTAACTAAAAAAGAGTTATTTGGCACTGCCTGAGAATGTCTCGCCAATGTTGAATCACATTTATGCCCTGTAGTGACATCTAAATCTGTTCAAGTGTATGTTGTGCATGTTTGTGTGACTATTAGTACATGCATTACATGTATAAGCAAGTAGAGGTATAAATGCCCTTGGGTTAAATTTTGGATGCCCTGGGCTTGTGTGTGTACACAAGCTGGAGGTGAAATCTTTCCCCAGACAGTGGAAGCGTATCAGAATGCAGGAGGGAGGAGACCCTCCAGTAAAGTGAGGACAAAGGAGACAAGGCTCCAATAGAAATTGGATTAGGTCCTTCCTTTAGCTCTAACACTTGGTAGATGGTGGTAGTGAAGGAGACTGCAGTCTGTTGTTCAGAGTGAGATGGGTCCTTTTGTGGGACCAGCCTTTTCTCTCTTTCCTGATCACAGTCTTTGTGGCTGTCATAGCCTGGTGCAGATAGATCACACCTCTTTGTGCCTTTGTTGTGGCTGCTCTAGGTTGGAGACTACCCTGCAGTGAGGAGCATCAACCCAAACAAAGGCTGTGTCTACAGAACTGCATAAAGCGGTACTTGAAAAGGAAGCCACCCCAAACCAAGATTCCTGCTAGCTCCTCTTGTTGTGATCCTTTTAAAATCCCTGTTTCCATCACACCTGAGAACAACAAAATCTGCTTGTTTCTTACTCCCTTAACCCCTGAGTGTGTACAACTCGCCCAGGGGAAGAGCCAACCCCTCCACTATTCCCTGGGTGGAGGGATTGGCTCTTCTTTCACGGCGTGTTACCACATCACCATCATGTCCCTGGGTTCCAGCCGCACTGCCATGAGTAAGATTGTAGTGTTAAAAATTATAGCCAAATAAGCTTACTTATTTCAAGCTACAGATGCAGCTATTTCATCAACAATTAGTGTAGATTTGGAAGAAAAATAAATTAGTAACACTTATTTAAAAATAGACAATTGCATCTTTCCATGTGGCTGCACTTAGGCTGCATTGCTGATTCCACCAGGAGATATTGGGTAAACGTTCGAACAAACTCATGTTACTCACGTCTGAATGATTGCAGAAGAAAACAAAAGGCAGCTTTTATCTGTTGAAAGTCTGCATCTAACCACAAAACATGTTCTTACTGAAGCTGCCGGAGGGCTGCATTCAATCCGCAGTGTGGGGCGGGGGACACTCATGGTGGTTGGGGTGCGTTATCCGTTCATGTTTTGCAGGCTCCCTGTGATGTGCGTGCAATCATTTGTTGGCGAAGGGAAAACTGCAAATGAGGGGTGTGCAACCTTATGCAAGGGGACCCTGTTAGGAGCCACAACTCTTCCCCAAATGTCCAACAGAGACTGGAGAAAGCACTCAGAATCAGGGAACCAGGAAGGGCCGCTGGCAATCACCCAAAATCACTTACAGGGTGTGAAGTGCCTGGCCGCAAGGGTGGGTGTCCAAGTGACCAGAAGGACAGGGGGCAACCAGCAGCACAAATAGTGAATCTGAGCAGATCATTCTGTCATGAGATAGCTATTCTAGTCCATATCCATTGGAAGGATACAACTTAATGTGAGCTAAGACGAGAACAGGAGATAACCTACTTACATGAATGAATGTAACACCATGCCAGTTCTACATATAATTCCATTAGTGTTGGTGTAGGGTCATTCTGGGGCACAGTAAGACATCTTTCCTTTAACCACATCGATGCTATGCATTTTCCCCTCCTGTGCTGAGATTTACTTATTCCCATGTTTCATGACGAGCTGGGCTCGTCATGAGCGTGCGAGGAGGCTACCTCATGACGAGCCCAGCTCGTCATGAGCGTGGAAGGGGTTAAAGTTGAGTTTTTTGGATAATCTAGGAGAAAAAATAATAAATCAAATATCTTGTTATGGATCACTTTATTTGATATGCTTGTTGTTTTAATTTGCATAGGAATGGAAGTGTATTTACCACCCATTTCTAATAAAAAATAGAAATAGGTGCTATGTAGCAATGCTAAGGCAAAAAATAAATGTAGCTCTACAGCTGGGATGGACATTAGACAGAGGTCAGGAGATTCTCATCTCCTGGGGACTTTACATTTTTGCAAATTGAGTAGACAGAGATGATAAAAGCTGCATGTGGTAGTGCTCAGTGACCAATGACAAAGACATAGGGCCCGATTCTGATGCGGTTAGGAAATCTTCCCTATCAAATCGGTTTGGAAATGGTTTCTGACCGACTTGGATCAGGAGAGTCCAACCGTCCGAGTATGATGCATCCGGATGCTTCCAGGTACGATTTGGTTGGACTTCTATGGGAGCCTCCGTTCCTCCCCGCATCGTAATCTGTCCCTCGGTCATCAAAACACGTTCCTGAACCGATTAGGAAGGAGCAAATGCCGTTAGGAGATCTTCCTAACCGCATCGTAATCAGGCCCTAGGTAGGAATGCTTTCCTAACCGCATCAGAATCAGGCCCATAGTGTGAAAATGAGGAAAACATTATGAAGAAACCCGTAAAACCTAGTTAGGAGTAGGATTACGGTTACAGCTCTGAAGCATTCTTGTTATGTTAAGGTTTATGTCTTTCATTAGTAGAACTTTTAGGCGGATGGCAGTATTAAGGTTATAAATTAGGGAAGGTTAAAGAGTAGCGTTAGATTTAGGGTTAAGATTGTTAGCAAGAATTATCTACATTCTGGTATAACTATAAATTCAATGTTTTGTTTATTTTATTTTAATTTTGGAGTTGTATATAGTGCAAACTCGACCCCAAGGTATAAGAGCACTTTATAGAGCACCAGTTGCGTTACAGACAGACACATTCATTTTGTTAGGCACAGGTAGATTAAGTGATTTGCCCCGAATCACAGGATGTTGTTTGTCCCTGCCGAGGCTTGAGCCCGGTTCCCCAGCTTCGAGGTTGACTGCTCAAGCAGCAAGGCCACATCCTCTCCCCAATATGCATCTTTTTTAATTGTGTTTTTCATGATCCTGTCTTCATGAATGTATTTATTCATTTTTATGTTGTTCACTATCACATAAATTCAACAATAATGCTTCATTGTGTGATTAAGAAATATGCTGCTATTGGACAAATCAGATGAACAAACCCATCCCCGTTTATACAAATCTGCAGATGCAAACGCACACTCGACTTTACTGTATATATTTTGCTCAAGCCAGATCTGTTCCAGTGCAAATAGTTTTTAGTTGGTGCAGCTTTTTAAATGTACCCCATAGTCTCTTCTAGATGAAAACAATTGTCTTAAATTGAAAAGAATGACACTATTGAGTTGCAAAAACATCTTTTTATGGTTTTTCTTTGTTTTAGGGTGAACCTGGCGCTGCAGGACTGGCCGGCCTTCCTGGTCTCCCAGGAGAAGATGGCGCCCCAGGACAAAAGGTTTATTAATAACTCAATTAAATTCCAGCCTAAAATTAAATTGAATTTTCCAAATGACTGGTGGAGATTCTGCCAACAACTTCAAATTATGTGAAAGGAGTAGTGTATGAAGAGTAAATATTAAGAGATTTTCTGACCACCCTTGCATACCTTATCTACATGCACTGTACCCTGATTTTAATGTTCCATTTTGTGAGAAAAGACAAATTCATCAAAAATGTTTTAGTCCTTCAAGCCTTGTCTTTACACCTACCATAGGAGAAAAAAATGATGAGTGGTATTATGTGAGGGCTTTCATGAAAATATGTAAAAAGTGTCTCATTTTGAAACTTTGGTACCAACTTGCTAGTTCCACTTTAAGAGACTTTTACCAATTTACCAGGTGCAAGATAGCTTGCCCTGTTCAGTAGGAAATGTATACTGTCACCCTCCATTTAGGTTGAGTTAGAACTAGGGTTTCAGCATGCATTATCTGACTTACTGAAATGGAATTTGAAGTCTTGATTTTATAGCGATACATTTATTATTTTCTTTCTCTTTCATTCGTGTCTACCCTCGCCAACCCTCCCAACCAAAACCCTCCCCCACACAATACTGAAATATTTTGATCCAATATGGCAGCGAGGATCTTCATGGTGGAGGCCTTTAACGGCTGGATTCAACACACCACCCCTGTTAACCTACAATACAACTGGAGGATTGGACCACCGCCTTAGAGGCGCGGAAAAGCACAGTGATGGCTTTGGTTCACCGCACTCCTTGATTGGCTACAGCTGGAACCGCATAGTGAAGGAGTCTTGAGGAAGCCAAGGGAGAAGCGAACCATCAGACAATTTGTGCAGATACCAGCTTATGATTCATATAACTATTTGTAAGAAGAAAAGGAGAAAAGTGGAGCCTTTATCGACACCAAATCTTTCTCAGAGTTCAGAAACCTGTGGGAAACAGCAATGAAAAGTTTCTGGAGAGGGCACTAACATGCCCTTATTCACTAGGGGCAGATGAGAGTTTTCAGATTTACACTTGCGGCTACCATCACGTTTGGCCACTGCCTCTTACTTCTTTAAGCGATCCAACCACTCAAACTATTTTCTCCTCCTCTTCTGTAAATGTTAGGATGTTGCAGTCTGCCACAGGTGGAAGTCCATCACCAGCAAGTGGTTTGATTAGCCAGCATGGTGCATGACTAACAGAAAACATATGAATGACACTGACACAGGCGCCCGGGCCGATTTTATTTTTATTTTCAAGCCCACCATGAAAAATAAAGCACTGTCAGGTGACCAGTGTCACAGATAAAGGTGTAACTAACAGCTCTATTAAGTAACACCTCCTTCTCTTCTTAGGTTATGCCTGTTGGATGCTTTCACCATACTTTCCTTCTTAAACAAGCCTAAATTACAGATGTCTTCAGAAACAGTGCTAAGTAGATGGACTTAACTTAGTAAAAACTCCTACGACTATTTTCAGAGTGTGCGCACTTCATAAATGCATGTAAAGTATTTATTATTTGACAGTTGGAACCTAGCTGCGACTGGCACGACTGAGGTTGGGTTTCTCACTCTGCATTAATAAATGCTTTACCTACAAGGAGTGTCACCCGTTTACTACACTGGGCCCAAAGATTTCTTAGCACACCTCAGCAGTGTGCTCCCCTTCCAAGTGCTGGGAGCTTTGATCATGCTTCTGTTTGGGCCGTGGAAGAGCCGCGTTCGGGGTAGTCCGACTCCCAGATCGTTGAGTATGTTCACAAAGTAGGCATTGGAGGGCAGTGTACTGTCCCGCTTTGGTGGCCGTCAGAGGCCTAGCAGGGCATACGCTCTTGCGCGGGGGCTGGCTGCGCAGCGGCAAGGACACACGATGACACCAGTGTCCTGGTCGGAAGTGATGTGCCAGAGCGCGCGCCCTTCTTTTATTGTACGCCGTAGGCCACGCCTGGCCTGCGGATGTAGGGGTGCGTGTGCGTGAGTAGACTAGACCGCTCACGGATATTACATCCCTATCCAACTATACAATTGTTTTTTTTTCTTCAAACAGATAAGGAAAACAGATTCAGTCTTATAACATGTTAGACGAAACGCCTGGGTACTTGCGTGTCCCTTGATGACAGGCTCAGGGTCTCAGCAGACAGACATAGTCCTTCAGTTTCTGGCTCGGTGGAGGGTTGGGCCTCAGATTGTATCTTCGGGCGTTGCCCCTGCCACCTTCACTGGTCTGATAAGTGTCTCTGGTTGCAGCCGCCAGTGTTTGGGGAGCTGCCGCGGAGTCGTGCTCTTCCGCTTGACATTCTGGGGAGTTGGTGTTCTCTTCGCTAGCTGTCGCCTCCCCGTTTGGTTGGATATCCTCTCCTGCTGTCTCCGATCGCTGCCTGGATTCCTGCGGGAGGGCCTTGAACCACGAAGTGTTTCGCGATACTTCCTCTTCTCCTCTTTTGGCCGTGATCATGGTGCCTTTTGTGGATGTGACTGTCCACGTGCCCGGTTCATAGCGGGTTTGGAACTTCCCTCCGGGACGTCTGTTCCGGATAATCACTCGGGTCCCTGGGCTTAGGCTCCTAGGATGGGCCCTCCTGTGCATGCTGACACGTTGGTTCCCTTGTCGTCTCCGTGACTGGACTTCTTCAGTGTCAGCCGCGGGTGGTGTCCACCCCGGGGCAGTTGGAAGGAGGTCTCTCCGTGGTCCTTGGAACATAAGGGTCCATGGGCTCCTTTGCGTTGCGCAGTGGGGTGTGCCCCTGTACTCCCGCAGGAATTCATGTAGCCTTTGCTCAGGATCGGCTTGTTCCACTAAGGCGATTCGGAACACTTTATTAAGGGTCTGCATAAACCTCTCCACGTCTCCGTTTGCCTGTGGCCACTGAGGTGTAATGCGGTGATGTTGAATCCCTCTGGTCGTAAGGAATGTGGCGAATTCCGCCCCTTGGAAGGGCGGTCCATTGTCGCTCCGTATCTCCGAAGGTTAGCCAAACATAGAAAAGATCTTTTCCATCGCCGGTCCTACATGAGCAAACGCCGTGGATATGACCCTCTCCACTACGGGATACTTGGAGTATGAGTCAATGGCTACCAAGGTGTGTCCTTCTCCTGGGAAACTTCCAAAATCTATGCTGACCTTGGTCCAGGGGGATGTGCAGGCATCTTCTGTGATTATTGGCACGGGTCTCTCCAGGTCGCATGTCAGCTGACAGGCCATGCAGCTTTTTACATATTCTTCCACCCTAGTTTCCAGATCTGGAAACCATACCTTTTCTCGCATGCGCGCCTTCATTTTAGTCGAACCTTGATGCCCTCCATGGGCCAGTTGTATCGCCCGGTGTCTCAGGCTGTGGGGTATGACCAGTCGTGACCCTCTCAGCAATGCTCCATCATCCGTGGCACTCAGCTCGTGCCGTATCCGCTAGAATTTGGTGAGTGATTCTTTGTCTTCCGCGACCCAGGAAGTGGGCGGGCGTAGGTATTCAGCCCACGATCCATCTTGGACTGCCTGGATCGTTCTCCGGTATACGTTATCGGTGGTCGCGGCTTCTTTTATTTCTTCTATGGTCATACTGTTCGGGCATGATGTGAGGGCTACCCACTGAGCATACTCCTCACAGTCATCCTCCGTCGGTTCAGGTTCCTGTTGCGAGGGGTGGCGTGACAGATAGTCCGCGGGATTTTTGGCCCCCGGGCGATAGGTGACTTCCATCTCATACGATTGTAGTTGTATCACCCAACGTTCAATGCGAGGTGGCGGATGGGGGGCAGTTCCTTTGAAGAGGGACACCAGTGGTTGGTGGTCCGTGACCATTACAAACGGGTGGCCTTGTAAGTATAGGTGGAAATGGCCGCAGGCCCACTTGATAGCGAGAGCCTCCCTCTCGATTTGGGCGTACCTGGTCTCCGTCGGGGTTAAGGCCTTGCTGGCAAAAGCTAACGCCGTCCACTGGCCGGGCTCATGTTCTTGGGTCAGGACGGCGCCGAGACCCACCGGGCTGGCATCCACGATCACCTCCGTACGCTTCTTGGGGTCGAAGTAGGAGAGTGTGGCCTTCTCCAGGAGCGCGTCCTTGATCCCCCGGAATGCTTCGTCTTCTCTCGGGCCCCACTGCCACGGGACATCTGTCTTGGTTAGCGCTCGTAGCGGCTCACTCCGAGTGGCCAGGCCCGGTATGAATCGGCCACAGTAAGTGGCCATACCGAGGAAGCTTCTCACCTCCGTCGGGGATTTTGGCGCGAGAGTGTCTTTGATGGCCTTGGATTTCTTCGGGTCAATCTGAATGCCCTCCTGATTGAACACATAGCCAAAGAATTCTATCGAGGGCTGAAAGAATTGGCATTTCTCTTTGTGGAGTGTTGCTCCGTGGGTGCTTAGTCTCTTTAGGACATCCCTCAGGTGCTTGTGGTGTTCCGATGCTGTGGCAGAGTGTATCAGGATGTCATCGCTGACATTGATGACCCCCGGTAGTCCTGAGAGGAGTTCACGGTGTTTTGGAACACTTCCGCCGCTGACGAAATGCCGAAGTTCAGCCGTTTATAACGTCGGAGCCCCAGGTGGGTGCTAAAGGTGGTAATGAAACGACTCTCCTCCGCTAGGGGCAATTGATGGTATCCGGCGTTTAGGTCTATCTTCGAGAACCACTTCGACCCATTTACGTCAGCGACGATGTCATCCATGGTTGGAGTTAGATGTCTCTCTCTTCGGATCGCGGCGTTTGGTAGTCGCATGTCGATACACAAGTGGATAGCGCCTGGTTGCTTGGGTTTTTCTACAATCACCATGGGTGATACCCATGGGGTGGGCCCCGTGACCTTTTCGATGACACCCAGAGTTTCTAGTTTTTCCAGTTCCTTCTCCACTAGTGGGCATAGGTGGAAAGGTATCCGGCGGTGTCGCAAGGCGGTAGGAGTGACTGATTTATCAATGTGCCGCTTGACAGGCTCGCATTTGATGCAGCCCAGACCCTTGAACAGTTCAGGGAATCGTGCCAACAGTTCATCCACCTGATGCGCTCTTATCCGATTAGCGAAGGCTATAAGTTTCAAATCTTCTGCTGTGTGACTACTGATCAATGTATCGGCCTCTCGGTTGATGATATGGATCGTTGCCATTACCTGTGACTCATCAGCCTGAATTGGTATTGTCATTTTACCCTTTAGGGGTAAGGGTGTGTCTGCTCCATAAGCAAAGATTCTGGTCTTGGATGGTACTATCTCGGGCCGTGGGCGTAGTTTGTTGAACGGTGGCGCCGGTATCAATTATGGCCTTGACCTCATTTCCCGCCATCTGCAGGACGCACGTGGGCTGTGGCCGTCGTCGTTGTTTGAGCTCTCGTGCGAATGAGACGATATATGCCTCCTCATCTTCCGACTCTGAGTCGTCGTATACTGTAGGTAGGTGTTTCTCTGCTCTGGCTGGTGTTGTGTCGTTCAATGATAGTTGGCGGACGGCTTTCGTGGGCGTCCGTGACTTTCGGAAGGGTTTTGACGTGTTTCTTTTGCGGCACACTGAAGCAAAATGGTTTGGTATTCTACAGTTTGCGCATGTCTTCCCCTGGGCCGGGCAGTCCTTGGCCGCGTGGGGTTCATGCCCACAATACCCACATCGCGTTCGAGGTGGATCCCTCAGATATTCTTTTTGCGATGGTCCCCGTGGTTGGGGTCGTACTGCATCCGCCCGCTCAACTTTGATGGTCTCTGTCTTGACATGTGGCTGGTGTAGTGCCTGTTCCATGGCGGAGGCTCTGACGCTCGAGAGTTCATGAGATCTTGCAAGAATTAAGATGTCTTCCAGCGTTATACCCGGTTTGCGTAGGATCGCCCCTCTAAGCGTTTTGTCTCGGCATCCTTGGATGATCTGCCATCTTATGGCCTTTGGTTTGTCTTCGTCGGTGGAGCTAGCCAGCTCCCTGACACGAGCATGGAACTGGTCCATCGTCTCACCTTCCCTTTGACGTGCTTGTCCCAATTTGAAGACCTCGAAGTCAACGTTCAGTTGGGGGTCAAAATGGCCGTTCAAAGCAGTGACCGCTGCGTCATAATCATCTCCTGTATTGGGCAGGTGTTTAAACAGTCTAAATATTTCGTCGCCCGCATAGTGTAGCAGAAGCGACCGTTTCACAGCTTTGTCAGTCTCCCTCGTTACGACAAAATAATTCTCCAACCTTTCCAGCCATATTTTCCATCTAGGGGAGGCCGTAGACGGGTCTACCGCTTCGCTGAACGGTGGTAACACCCCTGTAGCGGCATGCTGGAATGGGATGTTGATAACAGGCGCCGGCGCGTCTGCATCCGTCATGGCGGTAGTATAACTGGGCGGTATCAGTGGGTCCCTCTTGACTATTCCTATCCCCTGCGCAGGTTCTGCGACGCCACGTGGCAGCTGCGTAGCTCACCTCAGGTCCGTCGCGATATCCGTAGGCCTCAGGGCGCCTCGTGATAGGCACGCTGCAGGACGTGTTCCCTCCCGGGCAATGACAGGCCCGGACGGCGTGTGGACGTGGCGCGCCGGCTGGAGTCCACCCTGCTGCCGGTCACTGTGAGAAAGCACTCTGGGGCGCAGTTGGCAAGTCCTCCCCTGAAGCCCACAGCACCCAATCACTGTGGAAGTCTTTCTGGGCGTTTTTCAAGCGTCTCACGCGCAATGCGTGAGACAATGCGGGGTACCGCGTCGATCCTCGAGTCACGCGTGATGCGTGAGGAATAGCCGGGGAGTCGCAGAAGACGGGCCAGCTTCGCGTCCGTCTGCACCGCTTGTTGCACCCCGCCTCACGGGTGATTCCGTGGCCCAGGCGGACCCTCCGCAATTCTCCAGGGGGTGGTCTGGCCCAAAGGCAGGGGCCCAGACAGGCACGCAGGCCCCAGAGACAACAGGAGCACCCAGCAGCAGATGCGCGGTAGGCACCGCGGGGCGGAGCAGGACGCCCCGAAAGGGCACAGGTGAGCGAGCGAGGGTTGGGCCCCCTCCGCTCGTCGCCTATGTACTGTCCCGCTTTGGTGGCCGTCAGAGGCCTAGCAGGGCATACGCTCTTGCGCGGGGGCTGGCTGCGCAGCGGGAAGGACACACGATGACACCAGTGTCCTGGTCGGAAGTGACGTGCCCGAGCGCGCGCCCTTCTTTTATTGTACGCCGCAGGCCACGCCTGGCCTGCGGATGTAGGGGTGCGTGTGCGTGAGTAGACTAGACCGCTCACGGATATTACAGGCAGCATTGTGTTTGTGGGTTTGCATATTTCAAGAGAGAGATTTTGTCACTTAACAGCATTTAAAAACGGGAAGAGTTCTGCTTGTGCACGTTCGTCCCTGTTGAGCATAATGCAAAGCAGGAAGGCTGACAAGAAGGAACACAATTTGGATCTGCATTCTAATGAAGGGGAGGAAGTATAGCAGATTTCATGCACGGAGTTGCAGTCTCTTTTCCAGGAGGGGACCCTAGTCCAGCTGGGAGGCCAGTCAGTCCTAAAACTGGAGAGAATTGACTGCCGTGTGGCAGGTACTTTTAGCATTTGCTCCCCAGTTACTAGTCACAATGTTGTAGTAGGGACTGACAATCAAGTCACATGTTGCTATCTGACTCGTCAGGGTGGAACAAAGAGTGAGACATTGCATCTGATAGATGCCTTCCTCGCTGACATACCACCTTTTTCTCAGGGAATTTGCATGGATATGTGCCAAGTTCGGGACTCCTTGGTTGGATCTTTTTGCGTCATTACATTATGCGATGCTTCCGCACTTTTGCTCAGAGACATGGTCTCCTCAAGTGCAGGCAATCGATGCTCTCTCAGTCCCTTGGTCCCCGGGAATTCTTTATGCTTTCCCACAAATTCCCCCCTCCTCCCAAAGGAGCTTCAGAAGATTTGGGAGGAGAGGAGGAGAGTGATTCTGATTGCACCCTTTTAGCTGTGCTGGCCCTGGTTCCCTCTTCTGATGGATCTATCCAAAAGCCAATATGTTAATCTCTCCATACATCCATCTACTCTCCATTTCCCAGTTCTCCCAGTAGTTCATCTCCAACACCTCCAGTTGGCAGCCTGGAATGTGCGAGGGTAGATCTTGAGTTAGTGGGGCGGTTTGGATTGGTAGACCTTGATATTGAAGCATCCTGCAAACATTCAACCCTGAAGTCTTATAACAAACATTGGGGTACATTTCAAAATTGGTGTTCTACCAAGGTATGGATCATCTATCCATAGATACCTTTCTAATTCTGAATTTGTTGAGGGATGGAGTCGCGCATGGGCTCTCACATTCTATGCTTTCTGCTCAGTGGGCGCCGATTAAAGCTCTTAACATTCATGGCAATTTCTCAGAATTCTCTCTTATTTTCATGTCTCCTGAAGAGTTTCAGATATAGGAAGCTGCTGGTTGCTGCTCTGGTTCCTTCATGAGATCTCACCATAGTCCTGAAGGGTTTACAGCTTGCTCCTTTTGAACCTTTAGACATGTCCCTTTTCCCTTGGTTGTCTTCTAAAATTTATTTTTTGCTTGCAATTACCGTAGCGATACAGTTAGGTGAATTGTTTTCATTCCTCAATTTAAGTGTCTTCCTAGATAGAGTGGTCTTTAAGCTCAATCCTGCTATTGATCCAAAGGTTCATTCCCCTTTCATTTGAGTCAGGAAGTGGTGCTACTCATTTTTCCTTCTGACACGGAGGGTGTTCCTTCCACATTACATATGAAGCACACATTATCTGTCCAGCTGGCCAGGACCCAAGATTTTCAGAAGGCAAAGTTTCTGTTTGTCTCGTATGTACAGTCAACACAGGTAGCAAGGTCTCCACTCAAACTATAAGCAGATAGGTTTATCAGGCTATATCGCAGGCAGCCACATCAGCTGGAGAGATTCCCCCTACTGATATCCGGGGAAGGCCCACACCAACAGTAGCTGCATCATAGAAAAAGGCAGGTGGAGCATCCCTTCATGGAATTTGTAGGAAGGCAACATGGTCGGCAGGCATTACGGATTGGATTTATCAGCAGGTTCATTCAGTGCTACTGTGTTGAAAAAGGCAATGATGTCATTGTTGTCTTATTGACATTTTTTTTAGCATCTTATGTGTTGGTGTGCTTGACTGAAATGAGGAGATGAGAGGGTAATGACCCTAGTACTTACTGTTAATCTTCATTACTGCAATTTGGAGTCCTCTTCCTCCCGGTCCAAAACCCATCGTTTCCGCCCATTCCACACGTCTACTTTATCTTGTAGATGGTAATTCACAGGAAGACCAGTGGGTGGGAGGAGCATTTCTTCTAGAAACGGAAGTAGAAGACAGCCTCAAGCAGTCTGAATCATAGCGTAGCTAGAGCCTCTGTCGGAGGTGGAGTCACCTCACAAGAAAGAACTGGGGCGAGGAGGACTCCAGATTGATGAAGATTTATGGTAAGTAAAAGGGTCATCAATGCGAGTATTCCTCCAAAGCGTTGCAGATGATTATATTATGCCCAGAATCCATGGTTGTCCCAAAGAGTGTTAGGTTATGTCCATGAAGAATCTCTGAAAATGGGAACAATAATATCCGCAGGGACTGCACTTACAGCAGTAAACATTTAGTGCACTCCTTCAAGTAACAGCAAGGGAGAGGGCAATTAGGAACTTAAAATGGCAGCCGGATATTCTGAAAACGGTGACGTACCAAAAGAAGACATATCTAGATGTCGGTGAACACGTTGGCTTTGCAGGACTGCATTTGACATGAGTGATTCTACTTTTCCTAAACAACATACCGTGTTGCAAGAAATGTAGAGTTATTTTTTCTTCTTCTGTTCATAGGGAGAGCCGGGGCTCCCAGGTTTCCGAGGCCCTGAAGGTTCACCAGGAATTGGAATACAGGGGGAAAAGGTAAGCCATTTTTGTGATGATAATAATAATGATAAAAATGTGTGGCACCATGCACATGGGTTATTCCAAATCATGCATAGGTGGCAGATTATTGGATTAGCACTCTTCGCTGCCAGACTAGACCTAGCAGTTGCACTTTATAGAAAGACCAGGAGGCAGCGAAACCCGATGGTCATTTCAAAGGGACAGAATCAGGGGATCCTCTCAAGACATAATAGATATACTTCTTCTTCATCTCTTTCTTCTTCTTTGTCTTGTAATAATATTAATGATGATGATGATAATAATAAATAATCATTCTCACAATAATAATATTAATAATAATAATATTACAACAAATGTATGCACCATCATTATTAACCCTTTCACCGCAACGGAAATTCCTCCGCGGTGCGGCACCTTTGATGAGTGGGCGGGGTCGCGTCGGCCAACGGACGTGCGCAGCACTATGGAGGTAGTGCGCACGCCGGCCTTTGTCCAACAGAAGCACGAGGGGTTAACAATAGGACCACATAATGAAAAGTTCTTTTCCAAAACGATGATGCAGACAATGATAATGAAAACAATAACAACAAAACAACAACAATAAAAATAATAATATTTTAATTATAATAATACTAATACTCATTTAAACACAGGATAACATTGTGAGTCATTCATATATTACATCAATACGCCAAGGAAGCTAGAAAGAGTGTTGATCTTTTGTTGGAGCAGAATAACTGCCAAAGCCTGCCTATGTCATGGGAGCAGGGCAGGGCACTACCATTTTAGCCAATAATGCAGAGGAGATTTTCTTTTCAAATATTAGACTGTTGTTTTCCTAATCCCCTTGAACTCTATTTAATGTACTCGATTGTATACATACATTTAATTTGACAACACAATCCCCCACCTAAGAGTGGTGTAAGTGTGCAAAAGGCAGATTTGCGGCCAGAATGTATAAATCTTCGTTCATTTGCATCGCCAGAATTTACATATTTTTAAGGCAGCACATTGCTCATAGTACTGTGGAAAATCTAGTAATGGTGACCGTAGATGTGGGAGATGGACACGTAAAATGTTCAGACGTGAGTCCCTTGTGCACTTCGCCACTGGATTCAAGCAAGCCTGGCTGAAGACGGCTGTATTGCCAGAAACAGGTCCTGGGAAGCTTGAATCTGGTCCAGGTAAGGCATGGCTTGGCAGTTTGGCTGGACTGTTCCCATGAGGCACAGGGTCAGACTGATTTGCATATGGCCATGTCTGAACTGTGGTGGCAGAGTGGGCTAAAGAACGGTGATGGATTAAACCCAGATCTGTTGACTTGGTGTGAGTGTTTGATTGGTTCCGATGCTCCGTCCATTACCACCCCTCTTTGTACCGCTTTGTTCGCCATAAGTTGGCAGGGTATGCTCAGACGTGAGTCCCTTGCTCACTTTGCCACTGGATTCAAGCAAGCCTGGCTGAAGACGGCTGTAATACCAGAAACCGGTCCTGGAAAGCTTGAATCCGGTCCAGGGAAGGCATGGCTTGGCAGTTCGGGCTGGACTGTTCCCATGAGGCACAGGGTCAGACTGATTTGCATATGTCCATGTCTGAACTGGGGTGGCAGAGTGGGCTAAAGAACGGTGATGGAGTAAACCCAGATCTGTTGACTGGGTGTGAGTGTTTGATTGGTTCAGATGCTCAGTCCATCACCACCCCCTTTTGTACCGCAGGTAACTCACAAAGGCATAATTTTGCTGTAGTCAGACACATCCTCTATGAATAGTCTCACGCTGAAAAAGTTGCACCTAGGAAGACGTCTTTTTCTCCAGGGTGGAATATGGTGTGAATTGCCCTAATATTTTACACAAGAAAAAGGCTAGTGCAATATTACATACAAAGGCAAATGAAGACCATTTTTTTTGCTATATTCCATCTGGAGCCGCTCCTCACAGATTAGACGCATGCAAGAAAAAAGTGTTTGTGTTGTTTATTGGATGAGTTACAAGCCAACGAAAATGTTTCTAGTGACTGTAATAATTAAAGGCGGATCAGTATCTCATGATAGCTGAGATGCTAATGATTATTAATAAATTGACATCCATAACCTTAGTAGGCATTTTCTGTGGAAAGCTAATCACATGAAGTGGAGAGGTTGATGAAGAACAACAAATCCAACTTGCTCGCCATGCTCAGGTGGTACATTCCTCCTGATCCAGTCCCGCAGACATAGGACATGATGATCATAGAGACTACTGGTGCCAATAGAAATGGCCAAGCCAAAAATGCGGTCACTTTATTTGTCCCAAAGAGATATTCTTTCTTTGAACTGAGCTGGCCGTCCATTGCTCTGGCTTAGACACCTGCGAGCCGGCTCTGTCTGAGACAGCCACTTACATCCCTTTTGATATCGATGTACACTTCTGTGGCTCGAGTTGCTAGGTTAATTGAAAATCAATAATAAATCATTTACATTATGCTTTTACAGCATACGCGTCGTGGCCGTGTTAAAGAAGGAGATAGCCACAAAATAAACAAGCATTGGCAAAGCCAGTAAATCTTGCTTGCATTTTGAAACCTGACTAAAACATTAAAAACGTCTGCAGCACAGAAAAAAACGTTAAAAAGAATGCTTGGGTGAATACAAAAAAAAGATTGTTTTTGTATACAGTGCAACTATGAAACAAAGAATGTAATGAGTGATGATTGATTATATTTTTGAGATGTAATATAGCCCTACATGGTTGTAGTCTGGAGTATAGTGTACTCAATATCAAGTTCCAAGAATATTTTGATCAAAATATTGAAAGCCATAATATCAAGAAAATAAGTGCATATACATAAGTTAAAATGTACTATTAACTCTACATCTAAATACGTTTAAGATACACATACATACGCATATATATATATATATATATATGTATATATGAATGAATGAATGAATACCTTCTTCTATAGCGCATGGCTACTCTTGAGCATCCCAGCGCTGTAAGACCAAGGGAACAGGAAGACACTATTGAAACAAGTGTGTCTTTAAACGCTTCCTGAAAGCGAGATGATTAGACTCATGCCTGATGTTATCTGGGAGTGCGTTCCATTCTTTAGCTGCATGCACAGAGAGCCGGCGGCCACCCATCCGCGCCAGCTTTATCCTGGGAACTACCAACAAGTTCCGCTGGTTGGATCTCAGAGATCTCACTGATCGATGGCGACAGAAGAGAGGATCCAGAATCTGCGGTCCAGCGCCATAGATGGACTTATGCGCCAAGCACAATGTTTTGAAAGTAATCCTTCCCTTGATGGGTAGCCAGTGGAGATGTTGAAGTGCGGCTTTCGCTGAGCATCTTTTGGGGACTTTCATGAGCAGCCGAGCGGCACAGTTCTGCACCGATTGCAGAATTTTTATGGTGCCGACTGGAGCTCCCATATAGACGGCGTTTGCATAATCCAGCCGCGACAAGATCAGCGACTGGACCAGCAATCGTCTGGCTTCGAATGGCAGGAGGTCTAGGACTTTTTTTAAGACTCTCAACAGCCCGTAGCAGGTTGCAGCTACCTTTTTAGCCTGATAGTGAAAACCAAGGGAGGAATCTAGCCAGATCCCCAGGCTTTTTATGTGAGTCTTGGGTGCTGGGGGGGGTCCCAGGCAGTGAGGCCACCAAGGGTCCAAATTAATTGGGGCTTTGTAGCCCAGAAGCATAATGTCAGTTTTAGTCCCATTTAGCTTCAAACAGGAGGAGGTCATCCATTCCAGAACCTTGGTGAGACACGGGGTCAGATTATTGATCCCCTGATTTAGGGCATCGTTCCTCACCAAGGATACAACCAGCTGCGTGTCATCGGCGTAGGTAACAAGTTGGATTCCCCAGGGAAGAACCACCTCAGCCAAAGGTCTCATATAGATATTAAATAGAGTGGGGCTGAGGGAAGATCCCTGGGGAACGCCATGATTCAATTGCAGCTGGCTGGATGACACCTCTCCCTCAAAGACGGAAAAGCTTCTTTCTGATAGAAAAGAATGGAACCATTTGATGGCCACTCCGGAGACCCCTGTGAGACGCAGCCGATGCAGCAAGAGAGAATGGTTTACAGTATCGAAGGCTGCGCTGAGGTCCAACAGGACCACCGCAGCACATCCTCCTGCATCAACAATGCCCCTAACTGCCTCCACTACCGCCACCAGAGCTGTCTCTGTACCTTGTTTTGCTCTGAACCCTGTCTGGGTGGAGTATAATCCATCCGTGGATTCAATAAAGGACGAGAGAACCTGGTTGACATGTTTTTCAGCTATTTTGCTGATGGTAGGTAGAAGAGAAATGGGCCTGTAATTGGCCAGGTCTTCAGGATCCAAGCTAGGTTTTTTTAGCAAGGCTCTGACCTTAGCCTTCTTCCAATTGGGGGGCACAACACCAGAGGCCAAAGATGCATTAATGACCTGCCTTATCACAGGGCACACTGTCCCTGCTACCTGTTTCAGAACTGCCGGAGGTGCAGCATCTAACGGGGAGCCTGATTTAAGATTAGCAAGGAGACTTTCTACTCCATCCAGATCCAGAGGTGGGAGGACTTTAAGATCTGCAACTGGATTAGGGTCTACTTCCTGGTCCCCCCTTTGTCCGCTCTCCCAATTATCTGGGGAATCTATCACTGGTGCAAAGCCGGAGTAGATATTCGACACCTTGGATTCGAAGAAGATAGCTAACTCCTCACAGTGTTTCTGTGGGTTCAAAACAGGGCTAATAGTCCTGGATGTATTGACTAGGGATTGAAAGATTTTAAAAATTTCCCTAGGGGTGTTAGCTGCTTCCGCAATTTTGCTCTGGTAGTAGGCGGCCTGTGTTGTTTTTAATAGGTTTTTGTATGATCTCAGGGATGACCTGTATTTGTTTTTCGCGGCGACTGCGTAGTTCTTTCTCCACTTCCTTTCCGCACGTTTGCACAGTTGTTTGTGTTCCTTAAGTTCCTTGGTGTACCAGGGTTGTTTGTTGGGGCCCTCTCTGTGCAATAGATCTTTTTTGGGCAGAATAGGGTCTAGTGTGGAGTTGATCCAATGCTCAAAGGCTTCATTGGCAACAACCGGATCCTCATGGGGGGCGGGCGGGCAGCTTTTCAGGGCTGCCTCCCAGTTTTTAGCGGGTAATCTATCTAGACATCTAGACATTTATATGTATATATATATATACATATATATATACATATATATACATATATATATATATATATATATATATATATATATATATATATATATATATATATATATATATATATATATATATATGTATTGCCACAAAGATTGCTCTCTCGGGTGTGCCACCTGCGAGGAGATAAGCACACAGCTCCCACCGGTAGCAGATTTCCAGTCTCTCACACGCCTCTCTCTTAACTGCCATACGCGTTTCGGGCGGCTTGGCGCCCTTGATCACTGGCTGGCCATGAATCACAGAAGGCTTTAGTTGCTTGCACTAATTTATTCAAATTGATAGTTCCTCAGAGGCTCTCAAGCACAGTGTGTGCTATTTCCGGTTCAATCCCAATTTAATCGATGCCAGATTCCACGCCCACCGATGGGCTGCTCAGCTTAGGAACTGTGGGGCATTCTGGGCGCTGAAGTCCCAAAATAATCTGTGCACCAATTTACTGCTGGTAATATTCAAAGCCCGCTAATGGGCCTCTACAGGCAAGTGCTGTCCTCAATCCTAGGCGGTGTTTCCTATGTTGCGGCTCGATAAATAGCGGCCCCAGGGCCCGCTCCTTCCCAGGGTGGTGCGTGCTCAGCAGCGGAGCACACCGCAAAATATCAAAGCTCCCAGTTTTGCCCAAAGCAATGAGCCCGCACTCCAACTCCGTCATAAAGCACAGCTTTTATTCAGGTATGAAAAGCAGTTTGCCTGCAGATTCCATTAGCAGCTGTGTCATATAGATATGACAGCGGGGCACAGATTATTCCGGGACTTCAGCGGCCCAGAATGCCCCGCAGTTCCTCAGCTGAGCAGCCCATCGGTGGGCGTGGAATCTGACATTGATTAAATTGGGACTAAACGGGAAATAGCACACACTGTGCTTTAGAGCCTCTGAGAAAGAAGGGGAAACCTTTGAAACGCGGCAGGCTATATCTCTATGACACAGCTGCTAATGGAATCTGCAGGCCAACTGCTTTTCATACCTGAATAAAAGTTGTGCTTTATGACGGAGTTGGAGTGCGGGCTCATTGCTTTGGGCAATATATATATGATGTGAACAAGGGCTTTGTAAGCCCGAAACGCGTCTTGCCCTCTTGCCCCACACCTTTCCTGCAATTAAAAGACCTGTGAATTTTCAGCTGTGGTCCGTCTCCTGCTTGCCTCGCTGTTCCGGTTCTTGCGCTTGAGCTGCAGTGGCGTTGTCTGGAGTTTGCGCATATATATATATATATATATACATATATATATATTCACTGAAAAAAACATAGGTTTCACACCAGTTATAGTTAGGAATTAGCATTTAAAAAACCTATTAAATTCACTGAAAAAACCATAGGTTTCACACCAGTTATAGTTAGGTGGAAATTTTACTCGCATAAAACCATTGAAATTCCCACGTTAACTCACTATAACTTGCGCGTGCAATGCACTGCTGATGACGTCACATATTACATCACTCATGACATGGTCAGTGACATCACTCATGACATCACTGATGACATCTCAAATGACATCACTGATGACATCATCCAGTGAATGTGTATCTTTCTGAAAAATAAATATTTTTTATATATGTATATGGAAGAATAAATGGATAAATAAATGTCTAAATGGATGTTTTTTTGTGTAAAATTGATTGGTTAACTGACTTATTAAATGTATCTTAGTGAATACATATATTAGCGAGTAATGTTTAAATATTTAAATATCTGTATCTGTGTCTCACTTTGTGTATAAGTGGCTGCATGGGTTAGTGAGTAGCTACATGAGTGTGTATATGTGTTATTAGTTGTTTTTTTGAGTATCTGTATCAGTGTCTGTATGGTTCGGTGGGGGATATTACTTAGAGCACAGATGCATGAATGAGTGACTCACTATTTGTATGTATTTTGAAGACAGCATGTGTGCAAGACTGTATGGGTGGATGATTGTGTGTATGGGTGGGTTAGTGAGTATGTGTTTTTATAATTGATTGTTTAAGAGAGTAAATATGTTTCCGTTTCTGTAGAAGTATGTGTAGTGGTGTGTATGTAGCAGTATAATCAAGTAAATGGTTTTTTGATAGTTTATTTGCATGTGTGAATTTGTGTGTGAGTAACTATATGGATGAGTATTAGTGTGTAACAGGATGTATAGGTGTATGAGTACATATGATGAGTAAGTACATGCATGAGTGACTATATAGAACTGTTGGTGAATGAGTGGATGTGTATGTAGATGTTGGAATTACCAAATAAGTTGTTGTAATTGGTATTGGTTTCTCCTTTTTTAAGAAAATGTTAGTTTCTATTTTTAAATGTGTGTGTCAAAGGTTATTTTATGCTGATAGGAGGTCTGCCACTTTGTCACAAGCATGTTGTCATCAGTAATGTCATTTGAGATGTCATCAGTGATGTCATGAGTGATGTCACTGACCATGTCATGAGTGATGTAATATGTGACGTCATCAGCAGTGCATTGCACGCGCAAGTTATAGTGAGTCCAACTAACTGAAACACGGCAGTTTCCGTGATTAAAATGTTCAAATGCCTCGTTGCGCCAGACGCGTTTCTGGAAAGATTTCCCTTTCTCAATGGCTAGGCACTCAGGGAACACAGAGGGCAAGGTTTGCGCTGCACTTCCTGCTAGTTTTTTCAATCTTTGCCGCAGTGGGCGTGGCTTGAGTGCATTATGGTAGTTGAAGTACAATGTTTATCAACCTTTCGTAGGTGCCTCCTGTAACGTTCCTCAGTAAGTATACCTTTAGTAGATTCCCCGGTAACATTCGTGCAGGTATTCAGCCTTCTGTAGCAGTGTCCAAATGTCACACGCAACTCCGTAGGCGCCACTGACTTTCATCAGCGCCCTGGACTTGTACAGGTAACAATGGGGTTTTCCGTGACCGAGGCAGGCCACTAATATATCCAAATGCAAAGGCCAAAACATTGGAAAGCCTCACGTTGCATGTTTGAAAGACTTCTTTAATGACACCATGCTGAAACCAAACACGGCAGCTTCCGTGATTAAAATGTTCAAATGCCTCGTTGCGCCAGACGTCTTTCAAACATGAAACGTGAGGCTTTCCAATGTTTTGGCTTTTGCATTATATACATATACATATATACATAAATTCGGAGTTGCATAATGTACTATCATTTTAAGACAATGACGAAGATACAACCCTACATGATTCACTCATTTTTTGAGTTGATAATAGCAATGCAATGCTTTGTCTCTCTCTTCACTTGCATTACATATATAGATGGATATGTTAACATGTAATGATAAGGGACACTAGCCGATCCACGGCTTGATTTGTGTTTATATGAAAAACAATTGAATAATATCACATCACTGTGGTTCTTAAGGTGTGATTGCCCATCTGTGGGCTTTATTGCATTCAATTCTGTGTGTATAGCTGAGTTACATGATAGAATATGTCACTCTAAGATGGCGCTCACCTTAAACAACGTGATGACAGTCCCTTGTCCATGTCTATTACCATTTGAATGCTTTATTAACATGTCGGTAACAAATAGTGTTGAATACACACTGACGAAGGCAGCACGCCGAAACGCGTCTGTGTGAGCCCTTTCCGCGAAAAATAAAAACTAGCGTGATTGGCATAACTCCCTCTCGAGTGCTGTTTGTCTTCTTCATTATTTGAGGAGGAGTTGGAGCGTTATATATATATATATATATATATATATATATATATATATATATGTGTGTTTAATCAAATGCCCGTGAGCTTAGGGCAGCACGCAACAGTATATATATATATCCCATTTTACCCATCAGAATATACAGGCCTTGGCCGATCTCCCTGTAAGCACGGGAGCAGCTATTCTTGAGATAGAAATTAGTGCAACATTGGACCTACTGGCCCCCCGAACTAAAACCTAAGCCACTGCAAAGACCATCTACGGGGAAGTGGTACACACCACAACTCAAATCACTCAAAAGAAAGTGTCAACATTTGGAACATCAATGGAGACTGTCAAAAAAGATTCAGATAGTCTAAGGTATAAATCCGAACTTAAATCCTACAACCACGCTATAAAAAAAATGCAAAAAAGACCTATTATGCACATCGAATTAACGATAACTGCAATGCAGCAAAAGAGCTATATAAAATAGTTAAAGAGCTTAGCAAACCAGCTGGCATGTCTCAAATTTTTATCCGAAAAGATGCACAAAGTTCCCCTAGGGAGTAGTATTAGTATAGTGGAGTGGTATTGCTTACTCTCTCCGAGTGTGGTTGTATGTGAAAGTTAGGGACAGGTATCCCTTGTCGGAACTAGGGATGCCTCACACAACAGGCTGGTTTAACGGCTGTTGTCATATCACCAGCAAATTGTCTCGTGTCATCATCGGCTTCCTGCTCCTACGTCAAGCCGGCGCTGCAATGCCTGACAGGTAGCACTTAGTGCTACACTTTTGTGGAGATGTTTTGTTCCTGGCCGTTGATTGAGTGAGTGTGAGGGGCCTAAGTGATTAAGTAGTGAGCGTGAGGTGAGGTAAGTTAAAAAGGTTAGTGTAGTCTACTCTGGTCAGTTTATTCATGTAGCTAACTACCTTGTTAAAATGAGAGGGGTATAGGGACTCAACCAGGCTATGGGTGGGGGACCCGTTCAACCCTCGTCAGTGATCAGGTCTCAAATTGTACCTCCATCAGTGGAAGCTTGCGAAAAAATAAGCAACTTCTTTTTGGACAAAATTAGTAAGATCTAGTCTACCTTTAGTCCCACTACAAAAACCGACATAACTAGTTGGAACTTTCAGACCCCGCACCCGGAAGCCCCATCAGAAATTTGCTATTTCACTCCCCTTACAGAAATTGAGGTTTTAAAGGCAATGGGCGAAGTAAAATCTGGTTCCCCCCTAGATCCCTGCCACCACTTTATTTTTTGCTCAGGCTGCCTCCATCCTCTGTCCATATGTTACCCAGCTGTTTAACAACTCTCTTAAAACTGCCACCTTCCCTGATAACTGGAAACAGGCCATAGTCATCCCCCTGATGAAAAAGGCTGGATCAGATGTTCTCAACCTCGAGAACTGTCGCCCAATCTCCCAACTTCCTTATCTCTCCAAAGTTTTGGAGAGATTGGTAAATCGGCAACTATCAAACTACCTGGAAACAAACACACTATTGGATCCTTCACAGACGGGCTTCAGGGCTACCAAAAGCACGGAGGCTACGCTGCTGGCAGTGCTGGACAACATTAGATAGTGCACTGATCAAGGTGGAGAAGTCGCCTTGATATTGTTGGACCTGTCGGCAGCGTTCAACAGGGTCTCACACAATAGAATGCTGGAAATCCTTTATGATAAAGGAATTCATTCCAACGCTCTGAAATGGTTCAGCTCATTCCTAAGCAACAAACGCAATCAGTTCGCCTGGGCCAATTTCAATCTCAATCCAGCACCATTAGCTGTGGTGTCCCGCAGGGGGCATCGCTAAGCCCCACTCTATTCAATGCCTATGTCTCATCTTTGGCCAAAATCAGTAGGAAGTGGGGAATTGGCATATGCTCCTATGCTGATGACACGCAGCTGATAGTAGTGTTGGAAGAAAGGCCTGAGGTTACTAAACTCAAGCAACATAACTGCCTGACAGAGATGGCCCAATGGATGCACGAACACTGCTTAAAGCTAAATGCGGGGAAATTAGATATCTTGCTTTTCGGAGGCGCCAGGTAATCCTGGGACGCCACGTGGTGGTCACAAACACTTGGCACTGCCCCAACTCCCAAACAATGCGCAAGAAACTTGGGTATCATTATCGATGACACCTTATCCATGAAGGACCATGTGCGGATCCTTTGTGGCAAAGGTTTTGCGATGCTGAAACTAATAGCAAGACTTTTCCCTTGGATACCGCTGGACTGCAGGAGATCAGTCATGCAGGCCCTGCTGATAAGTCAGATTGATTATAGGAACGCATTATTTGTGGGCATGACCGACCTCCTGTTCACGAGGCTACAAGTACTCCAAAACGCCGCTGCCAAACTTGTCTGCAACAAAAGCAGGCTGGGCTCAGCTTCAATGTGCATGAGGAAATTGCATTGGTTACCTATGCGTCAACTAGCAGTATTTACATTTCTCAGTCATGCACCTAAAGCATTGTACCGAAGTGGCCCTAAAATACTCCAGGACAAAATTGAGTTCTATATTCCCTCAAGGAGCCTGCGTTCATTACATCAAGTGCTGGCCAGAACAAAGCGTATCAAGAAAGTCAGGACTGGAGGGCAATCCTTCTCATATTTGGCAGCCAAGAAGTTGAACGAACTGCCTCTGGATCTACGGCTCACATCCAACTATCTATCATTCTGGAAAAAACTAAAAACCCATTTGTTCCCTAAATTTTAAGACTCACCTGTGTTCGCTCCCCCTAGCAGCCTAACCAATCTACTCGCTACTAGCGCCTTGATATCCTTTGGGATGAGTGTTGCGCTCTATAAATAAATAAATATATATATATATATATATATATATATATATATATATATAATATATATATATATATATATACACACACACACACACATATATATATATATTAGCATCTCCTCTCCTCCCAACCCTCTGGCAGTACATAGACACATGATTGGCTAGTGCGTTGAATATAGTCAGGATGCTGCGACCTCGGTGTATAGGCTTAAAATGCATTCATGCAGCCATGATTCCATATCACCTGAGTTCTCATCCTGCTTAAATAGTGTAAATTTGGTGTATATATATTTATTGTGTATATGCTTGTACATTCGTGTTTTTATACATATATTTATATATGAATAACTCATAGTCTACATATATTTTTCTACATCTGATTTTAACATGATATTGCAAATCAAGTATATTACTGATATCTACTACTATGACGTTGGTTTACAAAACACTATTTGCACTTTATTGACGTGTTGCACATTGCCAATTTTGCACTGCATTTTGTATCCTTTAAAATTTTGGACTATCCAGTGGTTCTTTTAGTGTATTGCTTATAACGACAAATATGGCATTAGCACTTTATTTACTGTTGTTTGCACATTTCCACACAGGCTTGCATCCGGGATTATCCCGAGATGAACTGTGCATTGATATGTTGTCTATGTCTATGAGAGATTATTCATTTTACACGTGGCCATGTTTCACCAATGGGTGTACATCCAAATTAGCACTAGCACTTTAAAAATTGCCTCCTCCCGAGCATGCGTCATGTGATCAAGGCCTCTGTGAAGGCCGAAACGTCATGCTGAGGAGTGCCGTCTCCCCGACGAAATAAAATACACTGCTCACCTGCACTTGGGTCTCCTCTCTTCTTCTGCGCTGCGGTATCCAGGATTGGGCTCCAGGCGAGAGTGGCAGGGACTGTTTCATATATATATATATATATATATATATATATATATATATATATATATATATATATATATATTCTCCAGTATTAGGGGTGTCTTTCATAGATTCACATGCTTGAATATTCCCCGTCGTCGAAGTGGGAGTCCCACGGTACATAAAAAATAGCAATATTGCTAATATAACATAAATGATAATATCATAGAATAATAAAAATAGAGATAATACACTGTAAAACCTCTAAATGGTAACTTCCATAGGAAGACATTACAAGAGAAAAAACCCATTTGTAACATATCAGTGTCATTATGTTGGTCCAAACTGCAGCCAATCAGGCTCAAGCACCCTCTAGAACCTTCTCCTCAGAAGCTCAAGCCCTCAGATTTTCTACCGCACGTCGTGTGAAGGGAGTCTCCCCGAGCTCTGCTCAGTTTTCTTCAAAGTTTGTCTCTTCAACTTATTTCTTCCAGAATGTCAAGTAAGAAGTCTTTGTTTAGAGCTTGCTCTTCATGTGGGAAACTACGGTTGTTTGAGAAGGACCCCCACCAAAAGTGTATTTACTGCCTGTACCCTGACCACAAGGTGGATGAATGTAAATTCTGTAGAGCTCTTCCTTCTAAGACTCTCAGAGACAGGGAAGGTCGTCTTCTTATATGGTTGAAGCGCCTCCAAGATAAAGAAGATGTTCTGTCAGACGCAGTAAGTCTTCAGTCAGGCTGTTCCACTGTTCCTTCCAAGCGTGGGAGTGTTCAAGACTTGCCTTCTCCTTTTCTTCAGAAAAAGAAAAAGCTGGCTTTGCCTGTGGCACAATCTTCAAGTTCTATGCCTTCTGTGTCAACGCCCACGAGACCTGGCTCTCAGGCGTCGTGTCCAGGCTCTATCAGTATTCTGACAGTCTTGACTCCCAGGTCGTCGACGGGCTCGTCGACGACCGTTCCGTCCACAAGATTGGCTTTGCTGTCTTCGTCGACGACCTCTGTGACGACGACGTCTGCTTCCTCGTCGTCGACGACGGTGATGTCGACGTCCTCGACGTCGACGAGAGCTCCTACGATCCCGTCGACGATCCCTATTGTCTCGTCGGCGACGAAGTTGCCGTCGACGAAGAAAACCTCTTCGACGTCGAAGGATTCATCGTCGACGAAGGTCCCGTCGACGTCAGCCTCTCCGTCGACCACCCCGTCGACGTCGGCATCGTCGACTAAGAAGGCAACGATGGTTCCGACGACGAGAGCCCCGTCGACGTCGAGTGCTCCGTCGACCAGCTCCACGACGACGGCGTCGTCGTCGAAGAAGGCGACGCCGGTTCCATCGACGAAGGTACCGTCGACGAAGGTACCGTCGACGACGATGCCGTCGACGAAAGTATCGTCGGCGAAGATACCGTCGACGAAGACACCGTCGACGAGGCTGCCGTCTCCTCAGATCCCAGCAAAGAAGGCTCCGTCGACGCACGTTCCGTCGACGACGATACCGTCGACGACGAATCCCTCAGTGGGCCCTACCTCGTCGACGATGGCGATTTCCTCAGCGGCATGTTCAGGATCCTCGTCAGGATTGGGTTCTTTTGCCACCATGCCTCTGGTACCACTGCCTTCCTTGACCTCTGGCAGGGATTCTTCTCTGCAGTTGCCACCTCCTGATCTCCAATTACCCTCACCTTTGATGGCAACTGATCACGAGACTGGATCTATAGGGGACGATGATGACGATGAAGCTCACAGTCCATCGGAGTTAATCATAAAATGTCAAGACTCCAGTTCTGACCAGGAGGAGGTGGAGGAAGTGGTCCAACCGGATGACCAATTTGTCCAGTTTCCTATTGCATCTTTCCCAGTTTCTTTGTTTTCAAACCTCCAGCATATGCTGGATGACTACAACCGAAGGTTTCCGCCTACCCCTCAGGGTACTCCAAGCCACGCTCCTGCGGAGGACTCCGGCCCTGCCACCCATCCGCAGTCTTTGGAGCAGCCTGTTTTACCAGAGCTTCCCCGCCCTCACCCCCCTCTTATTCCGCAACCTGGTGCGCACGGGGTGGATGAGTCGGACAGTGAAGAAGGGGAATTACACCAGGATACTGACGATGAGCAGGATCCAGAGATGGCGGATTACGACGACTATCGGATACAGACACCTTCTCCGCAACAGCCAGAGGCAGGTGATTCGCCTTCCATTGATACAGCAAGCTTCCATGTGCTGATGAATAAAGCGGCGGACCGCTTTAAATTGCCGAGAGAACAGCGGCAAGAAGATTGCTTTCTCTACGATTTCAAAAACAAACCATACAAACAAATTCACACCATACCAATCATAGAATTTGTATGGAAAGAAGGGATGAGAATTATGCATTCTCCTAACTCCTTGCCGGCACAAGTCCCTCGCCTGGAAAGGAAGTACAAGGCTCCTGCAGGTTCACCTGCGTGTTTGCTGTCGCATCCCAAACCAGACTCGGTTGTCACACAGGCGGCACAGCGACGATCCCGTAATCCGGCGACTCCTCTCACTACTCCACCTGATAGAGAGGGTCGACGTTTGGACGCCATTGGGAAGAAATTTTCCACCATGTCCTCTACGTCTGTACGCGCTGCAAATGCATTGGCCATTCTAGGTCGTTTCGACAGGCAAATGTGGTCTGACATTTCCGCATTCGTTTCACTAATTCCAGAAGCGTCCAGAGCGGAAGCCCAGCAAGTTCTCCAGGATGGCATGAGGGCGTCAGAGGAAATGATTGACTGTGCGATTGATGTGGCGAGTACGGGATTTCGCATCCTCGCCAGTGCTGCGGCTCTCCGCCGCCAAGGCTGGCTTAAATCCACTTCTTTCCGGCAAGAAGTCCAGTCGAAGATACTCGACATGCCCTATGACGGTGAATCTCTTTTTGGCGCTCACATTGACGAGGCGCTTGAGTCAATTAAAAAGGACACCGATACAGCAAAATCGCTAGTCTCTTTACAATTTAAGAAGCAGCCCTTTCGTGGCGCCCGTGGAAGAGGTTCGTCTTCCACAACTTTTCGAGGAGGACACACTCAGTACCGCCAATTCAACCAAGGCAATCAACGTTACTCCTCCCAGCAGTCTACTCGCCAAAATCAGTCAAGACCCTATAAAGGAAAACCTACTTATAGGGGTGCCAACAACAAACGCCAGTGACTCTCATGTCACACAAGGAGTTGGAGGGAGAATCTCGCAGTTTTATTCCCAATGGTCTCTGATAACATCGGACCAATGGGTATTGGACATTGTTCGCAAGGGTCATGCCTTGGAGTACACAGAGATTCCTCCTCATTCTCCGCCATCAGGCCCGCCACCTCCCCATTTTCTAGAATTGCAACATCAAGTTCGTCTTCTCATACTAAAAGGTGCAGTCGAAGTGGTTCCTATATCACAACAAGGGACAGGTTTCTACTCACGTTTTTTCCTCATTGCCAAGAAGACGGGAGAGTGGCGGCCTATACTGGATTTGAGAGCGCTCAATTTCTTTCTGAAACAGCAGTCTTTCCGCATGCTCACATTGTCAGAAGTCTTGCGGCTTCTCTGCAGCGGAGATTTTCTGTCCACGATAGATCTGCAAGACGCCTATTTTCATGTGCCGATTCTGCAACAACATCGCCAATTTCTGAGGTTCAAGGTGGGCACTGTCCATTACCAATTCAAGGTGCTGCCTTTCGGCCTGCGTTCGGCGCCTCGTGTTTTCACGAAGGTCCTGGCCCCAGTCATGGCTTATCTACGTCTTCAAGGAGTGCAGATTTTTCCTTATCTGGACGATTGCCTCCTGAAATCTCCGTCTCCTCTTCAGCTGGCTCACGACACAAGTCTCTGCCTGCGGACTTTCGAGTCACTGGGGTTGACCATCAACGTGGACAAGTCACACTTAACACCATCACAAAGGAGGAACTTCCTGGGTGCCATTCTCGACACGGAATTATCAAAAGCCTTCGTTTCCCAAGAACGACAGGTGAAAATAGTACGTCTGGTCACCCTCATCCGTTCAAAACAGTCAGTTTCTGTGCGCATGTTGAAGTCCTTTCTTGGGATGGCGTCGTCCTGCATCGCTCTACTCCCGAACTGCAGGCTCCGCACTCGCCCTATTCAGGAGGAACTAGACCTGCAATGGCGCCAAGTGTCAGGATCCTTCAACGATCTAGTGAGAGTCTCGTCTCGCATGAAAGACAGTCTCCTTTGGTGGAGAGAACCATCCAACCTAAACGAAGGAGTTTCCTTTCTGGCCCTTCCTCCGGATCTAACACTGACCACAGATGCATCCATGGAGGGTTGGGGAGCTCATCTCCTAGACCTTTCAATCAAAGGAAAGTGGACTCCGTCACAACGAACATGGCATATCAACAGATTGGAGCTGCTGGCGATCTTCCTTGCTCTCAGATCTTTTCTGCCAGTAGTGCAAGGAGAGTCCGTGCTGGTTCAAACGGACAACACAACCAGCATGCACTACATGAACAAACAGGGCGGCACAAGATCTCAGCCCTTGTCTCGGCTAGCTCAGAAGATCTGGAACTGGGCTCTTCGTCATCGAATCTCCCTGACGGCGGTCCATCTGCCGGGGGTTTCAAACATCCTAGCGGATTCGTTGAGCAGGTCCACATCATCGACCCACGAGTGGGAGCTTCATCAACAAACTCTGGACATGGTGTTCCGCCGATGGGGTCGTCCCCTGATGGACCTTTTTGCCACTCCACTGAATCGGAAGTGCCCCGCCTTTGCGAGCTGGCATCCTCATCCGGGGTCCAGCGGCAACGCCCTTCTCATGGACTGGAGCGGCCTGTTCGCCTATGCATTTCCTCCCATACCATTGGTGCCGAGGACGTTGTGGAAGATGCGCAGGCAACCCTGCCACTTGATACTGATCGCACCCCGTTGGCCCAGACAGGCTTGGTTCTCAGAACTTCTTCTGTTGTCCCAATGCACGCCCATTCGTCTACATCCACGTCCAGATCTTCTGTCAATGGACGAGGGCCAAGTCTGCCATCCAGACCCGACCACTCTTCAGTTATGGGCATGGAACCTGAATACCTCGAATTCGCGAACTTAGATATGCCCCAGGAATGCAGAGAGATTCTGGCTTCTGCTAGAGCTTCCTCAACTGTTCAAACGTACAAACTAAAGTGGAAACGGTTTTGCCATTGGTGCGCAGAAGCAAATGTCCATCCACTCACTTCTGCCCCGGAACAGCTGTTGCCTTTCTTTCTAAGCCTTGCTCAGTCTGGCCTCTCTCATGCCACCTTGAGGGTCTTTCTGGCAGCTATTTCACGTTTCAGACATGATGGCTCAACCTCTCTTTGCTCATCCAGAATTATCCGACAATTCTTTAAAGGTCTCTTCAGGAAGTTTCCTCCTATCAGACGCCCGCCTCCGGCATGGCAGCTCAACGTGGTATTGTCACAGCTCATGAAGCCTCCTTTTGAGCCAATCCACAGAGCAGACAACAAATTTCTTTCCTGGAAGGTCGTTTTGCTTTTGGCCCTAACATCTTCTCGCCGTGTGAGCGATCTTCATGCTTTCACAATCAAGCCTCCTTATTTGCAATTCAAAGCCGATGGAGTATCTCTTCGTACCAATCCCTCTTTTTTGCCAAAAGTGCCTACAGATTTCCATCTGAACGAACCTGTCTTCTTGAAGACTTTCTTCCCGAATCCACAGTCACCGGCAGAACAACGCCTTCATTCCTTAGACATCAGCCGTTGTCTAAAGTTTTACATTTCAAGAACTGCCCCTTTCCGCAAATCAGATCAACTTTTTGTAGCATATGGAAGAATGCGAAGGGGACATTCAGTGACAAAACAAACACTTGCAAGATGGCTCTCAGCAGCCATATCCTACTGTCACCAACAAGCTGGCAAGCCTTTACAGTGTCCTGTGAAGGCACATTCGACGAGAGCGATGGCGTCTTCCACCGCCTTGTTTGCCGGAGTGCCTCTACACCAGATTTGCCGGGCGGCAACGTGGTCGAATAGGCACACCTTTACCAGACATTACTGTTTGGATTCCATCAACGAGGCGGATACCGCAGTGGGGCAAGCAGTGCTTCGCCATCTCTTTAAATAAGGTGAGCCTCTGTTCCCTCCTCCTTTTTCTTCTGTGATTGCTATATGCTTTTAAGCTATGTGTTTACTTCTTGTGAAGATGCTTGCAATCCCAGTGCTAAGGAGTTACTGCTATCTATTCTATTCAAGCATGTGAATCTATGAAAGACACCCCTAATACTGGAGAAGAACTATCGTTACTTACCTGTAAACAGGTGGTTCTCCAGTATTGGTGTCTTTCATAGATTCACATGCGACCCACCCTTCCTCCCCTCAGAGGCTCTCTTCTCCTCATACGCTATTATTACTAGTGCTACGAAAATCTGAGGGCTTGAGCTTCTGAGGAGAAGGTTCTAGAGGGTGCTTGAGCCTGATTGGCTGCAGTTTGGACCAACATAATGACACTGATATGTTACAAATGGGTTTTTTCTCTTGTAATGTCTTCCTATGGAAGTTACCATTTAGAGGTTTTACAGTGTATTATCTCTATTTTTATTATTCTATGATATTATCATTTATGTTATATTAGCAATATTGCTATTTTTTATGTACCGTGGGACTCCCACTTCGACGACGGGGAATATTCAAGCATGTGAATCTATGAAAGACACCAATACTGGAGAACCACCTGTTTACAGGTAAGTAACGATAGTTCATATATATATATATATATACAAAAGGTATGTGGATTTAAGTATGAAAATCTATTCTTCACTATATATGTCCACCTGTCAATATTTTTTTCCTCAATATTTTGGTCATAAGATTCTTATAACCTGATACTCAGTACCCAATATTCTATACCTACGCCTCATGCATTACTATGCAAGCACGCCATATGAGATGCAGAGACACACCAAACACACAATGGGATGCAGTTACCGAAAAATACTACTTAAGGGAGCACCAAAGCCCACTCTGTGTATATTTGAAAGAATTGCTAGCAGCTGCGCTCTCAAGGGAGACTCAAAAACGAAGGACATTTGACTGTATCTGTCTGTATCCAGGGCCGGATTGGCCATAGCGGGCACCGAGCAATCCCCCGGTGCGCCGCATGGGTGGGGGCTGGATTTGGCCCCCTGGGGGCCGTTTTTGTTACAGGGCTGTTTTTGCAGCATAGCTGCAAAATCGGCCCAGTACCAAAATCAGCCCAAAACCGGCCCCGGCGAAGAGCTCGGCAGCACATCCAACCCCCCGAGTGGGGAAGGGGTGCCATCCGAGCACTTTGCCAGGGCCGGTAGTGGTTCCCAGTCTGACCTGTCTGTATCATGTGACTATATTGCTGATTATAGTTCAGTATATTTCAGTTGATAGGGTGAACTAACATGACGTGGTTTCAGAGTTGTTTGAGGCACCAAAGAAATCACCAATACATAATAAATAAACACACAAACACATTGCAAGCTGAAAGGATGCGCGGGATAGGGAATGTACCTGGAAAGAGGCTTTTGTCAATGAGATATCAGTGTAATGGTGATAGCAAAGCTGAATCAAGTGACACAAGCCACCTTGGTGACAAACACTTGTGAGTCTGGAAACGAGAGCAACACAATTGTGCATTTTCTGATGGTTTGTCTGGCATACATACATACTTCGTATTGGCACAGGGAACCTTCATATTACCTTTACAGTTTGCAATTCCAAAACTAGCACTTTATGTATTTGCATTGTTACGGCTTGGCCTAGGGCACACCATTGATACAACGTGAAACGTTTGGCATACATTCTTTCAAGAAATTGACATGTTGGCAGAAAGTAGATTGATTCATCAGATATCGTTGTGTTGTCAAAAAATTGCTCCATATTGTCCATTGCTGTAAGTTGGACAGATTCATGCTTCAATTTTCAAATTCACCCTTAACCGCTCGGAACTTGGCAGACATATTAAGGAAGGTCTTGGAGCCATGGAAGACCCATAGCCATCACTTTAGAGTGTGCATGGAGCAACCATTGGCTGAACGCTGAGTACTAGGCAAGGCACGTGGCACTACCCACTGTGTGGCACATCTGGCATTCTCTGCCGCTATACTCTCTCCGATTCTTCCCTGCTTAGTGCTGCAGTTGGACTTTGCCTTTCTATCAGCAGTTCCTTCACTGGTTGCCCTCCTCTGAGGGCCCCTACAGATCCCTATCTACCTCCCATGAGTGAATCCTTGAATCTGATCTATCCGTCAAGTGTGTACCCCCTCCAGTGACTTCTCTTCAAGCGAGGATTTAACACAACCGTTATCCTTATTATGAGAGTCCTCAGCAGCACCTCTTCCTTCTTGTAAACACTCCTCCAGGTCCTCTCTCACTGTGAATGTCCTCGTTGGCCCACTTCCTTCCTGTAAGCGCCCCCTTCTTGTGCAACAACTCCTCACTAATGCTGGTCCTCCGCAATTCCTTTCTCTTCCTGTGTGTCCTGCTGCAGCCTCCCTCTCTCCCCATGCACACCCTCCAGCACATTATCTCACCCCTGTGAGACTCTGTGCAGTTACTCCCTCCCTCCTGTTGGGGCTCCCTGCATCCTCCCTCTCTGTAAGGGGAATGCCCTCCTCCACTCCTTGAACACTAAGCAGCTCCTCTCGTTGTAACATTACAGCGGTGAGGACCACCTACTTCCCCACGGAGCAGGTGCTTAACCCATTTTATTATTGCAATACCTCTGCCTTCATGTTTTGATGCCTTGAGTAGTTTGAATTTAAATGTAAATTTCAGTTCTTTCACATTGAGTTGTAATTTAACTCTTTTAGGGTGGGATCAAATAGAAGTACCTCTGTTCAAAAATCCTACGACTGTTCATTCGGGGTAAATATATTGTGTTGCACTGTCTGCAACACTGCCTTCATAAATGTGGATGAGGGTCTAGTGGCTGCAAAATAAAATAAGGTTATCATCTCTAGGCCTGAAATGTAGGAGACTTATAGGGTTGAGATGACAATCTAGTGTAGCTTGGTAAAAACCTTTTCTCAACGAGCCTAATCACTTTTCATTAGCAATGCTTATTTTCCTTATCTGTCTGTCTTTTGCCCATCTGGAATGCATTCTCCTCTGGTGTGAGTTCAATATTGCCCGGAAGGCTGCCTAACTCTTCTCTCTTCTGCTCTTGCAGGGTGACCAGGGCCAAAGAGGTATCCGTGGATTACCAGGACCCCCTGGATCATCTGGTCCAGCAGGGCCAAAGGTAATTTTGTAATTCATTTTGTATAATGTGTTTCTGGTCCCACATGACAATGTAGACTGAATATAATCGCATGTACCTACTCTTGGAAGGTAGGCAATGTAATGTATACTGTTATATGAAGGATGGTTTGTGAAATGAGTTATAAAATGTTGTATTCTACAGAGAGAAATGTAGTACAGTATCCTTAAAAGAAAGAAATGTAAATTCATTAAGAACCTGAAGGACTCAATGGAAGTGCTTGGTGTTGTGGAGTCTCTTTACACACAATACCTTCACATCACCATTGGTTCATATGGAAAGGCCATTAAGATATGTGTCTGCTGTGCCAGTCCACTGTTACCAAACTTCTGTACACTACCAAGTTTAACTATTTGATGTAGGCACTTACTTTTTAGTGATATTGGGATATTTCTTTAACTATCAGAGGGGCTGGTGTCTCATTGACCTGAATAGCATCAAACAGTCTATTTAGAGACCTTAGCCCCGCCTACAGTGAGTTTTGAGGGATTTAGCCACATCCACAGTCAAATATCGGGGTGAGCCCTATTGGGAGGGTCAGTGGTGTAACAAAGGCCTACGGAACTCCTGAGTGCAGGGGGGCCCCTCAGCACAGTACACTAACCGGACAAAATCTGAGTGAATCGCAAGGGTGCCCTTCATGTACTTAGCAGGGGGGCCCCAGTGAATTTCCTTACACCCCTGGCGAGGGTGAAAATAAACGATGGACTGACAGAATGGTCTTCTACAAAACATGCATCCAACACTAGCTGCTAGGGAAGTGATGCATTATGGGAGCCAACTTATTGGGGCTAGCCCCCTGTCCACAATGAGTTTTGGGGCTTTAGCATCGCCCACAGTCAGTTACTTTGTGTTATGATCAAAGTAACACTCACTGGGAAAAGGATCCTTCAAGTCAAGGTTCATATAGGAAACAGATTATGCCAGTTTCTGCCTCCTGATTGGTCGCTATCTCATGCACTATCTTGATTCTTGATGTATGGCTCTGCTGGTCAGTTGTCTGGTTAATACGAAATGGTCTACTAACCTGGAGTTTTGATGGACTTAACGATGGCAAAGCTGCGTTGAGCAGCCCCACACCTCACAAGAATACTATACGCACATCACCACTTTTTTAAATGAAGGCATCAGAGCAACCACGGCAAATAAACTAAAGAAAGCAATAATAAACACGCTTGAACTAGGCACAAAATGAACAATTTGTAAAAACTTTGGAGCCAATTCACAAAAGCATTTAGGTGCACAGGAAGTAGCCCTACAACAGTACTCTTTTACACACTCTTACATGCCTTGGTGAATCGGGCCCGAAACGTCCAACTCCATGTTAGTTAAAACATAATGAGGTCGCCGTACTATTGCCTCTATTTATGAATATTGCCATTTTAGTCCCATCGTATTCTCATTGTACAATTCTGGGTGCAAATTCAGACAGGCATGCAAGATATTAGAATGTGAATTTCGTGAATAGGCCCCGCAGTGTTCACCTGCCAACTGCTCTCTGATCCATGCAGAGGCAGGCTTCCTTTTTTTATAACATGAAATCACACGTCATGTTTTTGAGAGCCAGGGACTGGACAGACCAGTTGGGACATAGGAAGAAACCCCAGTAAGCTGCTTTCAAACCTCATGGCCCTAAAACCAGCGCAGTTCAAGGCGCTTGCTAGCTTTAATGTAGCAAAGAAGTCATTCTTGCAGACTCTGTGCTAGACCCTGAAAAGAGAGTTGGTCTTATATGCTGAGTTCACCTGACTGTTGCAATATCAGTTTGGTATTAAAACATTTTTAGGGGTGTCCTTAGCTTCCCTAAGCCCATCCCCAAGCTGACGACCGGCCCAATTTGCCTCTCTCTGTTAGGGTATTCATTGCTCGCACCTTTATCTTGGCCAAGGTTGTCACTGTGCAGACGTGTATACATAAAATGGACAGACACAGACAGGTGAAGCCCTTTACACACATTCTCGAATGAGTATAGACACCTTGTTCATTGTATATGATTTAATTTAAACGTATATCCTGAGGAGCATTTGTCAGAATTACAGGATATACTTGGGTCACTTTGATGCCAACTTGTTAGGACCAGTTCATTGAAACATAGAGTGGTGGCAGGGTTAGTTTACTCTTCTGGGTGGAGAAATATTGTTATTTTCTGTAGTTAGTCTGAGTTTTAAAGCATTATCTTTTTCTGTTCTTAGGGTGAATCTGGTATCTCTGGACGCCTCGGAATGCCGGGTCCACCTGGTCGTTCCATCGTTGGGCCTAAGGTAAGTCATTAGTGGATACACATTTGCAAAAAAACATTTTTTAATTGACTTTTCCTTGTTAGTGAACATGGTCCTTAAAAATATTGCTTTTACTGGGTGACTCTGGACACTGAGGAATTTGGCATTATAATGCAACTAAACTTAAAATGGTGCAGCGAATGCTAACTTAAGACGCACAATACATAAACAGCACAGCTAAAGCATTTTCATAACAAGACTTGGGAGCAAGCACAGTCACATCTCCCTGTTGGTGAAGCGTGCATTGTATCCCTGACTTACTCCTGCTGACCCCAGTCTAGAAAAAGGTCAATGGAAATAACAAAGGAGTTATGAACACATCCGCCCAGGTCCTTTGGAGCAAGCACCATCACATCTTGCTGCTGGTAAAGCGTGCATCATATCCATGACTTACTCCTGCTAACCTGGGTCTACAAAAGGGTAGATGGAAACAATCTCCCCGACGGCCCCTTCCACCTTAAAACCCTTAAGGGAGTGATATGTTCGAGCTTTACAAATATGGATTTAAGTGAATTCCGATGGCATGGAACCAAGCACCCAAAGGCGGGACAGATGTACACTATTCACCAACCAGAGCAAAGGAATTTCGAAAGCAGCGACGGCTCCTCCGCAATGGCGGAGGAGCATCACCCCACTGCCTGGCTCAGAACCAGCAAATGAAAAATAAAACAATGTTCTAGCATTGTTTTATTTTTCATTTGCTGGCTCTGAGCCAGCGCTGTAGGGAGGGTCAGGGCCGAAGCATGGGAGAGGGAAGGAAGAGTGCTATGTGCACTGTCTAAGTGTGCATATGTGTTTGGGCAGCCATCTCAGGTCGGCGAAAACGCACCGGCACACTTAGGTTTCTCCAGCCCAGCTGCATTGAACAGCTGGGTTGGAGAAACCCCACAAACTCCTTGGTCTGAGCGGAGCGTCTTTTCAGTCCATTCAGGCCAATCCCCGCGCTGATCTGCAGCATGGTGATTGGATGGGAGTCTGTACCAGAGAGTGCTGGGACCAGGAAGAGAAGAGGAAGCACGACGCAGGAGGCGACCTGCGGCTTCTGGCAAGTTCTTTAAAAATATATATATTATTCTTAACACCCCATGTGTGCCACCTCCCGCGTTCCCTCCACCCGCCCCACCACCCTTCATTTGTGGCGACTGCCACTGTTCGAAAGGCAGGCCGAACAACCAACCAAAAGCACTGGTTGTGTTGAATAGACTGAATACAGCATGCCTCGCAATCAGGGCATGCGTGCTGCCTAGCTCGAACTAATAATAACTATGTCTGGACACCATTTAGTGATTGGAAGAAGTCACAACTTTTGAGCCATCGCCTTAGTGGCTAGCACACACAGGCAGAGAGATACAAGTAGTTGTGTACATCCTCACGCTGCAGCAGGAACCAGCAAGAAGCTGATTGATGGCCAGGCATTCTTATCTCACAGTTATGGGCAGAAGCAGTAGCATTGCTTACAGGTTACCAAGGGTTGAAACTGAAATGTATATGCCCCCCTTGGGACACCTCTGACCAACGTATGTGCTTCTGAATGAATTGGCTATTTATTATTGATCAGTGGTAAAGATCTCAAGAGTCGCAGGTCCAACAGTAAGTAGCCCATTCAGTGCAAGATGTTTCCTTGCATCCAGTTCTAATTAAGTAATGGGATGAAGAGGGCTATACATCCTAGAATGTGAAGGAAAACACCTGAAATAGACGAGCTACTCACGAATGGACTTGGGAAAATTGTGAGGACTGTTAATTGCTGTGTGATGTTGCTTCTTGTAAAGTCGTTACGAGTTTGAGAAAAGGATGGTAGAGAAATTCTGCCAATAAAGGTGGATTTATTTGCAGTTTTCAAATGAGCATCAGAGACAAGTACATTAACCATAGTACATGTTTGGAATAACTACCTATGTGAACGCACGTTTGTGAAGTGATATTTTATGTCAGTGCATGTATTTCACAAGATATGCTCGGGTTTTACTATTTCATGATTGGGTAGCAACACTGCACGTGGCCTCAAAAGGGTCAGAAAAATATCTCTTAAAACAGGTCCTGTCCAGCAGTCAGCGAGTGTGAACTAATTTGGATGAGCCAGAGACTGCTATGAAATATTTAAGTATTGTAATGGATGCGTGAAATCAAGGGACAAGGGAAAGGGTCAGCCTGTTGAGGCGGGGGTGTCCTCTGCTTGCTGTACATTTGCGTTCCCCTGAGCTGAGTGCCCACCTGCGAATTTCTGGAATCCTGTTGTTTGGTTTTGGCTCCAGTCTCACGCTGATCAAGTATGTGCACAAATACCCAGGCCTGTCCCTTGGCATGTGTGAGGTCCTGGACCAGTTTGGGATCTGGACTGGCACACAAAGTGTGTCCTCTTTGTTTGACAGTGAACTGATGTTCCTGTCATGGTTCTAGCCTGAGAACCTGTGGTAGCAGCATGCTGTGTTTTGTGAATCAATAGTTATGACCAGACCTTTTAATCTGTGTCATAGGAGTGAAGGTATTCTGGCCCACTCATGTAAAGTCTTACTGCTATATAATTCAGGTCCTAGCACTAACATCCCATGGCATGCTTGCATGTATGTATATGTGTGGCCTGAGTGTTGCATACATTTTGTGTATGAGTGAATCAGAGTATTGGAAGTCTGGGTTCCCATTTTGAAAGTCCTTTGACTGTTCATGTACAAAAGATGGAGGTGAGGTGGTTTTGTATGTATTCCCGCCCATCCTGAAGCTGGAGGAAGGTGACCTAGATGCATATGTGGGGAACTATGAGACAGGGCAACCTTTAGAAATTCGACCTGGTCCTTTTGCTGCAAGAGCTGCAGATGAGTCTCCCTGAGCACTGCCATTTGATACACAGTGAAGGTGAAGGGAGGGACAGCAGTCTGTCTTTCAGAGTGTGTATGGTCCTTCAAGGGAGAGGTCACTCTTTTGTCTCTTTTCGTGATCATTGTTCACTGTGGCCGTTGAAAGCCATGTGCAGATAGCTAACACCTTGTTGTGCCTCTGTTGTTGGTGCTTCAAACTGGACACAACCTAGCTGAGAGAACCATCATTCTATAGAAAGGCTGAGTCTTGAAGACAGCCTGGGAGGATCACATAAAAGAGGAACCAGCCTGAGAGTGTAGACAGATAATTTACATCTCCTGCCATCTATACCTGTATGAAAGTTAGAGCCGTAGTCCCACTTGTTTTTCCAATTCTTGATACTATTTGACCAAGGAAGTCTGTGTTCTGCAAAGTGCCCTGAGGAATGCTGTGTGACCAGAGCTGGCGTCTATTTGACAGCCAGCTTCCCAGAGGTGAGGGATCATCACCTTGCGTCTCACCTGGAGGGAAGAGCTGTACCTCTGTCCTGAAGAGCCTGGAGGCTGATCTGCCTGAGAAGAAGAGGGAAGGAGAGTGCCGACCCTGCCGGAGGTGCTGACTACCAGAGTGAGAAGACGCAGGTGACCCCAGAGTTAAGGCCACCCAGAAAGCTCCAGAGAGCGATGGACATGCTCGCAGATTGAAGCATGGACTCTCTTGCCAGAAGAGTCTGCACAGTGGAACTGATAAAGTAAGAACAAGCACACCGCACCTCTCTGACCCTGAAAATGGCCTAGACTGTGCCACTGTCCTGAAGAATGCCTGAGCAAACTGCAATACCTTGAACCTGCACAGTTGTGCTTAAAGCAGGCTAAGCCTCTGCAAGTCAGGAAGTATAGCGAAAGCAAACTACCCTCTCCTAATGACTGGCTGGACCTGTGATGGACCTAGCCGCTGTACTATTGCGGTTAGTGGTGTTGGAGCTGCACCACACTGAGAAGTTCCTTTGGCTGCCCTGTGACTTCTCACCCCGACTCACCCTGCACCCGGAGGAGGGCCTGCAAAGGACTTGAGACAGACTACAATGCCAGTGCCTGCCCTCCAGCCAGACTCCGGATAGCAGTCTCTGCAGCGGCTGCATCCACAGATGGCACTCACAGCTGGCACTTCATGCCCCTAGAGGAGGTGGAGGGGCCAGATGTATACTGCTGAGAGTCAAGGACTCCTATTGCTTAGATTAACATACTCGGTCTAAGAATATAAAACTGAGCACACAAACTCTGAATGAGAAGGGTAGGACTCCATCTGTTCCTAAAACCTGGGGTGCGTGCCATATCTTACACTGAGGTAGAGGATAGTCGAGTGAAGGGAAACCTAAACCCTGAAGATAGTAGCCTGTGGATATTCGTACCTGCATATTGTAATTGTAATATTTCGTTTTTGAGGGTGTTAGAATGCTTTTTTGATAAAAGGCAAGCCCTGGGATGGACAATCAATTACTGTGCTACTAGGTGGTTGTTGTATTCTGACCTTGATGCACCCCTAGATGACCTCCTTGAGAAGCCTGTAAATGCCCACCATTGCTGCCACTGAGAGTCAAGTGCTGAAGGGGTTGTGCTTCCCTCGGTTCACGGAGCCAGTTGTAGGATGCGTCCTAGACCTCAGAGGCAAATGACCCCAGCCTCCAAGGATGAGGCCCAGTAGCCCTGTTTGCTTCATGGTCCCCGAGAGGAGTCTAACATAGCCCAAAAGAGGGGCTTAGTAAAGTCTGTATCGGTCTTCATACAGACAAGGACAATGGTGCTCTTACACATTGTTTGATAACAAAAGGCAAACATAATTGTGGTCCAGGGGGGCATCACACCCATCATGGATCCCTCTGCCTGCTGTACCACTCCTAGGCCCACAATGGTTATTTGGGAAATTTAAAAAAACTCAGATTAAACAGCTGGTGTCCCTGAAAAACATGTCTGTTACACTGATAGTTGTTATGACTGTTAACTACAAAACTTGGCAATGTTTACTTGTACATGTGTAGAAATGGTCCGCACTTGAGGCTGAAGAGCATGGTAAGCATATGCCGTCTTAATTAACAGTACAAAGCGTTACCCAGAGTCAGGCAGCATTTTCAAAATGCTAGATACGTCCTTTAGACGCTTTCAACATATGCTGATACGTCTGTTTCCAAATTACAGGGTGACGTTGGCCCAGCTGGTCCTTCCGGCCCGATCGGCGAACAAGGAGTTGGAATTCCTGGCCCTAAGGTAAGCTGAAGCCTGAATAATATCATTGATCTCAACCCCAGAGACATGTAAAAGGTACAGTGGCACTAATTCAAGCACTGAAAATAATGCACAATTAGGGTACCATGGGCTCCTCGCACCACCGGGCCCTAATGCCGCCACACCTGATGCACTCATAAGAGAGACACCCCAGCTAAGCCCATAATGTACATTCTCCTTACTCACCACTTTCAACGGTAAAACTTCTGGGGTGTTTCGGTCTCAGTGGTATTTCCTGAGCAGCAAGGTGTATTTTTAACATCAAGCATAGCAGCCAACATGTCAACCATGGATTTTCACCTGCATTACAGAAGGGTCGAATTGACACCCGCCAGTAGGTGAACACAAGTTCTGGAAAGAGATTTCAGGGGGGACTGTTTATTTACCTGTGGCCACCAGAGCTGATAGTGTTCGATTGGAGTTCTTACAATAGAGATGACTGGAATATGGTAGCAGGTCTTAAGATCAATATTAGTTAAATGAAGGGATGAGGTGGGTTAATGTGGCACTAAAGACCTAGGAGCCGGATGGTGCAGCCTAGGGTGGTGGAAGAATGTATCTAAATGTGTCTCCTCTTTGTTAATCCTGTCCACTACAAATGTGCTTGGAAATAGGTTACTATGTTGTATCAGTACAGCATCTGAAAATGAATGCCATCGGGCGCAAAATAGAATGGATTTTATCGTGGGGTTTAGTATGGGCGAGAATAAGCAGTCTATATTTAAAGTACCAACTATATCATTTAAATATCTCGTTTTGCAAGATGCAACCAGATGTTAAAAGTGTAAAAATATCACCCACAGTGATAGTCACACAATCAAGCCCAGAGACATTCACCTGATGTGTTACACGGTCATCGGCTGTGGGTCTGACTAATAAAAAGGCAGAATATGACGTTTTTATTTTTAAAACATTTAAAACATTTCTAAATCAATGGCCACATACTGCATCTGCGTCATCATCTTTGTATACCGTTTCAGTGCTGCTTTGGGCTCTCCTGGATGTCACCCATGGAAGATATGGACGGAAAACTGCACATGCTCTTAACATTGGGCCAGCATTTTTAAAACACCATTCAAAGAACAACCATCTAACGATTTTGGTGTTATTTTCTGTGACAAAAAGAGGTGTACTTATGTTTTCTAAGTGCGGGTCGTTCTCTTATCTAGTTAATTTTCTCCTTCGATGGCATAATATGTTTGTAAACAATATTTAGGGCACAACATGTAAGCCAGACAATATTTCTGTATCTGATATTTTGGCATACAACTGTTAAAAAGGGTAGAAGTAAGTTACCAAGTGCACAGAATAGGCTGATAACTAACATTGATTCGCGGCTCAAATTGTGACTTGGAGCATGTGACGTTTGAACATGCCAACTTCCAAAATGACACTTAACGCCTTAAGTAGAGTTTGGCACACGACTGCCATATTATAAGTGCATTATAATCTATGAAACTTGTATAAAGGCAGTGGGCTATCCACCACATTTTGATGGTATATCCTGTCTTCCAAACTCTAAATAAGACCCATAAGTTCTTTCCTTAATGCAAAAAGCAAAGAATAGACTGTTTTGAGCAGTGACTATGGTCAATATGTTGGAGATGTACTCTAACTCTACATGGTGACTGTCAAATGTATCATCCATATTGGAATGGTGGTATCTGTACAATGTGTACCCAGAGCAGAAAAAAAGTGAATTTTTGTAAGAGGTACAAAAAGGACTCAAATACTGCAGCAATCTGATTGTCAATAAATGTTCTATACCTTCCATAACCCTGGGAATGGGAAGATACCTCCCCATGGCATTCTCAAAACAGTAATCTGATTAGCAAGGAGCAAAACAAATGTTTTTAATCTTTGTAAAAGTCAGGCAGTCGTTCTAAGGTGACAAATGAAGAAGCAGGAAATGTAATGGTTAGATGATTACATTTCAAATTACGATTTAATTATTATGATGTCATTTCCTCAGCATGTATAACAGTGCCTTCCTTCACTTCCCTTGGCCAACTGTAGCACTCCACACCTGAATTGAAACCAACCCTCAGTAGCATTATATCTCTTAGCAGCGATAACTCTTTCTGGGCAACCAAACTGCACTTGCGACTCTCATGGGCCCAGAAGAGACTTGTGTAACTTTTGAGTGTCAGTTCCTGGTCTCCTAGGCTGCAAGGGGGCGAGGATTGATGATCCGTGATCTCTGCTACCAACTCACCATGCAGGCTACTTCAGCTTTTGTGGCCCTGTGCTGTGAACAGGAAGTCAGCCAACTGACTGTTGGAGGGGAGGGCAATTTCTCAACGAGCAGGATACAACAGGCATAGTCCTTTACTTCGCTAGCCTAAGGAGCAGCAGAAGAAATCCAACTTTGATGCAGCCTCTTATTTGCCGGTTCCAGGGCTAGCACTGCAGTCCTTCTTAGTTTCTCTACTCCAGTCAAGCGAGATCAGAGTACTTGGGGTCAGGGGTGCCTCTTTCATTCTCAGAAAGTGCCCTTAGGGGAGGTTGCGGCTCAACTGCCAATGTTTTTCCTGGATTCCTACTGCCTGATGACAATTTCCTGTGAAGTGTGCCATCTCACTATCTGAGTGCTCTATTCTGCCCACTCACAATATGTTAGGACCTCTCTAGGTGTGTGGAGTTTGGTAGCTCACCCGAGAGTAGCTCACCCACGGATAACATCTTATCTTCAGAAAACTACTCAAGAATTGGCTCTTTCCCACATAACCATCCTACGCAAAATGAAATATACAGCATATCCGTCTGTATAGAAACAGTTATTTGTACTATAGATATGTACCTATATATGTGTGTTGCTTTTATAAACGTGTAGAATAATTGTTAAAAAATATAGATATCCATTAGTTCTGCTAAACAGATGTACATATTACTGATAGTTATACTATTCTCTGTTTTTTAACATGCATATAAGTGACTGCATCATTAAGTAAATCTTTTATCATAACTATTTATCTACAATTGCTTCACTATAGATTTGCAAAATATATATATATACTAACATATCCACCACTAAAAGTACTTTCATATTTCATTCAAGTACACTATTGCATTCTCTCTCAAGGAGTACTAGTTTGACCTTATTGTCGCAGGTTTAAATCAGAGCATGTCTACTCAGCATTTCATCTTTCTAGGATTAAAATAATGAGTCCCATTTAGTTGTGTATTAGCAAACATGATGATATTCAGCACCCATTTGTCACAAGGGGTTTGTTTACAAGTACGTACAAATCTAGCAGTGACCAGGCACTTGTGAAAAAAGGGCAGATTCCTACTATGGCCTAGCACACCAGGCCCACTCTGTTCAGACCCATCTCAAAACTAATAGTCTCTAAACCACAAGGTGAAGGTTCACCGGATACAGAAGATATGTTACATGTACTCTCCGCGATTAACAGATTTTAGACAACTGAAGTTCTTGTTTTATTCGTACAACATTTTCTGTAGTCAGATGTACCTTTCTGTTTGTTCATTGATTATTAAAGAATTTCTGAAACATGTAAGGGTTATTTCTCTTCTATTGGCAGGGTGACCGCGGGAATCCGGGACCTCAAGGAACATTTGGACCCAAAGGAGACGGTTATCCCGGCCTTCCGGTGAGCACAGTGTATTGTTTACTATTTGTGTTGATTCCCATGATTTATCTTTGGCAAATATTTTTCTTTGACATGCTTCATTCATGACGGTAAAAGATATGTGACCGCTCTCTTGTGGCAATTTAAATAGTATTTAATAGATGCAGGGACTTGTGTCATGGCAGAAAAAGCATTTAAAATCTTTGTTTTCCAAGCTGTTTTGGTGATATGTAAAGGCGTGCATTTTGCTGGTCACAACAGTGGGGGTATTTGAGTTTACCAAATGACCCGAGTCTTGAATGATTGCTGTTTCTGTCTTTCTATTAACAGGGTATGCCAGGTCTATCAGGACCACCTGGAGAGCCAGGCCCAGAAGGGATTGGATTACCAGGCCCTAAGGTGAGACGCTGTAAATTAACTCTTACCCAACCCAATACAAAGAGTAATGTATTTTGATTAATATTTAGGCCCTCTTCTTAATTTCCCGCAGTATATTTGCCCAGAGGAGGGGGGGGGGGCACATTACCTCCCCCTATATTTTTTCACTCAGGATTCCGAGGAATGAGGCATAACGTTTCCGTTTTACCCAATTAAAAAATCCCATATTTTCACTTGTCCCGTGCTGCAAATCTCAGAATAGGAATAGTTTTCGCAAGGTAAAATTCAACACGTGTTACCTGGTGAAATTAGGTGCAGACACCCATTTGCATTCGATTGAATATTACCACCACCTCTGATGATGGCCTTATTGACTTTTATTTCAATGACTGTCATTGGTTTCTAACACTAACATTTGTGGAAAAAAGGTTGTGTGGTGGTACAATTTCGATAGCCGACGCTTCCGTAAAGTGAAGGACTATCGCAACCTAGTGTTAGAGCCAAATTAGCAAAAGAAGTTCTTGAAGTGGCCTTTCGAGAGCGCAAGAGGAGTGTTCCAGAAAGCTAAATTCCTCGGAATTTAATCAAAAACCTTCTGTTGTAAATGTACCATATGTTGTTAAAATATGCAACAAAACAATAGCAAATGTAAGAATACTAATACGCAGCTAATATTTTTTTCAGTTTGATCATACTAATTTAACCCAAAGTACATATAGGGCAGTCGGTTGTTTTAGCCATGGCTGGTGTGACAGGACTAATTTAATGTCATCGTGTAGAGCAAGACAATATGAGTAATTTACAATTGGTGGGAAGAGGGGGGGGGGCTATTGAAAAATCGAAACCCTGACTGTTTCTCAAAACCCTCATGCAGTGTCAGAGGACACGTGAATGCAAGAAAAAGGAGTAGGGCTCTCAGGGTGGATAGTTCACTCTATTTGCAAGAACACAGGTCTACTGATTCATATTAAGCAATACAATATTTGGTCTGGACACACAATACATTTTGTGCACCGAAGTGTCATTTATATAGATGAATGATTTATATTTACCTAGTATTTGAACATCCTGGTTCAACTAAGCAGATTTTCTGACAGCAAATTGCACTTAATATAGAGAAAGATCTGTGGTATGGCAGATATTCCATGGTTAGAAACGTAGGGTTTGGTGAAAACACATTGGGCTTCCAAGGTGAGAGGCAAAGGTGTGGCCATTCGGAAGGCAGTAAACAATTAGAACTTTGTGAGCACTCACATACATTTTGCATGGCTATTGACACCCTAAAGGTGCACCTTCGTCTACAAAATATACTAGGAAAGGTGTTTTTTAGAATGGAATATAACATTGTCTTTTTACATGGGGGTGCAAAGGAAGAGGCTTTACCAGGTCTACATTTTGAAAAAAGTTTACAGGTGCTGATCTGTATGTTAGCTTCTTTTTTCCCAGATTACCTGTACAGTAGAAGTTTAGAAGTATACATGAAAATCCACAATTAGAGTAATTTCCTGCTGTTCTGGGGAGTTCAAAGTGAACAAATCTGTAATTTTCAGTAAAAGCCGGACAGACTGATCTAGTTGCGCCTGTACTACGGTGCGGAACGGGGTGCTTTTACCAAAAATTACGGATTTGCTCACTTCGAAGTAAGTATACTAGACTCACTCCCAGTCTAAAGCGTGTGGGATGGAATTATCACCACAAGGAAAGTTGCTACCAATGACATTGAAGCCTTGAGAAAGTTGTGGGACGATTTCCCAATTTGTGCGACAAAACACGTGTTGGCTGATCAGAAAGAAAAGAATAAAAGAAAAAGAAGATTTCTGAAACTGTGTTTATAATTTGTGTATACTCACATTGGTATTTAATATTACTCTACAGAGGTGTGCTGAGGATTTTGTGAATGTCTGCGTTATAATGACACGGTCCTTCTAATCCCGCATTGTAAAGGCGTGCGTGCTAAACGCATGCAGGATAACGTCATACAACCCTGCGCATACGACTGAGGCAGCTGTGCTCTTATGCTAGACAAATTGGTTTGGCGTTTTCAATATACTGATAAAGCCACTCCACCCTCCTGAACTTCTGAACCTCTGAACTTCCATTCCAGGGTCCAGCCCATTGTCTTATCACACTGGCTGGAGGAAACACACTCCTATTTGGCATCTCACAGCAAACAAACCTTTTCTTCATACAGAGGCTCACCTAAGGTCTCCTCAGCCTTTAAAGACACACATTGGTTCCTTCTCTCTGCTAGAATTGACTTCAAACTTTGTCGTTTGAAGAACTCTACTCAGTATACTCAACTACCTTGCTGTTAAACAGAATGCCCATTACCATTCGACCTCCTAGGATTACCCTCCAGGAATCCAATGGACTCCAAATTGATTCCTGTGTATTTCATGTTGCTCATAGAAACAAGCCCTCTATGCACATGGACAATGGGCTCTAAAAAACTGTTTGCACCTCAAATGTCTTCCTCCATTGGTGCAATTTAGGAACAATATAAAACCCCACCTCTTCATGGCGCTATCCTGCACCAATTCAACCCACTATGATGCCATCCTTCTATGGTTGTATACTGTTCTGACAACTCTTCAATAGTTGTACACTCTTCTGACCTTAAACGAATTGGGCAGATGTGAGGTATCTGGCAAAAAATGTCAGTTGTCTGCACTTGCATTAAGAGTGCATTGATGTCAAAGGCACTATAAATATAGCGGCCAGGAGATCAGGCAATTTTTGGCGAATGTTCCACTGCACCAACTCCGAAATAAGGGCCTTAATGCTCAAATTGCAAAATCCACCTCTAGCTCTGTAAAATCCCATGTCGGCTACATATCCAGTTACTATACGCAGTACATGGCTGCTGTTCTGGTCTAGGTTTGCTTGTTATAATTACCACAATCAGTTATAAAGGAAACAGTCAGTTAGTTGCACCTGGCTGCTTGTGTAGCTTTTAAAACAGCCTTCACACTGATTCATTAGGGCAAAGAATCTCACGTGAAGGCTGCCCTACCCTTTTTTTAAACACATTTTTTACAACCTTTTGGGTGAGGAACCATCTTGAAAAGTTCCCTCCAATCAATGCAGCCACCATTTGTAGCAACACCTGTCATTTCTCTGCAGTAGCCATTTACAGCTGCAGAAAATACTGTTAAAGACCACTTATACCTACAAACTGCTGTTTCTGAAATAACTCAGCCCACTGTTAACCAGCAAGGCTTCTTCAGAAATGCCAGATGAGATGGATATAAGTCCAGAAATAGAAAACAAAATCAGTTGCACCAGATCTAGCAGCGATGACAATGAAGAACCTTATTTGACCCCATAGAAGTTACCCCAGACATCAGTGACCGATTGCAAATGTTTTTGTCTCAGAGAGCAAAGAAACGAAAAAGGAAAATAAAATGGTAGAGTCTAATCAGTCCTACATTGGCCATTAGTACTGCTTGTGAGTGAACTACAGCTGAAGAACTTATAGGCTTTGCTAGAGAAGCTACAGGCGTTCCTCCAGAGACTGTGGAGAACAGCAGTGACCCTACTAGGTTGCTGAGGAGCCAATGGAACAAGATTAACCCATTTTAATGGCTTTCCAAGCAATATTTCCAATTTCACTCTGTATGTATGCTGTACAGCATCTGCTACATGCTGTGCAAAATGGGCAAAAGAAAAAAAAGGTGCAAGAATAATTGGTGAGAAGAAAAAAATGAAAAAGAAGTATCACAAAAGCACCTCTCTTTAAAGGCAGAAGGGCTGGCTGCAATTTGCTGCCTGGTTTTCCCCAAGAAAAATTAAATGCCAGGTGAAAAAAAGCTGGGCATGGTGGACAACAGAGGAACGGGAAGCTACGAGAAGTGGGTGGGTGAAGTGGAAAAGCAGATCACAAGGGAGACCAACACTGTGGAGAGAAGCAAAAGATCTAGGAAGCAAAACAGAGCACAAGGAGGAAGGGAGTGTGGTAGGGAAGAAGTTAAAAACGACTCGAGAGAGAGTGCTTGCAACACCAGGGAGACAGCAACACAGAGCGCAAGGAGAGAAACACTCGAGGGAGAGATCTGGAAAACACATGCAATCTCATGGAGTGATTGAGCAAAATGAAAAAAGTGAAGCTAGAAGCTAGCCCGTCCAAGAGATGGTAAAAAGACTATGCTCCAGGGGAGGGATAAACACATGATGGACACGTTCGGACAAGGAAAGCTATCCAATAAGGATTAAGCATCAAGCAAATGAGAGTGACAATGAAGGCAACCGATGATAAGCAATAGGAAGGCTGTAAGCCCCTGCAAGTTCTTGGTACACCCACATGAGGTGTTTTGCTGAATCCAATACAATACACGCATACATTACTACAAACAACACAACCACCCTTTGGCAAGAAAGCCCTCTGTTAGAGATTACACCACCTTTCATCCTTTTAAGGGGCATAGGAAACTATTCCCGTTCCTCCAAACTTCATCTATTAAGTGAGAAGGGGACGGTAGAGGGAGAATAAGAGGTGCATATATATGCCGGGTTTAAAAAACATTCTAAAGGAGGTTAAATGAGCAGAGGCCTAGAGCTTGTGTGCTTTAGTGCTTTGGCAAAACCTTAACCTGCTTGAGACTAATCTTAGTTTATCAAGGTTGCAGATACTTAAAGATCTCAAACTTTGACAAAATTGTGTGTAGGAGTTATACTGATCAGTTCAGTGGTTGAGCACCTATTAACAATCACATGGTTAAATGCTGCTGGATACAAGTGTGGCTTTCGCCCTGTGGAGGTCAGAAATAATACCATTAAGTTGGACAATAAAAGCACCTACATTTTCTGTATCAGGTGACGCATTTATTTGTGATGAACACTACCTAACTGGTTATTATCCTCATCAACACGTAGAAAAATATAGTGCCAACGTTATGTCAACTAGTAATAATCTGATCTTAAAATGAGATTTCCACAACAAGTCAACTTTTTGCCAATCAAGTGTGAGTGCTGTACATGATCAGGATGCACACCCTGGACATGTATGATCCACTTGGATCTTTCCTTGGTTTCTAACAGCTTTGGAATTTAAACTCTGCACTCGTTGAAGGTCATTAATAAGAGAAAACAACATTTAGATCTTCTGTTCGCCAAAGTGTTTTTGCATGGATAAAAGATGGGTATCATTTACACACAGAGACTCTAAACGAAAATAGCTTGCTGATTTGGTTTGATTTTTCAATCTTCGAGTGAACTGGTGACACTTACAACGAAGTACACGTTGATGAAATTGAGTTTGGTGGCTGTAAGGGACATGTGATGTAAATCTTTACTAAAAGTCCTCACCAAGTGGTCAGATCCAAAAACGTATCCCACCGATTAGTATTAATAAAAGATGTTATTCATTCCCTCTGCCTCCACAATGGCATATTAACGATCCATGTGATGTTTCTATTATTATCGCTTTTTAGGGTGATCAAGGTGTAAAAGGACCTTTAGGGCTCCCAGGTCCACCAGGCGAGGGCCTTCCAGGACCAAAGGTGAGTCGATATTGTTTTTACTTTATCTTGATGCAGAACGCCTATGCAAGACAATTTGTGATGTGGTTTGTGAATGGGAACAGTGCATGTGATGTTATGTTATATTTAAGCACATGCCTACTTGAAATGTTCCGGCACTTGCTCCAGAAGTAAACTGCACACAGATTAGAAGCTAAAAAAGCGACGTTTTTCATTTTTTCTTAAAAAGCAGTGGGTCCTGAATGCCCCGGAATGCCAAAGGTAGCATGTTCCAGGCCAAGCTGGCTTTTGGATCAAAGGAACTCCCGCCGAGCCTTTGGCGATTGAACCTGGGGGTCTGTATTAATAGCTGGTCGGACGAGCGAAGCTGTCTACTAGGTTTATAAAAAACAAATCTCTTCTGAAGATAAATGGGGCCTACACCATAAAGGGCCCGATGTGAGATGGACAGCATTTTGAATTTGAGCCGAGATTCAACTGGGAGCCAATGCAAGTTATGCAGGTGGATACGAACACTATGTCTAGATGATAGACCCAATAGCAGTCTGGCTGCCGAATTTTGGTCTACTTGCAATTTACTTGCAAGACAGCACCTTAGTCTCTTGGAGATTATATGAACATACCTACTTATGATCATTTTGAGTGTTGTGGGATTCTGAAAAATGTACAAAGATGATCTTCATTTCAACTCGCTCCCCCAACCAAGGGAAGAAAATGCATATGCAATTTTCCTGCCACTTAGCCAGTTTATAATGATACTTCTTTTAAAGATTTGTTTGGTGCAAAACACCAATGTTACTTGATAAGTATCAAAAAAGGTAATATGCTTTTCTTTCAGCCACATCACTCAATTAAATAATATTTTGCCTCTCCAAGGATTTATCTTTACCTCCTTAACACACAAGTGAGATTGTTATGTTATGTTATTCATTGTTTGTTAAGCGCGCAGCTACTCGCTAGAGCATCCCAGCGCTCAGCAGAGCCATAAATCAGTCAATTGTCTGAGTGTTATAGGCAACCCATTCCAAAGGCGGGCCACCTGCACTTGAAAAGAACGGCCCCTTCTGCGAGAGCGGGCAAATTTGGGCACCGTCATCAGATGTTGTTGTGACGATCTTAAGTTTCTACCGGGAGTATAGAAGGTCACCCGTTTCCTAATGTAATAGGCTCCTGTGCCATGAAGCGCTTTAAAGGCCAACACAAGTGAATTCTGCTACGAATAGGAAGTTCTTTAGATAGAGAGAAATCCGTACTCTAGGACCCAACATAAGAATGGGTCTGGCTGCCACATTTTGGATGACCTGAAGTTTGTTCAGAAGACAATCCGGGCGGCCTAAATATAGGACATTTACATAGTCCAATCTCGAAGTGATGAGGGCTTGGACCACAGTTCTTCTGTGGGGGAGCGATAGGAGGGGAAGAAATCTCCGGAGCATTTTCAGGATGCCGTAGCAGGTGCCTGCTACAAATTAAACTTGGGTTTTCATATCAAGAGAATCATCCATCTTTACCCCTAGATTTCTCAAAAGGGTTATGTTATCCTATGCTATGCTTTGCTATGCTATGCTATGCTATGTTAAGGTACCTCTATGCTAGCAGGTGGTGGTTATTAATTAGGTATTGAAGAGAGTTCTAAATTTATGCAGTTTGGAATGAGAAGCTCAGACTGCTCTGCCTGACTCATGTGTTACACGGTGCACAGTGGGAGAATTTATAAAGTAGAAATTTGTTATGTACAAGGTGTAATATTAAAAGGTGCTACATATGAAGGGCCAAGTGAGATTTTGAATAGACAGTGTTTGTTGAAGGTAATACATTAAAGCTGTTTTGAAGAAGGTGATGTTAGGTACATGGTATCAGGTAATAGATGTTGGTGAAATTAAGGTGGCGAAATGCAAATGTGGTTTTATGGTAGACTACTCTCAGGCCAACATACCGGGTGGCCTAGAAGTTGCTCAGAATGCACTCCAGTAACCATCTAGGATGAACCGAACACAATGTACAGAAATGGCGTTATAACAGTTCTATTGGGCCTGGACATCACATGCAACATGATTCAGCATAAAATGAACTCTCCTGTATGTGATCTCCTCCCACCTGTTCAATAGATCAAGCATCATCTCTGCCTCCATCTAACATCACCCGCTGGTAGCATAAGAGCAGGAAAAACTGTAAGCATCAATCACTGTCTCTCGGGTCTCCAGTGTCTCAGTCCTCTACACAATTTGATTAAATTCTTCAATTTTACATGCTGCAAGCATGCAGATGACATTCAGATTATCCAGATTATCCTCCAACGTAAAAACCTAAATCGTCTAGACAGACCAGAACAAGACCCCTATCTTCATGTCATTGACTGATGACTGCTCACTAACCACCGCAAGTTTAACTAATAAACAAGGAGATCTTAACACGTAGAAGTTATGACCGCTACCTTCACCCATCCACCTAACCATGGGTACTTGGAGGACCACCTCCAACATTGATAAAAGTGAGAAACATGGGAGTGAGCATGGATGCCAATCTATCTGTGGCCGGAAAAGTACATAAGAAACACTGTTTACATCAGGTGTGCACCAAATGTTGTTACAATTGGGATTTCCAAACAAGCTTAATTCAACTTCTTCTCTCATTATGTCTCATCCGACTAAGACTGGCAGTATTATATCTATTCACAAGGATTCCTCGTCTGATCCCCTGTGACAACACTGGAGCTGTAGTGTCGGCAGCGCAAGCACATACCACCAAGTGTAGTCTCACCTGTATAATGCAACCCCCTCCATGTATGGTAGTTGTCTCCACACTTCACACACACTTCCTAACACTCATGCATGTTTGCAGACCCACACTTGCGGTGACATGGGCTGTGCTTTATTAGCAATACACCCACAGCATGAAAACAAAACCGTCAATAGGCCATAATGCACTCACACACTCTTTCCCCTTACGTTCACATATCCTATTGCTTCAGCATCTTATAGCTCACTCCTTTTCTCGCTAACCTCATCCTTAAGCAGAGAGACAAGTCATAATAAACGCACAACTCGAGTCCTCACACACAACATTAAAACACAGACCACATTGGGCTACGCAACAAACACACACTCAAACAACCATACCAGTGCCATTGAATCCTGTGCCACTCGCCTGCTTATCCACTCTTACGCTGTATCAGGTTCCTGAAGCCCTTTATAAACACAAATAAAATACAATGCAACACCTAGAAGATGGCAGAGAGAAGAACTTGAGGTGTGTTGTCTCTGCTGAGAAATGACGGGTTGTTGTAAGTATTGTTTGGCATCTAGCGGGGGTCGTGTTTAAGACAGTTTTATTTACTCTTCTGCTTCAGTGCAGAAAGCTGTGAACCGGAGGCTGTGTGTGAGAAACTTCTAGAAGTTGATTGTATATTTATTGAAGTGTTCCTTAGTTGTGAAATACACTCATCACGTGGCTAGCCTCTTCTGTTAGACTGGAGGTTTTCAAGGTTGCTGATAACTGACAAGGATAGGACAAAAGTGAGCTGGCACCTACTTCAAAACACTCAACTAGAACATCAGTGGCTCACAATGAGTCACACACACACACTATTTACTGTAATAGAGCATGGGTTACCATTTCAGTCTAATCATTGTCTTATTAACAGGGAATACACTACAAATATCTCATGTCTGTATTTCTCTGTGTTCTTCTGCAAGGTATGTATGTGATTACTTTGTTAGTTCATGTACTAACGTTTGAGTAAAATACCAGTGTATATTCATAACAAATTAATACAGCACTTGGCGTGGTTAAATTGTATTTTTGCAGTATCTGGAGGACATCTTTCTTTCGCTCACATACAACTCACAACAAAATCCCAAAATGAAACGTATACTTAACATTCAACGTGCGTTACCAGAAATCGTTGCAATGAAAGTAAATGTTTAATGTTATCAATGAAATATTTACTAAGGGTTCAGTAGGTGCACTCTGTTCTACGCTTCCGACTGAGGGTTGAGGTGTAAGATCAGTGAGTATTTTGTCTCTTGACAGTATGACGGCGTGAACATGTGTCCCTGCAGAATACAATTCAAAATGGCAGGAAAAAGGAAATGGCAGTGTTCATGAGTCATGAGAAAGGGAGTAGACGATGAAGAACCTACAGTATGACTGTGACAGTCCACATTGTGAAGAGAGGGCTTGCTTTGTGGTCTTTATTCTGCATCAAACTCACATTGGTGGTGCAGTTTTTTGTCCCATTGCTTTGCCAACTGTGAGAAAGCAGTGAGTCATGTTCCATGGAACAGGGAGCCCCACTTTCAGTCCTACCAAGTATCACGCATCAGACGTGACTCTAAAGCATTTCAGTGTGGTGTTCCGCATCACCGCATTGAAATGCATTGTCATGCATTTTAATGCCACTGACTGCACTCTGCTGACAGCACCGGCTAAAACTGGCAACGTAACGCCAGGGTGCTAGCAGGCACGCCGCGCATCTGACACCTGTGTGCACCGGCTGCTGCTCAACTCCCAGCAGACTTGCCAGCAGAGACACTTAATTAAAGATCCGATCGTGCTCTGGGTGAGTCTGACAGTGCTACAATGTTACAATGTGCCAGGCATCAGGAGGCTGCTGCCTCTGCCTGCATAATTGAAACAAAATTCCTGAGCGGGGTCTGGCCTCTCAGTCGCTGCGTTAGCTGTGGTGCCAGCACTGTGTGGGGGAATCATGACCTTACGACCTTTACAGGAAGGAAGTGAAGTCGGTCAGAAGCGGCAGCGGGTGACTCGATGCGGACCACCGAGTTAACTTGCAAGACTCCGCGCTGTGCTGAGTGCGCTGTATTACCCAGCAGGCGTTGCTGGAGTTCCAAGGGGCCGGTAGCTGTGCAGGTCAGTGTGTACTGCTTTAGTTTGTTTTGGCTGTCTGCAGGCCTAGTTGGGTCTTGTGCACAGGAAGGTAATTTCACCGATGTTACACTAAAGTGGCGGCTGTTTGGGGGCACTTTGAATGGTTGTGCATTTTGTTTTATTTGCTGCGCTACAAGTTTAAATGCACAATCGCCATCACCCGCACCTTGCAAAACATAATTTGAGCGTATGCTATGGCAGGTGGCAGCTTTCACACCCCAGCGGTCGGAGGGTGCAGGCTGCGAGGGCAACTGACCTACCTGTACTTTAAATGGTGCAGGGCACCGTCACATGGCGGGCGGCCGCCCTCAGAATGAGCGGGTGGCACAGTATCGCAGACAGTTTCTGCTCTCATCGCGCGTTGACTTATGCCCTGATTTACTACCGTGATCTGAAGACCCCGTCACCCATGACCAGTCCGCCGCCAAGCTGATGGTGCCTCAACAGACACTGAAGCCTGTGGCGCTCCAGTGAGTGCAGCAGAACTGAGGCCATGATAAAAAATTCATGGCCTGCGCCAGTCCTCGACTCGAGGCCTGGACCGCGCCCTCTGCTCACGGTGCAGGAGGAAGTCATGGCAGCTGGCTGGATCGTACCGTGACATCACTGCAATGTTCCCCACGCCACAAGTAAGTGTGTCACACTGACTACCTTTTAAGTAGCAAGCAGTCGGTTGTGCCAGACAATAGTTGCTTGATTTACGGTCTCACTCCGACTCGCCGCTCGGCTTTGAAAGATACCAGCTCCTCTTCATCGGGTGCGTGCTGCTCACAAATATTACTGGCTTACTGTTGTACTTAGCGATTGTTTCACTAATGGACATTCTTACTGTATAACCTACTTCTTTTGTTAATGTTGGAATTCTAGCATTGTAACTGTTTATAATCATCCTAAAAAATTACATAAATGTGCGCTATATAAAAATACACATATATAAATAAAACATGTATTCCCTCCTTCTTCCCCCACCCCCCATTCCTAAGCCTCCATTTCTGTGACGTCAGCCCATCTCCTGTATTAGAGGCGCAATCCTGCTGGAGGGCGGCTAGAGTACCACAGGGGAAGCCTGAAACGTTTCACTATCTCAGTCGTGTTTTGTCTGCAGAGCAGAAGGGGACTTCCTTTACACCCGAGTATTTCCACAGGCAGCCAGGGCCCATAGGAACTGCTGGAGCTAAGTAAGGGCAGAGGCAGCGAGGGCTTCCAGGCAGGCTCACTGTTAGAACTGAGTTTAGGTACAAGACTGATAGCAAATAAACAGAAAAAGCTAAGAGAAACAACCACAGGCAGGGCTGTATCTGCATATATTACAATGTCAAAATAACTTCAAAATTGTTATCCAGAACTGTAGTGTTACTTTTTAAATAAAAAAGATTATGTTTTATTTGATTATTGTATTTAAGATCGCTTCTCTGCTTATAACATTCTAGTTATTAGTTGCCATATATGACTAAGCAAAACGTTTGCATTCTTGCACCTGTGCATGTAGAGTACTCAGAAGTGCTATGCCTGTGAAGGGAGATTATTCTAAGTATATGCTATTTTAATAGCACAAACCAAGACAAGTGGAGTGATGTTCAGAGTCAAAGGTATGAGTACAGTCAGTGAGTGATGGAAGAGGTATCTGGGTTCCGTGAGGAGACATGTAATATTACTGCATTGTGCTGTCCTGCTCTTTAAAAAGGTGTGTCTACAACTCTTTCCTAAGTTGGAGCAGTGTTGAGGCAGTCCTGATGGATACAGGAATGTTTTTCCAGATACTTCATGCATAGATGGAGAAAGTCATGTCCCTGTTTTATCACTCTTTAGAGTTTTTGGTCACCACCCTTTTAGCTGAACTATGCGTGTTTGAAAACATGATCCTAAAGTCAATCTCATTGCTCAAATAGATGTAATTTCTAATATTTATATGTTTCCCTCATCTTCATGGCTTGATTTTGCGCGCGAGGAAGTGTCACTCATAGTCGGCGAAATGTCCCTCATAAAATCCACTGAAATTATGAAAATGTCACACATAGCAATCTGAAACCTTGGCAGCTATGCAGAAGTATACTAGCTAAAAGGTTAATTTTTTTTCCAGGGCACTCTTGGAAGATCAGGACCACCAGGTCCTGCTGGACCCCCAGGCGAAGGAATTCAGGGACCCAAGGTAAATACAAATGAGCAACTTTAAATTAATCAATTTGCAAAATAGTTCCCTGCTACCTCTTCATTGCAGGCAAGAAAAGGCTAAAAATGCGTTACATTCCATATTTCTTTCGTGAAATGTTGCATAATTGCATGAAAATTTACCAAAATTACACAAAATTTAGTTTGTCAGTATTTGAAGTGACTTTTGTAAGCAAGCACACACTTATCCTAAAAAATGCATTTAAGACGCCAGCACAAGACTACTCCACCAGAAAATATTTTTCTTTGAGACACTTTCTGAGAACCACTCTCCCCGCCGGAATCGCACAAGACTTAGTTTTGGGAGTTACGGTCTTGCTTAAAAAGAGTTACGGAAAGCTTGAACAAGACAGAAGTTTGAGAATTTTAGAATGAAGCAAAATTTGGGAATTTCACAAGCTTGTTCAGTGTAAATAAAACATTCTGCTGAGGCCTTTAATAAATATCATTGTTAGCAATTATTAATGTGTTTCTTACTAAAAATGGTAGTGTTTCCTAAAAAGCAGCCATTGTATTTTAAACACATTGCCATAGCCAGAACTGCACCAGATAATTGAACCTACATTTTAATCTTTTTGATGCAATTATTTCACAGGGTGAGCAAGGAATACAGGGGAGGCTGGGACCTCGAGGACCTCCAGGCGAGGGACTTACAGGGCCAAAGGTAAGTGAACTATCATTGTAAAAGGTTTTAAGCTTTTTCTTGTTTCTCAAATATCAATCCATTATCAATGACAATCGACTGAGGATCATGTAGTTGAGCTGATTCCTACCAATGAATGTCACAAGCAGTCACACTACAAGATTAGTGTCTTGTCCTTCCTCCTGTTCTTGGACCTAAATTGATAGGCAAATTCTTTTCTGGAATTTATCTGTGGGTGTGATGAACCGGAAGTCATTCGCCTGGCAAATGCAGGTCAGTGAAATATAAAAGCACCTGCGCATAGAAAGTCCAATAAAAAATCCACACCTCCTGTCTATATATTGTGGTCCATAGTGGTGTATATTTTGTAATTTATACATTTTTGAGAAGCAGTTTAAGAACAGGTGCATTGTTTTGATCTAGTTAGACTACAATCCACGTTTCCCAGTGACACCTTTTGGTCAGTTTTCCAGAGGACGGCCATGCATCTGTCCTGAAAGTGCTACATTGGGTTGTTATTGATAAGTCCAAAAGAGGTACCTTTCAGTAGCACAGCTTTTCAATACACACTCAACAATGTGCTTACATGAATAGAGTGGTGGAAAGGAAAATCCAGAGGAAGTAATGAAGCGATGATGTGAAGCCACCAGCACTGTCTAGAGAGGTTCCTGTGTAGCCTATATTCTTACCTGCAAGCTGTTGTGAAGTGTTCCTCAACAACCAGCACACTTTCTAATGTAAAGCATAGCAATGTGTTTTTACCAACGAAACTGTATGGAACAGACTATGATCCAAGAGCTCACCATGCAAGAAGACAAACACTCAAAAGGCATACGAATTCATTACATATTGTCAAATAAAATACTTATGATAAATTGTAAGCATAGAGTCAATCTATACACGCACAAATGATTTCATGAACATTAGCTTTCAGCCACCCTCCCTGACGACATTTGGGAACAATATTCCATAGTTTTAGCACTAGAATCTGAAGTCATTTTCTACCCATATGCTCTTAACGTGTGAATTGACTTTGATAAAAAGGAATAAAGTGTATGTTTAATAACTTTTTCTAAATTATTTTCAGGGAGATCGCGGGTCATCAGGGGAAAAAGGAAAGAAAGGAGAAAGAGGCGATGTGGGTGATTCTGGCAATCCAGGAGACTCGGTGAGTAGACCGGGGTTTCAAAATACAGTAGCATTTTCTTAAGAAGGAATGGCCAATAATGGCTTCAACGAGGGAAGACTTATTGACTCCACCTTTGGCAAGCCAACATAAATCCATCTTGGCTCATTTCTCTGTTTCACCCGGTCTTATTAATATTTTTAGTATTATTATTCCTTCCAATGATTATTTATTTATTTCAGAACAAATACTCAATTAGCCACACTCCTAGTAGTCATCATGACAGAGCATGTTTATATTGTGAAGTTAAGACTAAACATATTCAACACTCACAAAAGTGAGCATGTACCCAGATGAAACCTACACTAAGAAACAGAGAAAGTAAATAGACACACAGAAAAAAGTCAACATAAATACATAGATCACCATTACATCTAGTTAGTACACCTCCATAGCTTCAGAATACATGTAGCATAAAGAAGTACAAGTATATATATATATTTTGCCATCCACAAGATAATCTCTTCTTTTACACTTGTGCACATCCCTGGAAGGAAATTACTATATCGGAAAGCAACAAACATTACTGCGGAGGATGGAAATTTCACAAATATGGTAATTAGAGGTTTTTGTGGTGGCTTCCAGCACCTACTGTGTCTAAGGAGACAGAAATATAAAACGTTTGCCCGGTAACAAGGGTAGGGTATAATATGAGGGGGTAGTACCCAGAAATAGTCCCGGGGACCTGGGTTAGTTACGTATAATAATGAGGGGGTCCCAGGGAATGAAAAACAAACAATATAACTCAATATACAAACACAGTCACATAGACATTAAATCCACTCTTCATGTTTTAATCACAGAGGAGGTGTATGACAATTAATGACAAAAATCACGTAATTGTGAAAATGGCGGAGCGAGGCCCCAAGGAGGGGGAAGGGGGGGGGGCGGTGTTTTTGTGATAGTGTGAGGATATAGTGATAAGGACAGGGTAAGGTGAGCGAACAATCAATATTTCAAATAGCAATAACGAATGGTTACATATAATGTACAAAAAAGAAACACAAGTACTTTAGATATCAAATTAAATAGTATCATACTCCACATAGTACAGTATATGAACAGTGAGGCCATGGAGTTGACAAATTAGAAAGAATGTTTGTCGACGTTTCGACCCTCTTATTTATGCAGGTCCTATTCAATCCTTGCAGCGGGGTCTTCTTCAGGACTGGGGGGATGGGGCGGACCACCTAATACAATGTATATAATTTAAGGTGTTATTATGCTCATTGAGTAAAGAATTAAATCATAATTACTCAAGCGGAAAGCAGCACACGAAGTAGTTTAAAAATGGAGGGAACATGCACGTATGTGGTGATCCTAATTAGTACGGTGACCCCTAAGCCAGGAGTACCTGAAAACGTTATGGTTTGGCCACACCGCGAGTGATAGCGTGAGCCATGGGCGCTAAACTACGATATTAAGCGTCATATGAAGTAGAGTAACGCACCGTTAATGGTGATCAGGGAGATAAGTGATCCGTTACCAAGTGGGTTGACATGTCAGATTCGGACTGATTATCTTACACCGAGAATATGCCATGCAGATCAGGATTATTACATAGCTTGATACAGTATTCACTTTGAGAGAAGTAATTGCGGGGACATCCTGGTTGATGTTCCTATAAAGATTAGGAATAAATATACAAACATTGGTCCAAAAAATCACTTGCTACCAGCGAAAGTAGCCATACTCGTGGCAGCAGGCAAGTGAGTCAAAAATACAAATAAAAGAACCGGGAGGTACTCACCCCGTCAGTTCGAAACAATCGATCAAAGTTTAGGGCATTCGTCAGGAGTCTATGTGGTGACAGAAAAGAAGAGTAATGTATTTTAGCGGGCAGTGCTCACAAAATCGCTTAGCCAAAAGCTAACGGCGAGACAGAACACACGCTTACCGAGGGCTGAATGAATCAGGCACAGAGTCCGCTCGAAACCGCAATGGCGTTCCAGAGCCTGTCGAGTCATTAAGTTACTATGGAAACGTGCTCACGTGTCTCCCACAGTGGCACGAAAAGCAACGAAGGACTGGCTTGTTGTTAGCCGGTTGCTAGGAGACAATTCGCTGGAAAACTACTGAACTCGAGTAGTATTCGGAAAGTGACGAACAAAGGGTCCTTGTGAATGGGAGAAGAAAAAATCAAAAATCAAGCCGCATTGCCCGCCAGCTGGGTGTAGACCAAATTGAACATTAAAGTTCAAAAATGCATGCGTGTCATGTTAGTTGGTTCGAAGCCTGTTACATATGTTTATAACTGATTATTGTAAACATGAAGTCAGGACAAATTAAAATAATAAGCAATCAATTGGCATTCGGCGTACCTCACACATGCGGGTAAAGGCCGATAAAACAGTAATTCATAAAGCTCGAATAAAATAAATCAGACACAATAAAATGAAACAAGCATCTGAGATTCACTGGTAAGGGCACCCAATAGATTACTGGCATATCCCTCAATTGCGAGAATCCGCCATACACAGAGTGTTCTTAATGACATTTACCATGTTTAGAGAGCGCATACACCAGTATAGGAAGTTCAAGTTAATACCGCACATACGCTGGCGTACCTCTTACATAAGGGTAAAGGCCACAGTATAGCACGTTTGACAGGATTATATGCTCAAGACAGAGTGGCCAGCTGGGAGAAAGAGCTATCGTGCTCATTAAGCCCCTTATCAATGGAGTTGAAAAAGAACATCCATTTCAACTCCCGGGTGTTCAGGATACTAGAGATGTTCCCACCCCGGGGTCCCAGTGTTGCTCTTTCTATTACTACCCATCTGAGACTTTCAGGTTGGTGCGATGATGTAGTGAAATGTTCAACCAGAGGAGCCCCCTGTACCTCACACCTGATTCTACTCATGTGTTGGAGAATTCGCATTTTTATTTTCTGCTGAGTTTGACCAATGTATATTTGGTGACATGGGCATAGTATAGCATAAATGACGTTAGTTGAGTTACAGTTCGTCTGTGCCTTCAATTTAATTTTCAGATGTCCATGCTGGAATTCCTTTCCTTGGATCGTGGTCTCACAAGCCTTACAGTTCCCGCACTTCGAATGACCGGTGACCGGTGGCAAGTTCCACAGACTAGCTATCGTGGGGTCTTGGGGTGTCGGTAACAGGGATCTGATCACAACATCCTTCACACTCCTAGCTTTTTTAAAAGCGTGCAAGGGTACCGACGGTTGGTCAATGTCGTCCGCTACCAACTGCCAGTGGTGGTTTATTATCTTCTTAATTTGGTTACTTTTCGTGTTAAAGGTGGTAACACATACAATCCTATTCTCCTGTAAGGTTCTGTTGGTGTTGGGTGATAGCAGTTCCTCACGAGGATAGAACCAAGCCCTCTTCTTTGACTTCTTGACTAGACGTCGCGGGTACCCTCGTGCCAACAATCGGTTGGTGAGTTCCTCGGATTCAATCTGGTAATGTTCGCGGTCCGAGCAGTTCCTGCGTATTCGCAGAAATTGCCCGAAGGGCAAGTTGTCCCGGAGGGCTCTAGGATGGTGGCTGTCGTAATTCAACAGAGAATTCCTCTCTGCTGGTTTGCGGTAGAGTTTCGTAAACAGGGCCCCTGTATCCTCGTAGATAGTCAGATCTAAAAAATTGATCCTGTGCTGGTCGGATTCTATTGTAAACTTCAAGAAGTCTGATTGAAGATTGAGCCAGCTGAAAAAGGACAACAGATCTTCCAAATTACCGTTCCAAATCATAAGAATGTCATCAATATACCGCATCCATAGCCCAAGGCGGTCTCTGAATGGGTTAACTGAATTCAATATGGTGTCCTCTTCGAATGCGGCCATATATAATATGGCTACATCCGGCGCAAAGGGAGCCCCCATCGCTACACCCGATGTCTGGATGTAAAATTTGTTCTTAAAAATGAAGAAATTTTTGGTCATTGCAATACGGAGAAGTGATATAATAAACTCCGTGGGCACTTGGACAGGTGCCGGACGTCGGTCTAGGCAGCGTTTAATCACATTCAAAGCTTCTTGTTGCGGAATCGAAGTATAAAGTGACACCACATCACAAGTTGCCAATCGTTGGATCTCTGGGTTGAAGGGAGAATTTTCAACGAGGTTTATCGTGTGCATAGTATCACGCAGGTAAGTAGGGGTAGATTCCGCCAGAGGTTTTAGAAAGAAGTCGATGTACTTGCCTAAGGGTTCTAATATGGAGCCACATCCGGATACAATCGGCCTTCCAGGGGGATTGGTCATGCTTTTGTGGATCTTAGGGAGCGTATAGATGGTCGCTAGCCGAGGGTGTTTCTGGTTCAGAAAGTTAAATTCTTGTTCAGACAAAAAACCAAGGTCGAGTCCGGCTTTGGTGATTTCCAGGATCTCAAGTGCGATTGACTTTGAAGGGTCTGCTCGTAGAGGTTGGTAGCTGACTCCGTCATTAAGTTGGCGCAGAACCTCTGATTCATACGCGGCCAAGTCCTGGACTACAATGGCCCCACCCTTGTCCGCTGGTTTGATGACAATTTTATCATTATTGGCCAGTGATTGTAGGGCCGCCTTCTCTGCTTTACTTGTATTGTATCTTACAAACGTTTTCGTCCCAAGAAGTAGTTGGACATCCCGCCATACCACTTCCTCAAATGCCAAAATCTTGTGAGACATGGTACTGTTGTAGGGGACAAAAGTAGAAGGAGGTCTGAGGCCAGTGACTGACGGTTGAATACTCTGTTGTGAGTTCCGAAAAAAGTATTTAAGCCTCACCTTGCGAAAAAACTGGTAAAGTTCTGCCCGAATGGTGAAGTCATTGGGATTGTTCGTAGGGACGTATGATAGTCCTTTGTTCAGAGCTTTAGTTTCATTGTCACTCAAAATTTGTTCAGAGATATTAACAACAGGGCTGTCTTGTGTAGAGGGGGCGCCGCCCAGCAACTTTAATCCACGAGGCTCGTTGGTATCGTTCACCATCTGTACGTCTTGTTTCTGGTAACACGTTCCCCGTGCTGGTCTGCTTGGAATTGGACTTGTTTTTGTGGTTGCCCACGACCTCCATCCCAGCTGCCTGTGTTGGGTTGAAACCCACGTTGGTTGCCTCTGGGCCAATTGTTGCCCCGACCACGGGGGGGACGCCATGACCATTGGCGTTGGCTTAAAAAAGGACTGGATTGGTGATATTGTTGCTGTTGCCCGTAGTCTGGACAGTTATATTGGTTGCTAGGGCCCGGTTGTTCGTGTTCTCCTTCTGAGCTATAGGAGGAATCCGAGAATGTCTGGTAGTTGCGCCTTCCTCTATAGGATCCTCGCCCACGGTTAGTGAAACGGCCCTGACCGTCCTGGCGGAAGTAATCCTCCTGGAGGTAAGGGTAGGTCTTCCTTTTGTCGTACAGTCTGATATCACGGGCTAATTTTTCAAGTTTGCGGTTTTGTGTTGTTAAATCAAAATCCTTGAGAGTTGCTTCAAGGTTGTTGAGGGTTTCTTTTGCGTTCGCAAAGTTGGCATCGGCTGCTATCTCAGCCTTAAGAGTCTTAATTTCGGCACTGATAATCTGAACTTGGTCAGCTGCTGTTTCCACCCCCAAGACCATCCAGTGTCGAGAACAATTGTTGGCGACGTGGCTGAATCCTTCTTTAAATTTCGGGACTTCTATGAAGATGGCAGGTTCGATCTTAATCTGGAGCCCCACCGGAATGATGTTTTCTTTAAGATAACGTGTCAGAAGGTGACCATGCCATCTGGTACGGACCAACTTCTTTTCAAGTCGTTCCAAACGAGAAATTTTGTCCTTGAGTGTGAAGTCTATAGTTGGGATATCGTTGGAGACAAAGAAGTTGTTTGGGTTGTCCAACAACTTGTCTATATATTCTTCAGAGTATGATAAAAGTTCCCTTTCGACCATTGTGTGCTGCGTCCAGCCTAGTTGGACTCAAGAAAGAACCTCGCAGACTAGTGTCTGCTCGAAGTAGGGTATAATATGAGGGGGTAGTACCCAGAAATAGTCCCGGGGACCTGGGTTAGTTACGTATAATAATGAGGGGGTCCCAGGGAATGAAAAACAAACAATATAACTCAATATACAAACACAGTCACATAGACATTAAATCCACTCTTCATGTTTTAATCACAGAGGAGGTGTATGACAATTAATGACAAAAATCACGTAATTGTGAAAATGGCGGAGCGAGGCCCCAAGGAGGGGGAAGGGGGGGGGGCGGTGTTTTTGTGATAGTGTGAGGATATAGTGATAAGGACAGGGTAAGGTGAGCGAACAATCAATATTTCAAATAGCAATAACGAATGGTTACATATAATGTACAAAAAAGAAACACAAGTACTTTAGATATCAAATTAAATAGTATCATACTCCACATAGTACAGTATATGAACAGTGAGGCCATGGAGTTGACAAATTAGAAAGAATGTTTGTCGACGTTTCGACCCTCTTATTTATGCAGGTCCTATTCAATCCTTGCAGCGGGGTCTTCTTCAGGACTGGGGGGATGGGGCGGACCACCTAATACAATGTATATAATTTAAGGTGTTATTATGCTCATTGAGTAAAGAATTAAATCATAATTACTCAAGCGGAAAGCAGCACACGAAGTAGTTTAAAAATGGAGGGAACATGCACGTATGTGGTGATCCTAATTAGTACGGTGACCCCTAAGCCAGGAGTACCTGAAAACATTATGGTTTGGCCACACCGCGAGTGATAGCGTGAGCCATGGGCGCTAAACTACGATATTAAGCGTCATATGAAGTAGAGTAACGCACCGTTAATGGTGATCAGGGAGATAAGTGATCCGTTACCAAGTGGGTTGACATGTCAGATTCGGACTGATTATCTTACACCGAGAATATGCCATGCAGATCAGGATTATTACATAGCTTGATACAGTATTCACTTTGAGAGAAGTAATTGCGGGGACATCCTGGTTGATGTTCCTATAAAGATTAGGAATAAATATACAAACATTGGTCCAAAAAATCACTTGCTACCAGCGAAAGTAGCCATACTCGTGGCAGCAGGCAAGTGAGTCAAAAATACAAATAAAAGAACCGGGAGGTACTCACCCCGTCAGTTCGAAACAATCGATCAAAGTTTAGGGCATTCGTCAGGAGTCTATGTGGTGACAGAAAAGAAGAGTAATGTATTTTAGCGGGCAGTGCTCACAAAATCGCTTAGCCAAAAGCTAACGGCGAGACAGAACACACGCTTACCGAGGGCTGAATGAATCAGGCACAGAGTCCGCTCGAAACCGCAATGGCGTTCCAGAGCCTGTCGAGTCATTAAGTTACTATGGAAACGTGCTCACGTGTCTCCCACAGTGGCACGAAAAGCAACGAAGGACTGGCTTGTTGTTAGCCGGTTGCTAGGAGACAATTCGCTGGAAAACTACTGAACTCGAGTAGTATTCGGAAAGTGACGAACAAAGGGTCCTTGTGAATGGGAGAAGAAAAAATCAAAAATCAAGCCGCATTGCCCGCCAGCTGGGTGTAGACCAAATTGAACATTAAAGTTCAAAAATGCATGCGTGTCATGTTAGTTGGTTCGAAGCCTGTTACATATGTTTATAACTGATTATTGTAAACATGAAGTCAGGACAAATTAAAATAATAAGCAATCAATTGGCATTCGGCGTACCTCACACATGCGGGTAAAGGCCGATAAAACAGTAATTCATAAAGCTCGAATAAAATAAATCAGACACAATAAAATGAAACAAGCATCTGAGATTCACTGGTAAGGGCACCCAATAGATTACTGGCATATCCCTCAATTGCGAGAATCCGCCATACACAGAGTGTTCTTAATGACATTTACCATGTTTAGAGAGCGCATACACCAGTATAGGAAGTTCAAGTTAATACCGCACATACGCTGGCGTATCTCTTACATAAGGGTAAAGGCCACAGTATAGCACGTTTGACAGGATTATATGCTCAAGACAGAGTGGCCAGCTGGGAGAAAGAGCTATCGTGCTCATTAAGCCCCTTATCAATGGAGTTGAAAAAGAACATCCATTTCAACTCCCGGGTGTTCAGGATACTAGAGATGTTCCCACCCCGGGGTCCCAGTGTTGCTCTTTCTATTACTACCCATCTGAGACTTTCAGGTTGGTGCGATGATGTAGTGAAATGTTCAACCAGAGGAGCCCCCTGTACCTCACACCTGATTCTACTCATGTGTTGGAGAATTCGCATTTTTATTTTCTGCTGAGTTTGACCAATGTATATTTGGTGACATGGGCATAGTATAGCATAAATGACGTTAGTTGAGTTACAGTTCGTCTGTGCCTTCAATTTAATTTTCAGATGTCCATGCTGGAATTCCTTTCCTTGGATCGTGGTCTCACAAGCCTTACAGTTCCCGCACTTCGAATGACCGGTGACCGGTGGCAAGTTCCACAGACTAGCTATCGTGGGGTCTTGGGGTGTCGGTAACAGGGATCTGATCACAACATCCTTCACACTCCTAGCCCCTCATATTATACCCTACTTCGAGCAGACACTAGTCTGCGAGGTTCTTTCTTGAGTCCAACTAGGCTGGACGCAGCACACAATGGTCGAAAGGGAACTTTTATCATACTCTGAAGAATATATAGACAAGTTGTTGGACAACCCAAACAACTTCTTTGTCTCCAACGATATCCCAACTATAGACTTCACACTCAAGGACAAAATTTCTCGTTTGGAACGACTTGAAAAGAAGTTGGTCCGTACCAGATGGCATGGTCACCTTCTGACACGTTATCTTAAAGAAAACATCATTCCGGTGGGGCTCCAGATTAAGATCGAACCTGCCATCTTCATAGAAGTCCCGAAATTTAAAGAAGGATTCAGCCACGTCGCCAACAATTGTTCTCGACACTGGATGGTCTTGGGGGTGGAAACAGCAGCTGACCAAGTTCAGATTATCAGTGCCGAAATTAAGACTCTTAAGGCTGAGATAGCAGCCGATGCCAACTTTGCGAACGCAAAAGAAACCCTCAACAACCTTGAAGCAACTCTCAAGGATTTTGATTTAACAACACAAAACCGCAAACTTGAAAAATTAGCCCGTGATATCAGACTGTACGACAAAAGGAAGACCTACCCTTACCTCCAGGAGGATTACTTCCGCCAGGACGGTCAGGGCCGTTTCACTAACCGTGGGCGAGGATCCTATAGAGGAAGGCGCAACTACCAGACATTCTCGGATTCCTCCTATAGCTCAGAAGGAGAACACGAACAACCGGGCCCTAGCAACCAATATAACTGTCCAGACTACGGGCAACAGCAACAATATCACCAATCCAGTCCTTTTTTAGGCCAACGCCAATGGTCATGGCGTCCCCCCCGTGGTCGGGGCAACAATTGGCCCAGAGGCAACCAACGTGGGTTTCAACCCAACACAGGCAGCTGGGATGGAGGTCGTGGGCAACCACAAAAACAAGTCCAATTCCAAGCAGACCAGCACGGGGAACGTGTTACCAGAAACAAGACGTACAGATGGTGAACGATACCAACGAGCCTCGTGGATTAAAGTTGCTGGGCGGCGCCCCCTCTACACAAGACAGCCCTGTTGTTAATATCTCTGAACAAATTTTGAGTGACAATGAAACTAAAGCTCTGAACAAAGGACTATCATACGTCCCTACGAACAATCCCAATGACTTCACCATTCGGGCAGAACTTTACCAGTTTTTTCGCAAGGTGAGGCTTAAATACTTTTTTCGGAACTCACAACAGAGTATTCAACCGTCAGTCACTGGCCTCAGACCTCCTTCTACTTTTGTCCCCTACAACAGTACCATGTCTCACAAGATTTTGGCATTTGAGGAAGTGGTATGGCGGGATGTCCAACTACTTCTTGGGACGAAAACGTTTGTAAGATACAATACAAGTAAAGCAGAGAAGGCGGCCCTACAATCACTGGCCAATAATGATAAAATTGTCATCAAACCAGCGGACAAGGGTGGGGCCATTGTAGTCCAGGACTTGGCCGCGTATGAATCAGAGGTTCTGCGCCAACTTAATGACGGAGTCAGCTACCAACCTCTACGAGCAGACCCTTCAAAGTCAATCGCACTTGAGATCCTGGAAATCACCAAAGCCGGACTCGACCTTGGTTTTTTGTCTGAACAAGAATTTAACTTTCTGAACCAGAAACACCCTCGGCTAGCGACCATCTATACGCTCCCTAAGATCCACAAAAGCATGACCAATCCCCCTGGAAGGCCGATTGTATCCGGATGTGGCTCCATATTAGAACCCTTAGGCAAGTACATCGACTTCTTTCTAAAACCTCTGGCGGAATCTACCCCTACTTACCTGCGTGATACTATGCACACGATAAACCTCGTTGAAAATTCTCCCTTCAACCCAGAGATCCAACGATTGGCAACTTGTGATGTGGTGTCACTTTATACTTCGATTCCGCAACAAGAAGCTTTGAATGTGATTAAACGCTGCCTAGACCGACGTCCGGCACCTGTCCAAGTGCCCACGGAGTTTATTATATCACTTCTCCGTATTGCAATGACCAAAAATTTCTTCATTTTTAAGAACAAATTTTACATCCAGACATCGGGTGTAGCGATGGGGGCTCCCTTTGCGCCGGATGTAGCCATATTATATATGGCCGCATTCGAAGAGGACACCATATTGAATTCAGTTAACCCATTCAGAGACCGCCTTGGGCTATGGATGCGGTATATTGATGACATTCTTATGATTTGGAACGGTAATTTGGAAGATCTGTTGTCCTTTTTCAGCTGGCTCAATCTTCAATCAGACTTCTTGAAGTTTACAATAGAATCCGACCAGCACAGGATCAATTTTTTAGATCTGACTATCTACGAGGATACAGGGGCCCTGTTTACGAAACTCTACCGCAAACCAGCAGAGAGGAATTCTCTGTTGAATTACGACAGCCACCATCCTAGAGCCCTCCGGGACAACTTGCCCTTCGGGCAATTTCTGCGAATACGCAGGAACTGCTCGGACCGCGAACATTACCAGATTGAATCCGAGGAACTCACCAACCGATTGTTGGCACGAGGGTACCCGCGACGTCTAGTCAAGAAGTCAAAGAAGAGGGCTTGGTTCTATCCTCGTGAGGAACTGCTATCACCCAACACCAACAGAACCTTACAGGAGAATAGGATTGTATGTGTTACCACCTTTAACACGAAAAGTAACCAAATTAAGAAGATAATAAACCACCACTGGCAGTTGGTAGCGGACGACATTGACCAACCGTCGGTACCCTTGCACGCTTTTAAAAAAGCTAGGAGTGTGAAGGATGTTGTGATCAGATCCCTGTTACCGACACCCCAAGACCCCACGATAGCTAGTCTGTGGAACTTGCCACCGGTCACCGGTCATTCGAAGTGCGGGAACTGTAAGGCTTGTGAGACCACGATCCAAGGAAAGGAATTCCAGCATGGACATCTGAAAATTAAATTGAAGGCACAGACGAACTGTAACTCAACTAACGTCATTTATGCTATACTATGCCCATGTCACCAAATATACATTGGTCAAACTCAGCAGAAAATAAAAATGCGAATTCTCCAACACATGAGTAGAATCAGGTGTGAGGTACAGGGGGCTCCTCTGGTTGAACATTTCACTACATCATCGCACCAACCTGAAAGTCTCAGATGGGTAGTAATAGAAAGAGCAACACTGGGACCCCGGGGTGGGAACATCTCTAGTATCCTGAACACCCGGGAGTTGAAATGGATGTTCTTTTTCAACTCCATTGATAAGGGGCTTAATGAGCACGATAGCTCTTTCTCCCAGCTGGCCACTCTGTCTTGAGCATATAATCCTGTCAAACGTGCTATACTGTGGCCTTTACCCTTATGTAAGAGGTACGCCAGCGTATGTGCGGTATTAACTTGAACTTCCTATACTGGTGTATGCGCTCTCTAAACATGGTAAATGTCATTAAGAACACTCTGTGTATGGCGGATTCTCGCAATTGAGGGATATGCCAGTAATCTATTGGGTGCCCTTACCAGTGAATCTCAGATGCTTGTTTCATTTTATTGTGTCTGATTTTTTTTATTCGAGCTTTATGAATTACTGTTTTATCGGCCTTTACCCGCATGTGTGAGGTACGCCGAATGCCAATTGATTGCTTATTATTTTAATTTGTCCTGACTTCATGTTTACAATAATCAGTTATAAACATATGTAACAGGCTTCGAACCAACTAACATGACACGCATGCATTTTTGAACTTTAATGTTCAATTTGGTCTACACCCAGCTGGCGGGCAATGCGGCTTGATTTTTGATTTTTTCTTCTCCCATTCACAAGGACCCTTTGTTCGTCACTTTCCGAATACTACTCGAGTTCAGTAGTTTTCCAGCGAATTGTCTCCTAGCAACCGGCTAACAACAAGCCAGTCCTTCGTTGCTTTTCGTGCCACTGTGGGAGACACGTGAGCACGTTTCCATAGTAACTTAATGACTCGACAGGCTCTGGAACGCCATTGCGGTTTCGAGCGGACTCTGTGCCTGATTCATTCAGCCCTCGGTAAGCGTGTGTTCTGTCTCGCCGTTAGCTTTTGGCTAAGCGATTTTGTGAGCACTGCCCGCTAAAATACATTACTCTTCTTTTCTGTCACCACATAGACTCCTGACGAATGCCCTAAACTTTGATCGATTGTTTCGAACTGACGGGGTGAGTACCTCCCGGTTCTTTTATTTGTATTTTTGACTCACTTGCCTGCTGCCACGAGTATGGCTACTTTCGCTGGTAGCAAGTGATTTTTTGGACCAATGTTTGTATATTTATTCCTAATCTTTATAGGAACATCAACCAGGATGTCCCCGCAATTACTTCTCTCAAAGTGAATACTGTATCAAGCTATGTAATAATCCTGATCTGCATGGCATATTCTCGGTGTAAGATAATCAGTCCGAATCTGACATGTCAACCCACTTGGTAACGGATCACTTATCTCCCTGATCACCATTAACGGTGCGTTACTCTACTTCATATGACGCTTAATATCGTAGTTTAGCGCCCATGGCTCACGCTATCACTCGCGGTGTGGCCAAACCATAACGTTTTCAGGTACTCCTGGCTTAGGGGTCACCGTACTAATTAGGATCACCACATACGTGCATGTTCCCTCCATTTTTAAACTACTTCGTGTGCTGCTTTCCGCTTGAGTAATTATGATTTAATTCTTTACTCAATGAGCATAATAACACCTTAAATTATATACATTGTATTAGGTGGTCCGCCCCATCCCCCCAGTCCTGAAGAAGACCCCGCTGCAAGGATTGAATAGGACCTGCATAAATAAGAGGGTCGAAACGTCGACAAACATTCTTTCTAATTTGTCAACTCCATGGCCTCACTGTTCATATACTGTACTATGTGGAGTATGATACTATTTAATTTGATATCTAAAGTACTTGTGTTTCTTTTTTGTACATTATATGTAACCATTCGTTATTGCTATTTGAAATATTGATTGTTCGCTCACCTTACCCTGTCCTTATCACTATATCCTCACACTATCACAAAAACACCGCCCCCCCCCCTTCCCCCTCCTTGGGGCCTCGCTCCGCCATTTTCACAATTACGTGATTTTTGTCATTAATTGTCATACACCTCCTCTGTGATTAAAACATGAAGAGTGGATTTAATGTCTATGTGACTGTGTTTGTATATTGAGTTATATTGTTTGTTTTTCATTCCCTGGGACCCCCTCATTATTATACGGTAACAAGGGTAGCCATGCAGTCAAGTTTTCGGCATACTGTATTTATGTGTGGCATCTCTTGAAAAGACCATATTTAGGCTCTTTCTGTAGTTATCGAGGATAACATTGCTGCATCGACTCGATATGGAGTGCTGAGTTGGCAACATCCCAAGTCCAGATCTAAAGCAGATAGAAGCCCAGAGTTTAACTGGCTAAAAAGGACAGAAAATGTAAAGGTGTGAAGCAACATAGAAGTGTTGAGTACAAATCCATGGTCTCTGCCTCATAAAACGAGTGTAAAGGGCCTGCATACTTGAATGTTGCTTTCAAGTGCTGTACTAGTTGTCAACTGAAGGATACTGAAGACAGGGAAGATGGACTGACAGAGAAAGGACTAGCTATCCACTAAATGACTCCTGCACACTAATGTACTGAAGGTTTTGTTGAAGGACAGATAGTCTGGCATGCTGAAGAACTGGGATTTCAAGTACCCAGCGGCGCCAGGGACACGCCCAAAGTCCTCTGGGTTCCCTTGCCTTGGTATACAGAGACACGGAATACTTCTAGGTGGCGTCAGAGATCAAATTTATTAGCTGCAGCTAGTAGCAGAAATCCCAGCAATACCACACGGTGTACAACTCAAGAAACTGCTCAATTTTACTAAGGCGAGACATCCCTATTTATACACAAAAAAGGTACATTTAAAATGCACGCCCCTGCACCAAAATCCAACCAATAGAAAATACATGACATCACACAGCATCATATAGTAAAGCTCATTTTACAGTGTCCCAACCCACAAGTTAATATTTAGGCATATTTAAATAATAATCTGGAAGGCCCGGACAAACCCTTAATTGAAAGCGTAACCCATGAAATGAAGAAACAGTAAAGAAAAGTAGTTTCAGATAATGTGCAAGATAACAGAAACGTAAAGAAACTTAAAAGTTACCAAATGTCTTGAATGGTGATTGGGAAAGTGGATAACGATCTTACAGGGAAATTGGCTTGGCAGGGTCAATTCCAGGTGAAAGGCCAGCTTCTGAAATTAACTCCAGCGCACGAAGGAAACCTTAGTTAATGTGCACATGACCCACAAAAGGTCAGACTGCTTTGTTCGCAGACTAACTTCTGAGGCCTACGTAAAAGGCAACACCAGATGGCAGTCACGACGCATGGCAAAAACCTATGTTTAGAAAAGAAAGCCGTGCACTTTAAAAGCACGCAAAATCACAGAACCTCAGACCCTCCTTTTGCCATTACGTAGGCAATAGCCTAAACTCATGTCAATCTGAATCTAGGTCTATATCTATTCTCATCAGGTCATCAAGGTGTTGCTGTAACATCATCTTATTATCCTTCACTTCTCTCGGGACTGGTCTTCTCACACAGATCGTAGCACAAAGACTACAAATGGCGGAACCACACTGGATGCATAAACAACACGAGAAAAGGATAGCTAACGCCATACCAAGGAACATCAGAATCCTCCATCCCCATTTGGACAACAATTCCCATAACCATCCCATCAACGACCAGTCTCCTTCGTCCACATGAATAGACTCAGAGATCTTATGTAGTCTAGAGATGGCTTGGTACACTGTCGGGGCATTATCTGGTATGAAAACGCAGCAACTAGATCTAATCAATTTGCATACCCCACCTCTATCTGCAAGTATAATATTTAAAACAAAACGGTTCTGTAATGTCATAAGGCGATCCGCTTGAAGTTCAGCTGTAATATTACTAAGGGCACCTGCAGTCTCATTTATAGTGGCCTCAACCACTCTCGTAAGCTGACGAATATTCCTACTATTAGCCATAGGACCCCAAAAGGGTAGGAAACCCTTAAAGAAGTCTCCAGCTTCTTGTGCGACAGTATCTTTCGCATCGATTACACCTCTACCATATCTTGTCTTATGGTAATCGGAAACAGCAGTGTATGTAGGGGGAAGCAGAAATGCCACGTAACATGTGCCGGAAAAATCAGATGGCAACCATGTGTATGCTCTATCGTGACAAACAAAATACGTGCCTTTAGCTGGCACGAACGGAGGAGATTTCTGGGACGTATAAACGTATGTGTGAACGCACACACTCTTACCAAGCTGAGCTCTCGGATTCTGACCATTACCTTGCAAACAAAGATGACCTCGGTGGGGTACAATCCAAATAGGAGTAGACCTTCGCTGCCTTTCTTTCTCCGTCAAGCTAACACTATATGTCGTCTTATTCCAACCGACATATGCTCGTACCTCATCTTTAGGGATAGCATTATACGCGTCAATATCTCTAATCATATCGACTATTCCCCGTATCAAAGCATTCTTGCTCACGTTATCGTTAACAGAACGCACTTGAGAGGCTTCGTTCGCATAGATAAACATCGATTGGAGTGCCCAAACTGACCCATTAGGTGAAAAAGGCAAAACCAAATATGGCATTCCCTTGTCTGTAGTATGTGGCATAAGACCACACACCCAACAATTCGTGGTATTTATGACTAGCTGATGCTGATGCAACATCTGTATAAACAAATTATTCACAAATGATCTTCTTGTCTGTTCATGTTCAGGTAACGTATGAAACTCATGTGGAGATGCAGTAGAAAAAGAAAGAGAAGGTTGGGAGGTAGATGTAAGCGGCAATTGTGTGACATAGAAAATCCAACCCACACAAGCTAACGTAATATTCACAAGCATAAGGAAACACATTATTAAAAAACATTTGCTATGAACCAATGTACACATTTTCATTTTGAAACCACTTTTCTCAACACCTTTCTCAGACCCAAAAGACTCCATCCTCTAACCGTGCTGTTCGCGGCGGTTGGGTGTTCCGTGCTAAGGAATGCGTCTGTCAGTCCATGGAACGCCCTGAGACCAACCAGAACCTCGACCTTGTGTCTTCGGCTTACACTCCCAAGTCTTTACACCGCGACCTTACAGCTGAGTCCGGATGGTGACTCAAAAAAGGAAAAAGCAAAAAAAAAGTTTCTTGATCTGACAAGGTGTAATTCACTATATAAAAAATTTCCAGTTTCAACTTTATTTGTCCATATGTACAGTCTTTCGCGGTCTTAGATCGTAGCGTTCTTTATTAGGTACAGTTGGATCCTTAAATAAAAGTTCCGGATTGGTGGTGTCAATCTTTAGATGAGGAGGCACAGCAGCTTGCAGAACATCATCATCCTCGCGTTCTGACCGTGTCCATGTCAAATGAGCATCACTAAATGGAACAAATCTAAGAGTTTTTTCACGTACAGAATCGGCTATACCTCCCCTCACCCACTATGGTAAGGGCAATGGAACTTTTTTACAGTGGGTGGCATGCACCCAGTTCTTCTTGCCAGCTACTCTAACAGCAGTTCGAGTCACTAACAAAACTAAATGCGGTCCAGTCCACCTCGGCTCCAAATTCTTTGCTCGTTGAAAATTCTTCGTGAGAATATAATCACCGGGTTGGATTGTGTGTCCTGGATCCGCAGTTGCTGTCGGTAGACTGTCATAGACCTGTTGGTGGAGAACACGTAATTTAGCAGTCAAGTCATGTAAGTAATCCACCAACATAGGGTACTCAATACTGCTGTATTCTTTAGGACGAGGCACACCCCAAACATTTGCAGGACGACCAAACACAATTTCATACGGACTAAGTCCCACTCGTGAATGCACAGTCGTCCTTGTTGACAAAAGAGTCAACGGCAAGGCATCCGGCCATGTAAGACCAGTGCTCGCCTGTACCTTAGCTAATTTCAGCTTCAAGGTACCATTGTAACATTCAACAAGTCCAGCAGACTGGGGGTGATTCGCTGCATGGAACTTTTGATTTATTCCCAATCCAGCACACACTTTCTTCATGATTTGACCCACAAATTCACTCCCATTGTCCGACCATACAATTCTCGGCAAACCATACCTAGGGAAGTACTCTCTCAGAAAAACCTTGGCTGTAGACAAGGCAGTATTATCTTTTAGGGGGTAGGCCTCTATCCACCTGGAAAAGGCACAAACAACCACAAGGACATACTTCAAATTATTGCATCTCTCCATGTGAATGTAGTCTAACTGTATCACTTCAAACGGATACGTTGGAGGAGCAAAATGACCAGCTGGAGTTGGAGTTCCCTTACCAGGATTATACTTCAGACAAATCATACAATGTTTCACCACGTTCTCTGCACATTTCGGAATTCCAGCATTCTGCCAAACTGGAGCCAACAACTTGCATATTCCCTTCGAACTTATGTGAGCCATTCCATGAGCCATTGTAACCACTGGGAGCACATACGCATCAGGCAACAACCATCGCTGGTGTTCTGACAACTCAACTCAACAACCTGTCGAATCCAACATACCCGTAGGTTCTCTCCAAACACTCACTTTTTTCTCAGTCACTTCAGCCTGAATCGTTTTCACACTTTCTATTGTGTCTTCACACATTCCACCAGCCATAAACCAATTAGCTGGGCCTGCAACATACATACGGCTCATCATGTCTTTTGCCGTTTCCTTCGCAACTTCATCTGCAAACGCATTCCCTCGACCAACATCGTCCACACCTTTCTTATGCGCACTACACTTCACAATTGCAATCTGCTTTGGGAGAGTGAGAGATTCCAAAAGTTCATTCACCAACTGCCCATGCAGTATTTTTGTCCCATGTGAAGTAAGGAACCCACGCTCTCTCCACAAACGCCCAAAACTATGGGCAACACCAAATGCATACTGACTATCGGTGTAAACATTCACTCGCTTTCCTTCTGACAACACGCACGCTCTAGTCAGTGCAATCAACTCTGCTGCTTGGGCAGAATTCTGTGGTATGCGTGCTGTCTCAACAACTGTATGTAAAGTTGTAATAGCATACGCTTCAGTCATTTCACCATTCGGAAGCTTAAAACACAAACCATCTACCCATAGGGTACCATCAACATCCGTAAGGGGAGTATTCCTTAGATCGACTCTAGCTTTCGTTTCTTCCTCTGTACGAAGAAAACAATCATGCTGTTCCTGAGGAACCGTCTCTGTAGAGATCGGTAACAACGTAGCTGGATTCAGCACATTACATCGTTTAATGTGAACATGACTAGCCAACAATGTCAACTCGTAACCTGACAGACGTGCACAATTAAGGTGCTGTGTCTTAGTCCTGTTCAATAAGGTATCCACTGCATGTGGGACCATCACAATCAATGTATTGTCCAATATCAAACCAGCAGACTGTCGAATAGAAACAGCCGCTGCAGCTGTAGCTCTCAGACAACTCGGCAACGCCTTAGCAACCGGGTCTAACGTTGCTGAAAAACGTTTCTGACATTCGTCAGACCAAGGAAGAGGATGCGGAGTATCTTTCAGAGTCAATGCCAACAGAGGTTTCGCTAGCAAGGAAAAATTGGGGATCCACTGTCTACAATATGATGTAACACCTAAAAAGGCACGCACTTCTCTCTGTGTGGATGGTACATTCATTTGCGCAATCGCTTGAATTTGTTCTGGGGTCAATCTCCTTCCCTCCTTCGATAAGAGATGACCTAAGTAGGTCACTTCTTGGCGACAATATTGCAACTTTGAAGGTGACACTTTATGATGAAGGTCAGACAAATACCGCAACAAAGAAAGAGTAGCCTCTTTGCAAATCTTTTCATCATCAGCAGTAACCAACAAATCATCGACGTACTGAATAAGAGTAGCACCAACAGGTAACACAAAACCGTTAAGCTGAGTTTTCAACGCTTGACTATAGATGGAGGGACTTTCACAATAACCTTGGGGAGCTCTCTTAAACCGGAAGCTTTGGCCTCCTAATGAGAAGCCAAAAATATCCCTACTCTCCTCAGCAATAGGAATACTGAAGAAAGCATTCTTCAAATCTATGACAGAAAACCAAGCTGCCGAAGCAGGAATCAAAGTCAACAAAGCAGTGATATCAGGTACCACAGGAAACTGTGGCACTGCTATCTTATTGACCTCTCGAAGGTCGATCACAAACCTGTACACAGGTGGCTGAGAAACATCAGTACGTTTAAGAACAGGCAAAACAGGACTGTTACACACATTACCTCTCATTTCCTCAACTACACCCTTCTCAACCAGGTCATAGACAATCGCTAAAAGAGCTCTCTCACCATCGCTCGAAATCTTGTATTGGGGAATACGAGGTAGCCTAGCATTTGACTTAAGGGTGACAACATAAGGTGGAATCTGCAAAAGACCAACATCATTTGGACCTGTAGCCCAAAGTGTATCAGGAAGCGAACGCAATTCCAGTGGCAAACAATCCTTAGACAAATACATTGGAGAAATCACTTTCTTACCAAGGGTAAGTTGTACTCCCGAAGGAGAACAATGCAATGCTGCATACAATCTTTTCAGCAAGTCCAAACCCAACAGATTCTCACCACAACCAGTCGTTAAAATAAGTGGAGCTTCCAATTCACAAGGGCCAATGGTAAGGGACAAAGGACTAGAAACCGGATTACGAACTGGGGCGCCTGAAAATCCTACTGAAACATTGGTCAAGCCAGACAAAGGTGCGCCAGGAAGTTTAGAGTGCATAATAGAACACTTCATCGCACCAGTATCCAAAAGAAAAGGTTCTACCACACCTGATGTAATCACTTCAACATAAGGTCCACTCTGGTCTACTGGAACTGACACTACTCCCTCTCTTTGTCCTTGGCTGTCCTAGTTATCATTATAACCAGAACTCTCACCTACGACATAGTAATCCTCAACATAATACTTGGCAGACTGACCACTCGGAACATTCTGTCTGTCAAAATAATTCGCAGAATTCTGTAGGGAAGAGGAACGCTCATTCTGAGGGATCACACCATGTCCCCTACCCCTAGGGGCTTGCTGAAAACTACCACAACCTCTCTGACCAGATACACCATTTGCACGCTGTAAAAAGCCGGGCAACTATTCTTGTAATGACCTTCCTCTCTGCAATAAGCACACTGATTAGGGCCAGGAAAGAATCGCTGAACATAAGGCTCAGGCTTCTGTAACAATCTCTGAAATTGTGGAGGTTGCTGAAACTGAGTCTGATTCTGACGAGGCGGATAAGCTTGCTGCAAAAGAACTTTCGTCTTTAACTCTTTAGTTTTCTTCTCCACTTTATCCTTCTCATCTTTATCCATATTCTCGTAATATTGTGCAGTAGCCAATATTTGGGCCGACGAAGAGACAGCCCATGAACTCTCAGAGTCCTTTAACTTATTCGAAAGTTCGGGAAGCAAATTAAAGACAAATGTATCCACAAACAACCTTTGACCACCCTCCGTACTCATATCCTGACCACTATGATCAATAAACGTCTCTTCAAACCTAGTGAAGAAATCAGATACACTCTCGTCTCTCTTCTGCTTACATGCTGCTAACTTATCCCAATTTACTCGTAAAGCAGGCATCATCGTTTTCATCAGATTAATAATTCTACCTGGTAATTCTGAAACTAGAGGTTCAGGTTTAGCACCTCCCTCCTGTCTACCATCTGCGGCAACAATATTCGCCCAGGTATCACCTAATTCAGCAGCATGATTCTCATGACGAATCTTCGCCCACAAAGGTTGGGGGACTACATTACCCATCAACATATCGATGTCAGCTAAATTCATAATACACGCTTCAACTGTCTGGGACAACTCCTTGTAATAACCAGCAGGATTCTTACGAGGGTCAGGTAAGGTCTGCTTAAGAGCCAAGACCTCTGATCTCTTCCAAGGAACATGTACCCATATTCGCTGAAAATGCGGCAGAATAACTGGATTAGAGTTTGGGTCCCCTTCCTTCCAAATTGGGGGAACTTCTCTCATTGGATACTGTCTCGCTTTTCTTCTAACAGAGGAATCAGGTTCGTACAATGTCTGAGGCGGAAGGCTAGACCTAAAAGCCAGTATCGTCTCTACGGCGTCTGTAATATCAGATTCTACTATCATCCCTTTAGCAAAATCCGACTGAACATCAAGTAGTTCCTGCGGGATCAAACCCAAATCATTATCTTCCCATTCCTGAGGCAAAAACATACACATCACATTAAAAACATACCTTTGCTTAGGCGGCTCCCACTGAAAGAAAACATCCATAACCGCTGGCAAACTATACCTTGAGGCATTTATAATCCATTTACGAGCCAACAAATCCAACACAGCCCGTTCCTCAGAACCAGGAAGCTGACTACGACTCTGCTTACGCTCCGAAACAGAGGTCATATTCAGTGACCCAAACAATGGTAACAACAAATTAGAAACCGTTTCTGTCATTCGTTTTTGAACAGAAGGAGAAGAAGCAGACATAAGAACAGGAGAATAAGTATTTTGAGGCAAAGAAGGTGTAGGGACAAGAACAGTAGAAATCGAAGATGCAGAAGCAGAAGGCAAAGGAGTTTGAGGCAAAGCTGGTAGCAAGGCTGGCGACCCTAGAATGGGTTGCGCAGGAGGAGGCAAAACCATCTGTGGAGCACCGGGTGGCTGAACAACAGCAGGAGGTTGAACAACAAAGGGTGGAACAACCGGGGGTAATAGAGGCACAGGAGCACCCTGCACATAGGGAGGTGGCAATCTCAGTAAATGAGAGATCAAAGGATCTTTTTCAAGGTCTTCAATCACTTTTGGAGGAGAAGACGGCAAGGCCGGATAACATTTATCTATGGCCATACAACGCTGTCTATCTAAAACTTCACTCGCACGCTCTCTCCATCTTCCTTAAACTGTCTAGCAGCTTGTAGTACTGACATATTCTTATCTTTCCTATCTCTCTTTGCTTGTTTATTTCTCTCTGTTTGGCTTCCTTACGCCAAAGGCGGAACGAGTCAAACATTGCCGGCCGGGCTTTCTTCTTAAATAGCTTAACTTCTAGATTGTCTAAAATCTCTGTTTCAAAACTACCATGTGGGGGCCATTGCAAAACACCATCCTTTTTAGTGTAGTGGACCCATACTTCATTATAAGTAATAGGGCCCACTCCGTGTTTAGAATAGAGCTCATAAGTCGGAGTTCCAACCGGAGGTATCGGACATGAATCCTCCAATCGGGAATCCCTGTTACTACCACAAACAAACCAATTACCAAATTTACCAAGACCAGGCATCTTGCTCACTAGTCTGGTTTCAAACTTCAAAGGGAATCAAAAAATGATACACTCGTAAATATACAAGCCCTTCGGCTTTGGGTACTGCAGCAACCAAATCAAAACCGAGGAACCAGACAAAGTCTTGGGAGCGACCCACTTATACTTAACCAAATATCTGTCACGCCACCAGAAGACCGTCTATCGTCTCGCTTTACAAACATCAATCGGAGGGTCCAAGACAAGGCGACAGTCAGGGCAGCAGTCCTTCGTAGCCGTTGGAAAGCGAGAAGCCTCGCAGAAAAGACCTTCGGTCCACGTCGACATGCAGGGGTCGATGAAGTGGGGGCCCTCCTCCAGAGTTTCCTCACGTGGCTCCCCGCAATCTTCGGGCTTGGACCGGTACCACTGAAGTCGTCCCACGTTGGCCGCGCCAACTGAAGAACTGGGATTTCAAGTACCCAGCGGCGCCAGGGACACGCCCAAAGTCCTCTGGGTTCCATTGCCTTGGTATACAGAGACACGGAATACTTCTAGGTGGAGTCAGAGATCAAATTTATTAGCTGCAGCTAGTAGCAGAAATCCCAGCAATACCACACGGTGTACAACTCAAGAAACTGCTCAATTTTACTAAGGCGACACATGCCTATTTATACACAAAAAGGTACATTTAAAATGCACGCCCCTGCACCGAAATTCAACCAATAGAAAATACATGACATCACACAGCATCATATAGTAAAGCTCATTTTACAGTGTCCCAACCCACAAGTTAATATTTAGGCATATCTAAATAATAATCTGGAAGGCCCAGACAAACCCTTAATTGAAAGCGTAACCCATGAAATGAAGAAACAGTAAAGAAAAGTAGTTTCAGATAATGTGCAAGATAACAGAAACGTAAAGAAACTTAAAAGTTAACAAATGTCTTGAATGGTGATTGGCAAAGTGGATAACGATCTTGCAGGGAAATTGGCTTGGCAGGGTCAATTCCAGGTGAAAGGCCAGCTTCTGAAATTAACTCCAGCGCACGAAGGAAACCTTAGTTAATGTACACATGACCCACAAAAGGTCAGACTGCTTTGCTCGCAGACTAACTTCTGAGGCCTACGTAAAAGGCAACACCAGATGGCAGTCACGACGCATGGCAAAAATCCATGTTTAGAAAAGAAAGTTGTGCACTTTAAAAGCATGCAAAATCACAGAACCTCAATGCTTACTAATTCTAAAAAGAGTGGGTACAAGTGCTGAGCTTTTTTTGTAAATTTTATTGAAATTATTGCTGATAAAATGTATGGTCGGGAGATAGGACTTACTGACCACTGGGCTTTGCATGGGTTGTAAATTGTTCAAGAAGATTATTCATATTATGCCTGATTTCCATGCAGATTGGTGCACCTTGCAGAGTTTATTGAATGTAATCTTGTTTTCTAGGGGAGGTCAATGCACATTTCGCAAGATTGGTGGCATATATATTCCTATGCAAACTATTACAATTTAGCAGATAGCTTAATTGGCAACACTTTGAGGCTTTTATTTGACCTTTTGAGGTGGATCAAGGTGCAATTGTTTATACAACCCTCGAAAGGGGTCTGCGAATGACTAATCAAATAGTTCTTTTGTTGAGTATTAACAAGAAGTTTCATATTCTTTGTTTGCTTTGGGTTAAAAAACATCCCTTTTATAACCTCTTTCATATAGAACAATTGTGAGGTCTTGGTCAGAAATAGCACCTTGATTATTGACTGATTTATACTGGATGGAGAGATAAACATAGGACGAATGAAAGAGTTGGTGTTAATAGGTGTGGTGCTATGGATGAAAGTTTTCAATCCATGTACAACGAAATTAATGGTTTTCCAAAATGACTGCATATGTGGTAAACACTTATTATGTTCAGCTGGGTGCATGTGGATGCATGTGAGATATATTTTATGCATTAAAAGGTATTTGGTTTCAATGGGGCAGAATGCAATTAGGGGTCTGGCTTGTGAATGAGGATTTGAAGAGAATCCAGGTGGACATAAAAAAGTAGCTTTCAATGTTGTCTAGATCTTCATTTGCGTTGCTTTGGAATCAGAATGATTATAGCATGTTTGAAGGAAGAAAAGACGACCTTCTGGATGAAAAAGCACATTATGTTGATTGTGTTACTAAAGAACACTTAGTCATATGAATGGGTGGGAGAATGTGCTGGGATCTTCTGGGAAGTAGGGGTGAAAGAGATGTTAAGATATTATTTACAGCAATGTGAGCTGCAGATGAGAGTTTGATCAAAGGCAAGAAGTCAATTATTTTAATAATTTCATAAATCTAGGGAGAAATAAATAGTTGCAGTTTAACACACAGTAGAGTTTGAAAATAAAAGTAGCAAGAGGATTATGTTAGATAAATGCCTTCAAATGGATTGAAGATGGAAAAGGTCAGATTGATGCTATGCATCCAGTTGCTGAGTGTTTGTGGGCAAAAAGGCAAGGCAATGCAGAGACTGGAGGAGTTTCTTTTTTCGTCAAGCTGGTTCAATAGGTGAGAGTTGTTGATAAACATGTAAAAACAAACTCATAGAGATGATGAAAAAAGAAAGGAGTTAAAGGTATATTTTCAAATGTGTAAGTGAGAAAAAGAGAGTCAAAGGGTTCACTGATGGTCAGTGAATAGAATGTAGAGGACTATTGACTCAGCTGAGACGGAAAGTGAGACTGTTTCGAACCTGTCTACGATCCCTAACTGCTGCACAGTTGATGGCCAATGGTGTGAAAAGCTGCTAAGAAATGTAAGAGGACTAGTACATAAACACCACCTGAAGCCGATACAGATCATCAGAGGACAATATTGATGCTTCTTTCAGGAGTAAGAGAAGATGACAGCTTTACTCTGCTCCATATCTAGGCTATACACAAAGAGGTAACCCTACTTGCAGCCCAAGAAAAATAAATGATATCTAGAAATGTTACAGAAATATTATTTTTCTATAGCAGGGCGTTAGAGGTTTTGAAGGGTACCATGTATAGAAAAATATGAGACCAGTGATTTGGTAGATGAACTCTAATTAATCAAATTAATGGGAAATTAGTGAAACAGTGGTAGTTAATTAGTGCACTTAGATAACTGTAAATTGAATGTAGTCATCTTTTTAAAAAAACAATCAATCATCTTTACAGGGCAAGCAAGGACCGAAAGGAGAGGCGGGTTTGACGGTGAGTGACTGCTTGTAGTTTTTTAAACACTGTTACTATAGTCAAATGTAGACAGAACTTTGATGTCTGAAATTACAGATACAGTCATTAAATAGCACTGGCTATAAGACGATACACTATTGCCCCAGAATTTGAATTCAGTCAGATGTACAAAATGTCCCAGAAACAGATCATTTAATGTATTCCCTTTTTCAATAAATTCTTCAGCATAACATCCTTAAACTGCCCTAGCATTAAGAGATGGCGGTATGGAAAGATCATGCCATTGAATTAGAACAAGTATTGGCAACCAATAGGTTAACCTGCATTTTGATTCTTGAAACGTTAAGAAAAAGCCTGCTCCAATTAAATACAACACAAAAAAGATGTATATGGTGCAGCTAGGAGATAAATAATTTAATGTGTGATGATTCAATGTACCTGTTAGATGTGAAATAGTCCCTCATGCATTGTAAAGCAAGCACTCCAAAGATGGAGGAAGGATACACAAAACAACCAAATAACATCAGGTTAGAGGGAAAGACTCCTAAGGGTGGAGCTAAAGCCCACTCTATAGATATTTGAACTCATTGGTAACAATAGAATTTGCAGACGGCTGTGCCATCTTGCCTGACCCACAAAAGGTCTTATACCCATACTGATTTTTGTAAAAACACCTCAGAGTCTTTAATTGACTCCATAAACCATTATTATAGTAGATGTGACTGCAGCACCTCGTTATTCATGGAATCTCAAAAGTACATGAATAATCCTCTGTCGAGATGTAAATGTATTAAAGAGATCCAAGAAATCACAAACATTTCTCCAGGGGGAAATACAGGCATTTGGATACAACCACATAGACAGCAGCCACCAAGGAAATTAATACACACCTGCTTTTCTTAGTAAAATCTCTGCACGTCTTCTTTTCCTAAGTAGCAGGAGAAGGTTATAAGGGGGGCTTTTATAAAGCAAATAAACCGGTGGTGCAGGTGCAACTAGAGTTAATTATACATGTGAACAGTGGATTAGGGAGGGGGCAGTAGATACATTGCAGGCATTATTGAGATCAGTAATCATTTCATTTGTAATTTTGGGGAATTTTAATGCCCTCATCACTTTGAATCTGTAACAGCAATAGTTCTAAGAAGGCAGTTTATTTGCTATCACTCATCTGTTGCAGCTTTTATCTGTTATTAATCCCTCAGTTAGAAAAAACTTTGGGGAATAATTCAATAGCTCGATAACACCCAAAACTTTGATTAGGAATGTAGGAGACAAAATCGAAAGCAAGCAGACATATGATTATATGTATTCTCATTTTCACAGAGAGAAGACATCATTAAACTGATTAAAGAGATCTGTGGTAAGTTTGTGTGATGGTCCCTTTATTTTATGCGTTCAGATGTATCTCAAGGCTGTAGAGTTCCAAAATCTAGGACATTGTGTTTTAATATTCCTCATGTATCAAGTGGGCGGATAGGAATAACTTGATCCAGCAGACAGAGGTGTTCAGAAATGCTTGATTTCAGTACCAGGAATTAGGAGATTACTTGTGCCGTCATACCATAAAGAATTGTTTTTTCAGATGTATCTCCTTGCTTGGGGTACAGGTATATGAGGACCTTCCTGTGTGACCACACCCTTTCTTTAAGTGCCACCCATGCTGGGCCAGGTGGGATGGCCATATGAGAAACGGGGAACTTAAAGTGTGCTGTCATAGATGGAGACCTTCTCATACCTCCCATCCCTAACGTGTTGCTTGAATGAGCTACATTGAGATCTTTTATGGCCTTATATACTGTTTGCTGCTGTAGTGAAATAATGTTCCTAGGTATTGTATCTCGCAGTATTCTTAGTTTCTCATCCGAATCATTTGTAAAGCCTTGGCCATTTACTCACTAGGTGCTCTAGAATGAATTGTTTGGGCCCATCATTAAATGCAAATTGTTTGGGGAGAAACACAAAACCTTCCTTGGGGAGGGTGAAGCTTACTTGCTACACTTACTCGCTTGGTGCAATGTAACTATGATAATAACACTTTTCCAGCGCTGCTTTAGGCTCCCTGGTCCTGCATCCACAACTTGGGTATTTTGATAGAATACCACCTAAGAATGGATTTGAGGCAGGAGTAGGGTGTGCCACTTACAAATGTATTGATTTTTCCCACTGGAGTGATCCTAAAGCAGTGCTTAATTTGTAAAATAATAGGTGCCAGGGCTCTGACCAGGAGGCCACTGCAGCTTGCAGCTTGCACCGCCGATTGCCCTTGTCATTGCTGCCAAAACAACTACCAACCATCTCTCTCACATGTAAATGAAACAGTTCAGATTATTTCAGGTCACCAAAGCTAAATGAATGACTGGGGAGGTAGGTATTAGCAATTTTAGTGTATATTGTATTCTTAAACAACTGTTTTTCTGCTCATCTCTAAATTAGATGAGCAGCGCCACCATCTGGTAGAATGTTCTTACTATGGGGTTGACAATTAGGTGCCAGTGCCGAGCACCGGAAACCAATTAAGTGCCGGTGCTGAGCACCGGAAAGCACCGACTCAAATGAAGCACTGTCTTAAAGATTTGTCATTCCTTTATTTTTTGCAAAGGTCAAATTTTGGCAGCTGCTTGTAAGTTAAGGAACAGTTCATAGAGGCCAATTTAAGAATTAGCATAAGCACATACCTCACTTGTGCTAAAAATGCTGGTCCCTTATCCACCCAGGGAATTTATTTCAAGGTTCACTCATCAATTCTCAGAATGGTGATTCCTTCCACAATCAGAGATTGTGATTGCCCCAAAGAAGGTTTCTCGTGTGAATCCTACTCAGAAATCTCGAAGGCCCACCTTTGTCTGGTAAGGGCTCCTACTCCTAAGAGATTGTACTCTCACTTGGCCAGGAGATCCACTTCAGAATGGATGTGTACAGTAAATAGCTATTACAATTCTTTTTATAAACTGGATGAATAACTTTTCCATAATGTCATAAGCAATGAAGACAGTGATAGTGCATAAAGCACTTGCTGCTAGTTATGTTTACAGTATTAACAATAACAAGCTGTATTGCTAGTTTCACTTAGCTTTTCACCCTTCTAATGTAGAAAACTGTTTGCCTTTGGGTCAAGGTAATAATTTCAACTGTTACATTACAGTGGTTTAAAGCTGGAGGTCTTCAGCCATGAGCACCACATTCCTGCTATATTTGTATAAGTATATGACTTATTGTTCCAGGGAATTCAATAGTTGACACACAGCATGCTGAGATATAGGCTTTTATTCCCAGTTAATGAATAATGTAAGAATTTGTATGAGCTTATACCCCACTACAATATACAAAACAGGGTTACGTTTGATGGGAAAGTGAGAAATGTATGCACAAGTGCTCATTGATTAAGTAACTATTAACATCCATTTGTCATTGCTCCTGCAGGTTGTGGTGTCAAGTGCAAGGAAATACCCATGGAGCTTGTGTTTGTCATTGACAGCTCTGAAAGTGTGGGACCAGAAAACTTTGAGATTGTAAAAGACTTTGTGACAGCTCTGGTGGAAAGAGTGACTGTAGGGAGAAACTCCACCAGAGTTGGCCTTGTGCTGTACAGTGCAGAAGTGCAGATAGAATTTGGGCTGAACAGGTATGCCACTCAAGAAGAAGTGAAGCAGGCCATAAGAAAGATGCAGTATATGGGAGAAGGGACATACACGGCAACTGCCATCCACAATGCCAACAAGAAAGCATTCTTTGGTGCCAGGACTGGTGTAAGGAAGGTGGCCATAGTTCTGACAGATGGACAAACGGACAAGAGAGAGACAATAAAGCTTGACATGGCCGTACGGGAGGCGCATGCAGCCAACATTGAGATGTACGCTATTGGAATCGTGAACACGTCAGACCCCACGCAAGCTGAATTTCTGCGAGAGTTGAATTTGATAGCATCTGATCCTGACCAGGAGCACATGTATCTGATCGACGACTTCAACACTCTTCCTGGTAAGTCATAGGTCATTTTTACACAGATTTAAAAAATTCATCAAAACAAAAAAACAGATAAATCAGCAAACTGTTTTCAATTCTGTCATGGGAGCAAATTGCTCTTTCAACAAAACAGATCTGTTTTTAAGAAGAGGAACTTCCTTAGAATTCACAAACTGAGGAAGAAACAGAAATGTCATATTATGCTAATTTCTACAAAGAAAAGCTTAAAGGAAAAACCACTAAATTAACGAAAATAGATTTCTGAAATGTATTGCCAATAAGGCTTTTTGTCAGAATATACTGAAAATACATTGTGTATTTTTTTAGAAGGAGTAGTTTTTAATAATTACTCCAAATCATGGAATGCCCATCTTCACCTTTATCAGTAAGGTGTGTATTTTATGTATTACAGCTCATTATTAATGGCACAGGTTTTCATTTGCAATCTTACCTCAAGCAAGACTGGGGGAGAGCAAGATTATCATGGAATATGAGACTGACAGGAGGCAATCTGGTAAACAACATGTCCCCCAATATCTGTAGAGTTTACACAGACTTTGAGTCACTGGCAGTGCATCTCACCATTTTGGGATGACATGTTCATTGAGCCATTGGCAACACATCTTGCCATCTGTAGGGATTACTCGTTTATCAAGAACTGGCAGCACAACTTTTCATTTTTAGGGTTTATGTATTCAAAGAGCCATTGGCAGCACATATTTACTTCTGTAGGGATTGCACCAGAAAATGAGTAGCACACAGAGATGGGTTCTTCCAGGATTGGCCTATCCTCAAAGCCTTGGTGAGAAGTAATGGACCAAGCATCTTATCCATGTCGCAGAACAGATTTTGGACCTAACATTCCGAAGGATAAGTGCAGAACTCTGCATACATGCTAGATTAACATGATGCCAGGGCCCAATAAAAGTTAGCATACCAGCTCCACATGCAGTATGAAATTCACAGCAGAGTGCATGCACATTACTATGTAAGAGGGTGGTGATGGACGGAGCATCTGAATCAATCAAACACTCACATACCATGTAAGAGACATTCCCAACCCAAGATGATGAGTGTTGAATTAAAAAAATAGAAGATCGCAAGTAAAGGTAGTTTAATAGTGCCTTAGAAGAGAGAGGGATCCAAAGTACAGTATCAGGGTAACAGTGCTTGAAACGCAAAGACCTAAATATCTTAGCTTCAGAAAATGGGCATTAACTTTACAGTATCATATAAATCCATTGGTGAACAGCATAGGCGGAGGGAAGAGAGGGCGGATGGCGGAGAACCCATCAACCATCTGGGCTCAAAAATCAAGTGGATAATCATAAGCTATGAAAATGATTAAGTGGAAGAAAATTGCTGAGGGGATAACAACCAACTGGCTTGTCTGTGGTACACATGCACCTAACTCCCCAAACCATTTTTGCTATGCAGGCTATACTCCAGAGCTTTGCTCTGCAACCTGGAGCAACCAGTGAAATAGTTGAAAGAATGACAGACCTTACCAGTCTAATCCACTAAATAATTGTGCTGAGGTGGACTTGCAGATGGCCTGTTGCAACCTTCTCCAAAGCCTCTGCCAAGAAAGGACTTTAACTAGTAACAGAGTCTGTGTAGTGGCCAACCTTTTAGTAATTGCACCACCAACACTTTTTTAAGGCGTAAACGCATTGTTTGTAAAAGTAGGTTTTAAGAAATGTTGAAATGGCAGGGGCAAAAAGTACTGATTCTTTCCACAACATGTATAACAGGCATAGCTCACTTGGATATGTAGAACTAGGTACTATTCATTGTAGATACTGTTGTGTTGCCCACTGCGCTTCATAGACATGCAAAGTTCCTCATGAACACAGACACTTCATGATAGTTTGTCCCTACAGAGACAACAAAGGACCTGCAATCATCTGAATAGTGCCAATCGAAATGATGCGTCTAATTTACTGATAAGTCTATATACTATTGAAGTATCTTCATTTTTGGGTCTGGCTGAGAATGCAACTCTCTGCAAGGTGTGTCTATACTATATGCATAGAAAAGGCTTTGGTTCTACCTAGTGGAATATTAGTCACTCACTTCATGTAATTGGATATTTAGTGTATCATTCCACCTTCCAGGAAGAGTTAACATTAGAATGCATGAGGTGCTATTTTACATCTGAAAAGTGCACTCAATAATCAAGCTTTTTGTTAATTCTTTACTTTTATTTTTTACACAGAAAATAATCATTTTTTTCGAAAGGTTTTCCCAACATTTAAGTTTTACTTTGTTGAGCAGCACTTATGCATGCAACACATGTAAATATAATTTATGAATGCTTCTGTTCATATGCGTTGACATGCTAAAATCAGGCCGTTTTGTCTTTGCCAGTGCTTATCTTTAATGTAGAGAAAATCTAGTTCACAATGATTTCCTTTGCTGCTAATGGTCTTTTGGATGCATAGCACAATTAGCCATTTAGTGAAAGACCTTTGAAGTAAGAATAATATTTAGTCAGCACATTGAGATATGTAATATGACCACAGTAAGTACAGTCCACGTTGCCCACGTATCACTAAAACAGAATACAGGTAAAATAAAAACACTCTATGTGTCTACCCTATATCTGCTTTTCCTGGTGGTGTGTTGTGATAAGAACACTAGGACCCAGAAGCACGGAAATTGAACAGGAAGTGAGGCAAGAAAAAGCAATGGTCTAATGCAGGGCGTCATAGGGTCCAGGACAGAAAGGTTGGCGTTAAGCTCCTCAAAATTGAGAGAAATCATGTGCCAGAGACAATGAGTCATGTTCATAATAGAACAAACAATGCATGCAGCAATAAACTGTATTTAGGCAGTGGGAAGTGTAAATGGCGACTGCAGAATGCAAACTTCCTACTTCTTGACAGAGGCGTTCTTGATCTACAAAATGTTGCGAGATGGGTCAAGGGGGGCACTGGTAAATAACTCTGTAGTAAAGATCAGTGCTCCAGTCAACCCTTCATTTCCCTTACAGAAACCCCCAACTCTGTGGAGGACAGACATGTGAAGTATCAGCTGTTCAATGATAGGCGAATCTACCTCCCCACTCGGGTGTCTTATGTTGTTCATATCCTCTCAGTCAAAAGATTAGTACAATTAACGACGCCCACAGGATTCTCTTGGCACATTGGGGCTCTAACAAAATTCCATACTACAGACAATGGCTCCACCAACTTTGGACTATATTAGGCTTGGAACGGTTGTCAATGCCAGCTAGCATAGACCCCTCAACTTATGCGAAAATATGGTCCCCATTTATCAATATTCTGTCTAAGGAATTCAAAGAGCTGTCCTGCCCGGCATACCTCTGCATCCTCAAGTTAGTGCTGTCTGCTTAGAGTGGTTCCAGGACACCATAGTGTGGCTGCCCTGTAGCGAGATGGTCTTCACCGTTTTTTTTATTGGTTTTTTTACACATATTCTGTCGGGCTTCCTCGGAAGGAGGGGGTGGAAGGGGTGGGGGTTCTCTGTTTAAATGTGTTAGCCTTTTGTTAATTTGTTTGTAATCATTTGAGCAAAGACCATGTTGCTACTACACACAGCAAATCGTAGGCCTCGGAATTGCTATTCCCCACTGGGTACATTGAATAACCTTGGCAAGTTTCGCTCTTTGAAGTTTCCACCTACGTGGCTGGCCCATTTGGGTTGTAGGTGACATGCTGTGTATCTCTCCTCACCCAGAAGCTCCTCAGTTAACGCCTCAGGTACAGTTTGATATTATGCATTCGACCTCTTTTGCCGGCCAAGATGGAGTTGTTTGCTTTTTGCTATGTGACTTACCTGCTTCATTTTTTATTCTAATAAAAAGATTGAATCCTGAAAGATTAGTACAAATACGTTCATGAAATTAGTTGTCTGCCTTTTGTACAACTTGTCATGCGCCTAAACAATATTTTGTGATATTTATTTTTTAAGCTTTGCAGTCAAAATTGGTTCACCAGTTTTGTGAAGATGAAAACGGAGCCCTGATTTTTAATCGAATTGGGAACGGCATGCTTCCCAATGCAGTGCCTTTACCGCCAGGAGGACAGATTCCAGTGCTTCCCATTGTTCCTAAACTAAGTGACAATATTGTGCCGTTACCCGTAGCCCCAGAAGTGCCAGGAAGAACCGAAATCTTTGTCAATCCTGTCCGACCAGTAATTCCGGTATGATCAATTGCTTTCTGGCATATAAATTAACTCAGAATTGTCATTATTTGCTGTGAGAAAATGTATACTTTGATTGTATGAAACAGTTTTATTTACAATTGACTTAAGTATGTACGAAGTGCTTATAGAAGTAGATTGGTATTTTAAAATACAAACTTACTTGAGAAGTAGTGCAGTGCTTTTCAAAAGAATGGGGATTATTCTAAATCGTGTACAAAGGAGAACACGTGGAGCGGATTGGGCCAAGGTATTGGATCAGATGAGTACCAGAGATGGTAGGTATTGAATACGTCCACAATATAATTTCTGCTGGTAAATCGCTATTAGAAATCAAATGATGGTGTGTTAAGTGGCGGCTGGTGACATTTGAAAGTGGTGCTCCTTAAAATTATTGGCGTACTGCACTGTGGCGAGCTAGCGTAGTGAACGAGCCCGAACAATCTACAGGGGTTCGGGGGGCGGGGGGGATTCTCCTCCCGAGACAATTTGGAAAAAAGAGTGGACAAATGGTGCATTTTCAAGCAAATTTGAGAAAGCAGGAAGGTTGATAAAGCAATTTTGAAAGTGCAATTATTACATTAATAAAGAGATGTCATAGAACAACATAGGAAGCTATATAAAACTGCAAAAAAGGCCCTACTGTCCCATTCAAAGTACAATAGTGCTGGAGTGCTATACTGCCTCATTCAAAGCACAGTGACGCTTGAGTGTGATACTGTCCCATTCAACACACAGTAGCACTGGAATGCCCTAGAGTCCCAATCAAAGTCCACTAGCACCAGAGCTCTCAACTGTCCCATTCAAAGCACATTAGCCATGGAGAGCGCTACTGTCCCACTGAAAGTACAGTTGCACTGATGAGAAGCGCCTTACTTTCCTATTTAAATCATAGTAGCGCTGGAAAACTCATCTGTTCTACTCAAATCATTATAACCCTGGAGTGCGCTTCCACCCTATTCGAAGCACAGTTACACTGAAGTCCTCTACTGTTCAATTCAAAATACAGCAACCCTGGCGTGTCCTACTATCTCCTTCAAAATACTGTAGCTCTGGGGTGCCCTACTATCCCTCCGAAAGTACAACTGCACTGGTGAGAATTGCCCAACGGTTCCATTTAAAGCAAAGCAGCACTGGAGTGCCGAACTGCCCCACTGAAAGTACAAAAGCACTAATGAGAAATGCCCTTCTGTCTCATGCAAAGCTCTGTAGCGCTGGAAAGCCCTTCAGTTCTTTTCAAAGCACAGTAACGCAGGTGTGCACTAATTTCACATTCAAAGCCCACTACCCTGATAAAGGAGCTCAAACCCCTACAATGTGCTCTAGCGCTCTACAGATAGCTGCATTTTCTTTTTTTATTTAAATGCCATTACTATAGCAGTGCTACGGATGCCTGTTTTCATTATGAGAGGGCCTTCTGTCATTCCATATTTAACATGTGGACCACAATTACAAGGTAGGTTCCTAGCAGCACTCGTTGGCAATGAAGATGGCAGCTTCATTGAAAGGAAGAGTTTTCCATATAGCATTGCTGAAAATGTATATCACGGTTCATCTGAATTAACACGTGGTTTGAGGTACGAAAAGGAGATGGAGTTAGTTTTACCTAAAAAGTGGCAGTGTAACAGCAAGATTGTTATTAGTAGCAACTGTGCTGTTAATAGGCCTTCATGTTACTTTCACTTTTGAGATGAGTTAGGGTGAGAAGCTTCCAGAAGTATTGTTTTGTATAATTTACCCATAGTAAGTAAAATAATTGCGCATGACCTACATTATGAGATTACTTTTAGGAGATATTTAAAAGACGAAATAGTAAATAAAAATAATTCCACCTCAGGTCACACACACACACAACATTCTAATTTGTTAAAAGTACATTTGTCATCCAGGAGGTTGCACCGACTACACGTGGATCTGGAAGGCAGCCTGACAGAGCCGGCCCTCATCCAGTCTAATCTCTATAGCAGATTGCCTCACCCAGACTGAGAAATACACATGGGGACATCTGCGAGCTGGCCATTGACACGATTGGCGAAGCTCAGCGAGGACCACCTTAAGTGAGCAGCCAAAGCTGAAATTACACATGACCTCCATGCCCATACCAAACACAACCCTGCTCTGCCCTTACTGCTACAGTGATAATAACTCCGATACATGGTGGGGCATATTTCTGAACAAAAAATAAATTCCATTAATGGAATTTATAGCCCAAACACATTCCCCTACACTGGACATTCTAGGGTATCATATAATCTCATACATATAATGAAACGATTAATCCCAACATTTCCAGAAGCCCGTCAGACTGGGGTCTGCTATTACACTTGTTAGAGAAATCAACCCCTAAACCTCTTATAACTCGTATTTATACTATAACATACTGCGCTGCGCAACTTCAGAACCAGAGGGTTAAGCCTGCACACTGTGGTCCATAGACATAAGTAATGAAAACACTGACAAATAATGATCCTTTTGCTGTGTGATTGCTAAAGAAAGTTCTTTGAATGGGAAATAGACGATAGACTTATTTATTATAAATACCAGCACAGGATGTACTATATTCCCGTAAGCATGTTGAAGTGCCGCATATTGGCAGGGTCTAAATGCAGCGGATGTGCTGCCTCTGGATCAGATAGATTTCTTGCACTTGGCGTGCTCCTGCCCAACATCTGCAACATCTCGATCTCAGGTAATTCACACGCTAGAGCTAGTGATAGATAAAATAATTCCTATGTCTCCCATGATGGCACTGCTGGGTGTAGCCTTGATACGGTCGGAGGCGGGTGGCCTTGAAGTGGGGTGGCAGGGGGGCACCCAAATTTCAAAGCTAGCCAAAGGACATGATAATGTGCAGCGAACTGGCGGATCTCTATGCCGACACGTTACCGCCTACTTTTAGGTTGACAGACTTAAGGGGCCTTCTCCGTGACTACGTGGCTAGCTTGGACACGATTGGAAAATCAAGTTAAAAAAACTGGCATGCCGCCTTATGTAAGTGAAATGAGAGAGCACCTCTGTACAGCGTGACAGCTAGTCTGTAAGGATATTGGGGTTCTCTACAACACCCAGACTGCGGGGTGCTAGTTGATGGGGATGCTTATTCTACATAATGCGTAATTGTGTACACAACAAACTGCAATTCCAGTGTGCTGACATGTGCTGTAATGTAGTTGAGCAACTGTCCGTTATGGTTGTAAAAGCGAAAATTCAATCTAAAAAATGTAGCATCAATCAGAGCACCGAGGACCAACATTAGACAACTGGGCACAATAAGACTATGGAACCAAGGGGAAATCGAGCCACACTGCTGCCGGGAAACCTACCTGCCAGACGCTCTTCTGCCTTCCTGCACCTGGGTCCCTGATGCTGTAGGTCTCGCCGCCGCCGCGTTCTCCATTCCTCGTGGCTGGTGGCGGCTGGAGACTACAGCTCCCAGAGGGCAGTGCGACCACTTCCGGCCACTTCCTGCCGCTGCGCGCCTGGAGGCGCTACTTTAGCAGGACGCTCCCTCGGTGGAGCGGGGAAATCGAGCCACACTGCTGCCGGGAAACCTACCTGCCAGACGCTCTTCTGCCTTCCTGCCCCTGGGTCCCTGACGCTGTAGGTCTCGCCGCCGCCGCGTTCTCCATTTCTCGCGGCTGGTGGCGGCTGGAGACTACAGCTCCCAGAGGGCAGTGCGACCACTTCCGGCCACTTCCTGCCGCTGCGCGCCTGGAGGCGCTACTTTAGCAGGACGCTCCCTCGGTGGAGCGGGGAAATCGAGCCACACTGCTGCCGGGAAACCTACCTGCCAGACGCTCTTCTGCCTTCCTGCCCCTGGGTCCCTGACGCTGTAGGTCTCGCCGCCGCCGCGTTCTCCATTCCTCGCGGCTGGTGGCGGCTGGAGACTACAGCTCCCAGAGGGCAGTGCGACCACTTCCGGCCACTTCCTGCCGCTGCGCGCCTGGAGGCGCTACTTTAGCAGGACGCTCCCTCGGTGGAGCGGGGAAATCGAGCCACACTGCTGCCGGGAAACCTACCTGCCAGACGCTCTTCTGCCTTCCTGCCCCTGGGTCCCTGACGCTGTAGGTCTCGCCGCCGCCGCGTTCTCCATTCCTCGCGGCTGGTGGCGGCTGGAGACTACAGCTCCCAGAGGGCAGTGCGACCACTTCCGGCCACTTCCTGCCGCTGCGCGCCTGGAGGCGCTACTTTAGCAGGACGCTCCCTCGGTGGAGCGGGGAAATCGAGCCACACTGCTGCCGGGAAACCTACCTGCCAGACGCTCTTCTGCCTTCCTGCCCCTGGGTCCCTGACGCTGTAGGTCTCGCCGCCGCCGCGTTCTCCATTCCTCGCGGCTGGTGGCGGCTGGAGACTACAGCTCCCAGAGGGCAGTGCGACCACTTCCGGCCACTTCCTGCCGCTGCGCGCCTGGAGGCGCTACTTTAGCAGGACGCTCCCTCCGCGTCGCGGGACGCGCGCGGGCAGCAGCGCCGGGCTAAGCCCGGGCAAAGGGCGGGCCCTCTGAGGTCATCAGTGGTCGGGCGGGCCACCCCACAAGCATCTCCTTCGTAAGGTTTGCCTCTTATCAGGTAAATAGAATGGGTGATCGCACGGACATAAGTAACTCTGCTGATGCCCCCATCCAGGAAATAGATACTTCATTTTCAATATTAACTTCTTTTGAGACATTAATTGATACCGCGTTCAATGAAATTGTCGAAACTGAAAGAAGGTTTTCTATGGGCCCTATGAACACTAATCAACCACACGCCACGAGTTGCCTAAAAGTCAACACTCACATTAATCCGGAGGTTAGAGTGGTTAAACCATCACATTCTGTTGTCACTGTGCCCACTGTTCTGGACGATGAAAATACCGTTATATACACAGCCCCAGAAATAGCCCCTGACTCTACATTAGAACCTACATCTGCGGAGGCTATCAACAAGGTATCTGATAATGCTGCTGCTAAGAGAAAGAGGGCTCCTGTGAAATTATCTCACAATAAAAGGAAGCAGCCATTAAGGAGTGTAAACCAACCAACACCACAAAGTATGTGGACTAGGGAGAAGAAACAGAAATTAAATCAACGAATTGTATCTGCCCAGGATCAATCTCATCTGGGTGATGTTGTAGTCATAAATAACGAAGATTCAAATTGTATGTCTTGTTCAACCCAGACTGAGTTCCCCAATGTAAACAACACAAATGGTCATTACTCTAAATCAGAGGGGAATCTTATTGAGACCATCGCAGATACTATTTTTAAACAGCTCGAAGGTCAAATTAATAAACAATTTAATAATATTTTTAAAAGACTTGACAGACTGGAAAACCTAATTAAAAATGATGATGCCAAAAGAAAAGGTACAGTGAGCTTGGATAAAATAAGAGTAGAACGTTTGTTAAAGGACCTGGAATCCACCACTCGTGTTCTTACTAGGGGGGACCAGGTCATTAATAGGGATAAGGAACCACAGGTTGCTACCCATTTATCACCATCTATTACATCTGCGGTTATCCAATGTAACAGCACAAGAGGTGGCAACCAGTCTGTTCCCTCAACTAAATCCTCTTTGCTTCCAAGTATCGCTACCAGTGTTTCTGACAAATCCTCCGTTTCCCCTATTGTTGTAACTGGCTCATCCACAGCAATTAACAATAGTATTTCACCGGCAGGCATTACCACAATGCAGAAAGCCGCCCCAGATCCCAGCCAGCGCTATAATAAGATCACACATGAAGACACTAGGCCTATTAAACACCAAGGGCCTGCCTTACACCTTCCACCTGAGGCTTGTCCTTATGTTTTAGTTCTGGCTGGTATCCCATCCCTTAGGGAAGGCCAAGGAGAATCGTGGGTCCAACTGCACAATAAGTGTATAGACTGGCTAGCAAAGCATAAGGGGGTGGGCTATGACATTTCTAAAGAGATTCTGTCCACAAGACGAGTAACCTGGGTCGGTCCTCTACTCAAAAACATTAATGGGGACTGCATTGTAATTAACTTTAGAAACCCGGGAACTGCAAAATTTCTGTTGAACAGAACCTCTGCTCGACACGGCCCATCTACTGTGGTGAAACCCCTACCGTTAAATTATTTCTACCGTCCCCCACACAAAATGATGCAGCCCCCACCGGTTTTCCCCTTACACAATAGGTTTGCAATATTTCAGGATTTGGAATCTTTGGATTGACTGCCTCCCACTACCACTGAACCGATTCCTGTGTGTTCGGTTATCGATCGGTCAGTGGAAACATTTCCTGAGGTGCCTCTGTCGACATCTAACACCTTTTTATCTGGTATATCATGTGAACAACAAGGGCTCATTACATTAACATCCGTTCCAGTTTCTGAACAGGGCCCTTGCTCTAGGCCAGATAATATTTTAAAAATTCTTAGTTGGAATATTGCCGGGCTGAAGGCAAAGATGGAAATTACCTCTTGGAAAGATTGGGTTAACTGTCATGACATATTAATGTTCCAAGAAACCTGGTGCACAGTTGATTTGTTATTTGAGGGGTATACCTGCCATAATAAGATCGTTCCAGTTCCTCCGTTTGGTCGTCCTAGCGGTGGATTATCAATCTGGATAAAGATTACTGCGGAAGTCAAAGTTGAGAACCTGCTAACAAATTGCACTAGTTTTATGGCATTATCGTATACTCAGAGGACAAGACTATGTTTAATCAACTTTTATAATAATGACTTTTTGTCCCTACCAAACCCCAATTTTATTCTTTTGTTTGATTTTATTGATGAAATTATGGATGGTCAGAAATTTGGGAAATTTGATGGTATCTGCCTAGGAGGGGACTTTAATGCCCATATACATTCAAGAAACCTCCCTTGTAAAAGAGGAACAGAACTATCAAATTTTCTAACAACTAGAGACCTTGTAAATTGTATGGAACATGTAGGTATGGAGGATAGTACCGCCCCATTTTCCACTTTTATTGGTCATGGGGGTGGTACTACAATTGATTATGTTTTTGTTTCACCTCCTGTCGCTAATGCTCTAATAAGGGCTGAAGTTGTATGTAAAATTTATAGCGACCATTACCCAATTGTTATTCACCTATTACTTTTGAGGGGTAAGTGCATACGAAAAGAAATAGGTGCTAAAAACTTGAAGGTTGCAACTGATAAATTGAGGGTAATTTGGAAGGGCGTGGATAACCGGGGAATCCTAGCTGAAATTATTAAAAAATATCCAGTTTTGATCGAAAATTGTCTCACCATTGATGACCATGGGGTTAACATAATTACGTTATTTTCTGAACTCTGTTCCGTAATAAAAGGTGAGATCTCCAGACCAGCTTCTAGTAAAGCTGTGGAAACACCTAGATGGTTCGATGCCCTCTGTTCCAAAGCAAACAGGAACTTGAGAGCTGCCCTTAAAGCTGAACCAAGGGACCTACCACAAATAAGATTGCTCAGAACAGAGTACAAACGTACCCTACGAACTAGATCAAATGAACTGCTTAAATCCCACTGGGGCTCCCTGGCACGCTCAGCCGAATTGAAAGATACCACAGGGTTTTGGAAAGAGGTAAAGGAGATAAGATCTATAGGCTCTAATCTAACGGAGATTAACTGTAACATCACTGGCCTTGTCTGGATGGAACATTTTGCAAAAATTTATGCAACTCCAGATACTCCTCCTTTGACTCTATTACCCTTAAACCCACTTAATATTTCTGTATCTGAGGTTGAGGATGCAATATTAGAAAGCGCTGGAAATAAAGCGCCCGGCCCTGACGGCCTCTCAATTGACCAGTTGAAGTGTGAGCCCGTTTTTTGGGCTCCACTGCTATGTAATGTTTTTAATAATTTAACAAATGGGCAAATTCCAGAAACATGGTCCTGCAGCACAATCGTTCCAATTTTCAAAAAGGGTGACAGACTGGACCCGGGGTGTTACCGCCCCATTTCATTAATTGATAATACTTTGAAAGTTCTGGGGCGGATCATATTTAAAAGGATTAGAACTTGGGCTGACGAGAATAAGATCTTACATCCCAGTCAGCTTGGCTTCCGTAGTGGCGTTGGAACGGTGGAACAATGCCTAAACCTGAATCTGATTATGGCGAAATATAACATTGCCAAGAAATCCCCTCTATATTTTGGATTCATGGATTTGAGTTCCGCTTTTGATTTTGTTAACCGTTCCCGCCTTTGGTCCACCCTTCTTGAGTATGGTTTAGACGATTATTTGGTCCACTTTTTAGCTTTTTTACACCGTGACTTAAAAGCACGTGTGCGCATAAATCAATCTGGCGAAGTTTCTGATGACATTAGTATCGGTAGGGGGGTCAGACAAGGGTGTGTGCTGGCCCCCCTCCTGTTTATCTTGTATATTAATAATTTAAGCGGCGCCCTGAGTATTTTAACAAAAGATGTACCTCATGTAAATGGAGTCCCAATACCTACCCTTCTTTATGCTGACGATGCGGTCCTGATGGGCCGCACCCCGAAGGCACTCCGCATTTTAATTTCCGGATTTGTTCTTTTTATGGCCGATTTAGGCTTGACAACTAATTTTAAAAAATCATTAATCATGAGCTGCGGTCCTAAGAATTATAAAATTGCCGAGATCAAATCAGGGTCAAATGTTTTGAAAAGTACCAGTACCTTCCCATATCTGGGGTTGTTGTTCTCAAACACTGGTACATGGCATGCACATGTATCTTATGCTAGGAATAAGTTGGGCAAGGCTATAAATTGTGTCACTTCTTTGAGACAACCCAACTATGCTGACGTAATCACACCACTGGTTAAGATCTATCAAACTCAATGTATGCCAACTGGTACCTATGGCGCCGAGGTCTGGGGCTACACAAAATGCTCCCACATTCAAATGGAAGAAAACCGGTTTTGCCGGAAGGTGCTCGGCGGGGTTATCTGTTCCCCTAACTATGTATGCCACAATGAGTTAAATATTTCATACATAGAAGATTTTGTAAGATCGAGACCTGTACTCTTCTGGCTAAAGCTATGGAATAACCCGGCTGCCATTTTGACCCGTGAAATAATTTTAGATTGTCTAAAATGCGATAGGGCAAACTGCATACCATGGTTAAAAGCGGTAAAAGATTGCCTTGAAAGTGTAGGGCAGGGTTCTCTGTTTTCCACACCGAGTTTAATAAACCGCTCCCATAAGACTATTATTCTTAGGGCACTGTATGATTTGTATAGAGGAGAACGTGAAGGGAAGAACTCGACTAAATGCACTGTTATTAAATATATGGGCTATTCGGAACCACACATTAAACATCCTGGTCCACCATATAGGTATTTACGTCTGCAACTTAGTAGGTGGAACAGGGGTTTACTGTTTCGTTTCCGAGACGGAAGTATAGTAAACTTACTGAACTTCCCTTTGGGTTACAATAAACATTTAGAGAGTTTGAACTGTCACTGTAACCCCAGCCTGAAACAGAGTCTTATGCATTTCCTGTTCTTTTGCGGTTTCTATAAAAAGCTCTCCGCTCATTATTTAATGCCCTACTGTAGGAAACATGAACTGACCAATTTTAAACTGGCATTAAGGTCATTTTTATTATTGGGATCGGATGAAGTTATATTCAGGGTGAGCTGCTTCCTTAAAGCAGCTGTCAGATTACGAGCCACTTTATTTACCGATGTATAATTATCGCACATTGCACTTTTTCCTATGTATTTTAATAAAATTTTAAAAACTGTATATTCTTCTTTTATAAAGATTGTTTTATGTGGACACAATGATAATGCTGCTACTACCCATCCATTTCTTAAACCATGTTGATTAGATTGTATCTTTTTAATCGTGTATTTTTAAATTGTGTATGTAGATGTTTTTATAAAAGGGACAATTCGCGTGTAAATATGAAATTGAAATTTGACTATGTCTAATCGCTTCTAGACTTGTTTTCCAGATGTCATTATGTACTGCAAAGTTTTATTGTATTTTGTTTGTACTTTTATGGATGTTTTTATTCCGAATAAAGATCTTTTGACTTGACTTGACTATGGAACCAACGACTCCGAGTCATCTGGGATTTAATTGCGTATGGACGGAGGTCGGGCTACAAATGAATTGGAACAAATCATTACTAGTTCCCCTCACGGACGCCACGAGGCACCCGAAGCTCGAATTCTCCTGGAGCAGCCCGAGTTTAAGAAACACTCGACTCGGCCTACTGCAAATATTGTTTCCGAGCAGGCAATTGCAACCCTAATTTTCTCACCGCAGTAGTAATCTGACACCGAGAGAACTGCGTGGTGCACAATAACAATTATGCAGGCCTCTCACAAATCTACTATAGTTTCTTCAGCAATTATTATGAGTAATCTTATCCGCATGTGCTCTATTTTCTACTTGAGTTTATTACAAATTCTAAGCATTTCATTGGAGAAGGAATCCACCTCAAAAAACTTAAAATATAAGAGGGAACTGAATCAACATTGTATTTTAAAAATGCAAAACATTTAGGTCCTATGGCAACCCGCATGTAAATTAGCAAATCGTGTTCAGTGCCCCTAGTGGCGCTCAACGAACCAAGCACTTTTGCACATACCATGCTGCATTTTAAACAGGGTATTTTCCTCAGGCCGTATGCTAATTTATACTTATGTAAGTAAACAGACATAGCAAACATAGATCAGGGATTCTGAAGAGCTCAAGGCACTGACCGCCTCAGCACCACTAAAGTAGTAAAACGTTAAACGCATAACCCGCAGTAAAGCTCAGCAAACAGATATAGTAATCAGATGCTAACAACGCCAATACATTTAAGGACCTAAGCACTTTAGCATTGATTAACCAGTAAGTGGTCTATGCACGCAGCACTTTATCTTCGCACAAGTTGCACTTACATAAAGCACACATTCTAACTGGCTTCAAAGCATAGAAAACCGAGATCTGTGACTTATTGAGGTTCAAGACAACACACCTCACAAGCACTAAAGTTGTATGAAGATGAATGTAAAAAGCACTTTAGTATCAGTCAAGTTGGGCGCTCTCTACTAATACAACACTTCCCATTGTTTGGTATTACACACACAACCTCATTTACCTCAGTAGTCTGGACTCTCGGTCGACATCTCTCTGATTCTTACTCCTGGATTCTGCCTCCCACAAACTGCTCTCCAGCCTGAACAAGTGGAAGCTGTCATGAATGATAGATTTTGCTCATCTTGGCCTGGCAAGCGAGTTCCTGCCATATCAGATGCTAGGATAGGGTTGGAGACGAGCCCGCCCCCTCTATCCTGCCAGCTGATAGGATATCGGGATGAAGAGTGACAAGCCCCACCGAAGCCTCGTTAGCAGACATGCTGCACTGCCCGAGGCAAGTGCTTCATGTCTGCTATGTACTGTGAATGTGCGAGGTGGGCTGAAGAATCCTCCGCCTGACTGCGGTGCCCATTTGTTGCTGGCACAATGTTGCACTTTATTTTGAAAACACAATCTTTTTCCTGCAAAGTGTAACATCATGACAGCAAGTAATTGGAGACGAGGCAGGCTTGTGCCATTTGTTAGCAGGGCGACGCCCCTGCACCCTCTATGGGCGAGCTGCCACTGGGTGGGTTAGCCTCCATGCCCAAATTTAGACACTAGCAAATGTCCTCCCAGACCACCAGGTCAGGAGAGTTCCTGACGTCTGAACCCTCGTGAAGCACTACCCACCACATTTTGGGATTTCTGTCTACCTGGCAAGGATCTCACTACCTACAGTGCATTCAGTGATGAGCTCTGTGTTTAATATTATGTAGAGCAGCATTCTGAGCCAGCACCTTTGTTTTAAATACTTGAATATATTTATGATTCTTACAAACTCGCAAAGTCAGTGTCTGTGCAAAACAAAAAATCCATGGCCCTGGCAGGAAGAGTACTTTCACACTGGAGTTGGGTGCTACTCTAAGTTGCCTGGTGGATCCGGGCAGGGTAAACCACTGAAAGTCACACTGCCATAAAGATCATGGGATGACCATCACTGTGACGAGGAGGACCAGTAGCAGAGGAGCTTCCAGGTCAGGGGTTTCTACTGGCGAAGTCAGCTAAGACACCGCTGTTGGAAACCCTGTAGTTCCACCACCTCTAAATGGGGTGGGGGGGGAAACCAGCAATTTAGAGGCTTTCTTTGTTTTTGGGGCAGATGTGCCATATCTGACAACCTCTAAATGAGGCCCTTTATCTTTTCGGTGCTACACTGAAGATCTGTAGATGTAATTTGTACCAGGGAAAGTGATGAACGGCTGCTTAACATTTTGGAAGCCATTTTCTCAATTGAAGACAACAGTATCAACCAACAGTTAAGCTGACATCGGAAGACAATAGACTCAAACTGAAGCGGGCAAAACACAGATAGTATTGCTTGAGCCATCATATTTGCTTGGCGCCCAGAATTTTTTTTTTTTATGGCATGCAGCCATTTTTTAAACTATAATCTCCAGTTGTAGTTTTGTCATGGTCATTTGAATTCCAGATGCAGCCTTTGCTCCCCTGCTGGTGCAGGGGTGAGTACTTTATTTTTCAGCTGTGTCGGTTAGTATATATATTCCTGTTTAACCCCTTTTATGAGATGGGTTAATAGGTATAGTTCTTGTGAGCTCTCGGTCTTTCTATACATGGATCTAACAGTTTACTAGAGTCCCAAGCTCAAAAGTGGTGTGGAACTTACAGTTAGACTGAAGCTCTCCTTTACACCAAGCCAGAAAAGGCAAAGACCCTATTAATGAGCTGTTAGGGACTTCTCCTGGGAGCAAACCCTTCACTGGTTTCCAGATGCACGACTTATTAATGTCAGGGGTTTCTACTTTATGTAGAATTGGCATCTATCCTTTTGTCAGACAGGTCAAATGATCTATCATGGAAGAGCATTTTGTAACGCAATATTATGTTTACATAGACATGGTATTCTACTTAGCTCAGCCAGAGTTAATATACGAAGACACAGTGCAAGACCTTGGTTCAACCCAATGTTACCTTTTGCTAATTAATATTTATAACGCAGAATGGCCTTTTGATGTTAAGGAATTCTCTGCTCTTCCCAAGGGAGCCTTAAAAAATCAGTTTAAAGGAAGACTGTGGTAAATTCTCAGACCATGTAGCTCCTCCTATTTCTTAAAGACTCCAAAACCAAAACGTTCCATGGCCTCGTTGCCATGATAGGTGTCATTGAGCGACACTGTGTATGCCGCTATGTAACTTTGCATAGTTACATAATGTCCATAGATTTGCTCTGAGCAGAATATATTTAAGAACGTTTTTCATTGAGACACCTCGTAGCAACGTTTACGCTTTCCATATATGCCACAAAATCCCTTCTATTTGGGAACAAATCCAAATTTGCAGAGGAGTAAAATGGCATGCCCTACTGCGCCAACTTGCCTTTCACAGTTTTCCATTTGAGCACTGCAGATTGTCTTTGTTCTGGGGCAAAGATGGATTCATGGCACAACACTGCCTCTGATCCAGCGTGTAGGCATGATATATCTGGACTGGAACTTCTCGATCAGACCTTTGGTGGACCGTTGATAACTAGTTTCTCTTAGACATGAATACTAGTTTTACGTTTTTGAACAATGGGGATTTAAATTCTCTGCAGGAGCTCCCTAACAATGCAGTGACCTTCAGTAATGTATGGACACTCCATCCTTTGACACTGCTTTTGCAGATTACTAAAGTAATTGATTCTCGATTACTTTTTATCATCAGCATCAAGAACCAATTTACCAATTGTGTAGAAAATGTATCAAGAGTGGTAGGATCTGCCTTTGAATGGATTAAATCCTTTCTTGAAAACAGGAGTTTTCAAATGCATTGTCCTCCATTCAAATCCTCCCCCAGGAAGCTGAGACATGGGGTTCCACAGGGCTCCAGTTTGAGCCCTACCTTGTTCAATCTCTATATGGAACCCCTGGCCCACATTGTGCAATCTTTCGGAGTGGATATTGTCACGTATGCTGACGATACCCAACTCATGATTAAACTCACGCACAATCAGGAAGATGCCACCAATTTCTCCAACTGCCTTCTGTCAGTAGCAGGTTGGATGAATAACAACTGCCTACGCCTTAACGGCGACAAAACTGAGCTTTTAGTCATCGGTAAATCCTTTTGTGACTGGTCACCTGAGTGGTGGCCAACTGAACTGGGCGCAATTCCTTCTCAATCGGAATCAGTCAGGAACCTCGGAGTTATGCTTGATGCTGATCTCTCTTTTAAACACCAGGTCAGCAAAGTCATGGGTAGATGCTACAGCATACTCAAAACTCTTCGCAAAATCCTCGACCTTCTTCCCATCAACGCTAGGAGAAGACTCATCCACGCATTAGTCACACCTCATCTTGACTACGGTAATGCCCTGCTCTTAGGTTTAAGTAAGAAAGGCTTACCCCAACTGCAGTGTGTACAAAACGCTGCTGCACGCCTGGTTCTCAATCTGCCCCGCAGAGCATCTGGGAAGTTGGCTCTGTCAAGACTTCACTGGCTCCCCATCAGGGAGCGTATTAAGTTCAAAGCGCTTTGCTTTGCCCACCGCATTGCCCAAGGAAAGGGCCCAAGATACCTGCAAAAGCTCCTTACCGTCCATCGCCCCATCCGGAACCTGAGATCGGCCGGAGCAAATCTGTTTAAACTCCCTCGCATTCGCAAGGCCAGGATGGGAGGCCGTTCCTTTAGGTTTTTGGCAAGTAAACACTGGAATGAACTGCCCATAGATCTTCGTATGGAGCCCTCAGAAACAAGATTCCGTTCAAAACTTAAAACCCATCTTTTCCCTGCCAACTACAACTAGTGTTTCTAGCTTAATTTTCCCCCTCCCTCCGGTCTTCTGCCTTCTAGGGTCTTACAGCAATTTATAGCGCGGGAACACACTGTTTTAGTGTAACCAGGCGCTCTAGAAATGGCTATATTATTATTATTATTAATTCATAAATAATTAAAAACATAAAGGCCAAAAGCATAACATTTTAAGCCCACTAATAATTCGAATTAATAGCATGAGACCTTGTTACCCATTTATAAGTGAGTCGAATAGGGATTCAAAACTTAGTAAAATGTATCATCATTGGAATGTTGTAATAAGAGCCTCTAGGTGCGAGTGATGTGAAAACTAGAATAAGAAATTAGTAACATATATGCAGTCATAAAGGTCAAGGGGTTCACCATGAAAATACATGATACAGAGTTAATGTACTCATTTTAATCTGCCTCTCCATAAAGCATTCGTAATGATGTCATGTTTTGGACACTGGCCATTTGTTAGCGACAGAGAGGTCAAGACTTGTTTTACCTTTCACTGCAGGATCTTCCTAGAGTATCTCAGTCATGGACTTACCGGCAAGACCTTCTCCTTTGACATAGTTACTTTAGTGTAGTACGAGAGGTGAGTGTAGTGTAGAAACATGAATTAAGAGTCTACTTGACTAGGTGTTCCTCTTCTTCACTACTCTGGAACTATTGTAGCTGTCCAACACAGAGCTTATGACTGGGATTAGAAAATATTATTAATAAGATATACATCCTGATAACAGTATTCCATCCAAACAGTGAAACAGCAGTGCAGTCAGTCTGACTGGATTTACAATGTGGCTAACAACATAGCACTACACTTTGTGCAGAGATGCGCTGTATTGTACTGTGACTCATTGAAAATGCTGGAGTCTCCACTCAATGCTAGTAAGGTGTGTAATGCACCCCTGACTTATATTAGTATCATCATATACTACTACTCACAAATCAGAAGAAGACCTTATCAGACCATTTTCCAATTCTTATTGGGCCCGGAAAGCTGGAGATGTAGCACCGTTGCTGCAGGCAACCAGTGGCCTGAACCTCTGGTACCCACGGATAGACCCGGCTGCACACACTTTTCTTGTCCTGCTCTAGTGCGTCTAAATTGTACTGCAAATGTCCTGCCAATAGAAGCTGTTTGTTTCAAAATTACTTCCGTCAGTCGGCAATATAGAACATTTGCATCTCAGAATATTATATACATATAGTTTGTTTGATGTAAATTCTGTGTCCTAGAACGCGTTTACAAAAATATCGTCCCATTTGGTGCAGATTTTCATTTAATAGGGTGATATTTTTGTAGATTATTTAGGACACTATATTTATGTCAAACAATATTCTGAAAGTGATATTCTGGAACCAAACCTACATAATACAATGCAGCCAATTCTGGCAGCTGCATCTCATGAAATAGTAGGTGACCACTGTACCAGGGGTGTGCTTGGTCTTAGGTGAGTACGACTGGTGACTGGAACAATGGAAACGTGATTGTGAAGCTGCAAGATCTTGTGGATGTGTTTTGCTGAGAAAAGGCTCTCTATACCTAGGCCATATTATATTTTATTATTTCAAAGAAGGATTGACATGTTGACTATTTCTTGAACATGCCAATAGTTTCATAAACTATATGTTTGAGTTAGGACTGCAGTGGTGGTTTTGTGAATGGATCCTAGATCTTATATTAGTTGCATTGGATCTTCTATGCAAAAACAGCTGAGATTAAAAGATCATAATTTTTCCAGATCAAGGAATCTACTGAGTTCATTTATGACGAGGATGACTATGATGAAGAGGAGGAGCTGGCACCACCAGTCATTCCTGTCGTCATAAATAAAGGTAAAAGATGTTTGTTCTTTGTTGTGGTACTTTTATAAAATATGGCAACGTGTTAAAAAACCACCTCAGGGCACTTTGGAGGGTGGGCTAAGGCAGTGGTAGTGGTATGGTGGAAAACAGTTGTTGGTGAAGGATAAGGACGATCTGTGTCAATGTTGAATGAGATAATAATGATGCATTAAAAGAAAGAGCACACTATAGATTCTTCAGTATACATTGGATAGTGGTATGCGTGACTCATACTACATGTAAGACTAGCAGGTCTTTTGTGACAGAGGAATATGTAAAAGCATGGACCATGACCTGGTATACTACTGAGGCGATAATAACAAAAGTGTTTCCTTTGGAAAGAATTTGAAGGCTAATACTGATCCCTATATATCCTGCTTGACACCAAGCTCACACACGTAACGTTCAAACTAACATCGCTCATAGAGGGAACAGTATAACTACACGTCCAGACCCATTACTTGTAAGTCATCAAAAATTGTTTCATAAAAATATATCACTTTATTCAGTAATTTTATCCAGTACTGTAACAATTAGAACCACATCATGCTGCAGTTAGGAGGAAACGAGGACCTCTTGGGTACGTGGAATTAAAGGGCATGCGCCTCTGTCTTTCCTATTCAAGTCCTAGTTTAAAATGTGCCAAATATCTTCCAACAGTCTGTGAAGGACCCAGAATGTAGGTAGATATAGCAGGATAGAATTAGTTTTGGTCAAGGGCGTCGTTAGCCATGATCTGGTGCTTTATATGGTTAGTTTATCATGAAGGGGATGGATAAGAGAATTGTTTATTGAGGCAATTAGTGCAGCTCATAGATTGTCAGTTGCACCGTCGGCGATCCCTTTCATAATTAGGGCTTTTTAGCCTGTGAGCCATCTTCATGGGTGCCTTCTGGCATCTTCCGATTTCGAATTTGATGACAAACTAACCATATAAAGCACCAGATCAGGGCTAAAGACACCCTTGACCCAAACTAATTCTATCCTGCTATATCTACATTCTGGACCCTTGAATTCCATGTACCCGAGAGGTCCTCTTTTCCTCATAACAGCAGCAGGAGGTGGTTCTAATTGTTCCAGTACTTAACCAGAAGATTTGTGAGAGTTACAAAAAGCTCAGTCTTGATAAAGATGGCCATATAAAGTTTCCATCGAAACGCGTCAACGCTTTACCAAAGGAACACAATCTGAGAAGAGACGAGTACTCAATATTTACATGGTATCGGGTCGCAGCCTTAAAATCAAGTAATCACGAATGTGGGACAATTAATGACACAGTCCTTTTGTCTGTTATATGTACTCTCCCTCTCCCTTTTTAAAGTGTTACATGTTTTTAATATGAATTTGTATGCAATTGATGTTTTTATTATGGAAATGATGTCATGATCAAAAAAAAGTATTGATTACAAATACATTACAAAGCGTATGCCCTTTTTTAAAAACAAATTATACACCTGGATAAAATTGATGAATAAAGTGATATATTTTTATGAAACAACTTTTGTTGACTTACAAGTGATGGGGTTGGGTGTGTAGTTATACTGTTCCCTCTATGAGCGATGTTAGTTTGAATGTTTGTGAGCTTGGTGTTTAGCAGGACATACAGTGAGCAGTATTAACCTTAGAATTCTTTCCAAAGGAAACACTTTTGTTATTATGACTGTACAGAACCCTATTCCTTTGGTATAAGGGATACTTCTCCGTTGTTTACAGTTCTACAGAGGCTACATGCTAATGTTTAGCAAATTTTTAGCTGAATCAGGACTGCAAGGAAATAACTGGGCAACTCTGAAGCATACCTGAAGCATTTCTAATCCATACGAAATTAAATCAAGGTATGTTTTTTCCTTTCCTTTCTTTACAGAAATAATAATATCACCCCCATCCTCTTCTTCAACATCAACGGGGTCTTCAACTTCCGTTGTATCTCTCAGGCCTATACCAGGTACCAGTCTATATTAACTTCAATTACATTTAATTAATATTGTTGTACTGGTTGGCCAAAAAGTGGGTAAAATTATCCCAGCATGCTGCTACTGTGACACTTATCATATCGTGAAAAGCTGCAACAATGTATTTTTTCACCATGACTATAATGATTGAAGTAACACATTAACCATCTGAAAAAGGGACACTGAACGTGCATTAAACCTACGCAGTTTCAGTTGCCCAAATAATAATTAGGCATGAACTTTATTTCGGATGCTCAGCAACAGACAGGGTGTTGTTGGTGGTGGGAGTAGAGCTACGATTATTAAAAATCTTTTACAATATATCTCCATCATACAATAATACCTAGGTGTGGCCCAATCAACCATGGGAGTCATTTGTAAATTGGTAACTTGCTTTTTGTGGTGCTCTGGAATTTGAAAGATGGAGAGAAAGCAGCGAGGAACTTGTTAGTATGATCTACTTGTGGAATGGTCTTCACCATACTATTAATATAGTGGATTATCTTCCAGCGTTCGTGTTTCCTTCAGAAACGTTTGAGGATTTCCCATTACCACTCAGCACTGAGACAGGCTTTGAATCTCTGCTGGCAATCATACCGCGATGCAGGAAAGAGGCCAAGGTCTAGATTGTAAGCAAGGACTCAGAGACCTACAAAGATAAACAGGCTTAAATAAAAATCAAGTGCATTCATCTTGGTGACAATGGCCTGAGTATAACGTGATCCTAAGAGAAAGAACAGTAAAGTTAAGCACATAATTAATGTAAAGGCTCTGTATAGATTCAATTACAAAAGTAACAACAAAATAAGTAAAATGGAACAAAAATGAAGAAAATCAGTTCTAGCTATCAAAGGTAGTGGAAAAAACAAAAACTATTCAATAGTAGATAATGTGAAAATCAAAAAACATATAGGACTATAAAATGTGGTAAACTAAGACCTGGGGGGCATTTAAGCCCAACTGCCAGCACATGCTTTCAGCTTGAATTTAGTGGTTTACCGCAGTCAAAGTTTTTATATTTGGAGATTTTTTTCCAGTGTGTGAAGCCCAAAGACTATGTATGATGCAGACTTCGGGATATCTAGGGTGAAGTTAGTTGGAAGTTTTAGGCACCTTTGTCCTGGTGAATTCTCTGGAGGTCAATTCTTTTTCCACTTTTCTAATCCCACGGGGCCTTTTGATCCCATTGAGTTTGTACAATTTCTGATGGGTTTGCATGGTTGCTCCTATCACCTGATGGAGGATTTTTGCGACATCTAAAATCTAATGCAGATTTCTCGCACCAGCATTTTGAGAAAACTGTTTAAACGTCCAAGATTGGATCCACTGACTACACCTCATTGTCCCATAGTTTTATTTGGATCCCCACAAACCATCTCTCAAGACTTTCCAGAACCAATTGGTCAACTGCGATTTTTCCAGTGAGGCACTGGTTCAGTACTTTCTGCAGCCTACAACCACAGGGATAAGTTATATTGACATGAGCAAGCTTGTGTGGCTGAACGTCAGCCCTTTTTCTTCAGAGGGTGATTAGTGGTCACCAGTCACTGGAGCACGCTTTGGGACAAGACATCAAGATGGAGTGGGAGACTGTGTCCCATAGTTCTTCTTTGAGGCTGTGTTTCTGACAAAAATATATATTCAATCCAGCTCTGTGCTGCAGAAGGCTGAAACTAAAAAGGGGCCATTGTTGTATGTTTTGACCATAGCACCCCAGCCAGCTATGAAACCCCTCCAGGAGAAAATACCAGAGGGATAGACAGACTGAACAGTCTAACCCTCAAATAGCAGAGTGAATGGGACCTCTGTTAGTTGAAAATGGTAGCTCAGAGTTCCAAGAATATGTAGTTCCCTAATTTAGCCAGGGTAAAAGAGTGTCCAAGCAAGGATCTACATGGTGGATTGGTATTATAAGAGGTCAAATGATCCAATCAGTGCAGGTGGCTAAGTAGATCACGGTCAGACGTTTGGTCCAACTGCACAGGTGTGATGTATACAACCTACTGAGAGAGAACTGTTCTCTCTTTAGGCCGTACACCACCATTTTGTATCCATGGACTTCAGAGAGACGTAACAGCAACCCTGAAAAAAAGAAGCAGTGCATTTAACAACACAGTGCTGCCTTAAGAGAATGGCAGGCACTTTGGACCAAAGGACCTATGATTCACAATCTTTGTCTTTAAAAAAGAAAATGTAGAAATGCCAGTGGTCCATTTTTACAGTAATATCAGGTACTGTGTGCTGTTTTGTCTTTAGGGGAATGGGATTCAAGAACGCTGCCTTGTTTACGTTATGTCAAGCTTACAGTCCCTTCCGGACTCATAATGTAAAAATTAGAGAAGTATGGAAGTTTAGAAGTAGCACAACTTAACTCAATTTAATTCATTTTTAGGTCTCGCCTAATCAGGGTGCAAGCGCTGCTTAGGAGTGACATCTTGTAATCGGTCAGCACTTTTTGGAAAACTAGTGCATGTACTGCACTGTTTCCAATGAGCGCTCGTGCATGTACGGCATCCACTTTGCGGGAGCGAGCATCTTCGCCATCTGTTTCCAATTATCATGCCCGTGCTGCGCTTGTTAATTGGAAACAGATGGCACTGCAAGGTAGATGCTGTACATGCACGAGTGCTTTTACTGTCTTTATCCACCTGGCCTGCACTTTTAAATGCACACCAGAAGAAATTGGCAGCCCTATTCACAAACATTTTCTCTAATTTTGGAAAGACTGGAGTTAGAAGGGCATGCCTCTAATTCAGAAGGATGTCTCGCCCACCTCGGCGTTGCCAGCCCCGTTCCACTCAGTCCAAAGTGCGCGCCGCTTTAACTTTTGAGGCTGCGGGTCGCGCTTGTTATTAGCATGTCATTCACCAGATTGACCGCTGAACTTTACCAAACCTTTGAGTCTAAAGAATATGTCTCTTAATCTCATTCCCAAATGTCCTGTCCTCCAGGTGAGCAGAGCTGGCGCCCACAATCTTCAAAGCACAATGCCACGCAGAATTTTCTTGCGTAACACTAAAATCAAATTCTAAACTTAAATGCTGAATTATTCTGTGAAAGGAAAACGTCCCGTGTCTAGCAAGCAACTGGACGGTACCTAAGCTTGCGCTTTACGAGCTGGAATATGAAAACGTATGGAATGCAAAAGGGACAGTCTTGGGGTGCAAAGGTTACCAAACAAATCGGTTCCGTGATGTCAGGCAGCACACGGGGACCGAGGACACCAGGGCTGCAGCCTGCAAAGCGTGCCTTTCATAAGATACCGCCCTCTTCCGTAACATCTGCGTTCCATGCAAAACATATGGGGAGTTTGCATTGAAGAAAAACGCCACCGTGGAGGGGGTGTTACGACAGTACCCACCGCTATAGTTTGTATACCCAGTCCGGACGGTGTTCTCTGGTATATATCCTCACAAGCAGCGGGTCCGAGTTGGTTAGGAAGTGGCAAGTACAATTCATGAACTTCTATTCGTTGGTTTCTGGACTTGCCCTTCCCAGCCTCTGAATGTCCCTGAAATGCTAACCGGAAGTGAGATAATCAATTGTTCGCACGCTATGTATGTTCGGTCTGAAGCTCATACCTTTTAAAAAAACGTCCAAAAGACATTTCCATGCAACGTTAAGATAGGTGCGTTATTGTTGTTACCAATGAGGTCTGCAATAGTTCTCATAGTGCTATGTGTCCCCCGAAGGGCGCGGGCTTCGGAGCTTCTGGAGCAACTCCATTGGCTTCCGATCGCCAAGAGAGTCACTTTCAAGATTCTGACTCTGGCTTTCAAGGCCCTTCATCGAATTGGCCCAAACTATCTTTGTAAGCGGATCGCCTTCTATGTCCCTAGAAGAACTCTCAGGTCTGCCTATGAGGCCAAAGCCGTGGTTCCTTCCATCAGGTGCACTCGAATCGGAGGTCGCTCCTTTCGTTACCTTGCACCGCGTTGCTGGAACGATCTCCCTCGATCTTTAAGATTGGCTACCAACTTGCTAGCCTTCAGAAAGGAGCTAAAGACCTGGCTCTTCTCCCTGTAAATTCCGTCCCTTCTTGGAGCACTGTTATGCTGTAAACTTTTCCTTGTTTCTCTCTTCGCCAAAGCGCCGGGACACTCCTTGGAGTAGCCGCGCGCTATAGAAGAGCCAATTTAACATGTGTCTGTAGCGCCTCAAGCCTGCTTGTTACATATTAACTTTTCAACTTCCGCAATTTGGTTTGATTACTTCAGTCTTTGACCCAGCCCGTGCATACGGTTGGCACATTTACTGCTTTTCAAAGGACATTAATTATTCTTCGGGTGTGGATAAGTGAGAGTCACAAAACAATTCTTTAACCATGATCTTGGCCTGAGAACAAAGCGTTAAGATAAACCCTTTTAAACTGGTGCAGGCTGTTGATCTAAGGCGTTAACTAAATACACATTTGCTCCACCTGTGTGCTTGCTGCGCGTTCCTAAGTAGAAACTCTCTTTTACATAATAGAACCGAATTCTTCAAGTAACACAATGTGTAATAGTTTATTGATAGCCCTTTTCCAGGTGAAATATGTGGAGAGGCCATTTTCAAATTGATGTAAGTGCCCCATTCCTTTGCCGGACTCAATCCAAATCACAGTTTGCAATTTAAGAAATATAGGGCCAGATGTAGGAAGGCTATTACCGGTCAGTAACGGCCGAAATTCACGAATTTCGGCCGTTACCGACCGGTTCATAAATGGGGGTGGTGATGGACAGAGTATCTGAATTAAGCAGAACACTCCTACCCAGTCAAAAGATCAGGGCTTGATCCATCACCGTTTTTTAGCTCACTGCACCATCCCAGTTCAGAACCTGGCTACATGCAAATTAGTCTGTCCCTGGCCCAGTGCATCATGGGAACAGGGCAGACCAAACTACCAAGCCAATTCTTTACTGGAAAGGAAACAAGCTTCCGGGGACCGGTTTCTGGCATTACAGCCGTCTTCGGCCCGGCTTGCTTGAATCCTGATGGTGCAGTGAGCAAGGGACTCACATCTGAGCATACCCTTCCACGCTTGTGGTGGCCAAAACGATTCATAAAGGGGGGTGGTGATGGACAGAGTATCTGAATTAAGCAGAACACTCCTACCCAGTCAAAAGATCAGGGCTTGATCCATCACCGTTTTTTAGCTCACTGCACCATCCCAGTTCAGAACCTGGCTACATGCAAATTAGTCTGTCCCTGGCCCAGTGCATCATGGGAACAGGGCAGACCAAACTACCAAGCCAATTCTTTACTGGAAAGGAAACAAGCTTCCGGGGACCGGTTTCTGGCATTACAGCCGTCTTCGGCCCGGCTTGCTTGAATCCTGATGGTGCAGTGAGCAAGGGACTCACATCTGAGCATACCCTTCCACGCTTGTGGTGGCCAAAACGATTCATAAAGGGGGGTGGTGATGGACAGAGTATCTGAATTAAGCAGAACACTCCTACCCAGTCAAAAGATCAGGGCTTGATCCATCACCGTTTTTTAGCTCACTGCACCATCCCAGTTCAGAACCTGGCTACATGCAAATTAGTCTGTCCCTGGCCCAGTGCATCATGGGAACAGGGCAGACCAAACTACCAAGCCAATTCTTTACTGGAAAGGAAACAAGCTTCCGGGGACCGGTTTCTGGCATTACAGCCGTCTTCGGCCCGGCTTGCTTGAATCCTGATGGTGCAGTGAGCAAGGGACTCACATCTGAGCATACCCTTCCACGCTTGTGGTGGCCAAAACGATTCATAAAGGGGGGTGGTGATGGACAGAGTATCTGAATTAAGCAGAACACTCCTACCCAGTCAAAAGATCAGGGCTTGATCCATCACCGTTCTTTAGCTCACTGCACCATCCCAGTTCAGAACCTGGCTACATGCAAATTAGTCTGTCCCTGGCCCAGTGCATCATGGGAACAGGGCAGACCAAACTACCAAGCCAATTCTTTACTGGAAAGGAAACAAGCTTCCGGGGACCGGTTTCTGGCATTACAGCCGTCTTCGGCCCGGCTTGCTTGAATCCTGATGGTGCAGTGAGCAAGGGACTCACATCTGAGCATACCCTTCCACGCTTGTGGTGGCCAAAACGATTCATAAAGGGGGGTGGTGATGGACAGAGTATCTGAATTAAGCAGAACACTCCTACCCAGTCAAAAGATCAGGGCTTGATCCATCACCGTTTTTTAGCTCACTGCACCATCCCAGTTCAGAACCTGGCTACATGCAAATTAGTCTGTCCCTGGCCCAGTGCATCATGGGAACAGGGCAGACCAAACTACCAAGCCAATTCTTTACTGGAAAGGAAACAAGCTTCCGGGGACCGGTTTCTGGCATTACAGCCGTCTTCGGCCCGGCTTGCTTGAATCCTGATGGTGCAGTGAGCAAGGGACTCACATCTGAGCATACCCTTCCACGCTTGTGGTGGCCAAAACGATTCATAAAGGGGGGTGGTGATGGACAGAGTATCTGAATTAAGCAGAACACTCCTACCCAGTCAAAAGATCAGGGCTTGATCCATCACCGTTTTTTAGCTCACTGCACCATCCCAGTTCAGAACCTGGCTACATGCAAATTAGTCTGTCCCTGGCCCAGTGCATCATGGGAACAGGGCAGACCAAACTACCAAGCCAATTCTTTACTGGAAAGGAAACAAGCTTCCGGGGACCGGTTTCTGGCATTACAGCCGTCTTCGGCCCGGCTTGCTTGAATCCTGATGGTGCAGTGAGCAAGGGACTCACATCTGAGCATACCCTTCCACGCTTGTGGTGGCCAAAACGATTCATAAAGGGGGGTGGTGATGGACAGAGTATCTGAATTAAGCAGAACACTCCTACCCAGTCAAAAGATCAGGGCTTGATCCATCACCGTTTTTTAGCTCACTGCACCATCCCAGTTCAGAACCTGGCTACATGCAAATTAGTCTGTCCCTGGCCCAGTGCATCATGGGAACAGGGCAGACCAAACTACCAAGCCAATTCTTTACTGGAAAGGAAACAAGCTTCCGGGGACCGGTTTCTGGCATTCCAGCTTGTCTCCTTTCTGGTGAAGAATTGGCTTGGTAGTTTGGTCTGCCCTGTTCCCATGATGCACTGGGCCAGGGACAGACTAATTTGCATATAGCCAGGTTCTGAGCTGGGATGGGGCAGTGAGCTAAATAACGGTGATGGATCAAGCCCTGATCTTTGGACTGGGTAAGAGTGGTCTGCTTAATTCAGACACTCTGTTCATCACCACCCCCTTTTCTGAATCGTTTTTGGCCACTATAGGTGTGGCAGGGTATACTCAGACATGAGTCCCTTGCTCACTGCTCCATCAGGATTCAAGCAAGCCGGGCCGACGAGGCTGAAATGCCAGAAACCGGTCCCCGGTAGCTTGTCTCCTTTCTGGTGAAGAATTGGCTTGGTAGTTTGGTCTGCCCTGTTCCCATGATGCACTGGGCCAGGGACAGACTAATTTGCATATAGCCAGGTTCTGAGCTGGGATGGGGCAGTGAGCTAAATAACGGTGATGGATCAAGCGCTGATCTTTGGACTGGGTAAGAGTGGTCTGCTTAATTCAGACACTCTGTTCATCACTACCCCCTTTTCTGAACCGACCGGTAATAGGCTTTTCTGATTTAGGGGCCGAAATTAAGGATTCGGTAATTTACCGTATCGGTAATTTAAGGAATCGGTAAATTACCCATTTCTTAAATACCGATTCGGTAAATTACCGAATTCCTAATGTAGGGAGCACTTAAATGAGTGCCTATCCCTTATTAGGATTCGTTATTTACCACCAACTACAAGTTGGTGGTAAAAAAAAAACAAAAAGCTATTTTATGCAAATTGCTTCAGTGCCATGTTGCAGACATACATGCCCTTAGGGCATGCATGTCTACAACATGTGCACCCATACACAATTGAGGGGTGCAACAGGGTGTCAAAGTGACACCCTGCCTCCCTTCAATGTTTTCCTCCTTTTACCGAATCGGTATTTACCGATTCGGTAAAAGGGGGGAATGGGCCTCCAGGCCCATAGGAATGAATGTCAATTACCGAATCGGTAAATACCGATTCGGTAAATACCAAATCCTAACGATTCGGTAATTTTTACGGAATGATTTGCTACATAGCATTTACCGATTTAAAAATACCGAATCGGTAAAATTCGGTATTTTCGAATCGGTAAATGCTATTTACCTACATCTGGCCCATAGTGTTAATCAAAATGATCACACATGTGAATGCATCCTTAAACACCCTTGACATAAATTCTTACTCATTGAACAAAAAGTAGACAATGCTGATGCAGCATGGACCTCACAAATGTCTCCTCTAATAACTCATAAATATGCACGTTGGCAGTCCTTTGTACCTCCAACCATGTGGTCCCTAAAAGCCACATCCTATTAAAAAGAGAAATACACCCCTCCTTCATCAAAATAATTTTCTGCTGTCTTACTCCCCACATTTTCAACTTTGTCAATTGTTATTTCTGGTTAGGTACCTTCCGTTTCTCATTACAAACTTGCTGACTCTTCATGCTCCTAAAAAAGGCAACCATAATCCTGTCAAACTAGCTAACACCCTCCAAAAACAAACACAAATGTGTACTCCTGCGTTTAATAAAAGGCGGCGCCTTCTTCTGGAGGTAATGGTGCCCCAATTCCCCCCCAACCCACTTGCATATGAGTTTTGTGGATATTACACTAATCAAGCCATAGGGGTAGCCAATAGCTAGGTTAACAACAAAAAGTTGGTGTCATAAACGGTCCATCAACTCAACTCAGGAGCTATGGCAAGTTTTCAGGATATCCAAATAAAATACAATTAAATACATTGAGCCTGTACGGAAGGACTACATATTATCAACTGGCATCTTAAAAATCTGGCCTGGATCCAGTCCTCCAGGACAAGAATAGGACAACTCTGCATAAATCATGGATATAATTAGTGTAAATGTTATCCACTCAATATCTTATTCCCTCCCCAGTGGTGTATTTCACCACTCCATGCGTGTGAGTGAGGTGGTGACAATGTGCCGCACAAAGCGCTACAAAACCACTGCGAACAAATTCAAAAAACGCCGCCAAGTTTAACGCAATAACAAGAAACAATGCCGAAGTCTGCAAATTACTGGAAGTCTTACATCAAGAAAGCCTTTGACAGAATCCCTGCTATTTGACAGGAAAATCCAGTCTGTGGCAATCACTTTTTTTTGCAGAACTGCTTGTTTGCCCCTTAGCAAAACGAGCAATGGCATAGCCAATAGGTCTCGCTTTAGGGACCTTATAAGTATTTAGTTACGCGGCACAATATCCTTGGTGCAGCAACATCAACTGTTGCATGGCTAAACACTTATAAGGTTCCAAAGGCGAGACCTATTGGCTATGCCAATGCTTGTTACATCTTGCCTGGGTAGTCTCTTCGAGACATGCTGTATCCACTGTGGGTTTACAGCCCACACATTGCTTTTGATCCTTTTCTACGTGTTTCCTCAGCCCACCCATTGCTTTTGATTTTTATTTTCGCATGTCCTTCCCAAAAGCTTGTTTTTATGTGAGTAATCTGCGGTTTTTGTCCCTCCTTGTCACTTGCTCCCTCCTACGGAGAAGGGGCCTATTACTGGTATCCTTTCACTTGGGTCTCTTTCAGTTCGTGTATGCGCACAATTCTTTTAGTTTCTTTCAGCCCCTGTTTTGGGAAGGTTCCCTTTTGTTTCTTTGTAATGTTGATGCTCTAGTTCCATTTCTGTAAACAGCCCTGTAAATCTTGACATCCCTTCTGTAACACTGCATATGAACTTCCCTAATTTTTCGGAATACATATTTTTTTTATGCAAAGACATTATTTGTTTGTTTAATGTGCTTGTTTGTCCACGGGAAGCTGTGCATGTTGAGCCTCCCACAAGACTCAACCCTGGTTCTCCAGCTTCAAAGACAACTCTCCAGCCCTTACACCACATCCTTTACCTTTATCCCTGCACTCCATCTTAGTGCATGTGTTTAAACTTAGCTGCCTCTTTTTAAATTTGTTATTTTACACTTTAATATAGTGCGAACTGGAACCGAAGGTATCTGAGTGCTTTACATGAGGAGCCAGTTGCATTACACACAGACACATTCATTTTTAGGTACATAGCGATTAAGTGATTTGCCTAGAATCAAAGGATGTCGTCCTGCCAAGACTCGAACCTGCTTTGATGACAAGGGTATGTGTGTGTGCAGGGGCAGGAGGGAGGGGGCCTGTATTGTTGATAGTGGGAGCAGACGCTGCTTCAGCCATGGCGAAAACACCAATCTTATGCATAATCATTTTTGCGCTCTACAGTTTTGCCAGCCCAAAATTTGAATTTAGTGCAAATGTAAATCATGCGATGGCTGCGCAAACTTGCACGTAGCAGCAATTACTACTTGCTTCTTCACTTCAAAGCATCATGGCGTTCTTCTAATAAAGGTTGTTTTATCAATAGCCATTTTCTTACGCTTTGACAATGAACATGTTCACTTTGTTCTGGTAACATGCTGCCGTTTGAAAACTCACTATGAAAATGCAATTACTAGGTTTTTCCTGCAAGCGTGTCTTCACATGCTGGTAAATATAAAATGCCATGCTTGCTGCGAATTGAACACAATTCCCCTAAGGAGGGCTCCCCCATAATTTCGGCTTGACCTGGTCTTTCTAACACCAACCAGGTACATCATGGCGATTAGCTATCAATTTGCACAACAGCGAGACACTTAGAGCTTCCAAGGGGTGGGTTCACGCACACTCTAAACATTTCCATCAATTACCATGACACTGGGATAACTATCAAGTCTAGACAGATAGTTATGGCAAATCAAAGCTGCCTCACCATAGAGTTAGGAATGCGAGCACTTACAAAGTGAATAGTTTTCAGTTTTGTATGCTTGTATTGTGAGGGGCTAGCATGCCACCATTATAGAAAGAAATCTCCTGTAGTCTCTGATAACTCATGCACTACTGCGGGAAAATTACGATTTACAGGGGCTTGCTGCTCAGGTTCGAAGGTAGATGGAGTAACGACATTATTAGTACAGGTGGGTGGAATTTGTATAGTCGCGCTAGGCATAGCTCCACGAAACGGTAAAAAATCTCTGCAAGCACACAGAGTTCCGTGAACACGCGGAATTGCTTGTTCCGCCCATTCGCAATGCTTTTTTCCTGTTCGTGAACGCGTGCTCTGGGGAAATATCTTGCAAACATGCATTTTGAAAGCGCGAACAAGCAAAAAATTCCCCGAAGTCGCGGATCGCGGAATTTTTGGCAATTCCACATTCTCCGCGAAACGCGAAATTCCGCAAATTCTGCAAATTCCGCAAGCAGAACGGAATTTACTGCCCAGGCCTAATTATTAGCAGCTTTTTTATTTATTTTTGGCATGTGTTGAATTTAAACGCAATCATCAGGAGATTTAGTTATGCACAAACGTTTTTGTCCTTATTTAAAGTTTTCCAAATAATTAGTTATTTGTACTAACATGCCCTGCAACATTCCAGCTCCATTCTGAGTAAAAGCTGCAGTGTAACAATTGCCTTTTGTAGTGCCTGACATTATTACGACTCATAATATGGCCTTAAGAACTTACCTAAAACTTACTGATATAACAGCACATTATGTTGTGAACACCATCTTTAAAAGCATTGCCATTTTATTTACATATTTCCCTGGTTAGCATAAGCGCTGTACCAGAGTCATTCATTCATAATGACCGAGAGACCCAGTTAGATAGCAGCATACACTGCAATAAAAAAATTATATTTAAGAGTAAGAAAGCAAAAAGATGTTACATAGGCAAAACCTATTAGCTTTGCCAATGCTTGTGTTTCTTTGTAGTGTTGATGCTCCTAGCGCCGTTTCAGTAGAGAGCCCTGTAAATCTTGTCCCTATCGCGTCATGTTTGTATTTTCTGAGGGGGCCTGTTTGGTCCACCCACCGCCTCCCTCATCGCTGCTTGGCCCCTCCATCGTCTGCCGCTCTCTCTGTCTCCTCCCCTCTTAGTCCCGCGTTTAGCTTCCCGGTCCCTCGTTACATCAGCTTCCAGTAGAGAGATACATGCACACAGGAGACCGCATAATGACTACCACACGCTGCTGGGATGTTCACAAACATCCATTTTTCAATGGAAGCTTGTGCTGCGGACCTTTTCCCTCCCCCGCACAAGCTTCCATTGAAAAATTGATGCTTGCGATCGCCCTATGGGCGGTCGCATCCTAATCCTGAGGTCGGAACCGCCGACCTATGGTCGGTCGGTTCCAAACCGCAACAGTTCCCGACATTTGTGTTTGATTTAATAGGCTATAACGTTGCTCCATATATACGAATCTAGGCCACATATAGGGTACACATGACAACTGACTTGCCTCCTAGTTCACTAATGGAATTTTTTGCCCGGCTGAGCATGGGGGGAGGGGGGGTGCATGAATGTTTCTAAGTTCATGTTTAAAAACTATCACTTTTACATTTAACAGGTGACTGTCAATTCAGTGATATAATTTGACGTACTAAATTGAAAACTTCCAGCATGCTATATATAGTCCTGTGGCCAGGTTCTGGCTCGGGTCTCCCTGTTTATTTGTTGTCTTGCACACTCTATGCTAAGTGTTGTCATTTTCTTTTCAGTGTCTGCCCACGACCCACGCTGTCTGCTAACGTTAGACCAGGGGCCGTGCCGGACGTACATAATTAAATGGTACTATGACAAGCAGGCCAATGCGTGTGCGCAGTTTTGGTACGGTGGATGCAATGGAAACGCGAATCGCTTTGATACAGAAGACGAATGTAAAAAGACGTGTGTGCTGTTTGCAGGAGGTAAGGCTTTTATACATTACATACATTCCCTTGTATTCCTGTCCTAGATATTTCCCAAGCTTTCCTCCCTAAAATGTTGCATCCTAGTTAAAATACCCAGGGAAAAGCCACTGTTAAGTTTCAAAACTGTTACACTCTTTTTTCTTATCAAAGTACTAATCAAATCTAGCCATCACCAAAGGAAACGGCGTCACTTTTGACTCCCGTGAATAAAAAGAACTAACATTTTTCGTCAGTACCTCACAGGGATTAGGGCGTCTCTCAGACTGTCACAAAAAGTAGATGTAAATGAGGGTAGTGAAGTGTGCCTTGGACACACGCATGTAATCTCTTAGCCGAGGACAAACAAGCCTTTTGCTTTACCTTCTGCACTTTTTTGAGCTGATAATAAATAAAACAAGAAAGCTACAAACTAAGGAGACGGGGTGATCCCCAAATACTGTAATATCCCTCCCCCCCCCCAAAAAAAAATGTGACTGACTAATTATACAGCAAAAAATAAAAATTGTCTCTCCTTTGACCACATTTTCCCATATCTTGTCGTACTTTGAGATGCAGATTCTATTTCATATACACCAAAATATATAGTAGGGAACATCGTATTTATCCGGAATGAGCTTTGCATTGTGTTACCAGTAATCTTGACACAATGTGTTGGCGCGCAGATTCTAGTTTGGGGGACAATATTAATGTTACCTTGTTTTGAGTTGCTGCGTTGTCAGAAAACCCTGTCGGGCGCAGATGCCTTCTAACATCACATGTACAGAATTCTCCACACATCAAGTCTAAGACCTCAAATTAAGCCTATGTTTGCAGCCGCCAACCTGCTGGTGTGTGGAAGTAAACATTTCTGTGAGGGTGTGGCGGTCATTAGTACAGCAGGAAGAGTGGGACTGTGGCACACAAATCTGAGGACATTGGCCCTACTGCACCCTAGTTATTGATGTTTTCATTTACTTTACTTATTTAATAATTAATATTTTTTTAACAAAAAAACTTCAAAGAAATACATGCATTTAATAAACAAAGGTAATCAAAAAAATGTTTTACCGTGAACTATTCCTAACTTCCCAGTTAGCAAGTGAATGAAACGACCCACCATCTGATGACCTCATTAGAATGTTCGACATTATCTTTACAATTAAAAAAGATCAAAACCTGAACCTTGAAACAATTATAGATTGACACTACTAAGGAAGTGCAGTCTGATAAATAATTACTAAGCTGAAGCATGCACAGGTCAAGCTTCTTGGCCTATTGCTTTCAAGGTTAATTTGCTCCAGTTCGTACAACAATTTCTTTCTACACACTCCTTTTGTACTTACTAAGTCTTACAAATACAGCAGTAATACCAAGCAGCAGTAAATACGCTACTACACAATATCAGTGCTTCCTATAAAATGCATGAGGAATAACTCACAGTAACGTGTTCTCTCTATTATCAATATCATCAATCCTCTCCCTTGAGGTAACCAGTAACGTGGTTACCACAAAGCACAGTTGTAATTCTGCTACAGTCACCACGAAAGATAACATTGTATGGTAGCCCAATTACTGTACACTTTTACCACTCTGTTGATCTACTGCTGCCCTGTAGAGGAGGGGTTAGTAGTTAGCTTCGCTCTTTCACTGGTGGAGAATGATTGTGTCTTCCCTTTGGCTCCTAATTGCACTAGCCCTTTATATCATCATTTTAGGATTCAGTTTCGCTTTCTCTCTTGCCAATCAGGAGGATAAAAGTGTGTGCACTCAAATCCCAGGTTTCTTCCAGATATATTGTGCAGCTGAAAAGGTTCAGTGTGCGCTGTGCAGAATTCTGCTCACCACTTGCAGTTTGGCTTTTCTGTGAGGCTGGCCAAACTTTTCATCCTCCTGACGCTGACAAAAGAGTAGTGTTGAGCTGGGTATCGCAAACAACGGCTATACCAGTGCCGCTAGCCCCCAAGTATGAGAGCTGTATGTATACCAAAAATATACCAAAATAAATGAATGTATTAAAATCTATCTACGATATTTACTGGCAAACATACAAAGCTCAATGTGTTGGTAACATTTCTTTCTAATATGGTACAATTCTTTATATATAAACTATCAATACATATTATGATCGACATTAAACACTATGTATGCTTAAAATGTGAATTTCTACAGTGGCTCCATATACACAGAAAAATCAAAAGAAATATGCAAAGAAGTTATCCATCAATGCCTCTCTCCTGTAGCTCTCCTTTGCTCATGACAGTGAGAACCCATACTTATCATAATCCCTCGATCCCCATAGTAAATGTAATGCCCTCAAATCAAGCTTCCAGGTAAGCACCCAAGAAATGAATCGGTCATTCGAAACACTCTCCCAAGAGAAGACATTTGAACATTTGGTTATCTAAAACTGTAATCATCATACGGATAGCATAAAATAATAGCAAATAAAATATCCCAAAACAGATATAAAACAGATGATCGAATCTTATATTAGGTCTGAGTGGAACAGCAGTAAAGCCACTCCCGGTTAGAATCGCTGACAGCAAGACGCCTGAACTTCTTCGGAGTAAAAATATTGGGTTGCACGTACACGTGCACAACCGGGGTTGATCATTTGCTGAAGTTATCCTCTACACGTAATAGTGACGATTGAGAGGATTCCCGTCTTTGACTTGTACTGGCGTCAGGACCTACACTCTCCAACTATTAGATCGCACTTGAATTTGGATATACTACTATGTTACCCTGAATTTTGGATTTACTGCTGTTCCCCCCAGACCTAATATACCCTTACCAGGTTGGAATTATCACCGGCTTTGGGATTCCACTGATCTTGAACTCAGCCACAGAGCCCTGAAGAGTCGTAGAACACTGTTTCTCTGATGAAACACGTGTCTGCTGGCTGTGTGTTGTGCTTGATGACCAATTAAAGAAAGAAGACAAAGACTTCATCGTTGGATTATTTGCTTTTGCTTTTGAACAATATGCACATTGTGTTTTGCTATATTGTAGGAAAGCGCAGGTCCGGTGCTATTGGTACTTGTGTGTGGGTTCTCCTGCACAGATTAAGGGGTTTTGAGGGTCTCCGCTTCCCTGTCAGCACCATATCAAATTTGTGTCCAATCTAATATCTTACGTAAATACTAGCTGAGTGCCACCACTTCCTGTCTACTAAAACCCTGTTCACTGTAGCCAGATGATCGAATCTTCTCGTCATGCCCAATTCAAATCTTCCTAACACTTTTCTTGATAGCTGATTCTTATCTGCAGTAGCCATTCCCTAGTTACTACTGGTGTAATACTATAGAAAGTCTGTTTTTCCATAATGAAATTGGTAACTCTCTGATATTTTCTCTACAGATAACTGATGAGGATTCGACAGTACTTTGAACACAGGAGGAGCCCTTTAATTTGTTTTGCAAAATTGAAGGATTTTAAACAGTGTGTGCTTTGCATATGATGTTACTGTATATAGGGGTACTTAACTGAAAACTGTACATTATGCCTTACTTTGTGAATAAACACTTCTCAGGGTTTAATATCTCAACTTTGATATGTGTAAACTGTCCTTCGGAAGGGGGGCGGAGAATTGAGAGAGAAAAACAAATATGACTATGGATACCTCTTGTAAAGATGTAATTGAGACTCCTCACTTGCATGGTCTAGCAAGGGATGTGACTTTAAATCTCTACTCAGTGCTCAACAAAAATGTGCATTTAGCTGTTAACCGAAGAATAGCACTGTTAATAGAGGTGAGTAATGCTCTTAGGGACATAAATATGTTATTCCCCATTGTAAATCCTCTCCTTAGTGAATTCCTTCACTGCACTGTTTTTCCCCCGGACCTTGAAACAATCTGATTTCAATTAAAAAACAAAGTGAAGGTATCCTAATTAACTTTTGGTACCGGTGCATCAAATGGTCAGGGTGCCATGATGGTAGAGACATTTCCAGGTAGTTTAATTCCACCAGCTTTTGGCACAGTAGCAGAATATGCCAGATTTTTTCCTTTTTCGGAAATTCCTCCCCATTCAATCATAGTTAGAGAATGTGGTCAAACAATACAGAATTGTGATGCCTTATCTCCCAATGAAAGTTTGTGTTGCTTGTCTAATTTATATGCGTCAGGTTACTTGGATTCGACACCGCACCATGATGACAGCAAGCATTTCCATCAGTCTTTTGGAAATGCATTACTTTATATTGCACGACTGTGTATCTGCAATACTGTATATGATGTATGTAGTTTTTTTTATATAAATTCTATTGTATACTGCTTTCTTTCGATGTATTAAAATACGTTTGGTTTGTACCTGGTTTAATTGCTTCCTAAAATTCAAGACGTGAATGCACAAGCAAACACAAGTATGCTATGATCAGTGCTTAATTTGTGAAAGGATAAGTGCCGGTGCCCAAAGCTATGCTCTGCAGCCCGCTGCGGGCAAGAGTACACTGAATACCCAGGCTGCATAATCTGAATCCACAGCCTGCCTCTTTAATCAACTGCCAGACAATACGAACCCTTTTATCTCACTCTTGCAGGTTCCTACTTTCTCCCTTTGTGATGGTTTTTCCATCTTTCATTTTCTTTCCCCTGTGTGCATTTTTCCCTATCTTACTCCTGCGAAATGTCAGATGAGGAAAATTAAGTGCCCAAAAATAGGTGCCGGTAAGTTTTACCAGCAACAATTAAGCACTGGAAATTGTATTTAACCCTAATTGCTACACAGAATTTAGTAAACATGTAAACATACACATAATTGACCCAAAATATTTCCTATGCAATTTTCAAAGCAACACACGCTGATTCTGGCTTCATTAGGGCATTTACTTAAAGGATTAGTCCTCAGTATCGGACACATGCACCCATTCAGAGGCTCATGGACTCACTCACCCACTCACAGGCCCACTCAGAGACTCACAACTTCTCACAGACACACTCAGGCATTCGCGCACCCACTCAGAGACTAATGCACCAATTCACAAATGCACTGAGACACTCATGCCCTCATTCGTAGACTGACACAGACATTCATGGAGTCACTCGCAAACCCATTCAGCCACTCTCACACCTACTCACAGACCCATGAGACACTCATGGATCCACTCACTCATGCACCCCCTCACAGACCCAATCAGGCACTTACACACCCCGTAAGTCACTTATGCAGCCACTCCCAGACCATAAAGACACACACATCCACTCTGTTGAGATACTCACACACTCCCTCACTCAGCCACTGAGACACTCATGCACTTACTCACAGACTTTCTCTAAAAGATTACAGATTTTAGTTATGGGGTACAAAATTAAAAACCTTAGAAATTCACTTAAAAAACAAAGGTTAAAGAGACGTTATAGTTAGAAAACGATTCAAAAAGGGGGGGTGGTGATGGACAGAGTATCTGAATTAAGCAGAACACTCCTACCCAGTCAAAAGATCAGGGCTTGATCCATCACCGTTCTGCTTAATTCAGATAGTCTGTCCATCACCACCCCCCTTTTTGAATCATTTTGGCCACCACAAGTGTGGAAGGGTATGCTCAGATGTGAGTCCCTTGCTCACTGCACCATCAGTATTCAAGCAAGCCGGGCCGAAGACGGCTGTAATGCCAGAAACCAGTCCCCGGAAGCTTGTTTCCTTTCCAGTAAAGAATTGGCTTGGTAGTTTGGTCTGCCCTGTTCCCATGATGCACTGGGCCAGGGACAGACTAATTTCCATGTAGCCAGGTTCTGAACTGGGATGGTGCAGTGAGCTAAAAAACGGTGATGGATCAAGCCCTGATCTTTTGACTGGGTAGGAGTTCTCTGCTTAATTCAGATACTCTGTCCATCACCACCACCCTTTTTGAATCGTTTTGGCCACCAGAAGTGTGGAAGGGTATGCTCAGATGTGAGTCCCTTGCTCACTGCACCATCAGGATTCAAGCAAGCCGGGCCGAAGACGGCTGTAATGCCAGAAACCGGTCCCCGGAAGCTTGTTTCCTTTCCAGTAAACAATTGGCTTGGTAGTTTGGTCTGCCCTGTTCCCATGATGCACTGGGCCAGGGACAGACTAATTTGCATGTAGCCAGGTTCTGAACTGGGATGGTGCAGTGAGCTAAAAAACGGTGATGGATCAAGCCCTGATCTTTTGACTGGGTAGGAGTGTTCTGCTTAATTCAGATACTCTGTCCATCACCACCCCCCTTTTTGAATCGTTTTGGCCACCACAAGTGTGGAAGGGTATGCTCAGATGTGAGTCCCTTGCTCACTGCACCATCAGGATTCAAGCAAGCCGGGCCGAAGACGGCTGCAATGCCAGAAACCGGTCCCCGGAAGCTTGTTTCCTTTCCAGTAAAGAATTGGCTTGGTAGTTTGGTCTGCCCTGTTCCCATGATGCACTGGGCCAGGGACAGACTAATTTGCATGTAGCCAGGTTCTGAACTGGGATGGTGCAGTGAGCTAAAAAACGGTGATGGATCAAGCCCTGATCTTTTGACTGGGTAGGAGTGTTCTGCTTAATTCAGATACTCTGTCCATCACCACCCCCCCTTTTTGAATCGTTTTCTAACTACTACTACTACTTTTCTGAATAGTTAGAAAACAACATTAAAAAAAGCCTTAGAAATTCACAGAGAAAAAGGTTACCGGGACTTTATAGTTGGGAAATAGAATTTTTTTTATACTTGGAAAATTCACTGAAAAAAACAAAGGTTACACACACGTTATAGTTAGGCTCAGATTTTACTCATACAAAACCAGTGAAATTCAGCAGTTATAGTTAGCTGGGCTAACTATACCTTATGCCCCCACAATGCACCACTTTTGATCTCACATATTGCATCACTCATAACATTCTCAGTGACATCACTCATGACATCTCAACTTACATTTTTGCAAATCACAAAATTCTGGAGGGTCTTTACAAGAAGCCACACTCTGATTTAAGATTTGCTTATTTGCTTTGACTTTGCAGCACAAAGCTATGAGGAGGATTGTGTATCGTATGCACTCTTTCAAAACATGCGGCTCCTCTCCCATATAAGGTGTTTGGTATGACACTGACTACATAATCACAAATGTTATATCATATTCAGAAGAATGTTATTCTATTAAGGACATAGAGGCGGAGATAACCTTGCCCGTTTGTGTACCTATGTGCAATTTACCTTCCCAGTTCATTGGATCAGAGGGAGAGTGTGTTATATATTTTTTTGCGTTTGTCTGGAAGTGCATTTATTATGAATCTGTGGTAATTTCATTATGTGTTTACATATTTAGCAAATTTACTGTTGCAAGATAGTCAAGTGTTGCAGATTGTTTAGAATACACTTTAAAATTGTATATGCATTTTACTAATATGGTCGGCACCCTTACAACAGTCAAGTATTGCGATGATCATCACACCCGACCTCAAAACTCTTCCTTCATAGCATCAAACCTAAGACAACACACTTCCATCCACACAGTGTAGCATGCTACCCATATAGGCAAGCACTTCAGCGTCTGCGTAGTATAATGTAGAATGGTGTGTGTAATAAATAATAGTCTTTCATGTTCCTAGATTTTATATTGGTGGGTTGGGAAATTGGGGCAGTCAAGGAGCCAATCTGGGTCCAGATGGAGTGTGCTGTGGACCAGAGGTTGTTCTAAGATAAAGTAAGCACTACTTCTTTAGATAAGTGCAAAACGCATTTCTTTAGAACTTGAGGGCAAGCTTAGAAACCCATGTTGCTAAATATTTCCTGTGATTTTAGTTTGATGCCTTCTGTGGATCATCAGTGATGGTTTACAAAATCATGGATTGTCAGTTTTGGTCATCACTGTGTTTGCTGGTGAAACATTTCATGTGTGTTTACCTGCTTATTTCTCGTCACACTTGGATTGTTCTTGTCGCTTCTTTGAGAGCTGCCTTGTCCATTGCTCTTTATAGTCTCGCAAATGCAGGAGCTCTCTGTATTGTTCAGAGTTTTCAGCCATGCATTTTGGAAACTGCTTGCAGGTTTGTGATATTGGAATGGTCTCTTTCTTGAGTTGCACTGTGGTGATGACCGTGCCCAGCACTGTCATCACGCCAGATCACGCCATGTGACCCTTATGTACCGCCATCTTCAAATAACTGTTTCCTGCATTCTACATGAGCGAGTGTTTGTGTTATTTAACTTAAGCAACATGTTCGCATGTTATGATTGTTCACTTAGTGGTCAAGTGGTGATCCAGTAAAAAAAGAATGTTTCCTACTGCCACTAGTTTACTATGTCAACCACTGCTCCACTCAATGTGAATCTCAGCATACCAAAGGAGCTTCTGTCAGTGCCTGGTGAACCCTCTGTTAAATGAGTAAAATGGAAAGAATATTTCCTTAACTATATCACAACCCTTGGGGATAACGTCAGTGCATTATCTGCTGAAAGGAAAAAAAGAACTTTAATACAATGCATGGGCTTTGAAGAACTCCACATTTATAACCAGTAAGAGAAAGTGGAGAGGAATTCCGGTGACAAAGTTTTCAAGAATGCCATTTTAGACTTAGATGAGCAATTTTTTCCCCTTCTGTTTGTCTTGCTGTGATGAGACATACTTTTGTCCAACGGAAGCATGAGAAGTGAAACAACTGAAGACTATATAGACCAGCCCTCCAACCATTGCATTGGCTCCCTATTGAGAAACTCATAACATCCAAGGCCCTATACATTGCTCACAAGCTCAAATAGTCAGCCAGACCTCGTGTTTTGCAACATCTTATCACATCATACAAAGCCCCAGGAGCAATGAGATCGAACAATCTCTCTGTGCTGGCAGTGCCCAAAATCAAGAGAGCAAGAGGAGGTGGTCAGTAATTTGGATACCTCATTGACAAACTTTGGAATTCCCTTCCTGAACACCTTAGGTCCAACAAAAATCTCCTAAATTCAGGAAACAACTAAAACCCCATCCCTTCATACGCTTCAGCTTATCCTACATAGTATGTTACCACTTCCTGTTAGCGCCAGGAAGCCCGTTCTTGGCTATCTGCTGCGCTTTAGAAAATCAATTAACATAACATGACATTTGGTAACTTATACGACAAACTAATTTGCGATCAAATTTTTATGTATGCAACAAATAAAGGCATTCAAGAAAGGTTATAGGTGGGGGAGATTTCAATTTGAATGCTATAATGGCTTTAGTCAAGAAATCAGAACCCTCTGAGTATTGCACAAAAGCTACTTTGTCTTAAGAGCAAAAAGAAAGTTCTAGTTCTGTGGATATATTTTCTGATGGAAAAATCATGACACAAAAAACGTTTGGCAGGGAGATGATCAAAGAAGGGAATGATGCCCAAAAATGCATCACATTCAACCATGGAACCATTTTAACCATAGTGTGTTATCATTGTGGAAGCAGTTCGCACTCTCTTAAATATGACAGATGTCTAGCCAAATGTTTAGAGTGTGGCATTGTTGGTCAATCTGTGAGAGTACGTAAAAGAAATCTATGAAAAAAAGTAATGTAGCATGTGTTTCATAAAGCAAAACCTGGCTTTTGGCCAGATGATACCTTGGAACATGTCAATTTAAAGCATGACTTTAAAAAAAGAGTTGTGTTAAACATCAAGGGTAGTGAAAGTAACAAAACACTGTGCAAGCATTGTTACTTGGGGTTTCTTTACAGGTGGCTGCACACTCTAGCTCACATTATACTATTTTTGCACAAGCTGTCAGAGAGAATATATTGTACCAGTTTGCCATTTATTTGGAAGCTCCTGATAATAATCCAGATAGTTATACTGGTGACAAAACTGAAATGTTTGGTTTTAGACAACCAATATTCAAATTCAAGAACAGACGTGCCATGTGTAAGCTATATATACACCTAAGGAGTTTTGGGGTTGAAGGATTAAAGAGCCTCGGATATTATCTTAGATCCTAACAGTCCAGAACTCTTCTAGTTGTGTGTGATGGTGGAATACCAGAGATTGAGTTTTAAAGAACAACCCACTGTTTTTAGTGGGGAAAATTGGTAAATCAATAACTTTTCCTCACTAAATCAGACTTAGCTGTGCCTGAAATATACAAAATGTGCAGTATTCCTTTTATTTTTAGGGATGAATTAAAAAGGGACCTGGAGAAATTACAACAAGCTCATATTATTGAGCCCATTGAGTCGTCTGAGTGGATTTCTCCTTTTGTAGTAGCCGGACGTGCAAATAGAAAAGTCTGCTTGAGTGTTGATTAAAGATGTTCGAATGACATCAATTTCCCTTACCTAGAATTGATGAGATGCTTTCTATCATCAGAAATGTCAAGTGGTTTTCCAACTTAGGTTTCTCATCGGCATATCACCAACTATCTCTAACCCCCTATGGTAGACATCTCACTCTATTGTGTACACCTTTCAGGTGTTTCCAGTTCCGCCATATGCCTTTTGTACTCTAGCGCACTGTTGCAGTGTTTTAAAGGCTTATGACAGGGATTTTTGGGTGATATGCAAGGTGTGGCATTTTTTCAAAATGACATTTTAATAATGGAACATAACAAAAAAGATCATGATGAGGTTTTAAGAAATGTATTCAAAATCCTGAAAAAAGACGGTTGAACGGGAGAAAATATCAAGTGTAAATTTGCTGAAATAAAAGTTTCTCATCTTAGTCATGAGAGAAGTGATTGTTATATTAAACCAAAGGAAGAATTCCTTGAAGCCGTAGTTAAAGCTCCTTCATCTTAATCTATAGATGATCCTAGATCTATTTTGGGTTCGGCAGAGTTTTATTCAAAGTTTGTGGAGAATTCTTTTAGTATAACTCAAGCAAAGCATGTTCTTCTGAAAGGCAAATTTACAAATTTGAGTGGTCTGCGATTGTCAGAAGTCCTTTGTCGAAATTAAGTCTGCAATTAGATAGGCTCCCGCTTTTACAAGGTATTGACCCATTAGCCATTACTACTGTAACCACTGATGCTAGTGGCAAAGGTTTAGTTACTGTACTGAAGTAAAAAAAAAAACATACTTGGCAATGAAGTGATTATTGCATTGGCTTCCTAATCTCTTTCACCCACAGAGGAAAAGTATTCTTATTGAGATGGAAACTTTAGTTTTTATGTGAGCTTTGGAGCATTTCCAAAAGATTTTATGGGATATGAAGTTTGTTCTAAAATCTGAACATAAGCCTTTAACGAAATTGTTGACCACAAAAGGACTATTCAGAGCTTCTGCCTGAATTTCTAGGCTTTCTATGCGTTTGCAGGATTTCATGTATGATACTTAGTACATTCCAAGGGTAAAGATTACTGCTGATTTTTTTTAGCAGAACGTCCCTACCCATTACAGAGGGTGATGTGAGAAAGTAGTTAATAGTTGGAAAAGTGTCAAGGGTGATTTTTTGAGTGATTTGAGGGTGTTTTGGGAAGTGAGTGACAAATTGAGTGTGGATGGACTATTCATTTTCAGGGGTGAAAAGGCTATTCCCCCCACTAATTTTAGAGAAAAATCAATGCTGTTTATAATGAGGGGCATTCACGAATAACTGGTGCTAAGCACAAGGTTTTGGCTTTGTATTGATGGCCCAAGGTTGATTTGGAGACTGGGAGGTTTGTAAGGTGTAAAGTGAGAACGCTGATAAGTCACAAAAAACATCAAATCCACATATGCATTCATTAGGTTGTCCCAAATTGAGATGCCATGATGTAGTATTGGACATTATGGGACCCATTATGTGTCATGATGACTGTAACAAGTACATCATTGTATTATTTGAAATGTTATCAAGATGGATTTAATTGAGTTTAATGCTCAAAGTTGACCCTAAAAATGTGATTAGATTTCTGTATGAGGTATTTTTTAGAGAAGTGTTCCCTGCATCTGTGGTGACTGACAATAGAGTTCAGTTTAAATCTGAGAACATGACACATTGCTTGAAATTTGCTGCTACTGAACAGAAGTTCACTGCAGTTTATTAACCCAGTGGTAATGTTGCTGACAGAGCTAAAAAAAAGTAAATAAAGGTATTGTACAACTTGCCAATATTGGTAAAAAAGAAACTGGAATGTGGAGTTCAAGAGAATACGTTGGGCTTACAGAGTAACCCCTCACAATTCTATTGGCTAGAGTCCATTTGTCTAGAGTGGGCGATTCCGTACCTCAAGGTCAATTCCTGGATTGAGGAAAAGAGGTAGATTGGTGAAATGGAATGTCGAATGTGGAAGAGGTGAGGGATCCCATTTCAGCATCCCAGAATAAGAACAAGATGAATTTTGATGCTAAATTTAGGGGTCAATTAGGATGGCAGATGGACAAAGTCCGTCCGCCATCCTGGCGGAGGACAGGACCGTCCGCCACAGGGGCAGAGGTCCCATGCCTCGAATTAGGGTGCACCCGCCACAGTGGCGGGTGCCTCCCGCATTTTTAACATTGCGGCGGCGGTGCTGAAAGCACCGCCCGCCGCAATGCTAAAAATGCATGTTGTGCATTTCAAAGCACAACATGACAGGCACCGCACGGTGCCTGCCATGTTGTATTTTGAAACGCCAATGTGCACACCCCACCCCCCTTCACCCTGGGGGCCCGCAACGGGCCCCCAAAGCAAACACTGTATACCTTTTTGTGGTGGCATTGCCGCCACGGAAATTGCAAAAACAACAAGTGATGGACTGAATGTGGATCAATGTCACACACTCCCCCAGTCAAAAGATCTGGGCCCAAATCCATCGTTTTTTTGCACTCCACACCACCCTGGGTTAGACAATGGCGATATGCAAATCAGCTCTGACCCTGTTGCCCCATGGGAACAGTCCAGTCCGAACTACAAAAGCCATGTCCTTCCCAGAACGGAATCAAGCATCCGAGGACCGGACCGGTTTCGAGGTAACACCTCTCTTCAGCCCGGCTAGCTTGACTCCAAGTGGTGTGGAGTGCCTGGGACCCACGTCTGGGCATCCCCAGCGCACTTAGGGCGGCAATTGCAAAAACAACAAGTGATGGACTGAATGTGGATCAATGTCACACACTCCCCCAGTCAAAAGATCTGGGCCCAAATCCATCGTTTTTTTGTACTCCACACCACCCTGGGTTAGACAATGGCGATATGCAAATCAGCTCTGACCCTGTTGCCCCATGGGAACAGTCCAGTCCGAACTACAAAAGCCATGTCCTTCCCAGAACGGAATCAAGCATCCGAGGACCGGACCGGTTTCGAGGTAACACCTCTCTTCAGCCCGGCTAGCTTGACTCCAAGTGGTGTGGAGTGCCTGGGACCCACGTCTGGGCATCCCCAGCACACTTAGGGCGGCAATTGCAAAAACAACAAGTGATGGACTGAATGTGGATCAATGTCACACACTCCCCCAGTCAAAAGATCTGGGCCCAAATCCATCGTTTTTTTGCACTCCACACCACCCTGGGTTAGACAATGGCGATATGCAAATCAGCTCTGACCCTGTTGCCCCATGGGAACAGTCCAGTCCGAACTACAAAAGCCATGTCCTTCCCAGAATGGAATCAAGCATCCGAGGACCGGACCTGGCTTTTGTAGTTCGGACTGGACTGTTCCCATGGGGCACAGGGTCAGCGCTGATTTGCATATCGCCATTGTCTAACCCAGGGTGGTGTGGAGTGGAAAAACGATGGATTTGGGCCCAGATCTTTGGACTGGGGTGAATGTGTGACATTGATCCACATTCTGTCCATCACTGTTGTGTTTGCAATTACCGCTCTAAGTGTACTGGGGATGCTCAGACGTGAGTCCCAGGCACTCCACACCACTGGAATCAAGCTAGCCGGGCTGATGAGAGGTGTTACCTCGAAACCGGGCCGGTCCTCGGATGCTTGTTTCCGTTCTGGGAAGGACATGGCTTTTGTAGTTCGGACTGGACTGTTCCCATGGGGCACAGGGTCAGCGCTGATTTGCATATCGCCATTGTCTAACCCAGGGTGGTGTGGAGTGGAAAAACGATGGATTTGGGCCCAGATCTTTGGACTGGGGTGAATGTGTGACATTGATCCACATTCTGTCCATCACTGTTGTGTTTGCAATTACCGCTCTAAGTGTACTGGGGATGCTCAGACGTGAGTCCCAGGCACTCCACACCACTGGAATCAAGCTAGCCGGGCTGATGAGAGGTGTTACCTCGAAACCGGGCCGGTCCTCGGATGCTTGTTTCCGTTCTGGGAAGGACATGGCTTTTGTAGTTCGGACTGGACTGTTCCCATGGGGCACAGGGTCAGCGCTGATTTGCATATCGCCATTGTCTAACCCAGGGTGGTGTGGAGTGGAAAAACGATGGATTTGGGCCCAGATCTTTGGACTGGGGTGAATGTGTGACATTGATCCACATTCTGTCCATCACTGTTGAGTTTGCAATTACCGCTCTAAGTGTACTGGGGATGCTCAGACGTGAGTCCCAGGCACTCCACACCACTGGAATCAAGCTAGCCGGGCTGATGAGAGGTGTTACCTCGAAACCGGGCCGGTCCTCGGATGCTTGTTTCCGTTCTGGGAAGGACATGGCTTTTGTAGTTCGGACTGGACTGTTCCCATGGGGCACAGGGTCAGCGCTGATTTGCATATCGCCATTGTCTAACCCAGGGTGGTGTGGAGTGGAAAAACGATGGATTTGGGCCCAGATCTTTGGACTGGGGTGAATGTGTGACATTGATCCACATTCTGTCCATCACTGTTGTGTTTGCAATTACCGCTCTAAGTGTACTGGGAATGCTCAGACGTGAGTCCCAGGCACTCCACACCACTGGAATCAAGCTAGCCGGGCTGATGAGAGGTGTTACCTCGAAACCGGGCCGGTCCTCGGATGCTTGTTTCCGTTCTGGGAAGGACATGGCTTTTGTAGTTCGGACTGGACTGTTCCCATGGGGCACAGGGTCAGCGCTGATTTGCATATCGCCATTGTCTAACCCAGGGTGGTGTGGAGTGGAAAAACGATGGATTTGGGCCCAGATCTTTGGACTGGGGTGAATGTGTGACATTGATCCACATTCTGTCCATCACTGTTGTGTTTGCAATTGCCACGGAAAGGCATTGCCCACAGCATATCCTAATATGGCTGGCGGTGTCTGATAGACACCGCCACCATATTAGACCTTTTCCGCCGCGGTCGCAAGGCGACCACGGCGGAAAAGCGGCGGACAGTCTTCCCGTCCGCCGCGGCCCCTCCGCCATATTACAATGGAGGGGGGACATTTGCGGACGGGAACGGGTGGCAGACGGATCACCACCGCCTGCATGGTGGTGGCGATCCGTCCGCCATCCTAATCGGTCCCACAGTGTACATGAAATAAAGCTTATAGTGGAACATTGGGTCAAGGTCAAATCTGTCACAAAAGTTGCCAAAGATAAGAAAGCGATCATGGAATTGGGAAAAAAAAATATACAGGAACCCATAAATTATATATATATATTATTTTTATTTATTATTATCTGCAGCAAATGAATTGGCAAAAAGGACATATGTGAAAGTAAATCTGTTCTAGATTACCTAATTGTTCACAAGAGGTAGCATGCTAAAATGTCTTACAGAGCTCAGATATCTGCTTCATGGAACACTGTATGCCCAGCAATTCTGAGGGGATTGTAATACCTCTGTAAGGATAAGACCTGCACTCCTATGAATCTATCGAAATCAGTTATAGGAAACTGTTTTAAACAATGATGGAGCGCCCTGCTATGGGTTGTGCCCACAACCCTGTGAAGTAAACTGCGCTGTCAAGACCTGGAAACATCCAGGTCTGCAAGAAGACCTGGAAACATCCAGGTCTGCAAGGTGCTCTACCGAATGCCCCTAAGGTTTCTGTTTGTGCTATTCAATGTATACTAACTTTATAAATTGAAATAAATACCAGATATCACCAAAATTCAAAGAAACACTCTAAATTAAAAAATGTTGTGTTCATATATTCTGAAAAAGTTTGTTGATTGTTTACTCATGATACTCAAAACATGTTAGAAATAATGATTTCAGCTTTTAACACACAGAATTAATGATAACAAGAAATAATTAAGTTTGTAACAAAAACAACCAAATGCATTTCGGGTTCAACGGAACCCTTCTTCAGGGGTTAGAAATGCAATTATACTTTGAAATGTTTTCTTGTTGACTTTGCGTTCCGAGGTCGGACACTACAATGCAAACGTGTAATCACAAAATTAAACTTTGAATGATACTATGAATAATATGTGGTAGAATTTACACAATTCACTATAAGTAGGATTAGCACATATGAGAAAAGTGAAAAGTGAAGGTAAAAAGAACCCTATTCTGATCCCCGGTGATTTGTGCAGATGAATAAGTTTTAAGTCATACAGGTCCAACCTTTAGTGCATCTACCCACTAACCGTGCACGTCATGATGAAATTAAGCAAATGTGAACCTATGTCAAATAGTTACTTCCGTGTCGGCGTGACTACTGTGAGCAAATTGAGACCACCATGGTGTCAAAAGTGAAATTTACTTCAAACATGAATCTTACCCCGTCAAAGAAGCTGCCACAGTCAGTCGACCCCAAGCCGACTGCAAAATTAAAAATGATATATGCAAAGTCGTTATGGTTTTAATCTAAAGTGCTAGAGCCTGCTAATGAAGCAAACCGACGTTCGCTTACCCTTGACGAGAAAGAGGAATTTCACAGTTGTAATCTGAATTGACTGCCGTTACTAGTGAGTCCCACTGAGATAACAGTCGACTTTGTCGGAAGCGTGTTCTACAGAAAGATTAAATAAAATGAAAAGGAAACAGTTCTCCATAACTACGAAGCCTCTGTTACAGATAATACCAACGCGTGAAACAAGCCTAACAGTGAACGTACCTCGATTCCCGCAACAGTATACACCGTTGCTATCAGCTCCTACACCTCTCGTATTTCCGGAAATAACATCCGGTCTATTGCGTGATCCTGTTTTTGAAGCACGTATTCAAAAAAACTTTATGTGAAAGAGTCTCATGCTCAATGCGAGCATTGCAAAAAAAGCCTCACCGACCGCCCTGTCAAAGACAACAAAACGTGTCCCGTTTTAAATAGCATGTAGTTACCCATCTCTGGGTGGCTGTAATTAAAAAAGGGAAAGCCCGACTCCTGGTGGCTGTGATTAAAAATTTAGGGAGTCTAGTGTGCAATTAGTGCTACGACCATGAAATTAATCGTCCTGTCCCAAAAACCGCTGTGTATGTTAGTATGTATGAAAGAAAAAGATGAGCAGTAGAAATGTGCTAATCCTTTACCAAATTACGTATTAACAGTCTTTCCTCAATGATATACAAATTGGTTACGAGAAAATCCTACAATATATTTACGGGAAACAGAGTAACTCGTATTGATCATTCAAACCCCCTGGATTCATCGTGCCAAGAAATGTTATCCAAAATGTTTCTCTGCGAGAGAGAAGTGTGTGGTGATCTCTGCCTGTGTGAGGTTCTACTTTCTCCAAAACTGTAAACCTGATTTGGGGGATAGTGTGCGACTCCTGTAACCAGTGTGTGGCTAGGCTAGATGACAAATACTTATTGCGTATCGTGCTTTTGTGTTGTATGATTCTTGTTTTGATCTTCCTCGATGTTCTTCCCAAATATACCAATCCGCAGGGACAACGTATGGCATAAATTACTCCTGTGGTATTACAATCTGCATTATGTCTGAGTTTGATATGTTGACCAGTTTTGGGGTGCGCAAAAGTGTTACCTACAATTACATTACTGCATTGGCCACAGTTGTGGCATTTCTTCATACTTCTGTGAGTGCTCTGGCTGGTAGATCGTTTGTTCTTAAGTATCACACGTAAAAAAAATTGGCGAGTATGTGCAAAAATCAGGGTACTTCTGAATAACTGTGCGAAATCCGGTTCATTTGCTATGATGTCCCAACGTTGTCGAATTATCTTTTTTATCATGACTGCCTGTGTAGATTGTTTCATGATAAATACAATACGTTCATTGGTGGATTTCTCTGATTTCTTTAGTAAGCTTGCTCGATCTGATTGTGCTACCTTGTCTACTGCAGTCTCCAGTACTTTGTCCGTATACCCACGTTGTTTGTATTGCTCAAGCTGTGCAATTGGATTGTTCTGACGCAATTCTTTTTATGCGGATTAACTGTGATGTTGGTAAGTGATCTTTTAGTGTTTTAGGATGAGCACTGGTATAGTGCAAAGCGTTATTTACATCTGTTGGTTTGCGAAACACTGTTGTTGAAATCCCTTGAGAGGATTTATGAATTTCAATGTCCAGGAACTGGATGCAATCAGCTTGAATGTTATGTGTAAATTTGATTTCCAGTACAATTTCTTCCAATTTTGTTGTACTCCCCTTTCAAATGATGAGGATATCCTCAATGAATCTTATAAACAGAAGTGTATGATCAGTCCATCTGGAGTCTTTCAGAATGAATTCCTCTTCAAAGCGTGCCATAAAAATATTCGCGTATGCCGGGGCTCCTGGGAAGCCCATCGATGTACCAGTTCTTTGTAGAAAGTGTTCTGTTTTCCAAGAAAAGTAACTATGGTACAGTGAGAAACGTAACAGTTCAAGTAACAGCACGCACAAATTTTGGTCTAAATTTAAGTTTAGCAGTCTCCATTCCATTGCCTCCATCCCCTCCATGTGGGCAATCGATGTATATAATGCTACTACATCTATTGTGCAAAATAATGTTTCTACATCCACCTGGTGACTTAATGCTGCCAATTTCAAAAGACAATCTGTGGTGTCCTTAATGTATGTTGTCCAAGACTGTACTAGTGGTTGCATGTGATGGTCAATAAAGCTTCCAATGGGTTCATGAATTGATCCGCATCCTGCCACGATGGGACGAAACGGGGGGTCAGTGGGATGTTTGTGAATTTTTGGTAGCATGTAAATATGTGGTGTTTGTGGTGTATTGGGTAGTAAATATCTTTTAGTATTCACATTAATGAGTCCATTTGTTTCTGCTCTTATCAAAATCTCTTCTAGAAGTTTACTGAATTCATTTGTTGGATCATGATCAAGTCTGATGTAAGTGTCCGTATCCTGTACGTATTCATTCACTTTTGAGTCGTAAAAGGTGGTGTCCATCATCACGAGGGCACCTCCCTTGTCTGCCGGTTGGAAAGTAATCTCGGTGTCTTGTCTGAGATCATTAAGAATTCTCATTTCTTTTTTAGATAGATTGTTATGTTTGGGTTTGTTGTAAACTATTTTTTCTAAATCCTTTTTAACTAAGGTTTCAAAATTGTCCAATATTTTGTCGGAAATCGGGGATATGAATTTACTCTTAGGTCTGAAGATTTCAGATGGTCGTGTATCCTCTGTGTTGTTTATCGTGGAGAAGAACCACTTTAAACGTAACTTCCTTAGAAACTTAAAAAGGGCTATCTCCGTTTCCAATCCATTTGAAACATAAGTCAGAACAAACAATGTGCCTTTGTTTAGTACGTTCTCCTCTTCTGATGTGAGGGTTCTTTTGGACATGTTTACCACTAGATTACACGTTTGACTATCCGTTGTGGACGTCCGCTTTCGATTGTTTTTTTACGATTAAGTCCCCTTCTGATCCGTTTCTTTCTTTTTTTTTTGTTCCATGGATTTGTCCCGTGGTAGATTCGAAGCGTGGCCTTCTGCTAAAAAAGGTTTATCTCTCCTTGAGGTGCTTTGCTCATGTGAGGTACTTCCTGCCTGGGAGCCATTAGTTGATGCTGGGGCTCTTTGTAATGTTAAGTCCTCATCTTGTACCACACTCTGTGCAGACGAGGTATTCCTCGGATTTTTGGAAAATAATCTTTTTTGTGCGTATGCCTCTGCCCAGGTATAGACTTTGTCCAACTTGTAGTCTATGGTATCTCTTCGAAATTTTCTGATTTTCCGATCGTGTACTTCTTTGGCATGATTGTCAAGCCTTGTCTTTATATCCTCCAGGACTTTACTCCAATCCTCTTCAGGCATATTAGTTGAGAGTTCTTCTTTAAGTTTGTAAATATCCTCCTTCAGGTCATTTAAAATCATGGAAAGTTCTTCTATGATAAGCAATATTAAATCTAGAGAGCACTTGTTTAAGATTGCATACCACTTGGTCATAAACGTTTTGTTGAATTCGAACAACATTGGTTTTATTGCAATTCGCAATCCACGTGGGGGTTCTTTTAACTTTATGGTATTCTATCAACGTGGTCGCATGAAGACGTTGATTAACCTCTCTTCGCATTGTATATTCTAATTGTTTCAGCATTTGAGTGGTAGTGCCCGTCGACATACTGAAAGTCCGAACTTCTTCTATTAATGAATAAATTAAGGTTGAAACAAATGGACTCATTAATGTGAATACTAAAAGATATTTACTACCCAATACACCGCAAACACCACATATTTACATGCTACCAAAAATTCACAAACATCCCACTGACCCCCCGTTTCGTCCCATCGTGGCAGGATGCGGATCGATTCATGAACCCATTGGACGCTTTATTGACCATCACATGCAACCACTAGTACAGTCGTGGACAACATACATTAAGGACACCACAGATTGTCTTTTGAAATTGGCAGCAGTAAGTCACCAGGTGGATGTAGAAACATTATTTTGCACGATAGATGTAGTAGCATTATATATATCGATTGCCCACATGGAGGGAATGGAAGCAATGGAATGGAGACTGCTAAACTCGAATTTAGACCGAGATTTGTGCGTGCTGTTACTTAAACTGTTAAATTTCTCACTGTACCATAGTTACTTTTCTTGGAAAACAGAACACTTTCTACAAAGAACTGGTACATCGATGGGCTTCCCAGGAGCCCCGGTGTACGCGAATACTTTTAAGGTACGCTTTGAAGAGGAATTCATTCTGAAAGACTCCAGATGGATTGATCACATACTTCGGTTTATAAGATTCATTGACGATATCCTCATCATTTGGAAGGGGAGTTAACCAAAATTGGAAGAACTTATACTGGAAATCAACCATAAGAATCCCCGAATCAAATTTACACATAACATTCAAGCTGATTGCATCCAGTTCCTGGACATTGAAATTCATAAATCTTCTCAAGGGATTTCAACAACAGTGTTTCGCAAACCAACAGCTGTAAATAACGCTTTGAACTATACCAGTGCTCATCCTAAAACACTAAAAGATCACTTACCAACATCACAGTTCATCCGCATAAAAAGAATTGTGTCAGAACAATCCAATTGCGACGATTTAATTCAGGCACAGCTTGAGCAATACAAACAACGTGGGTATCCAGACAAAGTACTGGAGACTGCAGTAGACAAGGTAGCACAATCAGATCGAGCAAGCTAAAGAAATCAGAGAAATCCACCAATGAACGTATTGCATTTATCATGAAACAATCTACACAGGTAGTCATGATAAAAAAGATAATTCGACAAAGTTGGGACATAATACAAATGAACCGGATTTCGCACAGTTATTCAGAAGTACCCCGATTTTTGCACATACTCGCCCAAAAAATGTACGTGAGATACTTAAGAACAAACAATCTACCAGCCAGAGCACTCACAGAGGTATGAAGAAATGCCACAACTGTGGCCAATGCAGTAATGTAATTGTAGGTAACACTTTTGCGCACCCCAAAACTGGTCAACATATCAAACTCAGACATAATGCAGATTGCAATACCACAGGAGTAATTTATGCCATACGTTGTCCCTGCGGATTGGTATATTTGGGAAGAACATCGAGGAAGATCAAAACAAGAATCATACAACACAAAATCACGATACGCAATGAGTATTTGTCATCTAGCCTAGCCACACACTGGTTACAGGAGTCACACACTATCCCCCAAATCAGGTTTACAGTTTTGGAGAAAGTAGAACCTCACACAGGCAGAGATCACCACACACTTCTCTCTCGCAGAGAAACATTTTGGATAACATTTCTTGGCACGATAAACCCAGGGGGTTTGAATGATCAATACAAGTTACTCTGTTTCCTGTAAATATGTTGTAGGATTTTCTCATAACCAATTTGAATATGCTTGAGGAAAGACTGTTAATACGTAATTTTGTAAAGGATTAGCACAATTCTACTGCTCATCTTTTTCTTTCATACATACTAACATACACAGCGGTTTTTGGGACAGGACGATTATTTTCATGGTGGTAGCACTAATTGCACACTAGACTCCCTACATTTTTAATCATAGCCATCAGGAGACGGGCTTTCACTTTTTTAATTACAGCCACCCAGAGACGGGTAACTACATGCCATTTAAAACGGGACACGTTTTGTTGTCTTTGACAGGGCGGTCGGTGAGGCTTTTTTTGCAATGTTCGCATTGAGCATGAGACTCTTTCACATAAAGTTTTTTTTAATACGTGCTTCAAAAACGTGATCACGCAATAGACCGGATGTTGTTTCCGGAAATACGAGAGGTGTAGGAGCTGATAGCAACGGTGTACACTCTTGCGGGAACCGAGGTACGTTCACTGTTAGGCTTGTTTCACGCGTTGGTATTATCTGTAACAGAGGCTTCGTAGTTACGGAGAACTGTTTCCTTTTCATTTCATTTCATATTTCTGTAGAACACGCTTCCGACACAGTCGACAGTTATCTCAGTGGCACTCACTAGTAACGGGTGTCAATTCCGATTTCAACTGTGAAATTCCTCTTTCTCGTCAAGGGTAAGCGAATGTCGGTTTGCTTCATTAGCAGGCTCTAGCACTTTAGATTAAAACCATAACGACTTTGGCATATATTATTTTTCATTTTGCAGTCGGCATATGCCCATCTTGGGGTCGACAGACTGTGGCAGCTTCGTTGACGGGGTAAGATTCATGTTTGGAGCCAATTTCCCTTTTGACATCATGGTGGTCTCAGTTTTCTCACAGTAGTCACGCCGACACGGAAGTAACTATTTGACATAGGTTCACATTTGCTTAATTTCATCATGACGTGCACGGTTAGCGGGTATATGCACTAAAGGTTGGACCTGTATGACTTAAAACTTATTCTTCAGCACAAATCACCGGGGATCAGAATAGGGTTCTTTTTACCTTCACTTTTCACTTTTCTCATAGGTGCTAATCCTACTTATAGTGAATTGTGTAAATTCTACCAAATATTATTCATAGTAACATTCAAAGTTTAATTTTGTGATTACACGTTTGCATTGTAGTGTCCGACCTCGGAACGCATAGTCAAGAAGAAAACATTTCAAAGTATAATTGCATTTTTAACCACTCAATAAGGGTTCTGTTGAACCCGAAATGCATTGGGTTGTTTTTGTTACAAACTTAATTATTTCTTGTTATCATTAATTCTGTGTGTTAAAAGCAGAGCACTCACAGAGGTATGAAGAAATGCCACAACTGTGGCCAATGCAGTAATGTAATTGTAGGTAACACTTTTGCGCACCCCAAAACTCGTCAACATATCAAACTCAGACATAATGCAGATTGCAATACCACAGAAGTAATTTATGCCATACTTTGTCCCTGCGGATTGGTATATTTGGGAAGAACATCGAGGAAGATCAAAACAAGAATCATACAACACAAAAGCACGATACGCAATAAGTATTTGTCATCTAGCCTAGCCACACACTGGTTACAGGAGTCGCACACTATCCCCCAAATCAGGTTTACAGTTTTGGAGAAAGTAGAACCTCACACAGGCAGAGATCACCACACACTTCTCTCTCGCAGAGAAACATTTTGGATAACATTTCTTGGCACGATAAACCCAGGGGGTTTGAATGATCAATACGAGTTACTCTGTTTCCTGTAAATATGTTGTAGGATTTTCTCATAACCAATTTGAATATGCTTGAGGAAAGACTGTTAATACGTAATTTTGTAAAGGATTAGCACAATTCTACTGCTCATCTTTTTCTTTCATACATACTAACATACACAGCGGTTTTTGGGACAGGACGATTCATTTCATGGTGGTAGCACTAATTGCACACTAGACTCCCTACATTTTTTATCATAGCCATCAGGAGACGGGCTTTCCCTTTTTTAATTACAGCCACCCAGAGACGGGTAACTACATGCCATTTAAAACGGGACACGTTTTGTTGTCTTTGACAGGGCGGTCGGTGAGGCTTTTTTTGCAATGTTCGCATTGAGCATGAGACTCTTCCACATAAAGTTTTTTTGAATACGTGCTTCAAAAACGTGACCACGCAATAGACCGGATGTTGTTTCCGGAAATACGAGAGGTGTAGGAGCTGATAGCAACGGTGTACACTCTTGCGGGAACCGAGGTACGTTCACTGTTAGGCTTGTTTCACGCGTTGGTATTATCTGTAACAGAGGCTTCGTAGTTACGGAGAACTGTTTCCTTTTCATTTCATTTCATCTTTCTGTAGAACACGCTTCCGACACAGTCGACAGTTATCTCAGTGGCACTCACTAGTAACGGGTGTCAATTCCGATTTCAACTGTGAAATTCCTCTTTCTCGTCAAGGGTAAGCGAATGTCGGTTTGCTTCATTAGCAGGCTCTAGCACTTTAGATTAAAACCATAACGACTTTGGCATATATTATTTTTAATTTTGCAGTCGGCATACGCCCATCTTGGGGTCGAGAGACTGTGGCAGCTTCGTTGACGGGGTAAGATTCATGTTTGGAGCCAATTTCCCTTTTGACATCATGGTGGTCTCAGTTTGCTCACAGTAGTCACGCCGACACGGAAGTAACTATTTGACATAGGTTCACATTTGCTTAATTTCATCATGACGTGCACGGTTAGCGGGTATATGCACTAAAGGTTGGACCTGTATGACTTAAAACTTATTCTTCAGCACAAATCACCGGGGATCAGAATAGGGTTCTTTTTACCTTCACTTTTCACTTTTCTCATAGGTGCTAATCCTACTTATAGTGAATTGTGTAAATTCTACCAAATATTACTCATAGTAACATTCAAAGTTTAATTTTGTGATTACACGTTTGCATTGTAGTGTCCGACCTCGGAACGCAAAGTCAAGAAGAAAACATTTCAAAGTATAATTGCATTTTTAACCCCTGAATAAGGGTTCCGTTGAACCCGAAATGCATTGGGTTGTTTTTGTTACAAACTTAATTATTTCTTGTTATCATTAATTTTGTGTGTTAAAAGCTGAAATCATTGTTTCTAACATGTTTTGAGTATCATGAGTAAACAATCAACAAACTTGTTCAGAATATATGAGCACAACATTTTGGAATTTAGAGTGTTTCTTTGAATTTTGATGAAATCTGGTATTTATTTCAATTTATAAAGTTAGTATACATTGAATAGCACACACAGAAACCTTAGGGGCATTTGGTAGAGCACCTTACAGACCTGGATGTTTCCAGGTCTTGACAGCGCAGTTTACTTCACGGGATTGTAATAGCAGCATTTCTTATTTGTATAATGGCGATAAAATAACTCTAGTGGTTAACACAATTCTGGTAAAGTTCTGTGTTTTGTCAAATAACCGTTATGACTCATATAGTAGCATAGAGGGTTAATGTGCCTGCTGCAAAGCACATGGTGTAGCATGCAAATCAGAGACGTGTATTTTATTATGATAGGGAAGTGGGCTTCTGCTTTTGACTCTTAGATCATTTTATAACTTCGACTTCATACGCTGCAAGCCTTCTAATATAGCACAGTGATCTATTCACCAGCATCAATGAGCTGCATGCTTTTTTTTTCAATCCATTATTATTTTAAGATTGCAAAGAAGGGTTCCTTTGGGAAGTAATAAAAATCTTGTTAGTACAGAACCCCAAATAGTTCATTACATTTTACATCCTGACTTTGTAGTTCTACGGACCATTCACTCTTAACATATAATGTCTACATGTACGGATGATATGTGATTCCTGTACATTGATTGACATACTTGTAGGATGTATTGCGCCTGTGTAATGCAGTGCTCTACTATATGTCGTGTTAAGTGAAATTTATTATTTTTTCCCTCTCCCTTATGCTCCACCCTGTGTGGGGTACACCAGGGCGTATTGTAAGCAGGCCCGATGATGAAGCATGTCACATACCTTGGTATGTGAGTGAGGGCAGTTTTTTCAAATAGAGTGATTTGCCCTATCGGGGCCCTCTCTATTTTTGTTGTGTATACATGCACGTGTATTCTTATGTTACTCACTCTATTCACCCCTCTTGTGTGTATAACTGAGGTCATTGGGGGTCTGGGGTGGTAGAGTTTAAACTAATTTGACCCTCTCCCCTCTTTTGTGATTGAATAATGCAGTGCTCTAACACTCCATACTGGGATAAGCACTACAAAATAAGAAAATAAAAAAAGTAGGTGCCATGTAAATCCATATTTGTGCAATTACTCTTGTAGACAAAGCATGCAGTCTTACAATGCAAGCACTTCTCATACATGAGGGCGTTAACCACAGTTAAAAACCTGTCTCCAATAGTTTCTCTTAGGAATTTATGAAGTGATAACAAGCTGTGAGTCTTTGTTTCCTTCCACTGCTTTGGTGTATAGGTGTTAGGCTCCAGATGGCTCCCAGCTAGGATGAAACTTGAATAAAAGGAGAGCTAATGGTATTTTAAATCAATTCTTTGTTTTGGGCCATGCAGGTTGCTGTTCTGTGCGGAAGACAAACAACAAGGTGCCGGCACTCCTGTATTCTATGTCAGGACCGGATGCTCCGATTATGCTTCTCATTTCTTTACTGTTTATTCACAGAAGCCAATGCAAGAAACGTTTATAAACACTAGATTACCCATGAACACTCTTATGTCACATGACAAACCATAGAGTACAGCCCTATATAAGCTCTGACAAAGATAAGAGTGCCCTCTTTCTTTGCTGCTCCGCAGCCAGTTAAGTGCATTCTCCCTTATAAATGTATTAATTGTATATGGTTAGCTTCTGCTTGCATATTTTGCCTAATTATCAGGTTGATTGTAAGGTATTGTTAGCACCTGTTAACATTGTGACGGTTTAACATTGTATATTAGTATTTGATTAGTGGTTCACTTCATAGCCCACATTTGTTTCCAGTTGAGTGTCGCTCGCTCCTACTAACTCCTGGGAGAAGATTGCCTCCCCGACCGGGCGCCTTGCGCCTGTATTGTTGTCCGGTGGAGTGGGAGAAGGGAGCGGGGATGCACGCTGGTTAGACGCGCAGTCCTCTTTTGTTATTCTCACGAGCACCTCGCATTGCGCATGCATCTTGGCCATTTTAGGTGCTTCCCTCAGATTGGGAAAGCTTAAATAAACGCGGGAGCAGCATTTTACTGCTCGTATATCCTAATTTGCTCGTGTGTGGGTTAAATCTGCTCCCAGTGACGTCCCGCAAGTGTGATCTGCGGGGCTGGATAATTTGCATAGACACTGTGTAGAGTGGGTATTAGCGAGCCCTCTCTCCACCTAATAATAATAATTTAGCTGTTGATTTGGCTTGCTTGGGGTTGCTCCACTCCCCCTTGATTCTTATATATAGCCATATGAATTCGTTCCAGATTGGGTTTATCCCTCATACTTGGGTCTGTACTCCTCCGGTGGTATAGACAGCTGCACTGCAGTGTACCATTATGGCTGAATACTTTTATGAGGAGGACTATTATGAGGAGGTACCCTCTGGGTCCTTGGAACAAGACCTTGTGGAGGCACTTGATGCAGGGGTTCAGAATTCTGTAAATAAAGCACTGGTGAGAGCCATAGCCTTTAAAATGACACCTTTGCGGTTACGCCCAACAGCAGGGCTGGCTGCCCGCTCCTGCCATTCGACCCAGATTCAGTGGGAAAGGTACCAAAAACCCCCATGCTGCCAATTTTGCCAAACTGGCCAAGGCTATGTCAAGTGACCGTGACTATAATGTTCCTCCTCTGAGATGGCGCCTACTGACTCTCAACATGATAATGATGAGGAAACCTCATGCCATACGTCAGATCAAAAGGAGGCCCCTAGACCGTCTAAGCGTTCAAAAAAGGAGCACTACGTGGACATCCCTACCCAGCCCAAGCTCCTCACATTTGAACCGACAGAGATTGTCCACCCCAACTCCACTGTTTAGTTGCCACCTCAGAAGGTGCCGGATTAAGTCCAGGCCCACCTTAGGTAAGCATTCAACAAGGATGTCAAGGCACGGCTGTGTTCCGAGTGCCCACTGCCAGACCTGCCGGTTAAGGTGGCATGAGACCCCAGAGTTAGATCCCTCTATGCTGACATATTTTAAAAAGTATTCTAAAGATCCTAAGAAGGGCATAGACCGGGCATGGTGATTGTACCAAGACAAACTTCTGGGAATGATGGGTCCTTTGCCCAAAATTTTGGATGTGGGATTTAAGGCCGCTATAGTTATCGATCCTGAGGAGCTGGTTGGATGGGCGCAACCGGCGGTTTACCAGTTAGGAAATGCTAAGTCCTTTGCCCAAAATTTTGGACGTGGGATTTAAGGCCAAGGAGTCCACAATGGTTATCGATCCTGAGGAGCTGGTTGGATGGGCGCAACCGGCGGTTTACCAGTTAGGAAATGCTAATAGCGCAATGTCCAGAGAGAGAAGACTGTCTATTCTGCTGAAACTGGCTCCCAAGTTGGCTGAACTTTCTTCTTCAGAGTCTGGTCCCTTAGCTCAGGGCCTTCTATTTGGTCCGCCCTTTCTCAAGGAGCTCACAAAGTTTGTTGCCACATTCAGTGGGCTGGATAAGGCACAGGGATCCCTAAGTCGTGCCTTCTGGACGGTTTTCGGCAGGCCAGGACAATACAGAGGGCGGTCATTCGGCCGAGAGTATAACCAAGGTATCCCACGTGGTCAATACCACCAGCAAAGCGGGGGTTACCAAGACCCCCAACAACAGCAACTCCTCCTTCTATCCAACCCGGTGCTCCAAAAATCTCTTTCGGAGGTGCAGATACGGAGGAAACCAGGGTGAGAACCAGGATGCTGGAAACACAGGTGAGACTGATCCTATGTTCAGAAGTAATGTTGGGGGGCAGGATCCAGTCCTTTCTGCACGTATGGCCCACAATCTGGCAGGATGCTTGGGTTCTATAGGTTGTGCAGGGTTACAAGTTAAAGCTGTACTGCTCCCCCAGCAAGAGTTCCCCCCTCCTAGAGAAGTATTTTTCCCGACAAGAGCAGGACTTCATCTCTGCTGAAATATTATCTCTGCTGAAGAAAGGGGCTATAGTATTCACAGACCCGCACCCAGATGCTTTATCAGCAGCACCTTCTTTTTATTTATTTATTTGTTTAAATTTTGCATTAGAGGTTACCTTTGTATTCTTTTTTTTGTTGAATTTTTTTTATTAAATTCAAAACATACATAAACAAATAAAGAAGACAAAACACAAGGCAGTACATTACAGATGTGTCGCTGCGGCGTCGGGGGAGGGAGTACATTAGCAGTTCAATAGGCAGGGCCATACATTTTGGAAGGGGGGAGGGAGACCAGGAGCAAGCAAGAACACCTAATCAATGTTGGAGGAAACAATAGGTTGGGAGGAAGATAGGTCAGTTTCAAAGTCTGTGGGAGGGGGGTACATATATCGCCACGGTATGTGTTCCACTGATTCCAGATCTTACCCCATTTACGGGGAGTGCCACGGGCAACATAAACTGTCTTCTCTCGAAACATGCACCAATCCATGTTTTGTTGCCACAGCAGAACCGTCGGCGGCCTCTGAGCACCCCACAATTGGGTAATGTCCCTCTTAGCAATCATATTACCCAGGGTCACCCAGCGAAGCTGTGCTCCGCTGTAGTCATTCGGTTCCCAGACATTCAACAAGCATCTCCTCGCCTCAGGCATTGACCGCACACCCGTGACCTCACTCATAACCTCATGCACCCGAGTCCAGTAGCGCATCACGGCAGGACAGTCCCAAATAATATGGAGAAATGTACCCACGAGACCACAGCCACGCCTGCACAGACCATCCACAGAGAATCCCATACACACCAGACGGGGACCAGTCACATACACCCTATGAAGAATTTTGAGCTGCACAAACCGAAGGCGCGCCGGGATCGCCACTTCCTTCGGGGAAGAGATCGCCGCCTGCCAGTCCTCATCATCAAGTTCCAGACCGTCACTGGTCCAGACCTCTCGAAGGTGACAGAGGAGGTCAATCAGCAGCACCTTCTTAGTCGAGAAGAAGGGGGGTGGATCCAGGCTTGTGTTAAACCTCAAGGACTTCAATGGCTGGGTGGTTCAATGGCATTTCAAGATGGAGGGCATCCATCTTCTTCACAATCTTCTCCAAGAAGGAGATTGGATGGTCTGGTTAGACATGAAGGACGCTTACTTGTCCGTCTCCATCTTTGCAGCACATCATCGCTTCCTGCAGTTCTACTGGCAAGGAGTTTTCTACGAATACAAGGTTCTCTCCTTCGGTCTTTCATCGGCACCATGGTGCTTCACAAAACTCCTTCACCCATGTGGTTATCCATCAGTTTGGAAAAAGACTATTATTAAACCCCTAATCAAGAAATCTATCCTTGGTCCGCTAGAATCAAAAAATTATAGACCCATAGCGTGTCTCCCTTTTACATCAAAAATCATTGAAAAGATAATGAACAGGCAATTAGCCCAATTTGTCGACAATAATAATCTGCTCGATGATACTCAATTTGGGTTTAGGAAGGGACATGGGACAGAGGCAGCCCTCATCAAGGCCTCGGACGAGATCAGGATGATCCTGGATAAAGGTGGAGCGGCTGTCCTTATCCTATTGGATCTGTCCGCAGCCTTTGACACTGTCGATCATGCCATCCTGATCGACCGTATCTCCGCCATAGGCATCAAGCAAAAGCCCAGGACTCTACTAACCTCATTTCTTGCAAACCGCACACAGTCTGTTAAGTTGGGTGAATGCCACTCTCCGGTCATCTCCCTCCCATGTGGTGTGCCCCAGGGATCCTCCCTAAGTCCGACCTTATTTAATATCTATATGTCGGACCTTGCCAGGATCATCAAAAGCCATGGGATGGGGTTAACCTCTTATGCCGATGACACCCAAATTGTACTGGCAGTCCACAATGATGGAGTTGAAGTGGCAGCAAATTTTCAAGAGGGGATGCGAGACATCAGTCTTTGGATGTCACGCAACTGCCTGAAATTGAACTCCGATAAAACGGAGGTAATGACATCCGGTAGTTTAGTCCCCAGCTGGTACCCAACGTGGAGGCCAACTGAGATGGGACCCCCCCCCCTCCCGCTTCATGTCACCAAGGTCAGACATCTGGGAGTGATGTTTGATGATAAACTTTCTTTTATCCACCATGCAAATGCGGTGGTGTCTTCATCTTTCTTCACTCTCAAAATGATTAGGAAACTTCTTCCTTTCCTTCCTCTGAGTGCAGGAAAAACCCTTATATGCACACTGGTCTTATCTAAGATTGACTATTGCAATGGCCTGTTTTTAAATGCTCAGGAAAATGTTTTGAAGAAGTTGCAGCTAATTCAAAACTAAGCAGCCAGAATACTGTCAGGTACTCCTAAGTTTAAATCTATTTCCTCGGTAATACGCCAGCTTCACTGGCTGCCGATCAGGAACCAAATCAAATTTAAGACACTCTGTATGGCATACAAGGCAACCCCTAATCTTGGACCTGAGTTCCTAAGAAGATCTTTATGCTGCTATACCCCTAAGAGATTACTGCGCTCCTCCTCATCCCGCCTTTTAACTGTCCCACGCACAAAGAAATCATCATGGGGAGACAGATATTTTTCAGTTGCAACGTCAAAACTGTGAAACACCCTACCCCTTCTTATCAGGACTAGTCCTTCTCTTTTTGCCTTTAGGAAGTCATTAAAAACGTGGCTTTTTAACCAGTAAACATCACCTCAACTGCTCTGCATTATTGTCCTTCAGCGCCGAGACACCTTCGGGTATTTGTGCGCTATATAAATTGCATAAATAAATAAATAAAATACATCAATTGAGAGCTCGGGGAGTTCTTCTAATCATCTATTTAGACGACATCATAATCATGGCACATTCCTCACAACAAGTGGTGACTCATCTTGACTGGTCGATCAACCTATTGCAGAGTCTGGGGTTCATTGTGAACTCAAAGAAGTCGACTCTGACTCCAGCGTAGTCAATAGAGTTTCTAGGATTTCAGATCAATTCCCGTCTCTGCCAGCTACTCCTCCCAGTGCAGAAGGTCAGATCAATAAAGAGAGAGTTGACATTGATTCTGAACAAGCAGATTGTATCATTAAGATCAGTAGCCCGAGTGGTTGGGCTTCTGGCCTCTTCAATACAAGCGACTTTCACCAGTCCCCTTCACTATTGGGAACTTCAAAGACTAAAGCATCTCCATAAAGGCCTCGGTTATGCAGAGCAGATCCCTCTTTCGGAGGAGGCGAGGTTGGAGATGCAGTGGTGGTTAGACCACATGGAGGCTTGGAACGGCAGAGCAATATTTGGTTACACTCCAGAAGTAGTGATCTAGTCGGATGCCAGCCGTTGGGGTTGGGAAGCCCGTTGCGGACAGTTTTCCACTTGTGGTCGTTGGTCCCAGGAGGAGCTCTCGTTACATATCAACTGTCTGGAGCTTCTTGCGGGCTCCTTTGCGATCCAAAGTCTTTCCCCACGGAAGACAGACTGTTGTTTCTTGCTCCGCATGGACAAATTGTCTGCGGTATGGTATGTGAGCAAGCTGGGAGGGACGAGGTCTAGGATTTTTGGCACTTCTGTCTACAGGACAGAATTTTGGTAGAAGCAGAATACCTTCCGGATTACAACAACAATGCAGCAGATTGGCATTACTGGTACCTACAGGATTTCAGCTAGTGGAGACTCCACCCTTGGATTTTCCATGCACTGAACCGCCTTTGGGGCCTTTGTTGGTTGGACTTGTTCGCTTCACGCCTCAACAGACAAATCCCATCCTTTTTCAGCTGGCACCCGAATCGGGATGCCTTTCTCCAGAACTGGCCAACATCTCTGTGCAATGCGTTTCCCCCATTTATTTATATATTTTTTAAAATCTTTTTATTTTCAAAGAAAAACAACATTAAGTGTGGTCACACATAGAGCAGAGCAACATTTCACATTATACATATCAGGAATACACAGGAATTAAAAATCTGGCGAATCAATATCTATCATGGTCTAAGTCCATTTCATATACTACCGTGATCATCAATCAATTAGCTCGTCAACAGTCGTAATCATGGGGGGCTCACATATGTTTCCTCTATATTCATTCCATTTGGACCACACCGCTACCCACTTCCTCAGCCACCCCCAGCCACATATACCGTCTTTTCCTGAACCATGCTCCAGTCCATGTCTTTCTGCCACGCACCGAGTGTTGGTGGTGCGGTGGCCCCCCCACATCCTCGCAATGTTCCTCTTTGCTATCGCCAGGCCTAATGTTGTCCACAGTTTGCCTTTCGCTGGGAGGTCAGAGGGTCCCAAATGTTAAGGAGGCATCTCTTCGCCTCAGGTCGCAATTCCACCCCCCACACTGCCCTCATACAATTAAGCACCCGCGTCCAATAGGCATGTACCTCCCGGCATTCCCACACTATGTGCAGAAAGGTTCCCACCTCCCCACGCCCCCTACGACAGAGTCCTTCGTAGCTGCACCCCATCAAGACTAGCCTGGTGCCAGAGATGTATACTCTGTGCAGGATCTTCAACTGGATCAATCGCAATTTAGCTGATATTGCTATTTCTTTGGGGGGCGCTTGCGCCTCGCGCCATTCTTCATCGTCAATCTCGAGTCCGTCTGCCTCCCACTTCTCTCTAAGGGCTACTAGTGGATCCAGGGTATGATTAATGAGCTTTTTGTATGTGAGCGATATGGCCTTCTCTTGGAGGTGGCCATCCAGTAATCTATCTTCTAATCGTGAGGACTCCGGGAGTTGTGTCCCAGGAGGAATATTGGCCTGTAGTGCATGTTGAACCTGCATGTAACGGAAGTGTTCCTTCCGGGCTAAATCATATGTGTGTTGAAGGGTGTCAAATGTTAGTAATACCTCTGGGCCCCATAAATCCTTGATTCAAGATAACCCTATGAGATCCCAGTTTCTAAATCCTTTTGTGCGGCTAAGAGTGCCTAGCTTCTCTAAAGCCCACAGTGGGGTTGCCTGGGTAAGTCTGCCAGCCCAACCCAGTTTCTTGTGGACTATATGCCACAGCTGGACGGAGTGTTTGGTTCGTCCCGTTAGTCGGTACCTTCCCGGTCTGGAGTAGAGAGCCGCTTCGAAGTTTCCACCTGGAAGAAGCCATTTGTCAATCTCATACCCTGGTTCATTCCCTGCACAATATGTACCTTGATTAATGGCCGACAGATGCGCCGCCCAATAATATTTCTGGATATCTGGGAGTGCTATCCCCCCGTCAAACCAGCCCAACGTGAGGTTCCGGAGGGAGATACAAGGCACCCCAGTCCAGAGAAGGTCTCTCTGGGTTGCTTCAATAACGCCGAAATACTTTTGTGGGACTAGGTCTGAGTGGTTTTGGAGGGCATATAGGAATTGTGGCAGCGCCATCATTTTAAATAGTGCAGCTCGGCCAAGCAGCGATAGCGGGAGATTCTTCCAGACGGCGGCGTCCCTCTGGAGCCGCTGTAAGGGTGGCAAGAGGTTCCGCTCGTATCTTGCGGCACGGTCCTTAGAGATGTATATACCTAGATACGTAAAGCCGTCGCTAACTATTTGGATCGGGCAATCATCCAGTGTCCGTGGGGGGCTCCGTGCAAGAAATAGATGAGAGATTTCCCCCAGTTAATGCTGTAACCGGAGTATTCTCCAAAACTCCGAAAGATATCCAGTGCTGCCGTAAGGGACTCATGCGGCGTCGTAAGGTACAGGAGGATGTCATCCGCATATAGCGAAATCCTGTCCTCCCAACCGTCAGTCCACCGTATCCCCTTCAGAAAGGGGTCTGCCTAACCCATGCTGCCAATGGTTTGAGAGCCAGAGCAAAGAGCAGGGCTGAAAGGGAGCATCCCTGCCTTGTTCCCCTCTCCAATTTGAAAGCCTCTGAGAGTTTGTTGCTGACAACAACTTTAGCCAATGGTTCTGTATACAGGAGTTTCACCCAGCTAACAAAGTTAGGGCCGAACCCCAACTTTCTAAGTACTGCCATCATGTACGACCATTCTAGCGTGTCCAAGGCCAATGCTGCGTCTAAGGACACCACCACTGCATCCATGCGCAACCGGTGGCAGCATCCCAGCACCCCATGGAGACGTCTTAGGTTAAGTGCCGTATTGTGGTGAGGCATAAAGCCCGATTGGTCCGGGTGTACTAGGGTGTGGAGGACCGGTTTGATCCTGTTGGCCAGGACCTTGGCCAGGAGTTTCGGCTCTACATTGAGCAGTGATATCGGTCTATAAGAGGCACAGGACTCTCTGGGTTTCCCCACCTTGGGGATAGCAACGATGGTAGCTATCCGCTGGTCCCGGGGCAGGCTACCTAGCTCCCTACTCTCCTCGAACAACCGTTTCAGGTGCGTACCACGACTTTTAGGTTTGAGCTTGTAGAGCTCAACAGGTAGACCATTGGGCCCAAGATCCTTTCTGGGGCAAATGTCATGAATGGCCTTCACTATCTCTTCCACGGTCAGGGGTGTTTCTAGAGTCTCCTGTTCTTCTGCTGAGAGGGAGGGAAGGATAAAGTTGTCCAAGAAGGCCGCCGACTCTCTTTCCGACTTTTCGGATCTCCTAGTGTTTACCCTTTTATAATGCGATGCAAACTCCTGGACAATCTCGTGTGGTTCCGTAAGAATGGTCCCTGCATCTGTCCTAAGTTCAGCCACCACCTTCTGAGCCTTCAATTGGAGTTGGTGGATCGTGTCAGGGCTCCCATCGCTTTGTGCAGTACCCTCAAGTACCCGCAGATCAGTTTCTAGAGTCAACAATTGTGCCTCACGCAATTGCCGAGAGGGCTTCTCCCCTCAACACCGTCTTGAAGGCCTCCCACAAGACCACCCCCGAATCTACGGTCCTCACATTTTCTTCAAAGTAGCGATCGATCTATTGACTAAGTTTCTTTTTGGTAGCCTCGCCCTTTATATGCGAGGCGGCAATTGGAGCCACACACCCGACCTTCCGGTCGCCAAGTGTTATATGTGCCCAGAGAGGGGAGTGATCTGATATACCTCGCACCAGGTGGGTGACCTCCCGGATCGTCGCTAACTTGGTGCATTGGTGCAAGGAGGTAATCTAGGCGTGAGAAGGTACGGTGTGGACCTGATAGGAAAGTGTATTGTTTTTGTGTCGGGTGCCGAACACCTCCAGAAGGTTGGGAAGCCACCTTTGTCCTGCCCCGATGTCTCTACCTGGCTGCCTATCTATCTGCCCGGAGACAACCGCATTAAAATCGCCACCCACTAGGAGGAGCCCATCCGGGAGGGACAGTAGCATCTCTCCCAGATCATGGTAGGATTCCGTTTGGAGACCCGGTGCAATATAGACCGTCACTAAATTGAGTCTACGACCCACCCATGTCCCTGAAATCACCGCAAAGAGCCCTAGGGGATCTACATCTGTACAGTCCACCACCATGGGAAAGTTGCGGTGCATCAGAATGCCTACCCCTCGGGACCCTGAAGTGAAACCGGCATGCGCCGCCAGGTGTATCCCCATCTATTTAGCGCCTGAGATGTGTTACCCCTCAAGTGTGTCTCTTGCAGTAAGACTACATTCGGGAGGTGTCTCTTCACAAACTGTAGCATAATACTCAGTTTAAGTTTGTCAAACCTCCTTGCCCTAAATATTCTGTTTTATGGGATGTGTCCATTGTCCTGAGGTTCTTGGAGTCATGGCCTTCCAATAAGTATTTATCAAGAAAGTAACTATCTACCAAGTTGACCATGTTGCTGTGTCTGGTTTCATGCAAACGAGTTTCAGATGTCCGGGCTTTAGACTTAGCGGGACGTAGGTTTTCTCCTGAAGGTGTTACCTTTGTCATCACAAAACTAACTAAATGCAATACCTCTTTGGTATCGTACCCAGCTTTTCCAGATAATGCTAAACTATGTGTTGTGCAATGCTTAAAGGAGTATGAGGTAAGTACTGCCTTTCCGCCCATTGACCCCGGCCACCCTGTCAAGATGGGTGCATTGGCTCATGGGCGAAGCAAGAATTAATGTATCTAAATTCGGAACCCACTCGACTCGAGGGACTATGGCATAAAAATCTTTCTCCTTAGGGGTCAGACTTACAGATATTATGAATGAGGCTGACTGGTCAACAGAGACCACTTTTAAATCGTTTTATAATAAACCTACTGTTGATGTGGCTTCTGCGGTGGTGACTAAGCTTTGAACAAGCATAATAGGAGCCTCTGCCCTGACATAGAATTAAAAATGAGCAAACATTTGTGACAAGAATTTCCAATTCTATTAAGGACACGGAGGCGAGGATTAACCCACCCAAGTTAAATGTCTTTGCATTGTATTAATATACTGCATAGGTTTTTGTTCTTATATTCTCCCTTTCTTTTCTAATTGTTATGAGTACTGAATCAGATATTGGGACCGGAGTTACGTTTTTATCCTTTACAATTTCAGGCGTGATGGATTACAACATTGCAACGTCCTCATCCTACAGTTGGTGGCGAGACTATGTCGCCTTTGCTCAAAGAGGTTACCGGACTTCGTTGGTTCAAGTGCAGGATCATGAGTTGAGCCCCGTTGGCCCCCAAGTTGTCTCTTTGTGAGGAGTTTCTTGAGTGATGGCTGGATCTACGTGATCAAGTTCTTGGTTTAACTGACTTAACTGTTGGATTATTACTCAAAGAAAGAGGGCACTGTTACCTTGGTCAGAGCTTATATAGGGCTATACTCTATGGATGGTCATGTGACATGAGAGTGTTCATGGGTAATGTAGTGTTTATAAACTTTTCTCTCATTGGCTGCTGTGAATGAACAGTAAAGAAATGAGAAGCCTCCTCGCCTCCGTGTCCTGAATAGAATTGAAAATTCTTGTCACGAATGTTTGCACATTTTTAATTATGTCCCAAGTTGGAAAATGACAGCCGGACAAATTCTGCACGTTTCCCGGGGTCAGCCAGATCCCAGATCTGGTCCACAAATGGCTGCCAGAATTCGGATCCGGCAGTATCCATTTACTTTCCAGCACTGAGTTAGTCATGAATAACACGGTGGAGTTGGATGGAGGCATTGGCCATATAAGTCGGATCACTCAGGCTAAACAGTATAATGAATGTTTTGATCAAACTACGAATTGTGTTAGGATACCTGCCAGTAATTTCTGGTGATTGAATACCCTGTATATTCACAGTACTAATTACTATGATATGCATATTCAGGATTCAGATATCTTACTATGTTCTTCTGACGTAAGAGCTGTTGAACCAGAAAAAATAAATGATACTCCTTGTATGGGAAAAGAAAAGGTCAAAACAAGCCCTTTTGGAAGAAAGATGAGAAAACCTACAAATGTAGAAGCGTATAATTGTAACTTTTTATTTGTATTCATGATTTTATATATTTTAGTATTCCCTATTTTAACTTTTAAAGAACTATGTGTGTAGTATTATGTAGTAGGAATATTGTTTTAGGAATGTTTTTGCTTAGGGCTCTATTTTGTATCGTTTGGTAAAAAGGGTTTGTGTGGTATTGTGTAGAATGTATGGGTAGTGTTCCATGTTCCTAGGTTTTATGCTGGTGGGTTGGAACGTTAGGGGCAGCCAAAGAGTTGGTCTGGTTCCACAGGGAGTGTGCTATGGACCAGAGGTTGTTTTATAAATACAGATACTCAAAGTGCGGCCCTCCCGACCTCTAAGTGCAGCCCCCTGGTCAACTGCAGCACTGGGCTCCTATTTACTCAACATAGCACTAACATTAAAAATATGATAAATAAATGGAGAAGAATTTATTTAAAGGTTAATTTCTGCTAAATAGAGGAAGCAAATAGGGTATTCTGCACTGCTTAACTTTAGAAACACCTTTATTTATAGAGACATTGTGCAGGAGGCTATTCAAAATTTTAAAGTGTATTTCATTAACATGCAGAAACGTCTCACCTTAGTAAATCAGATTATAATAGTGCATTGAGAATAATTTTTCTTCAAAAGCGATTGTTTTGAAACATGAATTTAGAAACATTCATGCTTCCCCCCTACAGTGGCAACAATGGCAATTGTAAACTAAGAGACTAGTAAGTTGCTATGTTCAACCTTTGAGTGACCAGGGTTGCTAGTATACATGAACAACATAAACACCATAATTTATTACATCAAATAAAGGTTTTGTATGGCGCATATCCCGAAGTCATGTATTACAAGGCCCTCACACATGTAATAATGAAGGGAAAGCAAAATAAAACAACTGGCTGCCATCACACAATTTTGTTAAGTGGGGAATCCAGGATTCATGCCAGGTTTTCTGGTTCCACATTGTGCAATTCAATTCAACCAGTAGATGTGTATAGTTTGCGCCGCCTACACCAAACATTCCCCCTTCTGGCATCAGTGCGGCCCTCTGTCACACCTACGACCAAAATTTTTGACCCCTACAAAATGTTAGCGAGTACCCATGTTTAGAGTGACCAGGCGTCCGGATTTCCCAGGACGGAAAGTGTCCCGGTGTCCCGACACTTTTCCCTAAATTGACAAAATGTCCCGGTTTTTGGGTAGTGCCTGGGTTATTTAAAGAAATGTCCCGGTTTTTAAGGGACGGTCTGGTGAACCTGCACGTTAATCAGTGTTATGCAGGCTCACATTTCCACCCGCCCTCTTAGAAAGGGGGACAGAATTTCACTTCTTTAAACTCTCCTGCTCCACTGATTTGCCTCATTTAAGCAGCATAGCAGGATTTAATGAGGTGTGAATTCAAAATTTGCGAACATTTGTGACAAGAATTGTCAATTCTATTAAGGACACGGAGGCGAGGATTATGCTTCTCATTTTCTTTACTGAAAATTTCTCACTGAAAAAACAAAAAATACAATACCCATGATGACACAGGGTATCACATGATAAACCATAGAGTAACCCCTATATAAGCTGCAGATGAGAATACCATATCCTCTTTCTTTGACAAAATAAATAAACAGTTAAGTCCATGTATAAAAGTCTGACATCTGAGAACCATCTGGAAATGAGATGAAACTTTTCTGGCAGAATAAAAAGCAGCACAAAAAGGCTCCAAACTCTAGACCCGGTCCTGAACCAACGTGACACCTCGACTGGCGTGAGGATGCGAAGAACCTCCATGAACGAAGACCAACGTGCCTTATTTGAGATCAGATCCAGAAATGAGCAAAAGGTAGGGTTGTAATACCTTACTCCCTCATTTTTTTTTTTTTTTTGTAAAACAATTTTTATTGCAGATTCCAATGTAAGCATTACAGTATATTTGCAATTATGTTTGCGCGGGACCCCAGATTCTCACATTACTTCTAGGTAGTATGTACACAGCCTTATAACCCGCATCCCTGAGGCCGGGTGGCGTTCATCGCAATCAGTGCATCCTCTCCACTACTAAGTGTCAGCACGTCTAGTGGTCAACCGCCATCTGCTTTTAACTTTATATCAACAAGTCCCCCCCCCTCCAGCATCTGATCAGTGTGTATTGCGATTCTTGGCATCATTGGGACGCTACCCCTCCCTCCCCCTTCGCACTTCCCTCCCCCCTCCCCTCCGGTGTTCTGTGGTGTCCAGTGCCTGTGTCCGGTAGTAGTATACTGAAGTGTTTTGGTGAGCTACGGAGTTTAGAGTGAATCATTGAGTGTGTGTGTCCGTGGTAGGTGCAAGGGATGGCGCCGCCTCCCCCTGGATCCCTGGGTCTACCGCTTCCCCTTCCTCCTCGCTCTCCACTGCACTGTCCCTGAGTGCTTGGACTAGGATTTCCCATGCCAGTGCCGTTTCCTGAGCTTTCTCGTTGGACCCCCGTCGTGCTAGTTGGTATCTGATTGTGCTCTCTGCCGCTGCCCATTTCCGAAACTCGGTCAGCCATTTCCGGTGTGTCGGCGCCGTCTTTGATTTCCATCCCCTGGTGAGCTCCCTCTTTGCGATAAGTAGTCCCATGTCTATGAATTTGCCCGTCAGTTTGTTTTTGCGTGTGTGTGGAAACCAGTGTAAGAGTGTAGTCGCACTATCGTATTGCAGATCCCTGTCTGTGACCTCGTTCAGGGTGTCGCCTACCTCCCTCCAGAAGTCCTGCAGGTGTGGACAGCCCCTCAACATGTGCAGTAAGTCCGCACCTAATAGCGCACATCTGGGGCACGCTGCGTCCATCGCGCCAAAATATCGTGATATTTTATGCGGGGTAAGGTAGGCCCTATGGAGTATATAGAGGTGTATTAATTGGAAGCGGGCGTTTCTGGTGCTGTTCCTGGTTCTCCGAACCAGTTGAGCCCACGTCGTGTCCGGGATTTCCCTCTGCAGGTCCGTCTCCCATTGGGTTTTTAGACGCGTTAGAGGCTGCAAATTATCCTCGAGTAGCCTGGAGTGCAGACATGTGACCGCCTTGAACGTCCCTGCAGCCATCATCGTGTATTGGCATACTGGCGATGTTGGGGGTTCAAGCAGCCCTTCCCCCCAGTGCGCTTGGATCACGCGTACCACGGCCGCATGCAGTAGGTAGTCTCCCCTCGGGAGGTCGTATTGCTCCTGCAAGGTCTGGTATGGCACGAGCACCCCATCAGTGTATAGGTCCCCCACCATCTGCAGGCCAGCCTCCTCCCAACCTTGGAGGTTCGACCAGTCGCCGCCATGTGGAAACGCTGTCAGCATACCTAGCGGGATTTCAGGCGCATATGGATGGGCAGGACCCGCCCGCCTCTGCATGCGATTCCAGCAGAGCCTCAGCGTCCGTTCTTCCTGGGACAATCCTCTGAGTGTGAGTTTCTTCTGCAAGGTAATATACGCCAGTACGTGGCGGGGGGTGCCTGTGTCCCTCTCCTGTTCCGGGCCCCGGTATACCCTTGCCACCTCCTGCGTGAAAAACTGCAGCTGGGCAGCTAAATAATAGAGCTCAAAGTCCGGGACCGCGAGTCCGCCCTCATTCTTTGGGCGGGTCAGGGTCGCCAGAGCTATCCTCCGCCTGCCAGTGCCCCATAGAAAGGACACTACCTGGGACTTCAGGCGTCGAAAGACACTTCCCGGTATCCACACTGGGAGAGTCCTAAAGAAGTACAATAATCGTGGTAGGGCAATCATTTTAAGCAGAGATACCCGGCCCGTCATGGATAGCGGAAGAGTAGCCCAAAAGGTCATGTTACCTTGTAACGTACGGATACAGCGGCCTACGTTGCCGTCCAGCAGGTTTGCGGGCTCATGGTAGATATGTACCCCTAAATAAGGGAGACAGTCCGGCTCCCAGCGGAGCCTGGGACAGGCCCAGGGGCACCGCTCCGCCCTCCGGAGTGGGAAGAGGCATGTCTTTGCCCAATTTACTCTCAGGCCCGAGACCTCCCCAAATCGTGCTAAAAGGCTCTCCGCCCCCTCCACTGCTTCCTCGGCGTTGTCCAAGAACAACAGGAGGTCGTCCGCGTACAACGAAATGTAGTGGTGGATACCGCCAACTTCCAGCCCCCGGTAATAGTCACCTCTCCTGGCCAGCGCCGCTAATGGTTCCATCGCGAGGGCAAATAACAGGGGAGAGAGCGCACACCCCTGTCTAGTACCCCTATGCACTTCATAGGGATCTGATATCAGCGCCCCTATCCGTACCCTAGCTCCAACCGACGCACCAAATCTGTGCATCACCCTGTACAGGTAGCACCAATCCAGGCTGTCAAAAGCCTTCTCTATGTCGATCGCCATAACCATAGGGGCTCTGGTGAGCGGTGGGGGGTCCGCCACGAGCCGCAGCAACCTGCGGATGTTGTGTGACGTGTTTCTGGTGGGTATGAAGCCCGACTGGTCCTTGTGGATCAGGTCCTGCATGTGGGCCACTAACCTAGCGGCCAGTATAGTACTCAGTATTTTATAATCTGTCGTCAGCATCGACAGTGGTCGGTACGACGCCGGATCAGAGCCGTCCCTACGCGGTTTTAGTAGGGGAATCATGATCGCCTCGCGCATCGAGCGGGGCAACTCCCCTTTCTCCTTCGCCTCATTGTATATGGTTTGGAGTCGTGGTGCCAGGACATCAATATATTTACTATAAAATTCAACTGGTAGCCCATCTACACCCGGTGTTTTATTGCGCGCCATCCTTTTTATGGCCCCTCTAATTTCCGCCAATTCAATCGGGCCCCCGAGGGCTTCTGCTTGGTCCTGCTCGAGGCGTGGCAATTGGATCTCCGATATCAAGGCGTCTATCATCTCGGCTCGATCCACAGTGTCCCTCCCATACAGCTGTTCGTAATACGCCCTAAAACAACGTAATACACCCGGCTGGGTGTTGGATAAAGTGCCATCCGCACTCGTCAGTGAAAGTATCGGAGTGGCGCCCCTGCTGGGGTTAGCCAACCAGGCCAGGAGTGTCCCAGTCTTATCTCCCTCAGCGAGCGCCTTAGTCAGGTATGTTTTATAATCAAAACTACGAAGGCGCTCCACCTCCACTGCCACTGCCTCTCGCGCAGTGCATACCCTGTCCTGCAATTCGGGGCGGTTGGGCCGCTGTTTCTCTACTGCCCGCAGGGCCCGCTCAGCCTTGTCCAGGTCATCCACTAGCGTCCGCCGTGCACCCGCAAATTTCCCTATGCAGTGCCCCCTCACCACCACCTTCAGCGCGTCCCACTCCACGGCCCTGGATGAGGCAGTTCCCTCATTCTCCGCAAAGTATTGGGAGATCCTTTCTTCCAACGCTCCGCTGAACGGTGGGTCGTCCAGCGTATCTGGGCGAAGCCGCCATGTCGGGATCGGTGAGACTTCGTTCATCCAAGCGAGCGTGAGGAGCAAGGGGTTGTGGTCCGATATCGTGCGTGCCAGGTACTCAGTCCGGGCAACCGATGGCATTACCGAGTGCGAGCACAGGAAAGCGTCTATGCGGACATGGAGGTCGTGTATGCCCGAGTAGAAGGAATAATCCCTCTCAGTTGGGTGCTGTGCGCGCCATGCGTCCGTCAGGTCCCACCTCCCCTGCCAGGTAGATCTGTGCTTCGCTAGTCTGTGTACCGGGGATGCTTGCAGTGGTGGGTGCGATCTGTCCAAGGTGGTGTCCTCTATTGAGTTGAAGTCCCCCCCCATCAGCACAGGCCCAGTTAAATAAGAGGCCAACAGCCTGGATAGCCTGGTGAAGTATGAAGCCTGCTCCACGTTCGGCGCATAGGCGCTACAAAGAACAATCTGGCGACCCCTGAGTAAGCCCTCAACCACTACATATCTCCCGTCTGGGTCTATAGTGTGTCTAGTGACCTGGAAGGGAACCCCCGCCCGGATCCAAATTAGTGTCCCCCTGGCAAATGCCGAGTACGTGGTGCAAAACAGGTGACCCCTCCACCGCCTTTGCAAAGCGACCCCCTCTTTTTTAGTTAAATGGGTCTCTTGCAAAAAGGCAATATTGACCCCCCTACGAACAAGGTGGGAATGTATCTTGTGCCTCCTCGTCATTGAATTTAGTCCCCGCACATTCCAGGACACACATTTCAGCGAACCCATATTAGCCATTGCCCCAACTCATTCGATGCAGTCCAAGAACAGTACTCATCCGGACACCAGACACCATCCCGCCCCCCCCCCATCCCCAACGCCCCCCCCCCTTCCCCCCCACCCCAAACCCCACCTCGAGTCACCCCAACTACTCCAGGCCCCCCCACCCCCAGAATAGGACCCAACTGCAAAGTAGTCGCTCCCATCCAAACCGGTGAGCAAACGTGCCCACTAAACTTTGGAGATCGCAGTAAACACCACGGAGGCCTTATGGGCCCTGTGGAACGTGAACTGGCTACTGACCCTTGCCAACCTCGTCCCCATACCCCTCCGCCCCACAGTACTCAATGCGACTCATAAAAGGAAACATCTCACAGTGGTCTGTCCCAGTGTTCGTGGAGGCGTCGCCTTCAGAGTTACAGCTCTCCGCGATCATGGACAGCTGTCAGGGTTCGATGATATCCCCAGAAGTTTGCGGCGTGACCTTCGGGCCCCTGGCGCCATCCAATCCCGACAGGTCAGTGTCCGAGCCCGTAGCCAGGGCCTCCGAGGCCGAGTCCCTTGCCGAGAGTGCCGGCGCCGTTCCCGACACCTCTTGCACCGCCTTTAGTGCCGCCCTCCGTTCTTCCTCCGTTTGCGAGGTCGTCGGCCTCCTGGAGCCCCGGCCGCGGTTACGAAGCCTACGTGATCGTCTGATGGAGTGGTTCTGGCGCTCTTCCTCCGCCCGAAACCGGGCTCCGTCCGTTCCGGCTTTGTAGGTGTCCCACCAAGTCCACGCCTTCGCCGATGTTTCAAAAAACAACGCCTTCTCGTCTACAATCACCAGGAGTTTGGCCGGAAACAGCAGCGAATACTGCAGCCCCTCTGTACGCAGTTCCTTTTTGATAGAGAGGAAGGAGGCACGCTGTCTCTGGGTCTCAAACGTGTAGTCCGGGAATAATGTAACTCTGCTGTTATCCACTTGAAATGGGCCTGCTTCCCTGGCCCGCTGCAGGAGCCAGTCCCTGTCCTTGTAGTGGAGCAATTTGATGATCACTGGGCGGGGCGGCAGGCCCTCACGCGGGGGTCGGGAAGGCACGCGGTGCGCCCGCTCCAAGGTGAAAAAGGGAGACAGGCCCTCCGGGGCAACCACAGTTGTTAACCAGTCGGTCAGGTAGCCCACCATGTCCGTGCCCTCTTTTTTTTCCGGAAGGCCCACCAGACGCACATTATTCCGCCGACTGCGGTTTTCTGCATCCTCTGCTCTCCTCTCCAGGGCCTGTATCCGCTCCATCGCGTCTGTGAGCCGCCCCTCCATTGATTTTTGTGCCGGTACAACATCTTTTAGGGCATCTTCTGATTCCTTGACCCTGTCCACCAGCTTCGCATGGTCCGCCCGCAGAAGCCCCAACCCCGTTGCCACCTGACCAATATCCTGGTGCAGCGCCTCCTTCGTGGCCGCAATGGCGTCAAGTATCCGGTCTTGCATCTGTTGGAGCTCCGTTGGAGGCCGCGATGAGTCGTCTGGCGTTTCCGTGGATGGGCCCCCCTCTCCTTTGGGTCCTTTAGGTTTCCCCATCCTTCACCCACAGAACGGGTCCGGGCCCTCAAGACCGGTCGGGCAGTGACGATGTCCCCGGCAACAGGCGGGCCGGCGGCCCCTCGGCAGCTCCGCTACCGGCCCAACGTCCAGTGGCGCAACGACTCCGCAGGAGAGGTCCGTGGGGATCAGGTCGGGCGCCAGTCTTGGGGATATCACTTCGGAGTCACACAGTGCGCCTCCACTGCCCGAGAGCCAGGGGTCCGCTCCGGGGTCCGCGCAGCAAGCTCCAGCCCTCTCTCCCCACTCAGCTCCTCCTCAGGGCGTCCGCGCCGTGCAGCAGTGGTGGGTCGGAGCCGCCTCCACCCAGAGAAACAAGCAGCCAAGCCCCGACCAGCTCCCCAAACTTTCAGCGTCCTGCAGGCTGGGGGCGCTTCTCCAGAGCATCGGGGTGGGGCAGGTGGTCTCAAGTGGTCTCTCCCAGCCCTCAAGGTCGGAGTGCCGGTAGTCCCAGGTGGGTCTCGCTCAAAGCTCGAGGCCGGGCCGTAGCGTCTCAGGAGGTCTCAGCCGGTCTCTCCCAGCTCTCAAAGTAGGGGCGCCGGCAGTCGCAGGCGGGCCTCCCCCCACAGCTCGAGGTCGGGGCGCGGCGGCCCCAAGCGGTCCCAGGCGGGCCTCCCCAAGGGAAAGGACGTGGTCCCCAGCACACAGGAGTTCTCCGACCCAGTGTCGCCCGGGTCTAGCGCGTTGGTGCGGCGGCCGGATCCGAGCCTCTTCTGGGCTCACTGCCAAAGGTAGCGCCACAGCCCAGACGGGTACAGGGACCTGAATCACCGGCCCCGAGACCCGGTTCCAGAGCAGGCCTCCCGGGCGGGGCCCGGCTGCACCGGGGTCGGCTCCTCGCTATGGGCAATCCGCCAGGGCCAGGGATCGGGCAGCAACCACCGGAGTCGCGGGCCGCAAAGCCGGGGTCTGGATTACTTGCCTCGCAGAAGGGGCGGAGCCTCGCCAAAGCTCCGCTCGCGACCGAGCCGCACACCGCCCTCAGGGTCCGCCGGTACACCGGTCAGCTGCAGCCTCCCCTCGGCAGTCAGACGATGCGCAGCTCTCCTTTCACGGGCAGTAAGAGCCCATAAGCGGACTCGCGGCGTCCTCCCGTTTTCGCAGGTCAGGCAGCCTCCATCTTGCGCTCGGAGGGCTCGGGGGATCTTCGCTCCGCAGTGTCCTTTGCGGGTGTTCCCGCGGTCCGCCACTCCGACCGGGACAGACCTGAGTATTGTCTCCGGGATCGACCCGATTCCCACGGGGATCCCGGGTCCACAACAGGATAAGCGACGGATGATGGGCAGAAGGGTCGGGAGCCTCGTTAGGCTGCGGCCGTCTGCATCGGCTGCTAGCCACGCCCCCATACCTTACTCCCTCATATAGTTCATAAATACATCAGAAAGGGAAGGGAAGAATATAGGAACAAATATGAGGTATGAAATGTACACCAATTCAGACAATGCAAATAATGCAATACAAAAATTCTGGGTGGGATAATCTTCGCCTCGTTGTCCTTTATAGAATTGAAAATTCTTGTCACGTATGTTCGCAAATTTTGAATTCTATGTCAGGACCGAAGCCTCCAATTATGCCTGTTTAAAGCTGAGCCACCACTACACATGCCATCGACAATAGGCTTATAATAAAAAGACTTAAACTTTGTGTCAGTTGACCAATCAGCTGCGTTCATTATATCCATTAAGATGACCCCCATTGAGAAAGCTTTAGAAGCCATAGCTCCACGAGCTGAATGTGCACCAAATTTTGAAACACCTATTCCTGCTTTGCTCATGAGCCAGCGCACCCATCTGGCCAAGGTAGCTGGAGTCACTGTGCGAAAAAGTTTCTGTAAAGCAATTAACAATTGACCTCTCATATCTTGATGAAATTCAGTTGTACTTACCTCATAATCTTTGATACATTGTACCACACATAGTTAAGGATTATTAGGAAAAGCTGGGTAAGCAATAGTAGTGGTATTATACTTAGTGCGTCTAGTAATTACAAAAGTAACACCTTCAGGTGAAAACCTACAACCCACTAGATCTAGCACACGGATATCTAAAACCCGTTTTCAAAACACTAGACAGAGCAGCATAGTCAGTTTTGCAGAAAGCTGTTTTTGTGACAGATACTTATTGGAGGGCTAGGCCTCCAAGAAACGCAAAACAGATGACACACCCCATAACTTTGAATATTTGGGACAAGTGGATTTTACCAACCGGATACCTCTGAGCAGTTTGCATATTAAAGGATGTTCACCAGTCAGTGTGCCATCTACTGACACATGACCTGCTGAGATGGCAGACCGAAAATTATTTACAGTTCTACAGGCAAGGCCTGAAGATGTGATAGAAGCCAGAAAGTCCACAATAAAGGAGACATCTGCTGTAGCGGGATCCACTTCCTGTTGAGAGCACAAACTACACCATAGTTTCCAGACTGAAGAATAGCGCTTGTGTTTGTTGGGTGACCAAGCCTCACTGATAAATCTGGCAGCATCTCGCAAAAGGCCTGGGATCTTCCATCTATCCCTGAAACCCGCTAAGCTTCCAGAAGAAGGTACCCTGATTCTATCACAGGATGCGGGAATTTCAGAGGGTAGAGCAACAGATTCCACTTCTGGGGAAGGGGGAGCGGCACTACACAAAGCATCTCCAGAAGGACTGGGAACCGTGCCTGAGCTCTCCACAGTGGAGTGATTAGAATCAATTCTGACGACTGGTGACATTTGGCTCGTGCAAGAACTCTGGGAATCATCACAAACGGTGGAAAGGCATAACAAAGAGTTGATGGCCAATCCTGAAGAAATGCATCCGTGGCCAGAGCCTCTGGATCCGGACGCCAGCTGTAGAATGCTGGAATCTGCCTGTTGAGATGTGAAGCAAACAGATCTATCTGGCAGGGACCCCAAAGGCGATTCAACGACTGAAAGACCTGATCTTCTGGTTGGGCAAAAGGAGCTGACAACTTTGGGAGTTGATCAGAAAACCCAGATACTCGATTGATTGAGATGGAACCAAGCCCTATTTCTGTGGATTCACAAGAAACCTGAGACACTGCAGAAGATCTATGGTCCATTCCAGATGGGTCATCACAAGAAGAGGATAACGAGCCATGATGAAAATGTCATCCAAGTAAATAATCAGACGAACACCTTGTGCTCTCAACAATTCGGGCCTCAGAAGTTTTGTGAAGCACCAAGGTGCTGACGAGAGGCCAAAGGGAAGGACTTTGTACTTGTACCAAACCCCCTGCCATCGGAATTGGAGAAAGTGCCAATGAGGTTCGTAAATGGGCACAGACAGATACGCATCTTTCAGGTTCAGACAGACCATCCAGTCTCCTTCCAGAAGAAGGTCGCGTAGAAGATGAATCCCCTCTATCGTGAAGTGTTGATATACTACCCATCCATTGAAACCCTTGAGATTTAAATCTAGCCTGGATCCACCCCCCTTCTTCTGTCCTAGGACGATGCTGTTGATGAAGCCTCTGGGGTGACGAGTCAAGAGCACTATGGCCCCCTTTTGAAGGAGAGATTCTATCTCTTTGGAAATGAAGATCTGATCTTGATAGGAAAAATAAATCGGATGTGGAAATAAAACCTGATTGGGGGAATTGTAAAACTCTACCATGTACCCCTGCACTGTGTCCAAGATCCATGCATCTTGCGAGATCTTTTGCCAATTGTGGAGAAAAGATTGTATCCTGCCCCCCAACCTCCCTTCCGAATACGGAATCAACCTCACCTGAAGCTGCAGCATCTTGTTGACCTCCTTGGCTACCATCATATCTGCCTTTTCAAACCTTGGCTCGATGTGTGGGACAGGAGGATGAATTGGAATAATTGGACTCCTGGTATCCTCCACACTGCGATTGGTATTGGCCACCCGGGGCGCCTTGATGGAAACCACGGCCGAACAACCGCCCACTATATCGTCCGGCCCTGCCAAAAACTGGTCGTAAAGCTCGCTTAAGAGACCCCTGCGCTTTGTCTAGGCCACTAAAGGTGGCAACAAACTTTGTCAGCTCTTTAAGAAAAGGGTGATCAAAGAGGAGACCTTGAGCCAAAGGACCGGACTCAGAAGAAGAAAGCTCTGCCAACTTAGGGTCGAGCTTCAGAAGAATGGAGCGGCGGCGCTCACTACACATAGCGCAATTTGTGTTCCCCAACTGACAGATGGCCTGTTGCGTCCAGCCAATGAGTTCCTCCGGGTCAATTGCCATTGAAGATTCTTTCGCACGAATACCCAGCTCCAACATCTTTGTGGGGGGACCCGTTACATCTAAAAGCTTGTCCTGACAAGACCTCCATGCTCGATCAATACCCTTTTTAGGGTCTTTAGAATATTTCTTAAGATAGGTGAGTATGGAGGGATCCACCTCTGGTATGTCTGTCACCTTATCCGCCATGTCTGAACAAGGCCATTCTGAACGAAGCCTCGTCCTAACATCCTTATCAAATGCTTGCCTAACATGGGAGTGAACATAGTCAGCAACCTCAGGAGGCGAAAGCCAAGCTGAGGAATTAGGGTGAACTATTTCTGTTGGATCAAAAGTGAGTATTTAAGAATAGGATGGAGCGTCTACATAATGCTCTTTTCTCCATTTTTCAGCAGGTTTAGGGGACTCTTCCTGCTCAGGATCCTGATCTGAAGAAGTATCGTCATCATCACCATGAGGAGGCTCTGAAGTAGTTGCCTTGTTTGAAGATGTACCATAGTCATGGTCTTTAGCCATGGCGGAGGCCAGCCTGGCACAATCCGGCGCACAGGGATTCTTAGAGCCCTTGCTAGTGCCTACAGAACGACTGCCAGAACCGGGAAGCCAACCCTGCTGCAGGGCCTAAGGACAGAGGTGACACTTCAAGGGCTCAATGGCTCTGACCAAAGCCTTATTAACAGAGTGTTGCACTCCAGTATCTAGAGCCTCAACAAGCTCCTGCTCCATGGACCCAGAGGGTTCTTCATCCAAATAGTCCTCCTTAAAATAGAAATCTGACATAATGTCACAATAAAGTGGCACACCTTCCCACAGGAGGATAGCCCATAATAGAAGACAAGGGCCAAGTTATGCACAGTATAACTGCAAATAATAGCTAAATAAGCTAATCAGGGGAAGTGGATAAATAGCTCCAGGCAAGCCAATGCACAAACGAGAAAAAACAAAAAAAGGCTTTGTGCATAAACAAATTTAAATGTGGAGGGAGGGCTTGCCAACTACCACTCTCGGCAAAGCCTATGCAACAATTATCCAGACCCACTCAAATTTATAAGCAGGGCGTCGCTGGGAGCCAAGACGAGTAAATGGGAAGACAGAAAGTTTAGCTCTGCCCGTGTGCTCGTTTAAACCCGTCAGTAGTGAAATGCGTGAAAAACAGGTAGAGAAAATGGCCGCCGCACATGCACAAAGCAGGCCGATCGTCAAACTAGAAAGAGGACTAAGCGTCAATAAGACGCGCGTCCCCGCTCCCACTCTCCCACTCCACAAAAAGGACTCGCGTACAACCGAGACCCAGTCGGGGAAGAATAAGCGCTCCCAGATAAACCGTATGATGAAATCGAATCAGAGAAACCAAACGCTGTTACAGTGAAGCACAGCATGCGTTTCAAGCAGAAATAATGAAAGAAAACTGAAGTAAACGGACTAATGAAAAAACGCTAGTAAGCGGAAAGGAGCAGATTACCAAATTCGCGCAATGCGGCAAACAATAGGCCAATAGTACAATGTAACAAAAAATACTGAACCTGAAAGCAAAGCATGGTCTGCAAAGCAACAACAGCAAGAATCTTAAATACCAAGACGCGGTACGCGTCAGCAAAACACTGTAAAACATGCAAATAGGAATAAAAGATAAAGCAACTGCAAAGCACTTAACTGGCTGCAGAGCAGCAAAGAAAGAGGATATGATATTATCATCTGCAGCTTATATAGGGGTTACTCTAAGGTTTATCATGTGATACACTGTGTGATCATGGGTATTGTAGTTTTTTGTTTTTCTGTGATCTTATTTGCTGCTGAGAAATTTTCAGTAAAGAAAATGAGAAGCGTAATCAGAGCCTCCGGTCCTGACATAAATCAGGGCTGCAGAGGACTTAGGGCAAGGCAAGGCCCACCAGCAGCTGGACCCTGGAGATCTTCGCAGAACGGGAGGTAATGTGAAAATAATATTTTTTGAAAGAACACAAATATATATATATTTATATATTATAAAATATGTTATATATTTGTATAAAAGTAGCCCAGAGACCTAATAGGACATTTAGTCCTATTTCTATGTCTGTGCCTGTCCCAGTTTTCATTCTGATCCAACTATGGCTTAAACGCCACTTTACTGTCTAAACAGGGTGTATGACATTCTGACCTAAGCCTAGTTCGTACATCTTTTGGTATCTCCCTCCTTGTCAAGTACCTTACGTACTTAGCCACATGCTCCGCAGGAGTCCACTGCGGAAACAGAGGGTGCTGAATTAATAGCGGGTGGAACATTTCTTCCCCTTGTGGATCAACAAAATCACCCGCTTCCAACTTAATTTCCTTTCCATCTACCTTTCTGTTCCTGATAGGCACTTTTTCCACATCTGAATCATCAAAACTAGTACTACTAGTCAACTCCACATCTCCACTTTTAGAGCTTGAATCGCATGCACCAGCACATTGCCTTCTTTTACATGCCTTTATAGCGCCACCTTTTGCCTTTATAGCAGAATCCTTCTGAACCTTACGTTCAAGTTCATTACTCTTCCTTTTCTTTTCCAAATGCTTTTTCTTTTCTGACCTCTTTGCACCCTGACCAGATACTCCTGCTCTAACTTCTACTTCCTCCGTTGTCCAGAAGTTATCTGCGTACCCAGACCTTCTCCTAGAGTATTTCCTTAACATACCTTTCTCTAAACTATTCTCAATCTTTTTATTGATTGACGCAGATATATCTGCAAACATATTCTCCATATAAACTCTCACCCACTCTTCAAATCCTCCCTCTGAACTCTCCATTCTAATTTTCTGGTCTGTACACCACTTCTCAATTTATACATCTATTCTTCATTTAAAATATCCAAATATATTCTCCTTTCTTAAACACCTCAAACTTAACACAAACTACTTTTCTAATCATTCAATGTAAGTACTTTCTAAATAACACACCTCAACTTCCCAATTTAAATAGTAACCTCCAAAAAAACACTTCTCAATAATTCTCTGCATACCGCTATAATTACGACCTCCTCACAAACTCTTGCCCGAAGTCTGTCAGAAACTGACTCGTGTTTTGAGAGACTTCGCTTATTCCCAAAATATGTCTGCCATCTCTTTAATTCTAACATCTTTGCAATTTCCCAATCTTAAGACCTGGCTGCCATATGTTACGTGAGTATGGGGCCCCCACTAGATCATAAATTATTTAGTCCTCTCTCGCGCTTCATAGAACCTGACGCGCGAGAGAAGACAAATGCGCTTGAATGCCGTGTATCAGCGCCAAGACCCATAACAACTGCCTCGCGCCTCCAAGAAACACTCCCAGCTGGAATGCGCTCCAATTTTGAAAACAAACGCCAAATGGTATTTCTCCTCAAAACCTTTCCTTCTAATTTACTTTACCTCCAACAAAAATACACGCTATGCTCTCAAACTAGCGATAAACAGTCCTAAATTCAACAGATTTAAATAAACAATACCTCGTAATTATTTTATAAAAAAACACATTTGAATTTTTTTAAAACACACCACCTTCTTACATCCAAAGATTATAGGAGAAGGTAATCATACAAAAAAGGCATTCATATAATTTTAAAATAATCACATATTATAAAATCTAAACATACTATCTTAATTAACCAGTAAGAAAAGTATGTACGTATCTTGTGCTTGAGCAGCAACAAAAGAGGAAGATGGCTGCCTGTTCTATGACTATGTGCATGTTCTGCGTTCTAGGGTTGCTACTGTGTTTGAGGAGCAATAAAGGTGTTTAGGCCTGTCAAGTATCACGCTTCAGACGTGACTCTAATGCATTTCAGTGTGGTGTTTCGCATTGATGGCGCGAGATTACCAGCTTGGTTTACTCATATCACAACATACTCACCTAGGCCCAAAAAACATATACACAATAAGCCGGTAATCTAATTTTGCCGCTGCCGATCTGGAGTTATTTACCTTATATCCACATATACCTGTACACCATAACTTACCAATTCCTTGTCACTGCAATTTAAAGTTAATTGGGGATTGGATCAGGAAGTTAGAATAATAGGTATAACTAAACAATTTACTTTTATTTTCATGGAATGACCACAGACTCGGGAAAGTTTTAAAATCTTTATCTATGCAATATTTTGTGAGTCAAATACCAATACATACTAATCAACAGTTTCTCAAAAATAAGAATAATTATCAAAGCAAAACTCATTGGAGACTTAGTTAAATTTCTAGACATTGGTACCTGGAAAGGGTGAAGAAGGGAAGACAGCACAAGGACATACCACACGGATTTATATTTACCTAGAATGGTGCGAGGACCAACCCCGGCCAAAGGGCTGGAAAGAAAGGGTTCTCGACTAGACAGGAGCCAACAAGTCAGGACAGGACAGGTATTTTTATTTATTTATTTTGAAAGTTTTATAGAGCGCGAACAAGACCCAAGGGGGTATCAGAGCGCAGTACAGCGTTGTCCTCAGCAATTATACAGAACATAAAGAAGGTAATACATTAGTATCGTTGGTGCGATTTAGTGCTCCAAGTAAAAAAACATCTTACAATCAACAGTTGATGCAGTTAAAGGGGCTAACTAGGATTAGAACAAAAAGAAGGGAAAAATATGTCATAGAACATCAGTGAGAACACACTAACATGATCAGCTCGCTAACGTTCGTTCATTAGCAGTCTTTAAACCAGTTTTTTTTAAGGCAGTAGTGGAAGGATTTGATCTGATCTCTGATTGGCAAAGAGTTCCAAATTCTTGGAGCAAGACCGGAGAACGTACAGTTGTACAATCTTTTCTTTTTGAATCTTGGAGGTTTCAGGAGCAGGGTGGACGTACTTCTGAGGTTCCTGTTGGAGCCCAATAGTTCAAGTTTATTAGTTGATAGTATGGGGTATTGTAGTGCATGGCTTTATGAGTCGGATAGGCTATCTTGAGTCAGATTCTTGCTTCAATAGATAGCCAGTTTAGCTGCAAAAGGTCGGGTGAAATGTGATCAAATGTCCTAGAACCCGTTAAAAGCCATGCCAATGCATTCAATGTAGCTCAGAGAGGGGCCAGGCTAGCTTTGGGAAGTCCTGCGAGGGTCACCAGCCTGTATTCCAATCTAGCCATAATCAGGGTTTGAACCGTCATTCTGAGATCTTCGGGGGTGGGGGGTGGGGGGGGGAGGGGGGGATGGTTTGATTTTCTTCAGTGTGTTGAATTGGAAATTGGCTTCCCTAGTAGTCTCACTGATGAAAGCCTGCATGTTTAAGTGTTTATCCAAGGTGATGCCTAAAGATTTGGCAGAGTCTACAACGTGAGGAGTGCAGTTCAGAGCAGTTAGGTGTTTAATCCAGTCTAGGGTAGGAGCTGAGTGATTAGGAGGGGTGATCAACAGAAATTCCGTTTTGAGAGTATTTAGTAGGAGATGGTTCTGAGCTAGCCATTGTTGAGTTTGGGCAAGTGCAGTGTTTAACATTTTTATGTCCTCTTGCGAGGAAATCTTCAGGTACAATTGTGTGTCATCCCATACATGTGGTATTGGATGTTGGCTCTGTTCAAAATGACCGCAAGACGTTCCATAAATAGGTTGAAGAGAGTGGGCGAGAGCGTAGAACCTTGAGGGGCTCCAATAAGGACAGGGGTACTGGAAGCGAGGGCATGATTAACTTTGATCCTTTGCGTGCGGTTGTGAAGGAAGGAAGAAAACCAGTTTAGGACCGGGCCCGACAATTCCATCCTATGTTGTAGGAGATCAATCAAGTTTTTGTGTTTGATGGTATTGAAGGCTGAGGACAGGTCTAGAAGGATCAGGAGACAAGGGACATTTTAGTTAAATGCTCTCACTGCATCATCAACAATGTGAGTTGGGGGGAGGAGCTTCGTGCGCAACCAAGATGGCCGCGTGAGCTTAGGGCTCCCGAGACCCTCGTAGCCCCCCAAATATATCCTGTCATTTATCCTGACTACTGTGAAGTGCTTCTTGCAGAGGAACCGAAGGAGACATGAAAGCTGAAAACCGCGTCTCGAACGTTCCCCGGAAACCAGAGTTATACGACTGTGGAGTTTTGAGGCCTGTTCCCCTCGGATGACCGGTGATTTCGTTGGCACTGTGCCCGAGTGGTAATGCAACAACATCGGCCTTGGGCACCGGAAGTGACTGGCTCGGCTCCGCTTCTCCTGTTGGTTTCACTTTCGATTTTGCCTGGGATTCGCTTGGGTCCACTCTAGACCACCACAGACCCTTATCGGCGACAAGTGTGCCTTGCCCTGTCGTAACTGCAACAAACCTCCGCTCTCTGCCTTGGCATTTGTCAAGTATTGGCTGATTATTGTGCCACATCGAATGCTGACTGTTTCATAGACACGAGAGCTAGAAGTATGTTATAAGAATTAATAACGAAGGACGTGTTGCTGATCGCACTGCTGGGTTTTTCGCTCACTGTCTTCCCTCAACCGGACGGTGAACATTGATTTGTTTCACGATGGCTGCCAAGCCGGAGGGAGACAAGCGGCAAGCGAAAACCGTTCGAGGGGGAAGGTATACCCAATCTTATAACATGGACCGCTATGCTCAGTCGAAGGGGTCACCGAGTGGACTGAGCAGACCTCAAGAAGGACTCAAAGACACCTGGTCCTGGAACCGGAGCTGACATTGCAAGATGTTATGGCCGCCATTGATGGTGTCAAGTCCACTCTTGGACTAAAGATGGAAACTCTTGCGCATAAGTTGGACACTGTGTCGATTGAAGTGAATCTGATTCGGGCGGACCTCACGAAAACTAGTGAGAGAGTGAAATCTCTGGACATAAAAACTGCCAGTCTCACGACAGATGTCACTGCATTGCAAACGGAAGTCCGAAATTTGATGGCCTCGAATGATCTGGCCCATCGTAAACTGGAGGACTTTGAAGGGCGGGCCCGGAGGAATAATGTACGCATTATTGGTGTACCCGAAAAAGCAGAGGGACAGTCTGCGGACCTCTTTGTTGAAGATTTGGTACTAAAACATCTTCTGCCCAAGGGTCTTGGAAATTTTTTCACTGTTGAAAGAGCACACGAGATTCCCGGTGGCAGGCCTCGAATTGGTGGACCGCCTCGACCTTTGATAGCTAGGATATTTAACTTCAGAGACAGAGATGCAATCCTCCAAGCCTCTAGATCTAAAGGCCCTTTGCAGTACGAAAACTCATCCATCTGTTTTTTTCCGGACTTCACACCAGCAGTCCAAAAGCAGAGAATGAGCTTCATGTCCGCGCGTCTGCGTGTAAAAGGTAGATGTAAAAGGTCAATTTTACACGCAGACGTGCGGACATCTTTCTCCCTTGATACTACGACCACGAGCTTCAAGGCTAGGGATAGCGGATTTGCTTCCCTGTGCCTCCCGATCGCTTATCCGGCGTCGGACTTTCCCAATTCCTTGACTACCGAGATGCTCGGAAAACACCTCTTCCACGCGTCCTCCGTCGCTCACACCTGATCAGGACCGGGTTGGAACTATCACCGGTCCGACGACACAGCTTATATCATCATACCCTACAGCCCTGAAGAGTCACGGGTTTACCCCGGTGTTGACGAAACACGTGTCGGCTGGTTTTTCTTGTGAAACAAATACTGAAATTGATTGAATAAACACCTTACGAGTCAAAGACATTGGAGTTTGATCCTATCCTTTCCATCAAATGAATACCAAACTTAACTGTTGAATATATATGCAGGTTGTGTGCGCTTGACATTGTGTTCAGATTGCTGGAGATTGTTCCATCCGACTCAGCGACAGTATACCTTCCACTCCGGCGCACATGGTAGTCTCTCGCGTATTGATTATAGTTTAGTACCGGCTGCCCAGGCGTCGTATATTGCTGAGGTGAAACATCTGCCTAGAGGGATTTTGGATCACTCGCCGCTTTGGATTAGATTTGAAATGACACCGGGTACTAGTGGTAGGATCGCCCCTATAAATCCTTGGTACTTGCGTAATCCTAAGGTTCGCAAGGAACTTTTGAAAGCGTTGGAAAATAATTTTCATGAAAATGAGGGTTCGGTTTCCTGGTCGGTCTCGTTGTGGGAAGCCTTCAAAACAGTGATTCGAGGTCAAGCCCTGTCCCTGATTTCAGGGGTTAAAAGACAGACGGAGGAAGAGGTGGTTGGGATTGAGTCAGACATAGCCAATATTGAATTGGAACTGGAGCAGGGGACTACCTGTGCTAAACTACATGCCTTGCAACTTAAAAAGCTGGAATACAGGACGTTGGTCACTGATAGTGCGACGGCTATGAGTCGAGAGCAACAGGGACGCATATATGATGTGGGGGATAAAGCGGGTAAATGGATTGCCTGGCTGGACAGGAGGGATGGTGCAGATCGGGTAGTTCCAGAGATTGATAATGAGGAGGGTGATCGTATAACTGATCCACAGGGGATAGTTGATGGTTTTGCGGCATACTTCCGTACTGTGTATACCTCTGTCTCGGACAGGCCGGAGGCGGACTCGTGCCAACTACTTAGGGATATCCAACTTCCCTGTTTGGCTGAAGGGGACCGCGAGTTTATGGACAGTAAGCTTACGGTGGATGAGATTGCTTTAGCGGTGCGCTCCCTCAATTCTGGGAAGGCAATGGGTCCCAATGGTCTACCGATTGAGTTATATAAGCTTCGACCAGACAGGATTGCCCCGTATCTGAAAGATATGTTTTTGGAAGCTCTAGAACGTGGAATCCTACCCCACGATCAGAGAGTGGCCTCGATAGTAGTTATACCGAAGGATGGGAAGCCCAAATCTTGTTGTGCCCCTACAGGCGATATTGTTATTGAATTCGGAACCTAAGCTATTGGCTAAAGTGTTGTCCAATAGGTTAATTAAGGTTATTAGTGAACTGGTACATCCCGATCAGTCTGGCTTTATTCCTCATAGGAACACGGCATTGAATCTGCGCAGATTACATGGAGTCCTCGCTAGGGCACATACCTTAAGAGAACCGGCCGTATTGGCATCACTTGATGCCACTATGGCTTTCGACACGGTGGAGTGGCCATATCTGTGGGCTGTCTTAGCTAAGTTCGGTTTTGGGTCTGAGTTTATTGGTTGGGTTCGACTCCTGTATACCGAGCCTCTGGCTCAAGTTGTTGTGAATAATCAGACCTCTGCGCCATTTTGTCTTGGGCGTGGCACTAGACAGGGATGTCCCCCCTTTTGTTCTCGCTGGCTCTGGAGCCCCTGGTGGCTTGGATCCGTTGGGAGCCCTCAATAAAGGGTATCCGCTGGTCCCCGCAGTTCGAGGATCGAATTTCTTTATATGCCGACGACATATTGCTTTATTTAACTTCGCCCAAGAAATCCCTTAACGTAATATGCGATGTTTTACTCTCTTATGGTCGAAACTCAGGATTGAAAATAAATTGGACAAAGTCTTATTTGTACGTGTTGTGCGGCGAAATCCCCGTTCTCCCTCGTAATTGTCCTATACAGAGAGCTAGTGACGGATTTAAATATCTTGGGATCTATGTCTCATTCGACCCCGCAATTCGATATGATAAGAACCTCCTTCCTCCACTAGCCCGTTTGAAGAGCGACGTGGCGAGCTGGAACAAGCTCCCGCTGTCGCTGTTGGGACGAGCGGCCCTGTTTAAAATGATGTCTTTGCCCCGGTTTTTATATGCCCTACAAAACACTCTGGATGTGGTACCAGCTAGCTACTTCCGAGAGGTGGAGGGATTGCAGCGTAGCTTTTGGAGGGTCGACCACCAATAGCGCTTGCCAAGCTGACGCTCCCATGGTACAACGGGGGAATTGCTCTCCCCGATATTAAACGATACTATTGGGCGTCTCAGTTGGGAGCTATAAACCACGGAACGTATGGGTCCACGGCGGATCCGGGATATGCAATGGATAGATGGCTGCTCCCTGGTGGTAATTACAATAGAGCGCTGTATGCTAGGTCTGTGGAAAAAAGTTTAACAGGCCCGACTAAAGTGGCAGTTCGTATATGGCATGATGTTACCTGTTCATTGGGATGGAAGGACCGTTTGACGATGGCTACCCCTTTGTTTGGTTTGGATAGATTGGGCCGGTTGTGGAACACGAAGGGTTTCGACAGATGGGACTTGATAGGGATTTCTACTGTGGGAGATGTTTGGGTGAAGAAAAAAATGAAGTCGTTTGTGGAACTACAGACTGAATATGAGTTGAATGACAAAGAATATTTTCGTTATGCACAGGTGCGACATGCTCTTAAATCGATAGCCCCCGAGTGGGAAATTATACCAAAGTCATCCCCATTAGAAGACCAAATACTAGATGGGTATCTACCAGAAAGGACCATCTCACTCATTTACAAAAAATTGATAAATTGCAGAACTGATCTATTAGTGGAACTACGGAACAAGTGGACACAGGAGGGTATTGAAATAGATGATGAAGACTGGCAATCTGCGGTCTCGTCCCCTAAGGAAGTCGCGATTCCAGCGAGATTAAGACTTGTCCTATTAAAAATTTTACATAGGGTTTATGTTACCGGTCCTCGTCTGTTTATAATGGGGTTCTCAGACGATGGCTTGTGCAAACGTGGATGTGATCAGGTGGGAACGCTTTTCCATATACTATGGGAATATCGATATATGGTGGATTACTGGAAGAGGGTTCATGCCGTTATGCATGAAGTAACGGGTGTGCAGCTCCTGCCACAAGCTAGGAGATGTTTATTAAATATTTGGGAGCCTACGGACCTGAATTCTGCACAAATTCGATGGGTCACTCTTGGGATCATGATTGCAAAGCGGAATATTGCACAGCTGTGGGGGTCTGCAAGGCCGCCTACGTTGGCCGGATGGAAAGAAAGTATGGATTGGTGTATGTTCCGTGAAAAAACTGTCTACCTGGCTAGGGGTTGCCCTCAAAGATGGAACAGTGTTTGGGGGCCCTGGAACCAATATAGAGGGGATATTTATACACCGCCTGCTATTGTTGAACCTGATGCTCCTCTTTCCCCATGATCCTGGCCCATGAATCTATATGTTATTTGTGCCATACGCTCCTTCCCCCCCCCATCGCTAATATATTTGCACTATATGTATTGCATTGGTAAACGACCCTCCTCTATCATATGCACAGCTGTATTTTATTGATGCCTTGCTTTAATAAAAAAGAAATATAAAAAAAACCAATGTGAGTTGGTGCCGTTTCGGTGTTGTGCCCTGCTCTGAATCCTGACTGATGGGAATCCAGGAGTTGATATTTCTCAATATATGTTTGCATAGCTGCAAGTGAACGCATTTTTCAAGTAATTTTGTTAGAGTCATTCTGCTAGTGATAGGTCGGAAGTTGTTTGGATCTAATAAGTCCGCATTGGATTTCTTGGGAATGGGAGTAACTTGCCCAACTTTTAGGCAGTCTGGAATCTTTCCCTGTAAGAGGGATTCATGAATGATCCTGGACCAAAGAGGGAGAACGGCCGATATTAAATCTTTATAGAGCTTGGCGGGGAGAGGATCACCAAAATGGTTTGAGGGTTTGATGGATGCCATGTTGCGAAGTAACTCAGTGTCGTCTGGTAGGAGAAAACTGCTGCAAGAGGAGTTGTTTTTGAGGTCCAAAGGCGAGTGTATTGTCGTCGGTTCTGCCACCTCTCCTGATCCGGCTGGCAGTATCTTGAATAGGTAACCTCTTCCAAGTGCAATGTCAGCGTTACACCCCTCTCTGATGCTACTCTCGGACCCCACTAGGTGGATCAATTCTTCTCCTTCAGCAAATTCCCGATTCTTCTATCAGAGTGCTTGACCAGCCCTCTGCTCTCGATTCTCCTTTAGCATACGTTGGGTTAGTGACAGGTCTGTGACAAGTTGGACAATCTAACTGACTGAGCCTACTTTAGTTATACCAATTTCCAGGGTATGTACCACCCCCCAATGTTTCAATATTCATGTATTCCCTTCATTTGATTGGACAGTGGGACAGGGAGAGGCCATCACACCAATTAATTGACTTAATTGTTCTATGTTCCCTCCCCTTACTTGGTGTCCCATGCTTTAATATTCCCACCCGCATTTCATTGAATCATAAACAATGTATTCACAATTACCATCGCACTCTAAAGACACGTCTCCTAGAAGCCGGTATCCAAGAGAAGGCCCTTGACTGGAGCACGTCCTTCCTCTCCGGTAGAACCCAGAGCGTTCGCCTCCCGCCCTTCCGATCCGAAGCCACCGACATCATCTGCGGCGTCCCCCAGGGCTCAGCCTGACGCTGTTCAACGTCTACATGGCCCCCCTCGCACAAGTGGCCCGCCAACACGACCTCAACATAATTCCCTATGCCGACGACACCCAGCTTATCCTCTCCCTCACCAAGGACCCGCACACCGCCAAAACCAACCTCCACGAGGTTATTAAGGCCGTCGCCGACTGGATACAGAACAGCCGTCTGAAGCTGAACTCGGACAAGACGGAGGTACTCATCCTCGGACCCACCCCCTCAGCCTGGGTCGACTCCTGGTGGCCGACCACACTGGGAACAGCAGAGACACCCACCGACCATGCACGCAACCTAGGATTCATCCTCGACTCCTCCCTCTCCATGTCTAAACAGGTCAACGCCATCTCCTCCTCCTGCTGCTACAATATCCTCCGCATGCTCCGCAGGATCTACAAGTGGATCCTGACCGAAACAAGAAGAACGGTGACACAGGCCCTCGTCAGCAGCAGACTGGACTACGGCAACGCACTGATAGAGATCGTGGGTCACCCGTCCAACAATTTCATCATATAGTTTTCGGGCCCATAAATTTCAATTCACCATATACATTAATCAGGCGACCTCACAAACCTACTACCAGCAACCCTGATTCCTTCCTATTCAGTTCTAGTGTACCCGACTTACCATCCACCGTTACGGGTACCTATGACCACAATGGATCAGGGAGCTAGCTGTGAAAGAAGGCAGGCAATAATACAAACCCAACGATATAATACTTCTGCATTAAATGATCACAGACAAACTGTAAGTTTTAAAGGCTTTATCTAGAAATCAGTTTCGGAAATCATTAGGTTTACAGTCAAAAGGCAATCGATAATCAAGATAACGAAAATCACATAACTATAGAGAAAAAATATAAGGGCAATCATTTAAAGTTGTAAAAATAGTGAGACAGGGAAATATGCTAAGTAGAATTTAAAATGAAACTCAAGAATAGACATCTATAAATGAACAAACTTATGCACGTACTAGACTTATACTATGGGGATGTGCTTCATGAGAATGATTTGAAAATTAGGAATCCTATACATCTATAGGACGGGTGAAAAGTGGAACACGCTATAATTCTAACATCATTACTTCAAAATTAGATTGCAGGAGAAATTGCAAACCACATTTATAATTCGTAACCAGTATAGAATGGATGTGCTCTAAAAGGTAGGGTAACATAGGAACATGCTATAAAAATAAAATGCAAATGGATTTTCATATAGTAGATTGCGGAAAGCATGGAAAATTTTACGTGTGCAAAGGTATGTCTTTATTAAAGCAAATACAGAAAATAGAAGGTGCAGTATAGAGTTCTCAGCAATATATTTACCTAGAATGGTGTGAAAACCAACCCTGGCCACGGATCAGTCACGGACAGGAAATACCCCAGAAAGGACAGTCATCAATGGGACAGCAGGTGCAGAATGGACACCCCAGGACAGGACAGGAAGACCAGATTAGGATCAGGACAGGACCACCAAGGAACGACCAGCACCCGCAGTTTGGAAGCAACGCCTGCGATCCACCCTCTCTGCAGCTATCAGTCAGAACCCCAATTGGGTTAGCGAACTCCCCAGCAAAGTGCTCCGCCAGCACTTAAGGTTTAGTAAAACCTTTGAGTCTATGGTCAAATTCGGACAGAGTGCTCCGCAGCGCTCTGTATTCAGTCACCTATTGAGTGCGTTGGGTCAGTGACAGGTCAGCTATTCAGACAAGTCGGACAATTTCTCTAGCTAAGCCTAGGCTAGTTATACTGTTTTTGGGTCAGTGTACCACCCCCAATGTTGCAAAGTGTCAGAATCCCCAATTTCGATTGGTCCCAAAGTAGGATAGGTTAACACACCAATCAGAACAAGCTTCTACAAGCCTAAATTAACATTTTATGGAACCGCCTAGCAGGTTTGGGGTTCCCATGAGAGATTTGACAGAATACAATAGAAAATATACAAACGTATCCACTGTAGGACATTTCAGTTTCTCTGGCTGGGTGAAGGTGCATCTTCCCAGGCGCATCTTGGCAGAGTCTTTCACTTGGCACCTTGTCAATGCCACTTTGCCACTTCTGGTCCTGCGCAGTACTGCACTTTAAAAATGGACTCCCAAGCATCCCATCAACCCTCCATGCCGTGGATACATGAAAAAGTAAGCGAGAACAAATTAAAACATAGAAATAAATGAAGGTACCATATACCATGAGTAACTACTTTATATTTCTTACTTATAAAAATATACTATGCAATTACGGGTTAGCGCAACAAACAATAACACGGGAGCATCTGCGCAAGCTTCACCACGTTAATACCCTGACAGCCATTTTAGCTGCATTACGCATGCGCACCCTTTCCCACCAGAACTGCAACTACATCACGTGAGTGTGACTAACGCATGCGCAGTTGAAAATTCTAAAGCGGCGGCCATATTAAGGACAAGGGTTATTTGTATTAATAAAACACATAGGCAAGCATCACTAATATACACGCACATCCAAAATAAAGAATATTAGTAAGACGTACAAGTTGAGTTACATTTTTATATGTTATTCGAGGTTCATGAATTCAAGCAAGTCGCGTAATATGCGAAATCTTGCTTCATCAATCCCCTCTTTGATGATATTTACTATCATCACAAACTAAAGGAACCAGATGCCAACTTTTCTCACACTTTGTTCATCTCCATCTCTTCCAGCATTCGATTCAATTTTTCTTTCACATCTTTGTTAGGGTGAGAATTTTTCACCCTTTTGTAAATCTGATTATTCAGTTTTTCCAATTCAAGTTAATCCACACTTCGTTTCACACCTCTCTTATTTACAGTGTACCTTTTGGTGTGTTTACGACATTTGCAACAGACAAATATAAGGAATAGGATGACACCTATTATGGCAATTGGCATCAGTACTTTAAACAACAAACTTCTTCCTAATTGGGCAAACCAATGTCCTACTGCAGAGAGACCATCAGTGAGTCTTTTCCAGGCACTGTCAACCTCCAGTGGTTTAAGTTCTTTCTCCAAATTTGTAATGTTCCTCACATACCTTTGAATTCCGACACTTTTGTCAGGTATGTAAGTGCAACAATGTTGCATTTTCAACATTCTGCAGACTCCGCCCTCTTTTGCTAATAAGGTGTCAAGCGCAAGTCTGTTCTGCAAAACCATTGATCTGATCGCAACCATTTCGGTATTGACCATCAGGAAACCCCCAGCAGTGTCGGTAGATAACCGATCTACTACTGTGGACAATTTGCAAAGTTTGTTTGAGTTCAGAACCACTCCCACTGCAGGTATTATTGCGCTAAAAATATCTCCTACCATTTCTCCAGCAGTTTCTCTCCTATTGCGTACTAATGGGTTAGTTTCTTCATTGCTTCCAGTGATTTTTCCCACATGGTATATCTTTGGGAAGACAATACCAAAGTAGCAACTTCCGTACCAATGGTCGGGCAATTTGAAGTAAGCCTTGTTCCCACAAATAAAATAGATTCCAGGAAACATAGGCTCTGTCCCTTCTTTGAAACCCCAACCCCCAATTACCTTGTAATTATGTTCGCACTCACTGGAACCGATGAAAACATTGTTATAATAACTAGTCATTTCCCTTTTAAGACAGAGTTTTCCCTTTTTCTCAAAGTCAAGGAGCATAGCAGCAGTAGCTCCACCATCTGAGGTACTTTCTATATTTTCGGCCCATTTAGGAACTTTATGGTTCCTGTCTTTGGCTTTCTTTTGAAAACTCTCTCTTCTTTTCTCTACCATGTCCAAAAACTCCTTTTCCTTTTCATGTGAAGAACCGGTCAGGTTATTTTTATGTGCATCATCTATGTTAATTTTTCCTACTGTTAGAAAATAATCACTCATGAACTTAGCTACGTTTCTAGTTGTCTTTACAGGGTTTAGAGTTCTTTGAACAGGAAGTTCAGAAGAAGTCACGTCATGATTTGAATAGAGATACTGTAAAGGTCCTCTTTTGTAAAATAAGCTAGTCAGTATACTACAGGAAATTCCATAACTCAAGGGCAAATGATGATAAGTCACGCCTTCAGCTACAGAAGTAGGTAGCTTCATGCAGACATAACAGTCGTCTATTTCCATGGTCTCTACATAATGCAATAATAGGTTAGCGAAAACGTTCAAATGAGTCTTGTTCTTAATCTTATTGAAGTGTAATGCTTCCTCATCTGGTGCTTCTAAAGTTAAGTGTCTCCGTTTCAGGCTCAGTGTTTTATCCAAGGTGTCTATTCTTTGTGGTGCATTCTTAGTATGTGTTTCTACCGTGTCGTCAGGTAAGTTATTATTCGGGTACAAACTTGGGTTTTTACTCATCAGGGAAGGAAGGGTTACAGTTAGTCCTATCCAAAGGATCAGTACTATTGCTACACTACATAAACATACTTGGCAGCATGTTTTACAACAACTGCGTCTAGGCCTTCCATTCACACTTGAATCAGACATTTTGCTCAGAAGAAGTTTTCAACCCCTCTTTGTAACTTTGCACAGGTAGCTTACTCTGCGCAACTTCAGGTTAGTTCGTCTTCTTCTTCCGCAGACTGATCAGCAATCGGTTCTCCGTCACTTTCGTCAGTTATATCAAGATCCTCAAATTCTTCCAGAATTAAGTATGTCCATTCGGGATCTTGGTATTTTTCGTTCAGTCTTTTTATTCGATCACTCCTTCTTTTGGAGCTTTCTCCAGTTTGCTCGTTGATACGAGGACTTTTCCTTCTTTCTGCAAGTTTCTCTTCTACTGTTTTTATTCTTAGTCTCAGTCTCTTAATATATCTTGGTTCGATATTTTTCTTTTTCTTGAGTCTTTTAGCTGGCACTGTGATTTGGCTTTCTTCTAATGCTCTTTTATTCTCGTTTGTTTGTGGCACTTCTGCTTCTGTTTCTTCCCTTCCTGTCTGACTAGTTCCAGGTCTTGTATCTATTTCTTCTGCCTGGTTACTAAGCTGGCCTGGTTCAGGTGAATTTTGGTTTTGGCTTTCGAATGTCTCTGTTTCTGTGTCCTGAACACGTTCTTCTAATTCTATCTGATCCTGTTCAAGCACTTCGATCCCTTGATTTTCTTCTGCTCGAACTTTTACACTAGTTCTAGTCTGACCCCTTTCAATTTCAGGAGTTAGTGCAGGTGTGTCGATTACTTGCTCTGTCCCTGTCTGACCTTCCTCTTCGTCCTCAGATTTGACGTGAATCTCAATATTCTGAGGGTCTTCGCCTGTGCCTATCTCGTCCTCTCTATTCCACTCTCTATCTTCGTAGGTTTGCTCTCTTGTTCTGATTGGGTCTTCAGTTAAGTCGATTATGGGTATCCAATCCTCTTGGCTGGTGCTCGGCAGTTCGTCATCAGCTACTTCAGGACCGACGTCTGCAGACCCCTCACCTGGACAACCTTCAGCTCCAGGTTCCTTGTCTGGAATTACCTTCTGTGTATGGCTGGCATGGATCCACTTGGGAACGCCTGCACACTTCACCGCTGTCGTGGTCACCAGTATTATTTGGCGTTTATCTCCCCACCTCGGTGCAAGGCAACTCGAACGAGTATGTTTCTTGATTCTAACCCAGTCGCCAGGAACCAATTTGTGGACTGGAGTTGTTGGATTGGCGACGGCGTCTTTCCCAATCTGGCGAGAGATAGAACGCACTTGGTCACCCAGTTGCTTGCAGTACTCAAGTACCAAATCATCAGTAATGTTTAACAGTTTGTATCCTGGTACCCATGCTTGTCTCATCACTCTTCCCATCAGGATTTCATGCGGGCTCAGGCCTGTTTTTCGGTCTGGAATACTTCTGAGTCCCATCAGAACAAGAGGCAAGACATTTATCCAGTTCAAGCCAGTAGAGTCACACATCTTTGCTAACCTCGATTTTATAGTGCCATTTATTTGCTCTACCACTCCAGAAGCCTCTGGACGATATGCACAGTGCAGTTTTTGGGTGATCTGGAATGCTTTACAGAGCTGATCGATTACCTCATTCTGAAAATGTTTGCCTCTATCTGATTCAATAGTGACTGGAACCCCGAACCTAGGTATCAATTCTCGTAGTAACAATTTGGCTACTGTTATGGCGTCACTCCGTTTGGCAGGGTAGGCTTCCACCCATTTGGAAAATAGGCAGACAATGACAAGGACATATCTTTTTCCCTCACAACGAGTCATGGTGATGAAGTCAATCTGTATTCTCACAAAGGGACCCCCTGATTTCCCAATTTTTCCCAGTTCAACTACTGTCCTCTTGCCAGCGTTGAACTGCTGACATGTTAAGCACCTCTGGCAGAGTGATTCTGCTACCTTCCTGAACTTCGGATTATACCATGTTTGTTGGAAAACCAGAACCATGGCATCCCTACCAGTGTGTGAACCTCCATGTATCAGTCTTGCCATAGACGCAAGCAGATGTCTAGGTAACACAAGCATACCATTTGGGCCCACAATGACACCATCCTCACTTCTGGGTCGACAACCAAGTTTTCTCCACTTTTCTTTCTCTCTCGATGGCACAGCATGCTGCCAATCTCTCACCTCTTCCCAGGTAGGCACTTCTTCAAACACCATAAGTTGGCAGCTGTTTCCAAGTCCCCCCAGTTTAACATTTACAGACATGCGATTTCTGACGCAATGTTTGGCCACTTCATCAGCAAAATTATTTCCCAAAGATACATGGTCAATGCCCTTTTTATGAGCAGCACATTTGACCACTGCCAATTCTTTTGGTAATTGGATTGCCTCCAGTATATCTTGTACAACCCTTCCATTTCGAATGGGAGTACCTGATGAAGTCAGAAATTCTCTTTGTAGCCATAATTGGCCGAAGTCATGCACAACCCCATAACAGTACTGACTGTCAGTATATACTGTTATTCTTTGGTTTTTCCCAATTTTACAAGCTCTTATCAATGCAATCAATTCGGCTACTTGTGCAGACTTCACTCCAAATAAACAGGATGCATCTTTAATGCTGTTTAAAGTGACTACAGCATAAGCAGCACTTAGGCCTACAAGTTCGTGTCTCATACATGAGCCATCCACAAAAAACTCCTCATCGTTTACAGGCAAAGGTGTTTCTTTAATGTCTGGGCGGGGTTTAGTACTGAATTCTGTCAGGTCAATGCATTCATGCTCGTTCTCTCCCTCGGCTTCTACAATCATTGAGTCAGGGAGTAGGGTGGCTGGATTCAGGATATTACACCGAGTAATGACGACATTTGCTGCACCTACGAGAATCCTCTCGTATTTAGTCAGCCGACTAGGGGTGAGGTACTGAGTCTTGGTTCGGGTCAGCAAAATTACAACTGCATGTGGAACATACACAGTTACAGGATGTCCCATAACAATGGATTCACTCTGTTCTAAACTCGTGCAAGTTGCAGCAACTGCTTTCAGACACCCAGGTAATCCAGCAGCCACTGGATCCAAAGTGGCAGAGAAATATGCCACTGGACGTCTAGTCAACCCATGCTCCTGAGTTAAGACTGACAATGCACAGTTGTCTCGTGTGTCACAGAATAGTGCAAACTCTTTGGAATAGTCAGGCATCCCTAAAGCAGGGGCTGTACACAGGCAATCTCGCAGTTTAGTAAATGCTGTTAAACTTTCATCATCCCACTCCACTGGGTCCTTCGCTCCTTTCTTTGTCATATTTATTAAAGGCTTTGCCAGGACTGCAAATCCCACAACCCATTGCCTGCAGTAACCTACCACCCCAAGGAACATTCTGACTTCTTTCTGAGTACGGGGTAACTGCATCTTTTGAATTATTCTGACTCTCTCTGAGGTGACTTTTCTGATTCCTTTTTCTATCTGGTGCCCCAGATATTTCACCGACTTTGAAGAGAACTGCAATTTTTCAGGGGCCACTTTATGTCCCTTTTCACCTAGGTGATTCAATAAAGCAATGGTGTCAATCACACAGTCTCTATGACTTTTAGACGCCACCAAGAGGTCGTCAATATATTGCACCAAAACAGACTTTCCAGGTAAGACTAAAGATTCAAGGCATTTTTTCAGAATCTGATTAAAGATAGAGGGGCTTTCCGTGTACCCCTGGGGGACACGATTCCAAACATACACGTGACTGTTGAAAGCAAATGAGAAAAGAAATTTGCTGTCTGGATGCAATGGGATCGAAAAGAATGCGTGACATAGGTCTATCACAGTGAACCACTCAGCATCCCAGGGAATCTGATACAGGATCACTGCGGGGTTCGGGACAATAGGACAGCAAGGAACCACAATTTTGTTTACCTTTCTCAGGTCCTGCACTACTCTGTATTTGCCACTAGGTTTCTTGATTCCAATAATGGGTGAGTTACATGGGCTACTCATCACTTCTTGTATGATGTTGGCCTCTAGCAATTTCTGTATTTCGATGGCAACTCCTGCTCTCACTTCTGCACTCATTTTGTAAGGCTTGGTATTGGGGTAAACTGCATTTTCTTTCATAGCTATTTGGATTGGGTCTACATTTGCCATTAATCCTACATCCTTTCCCGTAAAGTCCCATACTTCTGGTTTCACTGTCTTGTGGAGTTCTTCGGGTAAGTCTTGTATAGTCATTCGTTTAATTTCTGAGTCAGGTCTGATTAACATTAATTTGTATATGCCATCTTCGTCTGGGGTCTGAATTTCGACGCCCTTTGGTGTGCAAAAGATAGTACAGTTCATTTTGCACAACAAATCACGTCCCAGTAAGTTTACTGGACTGGTGTCACAAACGACAAATCTATGCATTTCTTTGAAGTTCCCTAATGTGATCTCCATGGGCTCAGTAACTGGGATACTAATCAATTGATTAGACACACCCACTACTTGGATTGCTTCTCCCGAGAGGGGTAGGTTTGGAACGTCCGCTGTTCTCACAGTAGAACGGGTAGCACCAGTGTCCAATAGAAAGGTGACATCATTTCCATCAACCTTTCCTTCAATGTATGGCCCTGACTGGTCTACCGGCAAGGAGGCGCCAAGTACACACTCCTCGTCCTCCCCTCTCAGGGCCCGTCAGTACTGGTCATCACAAAGAAAAGTGTCATTCAACAAAAACTGCGAAGTTGCTGCATTTCTATTCTCACCACCTCCCCAGATCTCTATGTCGTCACCTTGCGGTGATTTTCCCTTATAATTTGGTTTTGGCGCTCGGGGCAATTGACTTGCCTTTACCTGATGCTGGGTCTTTCTTGATTTTTCATTCTGCGTCTGTGGAATTAAATCAGGGGTTTGGGTATTATCATTCTGCAAATATGGACACTCGTCTCTCCAGTGCCCGATTTCTCCGCACTGGTGGCAGGGAAATTTCTTTTTAGCTTCCTCTCTGCTCATTTTTACTTTGGGCTTCCCTCCACCCCCAGAACCTTGATTTTGGGTATTCTTATTCATTTTATTTAATTGTTTTTCCTGTTGCTCAGCTAATTTTACTTGTGCCCACATGACCTTCTCCTTCAAAGCCTTATGCTTTTCTGCCATCTCATCCTCACAGTACTTGGCGTACCGTAGGAACTCATCCATTTTCTTAGACTGCCAACAAATTTTATTATCTTTGATCCACTGGCAAATTTCGGGTCTTAAACCGTTTACAAACCTGTAAATGAAGTGGGTCATATCCTTCATCTCGATGTTATCTATGCCACTGTAGGTTTTAAACACCTGTAACAGTCTTTCATAAAAGGAGTGTACAGTCTCATCCCTTTCCTGCGTGGTCCTATCTATCTTGGTCCAATCAGTTTCCTTTGCAGGCACCTTTTGCTTCAGATGTTGAATTACCTGATCATATTTTTTCATCACTTCCTTAGAGGGTTCTCCTGTTTTAGAGTCCCTTGGGTATTCCTCACTAGGCCAAGCTATGGCTATCTTACACTCGGTCCATAAATCTACAGGGACCACAATGTCAAAGAACCCATCCAGGTCTTTCCACAAGCACTTTTGCACCTTTACAAATCTTTCCACCTGCCTGTACCAGTCCACAGGCTTCTCTCGTAATTTTGGAAAGTCATTGGTAAAGGACACAATATCCTGTCTAGACCATGGAACGTGCACATATTTTCCTCCTGGCACTTCGCGCATAGGGTATAACTGCTCTGGTTTGTCAGCTTCCTTTAGAACAAATTCAGGAGTCGCCTGTTTGGATCTAGCCTCATCTTTTTTCTTGGCCCATCTGGCTTTCCATCTTTCTACATCTCCCCATTTTTGCAGTCAATAATTCTTTGACCTGTGCCTTTTTTCCTGACACATTCAAGTTTTCCAAATCTTTGTCTGAGAAATCTGCTCTGTACGGTTTTTGCAATGGTTTTGATTTTGAAATATCTATTCCCATACTAGCTGCAGTGTCTGTTAGCTTTTCATGGAGTACTCTAGTATTTCGGGTAAGACTTTTGCAGATAAACAGCAGCTCTTCCTCAGAATAGGTGTTTAATCGGTCTAGTCCTACGTTTCCTGCCATTAGTTCTTCTATTTCTACTCTCAATTTGTAGAGATCTAAAGGTTTCGTCTGCGGAGTTTGTTTTTCTAATTCTTGACTCCATCTTTTGATTTCTTCAGGAGTCACCAACGTGACACTTTTAGTACCCGAAGTCAATTCCATTTGAATCTCCCTCGTGTTGAAAGGATTATGTCTTTTCTGCATCCTTTTCCCTGTGTCCCTAATGGGCAGATCCATTAGCGAGACCTCAGACTCGGACTCACTTGTCTGGTCATCTACGATTAAGGGTTCTGGTCTTGGCGGCGCTATAACTGGGGTAATAACTGGAGTTTTTGGACTCCCTTGTCGGTCCCCATATAACGGAACCACTGGTCCAATAGTTACTGGGATTGTCAAGGCGTCAGGGTTTGTATTCAACTGGGAGATTTTCTGAATTACCTCAGCTCTCTGTTTGGCTAGAGCTTCTAGTTCCCGTTCTTCCAACAACCTGTCTAAGGATTTTTCATGTAATACCTGTGGGGTTAAAGTTGGAGCATACCTCGGGCCGTGGGGTGCGTTTCACTTGGTCCTTCACCATAATTAGGTCTTGGGAACAAACGTCCTGTACTTAGGGATCTTGGTTCTTCCTCACCTTGAGGTTGTAAGAACGGCATTCCTGAACTTGAGGGTCTCTCCCCACCTTCGTAGGGAATTCTAGAGCAAAAGTCTCGTTCATGTGAGTATCTCGCCTCTCCACTAGCGGGTATTCTAGGGTAAATATCTCTCGTATCTACAGGTCCTAAATTCTCGGTATAGGGAGGTATTTGGCAACCCCCTCCTACACTTGCAGATCTGGCCTCATCCTGGAGAGGAAGTCTTCGAGAATTATCCCCTTCACTGGAAGGTCTATTTCTTTCATTGTAAGGAGGCGGACTTCTCATAAACAGGTCATCTAATAATTCATCATCCGACTCTCCAATAGGCACCCAATGTTTGCACTTTTCTGTTTTCTTTTCCCCCCCCAGGAGGACCACCCACTGGCATCATTGGAAACAGTCCTTCTACAATCATATTCTGTCTCCATTGTTTCATCTTTTTGTCTCGGGTCTCTTGTTTCAATTTTGGATAGAATGTTGTCAACCCTTTATCCATGCGGGGCTTGTCTCTCTCAAAAGCCTCAATCTCCCATTCCTCTAATGCTTCGTACTGCGTTAATCTAGGTCTGGGATGTAAATCATTCATTCGGGTTCTCAAATTAAATAAAATCCTGCCATTGAATGTACCCTCTAACGGAAAAGCCAATATTCCGTCATCTTTTGTGTATTCTGCCCAATTTTCCAACCATACACACGAGTGGTACCCTTTATCAAACATCATAAAAGATGCAGGAGTATTCGGCGGCGGAATGACAACACCTTCTCTGGTTCTAATCGGTTTGTCCTTTTTGAAAAAATTCTTTACCTTATTTACAAGGGATAATTTTCTCTTGTTTCCGTACATAATGTCGGTTTTATGACCTTTCCACTGATCGTTCTCAAACCCCATACACCGAGGATCAGGTCTGGTATGCGGTCTATACGAATGCCACATACGATTCCTACGAGTGACTTTTGTTTACAAAATCACTTCCAATCCAAGTGCGTCTTTTATTTTCGTGCAACCAATGAAGTGCACGGTTTCAAATAATCTCGACCAATGGGTGCGTGGCTTTTTCGCAAGACAGTTCTCACGCTTCGGCACTCACCCCTCCTTTACAATTCCAGCTCCGCTACACACCCGCTGCGTCTACCAATCCCAGCGCGGCACGGAGTGACGTCAGAGCAGCCTTGCAACTGACTCCCTCCTTCACAAGGTAACGGAAACTTTATTTCTTTCTAAAGTGCTAGTGCTTGGTTATTTAACAACGAATACACATTCGCCACTGTACTCAAGTGTCTAGACAGTAAAGATTTGTTTCACTGCAAGTAAACTACTTCCATTTACTTTTCACACACTACGGATAGATCTCTTCTGCCTACCCTTGACTCAAGCATTAGGGAACCTGCTACTTCTTTGACTCATCCACTTCTTTTCCGGGATATATACTAAGTCTAAAGTTTCACCAGCGAACCCCTTTGCTATCACCCAAGCTCCGATGAATCCTGCTACTCCTTCCGGTGCGACCCTTACTAGGTTATATCACAATAGAAGTTTTGCCAGCAAACTCGTTGCTATCATTTATTCAACTATTCATTCAGGAAAACCCTAGTTAGTGCTTCCAGTTCTACCTAACCTGCACCAACTTTCCTTAAGTCAGCGACCTCAAAGCAAGTGGATTCTCTTCACCACTCGCTATTCAATTCCCCGGGGATTCCCAACAAACATGTAACAGTAACTAACAAATGGGTTAATACATGTATCAGTACAATAATAGGAAAAACAATTTAAAACATTTCATAAAATTTCAAGCAAACATTTCACGTGAGTGATCAAATCACATGAACTGCTTACCCTTGTAGCAGCATCAACGTTTGTTCTAGCAGCAATAATTTCTCAACTAGCAGCATCCAACTTGTCTAGCTTTACTAGTCCTACCTAACTTTAACTAGTCCCTAACCATTACCTCTGCTACCAGAAAATTACTGATAGAGATCGTGGGTCACCCGACCAACAATTTCATCATATAGTTTTCGGGCCCATACATTTCAATTCACCATATACATTAATCAGGCGACCTCACAAACCTACTACCAGCAACCCTGATTCCTTCCTATTCAGTTCTAGTGTACCCGACTTACCATCCACCGTTACGGGTACCTATGACCACAATGGATCAGGGAGCTAGCTGTTAAAGACGGCAGGCAATAATACAAACCCAACGATATAATACTTCTGCATTAAATGATCACAGACAAACTGGAAGTTTTAAAGGCTTTATCTAGAAATCAGTTTCGGAAATCATTAGGTTTACAGTCAAAAGGCAATCGATAATCAAGATAACGAAAATCAAGTAACTATAGAGAAAAAATATAAGGGCAATCATTTAAAGTTGTAAAAATAGTGAGACAGGGAAATATGCTAAGTAGAATTTAAAATGAAACTCAAGAATAGACATCTATAAATGAACAAACTTATGCACGTACTAGACTTATACTATGGGGACGTGCTTCATGAGAATGATTTGAAAATTAGGAAGCCTATACATCTATAGGACGGGTGAAAAGTGGAACACGCTATAATTCTAACATCATTACTTCAAAATTAGATTGCAGGAGAAATTGCAAACCACATTTATAATTTGTAACCAGTATAGAATGGATGTGCTCTAAAAGGTAGGGTAACATAGGAACATGCTATAAAAATAAAATGCAAATGGATTTTCATATAGTAGATTGCGGAAAGCATGGAAAATTTTACGTGTGCAAAGGTATGTCTTTATTAAAGCAAAGACAGAAAATAGAAGGTGCAGTATAGAGTTCTCAGCAATATATTTACCTAGAATGGTGTGAAAACCAACCCTGGCCACGGATCAGTCACGGACAGGAAATACCCCAGAAAGGACAGTCATCAATGGGACAGCAGGTGCAGAATGGACACCCCAGGACAGGACAGGAAGACCAGATTAGGATCAGGACAGGACCACCAAGGCACGACCAGCACCCGCAGTTTGGAAGCAACGCCTGCGCTCCACCCTCTCTGCAGCTATCAGTCAGAACCCCGATTGGGTTAGCGAACTCCCCAGCAAAGTGCTCCGCCAGCACTTAAGGTTTAGTAAAACCTTTGAGTCTATGGTCAAATTCGGACAGAGTGCTCCGCAGCGCTCTGTATTCAGTCACCTATTGAGTGCGTTGGGTCAGTGACAGGTCAGCTATTCAGACAAGTCGGACAATTTCTCTAGCTAAGCCTAGGCTAGTTATACTGTTTTTGGGTCAGTGTACCACCCCCCAATGTTGCAAAGTGTCAGAATCCCCAATTTCGATTGGTCCCAAAGTAGGATAGGTTAACACACCAATCAGAACAAGCTTCTACAAGCCTAAATTAACATTTTATGGAACCGCCTAGCAGGTTTGGGGTTCCCATGAGAGATTTGACAGAATACAATAGAAAATATACAAATGTATCCACTGTAGGACATTTCAGTTTCTCTGGCTGGGTGAAGGTGCATCTTCCCAGGCGCATCTTGGCAGAGTCTTTCACTTGGCACCTTGTCAATGCCACTTTGCCACTTCTGGTCCTGCGCAGTACTGCACTTTAAAAATGGACTCCCAAGCATCCCATCAACCCTCCATGCCGTGGATACATGAAAAAGTAAGCGAGAACAAATTAAAACATAGAAATAAATGAAGGTACCATATACCATGAGTAACTACTTTATATTTCTTACTTATAAAAATATACTATGCAATTACGGGTTAGCGCAACAAACAATAACACGAGAGCATCTGCGCAAGCTTCACCACGTTAATACCCTGACAGCCATTTTAGCTGCATTACGCATGCGCACCCTTTCCCACCAGAACTGCAACTACGTCACGTCACGTGAGTGTGACTAACGCATGCGCAGTTGAAAATTCTAAAGCGGCGCCCATATTAAGGACAAGGGTTATTTGTATTATTAAAACACATAGGCAAGCGTCACTAATATACACGCACATCCAAAATAAAGAATATTAGTAAGACGTACAAGTTGAGTTACATTTTTATATGTTATTCGAGGTTCATGAATTCAAGCAAGTCGCGTAATATGCGAAATCTTGCTTCATCAGCACTCTACGCAGGAATCCCAGCCAAACATCTATGATGACTACAACGCATCCAAAACGCCTCTGCCCGACTGATCGTCAACGTCCCCAGCCGCAGCCACATCACCCCCCACCTGAAAGACCTACACTGGCTCCCCATCGACAAGAGGATCACCTTCAAGCTCCTCACCCACGCACACAAAGCCCTCCACAACGCCGGACCAGCCTACCTGAACAGCAGACTCAACTTCTACACCCCGACCCGCCAGCTCCGCTCCACCAGCCTCGCCATCGCCGATGTCCCCAGCATCCAATGAACAACATCCGGCAGCAGATCCTTCTCTTACCTCGCCTCCAAGACCTGGAACACCCTCCCTACCCACCTACATCAGACCCAAGACCTACTCACCTTCAGAAGACTCCTCAAGACCTGGCTCTTCGAGCAGTAGCGGCACCCCCTGCCCTCAGCGCCTTGAGACCCTCACGGGCAAGTAGCGCGCTTTACAAGTATTTCGATTGATTGATTGATTGACTTCTTCTTTCCTTCTTCGGGTCAAAAGGTGCAGTTTTCAAGCGCATCTCAAGTTAGACAGTCTTTTGGCTGCAATTCAATGCCATCTCCTTGAAGTTCAGAGTGTTCAATGCGCCTGCGTTCCCAATGACAAAATGGAGCTTTCAGTCTCCCTCCAGGCCCAAATATAAACTAATAATAGAGTAAAGGAAGAACATGTTAGAATACGAAAATAAATGAATGCACTGTATACCACTTATTCCTACTCTATCCCCATTACTTTATTTTACCTATTGCATTAACAGTTAAGCAAACCACACGAGGTTTAGTTTAGATAGCGGGAGAGCGCCGAGCGTCCGGCGTTCTCCGAGAATTCTCGCTTTCTGCGCGCATGCGCAGACGCTCTCAAAATGGCATGCTTGCGCTACGTCGTGACGTAACACGCGAGAACTAGAGCGCGACTCTACAATTTTCACATCTTTGTTGCTTGATTTTGCTGGGGAGAAAGTAATTACAAATGAGTGCTACTAATATTGGAAAAAACGCTGGGAGCAGCATCCCATGACGAGGATAACATGCATAAGTCTCCTAGAGCTATGACGCCTGGAAGAAAAGCTGTTTGGAGAGGATGTGGCCTAACCGGCTCGCAGCCGACGTGGGAGCTGGGGAACAAGATTCGAGTCTGTGTCGGGCCAACTTCATGTAATTCTGGGCAAAATCACTTAGTCTTCTCGTGCCTACCAAAAAATGAATATGTCCTTGTAATGTAACTGGAGATCATGTTAAGCGCTCCAATACCTTCGGGTCGAGTTCGCTCAATATAAAACTGCGAAAAATAAGAGCAGTTGGAGCCTTTTACATACTAAATGAAGATTAAAACGACTGAACTTTGTCACCAGCATTTACTTCCGGGTGAGAGGAGTGCTTAAAGAAAAAGTTGACCTGGCTGCGAAAGCTACATACAGGCGAACACAGCTGTTGTCATTTTGAAGCCGTTACTGGTCCGATTTCTTTGAACGAAAAGGTTCGATTTCCGATTCAGCTAATAAAAGAATCTGAAAGCAAATAGTAATTAACAGAATTACATAAGCTTGATAAGAAAGCTTTAGGTAACTATGCTTTTTAGAAGGAATACGTAATAAGATCAAAACTAGTGAATAGGAGACCTATAAAATATATATGTAATATATTCCAAAAAAATACCGAATTGCTAAATTGGTAGAATGTCTTTATAACAATATTACTAGAGTACATTCAGTAATTCTAATTTTGAGGACAGCTCCTGCGTCACGTACATGAGAGGCGAAGCTGTAGTCTCATTTCTGTGTCTATAGCTCTGCGTACGGACAGGTTTACATGACGGACTAAGATTGTCCTAGACGGCCGCCGTAGTGGGGTTGCCAGGTTACAAGTCGTGAAGCTTCCAGTGCCGTGGACAGGCATTCTATACAGGACAATCGCCGAGGATGCTGTCCGTGCTGGATGCGCTCTGGGAGGACCGGGATGTCCGCTTCGATATTTCCCCACAGTAAGGGACAGGCAGGCTGCTCTGACATTGCCCCGTCTGAGAGTTTACGTACATCTGGTCAATCCCTAATGTACCACTTTGCATGGTGCCAGGTATACGCCGTCGCACAGTGCCTTTATGTTGTTCCAACTCGCCGTGTTTACTATCTCCCGCAGCAAAGAATTCGTGTATGAATGATCGTTTAGTGCACAAATAGAGTGGCGACTGTGGGGTGTTGAGCATTTTGCAGAAGAGTGCCCATTGGCAGAATCAGTTGGGTTTGATGTATATATTCATACCCCGATTCCAAAAAGATGCACTATAAAAGCACGAAGTTACGTCGAACTATCACAGACAGCATTACTGCAGGTGTACCGGCTTTATAAAACAGAATCCCTAATCTAACACCCCATATGCTTACCCACTAGTGTTTTGCTATGCTAATTTAAATCGACAGGGGGCATCGGGAACATATTATGCAAATACTACAAACTAAGAAAGTTTATGTTTTTCAAAAAAATTGGCGACTGGTTCGGGATAATTAATACTTGTTAACTTTTTAAGACGATAATGAAAGTGATATGATAACTGTGCCGCGTTGCAAACACATTCAGCAAGTCGCCGAGATATAGGCAGCTGGGTGGTGTGGGCAAGAAAGAGAAGAGCACTTGTTCAGTTATTTTTTAATATAGCTGTACGACATTGTACCTACTGTAGTTCTTTCGGACAATCGAACAAGTCGGACTGAATATATAAAACGTAAAAGCCATTTACAGAAATAACATGCATTGCGATAGTGTATTAGAATACCATGGCAGATTTGACCAGTAGCGTTGGTCTTAACTGATGGGGCGTAAACCCATCATATCCCATAGACCCATCATATGACATGAGCTGGTCTTCACCCGACTCATCTTTACCTTTGCTGCGTCCAGTTCACCCTCTTTCACTCAGCGCATCTCTCCCGTCCTTTGCTTAGCTTTTCTTTGATACGACCATCAGTTGCTGCTCGAACGCCCTCCTTCAGGCGAAGTCCTCTCTCTAACCTTCGTTTAGCCCAAACTGTGCAGCAGTCTCTTATTCTCATGAACTGCCCTGTCCCCGGTTCTCTTCTGGTACTTCTTCCAATACCTCCCGCCCCAGCTAGTAGTGGCTACACTCTCGGCCCTTTGTGACCGCTTTCCTAGTTTATCACAGCCCTTCTTCCTTTCTCACCTCTACATCTCTGCTTGCATACCCCTCAAGACTTACCCTTTCTACATAAACCTACCTTATGTTATGTTATATTATGTTATGTTATGTTAAAGGTGTTTATTGAGCGCACGTACACCAAGCAGTTTCATGGCGCTAAGATCCAGGGAGTGCTGCCACTGAGACATTTATTTGTACGCCTGGCAAAAGAGCCAGGTCTTTAAAACGTTCCCAAATTTGAGAGTACCAAGTTGTCGCTCTAATATCATGAGGAAGAGAATTCCTGGATTTTTGGGGCCAGGACTGCAAATCTTAGACCCCCCTAGCTTCTTAAGTTTGAAAGAAAGAGTAACTAAAAGGTTGAGGTGTGAGGACCTAAGATTCTGGGTAGGGTAATATCTCTGTACCAGAGAAGAAACAAACACTGGACATTTGCCATGGAGCACTTTGAATATAATGCATCCCAACTTGAATGCACTGCGTTCGGCAACCGGTAACCACTGTAACTTTTTCGTAACCGGGGTGACTTGGTGCCACCTGGGCTAGTGATAAATTAGTCTAGCGGCCTGATTTTGCGCAAGTTGCAATCTTTTGGCTTGGTATGCTGGTATACCAAAATAGAGAAAGTAGGCATAGTCAATGTGAGAGATTACTAAGGCCAGTACCACTTGGGTCAGAGCATCTGTGGTAAGAAATCTGCTGATTTTCCTGATCCTCCGGAGCTGAAAGAAACCGGTAGAAATCACTGTCCCAATCTGAGATTTCATTGACAAGTCGCTGTTAATAGTGATGCCAAGGCTTCTAATAGATCTGGACGGAAGGGGGGATTTCCTAACTCTGGCAGCCAGAAGTTGGCGTTCCAGGGGTTAAAGAGCCCTCCGATTAGGATCATTCAGTTTTTATCCGGATTCAGCTTCAAGTGATTGCCATTCATCCAGTTACTAATGTGTTGCATAGTTGTTTGAAAGTTGGAGACGGAGGCAGGAGAATTGTCACTATCGATGATCAGTTGAAGATCATCAGCATAATTGAAGGTGAATACATTCCTATCACCCAGGGAATGAATAAGGGGAAACATACACAAGTTAAAAAGGTGTGGCGATAGGGGGGACATACACCGCATGTCAATTTCACTTTCGAGGAATGGAATTGAGTGAAGCGCACCGCTTGTGAGAGATCCTCAAGAAAAGATGTGAGCCACTTGAGGGCCAGGCCCTGTAACCCTGAATTGCTGATGCTGTCGACTAAGAGTTTGTGGTCTACTGTATCAAATGCAGCAGAGAGATCGAGGAGCACCGAGGCCTGCGTTTTGCCCTCTTGTTTCCTTCTACTCACAACTTGCTCTTCTTCACCTCAGCTTCCCTCTTGTTTCTTCACTCCACCTTCGGTTGCCATCCTCCTTCTTCACTGCCTATATTCCCCTCCTTTACGCTCAGAGTGATTGTCCCTTTCCTCCTTTCACCCCCAACCCCTAGCCTACTGCTTATTTCACTTTTCAGACTTCTCATTTGAGACCAAGCTCCCCTTTATTAACATCTCCCTGTTTCCCTGCTTCTATTGCCTCAGCATCCCAGAGATCTGGTGGGATAAAGTGTTTCCTAAATGCTAAGCGTACTAAAGAAAATAATGGAAGCTAGATGAGTAACCACTGCACCACCCAGTATAGTCACATACAAATTATATCGTTTTGCATCAATATTTCCCACCTCAATGACTAGCTGCCACATGGTCACGAATAAAAGACAATCACACAAAACGATGAGGCAACCCAATCACGGTTAGCTATGTTCAGTAGAAAGCAAGGTTTTAGACAAGTTCGTCCATAACTCCCAGGTTTGATAGGCTATTCTTTTTTTAATTCTTTTGTTAATTCCAGGTTCCTTGTCACCTCCAATAAACAGTCCTACAATAGCCAGTCTCAGTCTGAGACTGGCGTGAATGGAAATGTGGGGGGCCGGATGGCATCTCGAATTAGGTACTCTTGTCGATAGGAACCCGATTGTCCATATGTACGCAGACTGTTTTAACTAAAAGGACAAATGGTGTGGCTGATATGATTGAAAACCGATAATTCTCAAGTGTGTAACTGCAGCTATTGTAGCACTGTTTATTGAAGGCAACGAGGAACCTAGAGCCGTCACAGGGCTCTGGCTATCTTTACGTTTATAGGTATCAGCATGTTAGCTATAATGCCCTGAAGAAGTTCTTGTTTAGGGGCGAAACGCATTGGTTGCATCCCTACGTCTGAAAAGATCAAAGGAGGATATCGTAATTACCAAAAGAATAAAAAAGAATATCCTACCAAACTTGGGAGTTATGGACTAACTTGTCTAGAATTTTGCTTTCTACTGAACAGAGCTAACTGTGATTGTGCTGCCTCTCATCCGTTTTGTGTAAATGCTAAGTGTCTTGGTAAGTAGGGACAGACAAGGTTTCTATAACCACTTACCTTGGGATCTAAGCTTTGAAGGGCCATCAACCCGGTGTCTCTGCACAAAGGAACAACAGCTGAGCACCAGTGCTTGCCCTAGATTGGCACACTCTGAGAAAGGCAATTTCAACATCTTCCTGCCTCTATGCTGCATAATCCAATATTTTGAGAAGATTGCGGAAATGGTACAGGTGTTGCACTATGAAAACAAAAACTCTTTTAGGAAGTACAAGTTGAGTTTGGATCGTAAAAGCATATGCAACTGCATACCTATTTCGAACCTACCCTCAATGAAAGTTATCTCTCTGATTAGTGTAAAGGCTTTTTACAATGCTGCCAATTTGTGAAATATCTCACATATATTCAGTTTTAAATGCATTGTCTCTTCCCTGATGAAAATCGGTAATTATGTCGTAGCAGGGAAACGCATTCCAAGTTGCTATGTGTTGTACCCTGGCTTTTAAAAATAAAAGGATGAATCGCCAAAGGGTTCCTTTTGCTCATAAAATTCTCACCAAAATAGAGCCTCCTCTTCTTTCCGATCTGCTAGTGCCATATTCACCGTGAAGCACTCTGCATTCAGCGGATCTTCACTTAGCATGCATCTCCATAGTCAAAAGAGCAAGAGCCGGGGGTCGCTCTTTCGAATCGTTGGCAGCAACACTCTGGAACTCCCTACCTGTGTCCATCAGAAGTATCAATAACCATCTGGCCTATAGAAAGGCCATAAAAAACCTGTCTCTTCCCGAACTAATCTCACACCCCCTATGCTTTCCATCCTGCAATGCTAGTTCCTGGATTTTTAGTGCTGGGACGCCCCGTCGCTGGGGTAGCCATGCGCTATATAAATTATCTAACTATCAATATTAAAAAAAATCTATAACCTATTTTTACTCCTGTAAAATTAAATACGGTATTTCTTAAAATTGATGCTTTATGCACACAGTGCAGGCGGTTGGAGGTGGACTTGGGAGTGCGTGCTTTGGCTGTATTCTAACATGGTTTTAGAAGCACCACTCTTGAAATGAGTATGTTAAGGTTGCAATAGTATGCTCTGCTCAATATGAAATGCTGTTACCACGGTGAATGATAAGATAAAGGAAATCGGCATATGTTGTTTATTTTTTGGCTTCTAACACATTTCGTATTCCTGATCATTAAAAAAAATGTGGTGCCAATCAATGTAATGGATACATTAAATTGACGAGCTTGGATAAAAATCATTGAAGGCACTTTAGAATGTTATAATTTTTTTGTTTGACTTTTTTGCATATTTCATTGCATTTAACATTTTGGAATTAAAAGACTAGTATGGATTGCTGTTATTGGCGCAGAATGTCTTCCATACTTGTAAACAGTGAATAAAATGGTTATTATCACAAATGTAAAACATTTTATATATTTAAGAATAAAAAACATTTCTGTCAACCTTTTTTCACCATGACTAATTTGTGGTTTATTAAAATTGCACCTCATCAACAAGACAAAATAAAGTTGTGTCAGAATATGTTGACAGTTTGCCAATCTAAGAATAACTAGTTGGGTGTACTTTGTACATATGTACTTTAAATGCGATGGAACACTAATTCCCAGGTAGGTTACTTTAGTGCGTCGCAGGAAGTTCAGGGGCAGGTGGCATCACTAGAAAGAAGGGGCTAGTTTGTGTGGAAATTGCGTTTTTTTACTGTATTGTAAGATGTCTAAGACACAGTATCTCAAGCACTTACCTTTCTGTTTCTGACTGACATAAATATGCACGGTCCAACATTTTAAACCAGGCGAACGTTTGCACTTCAGTCACATGCTAAGCTAAGTTTTTTTAAACCCATAATCTTGTAAAGAGCTTAACATTGCCAGTTTAAGATGCAGTGACCACGTCACTGTTTCCTCAGCAAGATGTGATTTAGTTGTTTTATACATGATCAGTTTGCTAGTGAATCGTTTTTACAATAAAGTTGATATTGACTTAGAAAATCACAAAATATGTCACCAATGCTCACGTGTTCCACATGCAGGCATGCAGTTAATAACCTGTCAAAAAAACCTGTTCATATCGGGTAGAATCTGGTTTTTAGAAAAATAAAAGCTGTTGTGGTTCTTCTCCTGCATGGCAGCCTATGCCACCATTTAGGGGGACTGTAAATAATCTCTTATGCTGGAGCTTATTGGATTTGTTTTTAGGTCTTGCCTCCCCAGCTCGTGCACTGTGCTGCAAGACGTATTGTTTACAATTCAGTGGCCTTAAAACCTTTCCAAAGTATAACATTATTTGTTTTCGTATCATTTTCATTTGCAATCTATCAATTGCTTAGCTGTCCTAGGCTTTTTTTTCCTTTCTTGTGCTAGCTGCTCCCTGGAGCATGGACCGAGTACATGTTCTTCCTCGTCTTTGTTCTTCCTATTCTTTTGCAACACACCAATTCTTTTTCTTTTATAGATAGGCGTTTCAGTATTATTCCAGGATTTGCAATGTGCTTTCCTACTTTTAACACAGGCATATGGCTTCTTATTTATGTTGCTTTTGTCCTATCTTTTGTCTTTACTGATGCTTCAGTTACTTATAAACCTCAATTTTAATAGGGGTGTGGAATATATACTTGTCCATGGGACAGGTTGCTTTATAATATACATGTCCTATAACAAAATCCACTTGTCCCTTTAGTGCCATATAGTGCGGCAACTAATTATGGCAGCAATCTCATTATATAAGAAGTCTGATAATAGCCTCTCTGATTTTGCCAGAGCACATACCACAGTTAAATACTAGCTATTCTCTTGATTTGCCACCTTTCCGCAGAGCTGCATACTGGGGTTGGAGGTAACGGTAAGCAATCGTTTCCCATGGTTGGAATGCCTTTTTGAGTCTGTGCAAACCTACTAACTTGCATGTTTCATGGGTTTTCATTAGCTCGGTCTCTTCTATTTTCCCATACCGAGAAAGGTTGGAAATGTACTCCTGACAAGGGCAGAAGTAAACCTTCTTCCAGGGTTGGGGAAAAAAGGTAGTTTGAGGAAATGTGAACTTGTGACCGTTCAACAGATTTTGACTTGAGCAAATCTACAAATGCATGTTTGCTCATTCTAAAATGCAGTTCACAAAATATTTTTAGGGAGTACTATTTTCTGACCTACTTCTGTAACTTCTTATGAATTCATGAAAGCAGTAAATCTGCAGTTAAACAAGGACATATACCATGGGTTATTGTTAGCGACTTTCTTTAAGAATTGGACCCCTATTTAGGTCTGGCGTTAACCAAGACATTTTTGCTTTTATTAACATTATATCCTCTCTCTCTCTCTCTCTCTCTCTCTCTCTCTCTCTCTCTTCTCTCTCTCCTCTCTCTCTCCTCTCTCTCTCTCTCTCATGGAC